>NC_134098.1:62436630-63781344 GCF_000715075.1 Nicotiana tabacum
CGTAGATGCGGAAGCACCAGAACCAGCATGCCTTCAACAATGCAACATGAAATGAAAATGATCTGAACCTCGTCCGAAACTCATTCGGGCCACTTGGGACCCCGTCCAAATATGCCAACAAGTCCCATAACATAATACAGAACTATTCAAGGCCTCAAATCACACATAACAATATTGAAACGACGAATCGCACCTCAATTCGAACTAGAATGAACTTTAAACTTTCAACTTCCAAAACTCGCGCTGAAACATATCAAATCAACCCGGAATGAAACTAAATTTTGCACACAAGTCTTAAATGACATAACAAAGCTATTCAAATTCCCGGAACCACAATCCGAACTCTATATCATCCAAATCAACTCCCGATTAAGCTTGTGAACTTTCCAAACCTTCAAATTTCTAACTTTCGCCGATTAGTGCTGAATCCTTCTAGAAATATCCAAATGCAAATCCGGCCATACGCCCAAGTCCAAAATCACTATCCGGACCTAACGAAATCCTCAAAACTCTATTCCGGGGTCAAATTCACAAAATTCAAACTTGGTCAACTCTTTCATCTTAAAGCTTAAATCATGAAATTCATTTTTCCAAATCGATTCCGAATAACCTGAAAACCAAAACCGACGATTCACATAAGTCTTAATACATCATACGGGGCTACTCATGCCCTCAAACTACCGAGAGAAGTGCAAATGCTCGAAACGACCGGTCGGGTCGTTACAGACACATGCAAAACCAGAGACAAAGTCCATGTTTTCCCCTCCTGATGCTACGACAGAAGCTCGAACAAAACTCAAGCATGACAGGGATGCCGGTGAAGCTTCTACATCTGCTAAATCAGTAAAGCAGAAGGGCAAAGAAATTGCTCGTGATGATGATTTCGTCGAAGAATATGTTATCCCGAAACTTGCAAAAAAAAAAAAAAGTTTCTCCTACTGTCAAACCTTCAAAAAAGAAGATGGTTCAAAAATCTCCTAAAATCATACCCCAATAATTATTGGAGAAGGTAAAATTTTAGTAGATATAATTTTGGTTCTTTTTTTAGTTACAAAACCTGTTCTCATTCTCATGACTATACATATTTTTTATTTTTTCTGTATTTGTAGAAATTTTATCTATATTGTGTATATTTGTTGTTGGTTATTAACTTTTCTACATTTTACTAAAAATTATAGATTTCTTGTATATTATTCGAAATCATTTTGTTAGGGAATATACTACATGATTTAGTTAATTTTATTGGTTATTATTTGCTCTATTTGTAGATGTTAGTTTTATTTTCTGTAAACGAATTATATATATTATGTCTAGTAGTTAGTTTCTAATTTCTTGCTCTAAACATAATTTTATCAGTGCATTTGTAGCTTCAATGTAGTTAGTTGTTATATATGTTTACTAATTTTGTAACTTACTTGTATGCAATGTATTAATGTCTTTATGATTGTAGATAAAGTGTAGTAGAATTGTGATTATTTTGGTTTTTGGTCTTTAAACAAGTTTTATTAACTTACTGTTTCTTTTGGTATATAATCGAATATTGTTTGCACCACATGATGTTGATTATGGCATCACTAGGCTCCATACATTATCCGACCATACTGTTCCTCGCCAAATCAAGGTGTTATTGTCTAAAAATGGGTTAAAGTTGTTTAAAAGACATATTTTGGGCATTTTCTTTCCCTGCCCAAAATATGTATCCAAAATCAGGTAATTCACCTTCTCATGAAGTATGAATTGAACGCATTCGGTTCTTATTTTTTTACAGTACAGATAAAGGGTGAGAGGCTGAACTTTGGGTTGAGGAAGTTTGCCCTTATCACTGGCCTTAGATGTTTTACATAAGTAACAAACTTTGGTTACACAACTAAGTATGACAGTAAAATAATAAGAAGCTATTTTTCGAATAAGGAAAAAGTTGAGAAGTCATACTTGAAACAAATTATAACCAGATGTAGTTGGGTGAATGATGAGGATGCAGTCAAGCTATGTATTCTCTATCTAATAGAATTTGTCCTCTGTCCTTCATAGAAAGATAATGGTTTGATAGACAATTTTAAGTTCTATTTGGCAGATTCGGGGCTGTATGCGAATTTCGCATGGGGTATCGAAGCTTATACACAATTGCTTCAGTCTGTTAGGCATAAGCTCAACCCTTATGTGCATTTTTATCTCATTCGAGGTTTTCCACTCGCTATGCAAATCTGATTGTATAAGTGTTGCTCTATAGTCAACACTGATATAGGTACAAGGGTTGGTAATTCGATCTCCCACATACTTAACTGGACAACTAGTAAGGACAAGATATGAATTTCTGCATTGGAACAGAGAATGATCAAACAATCATGGATCAAGGTAAATATTTTTCACTTCTGGACAAACAATATAATACAAATTATCTACACATTTTATACATATGATGACTAGGTCCCTCATATTTATTTTTTTTCAGTCAGTTCACCAACATGCTTGAAGCTCGAGAAAAATAACTTTGCCAGACAAAGTTGAATACATCCTTGAAGAAGCTGAAACAAAGGTCGAGCATCCGACAAATGCTCCATCTCCATTTGGACATATACATGCAATGGGAATAGATGACAAGAAAAATATTGCGAAACAATAAAAAAATTCAAGAAAATATGTTGATAAGGTAACATCTTAAGATAATCCTAAATGGTTTCTTTAATTTATGTTATGCAAATTATTTCTTTAACTCTTTCTATTTTAATACGTAGGTCGGTTCAGACCTTGGATTGTTCAAGAAAGAGGTATACCTAATTCTTGAGGTTACCTAATTCTTGATTTTTAGTCTTCTTTATATATCTGTAAGCCTCTAATTGTTAGATACATTATAACCATTTTTTGTTCTTTAGGTTTTTCAAGAACTAGGTAGCATTCGACTGCTACTCAATGATTCCATCAAGTCTGTGCTACAGGCAATAAAAAGTCAACATTGATATTAAGGTTTCATTCGAAATATATTCATTTTGGACAATAATTTTTACCATGTTTATGTTTATATTAGCATTCATAAAGTATATGGTCTAACAAATTTTCTGTAAGCCTCTAATTGTCAGATACATTATAACCATTTTTTGTTCTTTAGGTTTTTCAAGAACTAGGTAGCATTCGACTGCTACTCAATGATTCCATCAAGTTTGTGTTACAAGCAATAAAAAGTCAACAAGATACGAACATTGATGCTAAGAAATATATTCACTTTGGACAATAATTTTTACCATGTTTATGTTTATATTAGCATTCATAAAGTATATAGCCTAACAAATTTCCATTATAGTTTACTGGCAGTTCTACGAAAAATGATGAGCATTACAAAGAAAAGAACAAACAACAGAATCCGGGCAGTAGTGCTAAACTAGTGTTGGGCAGCAACAGTAAAACATGTATTTTAACAATTTTAATACAATTTGATGACAAATAACCTACATTATATCTACATATAGCCTAAATTACCAATAAATAATCTACATTATATTTTCAATTGTTGTCTTAGGTATATGACACATGTCTGACATTCAAAATGAGGAGAATGTTCCTATATGTGTTGACTTGTCTTCCCAATTTCAAGGGGCATTGGAGGAATAAATTGCAGGTATGATTTAGTACATTTTATCTACATATTTCATAATACAAATTACATCTTAGCTACATGATAGCATCTCAACAAATTAACTACAATTAAACTACAATTTATCTATAGTGTTGTTTCTGTTTATTACAAATGATCTACAATTTTATTAAGTTGTACATATTTATTGTAATAGAGAAGGAAACTATGCATGTGGACTCTCCAAAACATGATGCAAAAGTTGGCATACAAGGAGAGCATTTAAATGAGGAGAAGAAGACTATGCATTTGAAATCTCCCATTCAATAAGCAAATGTTATACAACAAGGAGACGATTGCAATGAAGATTTCAGTGGTATTATATGTTACAATATAATTGTAGGAAAAAAAAACAACAACTTTCATATAAGTTTCAGTTTTCCCAAAAGAACTAATGCAACCAACATACAATGTTGTTCTTTTATTTAAATTTTGTAGGTGAAGCAGCCGACTACATCAATGTAGGTGATTTGGACAATGACTCCAGGTATGGAAAAAGGGCAGTAACACTGGATAATTTTGAGCTGCTAGAAAAACTCTCACAGATTGTTAAGTTCGGCGAGGTAAATGAAGATGAAACAACCCCTGTGCATTAGGGAAGAACAAGGGTTCCTGGAAAGCATGCCACATCCCAATTTCTCCCTTATTTCAGTTATGGGGGAAGCACTTCTGTTGGACCTCCTCCAATTTTCAACATCAAGCATCCATTTACTGGGGTTATTGGCGACGATGTTGATCCTGACTTGTTTGAAGAATTCAATAAGTGATTATATTTAGGTACCGACACGGTTTAAAGAGGTTCGATTATACAATTTTTTCATATTATCAAGTGCATACAATTTATGGATTTCCAACTAAAACTACATAATAATTGTACTTGTTATGTCTTTAAATATGAGGAAGGTGCCTTGTACTTTAAAAGATAACCAGATCAAGCCGTGGTTTGATCTTGGAGTGGAGAAAGTTGATAAAAAAGATCGGTTTTATACTTTGGCACATCCCGGGTAAGTCATTAACAACACAGTATACACACACCCTGGCAGAATTTAATGATTAGCTGTAGTATTCTGTTATTTTAGAAATCTATAGATATTTTGTTTGAAAATTATAGTTAAATTGTATGAAGCATTGAGAAATAATAAAATCTGTTTTTTGCAGCACATTGATGTTATTTTATACTATTTTGAGGAAGAGAGGAAAGTATGGTCTAGAAAACAAAACACGGTTTACAACCACTGACTGTATGTTCAAGACTAGAATTGAACAAATTTATGAGAGGTACATTAATGCTCCTGCCGATAAGAATCTTGTTGTCAAATCCCAAGACGTCGTATCAGAATACATAGTGGGGTACTGGTTACTTGCAAATATTGCATGGGACAAAGTTGATTTTGTGATTATACCCATAAACTGTAACGACTCGACTAGTCGTTTTGAGAATTAACATTTTGTTCAGCGACTTAAGGTCCCGATCAACTTCATAATATGTATTATGACCCGCGTGTGTGGTCGAGTTTGGTTTTGAAAGAATAATTCTTATTTTTGAAGCTTAAATAAAGAGAGTTAATCGGAGTTTGATTTTTGAGCAAACGACTCCATAATGGGATTTTGATGGTGTCAATAGTTTCGTATGGTGATTTCGGACTTAGGCATATGTCCGAATTTAGATTTGGAAGTCCGTAGGATCATTCGGCACATTTCGGCGAAAAGTTGGAAAAATAAAATTCTTGAAATATTCATAAATTCAACCATAAGTCGATTGGTTGATAACGAGATCGGATTTTGATTCCAGAAATTGGAACAACTACATTACGTCATTTATGACTTGTATGCAAAATTTGAAGTCATTCCGGATTAATTTGATACGTTTCGGCGTAAATTATAGAAGTTGGAAGATTTGAAAACTCATAATTTGATTTGAGGCGCGATTCGTAAATTCGGCATTATTTGATGTGGTTTGAGGCCTCGACTAAGTTCGTATTGTAGTTTGGTACGTGTTGGTATATTTGGTTAAGGTCCCGAGGGCCTCTGGTGGATTTCGGAAGGCTAACGGATTGGATATTTGGACATTTGGAACTGGTGGATTTTTGGATTTGGTGGTGTTCTTGCTTCTACGGAAGCTTCATCGTAGAAGCGACCTCGCAGAAGCAAGGTTATCATTGCAGAAGCGACAAGGAGCAGGGCTGTCATTTTTCCACAGAAGCAAAAGCAACTGCGCACATGCGACACCGCAGATGCGGTGCCTGGAATGCATAAGCGGTTGGCTTCGCTGATGCGCAAGTTGCATTGCACCTGCGATTGCACAGAAGCGGAAATGAGTCCGCAGGTGCGAGAGGGGCTGCTGGCCAGTGCATTCGCAGAAGCGGGGTTTGTCTTGCAAAAGCGAGCACGCGGAAGCGTGAAATTTGTTTGCATGTGCGAAACTGGGCAGAAACATAAGGATTGAAGTTGGTCATTTTTCCATTCTCGTTTTGGATTTTTGGAGCTCGATTTTGGGCGATTTGGGAGGGACTTTTTCACCAGCTTGTTTGTGTTAAGTGCTCTATATCCGAAAGTGATTATATTCCATGAATCAATGGTTATATTCATCGTTTAATTCGAGTTTTAATGGAGGAAATTGGGATTTTTGTAAAACTTTTCAAAAACGGAAATTAAAGATTTGGAGGATTATTTGTTATTAGAATTCGATAAAATTGATAACTCGTATCAGAATGGGTGTTCGGATTTCGTAAATATTCTGTCGTATTTCGAGAGGCGCTCCCCGCGTTGACTTTTGGTTGACTTTTTAATATGAATTTTTAAGTCAACGTTTTATTATCCAGAATTATTTTCGATGAATTTTAATGAAGTTATCCAAATAATTTGGATAGATTTCAGCTGTCTGGAGGCCAATTCAAGCAAGAAGGCTATTTTGGAATATCGACCTAACTTCAAAGAGGTAAGTATCTTGCCTAATCTTGAGTGGGGAAATTACCCCTTAGGCATTGAGTCGTATGTGCCATTTGTGTAATGTGAAAGCCATGTATGCGAGGTGACAAGTACGTACTCGGGCTTATATGTACAAATTGTATTGGTTTAAAGTCGTAGGAATTCTTAAGTATTAAATTGGAAATTTGCTGGCACTTATTAAATCCTTATTTGTCATGCCTCGTTCTTTGTTTGTCGAATTTGTTTTGTATGATAATTTGGTGTGATTGATATTTTGATCCTTATGTGGATTCTGTGTGCTGGTTAAGTTGCCATTTTCTGGAAATATTTACATTTTGGATTTTCCATCTGCAAATAATTATTAAATAAGTTTAAATGGAGACGTTAATATATTTATCAGAAATTTGGATTTGAGAAGAGGTTGTTCTTGCTGATTTATTCTTCCATCTTTTGCTTTTGCATGTTTACTTTGGGACTACGAGGCGATACTTTGGGAGATCCCCCTGTCTTGCATATTTACTTTGGGACTACGAGGCGGTACCTCGGGAGATCCCCCTTTTTTGCATATTTACTTTGGAACTACGAGGCGGTACCTCGGGAGATCCCCCTATCTTGCATATTTATTTTGGGACTACGAGGCAGTACCTCGAGAGATCCCCTTGTTGAGCATTTACATTTGGGTTTACGAGGCGATACCTCAGGAGTGTCCCTGTTGTTTACCTCTATTTGCTATGCTGTTACTTTTCTGTAAAATTTCCCGTCGTTCACTCGTCAGTCATTTCATTAAATTATTATGTCTTCTATCTTGTGAATTGACTGTATGGTTGGGATAGAAATATGAGTACGAGGTGCCATGAGATATGAAGGTGGGTTGAGACCCGAGATTTTTAGAATTCTGAAGTGACGTGTCAACCTATGATTTTACTTGAAGGAAATCGTATTCGAAAGATTTTACTTGAAAGGAATTATATCCGAAGGATTTTACCTGAAAGGAACTATATTCGAAAGGTTTTTATTTGAAAGAATTATATTCGAAAGGTTTTACTTAAAAGAATTATATTCGAAATGTGTTTATTGGAAAGAATTGTATTCGAAAGGTTTTATTTAAAAGAATTATATTCGAAAGGTTTTTATTTGAGAGAATTATATTCAAAAAGTTTTATTTAAAAGAATTATATTCGAAAGATATTTATTTGAAGAGTTATATTGGGAGATATTTATTTGAAAGATTTACATTCGTGAGATATTTATTTGGAGGAAGTATATTCGGGATATATTTAATTGAAAGGATTACATTCTAAAGATTTTTATTTGAAAAATTAATAGATAAAAGACGTATATTTTGAAAGACTTGATTAATTGGTTGTATTTGTCTTTATTATTCGTGTGAGCAATATTTATGGTGTTCTTGCTGCCTTGTTGTTTATGTCACTAGTGGATTATTGTTGCTGTTATGCTATATGGTTCTATTATATTTTGTATGCTATGTTGCACAGGTTATTAGACTAGTGAGTTTCTTGACTGTACCTCGTCACTACTCCACCGAGGTTAGTCTTGATACTTATTGGGTACCGACTGTGGTGTACTCATATTACACTTTTGCACATTTTTGTGCAGAGCCAGGTATTGGAGATATCGGACTCGGACAGAGTTAGTGTGTTGATCACAAGGATTCAAGGTAGAGCTGATTGGTTGTCGCAGTCCCATGATATTCTTTCCATTTTTATTATATTGTCACTCATATTCGAACAGTATTGTATACTCGATCCTTAAGATCATTGCATGTATTCAGTTAGAGTTCGTGATTCAGTATTACCAATCTTGGGAGGTTTTTTTTTATATTTGTTTCTGCTTTTGGTTTTGACACTTGTATTAAATTATATGTTTCAAAAAAAAAGGCTCGAAATGAAATTGTAATCGACTTACCTAGTATTAGAGACTAAGTGCCATCACGACGCCTGTGGTGGGATTTTGGGTCGTGACATAAACATTATGGAGAAATTTCATTGGTTGTTGGTTGTGTTTGACATTACCGATAGGGTTCTATATGTTTATGATTATTTGGTCTCTTCACGAAATCACAAATTTGTTGAATATGTTATCGACAAGTTTGCTATTATGATCCCCCTCTACTTGTCATGCACCGACTTCTATGCAAGCGTCCAGACATCAACTACAAGAACATAAAGGCATACATTGAAAAAGATGTTACTGACCCTCTTAACATTCAGTGGTTGGTCGGTGAGATACCCCAGCAAAAAGAAGGATCATTGTATGTGCTACGTTTCTTTTTATCTATTTAACCAATTATATTTTACATTGAATGCTGAATCTTTTCCCCTATTATTTTTTGTAGTGATTGTGGTGTATACGTGGCAGCATTTGCAGAATATGTCAGCATTGGAGAGCTATCGATTTCGAAGGAAGACCTTTTTGATATTGATTAATACTGTAGGCACTGTGGAGGGCTCCTTTGGGATTATGCTAGGAAAAAGCAAGAGCTTGGTGCAATTAGTGAAAGTGAGGTGACTGGCAGATTAGCAAGAGGATAAGGTGCACTAGCTGTGAACGAGAGAACATAAGTCCGAAAAAAAGAAGAATTAGTTGCCTTTTTCAGTAGAAAAATTGTAGTTAAAATGTTTAGTTGTAGCTGGATTGTAGTAAAATTATAGACAAATTATTTATTAAGAGCAAGTCAGGTAGAATTTATTTGTAGCAGATTTGTGCTACAGTTGTTTTACCTTTTATTTTGTTATTTTGTCCAGAATTCTACTACTTAGAATAGAAAACATATGTGGCTTTTTTTGGTTGAAAGTTGTTAGTACTTGATCTCGATATTGGTACTATATAATTTATTTACAGCATAACTATAATTATGTCTACAACTACTATACAAAAATATATAATCTATTCAATTTTAGCAGTGTTATTAGGAAAGGCTGAAAAGTAATAAATAAACCCAGTATTTGAACAAAACAACTACAAACCAATTGTATTAAGAGTTGAAATCTGTTTAGCAAACATTCATTATATGAGACAGCTTTTATTAAAATTAGCAACACAATTACACCACAACTATAATTCTCCAGAATAGAACAAATGTTCTTCATATGTCTTAAAGAGCAGATTACCATCAACACTACTTAGTAAAAAAAAACTTTAAACTGTATTGATTTTTATTTTCTTTTGGTGGCATTCCTACAAGATATTTTGTTATGCCCTTCTAGTCCGCAGTTGCCACATGAAACCTTGTACTTCTTTGCATTTACTTCATCATATGGTTTGTATCTTTATTTTTGAGGTCTCCCCAACTGCCTTTTCCCGGTAGGTGGCTTTACAACTTCTTCGGCTATATGTTGTGGCACATTCGATTTGCTTTAACTAGGCAGCGGGTCTACTAGTATTTCATAAGTCTGCATAAGGCTCTCCCTCGTGTAATAAGGAGAATAATAGTTTTCATAAGGCTCGTTCATGTGCCTCAAAGCCACCAAAGCATGTGGATAAGGAAGTTCATCGATTTGGAATTGTCCACAACTACATCTCTTGTTTTGAAGGCAAACAATGAAGCGCTTCACACTATCTATCACATTATGGATGTAATCTGTTGAAGCCCTCTCCTATAATTTTATTACAAGCACACAAGTTGTCAGCAACATATACAAAACAAAATAACTACAATTATACAACAACATTTATACAATTAACACTGTATATTTAGTTTGATGGAATCAATGATTTGATGTTATTGGCTATAACCTACTCTCATCTTCTGTGATAATGTCCTATTGTCCTCCAACTCTTTGTTGTATTTTTTCCCAAGGTATGTGAACGTACCATTTGCATTCAATAACTTTTCATTAGTCCAACATTCAAGAAGAGTACTCATGTACTCTAATAGTTCTACTGCGGGCAGCTCTCTTGCATCTTTGGTTACCGCATTCAATGACTCTGCAATGTTTGATGTCATCGTCCATGTTCTGTTCACCATAGCATATACCCGAGATCATATGTGATAGCCAATATCGTATATGTATGCTTTAACACGTGTGTCGATCTCTTCAATCTTTGACATTCTTTCATTAAATTCATCAAGCGTGTATGATAGTGTCGTGATAAAGTACAGTTCGCTTAACTTTAAATGACCCTTCTTGAACTTTGACCTTACATTTATCCAAATATGACACATGCAGGCATAATGTGGCATGCCGGTATAAACAATAGATGTTGCCTTCAAGATACTCTCATTCCGGTCCGAAACAATACACGTATTTGATTTTTCACCGTATGCATGTTTGAATTGCTCAAAAAATACCTTCACGATGCGTTATTTTCTGAATTAACAACGACATATGCTAGTGGTAATATGCTACCTATCACATAGGTAGCAAAAAAAAAATGCAATTTTTGTAATAAAACTTGAAAATATAAAAAATACTATCTCAAAAACAACTTTATAACAATATTTTTACAATTAATCTACATTACATGCTGCATCCATTATGCTAGCTGTTAGCATGATTTCCCTATATGCCGACTTCAAGAAGGTGCCATCAACTACTACAACTGGCCTACAATGCTCCCAACCCTTGATGGACGTACTAAGTGCAACAAATATATACAAGAAATAATTATCTTTAATCTTCTGCAATTTCATTACCGACCCGGATAAGTCTTCTCCATAATATACAAATAACTCGGCAAACGACTATAGGAATAAGCAGGATGGCCTCTCAAAAATTCCAAAGCCTTTTCCTCTGCTCTCCAAGCTTGCATGTATGTTAAGTTTACACTATGATCCGACAACATGTCAGTTTGTATGTCTTTTGGTGTGTATATTGTCTTAGGATCCGCATATTTTGGCATCACCATGCTGCCAACTACCATGGCAGTAGGTTTGCATTGTATATATGTGTTTTCCATATAGATCATATGTGCAAGCTGTTAAATTTTCGAACCTTGAACAATGTTGATTCACTTATGCTGGTGGACTTGAAGTGCCACGTACAATTGTCCCCAACACATATGAGACAGTAGCTACAGAATAAAAATAATTCAAAAAATATTATGCAAATTGTAGCTACAAAATACGAGGTTGTTTATGCACAACAACTTGTCTTAAGAAATTTATATATAATTTATATACAAAAAAACTACAACTTATGCACAGTATGAATTTGACAAATAAAATATTCCTACCTTCTTGCACTAGACCTTCTCACCCTAAATTGAAACTTATTCATGACAAAATAATGCTTCATTGCACTGACAATTGTTTGCTTGTCTTGGTAAACTTGGCCTACTTCAATTACATTTGGCGTATGTATTTTCCTAAATCGCACACGCAAGTATACGCGGTCAATCAAGTAATAAAGTGTGAGTAGAGTATCGTTCTCACGAGGACTTGTGATCAATTATCAACTAAATCAAGCAATTTCTAATTTATCGAGTCAAGAACAATTTCATGGTGATTTTTTTTGTTAATTCTACTAATTAAAATTATGATTAAGATAATAACTAATTAACTAGCACACTTAGCACGAAAGGTTTAATTCAATGAGAAATAATATTCCAAGGTTATGGTTATGTAACAATCCTGTCGAATTCTTCAATTAACTTAACTTATTAATTTATCTGGGTTATTAATCTGCAAAGACAATGATACTCGTAGAAATTCGACAACTTCTACTCGCCTATTCAATTTATTCTAAACCCTATATTTCTATGAGATTATAGATAAAAAGAATGCACTAATAATCTTTTGCACAATTGACTAAGCACGACAAATAGGTATATCTCTATCCGTATTCGCAAATCAATTCCCCAATTATTAGATTCAAGAGCGCACTCTATTCAATCCTATTGCAATCAAGAATTACCTCTTTCAAGTTCAACTCAAGATTCATATATAGTATTTTACTGCTAGCTAGGCAGTAAAATAATTAGGCTCATGATATGAATAAACAACCCAACATGATAAATTAAATCATCAAATCAATATTCAAATATCAACATTCATGTAAAACCATAACCCTAGAATGAACGAGTTTAGCCACACATAGTCATGGTAGCAATCTCAATTAATTTCCAAGAATATATAAAAATCAATAATAGAAGGGAAAAAGAAGAACTCAAGATGAATTCCACGGTTTTCGAACTCTATTATGGATTCTCTCTGCTTCCAAGTGTGTTCTTGCCTCCCCAGGGTCTTCTCTCTTTTAAAAAGTGATTAACTCTCGTATTTATATGGTTTAGGGTTTATTTGGGCCGAAATTGGCTTTTCCTGATTCGAATTGGAAAAGGTGATATTTTTCTGCTCTGGTCCCGATCTGGCGAAGTGACCCTCGCTTCGCTGTCCGGGACTTTTCTGGTTTCTTCTGCTCCGGTCCCGATTTGGCGAAGTGACCCTCGCTTCGCTGTCCGAGACTTTTCTCTTCAGCTCCTTTTCACCAATTTCCCCCCATTTGATCCTTTTCCGCGCAAGTTTGTTCCTACACATAATAAACATGTAATGAGCATATTTTTACTTCAAAAGCGATGTGAACTCCCGCAATTCACACAAGAATTAACACACTCAAAACATGCACTTTTCACCCTTATGAGTATATTCTGTTATGATGATACTTTCATATTCCACAATTGTCGGAGATGTTTGCATATCAATCAACTTCACTGTTCCTGATACTTTTCCAATTGTGTTACAATTGCTTGACAATTGTACCACGTTAGTATTACGATAATCAGAAGTACCTGCACTCAATTAAAAGTATAGTAATTCCGACCTCTGTATATTCAAGTGTTTAGTATTTGACAGAAAACTTGTAGGGACATAACAGTTGAACTACATTTGTTATGTAGTATTATTGTAGATAATTTGTAGTAAAATTGTAAAACACTTGAAATTGGAAAAAACATTAGCACTGGAAAAATAGAGCAAACCTGCAATTGTGCTCGCATTCGACATACTGCATTCCAAATCGAAATCACGCATTATTATACACAGTAGATACATTCCTATGTTTTTGTTTTCCTTTTTCGTCTCCATATACACTCAAACTCCCATATCGTTTCAAATTTTCATTGGAGGACAACGTTCATTGACAGTGTATTTGATTTCGATGATTTTTGCGGAGGTATCGATCATTAGATGCTCTGCAATTGCGGAATTCAATTGACTATAATTTGAATCTCTATTGACTACAATTCCGTCAACATCAAAATTTTTGTATCTCCCAACGCTATCCCACTGACCGTTGAGCTGAAGCATAATCGCTAATTTTGACATTATGTCGCGAAATTTAATTCAATTGTAGCTAATTGTTTGTAATTGTTTCCTTCAAAACCTTTGTTTGTGGAAAACCAGAGGAAACTAGAGAAAATCAGAGAATAGAAGGATAATACAGATATGTTGCCTTGATTATGGTGCGATGATAACCAAAGAAAATATGCATAATAGAAGGATTATACAAATATGTTGCCTTGATTATGATGCGATGATTGCATCAGTAAAATCTCTAATTGAAATATAAGCGATCCCAAAATTACACGTCTAAATAAGGAAGACTATCGCAGAAAGGATTCTAGTTTAAACAAATGTATATCTTTTGTAGCTAAAGCGTGTTTAGGTCGGGTAAATACGAAAAACTTGATATTTTTGATAATAAAGTTTCAAATAGCCCGTAGAAACCGAAAAAATACCTTAAACCTATTATTTAAGTAGCTAATTGATTTGTTTTGGGGGACCCGGTCACAAGAGAGAGGAGGCGCCAAAACCCAAAAAGGTGTGAATATTTACCTTACCAGGACGACTTTGTGGATAAGGAAAACAGTCCAAGTTCCTTTCTTTAACACTATAGCCAATTAGTCTTCTCATTGCATTTGCTACGTCTTCTTAGTACATAAATATGGCAGCTGCAGCTGCAACGTGCTGGTTCTCTGCCGGCACTTCACTATACTCTCTAACGTCCTACCGCTTCTCAACACCCATAAGACCCTTTTCTTCTTCTTCTTCTTCTTCTTCTTCTTCTTCTTCTTCTTCTTCTTTATTTATTCCTAAAGCTGTACATCAGAATCAAGATCCAAAGAAGGGTCTCAAGAATTCCACCTCAGAGGTACATTACCAAGCCCAATTTCTTGTCTTTAATTAATTTCCAGTTAAGCATTGGCTTTATTCTTTAATCTTAATAAAAAAGGTCTTTTTATTGCGTTTTTGAATTCTGAACTGTTTACTTTTAGAAAATGCCGACGTATTGGTTTGTGTTAATAATTTCCTGGTTAGTATAAGTCTTGAATCAGTAATTATACCCCTTGAGGTAAGTGCAAAAATGACCAATGAATTTAAGATTTTGGGTTTACTGGATTTTATTATGTTTGTAAAATGCACACATGAATGCTTGTATTGCTATGTTTTTTCTTGGCAGTAGATGGTAGAAAGATATAAGCAGTGGATATGATACAGATATGTTCATGCATGATTTCCATTAGCCAAGATGTAAAGAACAATAGCTGACAAAGAGATAGAAGACAACTAGAGAAGTTGCAACAACACTAACTATGTCTCAATCTCGAACAAGTTGGGGTCAGCTATAGTTGTCCTCACTTATTCATTTAGCTCAAGTCATATCATCATCATACCAAATAAAATAAAGTAGAAGTTCTGACAAGTCTAAAATCTATTCCCAACTAGTAGATATCACCTATATGGATCTTTTTCTTTCGTTATGCTATATCTTTAAGTCTGCATTGATTCAAAGAATTTGTAGGTCTTTCGAGACAACTTCATTCCATGTGATCTTAGGTCTACCCTGTTCTCTTTTAACTCCTTCACTCACTATAGTTTCACACCTACAGACTGGTGCATATGTAGGTCGATGCAGGGCATGATCAAACCATCTTAAGCGATCTTCTGTCGTTTATCCTTAATGCATATGTAGTCACTTAATCTTATCTAATCTTTTATGATCGAACATCCATTTTGGTATTCGTTTTTGTATAGTTAGAAGCCTAACATTCACTACCATATAACTTTCTAGGTCTTATAGCTGTTCGATAGAACTTACCTTTCACTTTCTTAGGCATCCTTTTATCACATAACATCCCTGTAGTACTTTTGCGTTTCATCATTTCGATTTTAATCATATGAGTAGCATCTTCATCTATTATTTCATTCTCTTGAAACAACGATCCTAGATATCTAAATTGTTGCATTTGGCATCGAAATCCCATCTAGTCTCACCTCAACTCCATTCTTCTGATGCTGCCTAAACTTACATTGTATTTAGTCTTTTTGTTTTGAGACCGTTTACCATCCTTAAACTCCTGACCAGTAGTTTGGAGAAAACTCCCCGACCACTATGAACAAGGATGGCCGGTCATAGTTCAAGCTTTTGGTTGACACCCTCGCTAATTTCATCAATTAATTCAATATCATCAGCAAATGACATACCTCATGGGACTTCATCTTGTATTGTGTTGGTTAGCTCATCAATGGATAAACAAGTTGTGGTTCAATGCCGACCCCTAGTGTAAACCCACTATTATAAGAAACTCCTCTTATCTCCTACTGTTGTTTTCTCACTAGTGAGGGTTCCTTCATACATGTCCTTTATGGCATTTATATATTTAATATGAATTCCTTTCTTCTCCATCACCCATCAAAGGACCTTTCGTGGTACTCTATCATATGCTTTCTCTAGGTCAATGAATACCATGTGTAGATCTTTCTTCCTTTTGCAATATGTTTCCATCAATCGTCTTAAAAAAAATATGCCTTTGTTATAGATCTACCGGACATAAATCCAAACTGGTTCTCTGTCACTCTTCTCGTGTTCCTAAATCTACGATCTATCACTCTTTCCTAGAGTTTCATCATATGATTCATGTGTTTAATGCCATGATAGTTTGCACAACTTTGAATCTCTTTTGTTCTTGTAGATTGGCATACAGGTACTCTTCCTCCACTCATCAGGCATCCTACCACTTCTTAGTATAGCATCGAATAGCGTGATGAGCCATTCTACTCCAACCTCTCCAAGACACATCCAAACCTTTATAGGGATACGATCTGAACTACAAGCTTTTCTAATCCTCATATTTTTCGTGGTATTCTTTACCTCTATCGTCCTAATTCTACGAGTGTAGTTAAAGTTTCTATCATACACACACATATAGTGGTCTAAAATGTTATTCTCTTGATCTGAGTTGAACAATTGAGCAAAATCGCCTCTCCATCTCTCTTTGATCTCGTTATCTCATGCCAACACTTGTTGAGAATCGTCTCTAATACACTTCACCTGGTTTAAATCCTTACCCTTCTTCTCTCTCAGTCGTGCTAGTTTAAATTCTTTCTCCCCTTCTCGTGTCCCTAACTTTTGGAACAAGCCATCTAGAGCTTCCCCTCGGGCTTTACTAATAGCCTTCTTAGCTTCTCCCTTAGCTCTCTTGTATTCTTCAAAGGCTATTATATCTTCTGCTTTTGGCAACTTCCTATAACACTCTTTTAGAGAAGTTGGAATTCAAATTTTTTTTTGTTTGTTCTGTTGTCACTTGATGAAAAAGATATAACTAGTGAATTAGTGAAAGAAAGTTTTGGTGAAGGAAACACGCAGCAAAAGCTTTTGTTGTTGTTAGCTTGTGCTTGAATCCCTCGTAAGTTTGATGATTCATATAGCCTGAATTGCTCTTATGAGTTCGTGTTTTTCAGTACTCGTGGCCGTGCAGCTTGTCATGTTACTTTGTCCTAACTTAGGAAAAAGGTATTTTTCTTTTTGTTCATGAGTAAAGATTTTATTTAACAAGCAAAGGATGGATTCAGAAAGCAGTTGGTAAACAGAACTTCCCATGGAGATCAAAAGACGAAAGGCATTTAGCAAATAAAGATGGTAGAAGCAGTAAAAACGAAGCAGGGCGATCTCAATCAACTGCATTTAAATCATCTGGTCAGCAGAGGAAAGGAGCAGGAAAGGGAGCTGTATTTGAGTCAAAGGAGCAGCAGGTATGAAAGACAGTAATATTACTTCCTCTGTTTGTGCTGTTGAGGTGGCTTGCTTTCTTTCTCATTCATGAGAGCTATAAATAAAAAGGAAAAAAGCTGGGTCACTGAGGGAGGGGGAGTTGAGAACCTGAAAAGCCTTATTATTTTTCACATATCTTGGTTCTGCCGTAGTTTTAATCACACAGTGATGTTCTTGATATGTCCATAAGAGTCATTAATTAGCCTGGTTGAGATGCAATATACATTTTCTTCTACTTTTCTATGTTTGTGTCACCTTTTCACTGTACTTTGCCGTGCTTGAAAACAACAACAATATTCTCGAGATTGGTTTTGCTAGATATAAGGCTGTTCTCATGGACAATCAAAGTTCGCGTGTACTTTGATACTTTTGTGTTATCTCCATGTTAGCTTCCATTCACCCGTTTATATGATCCTTAATGGTTTTACTCATTGAATTATATTAGTTTGGTGCTTATAAGTCCTTTCTTCTTTATCATGTCCCAAAACGAAGTTCCATGTTGTCTTTCTGTTCTACACCACTCTATCCAAGTTGCTTTCTTTTCCAGGTAGAAACTGGTATCATTGAAGATGCAACTTTTCTGAATGCTGTTGTGAAGGTAAATATGTGGTTAACATGGCAATATTTTTATTATGCTCATTTCGTTTGGAGGCCTCATCTTTGAAGCTCGAGATTTCTTTTTAATTTACTAATTGTTTGACTGAATTTGTATCTGTACTTTCTCTTTCTACGATTATTACTTGTGGAGGATTGAACCTTTAGCTCCTACCAAGTATTTTTTCTTAGCTCCTACCAGGTATAACCTTTAGCTCCTACCAACATTCTATACTGACCCTTACTACTAAACCTGTAACAAATTGTTGATCTCAGCTCATCCTTGCTTAATGATATCTTCACTGCTGTGTTTAGAGTTGAGACTAAATTCCCGATTATCTGATGTCTTAAGCCGTATATTGTTGTATCCAAATAGAAAACCACATAATCTGATCTTAAATATTTTATGCTAGCCTAAAAAAAACTGTTGGTGCATTTTTTGTATGCTTGGTTGGCTCTTCCATTTGACATAAGTTGATTTCAATATTTTAGTATTAGGGTCTAAAAAACCCTAATATTAAGATGAGACATAAAATGACATAGACCTCCATAAACAATGAATGGCAGTCAATTTTCTTTTTAGCATCAGTAGCTATATCAACAGTATGAATAGTCGTTTCACATATATCTGCATGTGCAGTTGGATTTAATCATTTCCCGGAATGCATGATAAATTTAAAATGTAATGGACTAACTTTTTCCTTTTCCATTATGCTTATCTGTAGGTTTACTGTACACACACCGCTCCAGATTATTCCCTCCCATGGCAGAAACAAAGACAATTTGCAAGTACAGGAAGGCATGCATTTCCAGCTTTCGCTCTAATTTATTATTTCCGTTAAAAGTTGTGAGAAAAAGGAAAATTTCCTGCAAAAAGTTGTTCTCGATTGGGCTTAATGGCTTTTGATTCTCATTAGGAGACATGGAATGAAGTTGTTCCATAATGTGTAATTACTTATGAGGAATTGTTGTTCTGTACGATAATTCAATATTATGTGTGTGTGTGTGTGTTACATCTTTTAGGACAGGGGGTGGGAGTGTCTACGATTCTGACTGTTGTTTGATCTGTTCAGTGCTTTCATGATTGGTGATGGGAAACTCTTGACAAATGCACATTGTGTTGAACATCATACCCAGGTATTTTTGCAGTTTTGCTTTGCTATATTGGCAATCTTCTTATTAACTGAGTCTTCTATGTGTATATCTGGTTTTTTTAGAATATGATTTTTTTATATTATAATGCCTGCTATGAATTTTTCTAGAAAACATTTTTCATGAAATAATAGAAAGCTCTTAAACTAGAGCAAATGGTGACATGTGAATTGTATATCAGGACCAGTAAATGATAATTGTAATTCTGTTTTGTTATGTAAACCGAAGTGTGGTTAATATTTCTTTTTCTGAGAGGAGGGAATATCTCGGTCATCCATAACCACGGTCCACAGATCAAGGCTTGACTTTAGGATTAGACTGCGTTTTTGGAAAAAGGTTAACATGCACTTTATTTCTTTTTTCTGTTAAAGGTGAATCCGTGAAGGAAGCAAACTTTTGATTTGTTATAAAAAAGAAAAAGTGCAGAAGATGTAGAAGTGAAAAAGTAACTCCGCGATTTGTCTTCTTTACTTTTTAGGCTTTGCACTGTGCCTTCCACAAATTTTATAGTCACACTTCTTTTCTAGTTTTTTTGAACTTTGTTGCAGCTTTTCATCCTCGGCAACATTTTTTTGTCAAAAACTTGCTGGAAAGGGAATCTAAAAGCATGGTAATGAAAATTTCCGTGCACTTCTCCCTCTAATTACAGCGATAGGGGTGTTGGGACTACTCAAATGCGAAACAACTTGACATAAAAAATAGAGGCTCATGTCTCCAGATGTGGATGACTTCCTTTCCGCCAGAAAAATGATTGGCATAGCAAAGGGCAATAATCTCTAAACTTGATGGCAAAGAGAAATTCTAAACGATTTGGATGGCACTGTGCAAAGTCTTAGAGAACTGTAGGTTGGCTTTAAAAAAACTTAAAGAGGTCACGTTTGGGTTATCTAACCCAGGGAAAAAAATATCCCACCTAATCCACATCACCACGTGAAAGTCCATCCCTTTTTGCAATTTACTCCATCCATATTGTTTTTGACAACTGATGGACGTATCATCAAGGTCCATTCTTAAGCCCTACTTTTGTTATTCACTATTCTCAAGTGTATACATGGCTTCTGACTTGCTAGTCATAAATGGTGGAGACCTGAGACCTCTTGCATGTTTAGAAGGTTTTCTTACCCACATCGTTATTAAACTTTCTAGTATATGCATATAAAAAAATGCACTTTTAGATGAGTATCTTTTTGGTGGCAGGTTAAAGTGAAGAGAAGGGGAGATGACACTAAGTATGTTGCCAAGGTATGCTTTTCATGGTGATTTATCAATGCCTATATTACCTGGGAGTCTTCTTGTAAATCTTTTTTTATGTGGTAGCTTAAGGATGCAAACTTGGGTGAGGTAGACGTAGATATTCACCCAGCCCAACTGCTTGCTGATCTAAACCAAAACATTCTACCTGGGGTCTGGTAAGAGGAAATGTGACACAACCCACTTAGCAGGTTTACCACGGGCCCTTGGGTTAGTAGTTAGTTGACAATGCATGTTATATGTCTGTTGGAACATAAGGTTGGAGCTTTCAGCTAATTCCTTCAAAGAGCAGTAATTGCATTTGGTATTATGATTAAATTTATAAGATGGAAATTTTATGCTTATTGAAATAAGATGTTACTAGAGAATAAGAAGTTGGCTTCTTCTTTTTTCGCTCAAATAATTGTGGAACTTCAATTAAGAAATTAGCTTCAAAAGCAATTGATTTTTATTTTTATCAATGCCTAGATGAAGTGGTGCAGTTCCAGGGTTTGGTATATTTATAATCTGACACAATAAAGACAGTTTTATTCTTTAACTTAGTCATACTGGACCCAAAAATAGGTATCAAATAGATACGTTTTACTCTTTTCAATGCGGATTAGGTACAGGCTAAACTTACTTGTCTATTATTTGAGTGTACACATTATGGTGTGGTCAAGGTGTCTGAGTTGAGTCCGTGCCTATTAGGTGCAACTGAAAGATGTTGACTTCACCAAATCCAGTAGGGTATGCTAACTATTTCTTAGAAGTTTTGGTTTGACCTGCGTCTTGTGCGATTTCTTATTTAAAGAAGACAAGAACTACAGTCCTCTAGTTATCGGTGGTTCCATTCATTATTTCGACTGTTCTCATTCTGTCCCTCTGCATATGTGCGTATGCAAATACCATCCGCACTGGGAGCTCCTGAAAAGTTTCCGATTTTAAACAATTGATAGGTAAACTAAATAGATCCCTTCCATTTTTTTTTCTTTTCTTTTGTAAGGCTAAATAATAAATTGAATCTGGAGTCTTGACAACCGGCAAATACTTTAAGACGATGCATTTTGGTGATGCCTGCTAAATGTTAGACTATAAATTGAACAAAGGGATGCTATTCTTTAATAAGATCTCTTTTTTGATGTTGAGAATAATAGGCTAGGTGAGTATAGGGGCCTGATCGTTTGAAAAGTTGGTTTTTATAGACGAGAGTCAGTGTCAAAAGTGCTATAACGTAATTGATTTTTGGTTCCTGGAATATTTTTAACAAGATTTCTTATTTTATGCTGAAAACCAGAAGCTGAGTGAGAGATGATTACATTTAGGCCTGATCTATCGGAAAGATAAGTGTTCTTAGGTGAAAAGTGGTGTCAAAAGGCTCTTTACCAAAAAGTGGTGTCAAGCTAAAATGTCATTGGATTTTGACGCTTAGTTTCATCGTCTGTTAAATGCAGGTTCTGGCTAGAGGAGTGGAGTGTGATATAGCCTTGCTATCTGTTGAAAGTAAGGACTTCTGGGAAGGAGCTGAACCCCTCCGCTTTGGACACTTGCCTCATCTGCAGGTGCGTCTCACATTCATCAGTTCAGATAAGTTCTGCTGCCAAATATATGCATGTATTTTTGGAATATTTGCTTTCTCATTTATGTTAATTTTGTCATATACAATGTTTTCCAATCAAACTTGATTTTGGAGGAATATATCTTGGATTTGCCGATACTCTATCATAAGGTTGAGATTGGTTCTGATATTAGTGGTTCTGGTATGTCTTATTTATGCCAGCAGCTTGGTATAATGTTAGGCTTCAATTGTAGAAATAATAGTTGATGGTTAGCTTTTCTTTGGATGTAATTATTGTATGAGGAGTAATAATAGTAAATCTACATGAAATTTAGGAAATCTTTGCTAAAAAAACTTGCTTAATTTTTGTGAATAGCTAATTTGTGGCTCACAGAGAGTGAAAACCTCTAATAGCCATATGGATATATAACTTTATCATTTGAAGTTTGCTGAACCATTTTCAATTGAAGCTCAGTTGAAATCTTGACTTTTTTTTTTAATACCCAAATTTAAATCTGTCCAGTTCTGTTGCAATTTACATAGGTATAATTCTTAAGCTGGAAGTTATTTCTGACTTGCAGGATGCTGTAACTGTTGTAGGTTATCCGCTTGGAGGAGATACTATTTCTGTGACCAAAGGGGTGGTATCAAGAATTGAGGTCTGTTTATGTTGTTTGGATTTCAGTTTAATGTTGCATCAATTTATCTATGCTACCAGGCAGTGACTGAATGTCTTCATCTTCATTAAAAGTCCGTATTGCTCCATTCGCCTGTGCTGCTCATTCTCATTTTCTGGTCACACCATTTGGATTAACATGTTATGATTGCTCTTTCTCTTATCACATTGATATTGAAGAGTAACAGTTTGCTACAGTTAGAAGAACTGTGAAATATTAACTTAGGAACCTCCATAGATAATACATGAATTTCACAAATGCTTATTACTGACATGGTATAGAAGCAATAAAGAGATACCTTGCATATTGTTGCTTCTACTTCCAAAATTAGTATAGATTTTGAGAAGAAGAAAAGGCTTCTTATATTTTTGTGTATGTTTACATCCAATGAGTCAGGGAATTTATACAAAGCTCCTAATGCTAATTAAGGAAATAAAATAAATCTGTACAATCAATCCAGCTGTCAAATAAATAAAATCGGATCTCCTAAATATAATCAAATTTCCTGAAATCATGCTAATCAACAATCTCCTAAATCAAATCTCCTTGAATCATGCTAATCAACGCTCCTCCTCAAGTTGGTGCAAAGATGTCGCACATGTCCAACTTGCAACTCAAAGTATGGAAAGTTCGCTTGTTGTA
This sequence comes from Nicotiana tabacum, assembly GCF_000715075.1. Lineage (NCBI taxonomy): Eukaryota > Viridiplantae > Streptophyta > Magnoliopsida > Solanales > Solanaceae > Nicotiana > Nicotiana tabacum. The sequence goes on from NC_134098.1 coordinate 62,460,049, forward strand.
ACCTTTGGTAAACACATCAGCTAGTTGTTTTTCCGATGGCACATGAAACAAACTTAAGACACAAGTTGTAACTTTTTCTTTGATGAAGTGCCGATCAGTTTCCACATGCTTTGTTCGGTCATGCTGGACTGGATTATGAGCTTACTGATGGCATCCTTATTGTCACAGTACAAGGAATGTTTTCCCTTTTCAGACAGTCTCAGTTCCTGTAGTAGCTTTTGTAGCCAAAGTAGTTCGCAAACACCCTGGGCCATAGCTCTATATTCTGCCTCCGCACTTGATCTAGCAACTACACTTTGCTTCTTGCTTCACCAAGTAACCAAGTTTCCTCATACGAGCGTACAATAACCGGATGTAGATCTTCTGTTATCTAGAGATCCAGCCCAATCCGCATTTGTAAAGGCTTCTATTCGGAGGTGATCATGTTTGGAGAAAAATAAACCTTCTCTGGAGCAGACTTCAGATACCGCAAAATGTGAAAGACAACTTTCATATGAGGATTTTGGGGATTATGCATGAACTGACTCACCAAGCTAACTGAATAGGCTATGTCTGGTCTAGTGTGGGAGAGATAAATGAGTTCCAACTAACTTCTGATATCTCTCCTTATCAACTGACTCTCCAACTCCGCTTTGTAACCTGTGATTGCTTTCAATGGGAGATTCTGCGGGTCTGCAACCTGTCATACCAGTTTCTTTCAAGAGATCCAGAATATACTTCCTTTGAGAAATAAAGATTCTTCTTTTGGATCTTGCAACCTCAATTCCCAAGAAGTACTGCAATTTTCCTAGATCCTTGATCTCAAATTCATGTGCCAACAACTTATTCAATCGGGCCATCTCCTCTTTGTCATCCCCTGTCATTACTATGTCATCAACATAAACTATGAGAAGAGTGAGTTTACCCGTTTGATGTCTTATGAAGAGGGTGTGATCAACATTGCTTTGTTGGTAACCGAAGGAGTTCATTGCTTTGCTGAATCTGCCAAACCAAGCTCTGGGGGATTGCTTCAGTCCGTACAAAGCTTTCTTCAATCTGCATACCTTTCCTTGACTCTGTACAGTATCAAATCTAGGAGGAATCTCTATATACACCTCTTCTTCTAAGTCTCCATGAAGAAATGCATTATTCACATCAAACTGTTGCAAGTCCCAATCAAGATTAGTTGCACAAGACAAAAGAATTCTAATAGTGTTCATCTTTGCAACATGGGCAAATGTCTTTTGATAATCCACTCCATAAGTCTGAGTGAATCCCTTAGCCACCAATCTTGCTTTGAATCTTTTTAATTGAGCCAACAACTTTGTGCTTCATAGTGAAGAACTATTTGCAGCCAACAACTTCTTGTCTGGTAGTGAAGTGACAAGTTCCCAAGTTTTATTTTTTGACAAGGCCTTCATTTCTTAACTTACTTTCATTTAGGATCTGCAAAAGCTTTCTTCCAATTCTGGGGAATAGATACAGAAGAAATAGATAAGGCAAGGGCTCTATCAGAGGGAAACAAAGAATCATAAGAGATAAAATTAGATAAAGGGTGTTTGGTGGTGCAAGATCTGACTCCTTTTCTGTAGGCAATAAGCACATCTAACTCATTAGGAAATGTAGATATCTAACCAGTAGAAGAAGGTTCAGCTTCGGTAGATTGCATGATGTATTCTTCTGCTTTATTTCTCCTTGATTAAGTTTTCTTAATCAGGCCTATCCAAATGCCCAATAGTCTTCCCCTGAATTCTTTCTCCAATTTCACTTTCCCCTGTGACAAAGTCATCAAGAGGTCTAGTAATGGAACTAGGTGGAATCACCTCTTCCTCCTTACTGCTCTCCCCCTTACTGCTCTCCCCCTGAAGAGGTGATGAGGTAATACTGAAATATGGCTCAGATTCTCGAAAGATAACATTCATGCTAACAAAAGATCTCCTAGAGGGAGGATGATAACATTTGTAACTTTTCTGTGTCGGAGAATACCCACTCAAAACACACTTTATAGTAGGGGTGGGCATTCGGTATTTCGGTTCGGTATTTGAGAATTTCGGTTCGGTATTTCGGTATTCGGATTATCAATTGTGTATACCAAATACCGTACCAAAATATTTCGGTACGGTTCGGTATTTATTATTTTGGTTCGGTACGGTTTCGGTTTAATATTCGCTAAATAAGCAACACTAACGAGTGACAATTCTCCTATGTTTCAATGCACTGTCTAACTGTTCATCCAAGAAATACAATGAAATTGAACAGCCATTTCTTCAGAAAGAAGTAAATAGAGATGATGCATTTTCTAATGCTAGCATTTGGAGCCAACTCACATTCTTGTGGCTTAATGTCTTAATCCACTATTCAACAAACATGCGACAGTAGCAGCATTAATAGGCTGCAAATTTTTTCTCTGAAAATGGCCAAGTTTAATGTAATCTTTTGGCAGAAAGTATATGCAACAGTAGCAGCATTAACAGTAGCAGAATTAACAGTAGCAACATTAACAGTAGCAGAAATAACAGTAGCAGTAGCAGAATTAACAGTAACAACAGAATGAGAACAAAATTAATTTTTGAATTAATAGTAGCAGCAGAATTAAAAAAAAAAATTCTAAATTAAAAAACAATGTATGAATGAGACAGTGTCATATAAAATGAAACACCCGTTACATAATTTAACAAACTTTTCAAACTAGTGCTAATGAAATTCAAACAAGGAGAATAAATCTTGAAATGAATGAACTGAGAATAAGCAGAAAACATGTGGGTAAAAGTGGGTAAAAATTTCTCTCTCAAGAGATTGTTTCAACATGTGGGTAAAAGTTATGAACCTGTTGAAGTCTTGAAGAGTTGAAGATTGAAGATTGTTTCTCAATTCTCACTTCTCAGAGTTCTCTCACAGGTCACAGCCGTGGCCGGTCAGCCGATCTCTTAGGTTTCTAATTACCAATTCCAAGTGAGAGTGAAAGACTGAAAGTATGAAACTAGGGTAACTGCCTAACTGGGGCCTGGGTAGTCTTTTTGGGTTGGGCTCCTAGAGAATTAAAATATTGGGTCGGGCACTTGGGCTGTGCAGTGTATAGGTCCTACATGATCTTTAAAAATTCGGTATTTCGGTATACCGAATTGTCAAGATCCTATTACCGAGGACCGTACCGTTATACCGAAATACCGAAAATTTAGTACCGAATTGAACCGAAATACCGAAAAAACCGAAACCGAAATACCGAATTAATTCGGTCCGGTTCGGAATTCGATTTTTCGGATTTTATGCCCACCCCTACTTTATAGCTCTAGGATCAAGTTTCCCAGAATTCTAGTGTGGACAAAGCAAACACACCCAAACACCTTTGGAGGAACAACATATTCATTCTTACCTTTTAAAGCTTCCAAAGGACTTTGAAAATTGAGGGGTTTAAGTGGCATTCTGTTGATAAGATAGGCAGCCGCCGGAATAGCATCCCCCTAGTAAGGTTTTGATAGATGCATGGTGAACATAAGAGACCTTGCTACTTCTAACAGATGCCTATTTTTTCTTTCAATGACCCCATTTTGTGCACTAGTGTAAGGACAACTAGTCTGATGGACTATCCCATTGGACTCCAAATAAGCACCAAATCTTTTATCCATGTATTCGCTGCCATTATCAGTTCTCAAGTTTTTTTGTTTTTGGCATCAAACTGAGTACAAATAATCTTATGAAATGACTGAAAACAAGAGAAAACTTCACTTTTGGCTTTTAACAAATATACCCAAGTCATCCTAGTGCAACAATCAATGAAAGTAACAAACCATCGACTACTAGATAGAGAAACAGTTTGGGCAGGACCCCATAGATCAGAATGAATAGTCATAAACGTAGTTGTGCTTCTATTATCACTCACAGGTTAAGTTTCTAGTATGCTTGGCATATTCACACGCATCACAGAACAAAGATTCAAATCGAGTCCTTGAAAACAAATTGGCATATAACTTTTTCAAAACAAAGAATGATGGGTGTACTAACCGTCTATGCCGCTGTGTTATTTCTTGGTTGACATCCTTATTTTCCCCAAAAAATGCTTGACCAGAGTTTTGAATTCCATATAATATATACAAGTCATCACGCAATCTACCACTGCCAATCCTTTTCTCTGTTTGAAGATCCTAAAAAATACAATGACCAGGAAAGAATTCGATTTTACAGTTTAGAGCCTTGGTGATGGCACTAATAAATAAAAGATTGACAGGGAACTCAGGGACATGGAGCACGGATGATAGTTTAATATTAGGAGTACAAACGACATAACATATTCCAGAGATAGGTGTTAAAGAACCATTGACTATTTTAACATTATCTCCTTTGAGACACGGAGAATAGTTTTGAATGCCTTTAGAAGAGCCTGTCATATGTCTATTTGCACCAGAATCTAACAATCCAAGAATTAAGGTGAGCAGCAAAGGCAGTACCTGATTGAACATGATTGAATGTGGCAACATTAGCGGAGTCAAGTTTGGCTAGGAGGCGACGGAGAAACTGAATTTCATTTGAAGACAAGATTTCTTCAGAAACCGTCTCCTTGAATGTCTCCATATTTCTGCCCAATCAGAAGGAAATCCAAAGAAAATTGCTCAAAAATAATCTGCCTCGCTGGAAACCATATCTGTCTCGAGCGAACCTTAGCTCCGATGAATGAAAAAATCAAAATTGGTAGGGATATGTTCGGAATGTTCCAGCGACTCTAATAAAAAAGAAAATTCCAAAAACAAAACTGACCGATAGGAGTTTGTGTTGCGGACAACCATCAGGAGAGAGAGAAAACTCGACCTCTTTGATAAAAACGGAACCCTAATGCTGCGAGGGAGATAACTCACCTCAAAAGGCAGCAATGACTCTGATACCATGTAGATTTTGAGAAGAAGAAAAGGTTTTTTATATTTCAGTGTATGTTTACATCCCATGAGCAAGGGAATTAATACAAAGCTCCTAATGCTAATTAAGTAAATAAAATAAATATATACAATCAATCCATCTATCAAATCAAATAAAATAAAATAAGATCTCCTAAATATAGTCAAATCTCCTAAATTCATGCTAATCAACAATCTCCAAAATTAAATCTCCTTGAATCATGCTAATCGACAATTCGAACCTATGCTTTAAGGCAGTTCGTTGACTATAGATCAGGTTCCTCATCCTAAACTAAATTTTGCGGAACATCTCTATTGCATTACCTAGACAGTGGGCAAAATGACATTCCATCAATGACGTCCAGCAATTTAGCATGTTGATGGAAGCTAGGCACTATGGCGAATATCCATTCTTTTTTGTGATAATTGTTTTTTTCTCTTTTTGAATTTTCTTTTACTTTTACGCTGTTTTGTTTCTTACTATTGCCCACTTTGTAATGGTTATCGTTATAGTTAAAGTTTATCAAGCTTACAGTGGCTCTGGTGTTTTACGTATCACCAAAAATACTTAACAACTTCCTTATTTCTGAGTTAATATTGAAATGTGGGAAATTGTTAGAAATTAAGTCGCTCTTCCCTTTTACTCCTCATGATAAACAACACATTATACTAATTTGTTCTCCTAAATGTTGAATACTAGTGCTAACTCATATATTGGTCTTCATCATTAGGTCACATCATATGCTCATGGATCATCTGAGCTGCTTGGCATTCAAATTGACGCAGCAATAAATCCTGGTAAATATGGATATTGATGATGAGGCTCTTGCTTTATAAAACCATGCCCAATAAATTTCTCCTATTAATCTTGTTGAGTTGTCCCATATTGGTGGGATTTGAGGTCCTTGGTCTTCTTATATGGTCTTGGGCAATCCCCACCTCATAAGCTAGCTTTTGGGGTTGAGTTAGGCCCAAGGTCCATTTATCATGGTATTAGAGTCAGGCCCATCCAATTATTGTTACCGATGTTGGGCCCCCATTTATGTTGTCCACGCTCCAGTTTGCAGGCCTGGGTGTGAGGGGGGTGTTGAATTGTCCCACATCGGAGAGATTTGAGGTCCTTGGTCTTCTTATATCTTGGGCAATCCTCACCTCATAAGCTAGCTTTTGGGTTTGAGTTAGGCCCGAGGTCCATTTATCAAATCTAACTTGTTTTATACCTTATAAAAAACAGAACAAAAAAGAAAAGAAAATCTAACTTTTTTTTATGACTTCGTACAAGTGCTTGTACGAGGATCATGGCTTGTGCTTTCTCTCTGTACTGTAGTTTCTGCTACTAATAGCAACTGTTTTAGGTAATAGTGGCGGCCCTGCATTCAATGACGATGGAGAGTGCATAGGGGTGGCATTTCAGGTAGTTTCTTGTCAGAATCTGATATTGCTATTGTCAGGTTACTAAATTATGGCTTCTTGTGGATTTACCATTTGGTCTATAAAAAATAATGTCTTTATAAATTGGAATGCAGCTTTTGCTCTTCAAGTTTCAAATGGTTTATAAATTATGACTACTTAATTGCACTAGTTCTTCATTCTACCGCTACAGTTATCATCATTGGTTCGGAAATGCATGTTTGAACTAGCCTGAAACCTTGCCTCAAGACAGACCATAAAACTACTACCATTGGGAATTGGTAATTGCCTCCGAAGCCATATACGGATATACCTCATCAATAATATCACAAATTACTTTTTATACTTTTTGCTTATTTGAAGCCTTTCTTGATATTTTCTGCTTTACAAGTTCAAATTTCCTGAATCTGAACAGCAACATGTTCTGCCCTTTGATCAGTGTGTGAATCATTTTCCTTGTGCATTTCCCCGTCAAAACATGGTTATCATCATGCTGGTTTCTTCAACTATGACAAATTGATGCTATGAAAAGTTCTTTTCAAAGTTCGTGCTTTCTTTTAAGATATATGTTTTGACAAGACAAGTCTTTTAGGTTTACAGGTCAGATGAGACTGAAAATATTGGTTATGTCATCCCAACTACTGTAGTGTCTCATTTTTTGGAAGACTATGAAAGGAACGGGAAGTACAGCGGTGAGTCTCCCTCTTTTGTGAAAATATGAATTTAAGGTATTCTATGTTGGGAAACTACCTAAATATCCAGGACTCTGCTATGTTGGGAAACTACCTAAATATCCAGGACTCTGCAAACACTGTCTTGTTTCCAATATCTTATTCTGTTTGGTATGCAAGAATTTTGATTTTCCAAATGACAACTATTTGCCACTGGGTGAATCACTAGGAAAGAACCTTCAATTGGACACACTTGGGTTTAAATCCTGTGAAATTAGGATTTTACAAGCATCCAACCCAAATGTCTAAAATTCAATTAAATTTGGAAAGAAAGATAACCTATTCAGAACCTGCAAATGTTGACTATACTTGTTGTTTTGTTTTTAAAATACTCTTTGTTGAAGTGTTTCACATTGCTTGAGGGAATGAGTTATTATCTCCTTAAGGTCTTGGGCATTTCTCACCTCATGAGCTAGCTTTTGGGGTTGAAATGTTGAATTAGGCCCAAGGTTCATTTTATATAGTACTGGTGCCAGACCTATCCATATTCTTGGTTTACTGAAGCGTTGATGCCCATGTTGTATTGTTCATGCTCCAGATGTGTAGCCCTGAGAGTCCCTGGGGGAGGGATGAGGGTGGTATTATAGTGTCTCATGTTGGTTGAGAGAATGTTTTGTCTCTTTATACGATCTGGGGCGGTTCCACCTTATGAGCTACATTTTGGGTTGGGTTACGCCAAATGTAAACACTTTTGAGTTGCATGTTACAGAAAATCCCAGTTCTAAACTTGAACAGAAAATCCCAGTTTTAAAAAGGTTCTGTGGACGCCGTTAGACCAAAAGGTGCTTCCTGTAACAAACCCCATTAGCTCTCACAATGGTGAAACCAAAAACTAAGAAGACTTACTGCAAATCGGAGGAATGCAAGAAGCACACCCTGCATAAAGTTACTCAATAAAAGAAAGGAAAAGATAGCTTAGCTGCTCAAGGGAAAAGACATTATGATCGCAAGCAATCTGGTTATGGTGGACAGACAAAACCTGTCTTCCACAAGAAGGCTAAAACTACCAAGAAGATTGTGCTAAGGTTGCAATGCCAAGGGTGCAAACATGTATCCCAGCACCCAATCAAGCGGTGTAAGCACTTTGAGATTGGTGGAGATAAGAAGGGAAAGGGAACTTCTCTCTTTTAAGTGGAAAATTCAAGCAGATGGCCTTCTGTTCTGACATATTGGTATTACTTGTCCAGCTGCAATATAGTTTAAAAGCCTTGACCATTAAAATCTGTGTCGGGAATTTTGTTTTCTAATGATCTAAACTTAGAATTTCCTTGTCTTTCAAAAAATAAAATAAAAAATATAAGGTTATTTTGAAACTTAATCAACTTGTCGGTTGCAGCAGCTGCTGCTCCACTCTTATGTGAGAATCAAGTGTCTTTGTGCGTACTGTCAGCCTGTCATAATGGGTAGGTTGCAAATGAGAGGATCAAAGCATTTCAGTTATGAGCCATGGACGTTTCTCTGGTAGCAAGTGCTGATGCTTCTTTGTTCTGCAAGATAAGCAAGGGTAGGCTTATGAGGGTTTTCGCTTAAGAATTTCAAAAGTTGGTATTTCACGCATCCCTTTTTATATAACACTATTGCAATTTGGGCAAGCAAAGAGTTGAAGGAATGGTTTGTTGTCTTCTTAGGGTCTTGGTATTTCTCACCGCATGAGCTAGCTTTTGGGATCCAATTAGGGCCAAGGCCCATTTTCTTAGTATGGTAATGGAGCCAGATCTATCCATATTCTTGGTTTACTCAGTTGTGGGCTCCCATGTTATAATGTTCCCGCTCTAGATGTCTAGTCTTGAGGGTGAAGGGAAGGGAGGAGTGGGCGTTATAGTGTCCTATGTTGGTTGAGAGAATATGTTGTCTCCTTATATGATCTTGGGCAGTTCTCACTTCATCAGCTACATTTTGAGGTTGAGTGATGCCCCTTAACACTTTCGAGTTGCATGTTATAAAAAAGCCCAGTTCTAAACTTTGAACATAAATTTATTTTGAAACTTAACCAACTTGTCAGTTGCTACTGCAGCTGCTCTACTCTTACGTGAGTATCTAGAATCTTTCTGCATATTGTCAGCCTGTCATAATGGGTAGGTTGCAAATGAGAGGACCAAAGCATTTCACTTCTGCGCCATGGACTCTTCTGGCAGAAAATGCTGATGCTTCTTTGATTCTAAAAGATAATAAGGGTGTGTGTGAAGTTTTTTTGCTAAAGAATGTTAAAAGTTGGCACTATTACAGTTTGTGCAAGCAAAAAGTTTTTTTCTTTTACTAAGATGTTCTATATTTTTAAATTTTTATAGTTATAACTGGTTGCGATTCGCAATTCTTCTCCATCTAGTTTCTTAGTGTTTAAATTTTCTTCTACTCCCTGAGTCTCAATATATGTGGCAAACTTTTCTATTTAGTCTGTCAAAAAAAGATACTTTTCTATATTTAGAAACAATTTGAATTTAAAATTCTCATTTTACCCTTAATGAGATGATTTATAGCTACACATGTCTATGACTTGTTTTAGACCACAAGTTTTAAAAGTTCTTTTTTATACTCCTTGGTCAGTCAAACAATGCCACAAAATGGGATAGAGGAGTAAAAAGACAGAAGTTTTTTGTTCCAATGCACACGAAAATTATATGATTTGACCCTCCTACTCCAAACGCTTTCGTCATTTTCAGAACAGAGGAAGTACTTAAAAATAATGTGAATAGATAAAGGGTCACAGTGAGAATCAATTCCTAGAGAGAAGGGGGTGGGAGGGCATGAGGGCAAGCCGCGCCATTATCGTTTCCCAATGCATCCTTATTCAAAAATGACTTCCTTTATTACGTTTGTTGCCCTTAATCCGTAAATTGGTCTATCATGTAATGGTGTGTGAGCCCTCAAGCAATATAGGCACTAGTATTACTTTATCATTGCTAGTTCTAATGGTTCCTACTAATTGCATTGCTATTTTAGTAATTATGTCAAACATAGGTTGAAGTTTTAACCTGTAACTTTCAAAAATTTATTGGTCCATTCAATTCTAGTTACTAATTTGTCGATTTTTATTTTTTTACTGTAAACCACTCATTTGTTCATGTGGTGCCTATTTTTTATCTCTATTATTTCAGAGTAAATTCATTTATCAATGTTGAAGACATTATTAAGTATATAAAGGTGTGCTCTCTCTAACAGCTTAAGCTTTAGATGAGGTTACACACTTCAACATGGTATTAAAGTACACAGGGGTCTTGGTTTCTAGTCTCACCGCCACTCACTGTCAAAAAGAATTTCCACGTGTTCGGCCCATAAAAAGAAATCAGGCCTTCACGTGAGGGGGCATGTTGGTGATATAATTAAGTAAATTAAAGTTTTCTATCTCAAACAGCTTAAGTTTTTAGATATGATGGTCTCACACTTCAATAATATAAAAAAAATACTGCATAGTAATTTGGCAATTAGTTGTGTGCGAAATTCCATGGTCCCATCCTTTATGCGTTACAGAACTACCAATGCTCCATATGATTTGATTTGAAGGCTTCTTTTGTTCCTGTAGGTTTTCAACAGCTTATCTAACAGTATTGTGATTTCAGGTTTTCCTTGCCTTGGAGTATTGTTGCAAAAATTGGAGAGTCCAGCACTTCGTGCCTGCTTGAAAGTGCCTTCGAATGAGGTTTGGTTTTGTAGCTATATATATATAAAGAAGTCCTTATGAGTTGAATAAGCACTTTATAACAGATGTCTTTCTTTGTGGAGTTCCTTACTTATTCTTTTATTGGTCATTGTCTTTTTGTGGGGGAGGGGAAGGGAGGAGAGATCGAATTCCCATATTTGAACAAAAATGAAACCCTTTTTTTCTTTTTAATTTAGCTGTTTGTTTGTTCTTGTTTCCCAGTTGTGGAAGTCCTCAAACAACTTTGTTACTACTAGACAGAGAATGGGTACTGCAACAACATGAATAGTGAGAGAAGGGGAAGGATCCAGTGGCTAAAGTTCTACAGAGAGAGAGAAAGGGCTTGTTTTGGGATAGAATTCAGAAAATCAGGACAGAATCTTTGTTTATGGCCTTAAATATAAGAGGAAAGGTGGATAATTAAATAAAACACTGCCATCTCCAATTATACAGAGCCAGTTATCAGTTAAAAACACTGCCATCTCCAATTACTGTTCCATTGTAATTTCACCAAGCAGATTTGGTCTATGTTTATTGATATCTTTGGGAATCAATGGGTCATGCCAGGAATAATTAAACAAAGTAATCAGTTGGTACAGTCAGTCATCAGATAAGGAAAGCAGTCTCTACTGGAATGCAGTACCTAGTTGCATTTTTTGAACACCTGGCTAGAGAGAAAAAATAGATGTGTTTCTGGAAAAGTGGCAAATATCTTATTTTTAATCTAGATGTTTGAATAGTTTTTTTGCGGTGTAAGAAAATTGTTGTATCTATAGTTTCACTGTCAGATCTATTGCACTCCTCCAATATCTAGGAGAAGGAAGTCATTTCTGATGTACTCTCTTTATACCTTGTGGTACTCATAAATAAAATTCCCTACCTTTTTAACCAAAAAGAAGTTATCATTTAAAACATGTGAAAAGTGAGTTAAAGAAAATAGAATAAGTGTCATTTGGTTTCTATCTTGGGAAAAGTGAGTTTTACTGGGTAGGGATTGAGCTGAGTAAAGGCTCCAGGCTGACATCTTTCAACACATAAATAATCCGTTTCGAGTGGAAATTCCCTTATTGAGTAACATCAATGATATCCTCTTCTGCGATGTTGCTGGATCTTGTGGAAGAATCTGTTATGAGCATTCAAGTCTCTAATTGTGTGTACTCCTTCAATTTGGTCAATCACGTAATTAGGTGGTATAACCTGTCATCTGAGCGCTTTTATCAACTTAGATAATTCTAATTTATGCCTTATCAGAAAGGAAACCTATTTTGCATTTGTCAATTGAAAATGCCTGAGCCGATAATGTGCTCGAGACATTCAAGCATAGTGTTTGCTGATAGTATCTGTATGGAAAGGTTAATCAATAATCTCTAGATATCCTTGTTTAATACATGCTTGGTAATTGATTTGCAGGGCGTACTCGTGCGGAAAGTTGAGCCTACTTCTGATGTTAGCAATGTCTTAAAAGAGGTACCATCCATTTGTAATTGTTCATTAACCTTTTGACTTCTAGAGATTTTGCTGTTATGCATGATTATGTTCTAAGACATTTGAGCGTACTCGTGCATTCTGTTTTACTTATTAATGTTCTCAAAGCTTATAACCGTTAATGGGTTGGCAGGACCATGAACATAAGAAATGTTTTTAATGGGAGTCAGAATTAGTGCGTAGCTGAGAAGCGTAAAATAGAATTGTATTTCATGAGAAGCTCGCTGAAAGTAATAGCTTATAATAAAAGCCTCAAACCAATTACGAGGTCTACGAGGCTAAGGGTGAATCAGCCTTTAAGGAGTTTACTAGATAAAATATTCCTAAGATGGGGTGGTGGAGGAGATCTGGAGAAGCATGCTGGCCGATATTGTTTACTGTACGAATCTGTGAATCATATCACAACCAAGGATCTGTCGACGAGTGTTTCATAGGCGGATCTAAGTTAGAGAGAAAGAACACCATGCAAAACTTATCTTGTTGTGCCAATTATTTTGGAGAGTCGGTAATAATATGCATCAGTAGATAAAATTTCAGCCTTTTCTGATATGAGTTTCCATGTTTAGATCCGATTTCTTCAAATCTTGTCAATTCATCAAGAACATGATAAATTCTACTGAGACGGCTATTATACAAAGGTTTACCCTGACACTAAGAACAAATTGGCAAGTCTTAAGAGACCAAAAGGAACTGGCTTTGGGTCTAGTGCTTTCATGAGAGACTAGATTACTGAGCATCAACTCTCTCCTACACAAGCTTTTTATTTGCTGAAATCTCTTGAATAGTCTAATTAAATGGTCAGTAATTCTTTTTCATGGACCACAATTAGATTGCACTACACCAAGAATAGTAATTTTGCAACCTAACTTCCTTCTCTTAGTAATTGTACGGTCACAGGAGATGTGAGGATAGGTATCAAAATAGCCGCTGAAGGGTTTGGACAGTTGCGGCCTTGCTGGAGTGAATTTTATGAATTCTAGAAACTATTACCTGTCTACTGTGTTGGGATATTGGTCCGAGATTTCAAAGAGGACAGATATGATTTGAAGATGCCTGGCCTAGACTTAGTCGAGAATTCTAAGATGCTAAAAGAGAAAAGTTTCTCCGTGCTAAGTCTTAATACAATGTAGAAAATCACTTAGATGAATGAGTAGAAAGTTTTAGAATACATGGGAGATTGTCTCTCCGCTACAATACAGGGTTGCTTTATTCACAAACTCCTAATATATTATGATTTATGGGATTCTAATCCCATTGATAATGGGACACCATTTCTAATTACACTTATTGTTTGATACGACTTCCTAATTCCACTAGTCGTAGTTTTACTGTAATTACAATCAATAACAACTAATATGGATTAGGGACCCAGTTGTACCATTTGTATTCATGTCATTCATTTTTACAACATTGATTAAGCACTAGAGATGTGATTTCTGCAACTCATAATTGATCCTTCATGTAAAAGTGAAGATGAATCTATGAAAATAATTGATGGACATAAGTATCCATTCCGCGTTCAGGGATTCAATAAATGTGTTTCTACACCTCATAAGGGATCTCCTCATGGGAAAAATGAAGATCAAGCTCTGAGAATGAGTGATGGGACCAGTTTAATGACTTGGGAAAGAAGAGTGTAGTGTATCTTTGATCATTTTTAGTTAGTCCACCTATTTCGCATTGGTATACCTGTCTCTTTGGTAGGGTTAGTTTTTCCTATATCATTAGGATGTTATTTTGGTAATGTCACGAGGTTGGATAATACTTGGTTCATCTTTTTCAGGGAGACGTGATTGTTAGCTTTGATGGTGTCCATATCGGGTGTGAAGGGACAGTGCCATTTCGATCTAGTGCACGCATTGCATTTCGCTATCTCATCAGTCAAAAGTAAAGCTTAGTTACTTCCAGAGAAAGTAGATTTGCATTTAAGCATAATCCCAAAAGCAATACAGTGTTGACAAAAATTAGTCACTTCATTTTCAGTTTGAATGACTAAGTTTGGAACTGCTTCTTAAGCGGTAATGCCAAATTTACAAGAAACTACTTTGGATGTTTCCTTGTTTTCTGCATCAAAAATTTTCTTCATTTGATTTTTCTTTGGCTAGTGGGATCATTATCGTCTTATACTACAATCAGGGTTAACTAGTAAATGATTCTATTTTCTTGATGACTTAATCCACTAAATCCTTAGCATCAAATTTGAATTCCCTCATGCTCCCTAGCCATATTACCCCCTTATTGTAAAGTTTGCACATATTCCTGTTTATATGTTACACAAAGGTTTAGTCCTCTTCAGGTTCACTGGTGATGTAGCCGAGCTTGGTATTATTAGAGCTGGGGAATTCATGAAAGTTCAAGCAGTTTTGAAGCCACGTGTGCATTTGGTATGTTTGCTGGCCCTTTGTTTCTTTGTCGACGCCATCATATAATCTCAGTATAATTGATTTAAATCAGTTGCTCTCTTCTGAAGGTTCCTTATCACATAGAATGCGGTCAGCCTTCATACCTAATAGTTGCCGGCTTGGTGTTTACACCACTATCCGAACCCTTAATAGGGTAAGATTACTAAAGATATCCTTGTATTTTCTTAATGGGCCTAGCATTCTCTTATCTCATTGAGTAGATTCTGGTGCACCAATTCTCAGACTGAAATCAATTTGTTCATCTTTGTTTGCCAGGGAAGAATGTGAAGATAGCATAGGGGTGAGTCTCACAAATGGGTGATTGCTCATAAGATTGCAAACATTCTACTGTGATTGACTTAACTGTTTTCTTTGAATTTTGTCAGCTAAAACTATTGACAAAGGCTCGATACTCTCTGGCAAAGTTCGACGGAGAACAGATTGTTGTACTATCACAGGTATGTAAAGAGAAAATTTCACTTTGACAATCAATCTGCAGCCCCGAGCCACTTGCTGTTTTCCATATTGGACTTGAAAGTTTGAACACACCCAGCCCTAGCCAGAACTGGGAGCACAGGAACTAGGGACCGTAAACTTCCGGGAAAAGTATTATGTCATTGAAGTGAAAAAAATGGGTAAATAGGTTGTAATGTAGTTCACTAGGTTACCCAATGCCACCTCTTTTATGATGCTGACGGGTTAAGGCCAAGTAAGGAATGTTATGTTGTTAATCGTTATTTTACTTACAGGTCTTGGCAAATGAAGTGAATATTGGATACGAGGATATAAGCAATGAGCAGGCAAGTTATTTGTTCTACTTTGATTCTATAATCCTTCCCAAGTTGAAACAAGAATAATTGGTTTGTACATCTAAGTTCCATTAGTCATTTATATTTCTTGCTCAAATAACATTCTTTTGGCAGATCTTGAAGTTGAATGGTACTCGAATTAGGAACATTCACCATTTGGCTCATCTAGTGGATTGTAAGTGTTGGTACAGATAATCATCATTTGAGCTTTTGTTACCTTAACCTGAGCAGTTATGAATGGTCAATATGTTTATTCATGCAGCTTGCAAGGATAAATATCTAGTTCTCGAGTTTGAGGACAACTTCCTGGTTGTTCTGGAAAGGGAAGCAGCCGTATCTGCGTCAGCTAGTATTCTTAAAGACTATGGTATTCCAGCTGAAAGATCATCCGATCTTTTGGAACCATATATTGATTCCATCAGACCAGATGAAGCAACCGATCAACACGAGTTTGGTGATAGTCCAGTTTCTAATTCAGAATTCGGCTACGAGGGGCTTCTTTGGGCTTGATCATGACCTATGAAGTTAAGTTTAGCTTCTCACCTGGAGCCATCTTCTTATATATCATTTCAATGGTCTACTTTGACAGCTATTTGTTCCTTGATACTTCACCGGAAAAAAGACACAGATGACCAGGCAATATTTTGTCCATGAAGAATCTGTGTATTAGGGCTTTAGTGCTTTCCTTTTTGTCAAAGCTATTGCAAGATTGGCCACAAAAGTGGATAATCATTTTCCAGTACAAATGGAGGAAACAGCAAAAAATGTCCTCCAGTTGAAATTAGCCTGTGGGTGGAAATGTTGTACTATAGATTAGGCATGGAGCATTTTTGAGTTTTTTTGTTTCACGGGTAGGATGTAGTCTCCCTTAGGGAACATGCTTCTCTTTATTTATTTTTTCGTTTTGTAATTGACACGATTCAATTTTTACAACAATTAATAAAGGAGCTGACCCTTTCTATTTACATATAAACCATCATCCTAAGTAAGAAATTTTTGTACTTAATGATGGCCTGTATTTTAATCATTTTGATCTCAGCTATCAAGTTTTTTTTAAAGACAAAGTATGAATCATAATCATTCAGATCTCAATTAGCCATCGCATATATTACCAACCACAATTATCAGCATCACCAATTACCACCATCAACCACTATTGTCGGCCATCTTCACTAGCCATTATTTACAGCCACCACCTATCACCGCCTGCCAGCAACCGCCTGCCAGCATCTACAATCACCACGGTTAGCCTTCATAGTCATCACCATATAAACTTGTTTTTTAATATTTTATTGATGTAATATTAGATTAATTAGTATTTTATTTAAGACCTTCTTCGGTGTTAGAGAGAAACTCTAACCAATCACTAAAATTATTAAACTCACCCCCTAAAATGGCCTCATCCCCACCTCCTGCACATGACCCAATTACCCCACCATTACTGAAATCCCCTTATCCACCGAACATTAACGCTTCTCCGATGGAAGTCGAAACAACTCAAAAAAATACTTTCAAGGAAATCCTATCGAAAAAATACCTAACGAAGTCAAGCGTGTATCACCCCCAATACCACCAAGCATGAACAAAGCTCGAAACTTTTCCTCTAGAAGATAGTACAGAGCCAATTGTTCTGTCCTAAGAGCAAAAACTCCGAATTTACCACCCATGGAGGTTCTCAGTCATCATTAAGGTCTTTGGAAGAAAAATCCCACACCATCTCATAAAGACCAAATTACAGCAGCTATGAACCCCAACCGAACAACTAATTCTCATAGACATGGGTTGGGACTTCTTCATAGTTAAATTCGTGAAGAAGAAAAACATGACCAGTGCATTGCACAGAGGACCTTCGTGTCGGCGAACACCCGAATACAAACCAGAGTCATATGGATACGGCTACCGCAGTTACCCACTGAATTCTATGATAAAGAAATCCTAGAAAAAGTGGAAAAAAAGATAGGCAAACTCCTAAAGATAGATATGTATACCTCTGCCACTCTAAGAGGCAGATATGCACGGATCTGTATTCAAGTGCCTATTGAGGTACCGCTCCGAACATCCGTAATAATTGGGGATCACAAACAACCTATTGTATATCAGGGAGAAGGCATATTGTGCAAGGGGTGTGGGAGAATTGACCACATATTCAAGAAATGCCCATTGCAAACAACAGCATGACCACAGTCAGAAAGCTCAACGGAGAGACACAAAGCACCGAGCGAACAAGACTGGAAGACAGTGGAATTACCACGGAGGAGCAGGCGGCAAGGGAAAGGATTGGAGGGTCAAAAGCAGAAACACCTAGATGCAAAAGACAATGGAACGGAGAACAAGACCTATACGCCGAATTCAGGTAAGTTCGCCGTACTTGGAAACTATGGGTAGTGTAACAGCCCAGCCCACTAGTGATATTGTCTGCTTTGGGCCTAGGCCCTCACGGGTTCAAAACGCGTCACTAGAGTCTAAGGCATGTCTCCTTATATACCCAACATCTCTCCCATGTTTTGTTGATGTGGGATTCGCCTAGGGTGTGACAAGAGGGCAGGTCAAGCAGGACTGGTAGGCTTCTAGGCTGGCAAGCTTCTGAAGAAGGGGTGCACATGTCACCTTAGGCAAATCCCACATCAGAATGGGAGAGGAAATTGAAGAGCTATATAATGCATGAGTTTAAGTTCATATGGCCAATCGCGCTTTTGGGGCTCGAGGTGGCGTAGCCCAAAAAGGATAAATCTGTGCGAGCCTAGGCCCAAAGCGAACAATACGTGCCATGGGCTTGGGCCGTGACAGGCCCAAAGAGGACAATATCACTAGTGAGCTGGGCTGTTACATATAGTATCAGAGCCACTCCGCGTGCAACCTTGAACTGTGGTGGGGCAAACCTCAATGAGGACGCTGAGTCTATAAGGAGGGGTGTATTTCACACCCTAGGCGAATCCCACATCGACAAAATACGGGAGAGATCCTGGGTATATAATTAGACATGCCTTAGACTCTATTGACGCATTTTAAACCCGTGAGGGCCTAGACCCAAAGTGGACAATATCACTAGTGAGCTGGGATGTTATAGGGAGGGGGCCAAAGGGTCAAAAATTGGGTAGGGCCAAGTGATCATGCCCGACACTCCAACACCACGCTTTTGGGCTTATTTGCGCTAGCCCGTCAATAAGAAGTCAGCAAAGCCTAAGTGGGGCGCCTGACCAATCACATAGGCCGCTAATGAGTATCCCACACACTCTATCACCAGCCCACCACATGCCCTAGTACGTGCCCCAACATAGGTCTACCAAAAATCACATGCCACACACGTATACTTCTAACACCCACAGGAATCCAGACACTCACATCTCCCAAGATCAAATAAACGCATGAGGATGGGGTAAGTCTAACATACCAAATTTTATTCCCAATATGGTACCAAATCAACCCAATAAAAGTCAATCTGTGGGGACCATGCCGGAAACCAACTCAACTACAAACACTACCAAACTCGGCAAGGAGGGCAAAAAACCATTCCCTCTAAGTGAGTTGCTCTGCACCCAAACTCCTACACCCCCAATTCACCCTCATCATTTCCCCTAAGATAATTTGACAGACGCCATCGCCTCCGAAAGACATCAAATGATGGGAGATTTCTTGCGCGGAAACCAACTGAGGGGACGGATGCCTTAAGATCCAGCTGTGGATTTTCAAAAATGGTAAATCATTTTGTAAACCCACCCACTGAAAACAATATCAAGCAACCCCATCCAATAGAGTGAAAATGCATAAGCTTAGGACCAAGAGGAGGAACCAGTGCCTCTCCTTGTCACATTTGAACCACTGCCTCTGGACCATTTCCCAACCTCATAGTTGGAGATGACACTTCAAGGAACATCCTTCCCACTTAGCTTCACAATCGGAGCAATGCCAATCAGAGTCATCATAAAAAATCCCCACTACCTGGCCACAATAGTCACTGCACGTTTGAATCATGCGATGCTGAACTTTGGCCATCAACTATGGATAGCAACCCCGATGTAAGCCTAGGTAGCACTGAGCCAACAAACAAAGTCAATCAACAAGCTCAGTCTATTGATGAATAAGATATGTCACACCATCTTTCCCACTTGTGTCACTAAGGGAATCGATTCCAAGACCGTTGTTCTCCCCATGGAATCCATCATGGACACTTACCCTTCAACACTGACACCCTAGGTGGCAGGGTAAAAAAAATCCACGAACACTTAGAGGTATCAAACACGGAGCTTGAGTCATTGATAGAAAAATTAGGGGTCCCTAAAATAAAGGCATTACTCCTGCAACAGGAGAAGTTAATAGAGTTCAGAGGGCTAGGGGGAGAAATGCTTATCGTAGTGTTCCCAAGGAGCATGGTAATATGCGGGATAAGTCTAAGTCTAGCCTTAGAACAAGGCCCATGAGACTCAACTGTTATGCTAATCCCAACTATGAAGGAGAACTAGGAGAGCCCACCCTCGAAAGGGAAGGACAAATGCCTGAAAAGGAAGACACCACCCCAACCCAGATTGTTAATAAATTTCATAATCTGGAATGCTAGGGGGGCTAACATTGGGAATTTAGGAGGCATTATGCTGAAATAGTGAAGTTGCACAAGCCAACCATATTTGGCCTTCTTGAGACCAGGATGACTGAGCACAAACATCTAATTCAGGAGCTGGATTTCTCAGGCTAAATCCAGAACCCAGGGGTGGGCCTATCAAGGGTTATTGTCATTATGTGGAAGGATGATATCCTGAAGATTGATTAGGTCTATACCACTCCTCAGTGCATCAATGTCATGGTCAAGGTAACTCCTTCTTCTAGTCCTTGGCTTTTTACTGCTATTTATGCTAGTAACACCTATGCCATTAAGAGAAACCTTTGGGAACAACTAAGATCAATTATTGAGAGTTATAAGGGAAGCTGATTAGTGAGAGGTGACTTTAATGAAGTCCTCAAGGCCAGGGATAAGCAAGGGGCAATTGCATCTCTGCTCCTAGAGCCAACCTCTTCTGGCACTGTATTAACCATTATTAACTAATTGACTTGGGGTTTAAAAGTAGTAAGTATACTTGGACCAATATGAGATATAGAAATAAGAGCCAACTAATCCAGAGAGACTAGATAGATGTTTTGCTAATGAAGATTGGATTCAGGACTACCTTGGTAGTACTGTTAGCTACCTTGCTAGAACCCACTCTGATCATTGCCCCATGATGATTAGATTGTGGCATAACTCCACCCACAACTTAGCCAAACCATTTAGGTTTAAACCTATGTGGTGTAGCCACCTCTTCTTCTCCAAATGTAGTTCAACAGGCTTATGATGGGAATAGTAACTTAGAGGTGGCAACTACCCAGTTTCAATCATAAGTGCTTATCTGGAATAGAGCAACTTTTGGCGACATCTTCCATAACAAGAAACACATTCTGGCTAGGCTAGGAGGCATCCAAAAATCTAGAGCTTACCCCTTTAGTTCATTCCTCCAAAACCTAAAAGCCAAGCTTTTAGAGGAGTATTCATCCATTCTGAGAAGTAAAGAGGATTTCTGGAAAATAAAATCTATGATCAACTGGCTTATGAAACCGGATGCAAACACTAGGTTCTTCCATACCTTCACTCTCAATAGAAGAAGGAGAAACATGATCCTAACCTTACAGGATGAGGTAGGGAATTGGATACAGGACCAAAAAGGCATTAATGATGCCTTCTACCAGTTCTATTCCACCCTCTACACCACATACCACTCCATATCACCCATAGGCTAGCAGAACATAATCTAAACCCCACACACACTTTCTTTAACTGATCAGACTAACCTTAATACTCCCCTAATGATTAATAAAATCAAGAGTGCTATGTTCTCTTTCAAACCCATTAAAGCACCTAGCTCTGATGGACTCCACCCTATGTTCTATAAAAAATACTGGAATGTACTAAGAGATAAGGCCATCAATTATTGTAAGAAAATATTCCAGAATCATGAGATGAACCCTGCCATTAACATAACTTACCTTTGCCTGATTCTTAAGTGTGCAAATGCAATAATCCTTAAGAACTTCAGACATATATGGCTCTGCAATACAATGTACAAACTGATGATCAAAATTATTGTAAATAGAATCAAGCCTATTCTGCCATCCATTATTGGTCCAAGCCAAGCTAGCTTCCTATCCAATAGGAGGGCCAGTGACAATGCCATCATAGTGCAGAAATATATCAGCCATTTCAAGAAAATGAAAGGAAAAAATGCCAACATGATCCTCAAAATTGATCTGAAAAAAAGCTTTTGATAGATTGGAGTGATCTTTCATCAGGGACACATTAGTCTCTTTTGGCTTCTCAGATAACATGAACAAGCTGATCCTTTCTTATGTAGACTCCAGCTCTATCTCTGTCTTGGTTAATGGGGGAAAGACTGACTTTTTTCCCAAGTAGGGGCATCAGGCAGGGAGACCCAATGTCTCCATACATCTTCATCATGTGTATGGAAAGGCTCTCTAGGAGCATTGAGGCACAAGTCCAATCTAGTAACTGGTTCCTGATGGTAGTCTATAATCTCATATTTTAGTCGATTATTACATTCTAATTTACTGCACTTTAGTTGAGTTTGAGCTTGCTATTATTTTGCACTAATTGTGTCTTTTATGCCTTGTAGGAGTGATTCCGAGTTATGTAGATATTATGGAATGAATTCAAGTGATTTGGAGCTTTAAAGTCTGAGTAAAAGCCCAAGGAATTAAGCCGGGATCGTGTTCGGGGATCAACGGATGATAATGGAACGAAACGAAGAATCGAGCAGACATATTGTGCAGTGTCTAGTAATATGCACATAACCTTTAGCTCGAAACTCCGTTTGGACTCCACAATATATTGCTAGAAATCTAATCCAAAGGGCTACGACGTTCATGTTCTACGTGTTTTCAAATTCCCAACAGAACAGGTTGAAAAGTGCGCGACAAGTGCACGGCCGCGTACTGACCACGCATATGGGGCAGAACAGTGTGAAAAGTGCGCGACCACACTTCCAGGTGCGCGGCCACGCACGTTCAACTCCGGAAAAGTGTCCTTTTTCGCATAAGAGAAGGTGTATTTGTTTGAGACCGACCCTACTTGGTATATATACATAGAAAAATGGTATTTTGAGAACTTTTGACATAATTTAGACCTAAGGAAGCTAAAGAGAAGGGGGAAAAGCAAGAGCACAAGGATTTCACCATTCATCCTCACTCAAGACAAGGGTTTGGATGTTTTATGTTTTCCTTTGACTTAAAATTAATTGTGATGAATTTCTCCATATCCATGGAGTAATTCTTCCTTAGGGATTGATGGATTTGGTGTTTTGAGAATTATTTGTAGATATTAACTCTAGTTTTTAT
The DNA here is from genome assembly GCF_000715075.1 of Nicotiana tabacum. Lineage (NCBI taxonomy): Eukaryota > Viridiplantae > Streptophyta > Magnoliopsida > Solanales > Solanaceae > Nicotiana > Nicotiana tabacum. The sequence continues at coordinate 62,482,765 of NC_134098.1, forward strand.
GTATTGAATCGTTTTGGGTATTTTTATTGTTGCATATATATTCACATATTTATGTAATCGAAAGAGGCATAATTTATGATATTTTGTATTATCTTATTGGTTGAATTCATTGATTCTTGTTAGTAATCGAAAGAGGCTAGCTGAATTAATGTTTAAACCTAGTTAGGAAGATAATCGAAAGAGGTTCTCCTAAGAATCAATCAACTTTGAATTCTTGCATATCTTCACCAAGATTAACTTAGTTCATATCGTAAGGTTGAGACTTAATCGAGAGAGGAGTTTCTACTGAATGTTTGAACATAATAGAGTGAATTCGAGAGAATCACTTGAACCTTAGGAGTGAATCGACTAGAGTTAATTAACGAACAAGTATCTTACACCTATCCAATCAAACCCTATTTTCTCCGTTTGATATCGTCTTTTCTTACTTTTGTTGCGATTGTCATTAGTCAATACTTTAGACTTTTAGTTTTAATCACACAAATATAAATTAGCGATCATCTTGGATAGCAATTAAACTAGAAGCTACGAAAACACTGTTTAAACCCAATCCTTGTGGATACGATATTTCCTATACTATATTCGACTTGCAAGCCTAAGTTTATACGCCGGTTTTGCGCTCGTCAAATTTTGGCGCCGTTGCCGGGGATTAGCAATCAACAGTTTTTGATATAGTTTGTAGTGCTAATTCAGGAATTAGGTTTTAGTTTTTTTTTTCTCTTTTTTTTCTATTTTATTTTCTTTATTAGTTAACTTCTTTTCAAGATTTGTTTTGTAGTACCTAAAAAGTTGGAGAAGATACTGTAGATATTGAACTCTAAATACTGTGAAGATGGAGTACAACCAGCCTAAGAAAATAGTTGAAGAGTTAGCAGCTGAATATTATCAGCGGTTTGCTATGTGTTTTAAATGCGGTGAAAATTATCTATGGGTTGACTGTCAAGCAGATATGTATTCTTCTTATGGTTCGTATTTTGAACAGTCTCACTCTGTTTCTAGTCCGTACAGGTATGAATATTCATATGGGAACAATATTGACTCTGGTTGGGATGAATACCCTTATTATAACTTGAATGGAAGTGAAGTGAGACAACCACATCAAGTGGAGAATGATAGTTTGGAAGAGCTTGTGTATAAGTTCATAAATAAGCCGGTAAAGATATTTACACAAGATGATGAAGCCATGAATAACCTAACAATGCAAGTAAGTCAAATAATAAGTACACTTTCAGAAAGCTCTTTGCGTTGTGATGGTGAATATATGGAGGAGATACCATGTGAGAATGAGCCTACCCAAGAGGACGAGCATCCACAAAGAGAGGTTTTCACTATTTAAGATGACTCTGATTCAACTGAGATGATTGAAAATAAGGCCGTGGTTGAGTGTGAAGAAATGGAAGAAGAGTTCAAACCCCCATCCATCTTTCCACATTTGCAAAATTTGGTAGAAGAGAATGAGAAACAAATAATGTTGGACATACCAGAGGAATATTCACTTGACCTTTCTTCTTTGTTTTCTTATTCTAACCTTGATCATATAGATTTTGTTTTTGGGGATTTACAGGAATATGTATAGATTGATCATGTGAAAGAATGCAGAAACAAGTGAAAGATCATCATGAACGGGCAATTCACCGCTCAAGATGAGGACAAGAAAGAAAGAAAAGAGCGGGTCTTGCAGGCATCCTTAGAAGAATTGGGTTTAATGATCTCCATAAAGAATCCCAAGGAGCGAAAATGAGGAATGAACTCAGAATTAGGGGTGGAGTTCATAAGTTCTCGGAAAAGAAGAAAGTTCAGGGAAGTTTCCTCTTTTACCTTATGCTTTTTAATTGTGTGTCATGGGTACATGCCACAACTTAAAGTGTGGGGTGGGGATATTTGTATGTTGTATGTATATGTGCTAGTTTTAGTTTTGTGCTTTTAAGTAGTTAGAGTGAGAAAAAGTAAAAAAAAAAACCATAAATTTTTTAAATTTTTTGATTTTTCCCGACGATGGATATCATTCGACGGTTTTCTTGAGTGAATTAAGTCGAAAGAAAAATGCAAAAAGATTTTCTTTTGTAGTTAGTGTATTAATTATCCCTTGGGTTTTCTTTGTGCCGCGGTTCTTTTCCAAGGGTTTTGTTTGAACCGGGTGTAGTTAGATTTTTGTTTTTAGAAGTAGGATAACCTTGTGCTATGATTTGAAATGGAAGCAATATATCTTGACTTGATCATGACTTGAGAATAGTAAGTGCTTTAGTTGTGACGCTTAGGCTCTGTTTTTGACTCTTGTATAAGTACCTTAAATTGTATGATCTTAACTTTGCTTAACTGCTTTGACTAGAGTGCCTTGATGAGTCCAACCCTGAGTGAGTTATGTGCCATGTGTGTGTGAGGTTTGTATGATTATGTGCATTGAATTTGTTGTCTAGAACTTGCCTCGTGTGTTTGCGAAGCGACATAGTAGTTTTATTCAGTCTTGGAAGTGATATATGCGTTTCTTTATTGAGCCAGATATATGGGTTTACCCACCAAATTGTTATGTAATCGTAGTTAACCCCATTGAGCCTATAATCCTATTTCTTTGGCAACCACATTACAAGCCTTACCCAGTTATCTGAATTGATCATCTAGTTGAACCAATTACCTCTCGTGAGCACTTGAAATTATTATGAACTTTGTAAAAGTTGAAGTGTGGAGTGGTTGGTTTGGCTTTTGAGTGGAACTATTGAAATACGGAAAAAGGTGCAATGAATTGAAAAAAATAAGAGCTACTTGAATTGAAAATAAAAAATAAAAAAGTAGTTGTATTGTTGTGAACGAGATTCATTGATCAGTGATAACTCTTGATGTAATAGTGCTTAAATAATTTGGAGAGTTAATGCATGTTGATGTCAAGGTGGAGTATGGTTTGACATAAGTGTGGGGTTTGAACAATGAAATGTATGTATTAAAGTGCTTAGGGAGGTGTAGTAACTCTTATATCTAAATATATCCTACCCGTCCCGCAACCTACATTACAACCAGCTAAAAGCCCTACTTGATCCTTGATTGAATGAGCTCAATTAGTAGAGTAGTACACTACGGACAAGCCTATGGTTCATCTTTTGTGCCATATGAATGTTGTTTCTGAGAGTGAGTGAATTCTTTCTATCTTGAGTTCCTGATTGTTCTTAATTTTGATTGTGTGTGGAACTACTCTCTATTGTTGTATGAGGGCACATGATTCATGAAGGTCACTACTTCGTCGACCTCTATATTAGAGTAAGTGAGTGGGTTGTGAATAATGCATGGTACTTGTGAGTCAAATCTTGAGGTGAAGATGTTACACTATTGTGCTTAGTCTATTTTAGATATTCTTGGTTTGATGAGTTAGGAGAGTTGCTTAGTAAGGTTGTGTCTATACAAAGTGTGGTTTGATTACTCGAGGACGAGCAATGGTTTAAGTATGGGGTGTTGATGGTAGGCTATAATCTCATGTTTTAGTCGATTATTACATTCCAATTTACTGCACTTTAGTTGAGTTTGAGCTTTAATCGCTAGTGTTTTGCACAAATTGTGTCTTTTAAGCCTTGTAGAAGTGGTTCCGAGCTATGTAGATGTTATGAAATGAATTCAAGTAATTTGGAGCTTTGAAGTATGAGTAAAATCCCAAGTAATTAAGCCGGGATCGTGTTCGGGGATCAACGGATGATAGTGGAACGAAACGAAGAATCGAGCAGGCATATTGCACAATGTCTAGTAAAATACACATAACCTTTCGCTCGGAACTCCGTTTGGGCTACACAATATATTGTTGGAAAGCTAATTCAATGGGCTACGACGTTCATGTTCTATGTGTTTTCGAATTGCCAACAAAATAGGGAGAAAAGTGCACAGCCGCGTACTGGCCGCGCATATAGGGCAAAACAATGTGAAAAGTGCGTGACCAAGTGCGCGGGTACACTTCCAGGTGCGCGGCCGCGCACGTCCAACTCCAGATAAGTATCTTTTTTTGCATAGGAGAAGATGTATTTATTTGGGCCCGACCCTACTTGGTATATATACATAGAAAAATGGTATTTTGAGAACTTTTGACATAATTTAGACCTAAGGAAGCTAAAGAGAAGAGAGAGAAGCAAGAGCACAAGAATTTCACTATTCATCCTCACTCAAGAAAAGGGTTTGAATGTTTTATGTTTTTCTTTGACTTAAACTTAATTGTGATGAATTTCTCCATATCTATGGAATAATTCTTCCTTAGGGATTGATGGATTTGGTGTTTTTGAGAATTGTTTGTGGATATTAATTCTAGTTTTTATGTATTGAATCGTTTTGGGAATTTTTATTGTTGCATATATATTCACATGTTTATGTAATAGAAAGAGGCATAATTTATGATATTTTGTATTATCTTATTGGTTGAATTCATTGATTCTTGTTAGTAATCGAAATAGGCTAGTTGAATTAATGTTTAGACTTAGTTAGGAGGATAATTGAAAAAGGTTCTCCTAAGGATCAATCTACTACGAATTCTTGCATATCTTCACCAAGTTTAACGTAGTTAATATCGTAAGGTTGAGACTTAATCGAGAGAGGAGTTTCTACTGAACGTTTGAACATAATAGAGTGAAATCGAGAGCATCACTTGAAACTTAGGAGTGAATCGACTAGAGTTAATTCCCGAACAAGTATCTTACACCTATCCAATGAACCCCTATTTTCTCCTATTGATATCGTCTTTTCTTACTTTTGTTGCGATTGTCATTAGCCAATAGTTTAGACTTTTAGTTAATTTTAGTTTTAATCACACAAATCTAAATTGGCGATCATCTTGGATAGCAATTAAACTAGAAGCTATGAAAACACTATTTAAATCCAATCCTTGTGGATACGATATTTTCTATACTATATTCGACTAGCGAGCCTAAGTTTATACGCCGGGGATTGGCAATCAAAAGTTTTTGAAATAGTTTGTAGTGCTAATTCAGGAATTATGTTTTAGTTTTTCTTTTCTCTTTTCTTTTCTATTTTATTTTCTTTATTAGTTAACTTCTTTTCAAGATTTATTTTGTAGTACCTAAAAGGTTGGAGAAGATACCATAGATATTAAACTCTAAATGCTGTGAAGATGTAGTACAACCAGCCTAACAAAACAGTTGAAGAGTTAGTAGCTGAATATTATCAGCGGTCTGCTATGTATTTTAAATGCGGTGAAAATTATCTATGGGTTGACTGTCAAGCAGATATGTATTCTTCCTATGGTTCATACTCTGTTTCTAGTCCGTAAAGGTATGTGGATTCATATGGGCACAATCTTGACTCTGGTTGGGATGAATACCCTTATTATAACTTGAATGGAAGTGAAGTGAGACAACCACCTCAAGGGGAGAATGATAGTTTGGAAGAGCTTATGTATAAGTTCATAAATAAGCCGTTAGAGAGATTTACACAAGATGATGAAGCCATGAACAACCTAACAATGCAAGTAAGTCAATTTTGTGTTGTATTTTTAGCTCGTCAGTTCCCCATCAAAATCAGCAACTCAGGGCCCAAAATCTCCCACCTCTTCTTTGCTGATGACTTGACTCTGTTTGCAAGACCCAACACTAAAAACTGTGCAACTATAATGGACACTCTGAATGAGTTCAGTTGTAACTCAGAGCAAAAGGTCAACACCCTCAAATCCAAAGTTATATTCTCTCCAAACTATGACTGTCCAACGGGACGGGACAAAATTAACGGGACGGGACGGGACGGGATGACATTTAGCCGGGACGGTGGTGGGACGGGACGGGACGAGACAAATGGGACAAAACGGTAGGCCCATCCCATCCCGCTAACAAATGGGACGGATGGTAGGCCCATCCCGTCCCGCTAACAAATGGGATGGGACAGGACGGGACGGGTTCGCAGGCCTTAAGTGCCGTTTTAAAAAAAAAAAAAATTTAAGCATTGAGTTTGGCAACGACTATTCTTTTGACTATGACTAAGTTTTTAAAGTTTGCAACAGCTAGTTTTTTGACTTATTTAATAAACTTAAAAATTAAACAAAAATTAGGAAACTAAGTAAAAAATTATAAAATATTAAAACAAAAGACTTGTAATGAAATATTCTAGTAATTATAAATTTATAATAGAGTTATAATTTATTTAATATAATTTCAAACCATTAAGTAACTAAGTAAGAGTGTAAGACAATTCATAAAACAATTCAACGCTTATAGCCTTTTATTTTATTAATAGAACTTTTAAATTTCACATACAAATATAATTCTTTTGAAGAGCACCTAATCTACGGCTCTACGCAGCCACCTTCTAGGAAGGGTTCTGTTTGAACTTTGAACTAGGCCTCTTAGTAGCCAATAAAAAATTATCATACTAATATTTGTAAGCTCCTATATAACTTCGTTGTAACTTATCTATAATTTCTCTCGGACATTGTTCTGGAATTGGCAATGTTGATTGATGTTCCATGAGTTCCATGCCGTTATCGCTCCCAGTGCTAAGTATCTCATTGTATTCTTCTTCTTCCCTAGTGGTTAATTTTTCAAAACCAAGATTTCTTCTTTCTGAATTAATCCATTCTCTGAATAATATGGAAATGTCTAGGCTGTCCTCCGCTAATGAATGTCTATGATCTTCGATTTAAAATCTTACCGCACTAAAAGCACTCTCCGATGCTACTGATGATGCTTGAATAGCAAGGATATCTCGGGCCATTATTGAAAGTGTTGGAAAAGTCTTGCCACGCTCCCTCCACCATGCCAAAAGTTGTTCGTTGCCTTCTTCGTCATTAATATTTTCCAATCCTTGATTAAGATAAGAATCAAGTTCATCATCAATAGAGGAATCAAAACCTGTTATATCATCCATATCTTCCCATAGAACTTCTACTCTAGACTTAGAAGTAGAAGGAGCAGTTTTACCACCTGTTGTTTCCATAGATTTATATTTATCAAACATTGATCTAAATTCTAACATAAGAATATATGTTAGCTTGGCAGTCTTTGAGAGATGGTTGTTCATTTTCTTGAATTGCTAAATTCTCATAAATTTTACGAACAAGTCCCTTTGCACCTCTTAATTTTAAAGATGGGTTGAGTATAGTAAAAATTAAATAAACTTGGGGAATAGAAAAAAAATACTTTTTAAAATTTTCAATTATTTCATTAATGGCCGGTGCATTAGTTGGATTAGTTTTATACTTACTAAATACAACAGAAATTCCACAAATATACCATAATATTTGTGTAACAGTAGGATAATATATACCAAAAAATTATTTTGTAGCATAATAAAAGTTTTCTAAAATTTAGTAAGCAATTGGAGCCGTTGCCCAACGACTAGAATTCAAAAAAAAAAGAAAGATGCGGGACAGGTTGGACGGGACAGGACGAGACGAAATGAGACGGGACAAACGGGATGAAATGGCCATCCCGTCCCATCCCGTGTCCCGTTTAACATGGGCCCATCCCGTTTAGAATTAAGTGGGACGGGACGTCCCATCCCGTCCCATTGGATAGCCTTACTCCAAACTGCCACCAGGATAAAGTAGATAGCCTCTCCAGTTGCCTATCTATTAAGGCTAGCAAATTCTTTGGTAAGAACCTAAGTTTTCCCATTTTTCATAAAGTCCTACCAATAGAGACTTCCAATTCATCATTGACATTATACAAACTAAGCTAGCAGGCTGGAAAACTCAATTTCTGAACATGGCTGGGAGAATCACTTTAGCTAAGTCTTCCTTGGGAAGCATTTCCAGCCATGTCATCCAGTATATAAAACTCTCAATCCATGTGTGCAACCATATTGATAGGATACCGAGAAATTTCATCTGGGGCACCACTGCCATCAAGAGAAAGTTGCACCTAGTAGGGTAGAGGACTATCCCTACGCTTAAATAGGAAGGGGGCCTTGATGTGCACAGAACTGACTTTAGGAACTTTGCTATCTATGCAGGCCTAGCATGAAGGATGTACAACAACCTAAATGCACTGTGGGCTAGAGTACTGTTCCATAAACACTATACTAGTAGACATCCTACTAGACACATAGCTTATAGGATCTAGAAGAGTGTCAGAAATGGGTGGATGGTTTGCAGTAAAGCTATTATGTGGATAGTCCATACAGGGGATAGAATCAACCTCTATAATGATAGATTGATACCAAACATGAAACCCCTTAGGACTCTTGTCTGTGGCCCCCTAAACAGAGGAAATGAAAATCTAAGGGTGTCGCCTCCCAAATGGTCAATGGAACCTCAATAACCCGTCCTTCACATTACATGATCATGATGTGAACACCATACATGCTACTATCATCCATGCCAAATCCGGTAGAATGGACAAAATGGTCTGGAACCTAACTTGAAATGGAACCTTCTCTACCAAATCTGCCTACACCCTTATTGAAGGCCAAAAGCATAAACATGTGAATAACTCAGGGAAACAATTCATATGGATCTGGAGCTAGAAACTACTTAATAAAATCAAGTTCTTCTTATGGCTTGTGGTCCATGGTAGACTCACTACTAGCCAACACCTTCACTCCAGGGGCATTAACTTAAGCCCTCTTTATTCTTATTGTAATAAAGAGGAGGAGACCATATGCCACATCTTCCTTACTTGTGACAATGCCAAACTCTTCTGGGAGGCCCTCTCATTGCAAAGTAACAATAATTTTTGTATTTATAGTATTATTACTGCCCAAAATTAGTAGAATTACATCCTCAAAAAGATAAACCAACAGAAATTCAACAATCACCTAAAATAGGGGCAACTGCTTCCCTTCTGCCTTTAGCAAATCTGGCTAACTAAGAAGAACAACTGTTTTAACAACAGGAGAAAGGTTATCTGGTGGATGCCCAACTAAAAGCCCAGAACATGTGATTAGTTTTCAAATGTCAACCACTAAGGAGAAGATCTTATAAGCTGAATACAGATGGTGCAAGCCTCCAAAAAGAACAAATATGAGGCATGGGATGGGTAGTAAGGAACAACAATGGGGACTGGGTAATGGGGTTTATGGGAAAAATTACTAGCACTAATAGAACCCACACAGAACTAACAACTTTTATGCAGGGTCTGAGGATGACAACATCAAACAGTCTCATTCCTTTGAAAATTAACCTAGACTTAGCAGAGGTAATCCATATCATTAACAAAGACCACTTGATTTATGATGCTTTGGTTTATGAATGATGGTCACTGCTAACAGCATTGTGGCATCCACCAATAAAACATGTCTACAAAGAGACAAATAGGGTGGCTGACAAGTTAGCAAAGGAAGGAGGAAAGCAGCTAGGGACATGCAACAACTTTTTGGTAGCTCCTCCGATGTTTGTCAATGAAATGCTATGAGCAGATATCGTAGGAATTATTTTTGAAAGAAAATAGGGGAATGTAATAGTACTAATGTAGCAATAGACTACTTCTTATTTTTGGGTAATGACATAGTCACACCGCAGTCTCGTCTAACCAACCTTAACTAATTTTTAATATAATATCTTGTTGACAAAAAAGACAAAATTAGTATTTTATTTAAATTTAATATTTATTAATTTTCAATAAAACATACTTTGTACATGCAAATGTCGAGAAAACAAATGGTCTAAATTATTTAGTATTCATATTTTAATATATCTTAATATTCAAATGTATATTTTAATTTAAATATTTTAATCTTAATAAGATCTTAATATTCACACATGTATTCAACATTAGTTTCACGTTATTATTTGATAATTATTTGAACTCAATCTATGAAGTTGGCTCAGGCTGGCCTATGTGGGTAGCCTTGGGTTTAAAGTGAATGCTGGACACAATAGTCAAGCTGTCATTTGCTGCTCCCTAAGATTGTTTTTCCAAGAAAGCACTGCATATCTATTTTCAGTTTTGATTCATCGACTAAAGTTGCTGTGGGATCATCAGTAGTAAACGTGAAGCACGGGAGATAAACAAAGAAATTAAAAGACTTGACATATTGACCTCTGACCAAGAAATTCTATGTATAGAGACAAAAATATATCTTCCTGATCACATTGCATATAGAGATTACATCTCATATTTTATTTAATTTAACTAACCAACAATCACATCCGATCGACCCCTTCATAATACTAGTATACTAATACATGGAATTAAAGCCAATTAATTATTTCAGAGGCTCTAAAACCAACCCCAGTAGGCAACAAATAATGAAGAATTTCAGAGGCTAGAGTTGATATCTGTGGCTATGTTTTGGGCATCGAATGCAATCCCATAAAGTCCTCTCCTAGATAGCCCCACACAGTAGAGTCCATTCTTCCCCTTCCAGTGATCTGGAAATGCTGGTTTTGGAAGTCCATCTTCATTCAAAAGATAATCATCTCCCTACACAAATTAACATACCAATTCGATGCTTGTCATTTTACAATCAAATTAATTTCAGATCTAAATGATTACTAAACTTTATCCATTATAACAGTAAAAGATATAAAACTATTTATTTGTCACATTAAACTATTAATCTTAAAAGTGGGATTTGAAGTGGAGTCAATCTGTACTGCTTAGTTCATCTGAACTCGTTTGTCATTTTTCAAAGCAAGACTAGAAAATAGATGAAAAGGACAACAGACAACTGAGACAAGACAAAAGTTTTCAAAACAAAATATGTATATAACAAAAAAAAAATATACCTGAAGCCAGTTGTGAGTAGTTCTCTTGAAGCCAGTAGCAAAAACGATAACATCAAAGGGAAGAGATTTACCATTCTCAAGCACAACATCATTTCCTCCTGTTATGCTTGTCATTGCAGGTAACACCTGTCACCATCATATTTTATCACTTTCTGCATTATGTCAAAGTTTACTTTTCTTTAAAGCTTTCAAAAATTAAAGAAAACTATATAAATATATGCATGAAACATATCGATTACTTGCATCAGAGTTCTGTTCTTATTAATTACCTGGATTTCACCAGACTTGATTTTTTGATGTGTCCCCACGTCAAAGACTGGGTACTTACCATACTTTAGTTTAGAAGCAAAGGGTCCCTCTTTTGGCCTTTTCACCCCATAATACTTGCTTATTTCTCCATACTTTACCTTGCTTAACATCACTATTATTAAGTCCACCAACTTATATGGAACGCTATACTTCGATAACATGACTAGCCCCAAATATGCCATCTCTCTTGATATTAAGTGTATCTGTTCAAAAGAATCAAGACATTCAAAAGATGAGACATTTCAAATTATATACCTGATAGTATAGAGATTTAATTTCTGTATTGGCCTAATTTAACATATCATAATTAATAGCTTCTTGCTAATGCAATCATAAACATTTATCTTACAAAAGCACTGATTGGATATATTTTTTTTACCCCATTATTACTTCTATAAACGAATGATAAAATGTAATTAAAGAGTTTTAACACTATTAGATCGCGTAAACTTAACTATCAGAATTAAAGAGTAAATGGAAGTCTTAATTTACCGGGCTTCGAACGATAATGGAAGTCTTTGCTCCATGGTTAGCAAGATCAAGTGCAATTTCCATGCCAGAATTCCCACAACCAACAACCAAAACACTTTTACCCTTAAACTTCTCTCCATTTTTGTATTTAGTAGTATGAATGGCCTCTCCTGCAAAATTTTCCAAACCAGGGACCTGAGGAATAAAAGGATAACTAGCTTCTCCAGTTGCCACCACAAGAAACCTACTAAAATACTCCTCCACATCACCAGAATTTCCATTTCTAACCTTAACATTCCATTTTCTTGTGGATTTTTCATCAAAAACTGCAGACTCAACTGTTCTTTTGTACAAAGGAGAGATATTAAAAAAGGAAACATAGTCATCCAAGTATTGAATGAACTCTTTTTTGGGTATATAACTAGGAGAAGAAGAGGGAAATGGAATGTGAGGAAGTTGACAGAATTGTTTATCCAAATGAAGGTGAAGTCTATCATAGGAATATTTTTTCCACATAGAAGCATAACAATCATCTTTTTCAAGAAGAAGGTAAGGGATAGAATTTTTTTTAAGACATGCAGCTGTGGCTAAACCAGCAGGGCCAGCACCAACAATAATCACTTTAGGTTCTTGAATTGTAGCCATGGCTGAATAATTCACACAGAAATGAAAGAAAAATTTGTTGGGTTGTTGTTGAGATTGATTTAGAGAGAAAAGATGATGGATTTATATACAAGGAAGTTAACTAGCTGACAAACTTTTCAATAGGAGTCATTTTTGCTATTTTTGAGTAATTAACTCATTTATGGTGACTTCAATCCTTCTTTTATTTTTCTTTCCCTTTATTTGTTTTCTTACGTAATTTGGTAGATTACGGGTTAATTGTAATTGTATTGTTTGACCATGACTGTTCTTTTGTCTTTTTGTATTCTCAAAAAACTTATAGTAGTAAACATTTTTCATAGTATGATATACTTTTGCACTATCATTTTAACATATTATATTTATAACACTAGATAACATAGTAGTTTTATTTTCCGATTATTAATCTTACTTTTTTTTTTATGAACAGTTAGCATAAAATTAAACTTAAATTTTATGCACTGTAATTATAGTAGATTTTTTACACTATACTATTAAATTGATTCAAATAATAGGTGCGTATTCATAGTAAATCTTATATGGAAATCTGAAAAATGGAGTAACAACATGCTATTACATGGTAAACCGAATTAATGGTATGAAATAAAATTTTTAACTGTCAATACATATAACTTAAGTCGTTACGTTATCAATATCCAAAGAAGTTAAATTCTCTTCTTTTTGTTATTGCTTAGTTTAAGTTGATTTACTATAGAAAGAATGTTAATAAATGTTTTTTATGCTCATGAATGATATATACCCGTAATCTGATATATCAACTAATTTTGCAAAGATTTATGGCATAACCACTCACCTAAGATAATATCACTTATAGTAAATGTTATTATAGAAAATGTTTGCTATAGTGATTTATAATTATTTACTTTCTCCATTAAAAAGTAATTAAAGCATAAAAATTACCTTTAAGATTTTGATTGCCTACCATATTGAGCTTTGACCATAATATTCAGATTAAATCATATAGTATGGTTGTTAAAAAAAAAAAAGCCTTAACCTCGGACTTTTACTAGTTGTTCTGGTTCTCTATATCATAGGATTTGTACTTATTTCCATTGATTCTTTTTTTTAAGGTTGCAATTTTCAATTAAATTACTAGTATGAGTTTAGTCAAACAGTTCATATATATATATATATATATATATATATATATATATATATATATATATATATATATATATATATATATATATATTATGCATTAAACTATCTGCACCATTATTAAACAATTTCTTGCCAGGTTTTATTGCAACAATGGCAAGAAATTCTAAAATTTCTACTTCGATTCTTCTTTTCATGTTAGAGAAAAAAGAGCGCTTATATTTTCAAGTGTCTTTTGGTTTTGGAATTTAAAATTTTGTTTTCCAAATTTACATTTATGCCTATTTGATTCTAATACATAACTCAATCACCTCAATCTTTTACTCTATATTTAATTTTAATTGAAGTGTATAATAATACTATGTTTTTCTCTCGACTCTATCTTGATGAAAATATATTTGTAGAGTTTATTATCAGACAGTTGTATTTATTCATGTTCAATTTACCATAAGAATTCATCAAAATTGAATCATAAAAAGGAAGCATAAGTACGAAAACATTTTCAATACCAAACACATCTCTCTCCTAATGATTTTAGGCTGCATAATTAGAGCTAGTTGTGCCAAAGTTAGGACAAGTTAACTATAATAGAAGGATCCTTTGGATTACGTAGGATAAAATTTATCCAATGTCTGGTACACTTTCAACCTTTCGGTTTCTGGCTCTGGGTTAGCAGAAATAATCAAGATAACATTTTTTATTTTTATTTTTTACGTTTGGTAATTACTTTTGCTTGTTTGATATGTTTTCTGTTGCACTCCTATTTTCTCCCCTTTTTAATTACGTTGTTTTTTTTCCCCTCAAAATCTTTTAACTTGAAAAGATTTTATATCAAACTTTTCGGGGAAATTATTATTTTAGTGGATGCAAGTCTAATTAAAAGACAAAAAATGTGTGATAAAAATGTCTAAATCTTAATTTGTTTGTAATTTGCCTTTGTATGAGTTGCGTTTGACTGGATTAGATAGGAATACTTCAAATTTATCCAACATTACTTGAATATCAAACATTAAAAAATGAAGAAAATAACCTAAGATCGTGAACAGAAGTTTTTTTTATAAAGGACGATTAGTTATTTTCGTGAAGGGCAAAGTATAAAATAGAAAGTTACATTCCAAATCAGTTTGCAATCGACAAAACAAGTCGATCCCATATAAATACCTCTTTTAAAATATTTTTTCCTTACTTTTTTGGGTTCTTTTCTTGAGGCAGAAAGTTGATTTGATACTTTAAATAATATAACTGTAGCATATTCAAGTAGTTGTTGATACTTTAAATAATACTCCTAAGTTGTAGCATATTCAACTTGCTAGTTGTCTGTCATTGCTTGCAAGTTCAAAATAAGAACTTAGAACAAAATACTCTTGATGTGAAATCACAGTCAAATCAGGTATACGTGGACTTGTATCATAACACATATATCTATTATTGGAATATAGTATAACATATGATTTTCACCAAACATAAAGGAAAAAACTCTTATCCCGGCAGAAATATGTATGGATAATTCCAATAATTTTAGAATCAATGGATGGCTGAAACGTAATCAGTGAATCTCTATGTATATCGATATGTATAGTGATATCGTATTAAATAAAGAGTATGTTATTAATTTAGATTTAACCAATTTAATGAATTACAATTAAAGATTAACATAAAACTAGTGCTATAGTTCACCTCAAACTAGTGCTAGTTGATGAGAGTTACTTCCAAAAAAAAAAAAAACTATCACAATATAACAACCAAAGAAAATGAACAAAAGAAAGGCATAATACGTGGATTAATTGGCACCATTTGTTAAGTCACATTGAATATTTTGCCTAATTACTCCTCTTGAAAGCAAAACAAGACACAACAGTTTTTATACTGGTTGGGTATCGGTGTGGTACTTACGTCCAGTTTTTCCTTGGGTCACAAGGGTTCTCTTAGATCTTGATAAAGAATTACAACAGTGATGGTTTTGGCTCGTTCACCACCAACGATGTTTAACAATAATAAGTTTTGGATGTTGACACAACTCTCTTTTGTGTTCTAACTTTTCCTATCTTTTATGACACTTGTAGACTTAAGAATACAATGCTTGTATTGAGAACTAGAGAGACTTAGAAGACACTATTTTTAGTTGCGCACTTTCAATCCTTGAGCTTACCAGTGTTCTTATAGGCGAATATTGTTGTGTATGGGTATTTTGATTCGAGAAAGGTGTCTTTCATTCCTTCAAGAGAGATGGGCTAGATTTATTAATCCAAGGAGTGCTCTTGTGAGGAGACACCATTTCAATTTGTCTCCATGGGGTGGATTAATTAATCCAAAAGGAGTGCTTCATGATTTATCAAAGAAAGGAGCAACACTTCCAATTGTCTCCCACTATGATGTATTTCCCATTGCTTTCGTCCTTCCTTCCTTCCTTCTTGGCTTGAGTTTCTGCGGAATCTTCTGTGATTCAGTTTCCTTTTTGATAGCTTATTGTCCTAGCATCATCTCCTTAGATTTGATTTCATTTCCTTCTGCTGATGTATTGATTCCTACAATTAATGTAGATAGGATTTAGTTTTGCACAACTGTCATCATTAAAACTTAGATGTAACAATCTCCCCCTTTTTGATGATGACAATAAAGAGAGAGTAACCAAAGTATACTTTCCTTTTATCAATTGAGATGCCCTGCTCCCCCTGAGTTGTTGATTTACTCCGTAATGTTCACCCCCCTTTGACATCAATCAAAAAGGAAGGAAAAAGCAAGCCCAGTATATATAACATAGGAAATAATATACAGATAATATGCATACTAGGTAGGACAGCATAAGTAATGCCTTCAGCAGAGGCATAGAGTGATGGTTCATACAGACAAATGCAAAATTAAGTCTAAAAACAAAAGCAATCACAAAAAGATTGTTTTTAAGACACACAAACCACCTTAATTTCTCCTCAGGAAGTACTTGAGGGTATTGATCACTTTGGTACAAAAGGAGTCATAGGAGGTTTCAACATCTTTGACGAGCTTGTCCATTTTATCTGTCATGGAGTTGAATGCCCTGGTTCCTTGTCTCCGTGTGGCTCCCATATCCATCCTAATCTTGACCACATCTGTACCTGTTTCCTTGGTGATTTCCTTGATTTTTTCTACCTTCTCTTTCATCTCAACGAGCTTGAGTTTTACACCATCTAGATATTGCTGAATCTGCTGAAGATTTTGAGAGACAGTTGACTGAGACTCTAGAGGTTCAGTGGGAGCTTCAACCTGCGCTGGGACACTTTCAACTTTGGCGCGCTTGACCCATCCATCATCACTTAAAGTGTAACCCATCATAGAGAAGGCTGTCTTTGTCATAGGTACTGGTAATGTGCTTGGGGTGTGAAAGGTGCCAAATCAACCTTCATTACTCCAAGAATATGTGAGATAAGTAGGCCATAGAGTAGACAAGCAGCTGAAGAGGATATATCCTTGATACTCTCAAGCATATATTAACGAATCCATACAAACCAGCTAAGTCTTTTGTAGTTCACTATACAGTAAAGAACAAAGATATCTCTGGTAGACAAAGTGCTGAGGGACCCGGTTCTAGGAAGTAAAGTGGTGGCTATCATGTGGGCTAAAAACCGGTGTTCAAACTTTAGATTTTTGAGACCAATGTCGGGAGGATTATTAGACAGTAAGGATTTTGCTTCTTCTAGGGAAACTTCAAAGTCTTTTGGCCAGGAAATTTGCACAAAAACCTCATACCCATTAAATTTAACAGAAAAGATCTTCTTAAATTGATAAGTGTCAAGAACAATTCGAGCGCCTAAAACCATGGACTCCAAGTCATCTTTATCATTCACAAACAAATTTTCATAGAAAATTCTCACAGACTCTTCATATACGGAGCTCCCAATAGTATCGAATAGAGAGGAAAGTCGTTGAAAATCAAAAACATCAATCACATCACATTGATAGTTTTTCCTAAGAGAGAGACTTACAATCATAAGCCTTAGATTTCGACTTATAGGACTCAAACCTTGATTTTTCACTTGGTCCATAGAAGATTAATTTGCCCTCTGGCCCAAATTATGTACTCTCCACTTTCCTTTTCTTGCATGCAGGTTTTTTGGGGGTTTGCTCCATGGGCCTCTTTTCTGCCTTTTTCTGGCTAATGGGAAGGTCTTCAGAAGATGTATTGCTTTCATTGTCGGTCTTGAGGAAATCTGAGTCGATGGATGATTCCAAGTTTATAGTTTCTTCAGGGTTGAGGGTTTTCTTAAACCTTCTGCTTCTTCTGGTGGCAGTGGAAGATGGGAGGTTTCTTTTCGTCATGGTGAGGATTTATTTGGAGAGGATGAAGAGTGAGAAGGAGAGAAAAGGGTTCTTATCTAGACGTTGGGAAGGTTGAAGAGTTGTATTGGTTAAAGAAAAGGACAAATTCATAAAGAAGTGACTCTTCTAAGGAGATGTTTTGGCGGTACTGATGGAGGTGTAATAATTACACTTACATCAAAGTAAAATTAAACACACACATGAAAGAAAATAAAATATTTTAAACATATAGAAAAGATTTGTTTTATAAAACAGACATAATGCCAATCGTTTTTCGTAGTAGACAAAATCTTTCTTCTAAAAGAGGTTTTGTAAAAATATCAGCAAGTTGAGATTCAATACTAATGAATTCTAATACAATATCACCTTTCGCAACATGATCACGGATACAATGATGCTTGATTTCTATATACTTTTCTCTGGAGTGATGCACATAATTTTTTGCCAAACATATAGCACTAGTATTATCATAAAATATAGGAGTAGAGGTAAGAGATAAATCATAGTCGAGAAGTTGATGCATGATCCAAAGAACTTGTGTACAACAACTTCCAACAACTAAATATTCTGCTTCAGTTGTTAACAAGGCAATACAATTTTATTTCTTGCTATGCCCAGAAACTAATATATTCCCCAACAGTTGGCATGTGCCACTAATACTTTTCCTATCGATCTTATCACCTACGAAATTTGCATCTGAAAACCTTTCAAGACAAAATTGTTAGAGTGAGCATACCATAATCCTAATTCAGAGGTCCCAATAAGATATCTTATAATGCATTTAATAGCAGTAAGATGAGATTCCTTTAGAGCCGACTGAAACCTTGCACATTTACACACACTGAACATTATATCCGGTCGACTGGCAGTGAGATATAATAAGGATCCAATCATTCCTCTATAAATACTTTCATCAACACTTTTTCCATTGTTATCTTCATCAAGCGTAGTTGTTGGACTCATTGGAGTCCCAATGGGATTAGCATTCTCCATGGCAAGCTTCTTCAAAATCTCCTTGATGTACTTGGTTTGACTGATAAAGATACCTTTGAGAGATTGTTTGATTTTTAGTCCAAGAAAGTAAGTTAGCTCTCCCATCATACTCATTTCGAATTCTCCTTTCATAGAATGAGCAAATTCTTCACATAGAACAGAGTTAGGACTTATAAAAATAATATCGTCAACATAAATTTGAGTAATAAGATTACCTGAATTTGAGTGCTTAATAAACAGATTTGTATCGATATTACCTCATTTGAAACCTTGATTTAGAAGGAAGGAACTTAATCTTTCATACCAGGCTCGGGGAGCTTGCTTGAGTCCGTATAGAGATTTAATCAACTTATATACATGATCTGGGAGAGTATCATTTATAAATCCAGGAGGTTGCTTTACGTAAACTTCTTCAGAGATGTATCCATTTATAAATGCACTTTTTACATCCATTTGGAATAGTTTGAATCCTTATGAGCATCAAAGGCAAGTAATATTCGAATAGATTCCAATCTTACTACAATTGCGAATGTTTCATCATAGTCGATTCCTTCTTGCTGAGAATAACCTTGCGCAACAAGCCGTGCTTTATTTCGTACCACTAGTCTGGATTCATTTAGCTTATTTCTGTAAATCTATTTGGTTCCTACAATAGAAGCACTTGAAGGTTTTGGAGCCATTTTCCATACTTTATTTCTTTCAAATTGATCAAGTTCATCTTTCATTGCTTTGATCCAGTAAACGTCTTTTAGTTCTTCATCCACTTTCTTTGGCTCAAGTTAAGAAATTAGAGCCATGTTAGAGTTGAGCTTTTGAGATCTTCTGGTAGTGTTTCCTTCCTGTGAATTTCCAATAATGAATTTGTGAGGATATCCAAGTTCACTTTTCCATTCATTTGGAATATTTGTGATTGGTTCCTTTTATTAGTAGTCGACTGTTCTGTTGAAGAAGATTCTTGGATTTCATTATGTTCCTCAGTTGATGGATTTTGCTAACCAGTTGACTCCTCTTGACAGTCTTTTCCTACAACAACAGACTTTGGAACAATAGAAATTTCCTCATCTTCAGGAAGATTTTCATTCCTTGAGCGAGGGTTAGTATCAACAAAAACAATATGAATTGATTCTTCAATGCATAAGGTTCTTTTATTGTAAAATCTATATGCTCTACTTGAGGGAGAATATCCAAGGAATATACCTTCATTGCTTTTTGGATCAAACTTACCCAGATTGTCCTTTCCATTATTGTGAATGAAGAATTTGCATCCAAAAGGATGAAAGTAACTGATGTTGGGTTTCTTACCATTCCATAGCTCATATGACGTATTTTTAAGAATGGATCGAATTAAATACCTATTGATAATATGACATGCTGTGCTTACAGCTTCTGCCCAAAAATGGTGAGGTAGAGAGTTTTCAACAATCATGTTCTTGCCATGTCCTGTAAGGTTCTATTTTTACGTTCTACCACTCCATTCTGTTGAGGCGATCTTGGTGAAGAGAAGTTGTGAGGGATTCCTTGGTCATTGCAAAAGTTTTCAAAGGCTTTGCTTTCAAATTCTCCTCTGTGATCACTTATGATAGTAGAAATGTAATATCCTTTTCCACGTTGGACCTTCTTACAGAAAACTTCAAAATTTCTTAGGGCTTCATCTTTATGACTTATAAAAATAACCCACGTAAATCTAGAAAAATCATCCACAATGACAAAAGCATATTTTCTACCACTTATACTAGCAGTTCTAGTTGGACCAAACAAATCCATATGCAATAGTTGAAGTGGTTTAGTAGTAGAAACAATATTTTTGATTTTGAAAGATGAGCGAGTTTATTTTCCTAATTTACATGCATCACAAATGTGATCTTTGGAAAAATCTAGCTTTGGAAGACCAATAACAAGATCATATTTAGAAAGTTTTTGAATAGTATGCATGCTAGCATGTCCAAACTTTCTATGCCAAACCCAAGGGTCATCAATCACAGAAGCAAGATAAATTTGATCACCAAGACTATCTATATTACTAATAGTATATACATTCCTGTCTCTATTACCTGAAAGAATAACTTTACCTGATTTGTCTTCTATAAACCAGCCATGTTTCTAAAAACGTACCTCATAGTCATTGTCACATAGTTGCCTGATACTGAAAAGATTGTAACCGAGTTCATCAACCAGGTATACTTCATCTACATCACATGTTAAGCTTAGAGGAACTTTTCCAACTCCTATTACGTTTCCTTTTGATTTATTTCCAAAGGTAAATGTTCCTTCATCTAGTTTGGTGACTGTTTTGAATAATTATTTGTCACCAGTCATATGTTTAGAACAAGCACTGTCAAGATACCATTTTCCTTTTCGCTTCTTCTTGCGGTGTTCCTGCAAAACAAGATTACTTGTTTTTAGGTACCCAAGCCTGATTGGATCCTGAATGGTTAGATTTTTGAGTGTTAGCTTGACTAGAGAATTTAGGTCGCCAGACCCATCTCCTGTTGTTATTGAACCTGCAATGGTTAGAAGTGTGACCATGTTTTCTAAGTTCATTTAAAATTCTTTCAATATCTGCAAGAGCAATATCAACAAATTCTTAAAGTTCATAACAGTTGGGACATGTAGGAAGACGTGCCTCACTAGTTCCCCCATCTGCCATAAGACCGAGTTCACATGAGTCTTCTTCTTCATCTGCTACTTCATTTGTCATGAGCCCACTCTCTCCTGAGTCCTCATTGCTATCTTCTTGTATGGCCATGAAACACATATTTGCAATTTCTTCATGGTCAGATTCTTTTTCATCACTCCAGACTCCAAAAGACTTCTTCTTTTGAAAGTTCCTACTGAGTTTCTTCTTCAGTACAGGATAATCATCTTGAATGTGTCCATGTTTTCCACATTCATAGCATCTTCCATCATTTTTATCATTTTCATTATTTGTCCTTCCTTTTTTGAAGTTTGATTTCCCTCTTCTGCTGTATCTGTTCTTCCTCATCATGCTTGCTACAACTTGAGAAAATATGGCTATGTTTTCATCCTGTTCTCCTCCTTCCTCTTCCTCTTCATTTTCTGGTTCAGCCACAGTTGCTTTAAAAGCTACAATTTTTTTCTTTTCTTATTGAATTTGCCTATCCAAGTGAGTTTTCTCATAGGAAATTAGATCACCTCTAAGTTCATCATAATATATTTTGTCAAGGTCCTGACATTCCAGAGCAATAACCTTGGGTTGCCAAATTGTGGGCAGACTTCTAAGGTTTCTTTTGACCTGTTCTCCACTATTTATTGGTCTACCAAAGGATTTTAGACCTCCAAGGATTTTGCTGAATCTGCTGAACATTTCTTCCACTGATTCTTTATCCTTCATTTGAAATAGCTCATAGTCACGAACTAAAAGATTGATCCATATTTCTTTTACCTTGTTGGTTCCTTCATATGTGATCTCCAATTTATTCCCACATTTCTATGGAAGTTTCACAGCTTGAAATCTTTTCATACTCTTCTCCACTGATAGCATTATATAGTAGATTTTTTTTCTTTGGCATTCATAGTTATAACAACAGCTTGTTTATCAGTGTAATCATCTAAGTCAAGTGGATCGGTTGATACAATGACTTGACCATCCGCATCTTTCTTTGGTGGAATTGGAAGATTTCATTTTTAATAACACGCTAAACTTTGATGTCATATGACATAGTATTTTTTTCCATACGAACTTTTCAGTGAGAAAAATATTGTCCGTTAAAATATGGAGGTCGTACCTGAGAGGTTCCTTCTTGAAATAATGCACCGACAATTGTATTTGATCCTATGATCTTTTCCTCACTAGCTGTTAAGCAATGTTTGTGAGCTTTGCTCCGATACCAATTTAAAGTACAAGAGGGAGGGGGTGGTGGTGGTGGATTATGGACTATTAAAACTTAGTCAACTAAGTTTGAGTTTAGTCGACTAGTTTTCGTACAACACACAGATAGAATAGAGATGAATGCAATGAATTGAAAGCAAAACAAGACAAATCAGTTTTTATACTGGTTTGGTACCGGTGTGGTACTTACGTCCAGTTTTCCTTGGGTCACAAGGGTTCTCTTAGATCTTGATAAAGAATTACAACAGTGATGGTTTTGGCTCGTTCACCACCAACGATGTTTAACAACCATAATTTTTAGATGCTGAGACAATTCTCTTTTGTGTTCTAACTCTTCCTATCTTTTATGACATATGTAGACTTAAGAATACAGTGCTTGTATTGAGAACTAGAGAGACTTAGAAGACAATGTTTGTAATTGTGCACTTTCAATCCTTGAGCTTGCCAGTGTTCTTATAGGAGAATATTGTTGTGTATGGGTATTTTGTTTCGAGAAAGGTGTCTTTCATTCCTTCAAGAGAGATGGGCTAGATTTATTAATCCAAGGAGTGCTCTTGTGAGGAGACACCATTTCAATTTGTCTCCATGGGGTGGATTAATTAATCCAAAAGGAGTGCTTCATGATTTATCAAAGAAAGGAGCAATACTTCCAATTGTCTCCCACTATGATGTGTTTCCCATTGCTTTCGTCCTTCCTTCCTTCCTTCTTGGCTTGCGTTTCTGTAGAATCTTCTGTGATTCAGTTTCCTTTTTGATAGCTTATTGTCCTAGCATCGTCTCCTTAGATTTGATTTCATTTCCTTCTGCTGATGTATTGATTCCTACAATTAATGTAGATAGGATTTAGTTTTGCACAACTGTCATTATTAAAACTTAGATGTAACAATTTTCCCCTTTTTGATGATGACAATAAAGAGAGAGTAACCAAAGTATACTTCCCTTTTATCAATTGAGATGCCCTGCTCCCCCTGAGTTGTTGATTTACTCCGTAATGTTCTCCCCCCTTTGACATCAATCAAAAAGGAAGGAAAAAGTAAGCCCAGTATATATAACATAGGAAATAATATACAGATAATATGCATACTAGGTAGGGCAACATAAGTAATGCCTTCAGTAGAGGCATAGAGTGATGGTTCATACAGACCAATGAAAAATTAAGTCTAAAAACAAAAGAAATCACAAAAAGATTGTTTTTAAGACACACAAACCCACCTTAATTTCTCCTCAGGAAGTACTTGAGGGTATTGATCACTTTGGTACAAAAGGAGTCATAGGAGGTTTCAACATCTTTGACGAGCTTGTCCATTTTATCTGTCATGGAGTTGAATGCCCTGGTTCCTTGTCTCCGTGTGGCTCCCATATCCATCCTAATCTTGACCACATCTGTACCTGTTTCCTTGGTGATTTCCTTGATTTTTTCTACCTTCTCTTTCATCTCAACGAGCTTGAGTTTTACACCATCTAGATATTGCTGAATCTGCTGAAGATTTTGAGAGACAGTTGACTGAGACTCTGGAGGTTCGGTGGGAGCTTCAACCTGCGCTGGGACACTTTCAACTTTGGCGCGCTTGACCCATCCATCATCACTTAAAGTGTAACCCATCATAGAGAAGGCTGTCTTTGTCATAGGTACTGGTAATGTGCTTGGGGTGTGAAAGGTGCCAAATCAACCTTCATTACTTCAAGAATATGTGAGATAAGTAGGCCATAGAGTAGACAAGCAGCTGAAGAGGATATATCCTTGATACTCTCAAGCATATATTGACGAATCCATACAAACCAGCTAAGTCTTTTGTAGTTCACTATACAGTAAAGAACAAAGATATCTCTGGTAGACAAAGTGCTGAGGGACCCGATTTTAGGAAGTAAAGTGGTGGCTATCATGTGGGCTAAAAACCGGTGTTCAAACTTTAGATTTTTGAGACCAATGTCGGGAGGATTATTAGACAGTAAGGATTTTGCTTCTTCTAGGGAAACTTCAAAGTCTTTTGGCCAGGAAATTTGCACAAAAACCTCATACCCATTAAACTTAACAGAAAAAATCTTCTTAATTTGATAAGTGTCAAGAACAATTCGAGTGCCTAAAACCATGGACTCCAAGTCATCTTTATCATTCACAAACAAATTTTCATAGAAAATTCTCACACACTCTCCATATACGGAGCTCCCAATAGTATCGAATAGAGAGGAAAGTCGTTGAAAATCAAAAACATCAATCACATCACATTGCTAG
Source organism: Nicotiana tabacum (assembly GCF_000715075.1). NCBI lineage: Eukaryota > Viridiplantae > Streptophyta > Magnoliopsida > Solanales > Solanaceae > Nicotiana > Nicotiana tabacum. The sequence continues at coordinate 62,507,317 of NC_134098.1, forward strand.
TTTTTCCTAAGAGAGAGACTTACAATCATAAGCCTTAGATTTCGACTTATAGGACTCAAACCTTGATTTTTCACTTGGTCCATAGAAGATTAATTTGCCCTCTGGCCCAAATTATGTACTCTCCACTTTCCTTTTCTTGCATGCAGGTTTTTTGGGGGTTTGCTCCATGGGCCTCTTTCCTGCCTTTTTCTGGCTAATGGGAAGGTCTTCAGAAGATGTATTGCTTTCATTGTCGGTCTTGAGGAAATCTGAGTCGATGGATGATTCCAAGTTTACAGTTTCTTCAGGGTTGAGGGTTTTCTTAAACCTTCTGCTTCTTCTGGTGGCAGTGGAAGATGGGAGGTTTCTTTTCGCCATGGTGAGGGTTTATTTGGAGAGTATGAAGAGTGAGAGGGAGAGAAAAGGGTTCTTATCTAGACGTTGGGAGGGTTGAAGAGTTGTATTGGTTAAAGGGAATGACAGATTCATAAAGAAGTGACTCTTCTGAGGAGATGTTTCAGCGGTACTGTTGGAGGTGTAATAATTACACTTAAATAAAAGTAAAATTAAACACACACAGGAAAGAAAATAAAATATTTTAAACATATACAAAAGATTTATTTTTTAAAACATACATAATGCCAATCATTTTTCTTAGTAGACAAAATCTTATTCTAAAAGAGGTTTTGTAAAACTATCAGCAAGTTGAGATTCAATACTAATGATTTCTAATACAATATCACCTTTCGCAACATGATCACAGATAAAATGATGCTTAATTTCTATATGCTTTTCTCTGGAGTGATGCACAGAATTTTTTTCCAAACATATAACACTAATATTATCACAAAATATAGGAGTAGAGGTAAGAGATAAATCATAGTCGAGAAGTTGATGTATGATCCAAAGAACTTGTGTACAACAACTTTCAACAACTAAATATTCTGCTTCAGTTGTTGACAAGGCAACACAATTTTTGTTTCTTGCTATGCCCAGAAACTAATGCATTTCCCAACAGTTGGCATGTGCCACTAGTACTTTTCTTATCGATCTTATCACCTACAAAATCTGCATCTGAAAACCTTTCAAGACAAAATTGTTAGAGTGAGCATACCATAATCCTAATTCAGAGGTCCCAATAAGATATCTTATAATGCGTTTAACAACAGTAAGATGGGATTCCTTTGGAGCCGACTGAAACCTTGTACATTTACACACACTGAACATTATATCCGGTCGACTGGCAGTGAGATATAATAAGGATCCGATCATTCCTCTATACATACTCTCATCAACACTTTTTTCATTGTTATCTTCATCAAGCGTAGTTGTTGGACTCATTGGAGTCCCAATGGGCTTTGCATTCTTCATGCCAAGCTTCTTTATAAGCTCCTTGATGTACTTGGTTTAACTCATAAAGATCCCTTTGAGAGATTGTTTGATTTGTAGTCCAAGAAAGTAAGTTATCTCTCCCATCATACTCATTTCGAATTCTCCTTTCATAGAATGAGCAAATTCTTCACATAGAACAGAGTTAGGACTTCCAAAAATAATATCGTCAACATAAATTTGAGTAATAAGATTACCTAAATTTGAGTGCTTAATAAACAGAGTTATATCGATATTACCTCATTTGAACATGATAGCAGTACCCTCGACCCTTCACCAGGTTCTAAAATTCCCAATACCAGAGGGAATCTAAACAATCTACGGGGAGCAACCATCCGCAAAGGAAATGTTAGTCGTCGACGAAGTGATTCCGATATCATCACTCTCATCGACAAAGGGGTCAAATTCGAAGGAAAAATAGGAGACCAAATAACAATCACAAACACCGGCCTTGACCCAACTAGAGAAGCAGGAGACTGACGAAGATGATGATTATGGGATCCCTCGATCTTTCGTAGTTCCCGATGATTCCGATTCTACCAAATCGACGGTCGAAGAATTGGAGAAAATCATACTTATAGAACATCTGCCCGAACGAAAGGTATACCTGGGCACGGGGTTAAATCTCGAGCTCAGGAAAAAGCTTATTCAATTTTTTATAGCTAACATAGATTGTTTCGCTTGGTCCTATCTTGACATGATAGGGATTCCACCGGAAATCACCACTCATAGACTAAGCTTGGATCCGAAATTCCATCCGGTGAAGCAGAAAAGAAGACCCAGTCCGAGGTCAAACATGCTTTCGTGAAAGACGAGGTACCCAAGCTTCTTAAAATAGGGTCCATCCGTGAAGTAAAATACCCTGAATGGTTAGCAAACGTAGTAGTAGTCCCTAAAAAGAAAACAAACTTAGAACGTGTGTAGATTACAAGGATCTAAATAAAGCTTGCCCCAAGGATTCTTTTCCTTTGCCTAATATCGATCGCATGATCGATGCCACGACCGTCCACGAGATCCTCAGTTTTCTCGATTCCTATTCCGGGTACAATCAAATACAAATGAGCCCGGATGATCAAGAAAATACCTCGTTCATCACTAAGTGTAGTACCTATTGCTACAACGTAATGCCATTTCGATTAAAACATGCTGGTGCTACTTATCAACGCCTAGTAAATCGGATGTTCGAAGAACAAATAGGTAAATTGATGTAAGTTTACATTGATGACATGCTAGTTAAGTCCCTACGAGCAGAGGACATTTAAAGCACTTGCAGGAAACTCTCGGTATACTAAATAAGTACAACATAAAGCTGAACCCGGAAAAATGTGCATTCAGAGTCGGGTCAGGCAAATTTCTCGGGTTCGTGGTATCTAACCGAGGAATCGAGATTAATCCCAACAAGATCAAAGCTATCTATGACATCACGGTGGTAGACATCGTAAAAGCCGTGCAGAGATTAACCAGGTGCATGGCTGCCCTGGGGCGATTCATCTCGAGATACTTTGATAAAGGCCACCGATTTTTCTCGTTGCTAAAAAAGAAAAATAATTTTGCATGGACCTCGGAATGCCAGCTGGCCTTGCAAGAGGTTAAACGGTACTTATTGAGTCCGCCGCTTCTGCACACACCAAAGGCGGACGAACAACTTTACTTATATTTGGCAGTATCGGTGGTAGCGGTAAATGGATTCCTAGTCCGGGAAGAACGAGGTATGCAATTTCCCATTTATTATGTCAGCCGGACCTTAGGTTAGGCCGAAACTAGATATCCCCACCTAGAAAAATTGGCGCTCGCTTTGATAAGCGCCTCTAGGAAACTAAAACCCTACTTTCAATATCACCCCATATGTGTTATAACGACTTACTCACTTCGAAATAATTTGCATAAACTTGAGCTTTTGGGATGGTTAGCCAAATGGGCCATAGAAATCAGTGGGTATGATATTGAATATCGACCCCGAACAGTAGTTAAGTCTCAAATTTTGGCAGACTTTGTGGCTGACTTCACACCGACCTTAGTACCCGAGGTCGAAAGAGAACTATTAATAAATTCGGGTATGTTCTCAGGAATCTGGACCCTCTTCACAGACGGTGCGTCAAACACGAAAGGGTCCGGACTCGAAATTGTACTAAAACCACCCACATGCAACATGGTTAGACAATCTATTAGAACTGTGAAATTGACTAACAATGAGGCCGAATATGAGGCCATGATTGCAGGTCTCGAGCTAGCCAAAGGCTTGGGAGCGGAGGTGATCGAGGCCTAATGCGACTCCCTCCTCGTAGTGAATCAGGTTAATGGAACCTTCGAAGTTAGAGAAAAACGAATGCAAAGATACCTAGATAAGTTACAAATAACTTTACACCGATTCAAGGAGTGGACTTTGCAACATATGCCTCGAGATAAGAATAATAAGGTCGATACCCTTGCAAACTTAGGGTCATCGGTCGAGGAAAACGAGCTCGATTTAGGGCCGTCGTGCAACTCATAAGATCAGTATTCGAAGGAGGTGATACTGAGATAAATTCCACAAGCTTGACCTGGGATTGGAGAAATAAGTACATAGAGTATTTGAAGATCGGAAAGCTTCCCTCAGATCCAAAAGAATCTAGGGCCCTACGCACAAAGGGAACACGCTTTATTTTGACCAAAGATGGAACTTTGTTTCGGAGAACGTTCAATGGTCCATTAGCAATATATCTGGGACCGGGAGATACCGAGTACGTTCTAAGGGAAGTTCACGAAGGCACTTGCGTAACTCACTCCGGTGTTGAAACATTGGTTCAAAAGATAATCATAGCCGGCTATTGCTGGATCAACATGGAAAAAGATAAAAGAGTTTGTTCGAATATGTGACGAATGTCAAAAACATGTGCCAATGAGTCACCAACTCGGGGAACTGCTCCATTCAGTTTTGTCACCATGGCTGTTTATGAAATGGGGAATGAACATCGTCGGGCCCCTTCCATTGGCATCAAGTAAAGCTCAATTTATTTTGTTTATGACTGATTATTTTTCTAAGTGGGTTGAAGCACATGCTTTCGAGAAAGTTATGGAGAAGGAAGTCATCGACTTCATTTGGGATCACATCATATGTCAATTCGGGATGCCATCCGAAATTATGTGTGATAACGAGAAACAGTTCATCGGCAGCAAAGTAACCAAATTTCTCGAAGATCATAAGATCAAAAGAATCCTATCAACACCTTATCATCCTAGCGGAAACGGGCAAGCCGAATCAACCAACAAAACCATCATCCAAAATCTTACGAAGAGGTTAACCGACGACAAAGGAAAGTGGAAGGAAATCCTACCCGAAGTTCTTTGGGCATATCGCACAACCTCGAAATCTAGTACCGGGGCTACCCTATTCTCATTAGTTTATGGCGCCAAAGCTCTAATACCAGTTGAAGTCGGAGAGCCAAGTATCCAATTCTGATATGTAAATGAGGAATCAAATAACGAGGCCATGAATACCAGCCTAGAACTATTGGACGAAAGGCGTGAAACCACCCTCATCCGATTAGCTGCCCCGATCCCTAAAAGTCACGGACACCCCACTCGGGAACTACTATCTCGGGCAAGCCCAGTTAAAACGGGAAAATAGGCCCCATGGGTAACTCCCGAACTAAAAGGCTTGTCACACCCCAAAACCGAGGAGCACGATCGGCGCTCAACCGAGTGAACCTGTCCGAGCAAGCCTATTAGATTTCCTTCTACCCAAACTCATTCATGAATAAATAGAATATATATATTTGTTAATCAAACAATAAAGTGATCATGTTCGCAATACCAAATTCTTACCATTAGTTACTTCATTTTAAAGTCTCCATTTCACACACATTTTTCATAATCTGAAGTGGAAATAGTACTTCAAACACAACATAATGAGTTTGACTTCCCCAATACCATTATACAAACCACACTATGTCTACGGAGCCTCTCTAGATAAAGAAGAGTACAATGATAATGTCGGTAATAAGGCCCTGGCTATACCTCAAAAAGTGACCACAATATAAATAAAAGGTACAATACATGACCCCGGAATGAAATGGGGCTCACCGAGTATGCTGGGAAGATGATGATGTACCACTAACTGCGATCAACACTGTCTGCTATATAACCACTTGCATCCATTTAAAGATGCAGCGCCCCCGACAAAAGGGATCGAGTAGTACTAGTATGTAAAGCTAAAACACTATCTCAATAGAATGGACAATAATACAAGGGAGAAAACAGTCATGAGTTCAATAAGAGCTTCAAAACAATACTAAAATATCAAGTAAGGATCACATAAGTTTTCAAGTCAATTTCCATCTTATTAGGTTGGGTAATCTTTAGTGCCATATGCCACAATCCATAATACCACCGTGTTTTTACACGGAGTCCGATCTCGACCCGATCGGCTAGGTCATATCATTTGAGACATCAACCATATACACAATTTCAATTATCATTTCGAGCACAGTTACAACCATGTGTGCGTCATGGCGCCGATCACGGCCCGATCGGTTAGGATATATTACTTGAGACATCAACCATAACCATAATTTCAATTATCTCACATCATAATTCTTTCATATTCTTTCGATTCATTGGCACTAGTGATCACGAATACAAAATCATTCTTGGCACTTGGCCGTATTTCATAATTCCAGTCCCCTTTTCCACATTCCAATATCATTATCATTATCATAATCATTATCAACAATAATAAGGCTTCCCATTCAAGACATTAAATTCACATAACACAACAATTTGGGAATCTTAGGCACATAGATGCTTTTCATACAATTTGGCATAACAACCTTTATTTCGATCTTGACATGAAGTCTTAACATTTCTAACACATATTCCACATTTTGAACATATCCTCAAATGGAAAGATGACATGATGAAGCATTTAGAATAAATATTGAACATATATCCTTTGACACAACCACATTAGGAATAACCAATTCAATAATGATCAAGGTCTTACCTCAATTACATGAACACCGTAGGATTCGATTCTAAGAAGAAGGGGGTTTATCCAGGCACACCTCAATTGAACTTCCTTAATCTCTAAAATGTTCCGGAATTCTTAGCAACTTCGATCTAATTTAGAAATATAACAAGTTGGTCCAAGATTAGGAAGATGAACACGGTTTTAGCTCATTTGAGCATATTATCAAATACTAGATGTGCATCAATGTTTAAAGCCCACTTTTTGAAGGATTACATATTTCCCCAACCCATTCTCTATCATTTTTTGCTCACAACTTCCCCACATATTTCAAGGGTACATGCATGCAATACAACAACCCTCACACCCAATAATTGTCTCTCTAATTAACCCATTTTTGTAAATTTTTGAAAGCGAGAGCTAGGACATAGATTTTTACCTCTTAGGAAGAAGACCTAGTGCCTCTCTTGATAATCTTCAAGGTTTTAAGTGAGAATTGAAGAGCAATTTTGATGAAGATCACTTCTCCCTCTAGGACCCTCTCTCTCACTCTAAAAATATCAGAAAATATGTTCAAAATGGTCCAACGTAGGTGTTTTAATGGAATAGGGTCGAGTTTAAAAATAGGAGAATGGATACTCTGAAATTTTGGATCGGGCTACAGACCAGGCTAGGCACGCTCTGTAGCGAGCTATAGACCAGGGGAGGCACGTTCTGTAGCGAGTTATAGACCAGGTGAGGCACGCTCTGTAGCAAGCTATATACCAGGATAGACAAGGGATATAGCACGGTATAGCGCGCTACAGATTTGGCTAGGCGGGGGATATAGCATGGTCCAGCGCGCTACAAACCTGGATAGACGAGGGATATAGCACAGTCTAGCACGCTACAAGTTGGGAGATGTGAGAGTGAAATATTTCAACTCCCCAACACACTGTTCAACCCAAAAACTCCGAGAAAATATAATACATTAGCCTACCTTGGCACCACGAAACCTTAAATTGCTTAGCAAAATTTTTCCGGTTCTTTACAAGGCTACAACCAATTTAACACGGCTCGGAGACGTCCGAAATTCGTAACATAGAACCCCGATAACGCCTAAACCCAGAAAGGAAATAAAGGCAATGTTTGTTCAAACCCACGAACACAATTTTATGCTAAGGCATTTTCGACCTTTTTAAAATACAAAAAAACAAAGGAAAAACACGAGAACCAAAAAAGGAAAGAAAAGACTTATATTTATATACAAAAGTTTGTACAAAAGGCCGAATCGGCCCCAAAAAAAATACAAAAGAAAAACAAGAAACCTAATGTCCTAAGTGGCTTGGTCTTCATCGGAGGCTGCGTCCTCGTGATTTTCTCTGTCTTCTGATTCGCTCGAGCTCTTGGAATCTTCCTCAGGGAAGGCCAACTTTCGGGCCTTGGCTTCCTCCGCTTTGGCATTTTTAATTTTGGCCACAACATCGAAGCCTTAAGCACTGACCCCCTCGAGAGCTTCCTTCCGAGCCTGCCATTTAGCATGTTTGACCATGCTCTTGGCTTTGGCCTGGTTGACCTCAACATCGATCCTGAACTGGGCCACTTTAGCATCAACTCTCTTGTTAGTCTCGGCCACCTCAGATCTGGCTACGGCCACCTCAGATCTGGACACTTCGAGTTCATCGGCCAAGCTTGCCTTATAAGAAGTGGCCAAATCCAACAGATGCTGAAGCTCCTTAATCTTCTCGATCTGCACCGAGGTGTTCTCTTTTGCAGCCCGGAGCTGGGCCTCTACCAACTCCAATTGTGCTTGAACGACCTCCTTTTTCGAGGCAAGGATGTCCATGTTCTTTTTGAATTTATCCGCCTCGGCCAGTAGCTCATCTACCTGCGAATTGAGCCGTTCAATCTGTTCGAGCCTCTGCCAAACCTGCAGAATCGGATCGTTAGTGGTTATCTCCAATTCATCTTCACTATCGTGAAGAATTCGGAATACCTGCTCAGCCATCTCCTCATGCTCATCCCGAGCCATTGCCAAATCTGCCGAAGCTTCTCACCAAGAAGTTTATAGGTGTCACTCTTCTCAGTGAGGTTCCGAACCTCAGCCTCATGCTCCTCCCGGATTCGGAGGAAAGCCTGGTGATGCAACACCGAAGCCTGCAAATGAGGAAGAAGATGTTAGAATTATCTACAATTCTAAGTATTAAAGAAAAAGTATAAGTACCCTCAAAGTTATCCGATTCAGAGCATATTGGGCCTCATGTAAAAGGCAAGCAGCTCCTACCACGTTCATCACGGCTTGATCCTCTTCGGTCACCAAGGACCGAAGGTATCGAGAAATCCCCATGGGGGGAGAAAATATTCGGGCATCTTCCGGGATGGAGAGCACTATTTTCCGCCTATGATCAGGATCAACACTCGGGGCCGGGAATCGGTCCACCAGATTTGGGCCCAATGAAGACCCAATAGCACCCGACCATGATGCTTTCTTCAGTACCGGTAATCTACCGAACTTGATAATATCCTCCGAGGCAGCGGACTCGAGCCCATCCAGAAAGCCGTGGATATCAGTTGACTCCTGAATACCCTCCTAAGATCGACCTTCCAACATGTTGGCCTCACGGATCATAACATCTGAAATCTAAGGGGATCCGCTAATGTCAATTATCCCGAGCTCATCCCTCGAGATATATTATGCTGCCCGAGAAGTCTTGCCTCGAACTCCCCTTTGACCACCTCAGCTCGGGACGGAATGGCCTCGACTTTTCCTTGTTCAGAAATTATGGCCAGTGCTCCCTTATCCACATCCGCCGATTCGGAGGATTGTTGTATCAAAACATTAGCCCACACACATGCTATTTCCTCTTCTCCTTCTTTGGGCTCATCCCTTAATCGACGGATCGAGTCCGGAGGCATGATACCGGAGCCCCCCTTGAGCTTGAGAGATTTCTTTGCCGGTTTTTTCTTTTTCAAGACTGGGTAACTCGGAGCATCTTTTCTCTTCTTCTCTTTAACCTGCTTTGGGGGAGTGACTTCTTCGTAACCAGATGGGGGCCTCATGGCAACTTCCTTCCCAAGTACTACAAATGAAAAAAGAGGGGTAAGCAAGTGAAGAAGATCAAACGATAAACAAACTAAGAAAGATACTTACCATGAATGCGGGCCTTCCATCGACCCTTTGGTAGTTCCATCCAAGCGCGCTCGGAGTACGGTCTCTGCAGCACCAGACCTTCAACCTATTATTTAAGTTTCGGAATCGGTTCCGGCATCCGAGCCACAATTGTAACAAAAAAGAAAAAATGGATCAAGAAAATGAAAGGCAGAGTCACAAATTAAACATTCGAAGGGGAATAGTACTCACGGTTTATATTCCATTTATCAGGAAACGGCATGTCATCAGCAGGGATCAGGTCCGAGGTTTTTACTCAAACAAATTGTCCCATCCAACCTCGATCATGAGTCTCGTCTATAATCGAGAACGACGCTTTGGTGGCTCGACAAGCAAGCTTGATTAACCCTCCTCGATAGAGTCGGGGACTGTAAAGGTGCATAAGGCGATCAAGGGTAAAAGGACACCCTTCGATTTTTCTCGAAAAGAATCGGAGGAGAATTACTATACTCCAAACAAAAGAATAGATCTGACCAAGGGTCACGTCATATCTCTTGCAAAAAGCGACGATGACATGGTCTAAGAGACCCAACATGAAGGGATAATTATAAATATTTAAGAACCCCTCCACATGGGTTGTAATTGATTCTTCAGGAGATGGGACTACCACGTGCTTTTCGCCCCAGTTGCATTCTTTTTTTACTTTGTCGAGGATTTTTTCGGTGATTGTGCACCGGTACCTCGAGATCAGCTCACATCGGCCCAGTACCGAAGAGGGTTTTTCGACCTTAAAGTCGATGACGGTCGAGCACCCTATGAGAACGAATTCCTCAGGCTGAGGCTCCGCCGCATCCTCACCGCCGGCGGGTCGCGATGTAAAAGCAACCTCTTTTTGTGCCACTATTTTGGAGGTTTTTGCCATTGATAAACAAGGGAAAAGAGAATTAAAATGATATGCGGTTTGAATTGGAGTTCTAGAGATTTGGGTCTGAAAATTGTAAAGCGAAGGAGATTTTCTGTAGAAGATGCAAAAGTGAAGAAAAAGCTTTGAGTTAAAAGTTTGAATAAGTATGAAAGTTTGATACTTGTAGTTTGGTAATGACGGTTCAGGACTGGTAGTGGCCGACTAACGGCTGGCAGGCATTTAGTGCCTTGGTAACTGGACCGATGGGACGTTTGTCGCATACATCACAATCGGGCTCGTCGCTGATGTCATTACTCATTTAGTTGGAGTTCGAAAATTAATATCGTTTCTCGCTATCTTATTTCCAAGAAATGAGGGGATTATATGTATACGGTCAAAATCGAGTTTGCCCTTCGTATGACTAATCGAGATTGGAACATGATGGATCGAGGTTCATCATTGTAATATCGAGCCATGATGCGAAATTAGGTTATCGAGCTCGAGCCCAATGACCGATCAAGATCGAGATCGGCCAAGATCGAGTTCGAGACCGAGAGACCGATCAAGATCGAGATCGAGATCGAGCCAAGAAACAAAAAAGCCGTTATAGCCGCAATTAGGGGGAGAATCTCAGCGGAAATCACGACGCATATCAAGGAGAGACCAATTAATTAATCTATCATGGGATCCCCACTATGCATTTTTAATTATATCCAAAATAGAATTTTCTCACTATATTAAGGGTTGTTATCATTTGTAGGGGGGGGGGGGTCAGATTCATTGAGATTCATAGAACATAAAGCAATATACTATCCTTTTTCTGGCTTTGATATTTAGTCATATTGTTCTTCTATCAATCACTCTCCATTCAATTTGAAGGTGATAAAACTTGAAGGCTTAGGCTAACTAATTCATTCGGTTTGCATTCATTTCTTTTACAACTAATTTCGATATTCATTTACTTATTTTTCTCAATTTGTACCAAGTTATAAAGCAATATACTATCCTTTTTCTGGCTTTGATATTTAGTCATATTGTTCTTCTATCAATCACTCTCCATTCAATTTGAAGGTGATAAAACTTGAAGGCTTAGGCTAACTAATTCATTCGGTTTGCATTCATTTCTTTTACAACTAATTTCGATATTCATTTACTTATTTTTCTCAATTTGTACCAAGTTATACCACGTATCCTTAGAACTACATATAAATTCAATTGCTATCCGTTTTTTGGGTAAATAATTACCTTGACCAATGAGATCGTTGTAATGTTTCTTAGCTATACAAATACCAGAAAGAACTTGAAACTGATAGTAAAAAGAAAAACGGGAAGAAAGAAGTTGTTTTATTACATATTTATCAGTGATTTATTGGAGGTTAATTACTAATGTGGGTGAGCTAATAATTAATTCGCTTATTTTCATCGTCTCTACAGGTGTAAACAGTGGATTCTAGAGTTGCTATTAAGTATTAATCACAGAAGGATGGTCAATCAATCTATTTGTATATTAGTAAATTTATATGCATGCTGCATAATAGCATGATGTCTTTGTCGGGAGCTTTCAGCCTAGCAAATTTTTTGTGACGATCACTTATCAATTTGAATTTTCTTCCTCAGTCGTTGAAGAGCACCAATCGCTTGTTTAGAGTTTAGACTTTTTCAGAATTCGCCTCACAGCAATAATCCATCCCCTACCAACTATATGTAGTTTCAAATAAGTTTTTTGATACATATAGATTATAGGCTATAGCACCTACCAGTAGCTAATTAACTTACCATGTGCGGCCATTAGTACATTGATTAATCCGAATACACATCAGGCCGGTAGGTCCAATAAGAGGGTAAAACGCTCTCAACTAAGAATTTTTTCATCCAATTAATAAAAAATCCGAGACTTTTGGTTAATGATAAAAAAATCTTAAAATCATTCCATCACACTCATTGGTTCTATTCTTAATGATTCACATGAACCAATAGACGTTTAGTTTGGGTGTTTCCTAATTCAAGGACTAATTGAATATCTTCATCCATTTAATCTTGCGGTTAGGTCATGGAGCTTGTCGAAGCTAAAACTATTATTGTTTACCCGTAAAATAGTACAATTAAATTAATAGCGTGGTTTATAGACAAGTGAATCGATTTGACCCAAAAATATAAAATGAATAAGAACAGAAATAAAATTATGAAATAGAATTAAAGGAAATACAAACCTGGCTATGAGCTTAGCCTTTCCGGTAGCAGAAATACGAACAATACTTAGAAAGTAAGTAATTCTATAATTTTGAGAGCAGAATATAGCCTTTGTGTACAGAATATTTCGTCCCTACAACGGATGTTCAATCTCCTATTTATAGATGTATTTAGGGAGACAAGATCCCCAAATCAAGATCCTCTTGAATGAGAATAATAATTGTCATTGATGGTTGCACAACAGTTGGCCATAAATTCAGATATTCTATGTAACGACCACTCATTGAATGCTACCCGATGTCAATACTTTGAACCTTTGTCATCGGCTATTCTGCCTTCGGGATTCATCTAGCACCGGTCACATGCTTGCAACCGGTATCAATTATTTGCGGACTCAAATCCTATTTGTCTTCAGCTCCCGTGTCACCTCTTCATTTGTTCAACTATCACTAACAAATTTAATCGCATATACATAGTCCCCTACTTTTCGGTAACAATACTTTAGTGTCATCGGAAGTAGAGAAAACTCTGTTCCTTAGCGGGCAAGTTTCTGAACAGTTTCTGATATTTGAAAGGACGCACGCCTCTTCGCATTTAATGACCCGAACACGTGTTATCTCATGATTTGGCAAATATTTTTGCTAATTTTTGAGGTAATCATGACCACAATTTTTACTGTCTATTACTTTTCCAATATTCCTCATTTTAACTCTTTACTTTTACAACTCCTTCTTATTCTCCAATTTATCTTAGGACCTTACTTGCAAACTTCAATTTTCTCAGTAAAAATTTTTCCTTACAGATTTCTTATCATAATGTCTTCTAACACAGTTGTCCTCGAAAACTCTGGTATTCTCTTCGGTGGAAGCCCAAAGAAGAACAAGACCAAAGAGATTGATGTCGAGTCTGAACCTCCTACCGTAAAAACCATCATACCCCTTCATCTTAGCAAGAAATCTGACCTTCAAGAACAAAACAAATATGCAAATCCCAAAAGTGACAGACACTAACCCGTTAGTAGGTATCCTTTTTTTTCATCCCTTTAGTATCCCATTTGTGAAGGAGGATTACCACTGGAACAACATTGAAATCCCCATCCCTAATGAGGAAGAAAGGGTCACCTTCTCCAAATCAGGGTTCATGTATGTTTATACATACCCTTTCACTTTGGGTCCTTTTCACTTTGGGAGTGGGTGAAGGAATCGACCCAATAATCTTAGAATTTTGCCACCGGTACCATATTTGTTTGGCACAAGTAGGCCCATCCGTATGGCGTACGGTGGTTTGCTTCCGTCAATTGTGCTTTAAGATTGGTGAAACCCTAACTCTTGCGCACATGATGAACATTCCCCAAAGATCTTCTGTAGGGGTGTGCTAAAACTTAGCAAACGTGGTCATCATCCCTTCTTACCAGCGTTGACGATGACAACGACCGTGGATGGATGGAACAGTTTGTTGTTATCGCTACCAGGGACATCACCCCGACCACAGTACATCCTTTTCCTGAATCATGGAATCTTGTTCGTAAGTCTTCAGATACCTCTTTCTTTTCTTGTTTAAAAAGACATTCCTTCATAGCTAACTTTATATTTACCTTTTTCCAGCTACTCATTGGAATCCACCACGGGTTCAAGACCTGGCCCAATGGGTACAGACAATTCTGGATATCACTACACCAGAATTTCGAAAGTGAAAGAAAATAGCTCCCAAATATGGGTGGAAAGCCAAAAACCATGGTAAGCAAAGAATCGTCCTTCACTTTTTCAATCTTACAAAGTAACTTATAAATAATCTTTTAACTACCTTCTTGTATCACATAGGACTCCTGAAGGAATCCGTAGTTTACCCCGACATTGAGGCTCTCGGTGACCCCGTAGAAGCCGAAAGGGTACTGCAAAATGCCCTTAATCAGAGGAGAGTTCATGAATCTACTCTCACTTCTGGTGAAGGTGCCTCCATCCGGAGTCCCCGACCTAAGAAACCAAAGAGGAGGCGTACCTCCTCAGCTGAGACTCGGGAGAATGTTGTGAAAGAAACATCAACTAGATCGACCACAATGGTCCTTAATGATGAAGAGACCAATGATGAAGCAACTCCTTTTTTATAGAAAAAGATCTTCATCAGCTCAATCGAATGCTCAGCCGAGAGAGCTTCGAACACCACCGCTGGAGGAAGTCCATAAACTCTTTACGGAAATGGATTTTGTTGAAAATGCCAATTCCTGATTTTTGGTTCCTATCAACGCCTCCGGTCAAAGGAGTTCAGTTCATGACTTTCCTCCACCACAAACTTTTGAGCTGACCGGTTGTAGCAATTCGAGCAAGATAGAATGGCGCACAGCCAAGAGGCCACCCAATTGCATGAAGACTTTAAGGATGCAAAGGCTAAGTGGGTTGAACTTCATGATATTGTGACTGCTACTGCCGAGCGTGAGTCTGCCTTCATGGAACAAGTTAACAACTTGGAGTCTAGATTACATTCCAAAACTGAGGAGGCCAATGCTGCCGAGGAAAGGAGAGAAATAATGGAATAAAGACTCAAAAGATTCATGGAGAGGAATCAACTTCACTTGACCACCAACATTGAACTTGATTCCAAAATCAGCATTATGAAAGCTGAAAATGAAAAGCTCCAATCCAAGATTGATAAACTCCGAGCAAAACTCCAAGACCAAGAAGATTATGTTCTCTCCGAGAAAATAAATGCCATATATCATATGAAGAGGAAAACCTTGGAGGAGGCCAAAGAAGGCATCGCTAACATTGATGAATGTATTGCCAAGGCCCGGGAGCTAGAAACAACTGCTTACAAGAACCTCCCTGCTCTGCCCGCTACTTCTGGTTCTTTGAATACTAACTTCGAGTATCCGGGAATCAAGGAAGAAACTGAAGAAGATGAAGGCCTCAAACCGAAAGCGGAACAACCTTCCCCGAATAAAGAAAATGACGATTTTTCGCTCCCTTCGGGTTCTGGTAGCAAGAACTAATGTATTTTACTTTACTTTTTGTAATTATGCCAAAACCTTTTTACTAAGTTTGGCATTAATAAAAGAAACTTTTTGCTTAAGTGTTGTGCAAAAAATATTCTTTTTTCATTTAACTGACAAAGCTTCGGGAATTATTTTACATCCGATAGCTTTTGATTCCAAGCATTATCACATCCGAGATCTACCCTTTGACTATGAGGGTTTCATAAGAGATGGCCCTTATGTTTACAGTGCTCTTGAAGAGGACGTCTCGGGTTCATTCCGGCACAAGCATTTAAAGTTTTTGTTAACTTTCAAACGATAAAATAAATTAACTTATCATTCAGACAAGAGATAAGATAAAATTAATTCTAACACTGAATGTCTTGCATTTGCCAATGACCCTTCCTTCGTTGTATGCTTTACATTGATGCCTCATTAAAAACCTTGCTAGAAAAATTCAATTGGGACAAAAACTGGTCGAAGGAAAAAAATAGTGCACCATATATTTTCAGTATCAGCAAGGATCTTCAACAATAATACATTTTGAGGTGAGTCACATTCTAATTGCTTGGTAATTTAACTCCATCTTGATTTTCCAATTCATATGAACCTTTACTAGTTATACATGAAACTCAGTAAGGTCCTTCCCACGTTTGGTCCCAGCTTTCCGACGTTAACTTTCCGAGTGCTTTGAGTAACTTTTCTCAGAACCAAATTCCCCACTTTGAAATATCAGAGATTTGCTTTGCGGTGGTAATATCTTTTCATCCTTTGCTTTTATGCCACCATCCTTACATATGCGAGATCACGGTGCTTTTCAAGCAAATATAGTTTAACCAACAATGCTTCACTGCTTGTTTCTTCGTTTGCTCGAGAAAACTTTAAGGTCGATTCCCCCACTTCTACCGGTATCAAAGTCTCTGATCCGTACATAAGTGAGAAAGGTGTTTCACCCATGCTCGACTTCGTCGTAGTCCAATATGCCCATAATATATCCGGTAGCTCATCTGGCCACTTGTCTTTAGCATCTTCTAACTTCTTTTTAAGGTTTAGGATTATTACCTTGTTCGTTGACTCTGCTTGTCCATTAGCACTCGGGTGGTATGGCGAAGATGTAATTCATTTGATCTTCAATCCTTCCAAAATTTTTATTACTTTGGAGCCTATAAAGTGCGGCCCATTGTCACAAGCAATTTCTTTTGGTATTCCAAATCGGCAGGCAATGTGGTCCCATATAAAATCGATCACTTCCTGCTCTCTAATATTTTGGTAAGCACATAATTCAACTCATTTAGTAAAATAATCAGTTAAAACTAAAAGAAATTTTACCTTACCGGGCTCTTGTGGTAAAGGACCAACTATGTCTATTCCCCATTACATTTCATGAATGGCCACGGTGACACCACCGAATGCAAAAGTTCTACTGGTTGATGCATTAACTGTGTATGGCATTGACATTTATCACACTTTTGTATGAATGCGTTTGTGTCTTGCTCTATCAGGGGCCAATAGTAGCCATGTATGACTATCTTGAGAACCAACGAGTCTGCACCGGAATGGTTCCCGCAGATTCCTTCATGAACTTCCCTCATCACGTAGTCAGCCTCCGATGTCTCTAAACACCAAGCCAATGGACTTTGGAATGACCTCCTGTATAATTGTCCGTCAACAAGACAGTAATGAGCTGCCTTGGTCCGTAATATCTGTGATTCTTTCGGGTCTCCAGGAAATTTGCCATGCCTTAGATATTCAATGAACTCGTTCCTCCAATCCCAGAGTAAGTTGGTTGAATTAACTTCGCAGTAGTCGTCCACATTGAACACTGAATGCAGTAATTGAACTACCGCACCGGAATCAGGTCCTTTCATTTCTGTAGATGAACCCAAATTGGCTAATGCTTCTACCTTCACATTTTCTTCCTTTGGAATGTGGATGATTGACCATTCTCTGAACCGGAAAAGTAATATTTGAACCTTGTTCAATTATTGTTGCATACGCTCCTCCTTGGTGGCTAAAATTCAATATACTTGGTTCACCACTAGCTGGGAATCGCACTTTATTTCGATGACCTTGGAGCCTAGTCCCCGAGCTAGTTCAAGTCCTGCAACCAAAGCCTCGTACTCGGCTTCATTGTTAGTTAATGGGACCATTCTAATGGCATGTCTCAAGGTTTCCCATGAAGGAGTGATAAATACTGCCTCGAGACCAGACCTTTTTACGTTGGAAGCCCCATCGGTAAATAAGGTACAAACTCATAATATCGTTATCGATACTAACACTGCTTCTTTAGCAGCTAAATGCATTAATTTCGGACTCGGCCACAAAGTCGGCTAAAACTTGTGACTTAATTGCAGTCATGTGCTTGTATTCAATGTCGAATTTACTAACTTTGACTGCCCATTTAGCCAAACGAACCGACAACTCAGGCTTGTGAAAGACATTCCTCAAAAGGAAGGTTGTCACAACGGCTATTGGATGACATTAAAAATAAGGCCTAAGCTTTCGAGAAGAAACTACGAGAGCTAAGGCCAACTTTTCAAGGTGTGAATATCGTGTCTCTACCCTTGATAATATTTTACTAACATAATAAACGAGAAATTGTTTACCTTCTTCTTCCCGGACCAAAATTCCACTTACTGCCACTTCTGAGACCGCCGGATAGATCATCAGTTGCTCACCTTTTTCCGATTTTGACAACAACGGAGGTCTAGATACGTACCTTTTTAGATCTTTCAGTGCTTGTTGGCATTCCGGAGTCCACGCGAAATCGTTCTTCTTTTGTAGAAGTGAAAAAAAGTGATGGCACTTCTCTGAAGACCTCGAGATGAACCTCCTTAGAGCCGCTAATCTACTGGTCAACCTCTGTACTTCCTTCACACTTGTTAAATGGTCCAGGATATCCTCAATGGCTTTGATTTTAAAGGGGTTTACCTCGATACCTCGTTGAGAGACTAGAAACCCTAAGAACTTACCGAAACCAACTCCGAAGGCACACTTCTCCGGGTTGAGTTTCATATTGTATTTTCTCAAAATGTCAAACGTCTCTTGCAAATGCTTCAAATGATATCCTACATTAAGAGACTTAACTAACATGTCCTCAATATAAACTTCTATTGTCTTACTTATCGATTTTTCAAACATTTATTTACACGCCTCTAGTAAGTGGCTCCGATATTTTTAAGCCCAAAAGGCATCACATTATAACAATATATGCTAAAATTTATGATAAAATAAGTTTTTTTCTTGATCTTCCGGATCCATCCTAATTTGATTATAACCGGAATAAGCATCAATAAAACTCATTAACTCATGTTTGACCGTAGCATCAATCATTTAATCGATGTTTGGCAATAGGAAAGAGTCTTTAGAGCATGCCTTATTTATATCTTTATAATCGACACGCATTCTAAATTTTTTTTTTCTAGGCACTACCACCACGTTAGCTAGCCAATCGCGATAATTTACCTACCGAATTGAACCTATGTTCAGGAACCGGGTTACCTCTTCCTTGACAAACATGTTTCTGACCTCTGCTATTGGTCGTTTCTTCTACCTAACTGGAGGGAAGTTAGGATACAAGCTTAGCTTGTGGACCGCCACCTCTAATGGAATATATTTCATATCTAAATGTGACCATGCAAAAAAGTCAGTGTTAAATTTTAGAAAATCCATAATTTTTAACCTGATTTTGGGACTTAACCCAGTCCCTAAATGAAATTTTCTTACCAAGAATTCTTCGAACAAAGCCACTTGTTCGAGCTTTTTTACGGTTGATTTTATCGCATTCGTCTCTACGGTACCTGAAAAGACCTCAGTATCTGATATAATTCTGATGACTCCTTGTCTTTATCATCTTTGATCGAGATAGAGGAAGGCACCATTTTCTGTAATTACTATTTACTCATTTCTTTTCCCTTACTACTGGAAACAGTTACTGCGTTCATCTCCCTTGTGGCCGGCTAATCTCCTCTGTTCTGCTTGATCCCTTCTGGTGTCAGAAACTTTAACAGTTGATGGTATGTTGACGGTACAACCTTCATTTTATGTACAGTGGCCTCACTACGATTACGTTATAGCCCATGTCACCATCAATCACTTCGAACAGGGTAGTCTTCATTACTCATTCGGCATGAATGGGCAACAAGATTTCTCCTCGGGTTGTCACACTTGTTAAGTTGAACCTGGCCAAAAGCTTTGTTGCCGGAATAATGTTCCTGGCCAGCTTTGCTTGCTCCAAAACTCTCTATTGTATGATTTTGGTGGAATTTTCTTAATTAACCAACACACGTTTAATTTTAAAATCTAAAAAATTAAGGGAAATTACCAAAGCATCATTGTGCGGTAGAAGAAGTCCATCGGCATCTTCTTCTGTGAAAGTGATGTCATCTTCTGAAACTTTTCGAATCCTCTTACCCTGAGTCACCAATATCTTTGTCTTCTTAACTACAAAAAATGTCACCCCATTTACTTCGTCTCCACCAAAGATCATGTTTATCGTCATCCGAGGTGATCCTATTGCCGAATTTGATAGTTCTGCAACATCCCGATTTCTCCCATAGTTGTTCTTGGTTCGGTTGCTTAAAAACTCTCTAAGGTGACTATTCTTCAACAACGTCGCCAAATCTTCCCTAAGATGTCGACAGTCCCTAGTCTTATGGCCGTGAGTCCCATGGAATTCATACCATAAATTAGGGTCTCTTTGGCTAGGATCCGATCAGATTGGTTTCGGGAACCTAGCTTCTTTAATATTCCTTATTGCTGACACCAGTTCTACCAAACTGATGTTAAAATTGTAGTCAGATAATCTGAGATATGTCTAATCTCGAGACCCCAGCGTTTCTTTCTCCTGCAATGATTTGTTACTTCGACCACGGTCTGCCCTTCTATCGGAAACAAACCTTTCTGATGACTGAAAACCTTTATTTCCACGCCTCTCGGCCCTCTCGTAAGGTTGAAAATGACTTCTATAGGACCTCCGATATGCATCAAAATTATTTTTGAACTTATTTTGATTCCGATCATGATTTCGTCCTTTGGAAGATACCGTAGAATCCAATTGATCATCTTCTATCCTGATCTTTGACTCGTAGGGATTATGAACATCCGTCCATATGGTTTCCTAAAATTCAAGCTAACTTTTCTTCAGTTTTCGGGAGGCATCGGAGCTCAATGGGTTGAGACTCTTTATAAATGCCTTTGTTGCCCACTCATCCGGTACCGCTGGTAACAATATTATTTCCTTCTGAAATCGGATCATGAACTCTCGTAACAGTTCGGGTTGTCTTTGAAATATTTTGAATATATCCGCCTTTCTTGCTCCAGCATGAGCTTTGATAAACGAATCTGCAAGCATTTTAAAGGAATCAATGGAATGCTCAGGTAAGAGAGAATACCAAGTTAAGGCACCCTTTGTCAGGATTTCGCTAAACTTCTTCAACAAAATAGATTCGATCTCGTGATGTGTTCCTGTGGATCCGAAGTCCCATCATATTTTGGTATATCTGAGATCTTAAACCTCTTCGGGATTAATTCTGGTGCCGCACTTAGTTTAAATAGCAACTGCATATATTTTTTAGAATCTGGTCTCTTTAACACCGGTGGCGCTCCAGGGATATGATCCATCCGAGCATGAAATTCCTTTGCATTCTGGTCCATTCGTTCATTCATTTCTCTCATGAATCTCATGAGCTCGGATTTGATTAGGTCATCTATGTTGTTGTTGTTCCCAAATCCACTTCCTGTGCCTCCTGCCTCATCAAAATCGAACTCCTCCCTTGGAGTGTTATTATCGGGTCTTTAAACTATTTGATTCGCATGAACACTGAGAGCAATAGGGACTCTTCCATTGGCATTATTGGAAGCACCCGATAACGCCTGTTTCAACTCCGTCATCACCTGATCTTGTCTTGAGATGTGATTCATAATTGACCTTTGTTACTCTCTTAGGATTCTAACCGTTTTAACAACGTGTTCCTCATCCGCATCGTTAGGAGTTGGACTCCTCACATGACGACGATTCAAATCTTCGCGAACTGGAGTTATTTCATCTTCTTCATTGTGGGTTTTGCTGGTTGAATCATCTTGCTGAAACCCATCTCCACGCTCATTGTGTGCTTCAACATTGTGGACATTGTTGACACCATTAACCGTCATACCTAAATTTTCTTTTGCTAAGGAAAGAATTAAAATTTGTTAGTAACAGATGAATGGATAAAAATAATTATACAATTGTCTATGCCCTATAATGGGCACCAAACTGTTTACCCGTAAAATGGTAAAGTTAAATTTATAGATTGGTTTATAGACAAGTGAATCGATTTGTCCCAAAAATATGAAATGAATAAGAACAGAAATAAGATTATGAAATAAAATTAAAGAAAATATAAGCCTCGCTATAAGCTTAGCATTTCCGGTAGCAGAAGTACGAACAATATTAAGAAAGTAAAGAAAGTAAGTAATTCTATAATTTTGAGAGCAAAATATAGCTTTTGTGTATAGAATATTTCGTCCCTACAACGGATGTTCATTCTCCTATTTATAGCTCTATTTAAGGAGAAAAGATCCCCAAATCAAGCTACTCTTTAATGAGAGTAAAAACCGTTATTGATGGCTGCATAACGGTTGGCTATAAATGTAGATATTCTGTGTTATGGCCACTCATTGAATGCTACCCGATGTCAATACTTTGAACCTTTGTCATCGGCTACTCTGTCTTCGGGATACCTCCAGAACAGTCACATGCTTGCAGCCGGTATATATCAACTATTTGCTAACTCACATCTTATCTGTCTTCGGCTCCACGTGTCACCTCTTCATTCGTTTAACTATCACTAACCAATTTTACCGCATACAACTATCTATATTGACCTGTATTAGGTATGTGCACTACATAGAAATCAGAGTCGTGGGTGTACGTATCCTGTCCACCGCTTTTACCATAGTGTTTGTTTAAGTAGCGATTGTGATACAATATTATCTATATTATATTAAAAGCACGAAAACTCTTAGCGAAATGTCGTTCGACTTTTTTACTCTCTAAAGATATAGTTCATGCTAGACAAAATAGTCATTTAATTATTTTCTTAAAATTTTGGACTTTAAAATCAACTAAAAAATTATTTATTAAATACTTCCTTATTTTAACTATGCACAAGATCCTAAATATTAGGATTCTTCTTAAATCCTTCTAAGTTTCCAAGTTGTTTTTTAAACCATGTCAGGAACCGTTAGGCAATTTTTTTTCCAAGTCTTTGGCCTTTTCATTTTGATAAAATATAATTTAATCATATTTAGTATCAAACTTAGATAGTTAAATATAATAAAATTCTATCTTTGTCCAAATTTCCGTCAGGCATATTTATTTTTCAAGTATTTATCCTTTTTGTTTTGTTATAAATAATATAAATTATGCTTGAACTTAAATAGTTTAATATAATAAAATGTCATTGTTGGCCAAATCCAAATTATACATAAGTTTTACACCTTTTTAGTCTATTTCTGTTAGACTTATCGGCTAATTTGGTAACCAAAAGCGAAAAAGCAGGCAAAATAAGTTTTTTAACAAATTATTCTTTTGAATTTTGGTTTCTTCTCTCTCCATTTATTGAAATGTTACGATAACATTTTGACATATTTAATTAGAACCGTCCCAAAATATCATAACCATATTTGGTGTAATTGGAGCAATTGTACATCTCATTAGAGCATTAAAATTTATATCTATCTATCTATCTGTACTATATTAAAAGCATAAAAGCCCTTAGCGAAATATCATTCGCCTATTTTTCTAGTATAAAAATATATTTTATACTAGATAAAATAGTCATTTAATTATTTTTCTAATTTTAGAACTCATAAATTATCTAAATTTTATTATTAAAATTTTCCTTATTTAAAGCCCATTAATATTAGAGTTGTATTGAACTATTATATAAGATTCTTTATTATTTAAAACGTGAGTTAGCAAAATTCTATAGGAATCAAACACACACGAATTCTGAAAACATTAAAGATTCAAAACATATGATTTTTCTTACTATTTGAAAATCGAATTCTTATTGGAAAATTATAATGATTCTCAAATATTTAAAAATTAGAATGAGCAAAATATTCAGGATTTGAATTAATAAAAATTAAGTTATTTCTTTTAATGTTGAGAACAAATAATTAAGTTGTTGAATTAACTAATTAGCAAACGAATCCAATTCAATTATTTTACAAATTTATCATATAAGAAATATTATTTGTTAAATTGACCAAATACTTTTTTCCCATGAGCATGGTTTTGTCGAAGGGGTCGGATCACCCTGGGTTACTGAAGAGTCATCCGACTTCTCGGTGACCGAATAAGAGAATCTGAACTTTCTGAAATTGGAATCAGAACTTGAATAGGAAAACAAGTGGACACACCCGCAAGGAAACCCATCTCGAAACCAGCGAGTTGGCTAAAACCTCCCTTGTTGTAAACACTTAAAGTACATAAATTTTATTTTTATAATAAGAGTATCGACAGTGAAAAAAATCATAAAATTTAGCAAAATTAATTATAATAAAAAATGAATATTCAAATCGGTGAAAAAACAAATTTTAAGAAATAAGGTAAAATTATAGAAGGCAACTAGATTATACCTGAGTTGTCATTTCTTTCTTTCTTGCATTCAGCCCAATAAATGAAAACGTCTCGCTATAATTTTTATACTATATTTTTTTTTTTGTAAAATATTAGTTCAATATTAGTCATTCTTTAAACTTTACATTGTCACTAATATTGAAAGAGATCGATCATAGTGATTGATGGCTCTTTCAATCTGCCGAAATGGAACGCTTTGGCGTGTACCAAAATGGAAAATTTGTGTCAGAGAAAAAGTGTTTGGCCGAAGCAAAAAAGAGGCCTTCAGACGAGAAAGAAAGAGTAGAAAGATAGGTTTTCCATCGCTCTTTCCTTTTTCCTTCCCTCCAATTTTTTTCCGGGAACTATCAATAGTCGTTGTTGCTCCTTATGCCTGGTTCCGCTCAACTCTCCCTTCAAAGATACCATTGCCTGATCGCATCCACTTTTGGAGTCCCTCTCCTCTGAGGCCGATCGCATCCGCTTTTAGAGCCCTTTTAATTTGTGTTATTTGATAAATCTTTAAATAATTATAAATATTAACAATTTTCATAAGTTTCGATTTAAGTCTGGAAAAAATAACGATAAGGCATCTAAATAAAATTCCTTCATTTGTTAAGCTAACTAACTGAGAATAATATTTATTATTTTTATAAAATCTTAAATTATATTTTATAACTCAAACAAATTATCTAATAATATGTATGTAAATTTTAAAATTTGTGTATTCATTAATATAGGTACACGCGTGTCACGACCCAAAATTCCCACCTTCGGGACCGTGATAGCGCCTAACATTTCACTTGCTAGGCAAGCCAACGTTAGAATAATGTTAGCCATTTTAAAACTATTTTAAATTAATTAATAACATAGAAACAAATGCGGAAATAAAGTCTGAAATAAAGTGAATAATCCATAATAATAGTGATGTACAAATACCATCCCAGAACTGGTGTCACAAGTGCATGAGCTACTAGAATAATACAAATAAAGGTCTGAATAAAAATAAAGTTGTCTAAAAAAAATACACAGCTATGATAAAGTGGAATGAGACTTCAGAACTGCGAATGCCATGCAGCTATACCTCAAGTGTCCTGCGAATAGCTAAATCCGAGAAAGTTTACTGTGCGCCGCTAGGATCAATTCTGGTATCTGCACAAGGAGTGCAAAGTATAGTATGAGTACAACCGACCACCTGTACTCTGTAAGTGTCGTGCTTAACCTCGATGAATTAGTGACGAGGCTAAGGCATGTCGCTTACATTAGCCTGTATGCATTAATAATAATAATAACAGGAATAGAAGTAAGACCGGTAAATCATATCAAAAATTGAAGTCAATTCAGTAGTCATAATCCCTCAATTTATTTCCGTTGCGGCGTACAACCTGCTCCAACAATATAAATTTAAAATAAAATCGGTTGCAGCATGCAACCCGATCCAATAATATAATCTTTCAATTAAATTTCGTTGCGACATACAACTCGCTCCAACAATATAAACTTAAAAATAAATCCGTTGCGGCGTGCAACCCGATCCAACAATATAATCTTTCAATTAAATTCTGTTGCGGCGTGCAACCCTCTCCAACAATAAGAACTTAAAATTAAATCCATTGCGGCGTGTAACCCGATCCAATAATATAATATTTCAATTAAATTCGGTTGCGGCGTGCAACCCGCTCCAACAATATAAACTTAAAAATAAATCCGTTGTGTCGTGCAACCCGCTCCAACAATATAAACTTAAAAATAAATCCATTGTGGCGTGCAACCCGCTCCAACAATATAATTAAATAACTCTTAAATATAAAAATACTCCAATAAATACCACATCTAATAAGAAATTATTAGGCAACAAAGCATACAATTATTATAATTTATTTAGGAAACAAGTAACGACAAGTAGCAATTAATTATGGAAATTAAGGATGTAATAGGCATTTTAATAATTAGTATGCTAAATGTCAAATAGCAATTAAGTCACATAAATCAAATAAGCATGTAACAATTATAGCATTGATTCAAGGCATGATATTGAGCAAGGAATATGAGAGAAACAATTAATATAATAATTAATTCATGATTTAAAATAATTTATGATTTTTCAAGTAATTATGCAAACAATTAATTTGACGATGTATAGGCACTCGTCACCTCGCCTATACGTCATTACACATGAAATTCTCTTAACAATTAATTTAAGGTTTTTATTCCCTCAAGTCAAGGTTAACCACGACACTTACCTCGCTTCGCAAATAAATTTCAAGATGCCAATATACCTTTGCCTCGCGAAAAGGTGTCCGAAAGTTTCAAATCTAATCACAAACAATTCAACATATTCAACACGGATCGTAGGAACTAATTCCATATGAAATTAGAAATTTTCCGGATTAAAATCCGAAATTTATTTTAAAAATCGACAGTGGGGCTCACGTCTCGAATCCTGAAAAAAAAAAACTCATAAAATCTGAACACCTGTTACGATACGAGTTCAACCATACAAAAATTATTGAATTCCGATATCGGATTGCCTTTCAAATCCTCAATTAAAGTCTTTGAAGATTTCTACCATTTTCAATCCAATCTTTACCCATTTGAACTCAACAATCTTCCCACAACCTTATTGGTACAAGCACGTATAACTAATACTCTCACATCCAAGAATCACACTCACAATTACCCATCTTTACCCAAACTCGAAATTGAAGACTAAGGGTTAGAACCTTACCTTTTAGATGAAGATCATGTGATTAGCTTCCTTGATTCTTGAAGATTGGTGCAAGATTGGATGATTAGAATTTTAGGTTTCCTCATTCTCTCTCTAAAATGCTCTAACCTCTCTCTAAAACCCTTACAAAAATACCCCAAATAAGCCCCAAGGGTTATTTATCAAAATGAGGTCGGGTTATGAAAATAAGAAAATTAATCCTCCGAAATCAGGTATGCGATCGCATAATGAACCGCAAAATAGGTATGCGGGTCGCACAATGCACCGCAGAATCGGTGTCCAGAAATGGGCTTCACTGGACAGGTCTACGACCAATTTTGCGGTCGCATAACCACTTCTACGATTGCATAATAGTTCTGCGATCGCAGATTTGGCCGCAGACTCGCATTCTGCCAGCCTTTGGTAATTTGGTCATAACTTCTTGTAGGAGTGTCCAAATGATGAACGGTTTGAAGAGTTAGAAACTAAACTCGAAGATCATTCGATAGGTAGATCATCATATAATTCCTTATATATAGGTAGATATGCTCGTTCAAAGTTTGGTCTTGTGCGTACCCATTTGAAACTTTAGTCTATTATGAAATTTTCCAACTTGACTTAGACTTAGGCCTCTCCTTAGACCCCACATCACTTATAATATGCCTCATATACTTGTTATCATATCCAATTGGTATCTATAATATTAATAGTCCTCAAATGAGAAGTAGAGTCCGCCCCAAACACATAACATAACTTATCTTTTCTTTCACCCATTTCAATTTCCCGAATTTTTACTAAATTCCAAAATTTCCAAAAATTTTGTCAATATTTCTTTTGTAACTGGGCCTATCCACCTGCGAGAGAATCCCAAAAACCAATCCTAACAATACATACATAATCCAATCAATGTAACACAATATGGAAACAATACTAACAATGGCATCATAAGCAATATATTACTAGAAAAGGAACGTCATTAACATTAACTATTCAGGTGATATTTAACTCATAGCAGGTAAGCTCTCAACATCTTCATAGAACACAGAAATGAACGTTTAAATTAAAGATGATATTTTTGGGTCATCACAACGCGCAAAACACATACCCTAAGACTAGTTACTATAAAAGTCTTGAGTTGATGTTAAGACAAAAAATTAATCACTAATAGAAGTGACTTTAGGATGTGTCTAAATCTTTTTCCTTAAATTTGTACAGAAGAGATTATAGAGTATAGCAGAAGATGTCTTTCTTGTTGTCATGAGGTCAGCGTTAACAGAACTTAATTGCTTATATTCCAATATATTGGGCATCTTTGTGTGTAAGTTTTTTAAAACAAAAAAATTACTCACACTTGTATTTCTATCAAATTACCTTAATTTACCGTGGTTATGATAATACATATTAATTAATTATCATGAAAAAATAAAAAATTTGCGTGAATATATATATATATATGAGTTTTTCTTTTCTTTCTACTGTGTGATGCTCGAAGACATATTTATATTGTTTTACTTACAATATTACTATTTACAAAGCTTTCAGAAGATACGAGAATCAAATTAATTTCATAAGCCATAATTTAAATACTGTGCAAATTTTTTTGTATTATCATACCTAACTTTTCAACTACTATAATGCAATTAAAAGTCATATCAATTCCTTAAATGAGAGAGTATTTTACAGCATTTGTTTATAATTTATTAAGACCAGCTTTATCAGACGCAAGCTGGATGATCCAATGCTACGTACAAGTAACTCACTCTTAAATTACATTGTCATATATATATGGTATTTTGGTCTGTCTACCAACATTCAATATATGCAATACTACAAGTAACAACCCTTAAAGGTGCATGCACGTATCTACCAGTAATTAGTAATTACTATGGACGTATATCGGTTTCTGACTGAGATGAACTCCATGTAACTTAAGGGAGGACAATTTAAGTTGCTGCTAAAATTTTACTAGTACTAATATTTTACTGAAAACGGATACACAATAGCCATTTAATTAGCTTTGGTTGATAGCAACTCACCTACCTGTCATTCCTTGGAGCCCAACAACCATTTCAAGTCAAACACTTATACCCTTTAAATACCTACTAGTAGGGAAATTCTAATGTCTAAGTTATCTACCAAAATAGTAATAACAATAATCACAACAATAAATTAATTTTTCATTAATAGATGTTAGAGTCTTATATTACTTAAGTCTAAAATTTGTTTAGGCTCAAAGTACCAAAACAATAAGAAGTTGGATAATAGTAAAACTACGGTATGATTATTCCCTATAAATAAACATTTATAAAATATTGTTACCATATTTTGTAATGGAAGGCCATGAAGATTTTCAAATTATAAACAAGGTCGCTCAAATATATAGATGTCTAAAAGGATTATCTAAAGTGTTGAGTATTGAGGTTTTGATGATAAATAAAGTTTGTTCAGAGAAAATGCTCTAAGAACCAGGTCCTCAACGTAGCTGCTTAACTGCTCTAAGAACCTGATCCTCAAGGTTGATGATTGCACATTCTTACAAGACAATAACTTTATCACAAAGTTACCCAAGTCTGAGTTCGTTGGAAGAGGACTGCTAAACATGATAAGGGTTGTTGTCCAAGAAGATATGCTTTCATAAGTGGGAGACAAGAGTCCCAAGAATTGTAGAGTCCTTGGAGCAGTAAGAGTCCTATCAAATGAGAAGCTGACCGCGCATAGGAATCCTAAAAGATCTCGGAGTCTAGGGAGTTTAAATACCATCTTTTTGGACTGATGAGATTATCCTTTTGCACATCAACTGAAGAACTACATTTTCTATACTCAAGTCGAGTACAGGTGTTTGTATTCTTCTTGAGTCAGTCTAGTAAATGTGTTTTAGGAAATTGAGTTGTAATCAATGTGTCATATGCAATCAGTGAGTTGGAGTGAGAGTTTGATTTTGCAAGGTAGAGTAACTTATAAGTCAAATAGTTAAAGTAGGAGAACTGGAGAGTATTGAGTTACTTTATAATCGATACATTTGGCTCATTATTTTAGTGAAGTCAAAGCTAAAATCCTACGTGGTAGGTCGTTCTTTAGTAATCTGTAAAAGCACTCAAACTAACAATTGGTATCAGAGCAGGTTCTCTCACACTAGGTTAACACCTAGAGAGATCTTGGAATCAAAATGAGTTTTCTACCTGGCATTAATGAAGGATAGTCAACTACTTGACCACCCCTGTTTAATGGAAAATACCACAGTTGGTGAAGAGCAAGAATAGAAGATTCCTTTATGGCTGAAGACTTTGAACTATAGACCATAGTGAATCAAGGTCCACTAACTCCTACTAAAAAAAATAGGCAACATGAAATTGTTCCCAAAAACCCCTCTAAATTTATAGTAGCAGATTTCCGAATGATGGAGAAGACTACATATGCCAGGAAAATCCTTATCTGTGGACTTGGTCTTGATGAGTACAACAGGATATCAGCTTGCTCTAATGCAAAGCAGATTTGGGATGCACTTCAAACTGCTCATGAAAGAACAAACCAAGTGAAGAGTTCAAGGACTAAATTGCTTATGAGAAACTATGAGCTCTTCTCTATGAAGGAGTCTGAGCCCATCCAGGAGATAATGACTAGGTTTACTTTAATGACAAATGAACTGAAATCACTTGGAAAGGTGTTTACTTCAGAAGAATTGGTTAGCAAAGTTTTAAGGATTCTTCCAGCTTCATGAGAATCAAAAGTCACAGCTATTCAGCAAGTAAAAGAGCTGGATAAGATCTCACTTGATGAGTTGGTTGGAAACTTAAAGACTCATGAGATGAGAAAAATAGAACTGCGCAAGAAAAAACCATTGAGGGATAAGGCATTGGTTCTTAAGGCATCTGAAGAAGATGAATTTGACAGTGATGATCTTGACCTAGCAATGTTTGCTAAGTTCAAGAAGTTCATGAGGAATTCCAAAAACGCATCTAAGAGAGAGAACAATGGTAGCCTAAGCAGATCGACAAAGCTTCATATGATGGGTACTATAAGTGCAACAAGATAGACCACATCGTCAAAAACTCCTTAATGTAAGAAATTAAATGGAAGAAAGAAAGAGTTGAAAAAGAGAAACGAGAAAAAATGAGATAGAAAGGTCCAAACAAAGGAAAACTTCTAGGCAAATGATTCACTGAAGCAATGAAGCAGGCTTTTCTAGCAATATATGAGGACAGTGGAAGTGATAAAGAGGAAGAGAAAGAGGACGAGGCCATAAGTTTCTATGATGTAATTGATGCACATCAGGCAGTGGAGACTAATCCTCCAGTACAGCTTGGAATACACATTGGAAGGCCTCCTCTATTTGATGGACATCACTATGATGAATGCAAGATGCATATGGAAATCACCAAAGTGGACCTCCTCTAATTGATGGACATCACCAAAGTAGATAGTGAAGGAAACAAATGTAACAAGAGAAAAAAAGATTATGATTATGAAGATAGTCAGGTAATCCAAAAAAATGATAAAGCAAAGGACCTGTTCTACAGAGATTTACCTAGAAATTTTCTCTACAAGGTGTCCTCTTGCATCTCTGCTTATGATATATGGAGGACCTTGGAGGCTTATTTTTGAGATAAAAATCTTGAAGTTGCGCTGATGGCAATTGAAGAAAGCCAAACAAAAGAAGACGATGATGGCCATGAGTGATTCAGAGGCTGAATATGAAACAAATCAAGTATCTCTAACTTGAAAGAAAATATTCATGCTATATCTAAAAAATAGCTAATGGCCATAATTGTGACCATGATGAGTGAGATGGACAAGATGAGTACTGAAAATGATCAGTTAATAAGAAATCTTTCATGTGTTAAACTTGACCTCAAAGAACTTGAATCTGACAAAGTTGATCTTGAAGGACAGGTCAAAGACCTTAAGAACCAGGTTCTTGAGCTTACTTCTAAAAATGAGAAGTTACCTGATACACATGGTAAAGGAAAAAGGAGTGATCTGCAAGATAAGCTTGAAAAGGAACTAAAAGAGGTTAAAGACAATCTTTCTGATGTTGAATGTAGGAATAACGTATTGCAAGAAACTTGAAAAAGAAAAATATAAACTATCTAGGCTAAGCAAGTGGCATAGATCCTCAGATGCACTAAATTGGCTAAATGAAAACTGCAGCACTAACAAATCAGGAATTGGCTATAGAAAACCTGTTCCCAAGTTTGATTAAAAGTATGTAGGAATTTCTGATAACAAGATGTGCATTCATTGTGGGAAGGTAGGACACTTTAGAGATACTTGTCCTGTCTTAATTCATGCTCAGTTTAAGAATACTTTTGGTCTTACTAAAAATATGAAGAAGGAAGAAGAATTGAAAGTCAAGTCCCTTGTCCAAACTAAGTGGATTAAGGTCAACAAGAAAATAATTGTTAATCCTCTTCCCTTCTGGGCAAGAAGAGATCTGATTCATTCTTTTTCAAATAAAAAGGGACCCAAGCTTGTCTGGGTTTCCAAGACTAACTTGTGATTTCTGGTGTAGGATAAAGTGAGGGAAACAATCAAGACTAGTATCTACACAGTGGATGCTCAAGATATATGACTAGAGAAAAGAAAAACTTCCTCTTACTGACAGCCTTCCAATGAGGGAGTGTGTCATTTAGAAATGAAAAAACGGGTCAGATAACAGGTATTGGTAAGGTTGGTAAGTCACTCTCTCATACTATAGAATATTTATATTATGTATTAGGTCTTAAATATAATCTTCTTAACATTTCTCAAAAGTGTGATAAAGGAAATGAGGTAAAGTTCAATTCCAAAATCTACATTGTCAGTAAGCTTGATACTAATAAAATTGTGTTAAAAGGTAAGAGACACAACAATGTCTATAGGATATCAATTATTTCTTTTCCTCAGAGTGGGCACACATGCTTAAGTGTAGTGGAAGATGACCCACTATTATGGCATAGAAGACTGGGACATGCTAGTCTATCTAAACTCAGTAAGTTGGCAGCAAAGGACCTAGTCCTTGGACTACCAAAAGTTGAGTTCACCTCAGACAAAGTATGTGATGCTTGTGTCAGGGAGAAACATGTAAGGTCATCTTTTAAATATAAAAAGGTTGTCATCACATCTAAACCCCTAGAACTCCTTCACATGAATTTATGTGGACCAATGAGAGTGAGGCAAGATGTATGTATTTGTCATTGTAGATGACTTTTCTAGGTACACATGGACCCTATTTTTGGCATTCAAGGATGAAACTTTTGATGTTTTATGTATGTTTGTCAAAATGATTCAACAGAAACTAGGTTGTGATGTTTTAAGTATAAGAACAAACCATGGAATTGAGTTTGAAAATTCTAAATTCCTTGAGTTTTGTAGCACACATGGCATTGATCATAACTTCTCTGCACCTAAAACTCCACAACAAAATGGTATTGTGAAAAGAAAGAATAGATCTCTAGAAGACATGGGCGACTATGCTGATTGCCAGTAGACTGCCTAAGAGCTTTTGGGCTGAGGTAATCAATACTCCCTGTTACTTGCTAAACAGATGCATGGCCAGACCCATCTTGAGAAAACTCCTTATGAGTTACTTCGAGGGAGAAAGCCCAACATCACTCACCTAAGAGCTTTTGGGTGCAAATGTTTTGTGCACAATAATGGCAAAGAAGCTCTAGGAAAGTTTGATGACAGAAGTGATGAGGGAATTTTCTTGGGCTACTCACCACATAGTAAAGCTTACAAAGTATGTAATAGAAGAACTATGTGCGTAGAAGAAATATTCATATTATTTTTGATGAATCTAACAATATGGCTGAGAAAGGTCTGCAGGATGACGACTATGACATAGGACTCACTGATGAAAGAACTTCTAAAGAACCTGAACACCCCTTAAGAACATCATCTCTGATCCTAATGCTGGAGTGCAAACCAGGTCATCTCTGAGAAACCTATGTGCACTTACAGTATTCCTCTCACAGGTTGAACCTCAAAATATAGAGGAAGCTCTAAAGGATCCAGATTGGATTATAGTCATGCAAGAGGAGCTGAATCAGTTTGAAAGAAGCAAGGTGTGGTACTTGGTGCAAAGACCCAAGAACAGAACTGTCATAAGTACCAGATGAGTGTTCAAAAACAAGCTAGATCAGCAAGAAAATATCACGAGGAACAAGGCAAGACTGGTGGTTCATGGATACAATCAATAGGAAGGCATTGACTATGATGAGACATTTGCACCTGTAGCCAGAATGGAAACTATAAGAATGTTAAAATCTTTTGCTGCACACATGGAGTTCATCCTGTATCAGATGGATGAAAAAGTGCATTTTTGAATGGTTACCTGAAGGAGGAAGAGTTTGTTAAACAACCTCCTAGGGTTGAGAGTGAAAACTTTCCTAACTATGTGTTCAAGTTAGACAAAGCCCTGTATGGACTGAAACAGGCTCCAAGAGCTAAGTATAAGAGGCTCTCAAAATTTCTCTTAACCAATAACTTTGTAAGAGGAAAGGTGGACAACACACTGTTTCTGAGGAGTAAAGGCTAAAATTTTCTGATTGTACAAGTATATGTGGATAATATTATCTGTAGGGCTACTAATGAAATAATGTGCAAGGAATTTGCTGAGAAGATGGGGAATAAATTTGAAATGAGTATGATGGGTGAATTGAACTTCTTCTTGGGGTTGCAAATCAAGCAAACACCTACTGGAACCATGATACATCAGCAAAAATACATCATGGAACTGCTGAAGAAATTCAACATGGACTCTTCTAAGTCCATAGACACTCTTACTGCCATTGCAACAAAGCTGGACCTTGATAAAGAAGGAAAAAGTGTGAAACATAAGGTATATAGAGGAATGATCGGGTCACTATTGTATCTCATAGCAAGAAGACCTGATAATGTATTTAGTGTGGGATTGTTTGCAATATTTCAAGCAAATCCCAAAGAGTCTCATCTGAAGGCTGTCAAAAGGATACACAGATATCTTAAAGGGACTCTTGATCTGTGTTTGTGGTATCCTAGAGGGTACAACTTTGATCTAGTTGGTTATGTTGATGCTAACTATGCAGGTTTTTATGTTGACAGGAAAAGCACTTCAAGAACAATACACTTTATTTGTTCTTTCCCCGTGTCTTAGGGAACAAAGAAGCAGAACTTAGTGGCTTTGTCTACAGCTAAAGTAGAATATGTGGCAGTAACATCTTGATGTGCTCAGTTGTTGTGGATAAGACAACAGCTAAGGGACTGTGATATTTTTATTGATTGTGTTCCTATTTTATGTGATAACACTAGTGCCACAAATATTGCTAAAAATCCCTGCCAACACAAAAGAACCAAGCACATTGACATTAGATATCACTTTCTCAGATACAATGTTGAAAAGGAAAATATCTCAATTAACTTCTGTAATATTTAAGACCAAATTGCTGATATTTTTACTAAGGCTCTAAGTATGGATCACTTTGAAAGGAACATATTGGAACTCGGTCTAATTAATACTTCCAACTAGGTTGAACCCCAATGATTGGCTAGAAAAATTTATAATTACATGTAGATGGTCGAGTATAGTGTGTTTGATTTAGTCTCGTGCTTGTCCTGAGTACACACACTCGCCTAGAAAAGTCTAGCTGATAACTATGTCTTATGATACTAATCTATTGTACTAAAGCTTTATTGTAGAAATGAGTAAGGATTTGCTAATTTGACTCAGGTACGTGCCATCTTGTCTTAATTCATTGGGGCTTAATATCTGAAATTATTGTTGTACTCAGACTCTCTAATCATATTAGCATCACTCATATTTGTCATCAAGTCAAGAATTAATGGGGAATCCTAGAGCAATTAGAGTCTAATTACTCCTTAAAGTCTAATGGTCAAAAGTAACCATCATTACAGTCCCGTTAGAACTCAAATTTGGTTACTCTTTTTTTTCAGTCAAATCAGGCTTACCCTCTTTAAAAGCCCTCTTGTGATCTGTCTCTCAGACCTCACTGTTCCTCTTAAACCCTAAGCAAGAATCAAGAAAAATTTCTCTCGTTCTTTCATCAATTTTATTATCTCATCATCATGCCTAAATCAAGCCAAACTTCCTGTAAAGCAAAATACTCATCCAAGACATAAGCCAAACCCAAGAACATGAAGCCCAAACCTAAGAAAAGTGTAAAATCAACCAGTGAACCTGCACCCATGCTTGTTCTATCCCCCTATAGCATTTACTATACATGCACCATCGTCCCCTACTCCTGTTGTACCCGTTATTCCCACCTCTACTGGACCTCCATCTCCAAAACCACCTTCTCGTGCACTTATGTTTGCTTCAAAAACACCTCTAAACCCACTAAGATCAAGGCTACGTCAAGAAAATCTATTAAGAGTGACAAGGTGGTAATTCGTGCTGCTACTAAGGAGTACACTGTGGTTAAGGAAGTTGTGGCTCATAGGGAATTTGTGTCGACTATTACTAATCAGGTAAAATTACCTCCGTCAAAGTTAGATGTTCTGATTTCTACTATTGAAGTTGCACCCTTAGAAATGGTTCCACCCATAAGTGAAAAAATACGGCTGGAGGAAACTACTTTAAAAATAGAAATTGCAACTCAGGGGTAAAGGATGAATACCATAAATGTCATACCTATGGTTGAGGGGGTAGGTGAGAAAGAACCAGTGAATAAAGAGGCTTCTGATGGTCTCTCTTTCATCTGAATTGAGGATCAGGGTGATGATGAAAGTGAGGAAGAAGGAGGAGAGGTAGCTAGTCATGAGGAGCATCAAGCTCAGGATATGAATCATGATACCGATAAGAAAAAGAGTAAGAATGAGGGAGAATCTAGAGAGGAAAAGGAGAGTGAGGTAGAAGATAAGTTAGGTGAACAAGTGGGAGATTCTGGAGAGGATGAAAAAGAAAGTGAGGAATAAGAAAAGGGAAGTGAAAGTGATAGTATTGAACGTGAGAGTGGGTAAGATAATGCAAGTGGGGAATCTGAAGGCTCTATGGCTAATGGAAACACTGTCATAGCCCCTTCAGAAGAAGCAAGTGGGGAGAAAAGGGTTGAAGAAACTGGGCCTTTGTTAACTCCTATTTCTGGAGATGAGGAGGTTAGCAATGATGAGGATGATTTACCCCTGTCTACAGCAAGGAAGAAGAGCAAGAATGCCCCTGTGAATCAGTTATCCCTACAAGAAAAGAAGTGGCTCTTCTTGTTAGGTCTCCTCTCACAAGGAGTAAAAGAAAGGTTATTGATGAACTAATCATTAAGGAGTCCAGAGGTGCCAATAAGCCAAGAAAGCAAGCTCTTGTTGTTGAACTTGTAGTTGAGTTGGGTGAAGAGGATGAGTCTGACTCTACTCTACAAGAAAAGACATCAGCAGAAAAGAGGAAGATTGTTAAACCCACCAGGGCAGCTACCACATCTAAGAAGGATAGTAAAGGAAAGAAAAAGAGGGTTATGCCTAGTGTGGTTAACAAGCTTACTGAATTCAGGAATAGAAAAGTGTTGAATGAGAAGATTCTTGCAGACACTGATGAGAAAGGTATGGCTCAGTTAGTTGAAAAACTTGAACTACAGGGATGAAGACACATGTTTGTTAAGGCATTCCCTCATGTGTGTGTGCCTGTTGTGGTGGAGTTTTAAGCAAAAGGTGGTCAAAAGTTCTGTAAGGGGGTTTGATATGGAGTTTGATACTGAAGAGCTTGGGCTGCTACTGAATATTCCCTCCTTAGATTTCGAAAATTATTTGAAGAAAAAATGGCCAGTTATAGACAATGATGTGGACACCGGCATTGTGGTCACCGGGAAATGTTTTTAGAAGTTTGAGTTAGATGCTCCCCAGAAGGTGTACAAGACTGATATGACTCATTTTCACAAGCTGTTGTTTCACTTTGTGAACTCCTGCATATTACGGAGAGCTGAGAAGAGGCATGAAGCTACCTTGCTTGACATGGCTGTGATGGAACTACTTGATACTGGTAAATCTATCAATCTCCCTAGCCTGATGATTCAGTACATGGCAAGGGGTGCAGACATTTCCAAGCCTAATTATGTTATGCCTTATAGCTTCATGTTAACTTAGCTGTTTGAAAAGCTCAATATTGCCTTGACTGAGCTTAAGTTTGGAAATCACAATGATGTTATGGATGGTGTTGCCCCCAAGCAGTTTGGCTATGAGGAGATCAAGGTTAGAGGGCCAACAGGTTATGCTATTTTACCTAGTAGCAGCAGGGCAACAGAGGTCTCTAAAAGGTTGGAGTTGGATCTTGAGGAGAATGTCAATCTTAGAGAAGACAATGATGAGTTAAGAAAAGAAACCAGGCAGCTTAGGGAGAAGCTCAGAAGGTATAGAGAGGCTCATGCCCAACAGATTGCACTATTGTAAAAGCCTTGACCCATCTTCCTCTCACCCATGACCCTGGTCCTTTACCCCATGTCTTCAGCTTGTTTTGTTAATCCAGTGGTGCTTTAGTTCTTTTTTTCTTTTGCTCTAGTTCTGAGTAGGTTGTAGGATGTCTCAGTTTATTTTGGTCTAATGTTTTGAGTCAAGGCCCTGGGCTTAATTTGACACTGCTAAATGAATTCTCTTATGATGTTTTAATGCTTCGCACATGGTTATATCATCAGCTTAGTTTATTTGCTTTGATAATTCTTGAGCTTGTGATGTAGCCTAAATGGCCATGAATCTTTCATTAACTGTGCTTAGTCTGTCTAACAACTTTTTTTTTCCGATGATGCCAAAAAAGGGAAGATAGAGATGGGTATTGGTGTTGATGTGCCCGTTTGTGTTCTTGTTGTATACTTGTTGTACTTGTTCTGGGTCATTGTTGATATGATGATGTGAGGTGATTACCTGGTTTTAATGTGCACGAAATTTGTCATCATGAAAAATGAGGAATTTTTTGAGTATTGAGGTTTTGATGATTAACAAAGTTTGTTCAGAGGAAATGCTTTAAGAATCAGGTCCTCAACATAGTTGTTTAACTGCTCTAAGAACCAGGTCCTCAAGGTTGATGATTGCACGTCCTTACAAGACAGTAACTTTATCAATAAGTTACCCAAGT
Organism: Nicotiana tabacum; assembly: GCF_000715075.1. Lineage (NCBI taxonomy): Eukaryota > Viridiplantae > Streptophyta > Magnoliopsida > Solanales > Solanaceae > Nicotiana > Nicotiana tabacum. Next base: position 62,546,123 of record NC_134098.1, read on the forward strand.
CCGAATTCGTTAGAAGAGGACTGCTAAACATGATAAGGGTTGTTGTCCAAGAAGATATGCTTGCACAAGTGAGAGACAAGAGTCCCAAGAATTGCGGAGTCCTTAGAGCAGTAGAAGTCCTATCAAACGAGAAGCTGACTACGCATAGGACTCCTAAAAGACTTCGGAGTCCAGGGAGTTTAAATACTATCTTTTTGGACTACTAAGATTATCCTTTTGCACATCAACCAAAGAACTTCATTTTCTATACTCAAGTCGAGTACCAGTGTTTGTGTTCTTCTTGAGTCAGTCTAGTAAATATGTTTTAGGAAATCGAGTTGTTATCAAAGTGTCATATACAATCAGTGAGTTGGAGTGAATGTCTGATTTTGCAAGTTAGAGTAACTTGTAAGTCAAATAGTTGAAGTAGGAGAACTAGAGAGTATTGAGTTACAGATTTATAATCGATACATTTGGCTCATTGTTCTAGTGAAGTTGAAGCTAAAATCCTACGTGGTAGGTCGTGATTTTTGCACCTTTAAACCGGGTGATTTTTCACGTAAAAATTATTGTGTTTACTTTACTGTTTATTTTTGCTTACGCTTAAGAAGTAAGGTAAAGAACCAAATTGTTTAGTAATTCATAAAGGCACTCAAACTAACAAAAAGCCTTAGCTTTTCTTCTTTTTCTTTTTTATTTATTAGCAGATTTTCAGTAAATAAAAGTAGTTCTTAGTACACGTGAATTGGACAATTTGCTCAGGGTTGTCCAACTTCTCAAGCTGTGTAATTCTTAAATTAGGAACTAGAGGATAAATATGCTTCCTAGTACAAATATCATTGGTTGTCTGAGTTAGAACCTCAAGTACTCAAAGATTAAAATCGTGACGTGTTATGAGTTTGACCTGTACGATTTCGTGGGAGGACTTTTTTTGTTCTGAGTTGCAAGAATCACGCCAAATAAAATTCAATCAAAATATGTTATACATCTTTTGTTAGGATCGGGAACCCGGCTAGTACGGAATTTAGTCAAACAATGGTATAATGGCAATAACAAAGATAATGAAAGTTGATAACAACGGCAATTAAAGCATATAAAGAAGACACAAATTTAACGTGGTTCGGTCAAAGTGACCTACGTCCACAAGCGGAGATGAGCAATTTGACTATACCAACAAGAGTATAAAAGAGAGTACAAAATTAGAGTAAATACTCTAATTAATCCCAAAATACCCTAAGAGAATAACCTCACAAGATCACTCCAAAGAAAGGGTTCACATAAGTGCTTCCCAACACTAACTCTCATACAAAACACTCTTAATAAAGGAGGAAAGAAAAAAATAAGAAATGAAGACAAGTCTTGTTGGTGTGTTTTCAAATGAGTAGAGAGTCCTCATTATATAGGAAAACAAGAAAGAAATGTTTGGCCAGCAATTGCCACATCCTCTCAAAATACAAGGCTATTTATTTGGCCAACAAGGCCTTAAATAAAAGGCTTCAAATGTGCCAACAAAGCTCACAAATGAAAAGCCTAAAAATAAGGCCACCTTTTACAAATCTCTACCTTGGCCTAATTTTGGCTGATATAGTAAATTTTCTCCACCTTCTCCGCAAAAGCCCCATTGGGCCTGTGTCAAAATTTAATACCATCAAAATCAGACAAGTTGTCTGATACCGAAACTGTAGTAGGGCCTATAACAGTGGATCCCAATAAAGTATACAACGAACCAGATCTTTATGCTTTCATGATCACAAGAGCACCTTGAAATTATTTTTTTTTTGAACTCCACCATCACAAGTGAATTTGTACCCAAGGGATTCTAAAGTGCCCAAAGAGATGAGATTTTTCTTTAAGTCAGGAACATGTCTAACATCGGTGAGAATTCTCACCACACCATCGTGCATTTTGATCTGAATTGTACCTTTGCCAATAACGTTACAAGTAACATTGTTATCCAGTTGGACAACTCCACCTGCAACTGAATCATATGTAGAAAACAAGTCCCTGCTAGGACACATATGATATGAACAACCGGAATCTAAAATTCACTCATTGTCTAATCTGAAACTAGTTTTAGTTGCTAAAAATATAGTTCCCTCAATCTCATCAGTTGCTACACTAGATTCGGCGGTGTCAGTATTTTTGTGTTCATTTTTTCTTTCTTTATGCTTTTCTTTATTTTTCGGTTTATAGCATTCAGAGATAATGTGACATTTCTTATGACAATAGCGACACTTTAAATTATTGTATCTGGATATGGAGTCATATTTGCCCCTAACAAACAAGCCAACTTCTGCTTGAGTTCTACTAGCTTCCCCAGTAATATCATTATCTATCTGTTCTTTTGATTTTAAGATAGATTTAATATCCTTATAAGAGATATTATCTTTTGCATAAAATATAGTATCTCTTATATGCTTAAAAGATGGGGTAGAGAACAAAGCAGTAACACAACTTGATCCTCATCTTTAATTTCAGCATCTATATTACTCAAATCCATAAAAATGAAATCAAAGGTGTCAAGATGAGAGAGAATAGAGGTACCTTTACCCATACGAATTGTATAAAGCTTTTGCTTCAGGTAAAGCCTATTTTCCATCGTCCTCTTCATATATAGGGTTTTCAATTTCTCCAACATGCCTTTGGCTATGGTTTCTACAGAAACTTCAAGTAAAACCTCATTTGAGAGATTTAAAATGATACCTGCTTTTGCCTTTTTGTCTATGACGGCAAACTCCTCATCCGTCATTTTATCCGACCTCTTCTCTTTTCCTTGCAACGCCAAATCTAAGCCATCCTGAATTAGGATAGCCTTAATTTTTAATTGCCACATTCCGAAATTTGCACTTCGATCAAATTTCTCAGCATAAGTCTTTGTTAAAGTAATATTGGCTACTGAAACAAACCCGGTTAGATCCGGCTCTGATACCAATTTGTTAGGATCGTGAACCCGGGTAGTGCGGAATTTAGCCAAACAACGGTATAATTACAATAACAAAGACAATGGAAGCTGATAACAACGGCAATTAAAGCATATAAAGAAGACACAAATTTAATGTGGTTCGGTCAAAGTGACCTACGTGCAAAAGCGGAGATGAGCAATTTCACTATACCAACAAGAGTACAAAATTAGAGTAAACACTCTAATTAATCTCAAATACCATAAGAGAATAACCTCACAAGATCACTCCAAAGAAAGGGTTCACACAAGTGCTTCCCAACACTAACTCTCATACAAAACACTCTTAATAAAGGAGGAAAGGAAGAAACAAGAAATGAAAACAAATCTTGTTGGTGTCTTTTCAAATGAGTAGAGAGTCCTCATTATATAGGAAAATAAGAAAGAAATGTTTAGCTAACAATTGGCCACATCCTTTCAAAATACAAGGTCATTTATTTGGTCAACAAGGCCTTAAATAAAAGGCTCCAAATGTGCCAACAAAGCTCACAAATAAAAAACCTAAACATAAGGCCACCTTTTACAAATACTAAACCAAGGACAAGAAGGAACATTGGTGTGGATGAGTTCAATTAACCAATTAACAACTAAGACCCACTGGGTTCAATAGTTTAATTAGCATTATCTTTTTAAGTTATTTTTCTCTTTTGCCCAATTAGAAAAATACGTGTCGGTGTTTAACCAAATTCTCATTTAGGATTGCATAAAACTAATTAATAATAATAATTAATTATTATTATTATTATTATTATTATTATTATTATTATTATTATTATTATTATTATTAGATAAGACTGAATCGTGCAACAGTGATTCCTTAAAAAAGTCTTTGCAAATAAATGGATACAAAAAATCAAAATTACAAAAAGTTGAACTTGTTTTAATTGTGACATGACAGATTAAATTGATAATACATGTGAGTTATATGTATGATTAATTAAAGGAACTAGTTTCACTATCAACTGGGGTAGGGTTTTTTAACTGCAAAAGAAGTAGCGCGCGCAACTCTTTTGCAGAACATGGTGATGGACCATGCATGAAAGCAGATGATGAGTTAGGATTTGAAACCTATGGAAACGGGATTTTATTTTAAGTTATTAAGTTCTAAATAAATGATTTATATATATATTTTTTAAAATAAATACATGATTTGAACCAAAATTATTGAGTTCGACAGAATCAAAATGATGCACTAGCTCCGCCCCTGCATGGAGGCGTGTTTATTAACTGTAACTTAAAAAGGCAGTTGTTGAGTATCTTGTTTTCTGGTAGTGATAGAAAGCTACTTCTCAAGTTCTTTCTCTCCATCCAGTCAGCACTGATGATGATTATAATTAAGAACTTTACAATTCAACCTTATTGTTCGATCGAATTGTAACATTTTGATCACGTCATTGCACGTTAATTGGTTGGTTCTAATCAACTCTCATTATCATATATGATTTGTTAAAATCAACGGCAGTTTAATGATGATTTTGGCTGATATCGTTTGTCTAGGATGGCGGTTTTGTCAAGGCACAATTTAAAGTTGTACACTTTGACATTTAGCAGCAATGCATTATGCAATGATCAGTGACCATCACTCGGCCAATACTATTACAGGGGATTTAAAGTTTATGAATTTAAAATTTTAGCCCTTTTAAGTGTTTAACCAAAGAATTAGATTCTCATTCAAAGCCTATTTTTTAGAAGTACTCGGATTACTGATAATCAAGAAATTAAATATTCTTTCAGAAATAAGAAAAGAAATTAGAATAAGAAATGACAAAGTAATCAATAGAAAGCACAAGAAAGTAATTATATTCTAATAATAATCAGAACGTGTCCCTACAAATGACATTTCTTTCCCTTATATAGAGGTCTTCAAGTACAATATCTTTTTCCTTTTATGACCGAGTCATTATGAGCATTAATGATATTAATGAAACGTTATAATTGGTAATCGTAACTGTACGTGAAGATTCTGTAACGTTTGTAATCATCCACGCTCATTAATTGAAGATCCATGAATTTACCCTTTTTATTGTCTTAGTTCATTCCACCGGTGCTTCTTCATATAACTTAAAGAGACTCTAGCAACCGTTTCCTTTCACCTCGTGGGTGAATTGTTCGTATCTGATGCGACTCGTGTCACTTTTAGTGCTCCTCTCCAGTTTTCGCTTTTCTAATGATCCACGTGCCTTGTCATGTCAACCACATAATTAACTCCACGTGTAACATTTATTTTTACCAATATAGAGTCCCCCCACTTACCAATTATTCAGCAATTAAATATTTGGGAAATGGATCACATTTATGGCGGCAATTTTTTGCCGTTTTTTCTCACGTACCATTGCATTTTCCTCTGAACCAATGCGTTGTATGTCACTTCCATTTAATGCATGTGACACGTGGCAGTCATCGATTGGTTCTGCAACTCTTCAGCGGGTTTTAGGGCTTTTTTGCGGCTACATCAGTCACGAAATGACTATTTTCATAATGATGTTTCCATCATTACCCTCTTTACATGACGGTTGCTTCTGCATATAAATAAATCATTTGCCTTTGCTTTTACAAAATACTTTCTTCAGTGTTCTTTATTTACAACTTGCTCTTGTTCTTCATTACGTACTACTTCCCCATACAACTATGTCTTCTTCAAATCCTGATCCTCGAAAAGTCATCATAGTAGATGAACTTTCCCCTTCTTCCGCTCCTATCAGGAGTAGGAGAGGTGGTAGGTTACGTAGTTTAGGATCAATATCTGTACGTGGTTCTCCTTCTCAACCCAGTACTACTCCTTCATCATCTTTTAGAACTAGGGCTTCTTCTTCACATAGATCTTCCGCTAGAAGTAGGGATTCTAGTGAACCGCTTTGTGAACCTACTGTCGACAAGATTATTCCCGCTGAACTTTCCTTTGTCATTGATAGAGAATTAATTAAAAATAATATCACTTCCATGACTTCTCACGATCGTGCTGATGTTTACCCTTTCCAGATTACTGAGGGTTTAGTTTCTATTGTGCGGAGAGATTGCTATTGGAAATTTGACTTCCCGATTCTAGTCCCCCAAGAAGATCAAAGGATCACTTCCTTTAAAGCTGGTTTTTTCTTTTGTGTATATTTATCCCTTCACATTAGGTTTTAGGCCACCTATTGATCCAGTTATCATTGAGTTTTGTCGCTTCTTCGATGTGTGTTTAGGACAGATTGGTCCTATTATATGGAGGGTTGTGGCATGCCTTAGATACTTGTCAAATTTGGCTTCTTTACTTTTCACCTTTACCATCTGATTCATCTTTACTCTCCCAAATTATTTCGTCATGGGATTTTTACTCTCGTGGTGAGGAGTAAGAGGGTTTTGGTTAGCCCTGAAGACGACAAAGATCGTGGCTCGTATGCCCGATTTGTTACTGCTCCTACAAGTGGGTTAGTAGGAGAAGAGAACATGCCCTTCCCTGAGAAGTGGAACTTTGCACGTAAGTCTTTCTTTCAATCTTTTATTTATCTTCTTTTTTTTGTGAAGAACTTGTAATCTCGTAACTGTTTTACTTTTCTTTCTCAGCAACCATGGGAACTATTGAGGAGATTCCTGATTTCCGTGGTTGGGTAGAGAAATTGTTAACCGTTGCTCCTATGGAAGAAAGGTCCTGAAAATACCTTTCAAACAAATTTGGATGGAAAGTTAAGACTCACGGTAACTTTCTCTTTCACTTTCCTCCTTACTTCCATGTTTATTTTGGAACTTATTAACCCCTTTCTTTGTTAGGGTTTCCCATTCGAGGTGTGCGTGTTGCTTCAATCACTGCTTCAAGGCTCTCTCTATCAAAGGCTCAAGAAATAATCTTGAGTTCTTCGTCAAAAAGAAAAGCTGATAGACCACAGAACTCTGAGGATGAAGAAGAACGGGACGAAGGCTCGTTGTTTTGTAAGCCACGGGCTAGGAGACGAGTCATTTAAGTTGACGAAGCTACTCCCCCTCCTAGTTTTGTTCCCATGTCCGAGCCTGAAAATGCTACCTTAGTGAGTTCTGATGAAGAGACGCCTGCTGCACCCCGTGACTCTACTGAACAGCTCTTTTCTCGTGGGTTTGATGAAGAAAGCTTTGGCTTTATATTTGAGGAAATGCCTCTTGCCACTTTTCATGCCTCTGCTCCGATTGAACCTCTGTTACACGTTCCTGTTGTTGTTGCCATTGTTCCGGCCATGGCTATTTTGACTTCCTCGAATGCCCCTATAGTTACAACTTCCCATGTTGAAGTTGGTTCCTCCAGTAACAGTAGGTCAATGAAACAAGTTACCATCGAGATTCCTGAAGATGGTAATCTTTTGAAGAAATCTTGACAAGCTGATGTATGGCTGAAACCACTGATTGGCCCGGTTGAGAAGTCAAAACTGGAAAGTCATAGCTTTCTAATGTGGATGAATGATATTGTGCATTCATCTTTAAAGGTATAAACCCTATCTTTTTATTTTACGTGATTTCTCTTTTACTGGTATCACATTCCTCTTTTCATTGCGTAGATCAATCTCATCAGAACGGAGATGATGAAAGGATCGTCCACACAAAGCAGTTAATGAATGATTACCATACTAGGCGGACAACTGGAAAGAGCAGTTCAAGGGGCTTCAAGATGGAGGTTTTAGAGGAAGAAAAGTGCACCTTAGAGCAGCAAGTAAAGGTTATGGCAGCGGAACTAGCGGTTGAGAAAGCCGCATCCAATCAGGCGGGCAAAGACAAGAATATTCTCGAGTCTTCATTTGCTGAGCAGCTTTCCAAAAAGGATTTGCTAAACCAAAAAGAAGCTTACTCTGGGGAGCTTGTTCAAATGTTCACGCAAACTCAAGAAGATCTTCGTGTATCCTCAGACAAGGTTTAGTTTTTAGAGATATCTCTTGCCCCCTACAGGCTTCTTACGATGCTGCCTTGAATGAGAAGGATGAATTAAGAGCTGAGGTTGAGCAGTGGGAAAAAGATTATGAGGCCCTTGAAGATAAAGCCGTCGTTGATGTTAGCTGGGGTTTTTTGAACACTCGCCTCGAAACGTTAATGGAAATAAATCGGGAAGGCTTTGACTTAGATGCTGAGATTGTAAAGACTAGAGAGACAATTGAAAAGACCCAGCAGAGTCAAAGTTTTTCTTCACCTGAGGTTGGCATTTCCAAGGGTGATGAAATCGCTCCTGGTGAGGCTATTGTTCAACCTTCTCCTACTCAAGTTGCTCTTCCTTCTGGTGATGATGTCACTCTTCATCCTACCGGTTCAGATTCTGCCCCAAAGTGAAAGTTAAAAAGTTTGAAATGTTTCTTTATTTTTTTTTATTGGTGGAACATTTGGAGATTTATCCCTGGTCCCAATTGGGGGTAATGTTTCGGAAAATCTTACCCCTAGTCCGTTTTGGGGTTTTTTGTATAAGACAATTAAGTTGGAACTAAGTTCATACTTAGTTTTAACCAAGTTATTATAATATCATCTTCTAAGTTTTTGTTCAACTTCTATGATAATTTATTCCGAGTTTCTGTACTACTCTTTTGTTATGCATTAAAAATGCTTCAGTACTTCGTGACTTTTTGAAACAAGTACGATTTATAAAAGTGGGCCCTTTTATAAATGACACTTAATGAAGAAGACGTCCCAACTTCATAATGGTGTAAACATACGAAAGAAGAAATAGGAACACACACGTTTCTTTGAATAACTTTGAGAAAGTTTTGTATCTTTCAAACTTTCAAATTGTATAATACTTTACATGTATTCAAATATCATTTATAACTCTTTCGTAATTATTTTCTTTACAACAGATTTTATAAAATTCAAGGGTATATTTTGCAACCATGACTAAATATTGCCATTCGTAAGATTTTGAAATTTACATCCACGAGTGTATTCTTCATAGGTTTTTGAATCAGGCTTGCGTTTTTGGATCTTGACTTTGCTCATAAATTTTGATTTGTTGGGTAGACCATAGGCTTGACTTGAATTCTGACTTTTCCAGTCTTCTTTGCCTTCCTTATATATATATAGTCTCCCAAGTATTTGAGCTTTGAAGTATGAAATCTCGAGCACTTGATTATTCCTTTCATGTGGTCCATTTCCTGAAAAGGAAAAACATACGGGACTCGGAGGTATATATAATTTAGATGATGACTGATTAACCCTTTATATTTCCATCAGAAAGGTTGCAGTCCTAGACCGGGAATAATGTTGCTCTCGCGTGTCTTTCAGATCTAATATCATCATTTGGTGTGGGCTAGCTTTTTGCCTATCATCTAAAATTGTTAGTATAATTTTAACTATACAAAACAAAATTTGTAACTGAACGATACCTGACCGTGGGTATTTCTTTTGCTCAGAAATAGTATATTCCAACTAGAGGGTAAAACCTTGCCATCCATAGTTTCTAACTCGTAGGCACCTTTTCCAGCGATACCTCGAACTTTATAGGGTCCTTCACAGTTTGGATTTAACTTTCCCGCTCCGGTTGTTTTCATTGATTGGAAAACCTTTTTAAGAACGAAGTCCCCAATTTTAAAGTACCTGAGGTGAGCCTTTTTGTTGTAGTATCGTTCTATGATTTGCTTTTGTGCTGCCATCCGTATTAAAGTTGCTTCTCTTCTTTGTTCGAGTAAGTCCAAGTTTGTTCTTAATTTCTCATCGTTCGACTCTTCTGTTGCCAATGTGAATCTCGTGCTTGGTTCTCCTATTTCAACTGGGATTAAAGCTTCTGAACCGTACACAAGCAAAAATGGAGTTTCTCCCGTGACTATTTTTGCTGTGGTTCTATAAGCCCATAACACTCCTGGTAATTTTTCAGGCCAATTCCCTTTTGATTTTTCTAGCCTCTTCTTCAAATTATTGATGATAATCTTATTTGTTGACTCAGCTTGTCCATTTGCCACGGGATGGTAAGGTAAAGAGGTTATTTGTTTGGTTTGCTAACTTTGAAAGAACTCCGTGATTTTCAAGTCTATAAATTGTGGGCCATTATCACATACGATTTCTTTTGGAACTCCAAACCGGCATATAATATTTCGCCAAATGAAGTCTTTCACCTCCTTTTCTCGTACCTGTTTGAAAGCTCCTGCCTCTACCCATTTTGAAAAGTAATTTGTTAACACTAATAAGAACCGTACCTTTCCTTTAGCTTGTGGGAAAGGCCCTACTATATCCATTCCCCATTTCATAAATAGCCATGGGGAAATAATTGTATGTAATAACTCTACAGGTCGATGCATATTGTTAGCATATCATTGACACTTATCACATTTGGCTACAAAATTTTTTGCATCTTCTTCCATTTTAGGCCAGTAGTATCCTGCCCTGATTAGTGTTTTAACTAAATATCTTCCACCTGCGTGATTTTCGCAATGTCATTCATGTACTTCCCTCGTCACGTACTCTGTTTGATTGGGTCCAAGGCACCTTGCTAAAGGACCGCCAAATATTTTTCGATATAAATTATCTCGAATTAGGCAGTCACGAGCAGCTTTTCGTCGAAGCACTTGAGATTCTTTTTTGCCTTCAGGTACAATCCCGTACTGTAAAAAATTAACAATCTCGTTTCTCCAATCCCACGTTAAATTATTAAAGCTTACCTCATGTTTTTCCTGATCAAGTGTTGAATGAAATAAATGTATTACAATAGCATTTTCTTCACTCGTTACTTCTGCAACTGAAGCAAGGTTAGCCAACGTGTTTGCTTCTGCATTTTCTTCCCTGGGTATTTGCAAGATCATCCATGATTGGAATTGCCTGACCAGTTCTCGTGCCTTTTCCAAGTATTGTTGCATTTGTGCCTCTCTAGCAGTGTAAGTCCCCTGCATCTGATTGACTACCAGTTGAGAGTCATTTTTAATCATGATTTGCTCTATGGAGAGTTCTCGTGCTAGTTCCAAACCTGCAATTACAGCTTCATACTCTGCTTCATTATTAGTAATAGGGTAACATTTAATTGCTTGTCTTATACTTTCACTTGAGGGTGGGATTAAGACAATACCTAAACTGGCCCCTTTAACATTTGAAGAGCCATCAGTAAATAAATTCCACGCACATGGATTAGCTCTAGTAAAAATTTGTAATTCCTTTTCTACTTCAGGAATTATTTTTGTATTAAAATCTGCGACGAAATCTGCTAAAACTTGAGACTTTATCGTTGGTCTAGGTTGATAACTAATGTCATATTGACTTAGTTCTATTGCCCACTTGGCTAGTCTGCCTGACAATTCTTGTTTATGCAAAATATTCCTTAATGGATATGCAGTTACTACAGAGATAGGACGGCACTGAAAACATGATCTCAATTTCCTAGTTGTCATGACTAATGCTAAAGCTAGTTTCTCTATATGAGGATATCTAGTTTCAGCATCTGATAAAGATTTACTAACATAATAAATAGGAGATTATTTACCTTTGTCCTCCCTTACTAAAACTGCACTTACAGCTACTTCTGCAACTGCAAGATATACAAATAGTCTTTCTCCATCCCTTGGTTTAGACAGTAGGAGAGAATTTGTTGAGTATGCCTTCAAATCTTTGAGGGCTTGTCGGCATTCCTCAGTCCATTCAAACTGATTTTGCTTCTTCAATACTGAAAAGAATTTAACGCTTTTCTCTGAAGATCTTGAAATGAATCTTCCCAAATCTGCAATCCTACCTGTCAATCTTTGTACCCCTTTTTTTCTTGTGAGTATATCAGGTATTTCTTCAATAGCTTTAATCTGTACAGGATTTACTTCAATTCCTCTATTAGACATGAGAAAGCCTAGAAACTTACCTGAAGCTATGCCAAAAGCACACTTTTCTGGGTTCAGTTTCATATTATATCTGCGGAGGATCTCGAAGGTAGTTGAAAGATGTCGAAAATGATCTTCCTCTTGTGTAGATTTGACCAACATATCATCAATGTACACTTCCATCGTCTTCCCCAGATGTTCTTGGAACATCTTGATCACCAACCTCTGATACGTGGCTCCAGCATTTTTCAAGCCTAAAGGCATGACTTTGTAACAATAAGTCCCCCTGTTTATAATAAATGAAGTTTTTTCTTCATCTAAGGGGTCCATTTTTATTTAATTATAATCAGAATACGTATCTAGAAAGCTTAATAATTTGTGGCATGTGGTAGCATCAATCAATTGATCTATATGCGGTAAAGGGAATGAATCCTTCGGGCATGCTTTATTTAAGTCAGTGTAATCCACACAAACTCTCCATTTACCTTTTTTTCGGAACTACCACAATATTAGCTAACAAATTAGGATATTTACCTCGCGTATTGAATCGATCTTTAAGAGTTTTTGTACCTCTTCATTGATTACTTGATTTTTGAATGATCCTTGCTTCCTCTTCTTTTGTTTGACAGGTATGAATAATGGATCTTCATTTAATTTATGAGTCATCACCTCCGAAGGTATACCTGTCATTTATGAATGGGACCATACAAAACAATCCGCGTTAGCTTTTAAATATTCAATTAACTTACCTCTCCTTTCTGGGTTTAACCTTGCTCCGATATGAATTCTTCAATTTGGCCATTGTTCGAATAGTGGAACAACTTCAAGATCCTCAATCGTTGTTTTAATGTTTTCGTTCTCCTATGGCTCTTGAATTACATCTGGTCTGGAGTCCACGTCTGTTTGTTTTGATACAATTTCTGTTGAAATTTGATTTACCGCATCTTTCTCACTTGCACCCGCATCTTTTTGACTTGCACTCGTATCTTTTTGACTTGCATTCGTATCTTTTTGACTTGGCTGTATCACCGAATTGATGCTCCTTGAAGTTTGTTGATCTCCTCAAATCTGTTGAATTCCCCATTTTGAAGGGAATTTGATAACCTGATGTAATGTGGATGGCACAACATCCATATCATGAATCCACGGCCTCCCAAGAATCACATTATAGGCCATATCCGTGTCTATCACTTGAAATTTTGTTTCTTTGATGACCCCTTCTGCGTATGTGCTTAGTTTAATCTCGCCCTTTATAATAATGGTTGAGTTATCAAACCCAGATAAGGAACGTGCTTTTGGAACTACACGATCGCCCCTCAGCATTTCGTTCACTACTCGTAATAGAATGATATTCACAGAGCTACCTGGGTCAATCAAAACTCGTTTTACATTAGTATCATGTATAAGTAAAGACATTACCAGTGTATCATTGTGAGGAATCATTAATCCATCGGCACTGCATCATCAAAGGTTATGTCGCTGTCTTCCAGAGTTTGGCGAGTTCACTTCCCGTGATTTATTGTGAACTTTGTTGTTTTTCTCGCGGCTGTATAGGTTACGTCGTTGACTTCTTCTCCGTTGTTTATCACATTTACTGTTCTCTTTGGAGACGGAGGTTTTGGGGGCTCTTGCCTATTTTTCATGTAAGCTTGTTTGCCTTTCTCGTTGAACAATTCCGTCAGATAGCCTTGCTTCAATAAATGTTCCACCTCACCTTGTAATAATCTGCAGTCTGATATTCTATGGTCGTGATCATTATGGAACTTGCACTAAAAGTCAGGGTTTCTTCTATTTGGATTTGATCTCATCTCTTTAGGCAATCGTACCTTATCCCCCATGCTTCTTAAACTAGCGACCAACTCGGAGGTACTCACGTTAAAATTGTAGTCCCCAATCCTTGCGTTTGTATTGGCATCTCTGTTACGTTCACCTCGAACTTTTCTGAATCTCGACGATGTCGAACCTGAATCTCTATTTGCGAATCTGTGATCAGCCCGCACGTTTTTGAATTTGGAACGAGCTTCTCACCCTGAAGGTCCCATATAAGGCTTGTACCTATTCTTATCGGACCTCTTCTCAGATTTTGACCGCCTCGAACCTATTTTTTCTTCAACCCTTGACTGAGCTACGATATCTTCTTCGATCCGTAACTTGGTACTGTACCTATTATAGACATCATTCCATGTCGTGGCAAGGAATTCTCGTAGGCTCTCTTTAAGCCTCCTCGTAGCTTCTGAACGTTTCTCGTTTAAATTGCTTGCAAATGCCATGACTGCCCAATTGTCAGGTACTCTTGGTAGCAACATTCTTTCACATTGGAATTTGTCTATGAATTCTCGAAGCAATTCTGTATCTCCTTGCTTTACTTTGAATATATCCTTCATTCTCTTTTCAACTTTTTGTGCACCTAAGTGTGCTTTTATAAATAGATCTGCAAGCTCAGCAAAAGAGTCAATAAAATTTTCAGGTAAAAGAGAGTACCATGTTAATGCTCCTTTGGTAAGTGTTTCCCCAAACTTTTTAACCAGCACAGATTCAATCTCCTGCTTGGTTAAATCATTGCCTTTTACTCCCGTGGTAAATGCAGTAACGTGGTCACGTGGATCGGTCGTTCCATCGTATTTCGGGATGTCATGCATTTTGAACTTTTTGGGAATTGGTAATGGAGCTGCGCTTGGTTTCTATGGTTGTTGTGAATATTTGTCGATATCAACTCCTTTGATCACAGGTGGTACGCCGGGTATTTGCTCAATACGGTCATTTTGTTCTTTCACTTATTTCTGCAAGGTTAGTATTAAAGTTTGTAAATCAGAATTATTAGGCGTACCTGGTCTCCCATCACGTGACTCATTGGGAGTTCCTCCGCTTCTAGAATTAGTCAACCCTGATCGTAGAATTTTCACAATTGCAGTATTGTTTGGTGGAGGTGTGGGTGGCACAGCTGGTAGTCCCCTCATGAAAGCCTGGAGAGCATCATTCACGTACTCAGCAATTAACTGCTTCACAGCATCCTGCTCGACAGTTTATTCATTTTCATGTTGTTCATTGTTATGAGTAGTGAATCTTTCTGGTGATGCTTCTCTTGAACTGCGTGGGGTTCCTTGAGGTGACAGAACTGGAGTTCCTTCCACCTGCTGGTTGTTGTCATTGACATTCGACATGATTCAGTTGAAAGAGAGTGATTTGGAAAGTAAGAGAAGATTATCAGATTCCCGGTAACGGAACCAATTTGTTTAACCAAAGAATTAGATTCTCAGTCAAAGCCTATTTTTAGAAGTACTCAGGTTACTGATAATCAAGAAATTCAATATTCTCTCATAAATAAGAAAGGAAATTAGAATAAGAAATGACAAAGTAATCAATAGAAAGCACAAGAAAGTAATTATATTCCAATAATAATCAGAATGTGTCCTTACAAATGATATTTCTTTCCCTTATATAGAGGTCTTCAAGTACAACGTCTTTTCCCTTTTATGACCGAGTCATTATGAGCATTAATGACATTAATGAAACGTTATAATTGGTAATCGTAACTGTTCGTGAAGATTCTGTAATGTTTGTAATTATCCATGCTCATTAATTGAAGATGCATGAATCTGCTCTTTTTACTGTCTTAGTTTATTCCACCGGTGCCTCTTCATATAACTTAAAGAGACTCAAACAACTGTTTCTTTTCACCTCGTGGGTGAATTGTTCGTATCTGCTGCGACTCGTGTCTCTTTTAGTGCTCGTCTCCAGCTGTCGCTTTTCTAGTAATCCACGTGCCTTGCCATGTCAACCACATAATTAACTCCACGTGTAATATTTATTTTTACCAATACATTAAGTTAATTGCCTAATTCTAAATTAATAATATATGTGTATTAAATAAATTTCTTAATTAAAATATAGACAGAATTTGAATAAAAGTTACTGATCTACTGAGATTATAACTTAAACTCTACTCTGCCGCTACCAATATATGCATAGTCCCAATCATTTTACATTACATAATGTTTTGCCGAATTTAACTTTTATACCATAGACAATATTGACAAATTACTGTAAGTAACAGGTCATAGCTAATAAGTGGAATTAATAACTTAGAAACCATGTCAACCAACTCGATGTAAGGTTAAATTACACAAGTTGTATAAAACTTTAACGCAATCAATGTATATAATTAAGTTAAATCCATTTACCATATCTCATTTTCATTATAGTATGGTACGTTTGTTATAAGATAACCGAATTTCATCATGTATTTACTAAGATATATATGTTTGACGCTCGTCGTAATATAAGTAGCTGTTGTGATTTATCAGACTTAAATCTTTGTTGTGGAGTTGATAAATTATACGCCCTTTGGTTAAATTATAAGAACTTACTTCAATATTGACTCTATCTCTTGGCCATATCTATATAAAACTATGTCGGATATTTTCTAAAACATAATAAGTAACCAGATCTAAACGAACCAGGAATAGATCGTTGGGAAGCAATTCTTAGCCTCTGTAAAGTCCATCTTGTTGCAATAGAAATGAACAAAAATAAATAAGTTTTGAAAGAAAAACGATTTATGGATGAAATTTATCGACAAATGTATTCAATTATTAGAAAGAAAAAAGTCAAATTCGAATTAGCATCAACTAGGAGTGAGGCAAAGAAGTCCTACAAAGCTTGTTTCGTGGAGTAACAATTTGTGCTGCTTTCAATTAAACGAAAAGGAACAATCAATTCTTGTTAATCTAATTTATTTTCTACACCTAACACTCAGACGTTCATAATTAGTAGACCCACAAATTATTTTATGTACTATAAAATGAGGAACAGTAAGAAAAAATGTAGGGGTCAGAATATGATGCTGTCATAAAGTGAAAACAATTGATCGGAAAATACTACGTAGCTAGCTAGTACGTGGTCAGATATGCTTCACAAAAGGTTGGCGCATCACATCAATGGCTCACTCTTTAAAGCTGGAAGACAATTCCTGAATCCCTAAACTTAATCATTAGAGAAGTATTCTGCGTCTGATTTAGTAATGCAAAAACATGAATATTAATGGGAGATATATATCATGTTTTGTTGGGCTACAAATTAGTATGAAGCTTTTTAAATTGCTTGCTAAACCTAAGTGGGCTGTTAAATAAAAATGTCATTGGACTGTCCTGGACCTTGCCATTAGGGCGAAGTGCATGTAAAAATAGCACGGGCTAGCCAGTTCGGTAATTGAAAAATAACCAACATTTGTAAAGTCATTGAAAAATAGTCACTATTTTACCGCAACACGAAAAGTTCCAGCATAATATACTGGAGATTGGTGCACCTGTGTATGAACTTCCACTATATTATGCTGGAACTCCAGCACACGAAAAGTTCCAGCATAATATACTGGAGATTGGAGTACATGTGTATGAACTTGCATCATATTATGTTGGACTAGTATATTATGCTGGAAGTTCACATATAAAAAATTCGAACTCCAGTATATTATGCTGTAATATTTTTTGGATTTTGAACAGTATTTTCGTTCAGATTTATCTTTACATGAAAAGTGGCTAAATTTTGATTACTTTTGAAACTGTAACTATTTTTCAATTACCACTTGTAAATCTGACTATTTTGTAATTTCACCCGAAGTGCACTAGTAGCCACTTTTAAGGCTGCTATTCAAAATATATTCACAATTTATAAGGTATTTAATGATTGGCCAATTCACCCAAACTTAAGACTAAGTATCCTGAATTATTATATCCTAAATTTTTGAGCTGCTAATTTAAAATTCATAACTAAGTGTCCTGCATTTCTGAAGTGTTAATTTAAATTCTGGATATAAAATTCTTTTTGGACATAATATTCGAACTTTAAGACATGATGTCCTAAGGCTTGAAACTTGTGGTTTAAACTTCAGAACATCGTGTCCTGAAGTTTTAGCAAATTGGCTAATCTTTAAATATATTATAAAATATTAATATATTTTAAACAACATGCCTAAAAGTGACTATCTGATATCATTTTCACATTATACTGGAAATGACGCTGGATGGATCTTTTTTAAACCACTGTTTATATTTTGACCCCATAAAGAAAAAATTTAAGAATAAAAGACCCACGTTAAAATTTTAAAGCACGCTCATCAGAATTTTAAAGCACCAAAAATTATGACGATCATTAAAATTTTTAGTCATCCGTTAAGATCTGTGGCAAAATCCTAACGATCATCCTCATTGCTGAAATTATGCTCAGCGTGCTTTAAAATTCCGGCAATCCGGAAAAATCTTACCCAGCATGTTTTACCAAGAAAAACCCGCAAACCCAAAAAAAGTCGAGATTAAAAAATCTTAACCAACTCGACTTATATGCACCCCTAGTAAAAATATTTACACGATCAAGTCGCGCTAAATTTATTATATTTCAAAACTTTTATAATTAATATTAATTGATAGTTTGATAAAAAAATATTAATTATTATTACCGATTAAATTATTTTGATAGTGTAAGAAAATTGTACGAAATTTTACCTCATATAGCAAAGGTATACATCCTATTTATTATAAACTAAAATTATTTTAAAATATTATTTTTTATAGCTACTTTTTATATTTTATACCAAAATAAGTATTTTATAGTATTTACTATTATTGAAGCATGAAATAAGGCATGAAATACGCTATTTATGTTTTTCCTCTCTCTTAAACAGCTGGACATACCTATTTTTAAGGGATTGTCGTTACTGTATTCATGAATACATGGCGCGAATACATGTGAATACATGCGCGTACAGCTGTATTCATGAATACAACAGCGCGAATACATGTGAATACATGCGCGTACAGCTGGACTGCCCTGATTTTAGGCGCTTTTTGTTGTTGTATTCATGAATACATGGCGCAAATACATGTGAATACATGAGCGTACAGCTGGACTGCCCTGATTTTAGGCGCTTTTTACTGTTGTATTCATGAATACAGCAGTGCGAATACATGCGTGTATAGCTGGACTGCCATAATTTTAGGCGCTTTTTACTGTTGTATTCATGAATACATGGCGCGAATACATGTGAATACATGCGCGTACAGTTGGACTACCCTGATTTTAGACGCTTTTTGCTGCTGTATTCATGAATACAGTAACGCGAATACATGTGAATACACTACCGTAATAACTGAATAGTAGCTATAGGAAATAATTATGTATATGATAGTTATAGAAAGTTAATAGTCACTAAGCAATAGTGGTTTCTGAAAATTCTTTTTAAAACTATCCAATTTGGGTTTCTCTAACCTTATATATTAGGGATAAACTATTTAGGAAAAAAGATAGTCGGATGCTAGAGTGCAATTTGATCTAAATCTTGAATATCCAAAGTATAATTGGTCGATCAGGCTTAAGCCAGTGGCAAAACATTATGTACAACGATAGGCTACAATAATTAGTGATGAGACTGGATTTAATATATATGAAAACCTATCCAATTTCGGTCATCTGAAATATACGATCTTTAGGGTATTTATGTAACAATCCCGTAGTATAACTCTGTTATAGGGTACCTAAGCCTTTTAAAGGACAGTGCTCTTCCGAATTGAAATGAAAATTTTGGATATACGTGGTACGCATACCAAGGACTCTGTCTTAACATGGACCAAACACGGCAGAAGAATCCTATGTATTATGGAAGGAATACCAAATTGTTGAGTTTAAAAATGGGTTCCTATATTGATTTAACTAGATGCTGAATGTCACTGCGTCCACTTCTAATTTGTGTCAATTGTTATTTGGCTTAATAAGTCTTCCCAACTTCAAAAGCAGAGAGATCAATGTGCAGATTTCGTTTCCCAAGTATCTTAGGGATCCAGAGAAATGTGCCTAACTTTGTTGAATTGTGTAATCACATTTAAAAGTTTAAATTATTATCAAGGGCACGTTTTTATTTATTAATTAAGTCATCGACATACTTCTTTAAATATAACGATATGATTCTTTTTTATGAGTAAAGTACGTTAAAATTTTTGTTAACAATGGTGGCAGTAAAACATCCCAAAAAGCGAAAGGCGGGAATTAATTACTAGTTAACAGAGTCAACCCTAAAATAGTTTGGCAAAACAAGATGTTGCGGAGACAGGATTTGAACCCGTGACCTCAAGGTTATGAGCCTTGCGAGCTACCAAACTGCTCTACCCCGCGCCGAAGATAAGAACTGAAAACTAATTTATATAGAATCTTTGAAAAAGACTTTCTTTCATAAGAAAGAAAATATGAGGATTCTTATCTGAATAATAATAACACGGGGAATCCAGAAAATTTTAAATTGCAACTGCTTGATAAAAAAAATGAAAATAAAGAACTCTTCTGGTTTCAACAACCTCTTGTGAGTCTTCTTTTCGATTATAATCGATGGAATCGACCATTTCGCTACATAAAGAATAATCGATTTGAACAGGCCGTAAGAACGGAAATGTCACAATATTTTTTAACTGAAGAACTCTACCTATTCTAATATCATGTTAATTATTTGAACATTATTTTTATTTATTTATTGAAGACTTTGTTATTATTCTATATTGTTATAATAAACAATTAAACTTTCTAAAAAAATAAAACAGAAAGTTAGTAATACTTGTTTAACGAAATAGATTCTGGAAAATAAGAAAACAGTATACGAATAAATCGAGCCCACTGAATACACAGTGTGTCCTTAAGAAAATTATTCCCCTCAAGTACCCGAGGTGCTGGAATATATCCTCCCAGGATAGAACGATTTAACTTACCAGTGTATATGTACCAAAACTCTGATGAACTGTGAACCACTCAATAGTCGTAAAACACACTGAAAAATATTGTGCAGAAGAAGAAGAAGAAGAAGAAGAAGAAGAAGCTCAGAAAATTTCGTAAGGAAAGATTCTGGGATTCAAACTCTATTTATAGAGTTGATGGCAATGTTTATGAAAAGGTTTGAAAAGGGGTGTTTGAAATATTGCGGGAAAAATATATTTAAAATAATCTGGGAAAGAAAACAGACCTGACCGAATCGGGTCGCGGGTTATTCCGGATTGAATTTTTTCGTTAATTATTTAATTAATTAATTAAATAATTGAAAGAAATTTTGTCCAAAAAGATTAATCAATCAATCGATCTTTGACCAAATCCGAAGCCGAAGCCGAATCCGGAGACGAAGCCGAAGCCGTAGTCGTAGCCGTAGCCGAAGCCGAAGCCGAGCGAGCGACGACGACGACGGTGCGAGGCTTGCCTTTTTCTTAACTCTTTAAGAGCTAGAAGAAGAGCAATTATATATATACCCATCAAAAGCCTTTTCTTCCTCCGATATGGGACAATGTCCCTTTCCCAAGGAAAACTCAAATATTTTATTTTCCCTCCATTTTTCATTCACCCTCTTTAAGCTACACAAGCTTAAAATCCCAACAATCCCCCACATGAATGGGGAATGGCTATAAAATAAAGGAATGCACGGACGCGTGTGTGTTTTACATGCAAGAATTAATTGCATCTGGATAAGTAGGTTTCCCTTTAAACTTTTCGTAGTGAACTTATATCGGATATACTCGGTCAATCGGTATATTTGATATCTTTGAACCGTCGAGCTTTGTTGTATATCTAGACAACATAAGTCATACAATCAATCCTTAACCATCTATGGTTCTCACGGTTGTGTTCGTTTCAGCCATGAACACCGCCTGGTTTCATGAGTGCTTAGAGAATGGGTCTTTACTTTCATTCCCCTTGAAGCGGCTTACACTACACACTCACATAGGTGATTTCTAAACGTGTAATCCTATAGATACACTATCTGGTCATATCCTGCCAGACTTAGCAAATCATTAAAAAACCTTTAAGCTTTGTTGACTCATCAAAAAGCCTTAATACTTTACCTCGATTTCTGAACATTGTCTTCATCACGAGAATGGGTTGAGTTATTTGACAAATGTTGAATTGTCATTCATAACTTTGTTTGATCTCTTTGAACCTAGCTCGTGGGATCTCCAGTCTACTAGGTAGAGTTACCGTCTATGATGACTTGTCCTAGACCTTAACCTCATTCTCTTTGATGATCTTTTAACTGCCTCTCTAGATAGGCCTTTTGTAAGTGGATCCGACACGTTATCTCTTGACTTTATGTAGTCAATTGTGATAACACCACTAGAGAGTAGTTGTCTAACGGTATTGTGTCTCCGTCGTATATGACGAGATTTTTCGTTATACATAACGCTCCATGCCCTGCCTATTGCCGCTTGACTATCACAATGTATACAAATAGGTGCCAAAGGTTTGGGCCAAAATGGAATATCTTCCAAGAAATTTCGGAGCCATTCAGCTTCTTCACCGGCCTTATCTAAAGCTATGAATTCAGATTCCATTGTAGAACGGGCGATGCACGTTTGTTTGGATGATTTCCAAGACACTGCTCCACCCCCAATTGTGAAAACATATCCACTCGTGGATTTAACTTCAGATGATCCAGTGATCCAATTTGCATCACTATATCCCTCGATCACGGAGGGATATTTGTTATAATGCAAAGCGTAATTTTGGGTATGTTTGAGATACCCCAAAACTCGTTTCATTGCCATCCAATGTATGTGATTGGGATTACTTGTAAACCGACTCAATTTACTAATAGCACATGCTATATCTAGTCGTGTACAATTCATGATATACATCAAACTTCCCAATACTCTTGCATAATCCAATTGTGAGTCACTTTCACCTTCATTCTTTTGAAGTGCATAACTCACGTCAATTGGAGTGTTGGCAATTTTGAAATCCAAATACTTGAACTTGTCAAGTACCTTTTCAATATAGTGAGACTGTGATAATGCTAGACCTTGTGGAGTCTTGTGAATTCTGATTCCTAAGATCACATCAGCAACTTCTAAGTCTTTCATATCGAATTTGCTAGCCAACATGCGCTTAGTAGAATTTATATCTGCCATGTTTTTGCTCATTATCAACATGTCATCAACATATAAACAAACAATGACTTCATGACCTGGAATATTTTTAATGTAAACACATTTGTCGCACTCGTTGATTTTAAACCCACTTGCCAACATTGTTTAGTCAAATTTGGCATGCCATTGTTCGGGTGCTTGTTTAAGTCTATAAAGTGACTTAACAAGTTTGCACACTTTCTTTTCTTTACCAGTTACCACAAAACCCTCAGGTTATTCCATGTAAATCTCTTCCTCTAATTCTCCATTTAAGAAAGTTGTTTTAACATCCATTTGATGGATTTCAAGACCATACACGGCCGCTATTGCCACTAACACCCTAATAGATGTTATCCTCGTTACTGGTGAGTAAGTGTCAAAGTAATCAAGGCCTTCCTTTTGTCTATAACCTTTGACAACAAGTCTTGCTTTATATTTGTCAATAGTGCCATCAGCTTTCACTTTCCATTTAAAGATCCATTTCGAACCTAAAGGCTTATTTCCTGGAGGAAGATCTACCAATTCCCATGTATGGTTATCCAAAATTGATTGAATCTCACTATTGACTGCCTCTTTCCAAAACGCTGAATCAGAAGATGACATAGCTGCTTTAAAAGTTTGAGGCTCATTTTCAAGCAAGAATGTCACAAAATCTGGTCCAAAGGAAGTAGATGTTCTTTGACGTTTGCTACGCCTTGGATCTTCTATACTTGGAGTATTTTTCTTTGGTTCTTCCCGAGGTCGTTTAGGTTTTTTACTTAACGACTCACATTCAGTTTTATATGGATAGATGCTTTCAAAG
Organism: Nicotiana tabacum; assembly: GCF_000715075.1. Classification (NCBI taxonomy): domain Eukaryota; kingdom Viridiplantae; phylum Streptophyta; class Magnoliopsida; order Solanales; family Solanaceae; genus Nicotiana; species Nicotiana tabacum. The sequence goes on from NC_134098.1 coordinate 62,569,502, forward strand.
AATTCAGCACTATCTGATTCCATTACCGTATTAATGTGAATTTCGGGATTATCAGATTTATGAACCAAAAACCGACATGCTTTACTGTTTGTAGCATATCCAATGAAAACGCAATCAACAGTTTTTGGTCCGATTTTAACCCTTTTAGGTAAAGGAACTTGTACCTTTGCTAGACACCCCCACACTTTAAAATATTTCAAGTTGGGTTTTCTTCCTTTCCATTTTTCATATGGAATAGATTGCGTTTTGTTGTGGGGTACTCTGTTGAGTATTCGGTTAGCTGTAAGGATATCTTCGCCTCACAAACTCTGCGGTAATCCGGAACTTATTAATAAAGAATTCATCATTTTCTTTAATGTCTGATTTTTCCTTTCCGCAATTCCATTGGATTGAGGTGTGTAAGGTGCAGTAGTTTGATGGATAATTCCATATTCCGACCATATTTCTGAAATGAAAATTCATATTCTCCACCCCTATCACTTCTAATCATTTTGATCTTTTTATTCAATTGATTCTCCACTTCATTCTTGTATTGCTTAAATGCTTCAATTGCTTCATCCTTACTATTAAGCAAATAAACATAACAATATCGAGTGCAGTCGTCAATAAAAGTAATAAAATACTTTTTTCCACCTCGAGATGGTGTCGACTTCATATCACAAATGTCAGTATGAATTAAGTCTAAAGGATTTGAATTCCTTTCAATAGACTTATAAGGATATTTTACAAACTTAGACTCAACACATATTTGACATTTTGATTTATTACACTCGAATTTAGGCAACACTTCTAAATTAATTAACTTCCGCAAGGTTTTGTAATTGACATGTCCTAAACGAATATGCCATAAATCATTTGACTCCAATAAATAAGAAGAAGCTGCAATTTTATTCATACTGTCAAAAACTATTACATTTAGTTTGAAGAGGCCCTTTGTGAGGTAGCCCTTTCCAACATACATTTCATTCTTGTTTACAACAACTTTATCAGAAATAAATACACATTTGAATCCGTTCTTAACAAGCAAAGAAGTAGAAACTAAATTCTTCCTAATAGTAGGAACATGAAGAACGTTGTTGAGCGTTAACACCTTGCCGGAAGTCATCTTCAGGAATATTTTCCCATAACCTTCAATCTTGGCTGTTGCAGTATTTCCCATGGAAAGCTCTTCTTCGGGACCAGCAGTAGAGTAAGTCGCAAATGCTTCCTTGACAGCACAAACATGTCGAGTGGCTCCAGAGTCAATCCACCACTCCTTCGGATTTCCAACTAGGTTGCATTCCGAAAGCATTGAACACCGATCATCAATGTCATAATTCTTCTCCACTATATTGGCCTGTCCCTTCTTCTTATACTTTTTCGGGAGACGACAATCAGGGGCTTTGTGACCGATTTTTCTACAATTGTAGCAGCTGCCCTTGAATTTCTTTTTGTTTTGCTCCTTAGTCTGTCCAGAAGACCTCTTTCTCTTCTTACTTTTTGGAGCAGTCTCCTCAACGATATTAGCTCCCATGATCGTTGAATTTTCACGAGACTTCTTCTCGGCTGTTTTGTTGTCTTCCTCAATCTTGAGACGAATCACAAGATCTTCCAACTTCATTTCTTTGCGCTTAAGATAGTTCTCGAAATCTCTCCACGAAGGAGGCAATTTTTCAATCATTGCAGCCACTTGAAATGCTTCATTCACGACCATACCTTCAGCAATAAGGTCATGAAAAATAAGTTGAAGCTCCTGAACTTGGGTTCCAACAGTTTTACTGTCTATCATTTTATAGTCTAGAAACTTGGCAACCACGAACTTCTTCAAGCATGCATCTTCAGTCTTGTACTTCTTCTCAAGTGCGTCCCATAATTCTTTCGAAGTATTCATCGCATTGTACACATTGTACAAGTCATCCTCTAAAGCGCTTAAGATATAGCCTTTGCAAAAAAATCTGCCTGCTTCCACGCCTCAACAATCATAAATTTCTCGTTGTCCGTCATGTCCGCAGCAGGCACTGGAGGTTCTTCACTAGTGAATTTCTGCATACCAAGTGTGGTAAGCCAGAAGAACACCCTTTGCTGCCATCCTTTGAAGTTGGCTCCGGAAAATTTCTCCGATTTCTCTGCCGGTGGAACAGCAGTCCGGCTTGACGAGGCTATCGTCGTTGCCGCAATAGTCACAGAAGAATTTCCGTTATCAATTGCCATTTTTCACTGTAAATAATAGAAGAGTTCAATTAATGGCAAAATCAGAACAGTACACAATACTGTTATTAACAACAAAAAAAATAGTATGTATAAAACTGAAGTTTTTATATACTGTTTTACAGAAAAATGATGAAATTTTTATGTTCTTCAAATCGTCTTACGAATTTCAATACTCTGATGAAGTTTTTATATCTTCAAATCAGAATAGTAAAATTCAGAAGGAGTAGAAAACCACACAGGTTTTAATCTCCACAAACAAAATACAGAATATAAAAAAAATATAATTTCCTTAAGATTGTTATTATTCTGTATTGCTATAATAAACAATTAAACTTTCTGAAAAAATAAAACAAAAAGTTAGTAATACTTGTTTAACGAAATAGATTCTGGAAAACAAGAAAACAGTATAGGAATAAATCGAGCCCACTGAATACACAGTGTGTCCTTAAGGAAATTATTCCCCTCAAGTATCCGAGGTGCTGGAATACATCCTCCCAGGATAGAACGATTTAACTCACCAGTGTATAGGTACCAAAACTCTGATGAACTGCGAACCACTCAATGGTCGTAAAACACACTGGAAAATATTGTGCAGAAGAAGAAGAAGAAGAAGCTCAGAAAATTTCGTAAGGAAAGATTCTGGGATTCAAACTCTATTTATAGAGTTCATGGCTGCGGGTCATGGGTTATTCCGGATTGAACTTTTTCGTTAATTATTTAATTAATTAATTGAAAGGAATTTTGTCCAAAAAGATTAATCAATCAATCGTTGACCAAATCTGAAGCCGAGCGAGCGACGACGACGACGGCGCGAGGCTTGCCTTTTTCTTAACTCTTTAAGAGCTGGAAGAAGAGCAATTATATATATACCCATCAAAAGTCTTTTCTTCCTCCGATATGAGACAATATCCCTTTCCCAAGGGAAACTCAAATATTTTATTTTCCCTCCATTTCTTATTCACCCTCTTTAAGTTACACAAGCTTAAAATCCCAACATGCTTGAATGATGTGAACATCTCACCTAAACGGTTAAAAGAGAGCACAAATATACACGTTTGAAACCACTCCCAGCCGGATGCAAGCTGACAATTTACAATAAATATCACGGAAACATCTGCATGAGCAAGCACAAAATGAGCATTTTCGGCTAGTTTGGAGTTTAGGAGTTCTCTATAGGAATGCAAATGCTGAACTTCACCCCTCTAGACTAAAGTATAGTATAGACTATGGAGTTCAAATTCTCAGTAGGAACTAAAATCATTGAAATAGATGGAGGTGGGGAATTAATGGGAGGAGGGGTTCACATGTCAGAAACAAGAATTTCACGGACGAAGAAATGGGTGGAAAAAGCCACAAGAAAAGGACACAAGCAACCTATTCAACCTCATGTGTTCCCTTACAAAAATCCACTCGCCAATCTTGTCCCTTTTATAACACCACATGCGAACCTGTCTCCTCAGTCCAGATTCCCAACTATTTTGTGCCACCTATCATTCCCATCTTTCTTCTTTTTTGATAATAATCCTTCAATCATAATACCAACTTCCTCAAATATTCCTCCATTCCAAAATTGTTAGCATTCATTTCCCTCGTCATTAATGGCTTCCACTTCCATTTCTACTAGGCTATTCTTGATTTGGGTTGTTATTTTCTTGGCCTGCCAAAATACTTTTCTCTCATTGGCCTTGAACAGAGCATCTTTGTTAAATATACCAGCTTCTACTATTTCAGCTGCACCTGCATTGTTACCAAATCCACCTTTATCTTCACCTCCACTACCTGCTCTTTCTCCTGATATAAGTCCTCTTTTTCCTTCACCAGGTGGCTCTGAGCTTGCTCCTACTGATTCTGCACTGCCCTTAATTCCTTCTAGCCCCAGCCCTCCCAATCCAGATGCTATGATTGCTCCTGGACCTACATTTTTTCCGTTTTCGCCTTCTGAGTCTTTGCCAGTTGCTTCTGCAGTTCCTCTGTTGTCATCTCTGTGTACAATGCTGGTACTTGGTCTAATCTCATTCTGGTTTACGCAGCTCCACGGTGTGTGAAGGTTCGAGTATGTTTGTCCATTGTTGGTTGTGTCTTTTAAGGTACAATTGATAGAGTTTAACAGTTTTCTCTTCTATTATGTACTATACTCTTTCTCATCTTCTTTCAGTAGTGTATAATTTTGTTAGGCTTCATTTCTGAGGTGTATTACATTTTCATTAAACAAATTAATTGAGATTTCACATGTCTTGTGTCAAACTAGAAGGGAATAAACATGATTTTGTTTGGTTTGTCTCAAGATTTGCATTCTGGTTCTTTCTTTGGATGGGTATATTATGTAGTTTATTAAGGACATACATAGCTGATGTGATTTGCTAACTATATGTTATGGTTATTAATGAAAACTTTGCAGTATCCAAGAAATGAATGAAAAACTGTACTTAATACTTTATATATTACGATACTACAACAAATTGTTCTTACCATAATAACATCAAGAATGACTTAGGAGTACTAGAATAGCAAATGTAATAAGAGTACTTCAAAATCCTACATACATTAACTATATCACTGCTTCTAGACAACAACAAGAGTATAAAGAATGAAGCAATTGTACAAACAACAAAACTACAGTATCATTCAATTCGCAGCCTCTGACTAAGTAGATCAATTGAAGAGCCTCTTCCAAAACCCCTCTTGTTTTGATGTCTTGAGCTCAATACAAAGACTTTCCTTCTTTGGAGATGCCTTAGCAACACTCTTTCTCAGCATAACATTTTCCTCCCTCAGCAAATCCACAGCTAAACTGAGTTGTCTGATGACCTCTCTTTTCTCTTCATCTTTCTGCATTAGAAGCTCCTGCTGCACTTTGCTCTCTTCTTTCAGCCTCTCAATTTCTTCCTTCAGCTTCAGTACTTCATCATTGTTGACGCAAAAGCCACTTGATACCTCCACTGTTTCCTTCCCTGGTCGGGGAGTCTGTATTTCTTCTTCTTCTAAGTCAGGATCCTCGACCTCAGACATATCATCGGATAACTCAGACTCAGGATCAAAGGTTTCTGAATAACTGTCATAGGATTTTTCCGTGGAGCTCCTCATCAATTTCTCTTGAGGATACTTGGTGAAAGACAACGGAGACATCCACGGTGTTAAAAGGCGAGTACCAGATTCACACTTGATTTGATCATACTTCTCAGCCAACAACCGATGGGCCCTGTAGAATTCCTCAACCATGTTAATGAGCTGCGGTCGCTTCTTGTAATACATCTCTGCTCTTTGGGCGAAGGAATCAGCATCTTGTTCAACTAGCCTCAGCATGGCCTCTGTCTTCTCATCTAGTTCTGCAACAATATCCAATTTCAACAAGCTATATAAAGCAGGTCCAGAGGACCTTGCTAGCCCAGGATACTTAACAATCATCAACTTTAATTAAACAATTAAAAGAGAGAAAGAGGTTTATACATAACACTGAGGTAGGGCCAAAAGTTGACTCACTTTCAACATGCTATGATGAAGAAAATTAAAGACCAAAAGCAAGAAAAGATACTAACTTCTAAGTAAAAAAAATTACTCACAAGTCACAACTGCTCCAAAAGTGGTGTACATTTTGTCCAACTGGACTATTAATTGGTCCACCTTATAATTTGGTAATCAATTGATGATTAGAGATTAAAAAAACAGGATAACCAAAACCACGTTAGAAGCTTTTGCTTCTGCTTTAAAGTTTTCATTCCATTAATTGAACCACATTTGAGGGACACGAGGCATATATATAAAAAGTCATAAAGCCAGGCTGCAATTACAATGTTAAAAATATGCATAGTAGACTGTTTAAATACACTAGGAGAAAATACGGAGAAGATTGCCTGTCTATCTGGACCAGATTCAAGGACTAGTAGACAATAATTACCAAGTAGGACTAGAATTACACACTATTTGGATGAGCAAATGTTCACTACCCTGGCAAAAAGAACCAAGAACGCGGGCCCCTTAATAACTGAGGGTTCTTGTTCACTCGAGCAAATGCTGTATACCGCTATAGTCGCCAAGATTTTTATCATCTTAGCTCAGGTATTCAGTATGTCATAGATCCATCCAGGAGCTAATGTACAGGATAAGGTATTTGTTTAGCAGAACCAAGTAGTTTTGACCCAAATTGTGTACGTATTAAGAAATTTACTAAATATGTACAAATATTATACATTGAACCCAATAACTCAAATAATCAGCTGGTTCAATGGCATCTCGGACCCATAAAAGTACAAATCATGGATCCGACTCTGAATCCATCCAGTACAAACTACTATTACCACTGCGAACGTACTATTGGAGTTTGAACATGGGTTTTCAGGAAACTTAAAGAAAAGGAAAGACTGTATTGTCCGGTTCCTCTTCACTCGACATGGTTTTAAAAGGTCCTAGAGTTAACAACAGAGCCAATGTGCACCATTTCAAACAAGTCTAGCTATATACCGTGACTGAGTAAGAAAACTAGCCGCTGTGTTTCCAAACATATCAGCTAACAAGTTGAAGAATTCTGTGTAACAAAATTAAAGTGCCCAAAAACCAATCAAACTGAAGCAATATGAAAAACAAAAGGTCACAACTTTTCTCTTCTTTGTTGAAAACAAACACAAAAAGATACTCTATATCGTAGACAATTAATTTTTAAACCTTCCAACAAGCACAAAATGATCAAAGTAGCAGGCAAAACACATTTAACTGAAAACCCCTGTTGAAAATTCAAAGCTTTTTGAAAAGGTCTCTAACGGTCATTTATTCACTTAAACAAGAACAAACTCAAAATTGGAAGCTGTTCACCAAAGTCTATAAAAAATTTGAACTCTAGTGCTACACATAGAAAAGAGGAAGAAAAAGAGTAATTTCTGACCGGCCAGAGTTGAGTGAAGCCACGGCGAACGATTTGGAGTGCTCTTCTTCTGAATGTCAAACCACCACCACTGTGACGATAGCTTATCCTTTCCCTCCACCACCATTTTCTTCTAACGAAAATTACAAATTAAGCACAAAATTTAAGCTAGAAAAAGAAAAGAAATATATATATATGCGCCACAAAACATTCAGTAACTGAAAAAGCTCACCTGAAATTTAAAAACATTTAAGACTCATTACTATATTTAAAGTGGTAGTACATTATATACACTGATTTTAAATTATAGATCAGCTTTTTTGTATTATTGGAGAATGCAACTCACCTGAAAAATTAATCTTCAAACAATCCGAAGTTTGAACAAAAACGGCGACGAAAACTCTGAAACTCCCTCCCTCACTCTCTCTCTCTCTCTCTCTCTTCTCTTTCCCCACTGCTTTGAACAGAGGAGAAAATTTAAATGCCATAACTCAACGGCCTCGGTTTTTGTACTTTGTTTTATCCTCGTCCAGTCGGAGTTTGCCACGTGTTACTCGGGTATCCATTCCCAGTTAATGGGCCACGTGGGCCCGGGTTTGTAGTAAAGGTTTGTACTTACTTTATCACTGGGAGTGGGGGAGCGTCCGATATAGAAAAGGAAAAAGTATAATATACAACGGTCGAAAATTGTAATCAGCGGTGTGTGAAATCCTATTAATTTTTTTCCATATATTATACTTTAATATAATGATCTAGTGGGAAATATTTTCAATTTTCAATTAAAAATCTTATGTAAGCATCACAAACATGTTCACTACCGGGACCCACCTCAAATACAAACAGTAACTTGAATTGCATGTGATTCTCTTATATTAGAAGCAACATTTAAGCTTCTTGTGCTGCCTGTGTGGCAAATGCAGATGCAGGGTTATTATTGTCTTTTCAACTTTATTTCAAATGTAACTGTTTACAAAACATGGGCCCCATTAGACTTTGCAGTGCACACATATTACATAGTAATAATAGATAATAGAAGTGGGCCTCACCTAAACTTTTCTCATTTCACTTTTCATTTACATTTGCAACCTGTTAGCCGATTTAGAAATAGAAGTAGTTTTAATATTTTTTTATAAAAAATATCCTTAATAAAACATAATATATATATATATATATATATACCAAAATAACCGTTAAACTTAATACTAAAGATATTAATGTATAAAAATTTTTTATTATTTTTAGAATAACTTTTTAATATATAGTGACTTTAGGGATGAATGTTTTTATATTTGTTGAATGATTTTTAATATATTTAACTTATATTAAAAGAATTAAGTATTTTTAAATTTTATTTTCATATTTTACTTAAATAAAATAAAAATAATAATTATTGTCTGTAATAACAAATTTTTAAGATTATTTATTTACTTATAATATTAACTATTAAGTAAATCTATTCATGTCTTTATTCCTAATTTGATACTTAAAAGCACTTTCTGAAAAGTTGGGCCAAACGCAAATTATTGTTCAAAAGTGCTTTTCAGAGTGATTAGCCAAACACAAACTGTTTCTCTCCAAAAGTATTTTTTTCAAAAACACTTTTGAAAAAAAAATATTTCTCAAAATAAGTTAGATTTCTCCAACTTGGCCAAACAGGCTATTACTCCATCCATTTTTATTTATTAGTATTTAACTAGCATTTTTTGTTTAAAATGATAAATTAACAACACAAAATCAAACTCGCTACCCATTATAAGTAATTATTTAGTAATCAAATCTACCACTCCTTGCGTTTAAAAAAGAATGTACTTATTTTCTTTTTAGTCGGTTTGAAAAGGATAATCTTTTTCTAAATTTGAAAAATATAATTTTAAGCTCCCATTGTATCCTTAATAAGATAATTTGTAGTTAGACAATTATTTATAATTACTTTAGATCATAAATTTTAAAATTTTCTTTTTTTTCCTTAAACTCTGCACCCAAACAAATAAGTTCAATTCAAAAAAAGCAAATAAAGAGGTAATATACTATAGCTAACCAGTTTTACGTAATAATATAAATAAAAAATTATTAAAATAATTTAATAAATTTAATGTATAATAATAAGGTAATATACACTGCTAAATAGCTTTACGTAGGTAATAATTTAGACAAAAAATTTTAAAATGATCTAATGAATCTAATGTAGAACAAAAATATAAAAATATTTTGTTACCAGTCCGGCAATTTAAAGATACTAAGACTGATAAAGTACAAATAACATATAATATAGTGATCATTTTAAGAAGAAGAAAAAAAGTAAATCAAGAACTCTTTAAGAATATATTTTTTTCTAAATATCTTATTTCTTATAGTATCTATTTTGTTTGAAATTTAGAGGATGAAAAATTAATCATCATTTGGCGCTCTTTGTTAGTTGGTTTGCTATTTATTTATAAAAGATCAACAAATCTATTTAGTCTATATGTTGAAATCATCATATTTGTTGCAATCAATACATATAATGCTTAAAACCTAAAACTACTTAGAAAGATCAAACATTAAACCAAAATGCTTCAAAATACGTATCACTCTTAGTTAATAAGTTAATGATTTAAAAAACCTCATAAACTATATATCACCTCTTTTGAATATCATATTAAACTATTCCATGGCTAAAATATACTCTCCAAAGATACTAAAACTTTTACCAAGCGACACTACACATGTTAATAAAAAAAATTACATGTCATTAAATGTGAGTAAAAAAAAAATTAATGTTAATACCAGTTTTATTTAAAAATCAAGGTAAAAAGAGGGGATAATCATTTCTTCTCCAATTCGACGAGAGTCATTATTTCTAATCCTCGACAAACATTGATGTTCATCCTGATAAAGATGTAAATTTTCAAATATCTTAAAGGAAATCAAGAAAAGTGTGTTCAAGAAGGTCTCTTGATAAAATTAGAGCATTTATGCGAGAAGAAATCGGATGAATTTCAAACTACATCCAAGATTTTTTCTAGAAAGTGAGTAAAGAGAAATAAGGAGGATAAAACAGAAGCCTAATTACAAAAAAAAATTGAAGAGAAGGAAAATGAAATAATAAAATAAATTTATCATCTAGAAAGAAAAAAAGACTGAAAAGATCCACTACTAGAAAATAGACCTATAGCAATGCCTGAAAAACCATTGTCACAACAAGCAAAACCGTTACAATAGACCTATTGGAACGGTTATGGGACCGTCGCATCAGATCGCGTGCCAATAGGTCTATTGCAACGGTTTCTCGTGACGGTTCTAAGATCGTTGCCATAAGCATGTCTTTTGCAACGGTTACAAAATGTTGCCATAGACGGATTGGAACGGTTGTCTTGTCAAATAGAACGGTTCAAACACGTTGCAATATTGTTTTATGTACTGATTGTTGAAGCTATTGCAACAATTATTATGAGCTAGTGCAACGGTCACCACAAGCTATTGCAACGGTTTGGTGGTTTTATACCACATTTATTTACCTATATAATAAATTATGTAAATCTCAAAAGGAAACTGCTCATCAATATATAAAATTATATCTAAAATATCCAACTAGTATTATCTATATATAAAAGCTAAATATACAATGTCGTTAGGCAATTCAAGAGTTAATACATAAGTTGACAAAAGTTTCTAAAATAAAAGATTCTAGAACATCTAAAAGTCTAACAACAATCAACCAATACTCTTGAGTAAGATCTTCACAACTTTCATCTATCCTTGTTCATTTGCTTCACCTATAAAACCATTAAAAAAATCAATCTTTGTCAGATTTGGAATTACATGAATTAATTAAAAAAAGTCAAAAAATAAAGTAAGCTGAAAGCTAAGATATAAAATAGTGAGGTCCTAGATAAGCGTTGCTATTGTGGAATAGGGAATAGTTTAAGTACTCAACCAAGCATTATTTTTTATGCAACAAAAGAATTCATTATGCAAATTGTGCTCAAGTTTTCTTCTCTAATTGTTACTTGAAATGATGGAAAGAGGTATAAAACTACCAAAGCATAAGTAATATAACATAGAATGATTTGCTACAACAAGATGATGGTGAATTTCTACACGCACAGAAGGCCATATAATTTGACAGCTTTTTCTAACATATGGTCCATCATCCAATTGACCAGTCCAACCCAGAAATATTTAAACTGCTATATTGATAAATGGAGCTAAGTTCAAAGTTTTTCACCTGAAAAAGTACTAACAAGAAGCTCAATTTCTCAATATAATTTATTATTCACTTGGAAGCATAATCGTCTAAATGTTGAAGTACATACTACTAACAATCCAAACTGAAATTTTGACATAGTTGAATGCCCAGTCAAAAGAAAGGTAAAGATAAAATTAGAAACTAAAAACTATAGTTGTGACATCAAGAAATAGATTGCAAAAAGAACTGTCAGATTCAGCACAACAAGAATAAAGGATTATGCAAAAACATTATGATTCAAAAGCGTGTTAACTGCATTGTACGTCCTCATCACAAGTACCAACTATGATAAAGAAGAATCTCAAGGAATTTAGGCAAAGTCCAAACAGAGATGAACTTTGTATTATCTTAGATTGGAAGAAAACTTGTGGTAGTACAAGGAGCGTAGCAATATGACCAAACACATCAAGATGTCAAAGAAAGATAATAATTTAGCTAATTTTACCACTTTCATAGTTGATGTTTGAAGGCTTAACAGTCACCTTCAATAATGATCACTACCTCAGTCTTAATTTCAAGCTCGCGTAAGTGGAAAAAGAAATGTAAAGGAATAAAAGGGTAAGAAGATTAAGAAAATGGGTATACCTTCAAGAAGGCCATAGTCGGAGATAAAGCCAATTGCAAACCTAACAAAATGAAAATATAACAATTGAATTAGCAATTGCTACTGGCAGCCAACGGAGTTACAGGCAAATGAAAATATTATAAGTAAATTACATCACGGTGAAAGCTATTCAACTTTATATCTTAGTTAAGAAAAGATTTGGAGAAAGGGAACTTTTTCGACAACTATTTCACTTCCCTGCATCCACAAATGCACTCACAGATCTAAGAGGTTGCTATTAAGATCGAAACCACAGTTTTAAGATGTTCACTCCACAAATTCCAAAAAAATGGTTTAAGATCGAAATCACTTCAAGGTACGCAATCTTCAAATTCTATTAAATCATAACAATTAAACATAAATTAAGAAATTGACAAACAAGATCAAATTGTCGTTTTCGCTTTCAGAAAATATATTTTGTTCTTCACAATAAAAATAGATGAAGAGGGACCTCCAGTAGTTAAATATTTTCTATTCTTCTACAGGTTAAAACAGCAATCTCCAATTACATTGGGAAAACAATCTCCAGAAATAATATATAGTTCTTCATAATACAAATAGTTTGTGCCTCAATCCCACAAAAGTGCATTACATAAACTATGTCTAACACTTGGCCGATGAAATCATGAAACCATGGCTAAATTGGTCAACCAGTTGCAATAACTTACTTCCATCCATTCAGATTGTTACAAGATACTAGCATTGGTATTAGTTCTTTATCAAGTAACATGTCATTAAAACACATGTTACGATAGGTCTAAACCTTGGAGCATAGACAACACAAAGGTACAAACAAATGAAAATAAAGAAGTATCGAATATTGAACAATACCAAAGTATTACAACGAACAAAAGCATTAGATATGTTTTTAAAGTTTCGTTTCTTGAACTTTTCTAGTCACAACAGATTGACACCATGTAATCAATATTAGAAATATATTGAAGGAAAGAGTCAAAAATATGATTACAGTTTGATTATTATTCACTAAGCATTACAAGGTATACAATCTTCAAGTGTGTGTGTGTGTATATATATATATATATATATATATATACTCTCAAGCTAATACATGATATTTAAAAAGAAAAACTTTAAACTTTAATGCTTAAGCGAGAGGAACTAAAGAAAAAAATGTTTCAACAACTATTAGATCAAAGTAACACATTTATAGACATACAAAGTCCTCATATGAATATTATAAAACAGAAGATGGCCACTACCAAAAGATAATTAGTTGTTTTCATAGTATCAAAATTCAAACTATTTTTGGAGTGCAGACCAAATTGTACCTGCTCAAGCATAGATATAGCAGCCCTAGTAAACCACCAAAGGTGAGAGGCAAAGCAAAACCTAAGCTGGGACTTGTAATTGGGCAAAACTTATAACTATAAACAACACAGAAAACATAATCAGTGCATCCTTCTTACAAACAACTATAAAGATATAAACGAAAATTAGATAGAAATATTAAATATTCTATTTTCTTTAAAAAAAATCAAGAGCAAAGGGAAGGAACTATAATATAAGATACCTCAAGAGATCCCCAATTTAAATTCAAAGCTTCAATTGAAAGAAAATAATGGACTCAGCAAGAAATTAATAAGCTAAAAAAGATGATTAAGGAAGAAACCTTAAAAATTTATAACTTCCTCTTGTTCTCCCTCAGCCACCGATTTCTAGCGAAGAAACCTCAAATAGATCTACCGACGACGATTTCGCGGGATGAATTGATGGCTTTAGGATAGATTGCATGAGTCTGACAGTAAGTGTGGTGAAATTATTGAAGTTGGGCGGCCATCGCTGTTGGTTTTGATGGTGGCAGACAGTTCTCAAGTGGTGGGGTTGGTCGAGGAAACTAGTGTCACGATTGTAAGGAGGGCGGCGTTTATGGAGGAGAGTTTTTGGGGCTGTGACGAGGGCGTGGAAGTGGTGGAACTATGGCGGAGAAGAGGGAGAGGTTGTGGTAGTGAGAAATGAATTGTGGTGTCTCGGTAAAAGTAAAGGTTATGGCAGGTTTAGCGAAGAGGGGGAGGGGGAGGTATTTACTGAACTAATAATCTGTTCCAATAAAAGAATAACCTAACCGCTGCCACAGATCTCTTTATTGCAACAGTTACAAAAGTCGTTGCAAAGAGTCACTCTACGGCAACGGTTGTGACACTACTTCATTGCTAAAGTGTGGTGATAGCAGAACCTTATGCAACCGTTGCAATACACAGTCTATAGTAACGGCTGCACAACCGTTGCAGAAAAAAGTGTTGCCATAGGCCCTATTTTCAGTAGTGAGATATTTGGGAAAAAATACACAATATATTCACTCTAAAAAATAATAGTCGCCAACTGTTTATATTCTGTATATTGAGGTATAATATATATATTTTATATATAATTAGTTATTTTTTTGTGTATTTCATTAGCAAATATAATTATTTTTGGACGACCGGCCAAATGTGTAACTTGCCTAACATATTTTGACAATGATTAGAATGTAAGGATAACTGCATTGAAAAAACCTTTACATTCTTTATAATTCGCTTAACTTTTATATTTTAAATAATACTACTGTTTATATTATGATTATTGATGGCTGTTTGTATGTTAGAGTTGCTATTACAAAATGTTTGTCTAATTCAAAGCATAACTAGAAGAAAGAGAGTTGGCATATGCAACAGAAAAGTTACGACACTGGGTAACCTACAGATATCACATTTACACAAAATTACGTAAAAGGACACTCTAAAAGAAGATCATTTAATTACAAGAAATGATGCAATCTTCATAACTTGTAATAACTGAGAGAAATAAAGTCAAATACCCTAGAAATGAGAATGCATGAGAATGTGGCATTCATATTTTCAGGTCTTACAAAACGTTTAATAACAAATTAAAATCGCAAAATTTAATTATAATGTATATATTAAACCAACAATTTAAAACAAATACAGATAGAAACAAATAGAAACTCAAGGATTACGTAGGTACTATTTAGAAAAGTACCTAGGACCACTCAATTTCTTCTTTTTCTTTAATTAGTGTGAGATCCAATCTAACTGTTCTATTTTGCTAATTGAAATTCAAGTAAATACAGCGTTTAGCAAATTTTAAATGTAATAAGTTTTACTTAATGTGCAATATTTTTGATAGATCATACAGATAGGGCTTGTCAACTTTATTCTTTATCTAACACTGCAATCAATTGACTGAAGGGAAATACCATTAACTGCAGCGTTAGATAATGGTTTGTGTTCCCCGGAACTTTAGGAGTCAAGAACCAAAGTATGGTCTTTTTGGACTCAAACGACAAAAATAGGTGGAAAAAAATTGACTACCATTTTATATATAGCACGATTATTCACCACGCTATAACTTAACGGCACGTTTGTCCATTAAGGTATAGCGCGGTGAATACTTGCGCTATATTTGAACTTTTCTGTCCCACCAATAATTCATCGGCACTTTACTGACCCACCATTAATTTATATGGGTATAGCGCATGCAGTATATGCACTACATATATAGCGCCTATTATGCATGCGCTATACCTCAATTATTGTACCCCCGGACTGGGTTTTTTCTTATTTAAGGAGTTTCACAATTTGGCAAAAATCCATTCAGGATCCTTCAAGTCTTCCAAAATATTTGTTCGTTAAGTTATTTTGCATTTTGTCATAATGTCCGAAGAGCAAAAATTAGGGATTTATTATATTGGGGGGAGGGGGAGGGGGTGAGCTTGTGGTGAAGAATAACTCAGTACGCTATAATTGTTCTCCACAGTGTCATGTTAAGTTACAACTTACAATGGAGTACGATAGATTAGTATCATTTCTATGTAAAAAAAAATGAGTGTGAGCAAACGTTCGGTTAATATTAAAGTAACATGAAGATATCCGTATTATGTTACTCCGCAAGGGGTTGCTTATTATGCTGAGTTTAGTATCGAAGACGATGAAACTCTGACAGATTTTTTGAGAACTTCGGATGAACACCGGGAATTTCTTGTGATAAAAATGTTGGAAATGTACGTCAAGGCCGAAGACGTTTGCAATATTGAGGTTCCGCAAAATAGGGATATTCCTCAATCATCGGGTGATTTTTTTGGAGCAGTTTTATCCAAACAGGTTTCGGGTGAAAAAGTTTGGCCAGATCTAATCTTATCTCCACAGCGAATGAGGAGCGAGGACATAATTTCTCCCCAAGTTTACATAATCCACAAGCCGAGTGGTAAACTTTAATTTTTCTTTATATTACGATGTTTATTTTTATGTATTGTATTTGTATTAACTCTCATATATTCCATAGGCGCTACCGGGCATATATGAATTTTACAAGTTATGAACCAACAGACAGTTGGAATATGTCTAGTTTTGGTATGTTGGATCATGGTGGTCCATCCGGGAGTCATCAGCAATTGGATAAAGTGCATCATGGAATATCAACAAATTATGATTTGTAAGTTAAGTGATAAAGTTTATACATGTTTGGATGAATTTGAGAAACTCATTATTTTATTGGTTGTGCAGTGAAAACGAGTAACTTGAAGAACATGTCCTTACTCAATTGCCTGAAGACGACATATTTAATCGGGATCTGGCAGATGCGCAGAGTCAGGACTATAACAACAACGCTGATGAGTCTGGAGATGACACACCCTTCCCTGATGAGGGTGATGATGAAGTAGATGAGAATTATGAACCTGATTTGACGAGGGAGCATGCTCCACCTCCCGTTATACCAAGAGTGTACGAGTCTCATGTGCCATTTCATTCAAGGAAGATTCCCTACCTTGATCAGTTGCCAAGTATGCAGGATGTGGATGCTCTCACAAGGGATCTTGACGAAATTCGAACAACAATGTGGGATGAATCTAGAGTAACGGTGTTGTCAAAGAATATGCTTTTTGCTGATAAAGCGCGCCTAAGCATGGCGGTGTGAATGTACAGCATAAAAGAGTGTCGTGAAATCGTGGTTCATGAGTCATCTCCGAAAGTATACAATGTTATTTGTCGTGGATGATTTCAAGGTTGTAATTGGATGATGTATGCGAGAAAGTTAAAAATAAATATGTGGATTGTGGGGAAATACATTGGCACCCACCCCTTGTGAAATGGACACATTCAGTGGGAATCATTTTAACTTGAATGTTGACTTGATTTCTTTTATCTTGATTCCACACAATGAAGCGTTCATATGGTGCAAGATCAAAGAGTGTATAACATCTGTCCACCAGGTATATGGATGTACCATTACCAAAAGAAAGGCATTTCTCGGGCGTAAATGTGCGTTTGAAATTGTTTATGGTAACTGGGATAAGTCATTTGCCGCTCTACCCAAGTACATGGATGCATTGCAATACTTTAACCCCGGGACTATTGTTGAATAGAAGCTTGAGCGGTGTCTGCGAATACCAAAATACATATTCACATATGTGTTCTACGCATTTAAACCAGCCATTGATGGTTTTGTGCATTGACGACTGGTAATATCTATAGACGGCAGTCATATCTATAGAAAGTATGACATTAAGTTGTTGATCGATGTTGCAGTAGATGTTAATGGAAGTATATTTCCCCTAGCATTTGCTATTTGTACCAATGAAAGCCAAGAGACGTGGACATTATTTTTGAACCACTTGAAGGAGCACATTGTCAGACAATGTTCAGGTATTTGTCTAATATCTGATCGGTATGGCGGTATTTTAAGTTCTGTACAGAATTTGCATACATGGTAGGAACCATATGCCTACCACTGTTACTATGTTAGGCACTTGAAGGCCAACTTCCAGAGGGCTTATCCGAATAAGGGCTTACATGATTTAATGTAGATGGTTGCAACAGATCACCAAGAGTGTAAATTCAGGAGGCGAATGGAATTGATTAGACAGGAAGACCCAGAAGCTTATCGTTGGTTGATGCGACATGAGCTTGACAAGTGGACTTTGCATAAGGATGGTGGTGGAAGATGGAGAATTTTGACTACAAATGTGTCAGAGTCTTTCAACGGGTTATTGAAGTCTACACGTGGATTGACTGGCACTGCCATGGTACGGATGCCATTCAAGCAGATGGTAGAGAGGTTTGTTGAAAGATCTAGGGGTGCATCATCATTGATAGAAAAT
This sequence comes from Nicotiana tabacum, assembly GCF_000715075.1. Classification (NCBI taxonomy): domain Eukaryota; kingdom Viridiplantae; phylum Streptophyta; class Magnoliopsida; order Solanales; family Solanaceae; genus Nicotiana; species Nicotiana tabacum. Next base: position 62,587,494 of record NC_134098.1, read on the forward strand.
GGGTGTTGAATTTATGCCACAACCAATGAAACGATTTGAGAAATATAGGAAGCGAGCACAGTGGCATTCATTTTTGTAGTATTGCAGCAAGCGAAATATTATTGAAGTTTGCACTGGTCTGCATCACAACCGCGGGAATAATACAGACACCGTCAATGAATCCAAAAGATTATGCTTTGAAAATGGTCAATCTATCACTTACCATGCTCACATGCCATGAAGTGCTTTCAACATACTGGTTTCGCGGCAATGAGGTACGTTGATAAAGAATATAGTATTGATGCATACCTAAACACCTATAGTGGATAGTTACAGCCAGAGGGTGTTGAGCATTATTGGCCGCCGGAATCATTTAAAATGGTGTGTAACAAGGATTATGTGCGTCAATGGCAAGTGCAAAAAAGAACGCGGATACGGAACCAAATGAATGTTGGTGATACTATTTATGCGAGTAAATGTGACATATGTTCCCAAATAGGGCACGACCGCCGTAAATGTCCTTCGGCTGGTTTGGGAAGCGGTGGTAATTCAGCTCCAGGTGGCAGTTCATCCATTGTGCCCAATTATCAAGGATAAACGTAGTGTTTTATTGCAGTATTTTTGCTGTACTAAATGTCTGTAAATGTTCAGTTTGCAAAATTTATGAAATAAAATTATATTTCCAATGGGGTTAAATCTAATTGGTATTTTGTAATAAAGAGTCAATACAACAATTTAACATACACCCCAAGAAATAAATAATAATTTTCATTCCCCATTATTGTCACTGTCTGGCACTGTTTTATTGTCATTGTCTTCATCTTTTTCGTCACCATCCTCTTCGTCAACATCTTATACGCACCCTTCCGGACCGATGGCATCGTAATCTAGGCTCCAGTTGACACACATTCCTCGTATTTCATCGTTGACATCAATCTAACTGGTGAATACGAACTCCAGATCTTGAACTACAAGAATAACTTGCGGCAATGAAGGAGAAACTAAAAGAGGCAGAAGAAGAAAACAAATAGGTTGGAAGAGAAATTTAAGTGGTTGAAGCATAAAATAATGCGCGATAGTGACTAAACAAACACATGGATGCGTTTAGTGTAGTATTTTATTTTTATATTGTACGTGTCATGTATTATCTTTAATTGGTAATGAATTTAAATTTGTGTTAAGCTGTAATTTTTTTTTGTGTTCTACTGTTAAACTAATAAATAACCCGAGAAATAAAAATACATGCGCAAATTATGTAAAACATAAATAATGTTGCTATTATATATTTAATGCCATATATACAACTAATAATATATATCAATGAGTCCCACAATCTGTATGCTTTAAAGCATTGGCTGGCATGAGGCGCATCCCATCCCGTCCGACTACGCTATCAGGATCATCTTCATCACGTCGCCTCTTTATCAGAGGATGCGTTGCAGCATGATCGTCAGTAAGGCAGGCAGACTCGGTAGAAGCGGTCGTTGGGCCAGCAGTAACCTACAGAATAATAAGATATTTTAGTATATGAAATATAAAATACTAACATACGTGTTAGAAAAAAATTTAATGGTCATACCATGGTCTCAGCGGGCTCCTGAATAAAATCATCTATCTCCGACAAGTCAGTATCGCACAATGGCCTCTGTCACGGGCGATGACGAAATCTTTAAAAAAATAAAAATACTTTAGATATTACTGACTAATCTATGACATAAAAACAAATTGAAATAATAGTAATACAAACAAACCTGCGCCTGAGTAGTGCCACAATGCTTTGTCGGAACATCGAGGTGCACTTGAGTAGATGAATCATGTGAAAGATCCTTAACATCCCTCGGTGATGAGCCATAACTCAGTCGCCTCCCACTAGATACCTCTCGTATCGGATGATTATCAGCAACCGTCGATGGCTCTAGGGGATCGGGAAAATACTGATCCCACTCCTGTTGCGTAATGGTCGTGCCCACTATCAATAATGGAGCTGATGGGGTCACCTGCGAAGTCCTTGGCGACAACTAAAGGCTGAATTACGGCATATCATGTTGAGCATCGTGTGGCTCAGGGTACACCCAGTTGATCATCTATAATATCCTCCATGGGTGCCTCAATGCCCCCTTGCTGGGGACCCCGTCCCCGCCGACCACCACGACCTCGTGGGCCACCTCTTCCTCTCTGGCCATGCCTGCCACGTCTACCACGTTCAAGCTCCATTGGTGGCCCATAATAGTACTGCTCGAGTGGCACATAAGCAGCCTCATACCCTAAGCGCATGTACTCTCTGGCACGTCTCAATGTGTCGGCAGTAAGATCAGCAACCCGACGGCCAAACACGTGCAAAGTTGTTGCTCCCCCGCCTGTATGCTGCAGCATCTCCAGCCCCAACTGGTAGAACTGATGTAAGCCAATAGCCTGCATAACATGTAAAAAATTAATTATGGAAGGATAATGTAACGTTATAAGTAAGTATAACAAATAACATACCAGTGCCTCATGCCTCCCGGCGTATGGAATGTACCGACCACCAGCGCGATGAATGAGATTCTAGACTAGAAGGTGGGTAACGCTGCGATACCAACCCATGTACTCATGCTCGCCCTCCATACGGTCAGGTGGAGGGTATGGTGGAATTAGGCAATACCTCTGGTCCCAAACCTCAATCTAGGCCTCTAGCTAGTCCAAGTATGTATGGTCAACCTTGCAACGATCATCCCACTGGTAATATATCAGGTGCCAAGTGGGCAAAATAGGTACAAGCTGCGGGTGACCAAACTGGCGATGGACTCGCTCGGTGGCATAATACTTGACTATATCGAGACATATTAGTGGGACGGAAGAGCTCCACATAGCTCGGCTGCGAGAGCAATAATCGGGCAAACCAGCTAAGAGTGTGTCGTTGTATGGCCTCCATACGAACTATTTATTAAACACAAGTATTGTGAGTAAATGCAATACATATAAAGTCAGGCCAAGTAAACTTAACTATATATGTACATGCGCGCCTTCAAGTAAATCCAACAAATCCCTGTAATAAGGGAGATGATGTCGAGCCTCGACCTCGCGTGCGTAGCCTCGCCTATCAACCCACCTCCAAGATAAAGGGAGAAACGGTGGAGTGGTGCATCCGGAGCGATTGGTGGCAGAGATGGCTCGAATTGCAGGAACCGCTCCAAGGCCCAAACCTAATATAGATTGTGGACGTAAAATTTAAGGTATTTTTTTACTATGTATCTTATAATCATGAAAGGATTTGACTATGTTTTCACCTGCAACGCCGGTAAAAATCCGGCAGTATCTCTCTGGGTGCCAATGCATGCCCGACACATATGCCTATACAGGTAACCTAGAACAGCTGCATCCCAGCTGTAACCAGGTAAATTATCTAGCCGCTCTAGATGATGTAAAAATATCAAGCTGACTAGGTTTCCCGAAGTGTTCGGGAACAGTATACCACCAAACATCGGCAGCAACAATAGTCTCGTGTGTCGGTCAATATCCTCTGACGCTGAATCATTCGTAATCTCTGCGTCCATCGCCCCCAGATGTTGCCGAACAGGGCGTCAGCTACAATCGACTAGCCTCATTCAATGCAGTCGGCTTCGCTGGCTGGAAACCGGTGAGCTGCTGTAACATATGAAGGTAATCCACTCCCCTATAGTCTATAAGATCATGTGGGTAAGCTACAAGTATACCATTAATAAGCGGCCCAAAAAGAACCTCTACGTCCTCAAGCGTAATGTTAGCCTCGCTAATGGGTAGATGAAACGTGTGTGTCTCTAGTCGCCATCGCTCTATCATAACCATGATCAATGCCCAGTCGAACTGCAACCGACCGATCTCTATAATACTGTAGAAACCTGTATCCTGAAAGCGCCTAACTATAGGGGATGTAGTGGGTGGTCCCTAATGAACTTTCACATATCGTCTATATATCTAGGGCGGAATGTCTGGGACAGACACTGCCCATTCCAGATGTGTGAAGACCTATGGTTTCCCTGTAGCAACAGTAGCTCTCGAGATGCAGGCCCGGATGCACATGGGGAACCTCCATGACGATATCTGTAAATTAAACAATATTAATTAAAGTATTTTTATGTTTAATTATTTAACATCTTTAAATATATTGCAATATCTTTTATAATACGTAGACTAAACTCCTACCTTATATATGAGAAATTATTTCCTATAGACTCTCGACTTTAAAAAATACAAAAAAAAAAAAAATGAAGGGGTAAAGTATTTCTTGAAGGGTCAAATTGGAATTAGCGAAATTTTAGAGTTTTAGACTTTAGTGTTGACAGCTCAACGTATGGGAACATCCACGACGCTCATTCTCTGCGCGTGTGCATCTTGCAAGTGCGTAATGCTACGCGCGAACATGTGCGAGTCCGGCTAATTAATTTTACCTTTCTGTTTAAAAGTTGTGTTGGTTAAAGGTCAACCTCAAGTTAGGGCAAACGTACCATACGCAGCAAGTGTGTCACGAATAGAGTCCGGAACCAAGGTGTTAACTTTCATATTTTGCCAAATTTCCGGAGATTATTTTATGATTTTTATTTAATATTTGATAATTATATACATTAAATTCATAATTGAGTACTCTATCCGAGTTTATTATGGAGAGCACATAGGTTTTATTCTACACAACGGAATCTTAAAAAGTACTAAAGTAACAATACTCTAAATGGCCACTAAACAACAATAAAGTCATATATAAAATCACATATAACAATAATTATTCAAAAAATAACAATATATCTTTTTACTAATATTTTAGCACATAAATAATCTAATTCGGATAAAAATAAATAAATTATTTAAATCACAAAATGATTACAAAAAAACATAGACCGTAAAAAAATAACTAATAAACATTTAATATATATGAGTTTTACCAAAAAGTAAGCCGAATATCTCGATTTAAATTTTTTTGAATTGTGAAAAAATTGATGATTTGGGAGCCGAAACGAGCGAATGAAGAGATCCACTACACGACAACGCCTTGGATCCGGTGTTAGTTTGCTAAAATACGGAGAAGACATAATTTTGGTGTAGAAGCTTCTGTCTGGTCGGGGAAAGAGAAGGGCCCGTTTTTTATATAGGTATAACGCATATATAGGAAGCGTCTCCCGCATATGTGTTATACCTCCTGCCAATTTAAAGTTCAAATATAGCGCAGTTATTCACTACGCTATATCTTAACGGACAAATGTGCCGTTAAGAAATAGCGCGGTGAATAACCGTGTTTTATATAAAATGGTAGTCAATTTTTTTCACCTATTTTTGTCGTTTGTATCCAAAAAGATCACATTTTGGTTTCGGACTCGAACTTTGGCTAGAGAGACAACAAAAAATGCTAATGACAACTGAAGAAAAAAATCGAGAATTCTTCAAAGCTTTTTTATTTTTTTTCGAACATTAAATAATGGGAAACTTGCAAATTTGCCGCTTTAAACTTTATGGTGTAAACATAAATTACTTCTGAAAACAAATACATCCCTTGGCTTCACGTTTCCATACCCAAAAAAAAATTATTGACAAAAATAATCTAAAATATTTATTTAGAATGGATGTTAATTTGCCCATACATAAAAAGAAAATAATGAATGCCAACAAGCATAAAATATAAAGATTGAAACGTAGATGAAAATGGAAGAAGAAATGATTTTTTAACCTTAAGACTTTCTATATAAGATTAGTAAAGGCTAAGCAAAAAATATAAAAGTGAAAAAAAACTACCTTTTGACATATTTTCTTTTTAAATTCATTAAGTAGTGTATTGTTACCAGAGATGATTAAGTCTTACACCTATTATTTTAGATTTGATTCTCTAAGAAAATATTAAAAATGCAAATAGCACAAAAAAATTAATTAAAAGAGCATAAACAAAACTACGATTCAAAATTGAAAATTTTGATCTATATATCAATATTAGTATTATTTGGATATTAGATTACACTTTGAATGCCAAAAGTTTGAATGCACATATAAGTCCAAATTAGAGCGAGCGTTGCATTATTTTATATTTAATTAATAAAACTTGCAAATATACTACACTCTGGAAGAAGAAGAAAACGCTAAATGGAGGCATGAATTTTGGGAAAAATCCATTTTGCTTCAATTTTTGTTGTCTTATTAAAATTTGACGAAAAAGTAAACAGAATGTTGTTAGATAGTTAAAGTAACTAAACTATTTGGAATTTAGATAGTGATACATGAAATTAAATGGTTAAAAGTATTTTTATAATTACATGGAGAACCCATAGCTAGGTTTTGATGACTACTCTAGCTCTACAGTACTTTGCTCTTTGTTGGTTTGCCTTGGATAGATGCAGACCTAATTAATGATTTCAATCGTATTGTTCAAATTGATATGTCACAATACCTTTATTTACAGTAGTATTAATTTTTATATCTCACTTTGATATTTGCAAAGAACAATAACAAAGAATTCGAAAAATTAGTAAACCATACTCATTTAGAAAATCATCTTAAGCAGTTTTTAAAACATTTGAAATTAGCTTCGGTGATCGGGCCCGGCACAGGCCGGGCTAACCCAACTAGTTAACTAATAAACTACGGTATATGATTGAAGTTGCAACATGACCGGAAAAATAAAAGGTTGCAACTTAGCAACTCCACCCTGCATTAATTTCTTTCCATTGAGGATTTCTTTTATATTTAAAAACTAGTTAATTTATTCGCGCTTCACGCGATCGAACATAATCTTTTTATATATTTAATTGATAAAGAATATCTATAAAAAAATTATAAAATTAAAAATAAAATATATAGTTATATAATGTAAGACATAAATGTGAAAAAAATTAAAATGACACATATATGAAAAAATACATATAAAAATAAAACATTAAACTGATCAAAGAAAGACTATCACATATTCTTTTGCAGATTTATATTGACAAATTTTCATACATAAATAAACACGTCTTAACAAAAATAGATATGTCTTAACAAAAAATCAACTTCGCTTTTTCCTTCATAGTAGTATCTTTCAAATCCAATCATCCTTGCTACTATCCACTATGTAGTTCTTGTGAGAACACACACATTCGTATGTTGGACCTACCAATAACCAGTTAAAATGCAGTCATCACCAGCAAATCTGAAGTAACATCAAATTTCAAGAAATCTACTTCTTCAAACTCCATTAATCATTCTTTTGTTCATTATTAGAAAAGCCACATTGTTCGAGGGCTACGACATGATCCCTTCGTATGTTAAGGTTAAAAATAAAAATACATAAAGAAGAGAGACATATTGCCTAACAACCTCCACAAAAGTTATATATATGCAGATTGGACTATCCAAACCCTTACAATATTTGAAGGATCCTATCTGCTGTCTTTTTTCTTTTTCAAAAAAAAAAAAAAGATCCAAAAATAAGGTTACTGAAGAGAGGACTACTCGCATGTACAATTTTGCTGCTATGATTAGGTAAGGCATTAAAGAGGAGCATATGAATTATGATATATTTATACAAAGATATCAACATGTAAAATTACTTTTAACCTTCTTAATTCTGAATGCGGGAATTTCCAACTTCTCCATTTTGATTTTAGCTCTAACTTCTCTTGGAAGCTCTTCAAAAGTATATACAATAGCGAGCCAGGTGCTTCAACTTATAAGCTCCAGTTAGCAATATAATCTAAAGGAGAATTTGCTTCTCCGAAAAATGGAATACAGATACAGTAGCTTCTTCAAAATATTGTAGCTTTCTCCTCTTAATGTCTTTTACCTGTGTGAATGTGTGATAAAATTCCAAGGAGGAGAAAGCACCAACACACAAGCCTCATGTTAGATTCCTCAATCACTTGTTTGTCTCGCTTCTCCAAGCCTACAACAAAAAGCAAGGCTCAATATTTGCTTCAACTCTATATATATTGCATATAAATATATTTAAAGATAATGAAGAGCCATAAACATTAACACGCACCAATCATCCTGTTTAAATAGAGAATACAAATAAAATTGTTAGGTTTATGAATAGAACCAAGCCAACATTATAAATTAATTACACCTAATAATATTCTAATAAATTTTAAGCAAATAAGAAAATAGAAAAAAAGATCAAACAATAAGATAAATAAACTGATAATTAAAGAAATAAATCAAAATAAAAAGAAAACAAGCCGCTAGAAATTGATGGAAAATGATGAAAAATAAAACTAAAACTACAATAAAAATCATAACTTCGTTGCTACATCCCACAGTCCAGTCTTGCTGGAAGCACTAAACCTTAACCCTTGCGAAGAAAAATAAAGAGTACAACATCGAGGATCCATCGAAATTTTCGCAATCTTTATCGCGAACTTCTGTATTCTTCATAAGGGAAAATACCCATATCCTTCGACTTTTTCCTTTACAACGTTAGGCCAAACATACGCAAAATCATTTGGTCAACATCTAATTTAGTGAAATCAAAATTAGAAGCTAGGAACTCAGCAAACACTTCACAAATGCCTTTTACAATCACTCATCTTCTTTAGAAGTAAGGCATATAATAATACGAACTCATTTCAAAAGAGGTTTAAAACAAAGGAAAGAAGAAAGATAAGAAGATCACAAATTTGGACTAACAGATGCCAATCTTACGTTAAACAACTTTGGAATAATAAAACTATCTTATTAGTAGCATTTAAACTTACCATCAGAATATACATCTCCCGTGTATAGATATTGACCACATCAACACAACACGTACCGACAAACTCCCCTGAGCTTCACGCAATTCTCAAACGAAATAAAAATATATGGATAAATAATTATTCTTAAAATTCTTATACTAAAATATATCAAATTTATCTCGTCTCTATTCTCTGACCATAACACTATTAATTGTTCTAATTACATTTTCAAGGTTGATATCAAATGGAAAAAGAAATCCAGCTCAATAAATTAAACATCGAACAAATAAGAGATAATGCATTCTTAAGCAATAAGGCTTATTATACATAACAATCGGTTCTCATATTTCAAAAAGTCAAAGAGACCTAAAAAATAAAAAAGAAATAAAAAATAAATAAATCAATACCTTTTGGCCATTCGGTTCTCTAATGTACTTGTTCAAATTTTAAATAATCAATCCGCATTTTGTGATTTCTTTGTTACTAAAGTATTCAATACAAAGTGACTCCTTGAATAGCTCATTAGCATGTTCTAACAACAAAAGTAACCTTCAAATTTTTATTTTCTTTATTCTTCTCTAACTTCTTAATTGTAAGGATAGGCAACACAAAGAAAGGTGTCACACAATCTCTACATACCAGAAGTATGCATATGCGTGTGTGTAAATAAATGATTTCCTCTGGTGACATTAATATTTGAAATAAACTCTCAGGAAAAATCAAAGATGTTATCTTCTAGCCAAGATTAGCAAAACTTGAATTGTATGAATTATTTCCAAGACCAAGCCAGCCCCATCCATCAATTAGTTGCTAACTACGTTCGGGTTCCTTTAGTTTAGAATTCTCCCTTTAATTATTAAAAAGGGAATTTTTCTTCAAACTGAATAGTACCTGTTAGTCACATTTACTTAAATCTGTGAACTATTCCCTAGTCAACCCTATCTATCCATCAATTAGTTGCAACTATATTCGCAATTTTGCACTTTAGAATTCTCCCTTTAGTTATTAAAAAGGAAATTTTACTTCAAATAACTTAGTCCCTTTTAGTGACATATTGAAAACCAAAAGAACAAAATATCAGAAATGCCGAAGCAATAGAACCAAAATACAACATCCATATATAAAAGAGGACACAATGTTGGCGGGTCTCTTTGTATGTGTTGTACGGAAAGAGAAAATAAATTTAGGAAAAAATATTAAGCAGAATACAATTTTGCAGAGAATAGAATAATGATGAACTCTCAGGAAAAAAAGAAAAATATTATCTTCTAGTTGAGATTAGCAGAATAAATTGTAGAGAATAAGATAATGATAAAAAAAGTTAGTGCAAGTTTGAAGTTTAGCTTTTTACAGTTTTTGCCGAGAAAATTTTTGGCGAAAGGGTTGTCGATGAGCCAGTAGTAGCACCAACGGCAGTATTCGTATTGTCGAGTTCGGCGGCAAGCCTATAAGATAATCGGTGGATTGAGAATGTTAGCTTTCCATGAGGACTGTTCAGGCAGTCTTTTCTTCCTCAGCATGGAAGAAATAAGAGGAAGAGAAAAAGACGTGACGTTCGGAGGTAGAGTGAGAAATAGGCGTTTCTTTTGAAGAGAGAGAAACAACACATAGATAAAGGAATAACAAAAGGCAAAAATCTGAGAAAATTACAAAATAGATTTACTGGCAAGTAAGAACTGCCACGTCACTCCCAAGGTCCCTTCTTTATAGATTTATATAGATATTTTAATATTTACCTTTTCATTTTATTTTATCCTTAATGATAACTTTTCACGCAAATGTTATTGTTAGTTGGCAAAATGGTCTCGTGACCTTTAAACTTGTATCAGTTTGCTAACCCAGTACATAAACTTACATTTTTCCCGTTCGAACACTCTAACTTGATGGAATGGATACTAATAACTACTTTGACCATTAACTGTGCTTATGTGGCAGTGACACAAGTGATGTGGACAAAATACATTCCAATCACGCAAAAAATGCGTGTCAAAATAATATTCTGATTAAAAAATAATAACCGAATAATAAAATCAAAAGGAAAAAATTTAAAAATTAAAAACGAAAAAGAAATGGTAAAAGATCGCCCTTTTTCCCCTTCTATAGTCCAAGTCTGGTGTCCTCAAGAAGTCTCCGACGACGAATGTCATCTCAATTTTACTCGTCGAAGGTTTTTTAAACGGCCATTCCATCCACCTTCTTCGGTGAAGCACATCCATTCACTATTAGCCGGCGACGCGGCACCGTGAAACATGGTTTTCCGACGAATTTCAGTTGCTTTTCGACCAAAAGATAAGCTGATAAAAGCTTCTTTTGTTTCACCACTAAATTTATCTCCTCCTTCACTGCTAAACCAACTACTATTTGATGAAGAATTTTTCAGAACCTTTGTACTCTTTATTGGGTCTATGGGTTTTAGAACTGTATACGGTCGAAATCGGGCATGTCGGATTTCATAGGTATGAGAAGTTGCCTCGAGAGTAAGATCGTAATAGATCAGGCTCGAGCTCAATGGCAGAGTATGGAGCATAAAGATCGAAGTGCTCGCTGAAGATCGAGACCGAGCATGACCGACTTCGAGTAAGGCGTAATAACGGAATGGCGAGATATTAGCAACCGACCGAAGATCTCAGCGAAAATCCCGGAACAGATCAAATCAAGCGGTTATTGACGTCAATCATGGGAATTATTTCAGTTATTAGAATTGTACCTTATTTAGGATTCCTCCACTATATAAAGAGGGACCCTATTCATTTGTAAGGGGTATTGATTCACTGATAAAGATATACAAAAATACTGCTCTCTATTTCACTTACTATCTACTACTGTCCATCATTGTTTATTTTTTTGTTCTTTACCGTTCTCTTTATCCAACCTCGAGACCATCTCGAATAGAGGTCGAAAGCTCTGCTAGAACACTGGTTTGATTTATTTTATTATTCAGATTATTTATTCAATTCTTTGTTTATCAATTGGTATTAAATTAAATCACGTATCCTTAAAACCACTAGATAAGTTTAATTGTTACTCGAATTTTAGGGTAAACAGTTTGGCGCCCACCGTGGGGCTAAGGATAATAGTGATTGTTCAGTACTGATTCTGGTAAAATACACTATTTTACTTTTGTTCTTGTTGAGTGCCTTTGCTTTCAGGTTAAAACATGTCAAACTCACAAAACACATTCACACACGATAATAATGGCCTCGGATTCCACGATGAAAATGAAAATGTGATCGCTCCAGGAATCGAGGTGCCACAGGCTAATCTAGGGGCAGCACCGGTTGCCAACCCAGTCGATGTCAGTTCGCACGTTGCTCTAAACGCGGACCTAGGCGCAGATCTCGATGGGAGTGTAAGCAGAGAAGGCTGATCTAGTGGCCAAGAAACACAGGGCAGAGGAGACGAAAGAATCAGTCTCCAATTGATATTCGAGATGCTTCAGGCTCAGCAAGCCGCTATTGCTCAGTTACAAAATCAGCATAGAGCTCCGAATAGGGTCGAGCCGAAAATTACTTGCCGTACCGAGCCAGTTAAAGGTCGAATGGTAACGAATCGGAGACTAATCCTGCGGTAATGAAAATGCTTGAGGAGCTCACCAAAAGAATTGAATCAGGGGAAAAGAGAATCGAAGCCAGCGATAAACAAATGGAGACATACAACTCTCGAGTTGATCATATACCAGGGGCACCGCCAATCTTGAGAGGGATGGATTCGAAGAAGTTTGTACAAAAGTCGTTTCCTCCAAGTGAGGCTCCGAAGCCTATTCCAAAGAAGTTTCGTATGCCAGACATACCCAAATACAATGATACTACCGATCCCAACGAGCATGTTACTTCATATACATGCGCCATCAAGGGTAACAATTTAGAGGATGATGAAATCGAATCCGTGTTGTTGAAAAAATTCGGAGAGACCTTTTCAAAGGGAGCAATAATTTGGTATCACAACCTGCCACCAAATTCCATCGATTTATTTGCCATGTTAGGAGATTCTTTCGTAAAGGCACATGTCGGGGTCATAAAGGTCGCAACGAGGAAATCGGACCTTTTTAAGGTAAAACAAAGGGATAATGAAATGCTAAGGGAGTTCGTGTCCCGATTTCAAATGGAACGCATGGAGTTGCCACTAGTCACAGATGATGGGGCCGTTCAAGCTTTCACCCAAGGATTGAACGACCGGAGTTCGATAGCATCACGGTAGATAAAATAAAATCTGATCGAGTATCCAGCTATAACTTGGGCAGATGTACACAATAGATATCAGTCGAAGATCAGGGTCGAGGACGCCTAATTAAAAGCCCCTTCCGGTTCAGTATATCCAAACAGTTCGACAGTTAAAAACCAGAGGGACGTCGACAGGGAGCTAAGGTCGAATAGGGACCGATATCAACCATATACCGCAGATCTAAGGAACAATGGTTCAGGACACAATTTCGCCCGGAACGATTGAAGAAGTGATCGAGGACGGAATTCTCGAGGACTTATGAGAAAAGTGGTTTCTACAAGTATGCCGATCCCACAGAGGCACCTCAGTTATCGAAATATAACTTTAGCATCGATGCCTCGGGCATTGTTTCGGCAATCAGAAGGATCAGAGATACTAGGTGGCCCAAACCCATACAAACTGATCCTTCCCAAAGAAATCCAAATTTGATGTGCAAGTATCATGGCACGCATGGTCACAAGACTGAGGATTGCAGGCAATTAAGGGAGGAGGTAGCCCGTCTATTCAATGAGGGTCACCTTCGGGAGTTCCTCAGCGATCGAGCCAAGGATCATTTCAGAGAAAGGGACGCCAACAGGAAAAATGAACAAGACGAATCCCAACATGTCATTCATATGATCGTCGGTGGGGTCGACATCCCACAGGAACCCATATTCAAACGCACTAAGGTATCGATCACTAGGGAAAAATAAACCCGAGATTATGTGCCCGAAGGCACTTTATCATTCAACAACGAAGAAACAGAAGGCGTTTCTCAGCCCCACAACGATGCTCTAGTAATTTCTATCTTATTAAATAAAGTTCAAGTTAAGCATGTTTTAGTGGATCCAAGTAGCTCAGAAAATATCATCCGATCGAGGGTAGTGAAACATCTCGGCCCACAAAGTCAAATCGTACCCACAACTCGAGTCTTAAACGGCTTCAATATGGCCAGTGAAATAACTAAATGGGAGATTATTCTACCAGTGAACGTGGCTGGAACCATTCAAGATACCAAGTTCCACGTAATCGAGGGAGACATGAAGTACAATGCCATGCTCATAAGGCCTTGGATCTACAATATGAGGGCAGTCCCTTCGACTCTCCACCAAATGATGAAACTCCCGACGTCGGGCGGTGTAAAAATAGTGTACGGGGAGCAGCATGCTGCAAAGGAAATATTTTCGATCGATGAGGTGACCCCAATATCGACACTGTCAACCTCGAAAAGGTCGAGCATCAAAGATAAATAGGAAGTCAAATAACAATCACAACCACCACCCTCGACCGAATCAGGGAAGTGAGAGATAGAAGAAGAAGAGTAGGATTTTCTGACCCCCCCAGTCCGAAGTAAAGCACGCATTCATAAAGGACTAGGTAACTACACTTCTCAAAATAGGATCCATTCGGGAGGTGAAATATCCCGAATGGTTAGCCAATGTAGTTGTAGTCCCTAAAAAAGGGGACAAACTTAGAATGTGTATAGATTATAAGGATTTAAATAAGGCATGCCCCAAAGATTCTTTTCCACTGCCTAACATCGATCGTATGATCGATGCCACGGCCGGCCACAAGATCCTTACTTTTCTCGATGCCTATTTCGGGTACAATCAAATCCAAATGAACCTGGAAGACCAAGAAAAGACTTCATTTTATCATCTAGTATGGAACATATTGTTATAATGTAATGCCCTTCGGGCTAAAAAATGCAGGAGCTACTTACCAACGCCTAGTGAATAAAATGTTCGAAGAACAAATAGGTAAATCAATGGAGGTTTATATTGATGACATGCTAGTTAAGTCCCTACACGTAGAGGACAATTTAGGTCACTTATAGGAAACGTTCGAGATTTTAAGGAAATACAACATGAAGCTCAACCCCGATAAATGTGCTTTCGGGGTTGGTTCGGGCAAGTTCCTTGGCTTCATGGTAACAAATTTGGGGATCGAGATCAACCCCGATAAAATCAAGGCCATCAAAGACATCGCCGTCATGGATAGTGTAAAAGTCGTACAGAGATTAACTGGACGGATAGCTGCCTTAGGCCGATTCATTTCGAGGTCATCGGATCGAAGCCACAAATTTTTCTCTTTACTAAAAAAGAAGAACGATTTCGCCTGGACCCCGGAATGCCAACATGCATTGGAAGAGTTGAAGCGATACCTATCGAAGCCACCACTGCTTCACACTCCAAAGGCAGATGAGAAACTTTACTTGTACTTGGCAGTATCAGAAATCGGGGTAAGTGGTGTCCTAGTTCGAGAGGAGCAAGGTACGCAATTTCCCGTTTATTATGTAAGTCGAACCTTAGGAGAAGCAGAAACTAGATATCCACACTTAGAAAAATTGGCACTTGCATTGATAAGCGCCTCTAGAAAGTTAAGACCATACTTTCAATGTCACCCCGTATGCGTATTAACTACTTACCCACTTCGTAATATTTTGTAAAAACTCGAACTATCGGGCCGATTGGCCAAATGGGCCGTCGAACTCAGTGGGTATGAGATCGAATATCAACCCCAGACGGCCATCAAGTCTCAAATTTTAGCGGACTTCGTGGCCGATTTCACGCCAACCCTCGTACCTAAAGTTGAAAAGGAACTCTTGTTAAAATCGGGCACGTCATCGGGGGTATGGACTCTTTTCACACACGGTGCTTCAAATGTGAAGGGGTCCGGGCTAGGCATCATTTTGAAGCCGCCCACGAGTAGCACTATTAAGCAATCTATCAAAACTTCTAGGTTGACTAACAACGAGGCCGAGTACGAGGCCATGATTGCAAGTCTCGAGCTAGCTAAAATCCTGAGGGCAAAAGTCATTGAAGCCAAGTGTGACTCTTTACTGGTGGTGAATCAAGTAAACAAAACCTTCGAAGTTCGAGATGATAGAATGCAAAGGTATTTGGACAAGTTGCAGGTAACTTTGCACCGTTTCAAGGAATAGACTTTACAGCATGTACCTCGAGAACAAAACAGTGAGGCCGATACACTTGCAAACTTGGGGTCATCGGTCGAGGAAGATGAGATCAGCTCGGGGACTGTCGTTCAACTCTCGAGATTCGTGATCGAGGAAGGTCATGCCGAGATAAACTCTACAAGCTTAACCTGGGATTAGAGGAATAAATATATTAAATACTTGAAGAATGGAAAGCTCCCGTCGGACCCTAAAGAGTCGAGGACCTTACGAACCAAAGCTGCTCGATTCACATTGGCTGAAGATGGAACATTATACAGAAGAACATTTGATGGACCATTGGCAGTGTGCTTAGGACCAGGAGGTACCGATTATGTTTTACGAGAGGTCTATGAAGGCACTTGTGAGAACCACTCCAGCGCCGAATCACTGATTCACAAAATCATTAGAGCAGGATACTACTGGGATAGCATGGAAAAAGATACTAAGGAGTTTGTTCGAAAATGTGATAAATGTCAAAGGTTTGCACCGATGATCCATCAACCCGGAGAACAACTTCATTCAGTCCTATCCTCATGGTCATTCATGAAATGGGGGTGGTTATCACCGGCCCTCTTCTATCGGCCCCAAGTAAAGTTAAGTTTATTTTATTTATGACTGACTATTTCTCTAAATGGGTTGAAGCACAGGCGTTCGAGAAAGTGAGAGAAAAAGAGGTTATAGACTTCATCTGGGATCACATCATGTGTCGATTTGGGATGCTCGCAGAAATAGTATGCGACAATGGTAAGCAATTTATCGGCTGTAAAAGTGACAAAATTTCTCGAAGACCATAAAATAAAAAGGATATTGTCAACACCGTATCACCCTAGTGGGAATGGACAGGTCGAATCGACGAACAAGACTATCATCCAAAACCTGAAGAAAAGGTTGAACGAAGCTAAAGGGAAATGGAGAGAAATTCTGCCCGAAGTCCTTTGGGCATATCGAACAACATCGAAGTCCAGTACAGGGGCAACTCTGTTTTCCTTAGTGTATGGCTCTGAAGCCTTAATTCCAGTCGAAGTCGGAGAACTCAGCGCAAGGTTTCGACATGCATCGGAGGAATCGAACCACGAGGCTATGAATACTAGCCTCGAATTATTAGATGAAAAACGAGAAGCGGCACTTGTTCGAATTGCTGCACAAAAGCAACGAATCGAAAGGTACTACAATAGAAGAACCAGCCTTCTCCACTTCAGGGTTGGGGACTTAGTCCTAAGGAAGATCACCACCAACGCTCGAGATCCTAATGAAGGGAAGCTCGGCCCGAATTGGGAAGGACCCTATCAAGTCCTCGATATAGTCAGAAAAGGGTCTTATAAACTCGGAACGATGGACGGCAAACCATTACCAAACAACTAGAACATATCACTCCTCAAACGATATTATTGTTAAGGTATGATTTTCTCCCTTCTTTCGTTTATATATATTCGACGCTAACTCATTGCAGGAGTTCGACCAAAGAAATCGAGACCTCAGGTTTTAAAGTACGCGTTGCACTCTTTTTTCCTTAGATCGGTTTTTATCCCAACGGGGTTTTTCTGGCGAGGTTTTTAACGAGGCAACAATTATGTGCTACCTGAGGACAATTCAATAGTATCCAAGGCTTCTTTGCAATCAACCTTGAATACTGGAGGGCATTGGTCGAGGCCAAACCTACATCACTATAGAGTAGCGAGGATGGTCGATGTAGTTTTACCCAACGAGGTCGGGATCGATTTTCACAGGGAGTTAATTTGGCTTGGAGTTGGGTATTTAACTAATCTAGATATGCGTGTTGTTCCTAATTACACTTTCAAACATTGTTGCGATTGATTCTATTCTAATTTTATACTATTGTATGCTAAGTGTAAGCTAAGTACAATATTTTTGGTGAAAGTTTGACTTCCGCCTAGGTGAGTATCTAGTGGGTATCAAGAATCTAGGACAACTTTGTTATGATTGGGGTCGTGATATAACCATCACACATAAGTGCTCACTCTATACCTCTCGGTAGTTTGAGTGACTTTGCCCGATTTGGCTTTCTCAAGCCCAAATGGGTGTTCATACAATACAAGTGAAATTGGCTCAAGTCGGGTATTACTATCTTTAGGTTTAACCCTTTAATTGGGGCTATCAATCTCTTGAATTCACCCCAATTCCTTGTTAGCCTAATTTTTCTAGACTTAATCCCTCTTTCTCAAGAAGAGCCTAAGTCATAAAGGCACGAGTCAGTATTTGCAACCACTAATTCTACAATTTTAGCATGAATTAGGTTAAATGTCACTAACCCATAAATAATTAAGCCCTAAAATTCAAGACCCATTAAATACCCACACTAGAGTTGGGTCACAACCCTAGCTATGGGGTCTAGCTACTCATAATAATAGCAGAAATCAAAGATAAAGATGAAATATAAGCCATAATATTAAAGTACAAGATGAAAATCTAAATTTTGAAGGTAAATCTACTCTAAAATTGCCGAAAAAGGGAAAAACCAGCCGTTCACATGCTCTGCTAAGCAAAAACTTAAACTAAAATTGATAAAAGGATCTATTTATACTAGGCTAAAATTTCCGGACAAAAATGCCCCTGCGGAGGATTCGCGGATGCGTAATTCTGACCGCGTCCGTGCTTGAGCTTTCGCGGCCGCGTAATAATGAGCGCGGTTCGCGTTTCTTCAATACTGGGCTTGGATTGGGCTTAGTTTTGCGGACCGCATAATTTCAACCACGTCCGTGTGTGCTTCCATCGCGGCCGCATAATTTGGATGCGGGCCGCATTCTTCAGTTAAGCCCGACTTGCACGGTCTCTGAACCTCAAGATGCGCTCTTAGCGGAATTCCCTTCGCGTCCGCATAAGATCAATTCGCGGCTGCGTAATTTGGATGCGAGCCGCGTTCTTTATTTGAGCCCAAACTGTAGAGTCTCTGAACCTCGAACCACGCTCTCAGCGAAAATCCCCTCGCGGCTGCGCCAAAGTTTCGCGACCGCGCCTTTCCAACGCGGTCAACGGTGATTTTAGTACTCAAAGCAGCTTCTCTGAATCTACTTTTGCGGACCGCGTAATTGTGGCCGCCTCAGTGGTGGTCCTTACGCGGCCGCGCTTTTCTGCCGCTCTCAGCGCTCCAGTCTCAGCCTTGGATTAGTGCAGGTTTGACTCCTTCATGAGTTGATTATGGCTTCTTTGCCTTATTTTGACCAAACCCTGCAAGCAAGCACATTAAGTTAATTTTCGGGAATACCTTTATACATTTTTTACCCAAAACCTAAGCAAAAGAGAGCAAATAATAGGCTAAAACCCCTACTTATCAGGCATCACCCTCGGATGTTGTATTCTCTAGAATAGTACCTCATGTCAAAGGGCCTCGATAGGGAAAGTTTGTAATGGACCAAACGGTCAAGTGAACCGTGTCTATATAAATTAGTCGAGCCCCGATGGCAAAACATTTATGCATGTATAAACTATTCAAAGAAGCATTCTATCTGCATTTAAACATCTTGTGTCTCGAAGGGAATTATCTACTATACAAACCCCGTGCTTATGATATTGCAAGAAACGGCTCAAAGAGCCAAAGTGCAAATATACACTCGGGGACTACCATTGATGATAGGCATATTCGAGTTATCTAAACACAATTGCATAAGACTTCAAAGAGGCACCCCTCGATCTATAGGCCAAGGCCACCATTCTCGGGGACTGACATTTCAAACAAGTCTGAAATGTTATGGTAAATAAGCCTAAGAGGCATACCCGAAGGCTACGGCCAAACTAAAGGCTACGGCCTAAATAACACAGCTTGGAGACATCTGAATTCCGCAATAACGATAGACCTTCAAATTCTCTGAAAAACCAGTAAAAAAAGGCTACCCTCGGCAAATAATCAAAAGGGCTTCGAAAAAATCAGCCCTCAAAAAACCTTAAGAGGTATCAAATTATCTTTAATACAAACGTGCTAAGGCACAAAAAGCAAAAGGGTTTCAACCGACATCGGACCCTCAAAAAACCTAATGGGTAATAAGCCAAAAGGGGGGAATAATAGCCGTCTTTTAGAGGATATATGGTCCCAACCTAAAAGAGACTAAGGGCCAATACATTTAGAGTTCGAGACTTTGTTCTCACTCAATTCGGACCTAAGGGTTCCACTATTCCGAGTTCAAATAAAGTTGATTTGAACTTAGCTCAAGGATCCGCCATAAAACCTTAAGGGGTATGTTACTGTAAGTTCGAAAATTACCCATTATTTGATAAAAAAACCTAAGGGTTTATTCTATTCTAAGTTCAAAACATACTCGAACTCAGTTATAAAAACAGTGCAGTCATGACATCGATCAAGCCATCCGAAATCTCGAATATATTATTGAGCTCGGGGACTCTCCCTTGCGTGTCTAAAAAACCTAAGGGTTTTGTTCTAAGTTCGAACTAGTGTTCACTCGATTACGGAGGCTGCAACAACAAAATTTTCACAAGGCAAAAGCACAAAACACGTTTGAACATAAAATTGAGAAGACATTCAAAAGAAGTTTTTCTATTATATATTGATAAAAAAGGTTATGTACAAGAGACCGATCAAGGTCTTACAAAAAGAGAAACTAAATCCTAACTACGGCCGGTTTCGACCTCTTCTTCGGGAGCAACTTCTGCTTCAGGCCCCTCATCGGATCTACCTCGACTGCCTTCTTCACCATCGTCTTCGTCGTCAAAGGAGGTAAGCTGCCTGGCTTCAGTCTCAAGCATCACAGCTCGAGCTATTTCCTCGGAGAGGTCAAAACCTCGAGTATGGATTTCCTCGAGGGTTTCCCTCCGGGATTGACACTTTGTCGAGTCAATGATCCATTGCTCTCGGTCAGAAGCCTCTCTTAGCTGCATTTGAGCAGCCTCAGCATCGGCCCGGTACATAGCAACGGACTTGTCCGCCATGACTTTTGTATTCTCGATCTCTGACTTGGCCTTAACAAGCCCGGTTTCAAGCTCCTCGATCCTCTTGGCTTGGGCCGAACTTTTCTCTTTGAAACCCCAAAGTTGAACCTCGACCGATGATAGTTTGGCCAAGGTAGTTTCTTTTTCCGCTGCCAGGCGGTCCATATTCTCCTTCCACAGATCACAATCGGCCTTTACTTGATCGACTTCTCCCCGAAGCAGCTCGATCATTTCAACCTTTTGCTGCAGCTAAGATAATGAAGTATTAGCCTCCACATTTGGGTGGAGTCCGTACTTTATCAAAAGGATGCTCACCTGCTTATCTAGATCGGCCTCTTCCTCATGAGCCTTGGCCAAATTCGCTTGAAGGTCCTTTATAGTTTCGTCTTTTTGGCCGCAAAGAAGCTTCAAAGAGTTCCTCTCCTCCGGGACCCTTTGGAGCTTGGTTTCATACTGGCTAAGGTCAGCTCGAAACTTGGCGAAGGCCTATACAAAAAAGGAAAACACATGTCAGATTTAGAGAAAAAGAAAAAAGATGAGTAAAGAAAAGAAGTGCAGTAAACTGATTCTTACCCGAGATAAGAGACGTTGGGCCTCTTCTAAAAGAATAGAAGTGTCACCAATATCAGAGACATCATCGACTCCAGTAAAGCAATCCCGAAGTGGATCCCCTACACTAGAGCCTCCGCCTATATCAGGATTCTTCAACTCTTGAGCTTCTCCTATTGCCTCCTCAGAAAAGGTCGGGAGAGAAGACAAGTGACCCGCTGTCATGGTCCCGAGCAAGTCACTCGGGACGCTCTGATTGATCTTCGGGGTCTCAGAACCGGCCCCATCTGGTGTAGTTGCAGATGGCCGAGAAACGATCTCGACCTTTGATAATTCAGGATCCTCACCCGATTTCTTTTTGGAAGCCTCCTCGACATGAGGCTTGATTTTAGCTGCCGCCGTCGGCTCAGAAGGTTTGGTGACCTCGACAACTTTCCTAGGTCGGACCATCAGTGCCGAGGCATTTTCCTCTTCTTCCTCCTCTTCATCTCTCAGTTTTTGGACCGAGTCCATCATGAGAGTGATTACTTTCCTCCTCACCCTTCGAGGTTTGGGCTTGGGGTCCTCGGACTGCGAGGCAGTTTTCCTCTTCTTGTCTTCTCCCAGCTTCGGAACCGGGGACTTGGTTTCTTCCTTAACACTTGAAAGCCTCAAAATGGCATTCTTGGTCAGGCCTGCATGAAAGAAAATTAGTGATGAATGGAGTATAAAAAGTTTTTCAGAACATGAAAAAGGAGATCCTTACCGTGGTTCTTGGCCTCACATCTGCCCTTTACCAAATCACACCAAGCGCGTTCGGCATATGTGAAAGTTGAGGCTAACTTTCGAACCCAATCTTCGAGGTCAGGTACTGCTTGAGGCATCCAAGGAATGGATGTATATCGAAAGGGGATATCAGGAGAAGTCAAAGAAGGTACGAAGAACAAAGTTTAAAAGATTACTTACGGTCGAAGTTCCACTCCTCAGGGAACGACACCTTCTCTTCCGAGATAATGTCGCAGGTCCTCACCCGTACAAAACGGCTCATCCAACCCCGATCCTTGTCCTTGTCAATGCTCGAGATCAAGGCCTTCGTTGCATGGCGTTAGATCCTGATTAGTCCTCGATAGATTCGAGGCCGGTACAACCGCATGAGGTGATTTAGAGTAAACTCTATCCCCTCGGCCTTGCTAGAGAAGAAGCGCAACATGATTACTATGCGCCATAGAGAGGGGTGGATTTGGCCGAGGGTCACCTGATATCTTTTACAGATATCAATAATCACTGGGTCGAGGGGACCCAATGTGAAGGGGTAAGTGTAAACACTTAAGAACCCATCCACATAAGTGGTGATGCTCTCTTCGGGAGCAAGAATTTGCACCATGACCTCGGGACCCCAGTTGCAGTCCCTCTTCACGACCTCAAGGTGGCTCTTCGATATTGAGCATATGTACATCGACCCGGGATCGATGAAGGGTTTTAGACCTTGAAGTCAGATTTTAAAGTACACGGGCTGGGAACATATTCATGGGGAAGCGGCTCCATCGACGCCTTGCCGCCGGACGGCCGAGAAGAGGAGCAAGAAACTTTCTCCTTCTACGGTACAGTCTTTGAGGTTTTTGCCATTTGTATAAGTAAAGAAGAGCGAAGAAAGGTGAAAGACTGGTGGTTTCGGTGCTAACGACGGTGGCTCTACAGACGGCGAAAAGGAGGAGATGAAAAGAGTGAGAATACTTAGAGGTTTGATTAGAGCAAAAGTAAAGTTTGATTCAATGAAGGAGCGGGTATTTATAGGTTCACGGCGACGGTTCGGTGGCGTTAGTGGCCGACCAGTAACTGACAAACATTTATGATTTGAGGAACTGAACTGACGGGACATTTCGATCACATCCATCATTTACGTCATAAGGACGATGTCATGATCGGGGTTTCGAAAAATCAAGGCTCAAACCGTTTCTTATCATTTTATTCCAAGAAACGCGGGGACTATCTGTATACGGTCGAAATCGGGCATGTCAGATTTTATAGGCACGAGAAGCTGCCTCGAGAGTAAACTCGTAATAGACCAGGCTCGAGCTCAATGGCAGAGTATGGAGCATGAATATCGAAGTGCTCGCTGAAGATCGAGACCGAGCATGACCGACTTCGAGTAAGGCGTAATAACGGAATGGCGAGATATTAGCAACCGACCAAAGATCTTGGTGAAAATTCCGGAACAGATCAAATCAAGCGGTTATTGACATCAATCATGAGAATTATTTCCGTTATTAGAATTGTACCTTATTTAGGATTTCTTCACTATATAAAGAGGGACCCTATTCATTTGTAAGGGGCATTGATTCACTGATAAAGATATACAAAAATACTGCTCTCTATTTCGCTTACTATCTACTACTGTCCATCATTATTTATTTTTCTGTTCTTTACTGTTCTCCTTATCTAACCTGGAGACCATCTCGAATCGAGGTCGAAAGCTTTGGTAGAACACTGGTTTGATTTATTTTATTATTCAGATTATTTATTCAATTCTTTGTTTATCAATTGGTATTGAATTAAATCACGTATCCTTAAAACCACTAGATAAGTTTAATTGTTATTCGAATTTTAGAGTAAACAAGAACCTTTGGAAACTTTCAAATTATTGTTGTTTGATTTAGGTTCTTGAGATTTGATTGAAGAATATGTTCTCGACAAATCTCCAAGAACATAATTATGGAGATTATAGATAAACAGGGGCTGCCGATTTTGGATTTGGGATTTGGTCTGAAACTTTTTGTTCTTTTATGAATTGCTGGGGGAGGGGAGGGGGTTTGAGGGGAGAAGAAAAGTAAAAAATATAATAAAATTTTGATAATTAAATTTTAAAAATGGACCCACAAATATACATGTCAAGCAATAAATAGTCAAACATATGATGTGTTGTACATGTCAGCACAATTGATATACACGCTCTGTTAGATGTATTTATTAGTATCCATTCCATCAAGTTAGAGTGCTCAAATAGAAAAAATATAAGTTTATATACCGGGTTTGTAAACTGGTACAAGTTTAAGTGGCCACTAGGTCATTTTGCCTTGTTAGTTTAAATTCATGTTACAAAAATCACGCAAATCTTTCGTTATGTAAAATGAGAGAGAGAGAGAGCAGTGACTAAGTGAGTATCAAAAGGATATTGATTGCTATGTCACAATACAGTCAAATCTCTCTATAACAGACTCGTTTGTTTCGAATATTTTTGGATGTTATAGCGAAGTGCTGTTAAAGAGAATATATATTATAACATTCGGAGAGAGCAGTGACAGTGAGTATCAAAAGGATATTGATTGCTATGTCTCAATACTTAGATCGGCCAATCTCAACTTTCTTTCCGGCAAAAGAGAACATTTTTAATGAAGAAGGTCATGTGTTGATGAGGCTGTATATACAGTGAAGAGTTTAGGAAGAGAAGAGCCAATGCTTATTGTACATAAGAGTTCTTCTCTAGTTTTGTCTCCTCTCCTCACTAGGTGGTTGGTTACACACACCTGTCTTACAGATAGAGTCAAGCACGAGATGAGTTATTTATTACTTGTAGCATATGTTAGTTAAAGGGTCTCTGCGACGTAACTATAAAGTGAAACAATACGTGAGAAGTTTGCATAAAAAGAGAACACACAATTTTGAGATAGTGGACCACAACTTTCTCGAGCACAACTTTATCTAGCAAAGTGAAAACAATGTATGCACTAATAGCACTATGTCACTATATTATATTTTTATACTTTGTTCTTCAATTAATCAATTCATGACTCCATTATTCAATAGCCAAAGATCAAGCATTATTGTGAAATTTCATACTTCAAAGTTCAGTGTATTGATTCAAGAAATAGTGGGGTGTTTTTTGTTCGTTCTATTTTCATAATTCAAGTCTTACGACAAGCATACTCGAGCAGAAATTTTAATTTGATATCAAGCTATCCGTTCTTGAACCAAGCTCTATCATTCTATCTTTTTATTATTTTCTCATCTAAAATTTAATATTTTGCTATTTATTCTATCTTTTTATTATTTTCTCATCTAAAATTTAATATTTTGCTATTTATTCTATCTTTTTATTATTTTCTCATCTAAAATTTAATATTTTGCTATTTAGTGCATTTTTAGATTATTTATTAGAAGATAAGTATGTCAAATAGAAAGTGTGAATCTGGTTATGAAAAACTCAAGAAAAGAAGAAGAATTCAAAAAACTCAAGTAACTTTGCATCTAAAAAGGCTAGAAAAATTGACTTCAAATAATTAAAAAAAATCAAAATATTAAGGCATCTCATTAAAGTTTGGCTTTAGGCCCCAAAATACATCGGGCCGCCCCTGATTGTACATAAGAGTTCTTCTCTAGGTTTGTCTCCTCTCCTCACTAGGTGGTTGGTTACACACCTGTCTTACGGATAGAGTCAAGCACGAGACGAGTTATTACTTGTTTTTTTAGCATGTGTTAGTTAAAGGGTATATGCGACGTAGCTCCTCAGTTCGGACTTATATCACCATAATCCAAAGACATCATCATAAAGTCCAACTAGAAGAAAACAATCCTATAGAACAGCTATACTATATCAAATAACCTTAGGCATCACGAGTGAGGTTTGCTCTAACTAAAGCTGATTCAGTAGAGCACCTTCACCACCAACGAGTAGGTCAAACCGTCAAAGGTTCGAATCATTCAAGGATAAGTGAAACACTATTGATCCTCTAGGGTGCAGTGGGGCTTAAAAAGTAAAAGGAAAATAAACCAAAGCCTATTCTCAAGCCAGGCCCTTCCATTTGGAGCAACATCAAAATATATAGCATGTAAACGGGCTGCCTCGAGAAAAAACAAGTCCAAACCAAGAAATATACTCCATTTGAAAAATAGAAACACAGATATATGTACAAGCTTAGCTAAATCATCAGAATTAGAGATTAGTATCTGAATATTTACAAGCAATTCAGCCTAGTGTAATTCATGAATATATACAGAAGGCATCCTTGCAACTATTGATGGTTAAGGTTGATACTTGATAGGAAAACCGGCAATTCTAGAAACCTATCCTGTTTCCTTAAAAAAAACTATTTTCTAAACGAGATGTAAGCTAGGATTACTTCCAAATTGTGAACCGTGATCACTTCCTTCATTTGAAGACACTGGTGTATCTGGCATGGAATCCCTCCCTCCAAACACGCGTCGCATAAAAGCATCATCAAACTTACTCCAAAAGTAAATAATGGTTTGTGCAGGTCTTTTCAATAACATTGTCAAACTGCTTATCCGAGGAACATCACCTTCATGTTCTAGCCCGTTGAGAAGTAGGAGTCCGAGGGATAGTTCAGAAGAATTCATGTTGATGTCTTTTGATGGAGGGAGCAAGTACCTTATCAGAGGCTTTGTTATCAACCCAAACACCTAAAGGATCCAAAAAAAAAAAGATCAGTACAAATATTGAGAGCTGTAGAAAACTTTTTGATAGTATATATACATAAAAAATAAATTTTTGACCTAGTTAAACAGTGTCAATTAACGCCCTTTAGCATAAGATGGCTCCGCCACTGCTGATATGCAAAAACCAAAAAGATGTTTGTGGATTTATGTAATGAAAGGTAACTAAAAAACATAGGTAGCAAAGGAGTGATGTAGTTTAATTACCACAGTACTGAAGAGGACAATTGTAATAGTGCTGGTGATCATGACTGCATTTCCTGGCAATTGTGTGTGGCCAAACCTTGTAAACTACAAACAAGAATCAGGCTTCAATCAGTAATATTATCTTTATCGAGTAACAACAAGATTTCCAGTTTTAGATATAAGTACTCCTCCCTCATGTTTCTCCTTTTTCATCTTTTAGAGATATGAGAAGAAGAGAATTCAATTATCTACCTGGTTATAAGCCAACGCCATTGAAACAGCTCCTCGCATCAAACCAGCCCACCATATTGTAACCTGTGAAGATGAATTATTAAAGTTTTTCCATGGTGATTCAGTAGCAGCACAAAATTTTGGCAAAGTCAATAAACCTGGTGCTTGAAGCCGAGCTCGTGATCCTTAGATTGCTTCCAAGAATTTGATAAAATGGACAAAGGTATCACAAAGCACGCTCTTCCAACCATAACCAGGGCAAGCAGCACACCACTCACTGCAACAGATTTTCCAGGACTGTGGAAACAAGTCCAAAATCAAGAGGCAAAGCAAATAAATAGGGCTTTTAACTACTATATGAGCGTCACAAACATAATCATTGACTCTAAATTTGCCTAGGGCCAAGCTCGATCTTATGTTTTAAATGAAATAGATTTCAATCTCACCTGTGGCTAGCGAATCTCCATTTCTCGATATCTAAGGCATCCATACCAACATAAAGGAAAATGAAAGTCTCCGCAATAAATGACATTGTTGCAAAAGCATGCCTGTTGAAAATCAAGTTAAATTCAGAAATGTCGATATGGCTACTTTAAGATTCTTTGAAGAAGAAGATTAAAATTGAATCCAACTGAGAAAAAGATTTATAAAGTCTGAATGTTTTGACATACCTTGTTGTCACTTTAGAATTATCGGTCACATTATGCCAGGTATAGTGTGACATGACAATCCCACAGACAAATACTGTAAGAATTCCATTCAAATCAAACAGCTGAAAGGTAGGCATGATTATCAACATTATCAAGATCAATAATCAAAGAAACTACAAACAGTGAGACCTGATAAGTTGATATAAAACTCATGCAGTTCATGTGTACAGGAACTTACTTCTGCCATAACATATGAAAGGTAAGCCATGAGAATCATGAGAGCAACTTCACGATCGGTTGACTTCCTGCCATCAGAATTGAGGCTTATTGAATTGCAAATGAAGAATATGTCGAATTATCTACTGGGAAGTGGAAACCAAACAATCTTTCTGATTGCTAAAGTTTGTGTATTGATATTAACTGAGATGTGACTGATAAACATCAAAGAATAATATATCTGAACCATAATCCATGAAATAAAATAAAGACCACATGAAGAAATTTATACACACCTCCTACCAAGGTATATCTTTTTTATTATGTATGCACTTAGCAATCCAACCTGCATAAGAAGAGCATCATATCAGACATGTATGAGATATTGATAAAGCCTATTATAAATAGGCGGATCATAAACAAAATCTGATCATGCGTATATTAGTCGGCTTCTTGCCAATATATACAAGTACTTCCAGATCAAAAGAGTGTTAAAAGAAACCAAGTTATGTAAGATGTTGAGTCTTATCCAGAAGAAAAATCTGTTTCCCAATTCGAAGTTGTGTCGAAAAGATAGGGAAAAATTGACTAATGCACTAATGTAAAACATAATGCGAAAAAGGCTGGCTGACTCACAAGTACTCCGAGCAAAGTGCTTCCCACAAATCGGTAGAGAAAAGTTAGAGTAAGTGATAAGGCCACTTGTGAGTTGATGTTTGAGAGGTCGAATTTCTGGATTGCGTTAAAAAGCACCACTGATGTAGCATCATTTACCACACCTTCTCCAAAGACTAGGCTGTAGAGAAGAGGTGTCTCATCCTGATCAAGCACCTGTAGCAAACACAGCTTGCTATTTTAGTAATCTGTTTTTATCTTCGGAATTAAATTGCAGTTTTAGGAGAAAACCTGCAATGTGCAAACAGAGTCTGTTGCTGAAAATATAGCTCCAATCGCTGCAGTAAAAGAATTTTAATAATCATCAGAAGATGTAAGGAAGAAAGCAGAACACCAATTGTATGTTTTTCCTTCTAATAACTACATCATTTGTATGTTTTAACTTTGCCATCCCTCTATCAATTGTTTCATTACTTTTCCATTGTAACAAATCAATAACCACATAACCAATTGATGGAGAGAAGAGGAAAAGATTACCAAGATAATCCCTTAACTCCAGACCGGTATCCAGCTTCCCAAGTAACAACCATGCACCTAAATAAAAACTTTGAAACGAAATTAAGAGAGACAACCACATAGTAACTCAAGAATAAAATCAAGACTGATCTAACCACATTACACTTCAGAGAGCATATAGTTGCAAATTATTTGTAGAAATTTAACTTAAGGACTAGGCATTATCTTTCTTTAACTGATTGAAGGAGAAGGACTGAAGAAGGCATACCAAATGATATGACGCCGAAAGATATCAATGTGCCAAGGACACCAAACAGCACAATGGTCCCTAAATTCCTGAAAAAGTGCTTCATTTTCACCTGGAAACTGGTAAAGTAAAAAAAAATGATTAATCAGACTCAATAGATTACATTAAACACCTGATAAAAGATTATGTTATCATAAACTAAATAAAACAATCCTCTTTCTTTTTCCCCTTTCTCTCTGTTTGCCAGTTAACCACAAAAACAGTGCCAGTCATTAAGGTGGCGACCCTCTTAGTATACTCATAAGACTTCCATATTTAAGTTATATCATAGATTACACGGCCACAAGAGGAAAAAATTGTTTAAAAGTATTCTGTCTCTTCCAAATGTAGACAGTAGAAATCCCAAGGAAAAACACAATGGTCCCTTAGCAGAATGTGATGTTGTCCTTCCAATAATTTATAATTCAGCAGAGCACTCAATTTTACTAATATGTGGCTGGCAAGATTCATGAAATAGTGCTATAATAGCCAAATTAACACCATAATAACATAACAAACCACTATTACGTACCCTATGATGAAAAACTTACCCGGCATTGAATATAATGGCAGGTATAACATAAACAAAGAATAGTTGTTCGTCAAATTCTAAAAGATGAGAACTCTTTCTATTAGTAGTTAGTCGAGTGATGCCTGCAGCAGATAAACCCTGCAGCCAAAAGAAAGGATGGATATCCATTAACGAAACGAGATAACACAGATAGTACATATAAAAAATGTTAGAGATGTGTAATTGTGTTTGTGTTTGTGTTTGGTACAACATGAAATTAAGAACAAGTCTTACAATAACAAGAGCTGTGATGGACTCGTTAATCCATCGGCTTTCTTCAAGAAGATGACCAATCACAATGCATCCACAGAGAAGTGCGACGAAGAGAGTTAAATTTACAAAGACCTGATCATCAGAACCTGACAAGGCCGTCACGCCCAATCCCGTTATAGCGTCCAAAACCATAACGTTATCTACACAAACACTAAAAAAAGAAAAGACCAATGTAAGTTAGTTGTATCAAACATCAATTTCTAATTAAAGAAGACAACTTTAGCAATGCTAATAACCAAAGTATAAACCGGAGAAAGATCATGCAAACGCAAACACATACTCATCAGGGGTGAAGCCACCTTTTGCTAAATTGACCACATTTATTGGGAATTGTTTTTACTTCTTTTAAATTTGAATACCCTTGGAAAAATTTCTGGCTTCGCCACTAATACTCGTGATTTAAATTTAGTCGGTCAATATCTTAATACATAGTATTAACTTTTGTATATATGTATATATAGTTCGAGCAGCAAGTAAGGCACACATGCATATATTGAAAATTCATAAACATTAACAGTTCCAAATAACTTTGGTTTACCTTCAAACTGCAGAGCATCTGCAGTTGCGAAGTTTCAATTGTATGAATGCTACAAAAACAGAACGTGAAACATTTACGTATTGTGAAAGAAGTACTAGAATTCTAGGCTGAACGAGAGAGGGCGACAAGTTTGTAGTAGTTAAGGAGAGAAATTGATGAGAAGAACATTACCACATTGGAATAGATATAGAAGTTAGAAGTTAAGCTGGACAAGGATGCTTCTCAGACAGCAAAGATTAACGGTTTTATGGACCCAAATTACGGGGGTCTATTGCAAAATCCTAATTAATCTGGTCAAGATAGAGCAAAGATATTAGATAATCCTCCTTCGACCTGAATAACGGGTTCTTTTTTATTTTCATCTAGTAATAAAAAAAAAATTAAATATTATAAAGACACTGTAAATTAAGTATTAACTTAATGGAGTAACTTTTATAGTCAAAGAAAAAATATCTTGACTATGCAAATTATGGAAGACTAAGACGATGTAATCGGAGGCGGATTCAAACATTTAAACTCGACAAATTCGTTATTGCAATTTTAAAATTATGGGTTCATCCAAGGAAGAATGAATAGTTGGGTTCATGAAAGGCATCCCCATTTCTACTAACAACTAGTCTCTGGCCCTTCAGTGAATATAAGATTTAAAAAATGACATAAATATTAGTTATAAAATAAATCAAATATAAATTCCTGAAAATGATAAGTTGTTCATCCTACCTAAGTCAAGAGAGGAAGAAATCCTATCCTGATATTCCGATCCATATTGTAATTTAGCTATATGATTTTGCATGTATTTGTGTAGAAGTTCGAACCAATATGCAAAATATGTTAACTTATATGTGATCCTAAAATTAGCATTGATTAAGATCAATGGGTGAATTCAAATAAGTGGAAGTTTGTAACGACCCGATCGGTCGTTTTGAGTATTTGTACTTCGCTCGGTGGTTTGAGGGCATAAGTAGTTTCGTATGATGTATTACGACTTGTGTGTATCGTCGGTTTCGGTTTTCGGGTGATTCGGAATTAGTTTGGAAGAATGAATTTCGTTGTTGAAGCGTTAAGTTAGAATAGTTGACCAAGTTTGACTTTTGTGAGTTTGACCTCGGATCGAAGATTTTATGTTTCTGTTAGGTCCGGATGGTAATTTTGAACTTGGGCATATGCCCGGATTCGCATTTAGATATTTCTAGAAGGTTTCGGCACATTTTGACGAAAATTGGAAAGTTGAAGGTTTGGAAGGTTGAGAGGTTTGACCGAGAGTTGACTTTATTGACATCGGGTTCGGTATTCGATTCCGGGAGTTGGTATAGCTCTATTGTGTCATTTAGAACTTGCATGAAAAATTTAACGTCATTCCGGGTTGATTTGATATGTTTCGGCACGAGTTTTAGAAGTTGAAAGTTCATAAGTTCATTAAGTTCGATTTGAGGTGCGATTCATAATTTTGATGTTGTTTGATGTGATTTGAGGCCTCGAGCAGGTCCACGTTATGTTATGAAACTTGTTGGTATATTTCAACGCGGTCCCGGGGGCCTCGGGTGTGTTTCGGATGGGCTACATGTTATTTCTCTATGTTTTTGGACTGCTGGCTTGCTGGTGTGCATGTTGTTCTTCGTGATCGCGAAGATGATGATGAAATCGCGAAAGGTTTCTGGGAGCTTAGAGATTTTGTTCATCGCAGACGTTATCGTGAGCACGTGTTCGCGATGCTTTAGTTGTCCATTATCCGCGTTCGCACCTATTTGGTCGCATTCGCGTAGTGGAACTGGGAGTTGGTGGACTTTTACTTACCGTGT
Organism: Nicotiana tabacum; assembly: GCF_000715075.1. Classification (NCBI taxonomy): domain Eukaryota; kingdom Viridiplantae; phylum Streptophyta; class Magnoliopsida; order Solanales; family Solanaceae; genus Nicotiana; species Nicotiana tabacum. Next base: position 62,620,036 of record NC_134098.1, read on the forward strand.
TCGCGATTGTCTACACGCGTTCGCGAAGCCTCTGATCATTGTTCATCGCGTTCGCGAGGTTTGTGCCGCGAACGCGAAGCTTTATTTTCACTGGGCAGCAATTTGTTCTTCGTGATCGCAAGGATTGTTCCGCTATCGTGTAAGAGGAATCACTCGGCAGAGTTTAAGTACTCTATTTTGAGGGCTATTGATATTTTATCACTTTTTGAGTTAGAGAGCTCGAGTTTGGGCGATTTAGGAAGGGATTTTCACGTGTTGGTTTGGGGTAAGTGTTCTTTATCCGGATTTGATTATATTTCATGATTCCATAATTATTTTTATAATTAAATTAGTGAATTGAACGAGAGAAAATGGGAATTTTTGTAAAATCTTTTTAAAATATAAAATGAGGATTTGAAGGCCGATTTGATGTCGGAATTTGATAATTTTGGTATGGTTGAACTCGTATCGAAATGAGTGTTCAGATTTTATAAATTTTATCGGGTTTCGAGGTGCGGGCTCGGGGGTTGACTTTTTAGTTTTATTTAAAGATCAAAACTTTATTATCCGAAATTGTTTCATTTGGTTTTTATTTATGATATTAAGCTATTTTGGCTAGATTTGAGTCGTCCGGAGGTTGTTTCACACGAGAAAGTCATTTTAGCGTATCGGTTTGATTTCTTTGAGGTATGTATCTTGTCTAACTGTGTGTGGGGTAAACTACCCCTTAGGATTCGAGTTGATTGTGCTATTTGTATTATATGAAAGTCGTGTACGCAAGGTGATGAGTGGGTACACGGGCTATATGTGGTATTTGACCGGTTTAGATTATCTAGACTTTTTTCATGCCTTTAATTGAATTGTCATGACGTGTTATATCTCTCATTGTTAATCTACTCTTACATGCTCTATTTGACGTTGTTAGCACTTATTGTACCTCTTACTTGTCATTTTGCCCTTATATGCTTTAGTTGAAGTTATTGCCTTCCTTATTGTCTTGTTATCTCTTAATTGTTGAGTCCTTTCCATGACTCTGTGCCTATTTGCTACTTGTCTTAACTATTTTACTTGAACACCTTAGTTGTCACGTGCTTTACTTGTCATGTTGTTCTTGTAATAATTGTTGCATTTCTCTGATTATTACGTGGTTCCTTTATTGTCATGTACTCATACCCTGTGATTGTAGAAATTCTTGTATATTGAGTTATTGGATTGTTGTTGTTGTTGTTGTTATTGTTAATTTAAATTGCTTGTGGATCAGGTTGCACACCACAATGGGTGGAATAAGGAAAAATTATGATATTGATAAATGATAATACGGTGGGATCGAGTTGCACGCCACAACGAATAGAATAAGGGAGGATTATGTGATATGGTGAAATAAGGGAGGATTCAATGTTGATACGGTGGGATCGGATTGCGCCCCGCAACAGATGTTATGTATTATTTTTGATATTGATATGGTGAAATAATGGAGGATTGTGTTTGTACAGTGGGATCGGATCGCGCGCCGCAACAGATTGTGTGTGTTGTATTCATTGTTGTATTGTGTTAGTGTTCAATATTTATCCTATAAGATTTTGAGGACTATTATCTTTGGATTTACTGATTTTAAGGATTGAGTTTTTTTCATTAGTTTACTGCTTTGCCGTCATTTCTTGTTTTCCTTTCCTATTATTATTATTATTATTATTATTATTATTATTATTATTATTATTATTATTATTATGGTAAATTGATTTCAAGATGAATTTACTACGCTGAGTCATTATCTCATACCATGCCGAGTTGTTGGTAATATAATAATTTTAAATAAAAGAATTATTAACATGCTTACCTTATGTGACTCTTAAGTTAAAACTTGTCGTTTCATTCAGTACTTTACTATTCTTAATAGTCGTTATATTTCACTTTAATTGATTTCTCAACTTAAATATCCTCACCCTATCTGATATTTTTACTTTACTTAAAAATTGTTATTATATTTTAACTTAACAAATTCTATATTTAATTCAATAGCTTATCCGATGCTTTACTTTATTTGAAAAATGTTATTTTCTTCACCCAAATAATTTCTAAAATAAACTTATTTTCTCATTTGATTCCTACTTTATTCAAAGTTGTTACTATGCCTTATCCTATATAAATAAATCTCTTGAACATTTTCATTAGCATTTGACGCGGATACAGTGTACATAGTGGCACGTGAATTTTGCCGTGCGAAAGTGATGTGGAAAGAAATATGGACACGAGGTACCACACATGTAAGATTTGAAAGTTGCGATTTATGATTTGAGATTATGAGGAGTGGTACCTCGGGTAATTCTTGTTGTAAATTGTGCATTAGGATCGATTTGATTGATTTAGTTGTCATCTGTTTCTTTATTACCTGTCTATTTCTTGTTGCTATTCGTGTTTCTAATATTTTCACTGTTGATTGTAAATTTGTGATCCTTCTATTGTTGGTCTTACATTGATGTTCTTTCCATTGTTAGCTTTGAATTATATCCTACACAAGTTTACATGTCTGGTAGGTGTCTTGACCTGGCCTTGACACTATTCTATCGAGGTTAGGCTTGATACTTACTGGGTACCGTTGTGGTGTACTCATGCTACGCTTCTGCATATTTTTGTGCAGATCCAGGTACTTTTGATCGGGTTGGGTTGAGACTTATGCCTGTGTGGCTGGAGACTTCAAGGTATACATGTTTGACGTTCGCAGGCCCCGAAGTCACCTTCTATTGTGTTTCATTTCCATTGTTTCCCATTACTCCGGGACAATGATGTATTGTTATTTCTAGTGACTCTTAGCAAAGCTTATGACTTATATTACCTGTTTTGGGATATTGTATCATGTTGAGATTGTTGGCTTATTATAGAAACTTCTGTTTCATGCTTAATAATTATTGGGTTAAAAATTTATTATTTAATCAGCAGGTGTTAGGCTTATCTAGTCTTGCCATCACGACATCCTGTAGAGGAAAACTGGGGTCGTAACAAAGTTTAAAAATAAAACTCGTCGCAGTGCTTCATGATGTTGTGAAAAAAAAATGTAAAGGGAATTTTACCAACTAATTAAAAATATTTTACCAGAGGCAAATTTTTCCAAAAAATATTAGTACTACTAATTAATAAGCGTACAAGCACCATCATCAAGAGCCTATAAAAACACATCAAGTTATGGGACAATTACCTTTTAAAATTGTAGTGTTTGAAGATAAACATCCTAATTAAACAACCCAAAATTTACTGATGGATTCATGTTACATATAATTCTACAGAGAATATTTTTCCTTGGAATAGTATTATGTATTTGATGTACATGCAAAGATGCAAAATTTGGTAAAAATTTCACCCTTGGAAAACTTAATATATTCGAAATTACCAGATTAAATCAACAACATTACAAAATATTTGAATTATAATCCACAAGGATTCAGTAATATTTTATATATAGTCCCAAAAATAAACCTTGCAAGAGGAAGCACAAGGATTAGTCATAATGTTGGCAAAGCGGTGGTGGATGATCGAGTTTTTCCACAATCCGAAGAGAAAAGAACTATAAAGTATAAAAGTCTTTTGCCTTAGTTATAAAACACATATTAATAAATATTAATTAGGGAAGTAGGAGAAAACCAAATTATTTTTGTTAATATTGCATAAATGATAGGTTCAAATTTAATTTCATGTGCTTGAAATATTCATATATTATTAATTATCCAATTAAACTTTTTCTTTTTGTTATTTTTATTAGAATGTGAATTTGCATGTTTGTACAAAATTCCGAAGTAATGTTTGCTGAAGGATAAAATGGCCATTTAACTTTACATTATTATTTTTGTCTTGTAACTTTGACTTTGGATCACACTTATAATATAGTATATGATTTTTTGTGCTTCTAGCTCTTATATAGGGCCTGAAACTAGCATTGAAAACTAGTCTCACCCCACTTGAAGTCACATCTGATTCAATGGAAGTAATAGAACTGATTAAAAATGGTACCTCCCTTATCACCCAATCAGTTTTTAATGCAGATTGATGCCGGGATAGTTAGGGAATTCAGTCTTAGGCACAGCTATCGAAAACAAAGTTAAGTAACGGATCTCCTCGCGAAGAAAGGTGCAAAGAAGAAGTTGTTTGACAAGCTTCACGTTTTGGTAATTTCTTTCTATATTTGCCACAAATACTTTATGGGCAAACAGTTGAGGAACTATTTTTGAAAGACAAACTATGACATGTTATAGTATTAATAACTTGACATATAATGCTACACATTTAGAGAGCACTAATGCTCTTCAAACTATATAATAATTTTGTCTATGTAAATAGTAATTATCTAATTAACAAAAACAAGATAACAAACATAGTTAGAATTAAATCACATAAAATGAAACGGAAGGAATAATAAATAGGAGTAACTTTTTATTTATGCATTATATCTAGTATCCTACCCAAAGAGAAGTAACTCAACGGCCAAGAATCCATCCAACAAGGCGGAGCAAGAATCTGACCCGGCTTTGCAGTTGAAGGTGTCAGAGATGATGTGAGACAAAAGGCCAGACTCTCCACTTACCTACACTTCTGTCGCTGTGTGAAAGCCCAAAACTAAAGAAGAAGAAAATGCTCACTTTTCAACCAAACCTACCTTACCAACCCTAACCCCTATATTCCCTCTTTCTTCAACTCCTTCCTTCTAAAGTAGATGATGTTCAAACACGAACTTCTAGGACCCATTTCAGCTTTCTGTTTTAGGAACATTCAATGTACCTCGTCAGATATTGTAGATCTGTACTGCTACTGATCATGGATCACTCCTCTATCCAATCTTAAAATTGATGGTCTAGATGTAGAAATACAACTTGGGTGTGTTCAGTTTCATCATTTGGAGGGACAATATTTGTCCATTTTATCCAACATTGAAGCTTTTTATCAAAGATTGGATTTTTATTTATCAAAAGATAGGAACTTTAGCTTTACAGATGGCTGATTTTCAATTTTGGTCTATGTTTATAGTTTATTGTACAACACAGAGCTAACTTTATTTCTGGGGTTTACCAAGAAAGAGGATCTGGGTGATTTGGGTCTGTACAAAATTCCCATCCAAATTTGATTCTTGAACATATGTAGCTTGAATGGGTGTTACTTTTTGGTTTGTAATAATAGGAAAGAATATTATTTGAAGTTCACTGTTGAGGAAAATTTAGCAAACCAGTGTTGTATAGTTGTTAAAGATGTCATTCAAGAGTATGATTCAGGAAATGAGGGGTGAATTTGGGAGCATTTCGCGTAAAGGGTTTCGTTCTAGGTCACATAGGGTTGTTCAAGATTGTACAGTGACATTGGATGCTTTAAGGCAAAGTTGTTGGGCTAATATGCCGCCCGAGCTATTGAGAGATGTCCTGATGAGGATTGAGGCTTCTGACTCTACTTGGCCTCCGAGAAAAAATGTGGTTTGTTGTGCTGGTGTTTGTAGGAGTTGGAGAGAAATAATGAAAGAAATTGTTAAAACACCTGAAATTTGTGGCAAATTGACGTTCCCCATATCCTTGAAGCAGGTTTGACTCTCGAATTTTATGAGCTTTTAGTGTTCCAGTGTATGCCTTTGCGTTCTTGTTGTGTATGCTAGGCTAACTAAAAAAAGTGCTAGTACATTTTTGCTACATTTACTCCTTTAATCAGGGTGAGGCTCAACAGGAAAATGATGCATGTTTTTATGGTAGCTTATACCTGAAGGATAAATAAAGTGTATTAAAGCTTACACATTGTATTCCATTAATAATTGATCTAGCGATTTCCTGGTTTTTTCCATATGAAACTTTGGCCATTTAGGGGTTCGTCAAGAGGAACAGCTTTTGCTAAGCCTAAGTTGTCATTTGAATGAATATGACTTTTACAAGGTTGAGTGGTTGAGCATTGGGCGTGCTTGCGTGCACTTTGACTAATCCACATGGTAGCCTGTGTAGCTGACAAGCACATGTCTCGGACAATCCTGCTCCAGCCTTCAGATGAAGTCAAACTGAGCATTGTAGCTAGAAGAGGAACTTTTGTGGTCTTCAAGTTGATACTCTTATGTCCGAACAATTCAATCATCCTCTAGGGGATCTGGAATATGCAAATAATATAGGACACTGAATCAATATGAGTATGAAAGAACTAAGAAAGAAAAGAAATAGCTTACCTTTAAATCTTAGTACATCTGTAGATTTATGCAACCTTTGTTCTTAATGTTCTGCAAGAGAGAGCAGAAAATTAACTTACCTCCCCGCTTGGAGTTTCATGTTCCCCTTTAGATTACTCTGGAGCTTAATCAAGACTATGTGCTGTTAACGGTGTGCTTAACTCTTGGCAATGTTCAATACAATTGCTGCTGAGCACCTGCTTAGTTGCTAGAGGAAAGATTCATATGGAACTTGGTAATCTACAGCATATGTCATATGACCATCTGCATTAACAGCTATAAGCCTGCAACCTGCACTCTTATGCACTTGAGTGAAGATTCTCCTGAAGTAGTGTGGAAGACACACTCAACTTCCTTTCTAGGGCAGAATTTTTTGACTTTATTTTGGGTCAGGAAAATTGGAACTTGCACTTTAGAGTGCCTTTGGAAACATCCTGTGTTGTAAGAACATTTAACTTTGTGTAATAACAACAATTGTGAAGTCCTTTTGGGTTAAGCTCATGAGGTGAAGTGATGATTTATGGACCAGAAGTGCCCAATGGAAAGACGCCCTTGAGTTGACCAATTGTGAGTTCAATGCTCTTAAAATGGGGTGGGGGTGAGTGTGAAGGTGAGGAGGGAGATAGAGAACAGACGGACAGAACATTATCGTAGACCATGAGAAGAGTTGACTATGGCATAGGAATACAAAATGCTAAGAGTATATATAGCAAAGACTGAAATTTTTTGTCAACTAAAATAAGATTTTCGGAATGAAAGAATGCTAACAACTTTGTCTATTGGAATTACTGCTGAATCCTTATATTTTTCCAGCTGTTATCACATGAGTGTTACTGTACTTCTATTTTGCTTATACCACTTTGAGATGATTGGACACAACCAATTGCAGCACAACAATTAGATTTATATATCTATGTTATTGTTCTCTAAAATTTACATTTCTCCTGTGCTCCTATTTCCTTTTTCCTAGTTAAAGTATACAAATTAGAACTTTCTTTATGTGTTTGAATCATTTAATAATTTACAAGCATAGTGAATAATAACCTTTTCCTCTTCCTGCAGCCTGGTCCTAGAGACAATCTTGTTCAATGTTTCATCAAAAGGAACCGGAGCTCTCAGACGTATCACCTTTATCTTAATTTTAATGAAGGTGAACAATCGATTATGACAGTTTCGGTTCTTTCTTTCTATATATATATATGAATTACCCTCTCGTACTTGTTTGCCCTCTTTTCCTTTTCCAGTGTTTCTTTTGGTGCAATTAGATCCTCAGAGGCTTCATTTGCTTGTACCTGAATCTATCTAGGATTACTTTGCTTACGTTATCCAGGTTACATGATAGTGCTCTGACCTTCACTGTTTACCTTTTATACAGCTTCTAACGATGATGGTAAGTTCCTTCTTGCTGCTCGGAAGTGTAGAAGGCCAACATGCACAGATTACATCATTTCTTTAAATGCTGATGATGTTTCCAAGGGTAGCAGCACCTACATTGGGAAGCTGAGGTTTGTCGCACTAGTATGTCATTTGCTATTTTACAGTCGTCGTGCTGACTACGTTCTCCTTGCTGAACTTTGTAACAGATCCAACTTCCTGGGAACCAAGTTCACAATCTATGATGCACAACCCTCTAATGCAGGAGCTAAAGTCAGTAAATGCCGCTCTACTAGGTTTGTTGGAATGAAACAAGTCTCTCCAAGAATACCTGCCAGCAACTTTCCCGTCGCTCACATCTCATACGAGTTGAATGTCCTGGGGTCTAGGTAAGAGATAGTTCCTTTTGTTTGCTTTTATTTACAGGGATGTCCAATAAGGGAAATACTCCTTCTATGCCTAACATGCTGGTAACCTTCTTCGTTGTCCATAAATGATGTTTAGTCTTTTAAGGGGATCGTTTAACTAATTTTGAAAAAACAAGTTACTTGAGATCCAATTTACTCTTCTTTTCTAGGGTCTAAGTAAGAGATAGTTCCTTTTATGTTATTTCACCTACATGGATGTCCAATTAAGGAAATACTCCTTGTATGCCTAACCGGCTGGTATCCTTCCTTCTTTAGTGTCCATAAATGATGTTTAGTCTTTTGAAAGGGCCGTTTAACTAATTTAAAATAAAAAGTTACTTGAGATCCAATTTACTCTTCAAAATACTAGCTCTTCTATCTAAAAAAACAAAAAATAAGCGGATATTTTACTCAATTTATACTAAAAAGTGAATGTTTTTCTTTGTGCCAAGCCAAAACAGGAAATTCAAGATTAAGTTAGTAGGTTTTTGATGTCATGAATGTTACACTTTTATCGATTGAAAACAGAATGTCTACCTTTTTACTGATTGAGAAGGGATGGTTATATCTCTCACTTGCCAATTGAAATAAATTGTTTGTTTTTGTCAGGGGGCCTAGGAGGATGCTGTGTGTCATGGATGCAATTCCTGCTTCTTCTGTTGAACCTGGGGGTGTAGCCCCTACGCAGACAGAATTTGTTCCTGTGAATATAGATTCCTTCCCCTCCCTTCCCTTTTTTAGATCAAAATCAACTCGCATGGATAATTTCCCATCCGGGCCTTTACCCAGTCAAAAAGATGAAGTTTTAAGTTTGAAGAACAAGGCTCCTAGGTGGCACGAGCAACTCCAGTGCTGGTGTCTTAACTTCAATGGCAGGGTAACAGTTGCTTCCGTAAAAAACTTTCAGCTAGTTGCTTCTCAAGGTGATGGAGCTGGACAGGAACATGAGAATGTTGTTCTCCAATTTGGAAAAGTGGGAGAAGATGTGTTTACCATGGACTATCAGTATCCTATCTCTGCATTTCAGGCATTTGCGATCTGCCTCAGCAGCTTTGACACCAAAATTGCCTGTGAATAATGAGACAGGTGCTTTTTGCTGTAACCTTTTACTCAACATCATTTGATTTTCATGTGCTCATTTTAGTATGTGATACTGTAATGAAGTGAGCAGTAGTAATGATTTGATTATTAGAAAGTGTGTTTGGTGATCCCAAAGAACAACCTTCTGGTGGGACAAGAAATGTTCTCAATACCATATAAACTGTTAAAACGACTGTCCAAGGTTTTTGATTATAAGTTGTATGTAATGTGTACACAATATCTCTTTTCTGGAAACCCAAGTATTACTTTGTTTGCAGATGAACCATTTTGTTGCCGTTTAGGTATAATGATCGATAGACTGATTCATGCAGGTTCTGCAAGACGTATTTGAGGTGCTCAGGCTGGCGTTTGCATAACCCTGTGTCTGTTGGCCACTGAACTAACACCCAGTTGAATCGCAGCAAGTTTGTTCTTTGCTGAATTAATCGCCCTGGTTTCCTGTGCTTGGACCTTTCTCTTGTTACTTTTTGTAAATAGACAGGTATGCTTCCCAGTTTGGTTCTTCTAACTTACTGCTTTTGTTAGCTCACTACCTGATTGTACTTGTTGTACCCTTTCTCCTGGACAGGAGTGCTTTCATTTCTGATTTTTCGTTCTTCCCCTTACAGTTCAAAACTTTTGTAGTATGAGCATTTTGATGTCTTTATCAACGGTAGTATTTCTCTCTTGGAATAATGCCGAAATGTAATTGTAATATGCAAGAGTAGAAATTTGTGGAGATAGAACACCAATGTAAGGCTGGTGACACTTGAACCTGTTTTGCCAAATACATTGCGAAAACAATCAAGTGTGCGCAAGTGATGAAATACTAGACTTTTTTTGTTACAACAATATCAACAAATACTAGCAATTATTATTTGGCAGGAGGTTCCTAATTATATTCTAAATATTGTGAAAATAGCACGAGCTAGCCAGTTTTCGGACTAGTAATTGAAAAATAGTCACTATTTTGCTGCAACACGGAAAATTTCAGCATAATATACTGGAGGTTGGAGCATCTGTGTATGAACTTCTAGCATATTATGCTGGATCAGTATATTATGTTGGAACTTCAGTATATTACGCTGGAAATTCACATGTAAAAAATTCAAACTCCAGTATATTATGGTGGAATATTTTTCGGATTTTGAACAGTGTTTTCGTTCAGATTTATCTTTACACTAAAAGTGGCTAAATTTCGATTACTTTTGGAACTGTGACTATTTTTCATTTCCCCCCCCTAAATATTGGTATGCACTGGAACTTTTACAATGAGAAAGTATAACAAGGTTACACAAAAAGTATTCGGCAAAGGGCCAAATATACCCTTATACTTTTGAAAATGGTCTAAGAATACTCTCGTTATACTATTGGGTTATCTATACTCCTTCAGTCATACTTTGGGTTCAAATATACCCCTCATTTAAACGGATGTACACGTGTTATCGTCCTTTTGGTCAATTCTAAATATTTCATAATTAATTAAAAATACTCAATTACCCATACCCGAAAAATAATTTTTTTTTTTGTAAAAAATGGAAAAAACTTAAAAAACTGAAAACTATTTTCTAAAACAATATTTTTGTAAAAATTGAAAAAAATAAACTGAAAAATAATTTTTTTAAAGCAATTAAAAACTGAAAAAAACTGAAATATTTTTAACTAAAAACTGAAAAAAAAAAAGAAAATATTTGTTTTTTAGTTTTAAAAAAACATTGCTTTAGAAAATTGCTTTTTAATTTTTTTTTTTCAGTTTTTACAAAAATATTGTTTTAGAAAATATTTTTCAATTTTTTTTAAAGCAGTTTTTTTGTAAAAACTGGAAAAAAAAATATTTTTGTTTTTTTCAGTTTTTAGTAAAAATAATATCAGTTCTTTCCAGTTTTTACAAAAAAAAAAAAATTGCTTTAAGAAATTATTTTACGGGTATGTGTAATGAGTTTTTAATTAATTAGGAGATATTTAGAATTGACCAACATGACGATAACACGTGTTCCTCCGTTTAAATGAGGGGTATATTTGAATCTAAAGTATAATTGAAGGGATATAGATAACTCAATAATATAACGAAAATTATTCTTAGACTATTTTCGAAAAGTATTGCATGGTCAGAATATATCTGGCCCTTTGCCGAAAAGTATTGCATGGTCTGAACTTTCATTTGAAACAGCTATTACGCATTACTTGCAAACTAGTTAGGATCAACTGCATATTAGACCGGCGCATCGGCTGATCTCTTTGATAAGATAAGATGTTATATTAATGAAGCAAAACTAATGGGTCGCTTGGTATGATAAATAAGTAAAAATAATACTGGCATAAAATTATAGTACCGCCTTACCCCCTATTTAATTATTAATCCTGGAAGAAGTTATCCCGAGATTAAAAATAGTACTGGGATAACTTATACCTGCTAAAAGGTGGAATAGTAATTCTAGGATAAAACAATAAAATTAACAATTTCCGGAGTAATACATGTCAAACAACCAATAAGAAATAATACCAGAATAACTAATCTCAATATAATTATACCCAGCCTAACTTGTCTTCAAACCAAACCACCCAAAGGGTACCAGCAATAGTACAAAAGGATGAGCAGGTTAGCTGCGGATTTAGTTGGGGACTAATTTCTTGGGGATTTATCTAGGGATCTGCTTACGTGGGAAATTACATAGGGGTTTTATTGTTGCGATTTTAGCTAGGGACTTTTTCTCGGGGGTACAAAATTAGTTGCTAGTAACATATTCGGAGAATCCAACAATTCCAAAAAGCTGAGTGGACACTCTATCAAGCTGCTCCTACACCAAAAATGCAAGTTTTGTATACATTTGTACTTTACAAAGAAGAGTTCTGTTTCTCCCCTACAAAACATCTTCTATTCGATTCTAATTTCTAACCAAATGGTCCACATGATGCTTAAGGGAATGGTCTTCCAAACTTGTTTCAACCTCTTATCAATTCTGTCCTTGCCAAGCAGATAATAGAGATTTGACAACTTGTAGTATCACCCACAGATAATCCCGAAAATGTTTAGAAATAATGTCCAGATTTGCCAGGCAGTTTGCAGGTGCTTCATGTGTGAAAACTCACAAGAAACCATAGACTGGTGCATGGGCTGATAACATAGTACATAACATCCAACAACGCTGTTCTTTGTTGAAAAAGAAACTTCAAGTTTCTTGAAAAACTTATTCAGGATTACTGTTGTCACCGCACCGAAGGAGGTCCAACACGATGGAAACCGTCTTGCTGTATCTCCTTCAGCACCGTATGAAATAAGAACCTGATGTACCAATGCAGTCAAAAGGCAATTAAATTCCTAATTCTATTGAAGACACTACGTTGAGATCGTACTGAACCAACCAGAAAGTTATAATGCACATCTGCACTAATCACTAACAAAACATATGCATCATTTTCCACAGCCTGGGACGACAATAAAAGTGGGCTTTCTAGCCATTCTTTCGATAAGAGGGCAGGCATCAAACGACAAACAATTTCAAGCGAAGGAAAGTTTTTATTTAAATTACTTGATCAGATGAATACTTTAGACAACAATTTAAAGACTATGAAATGCACCAACTTGCACCGAGAAACAAGCATCCTAAAAAGGTGATCTACAAGTAGCATGAATAAGATATAGCAATCTAAGGTCCCTGAAATTGGAACCGACACAAAAGTCAAGTCCAAACAGTGGGTTTCTTTGGCTATACTATTTTTCTTTTTTGCATTTCATTTTGTCATGGATCAAAACTGCCTGCCTGATTTGGGACATCTAACTAGGGATATTTTAACTATGAAATTACCAAGATTTGCTCTGGAACTTCAACAACAAAAGTCATATCCTGGATTGACTCTTCTGAATCATGGTACCTAAAATTGGTTACTAAAACAAACATCATAGTTCATAAGAACTTAAAAAATTGAATGCCCAATGACATGTTTAAAAAAATTATTATGACAAAATAGACTTTGAAAAACCAAAAACTTTGGCATCCGAAACAACATAAAGACAAGAGAGGATAACTCTCTCTTGTCTTGTTTAGGATGCTAAAATTTCTGGTTTTATTTTAATATAACAAACATAAATATGTAACACAATGCAACTACCAGCAAAAAAAAAAAAAAGAAGGCTGGACGCACCCAATACTGAAACAAGCAGGCCTCAGATTAGCATATTGGCACATTATTCATAGCAACAACAACCCCATGGTAACAACCATAGGTGCGCATTAAAATTGTTGCTGCCGCTCGTGCAAATATTTTGTCATCACCGGCCATGTAAATGCAAACGGACAAACATCACAAATTAAACTAGCAAACGATGAAACAATATAAAGAACAATTGACGGATAGAAAGCTCGATTAGCAAAACTGATTTTCTTTTATTATGCTTTGAGAGAAAAAGTTTTGAGTGTGAAATTCAGTGGAGTGTAGCAAATCAGCGGCGCATAGCTTCAATGTCGAATTAGGGTTTTGGTTTAGCTAAAGCACGAAGATATAAGTCTCTGGAACTGGAAGCGACGGACCCAAACCCTAAGAATAGGGGTATAACGGTAAAAGAAGCGGAGCAAGAAAGCATGGGTCTCTATATGGATTCAGTATGGGCCCAATAATTTTGAATATTAACTGTCACAGTTTAAAAGAAATATAACAAATTCTTAACATGAAATCCAATAATACAATTGTGGCAGAAACATATTTATATTTATAACACACAGTTCTATTAAAATAGAAATATTAATTATTAATCCCTAAACATAAAGCAATTTGAATGAAAAGTCAATAATTCTTTGTGCAAAAATCATGCATTTTTTTCTTTTTATCTATTAGCTTTCCTTCTTTTTCTTCATCTTCTTAATTTTGTTTTCTGCAGTAACCAATATATTTTTTAAATTTATTTCATTTATTTTTTTTTAATTATCTTTCTTAAGTTTTTCTCTTTCTTATTTCTTCATTTCTTAACATAAAGATCGTATTTCGATAATAATATACGTTAATATATACAAAACGTATATATAAAAAATATACATTGAAATATACATAAAAAATATATCTTAAATTTAATTAAGATGGCATATATATATATATATATATATATATATATATATATATATATATATATATATATATATCCTGAATTAAAATGGCACTTGACATATAAAATATATTTGAAATATATATTAAAAATATCTTAAAATAAGATGCCACTTCACAAATAAATATACAAAAATTATATACATAAAAAATACATTTTGAATTAAAGTGATACTTGATATACAAAGTATAAAAGACGTATAAATCAATACATCTTGAATTTGGGTGGCATTCACATATGCATCAGATTTTTAAAAATGGAGTGAAAAAGATGAATGTTGGAAAGGGAGAATGGAGATAGACAAAAAAAGTACTTTCCGTGATTGGTGAGTCAGTTAACTTATTAAATGTTAGCTTAATTTTTATAATATGTAATAATGAAAAAAAAAGGGTGCTATTTATGGAATAAATAATAAATAATGCTATTTTTTAAAATAATAGTTAAAAAGGATCAAGGGTGTAAAAAACTCAATATTTTGGCGGAAAGTTTTTAGTTTCTTTTAACAAAAAAAAAAAGTTGGTTGAGTTATTTTAGAAAGTTCTCTTTACAACAGATTTTGTAGTGAATATTTAGCAAAGTTTTGGGGGCAAAACTGCCCCGAGTAGAATAGGGAGTGAACTAGGAAAATGAAGATAGTATTTCTTATGCTAGGATGCTTATTGAATTAGGTATTACTAGACCTATGCCTCGGAGTATCAAGGTAGAAGATCCAACATGATAAGCTTTTGAGCAGGAAGTTAACTACGATTGGGTTCCACGATATTATAATAAATATTGTCAAATTGGGCATTAGTGTAAAGACTAGCAACCTATCCAATAGCAGACTAAAGCATAGCCTAAATTCCAACAAAATAAGAAGAGAAATGAATGGAAAACGGCATAGTTGTGACTCTCCGATATGTCGTTTTGAGTACTAGCCGTTATTTTTGTGTTTTGAGACCTTCTATAGCTTCATTTGATGTTTATCGATTTGCGTGTGTGATCCGTATCGTTTTCGGAAAAACTTTTACGTAAAATTTTGATGAAAATATGATTTTTGACTTAAAATGAGGTTAGAGTTGACCACGGTTAATATTTTAGGTAAATGACCTCAAATCGGTGTTTTAACGATTCCAATAGATTCGTATGATATTTTTGGACTTGTAGGCATGTTTGTTTGGGGTCCAAGATGACCCAAGTGCATTTCGGTGTGTTATGTGAAAAATTGTGAAATTGAGTTTTTAAGTTGAAATTCTTGAATTTTGATGATTGATTCTTGTTATTTGGTATTATTTTGATGATTTGAGGTAGCTAGCAAGTTTTTAGGATGCTATCTTGTGTGCATGTTCGGTTTGGAGCTCGACGAGCTCGGGTGCGTTTCGTGTGAGTATCAGATGAGTTTGGATGGTTTTAGAATTGCTGGTGCAATGCCTATTGCTGGTGTAGTCTGTAGATCTCGCATTTGCGAGGTCTGACACGCATTTGCGATAAATGGGTTGGGTTGGGGTGCCTTCACAAATGTTCACTTTTTTTGGATGTGGGTCGTTCGCTTTTGCGAACATTTTGGTTACATTTGCGATCCTTGAGAATTTGGGACAACTTCGCATATGTGAAGCTTAGCTCACATTTGCGATGGAGGGGCAGATCACATTTGCGAGAATTTTGTCGCATTTGTGGCTTTTGACTGTATGATGCACTGATCGCATTTGAGATCAGTATCTCGCATTTGCAAACAAGACATCGCAAATGCGATATTGCAGTTGGGTAAAAGAGGAAAAATCGGGACTTGGCTCATTTTATACTATTTCTCAACCCCAAACACTCTAGAGGCGATTTTGGAAGAACTTTTTCTTCCCAAATTCATTGGTAAGCAACTCTAATTCATTTTCTATTAATTTTACATTACTTTTCATGAGCTTTTAACATCAAATCTAGGAATTTCATGGTACAAATTAAGGGTTTTGGGTATAATTTTGGGATTTTTAAAAATTGAGATTTAGACCTCGAATTGAAGTTGGATTTCAAAACAAATCATATAACCGGGCTCGGGGGTAAATGGGTAATCGGGTTTTGGTCCGCATCTCAGGTTTTGACCAAGCGAGTTCGGGGTTAACTTTTGTTGACTTTTTCAGTTTAGCTATAGATTAAACATTTTTAATGCGTGGGTAGTTTCTAAAGCTTATTTTGAATTGTTTTGATGATATTTGACTAGATTCGGTTGGTTTGGATGCTTGTTATAAAGGAAAAGTCATGGTTGAGTATTGATTTTGTTAGGTAAGTATCATGTTTAACTTTGACCTGAGGGAATTAGGATTTGTTTTGGTCTATTTGCTACGTGAACTATGCACGGAACTAGCATAAATGCGAGGTGACGAATGCATATTAGTTGCCATGGGTTCAAGTATGTGGGTTAGACCTTTATATATTTGTTTATTCTATATTATATTTCATTACATGCTTTGATTTGCTCCATGTCCTTGTTTGTTATTCATGCCTTCCTTGTTATCTGTCAATTAGTTGCTACATATTTCAGTTCATTCATCCTTCAATCAATACCTGCTACATGTTATATGTGCCTACCTTTATTAATTGTATACCTTCATTAATTCATGTCTTTACTTGCCTTTATTGTCTTTACCTTACTTGCTGTACTTTATTACATTATGTCTAATTGTGTGAGTTCTTTAGCTATTCTTGTGTTAATGAGTTGTTGAGGTTTCTGAGTACGAGGTATTGGCTATTTTTTATTGTACTAGTAGATCATTGGTGTTTTGTACGCTCTGGGATTACGTTATTGGTTGTGTTGAGTTATTCATGTTAATGAGTTTATATTGGGAACGAGTTGCGTGCCGTAATAGTACTGAAATGAATTGATAATGGAATTGAGTTGCACGTCGCAACAGATATTGATATGATATTGGGATTGGGTTGCACGATACAACAAATATTGTGATATCGTTGGGATCGGGTTAAGCGCCGCAATAGAGTATGATGTGTTGTAGTGATTGTGGCTATAATGTTCCATTCCAGTACTGTTATAAGAGGATTTGGAGATGATGTTATTTTGGGGCCCTCTGTTAGTTGACCTTCGGGTCCCAATCTTATGAGTTTACGTGCTTTCTTTATATTTTTGTTGTCTTTTATTATTATTCGTATAGGTTTGTAATGAGTGTCTTGCCATAGCTTCATTACTACTTCGTCGAGGTTAGGCTCAACACTTATCGAGTACATGGGATCGGTTGTACTCATACTATATTTTTGTATTTCTTATGCAGATCCCGATATCGGCCCCAGCGGTGCGTAGAGGAGTTCACTCGGATCTGACTTGCCCAGGAGACTTGGGGTAGAGTTGTTTGGCATTCGCAGTTCCCATCTATCATGTCTTTACTCTTTATCTTGTTTCAAACAATTCTATTTAATCCAGACCATATTTGTATTTTGTAGTATTCTAGATGCTCATGTACTTGTGACTCTCGATTGTTGGGATTAGCATAGACTATATTATTTATGGATTTATCATATGCATTTTGAATTTTACCAATCGCTAATTATTATTATTATGTTTTAAATTGTTAAATGTTGGTTAATTCTATGGTTGACGTCGGCTTGCCTAGCAAGTGGATGTTAGGCGCCATTACGATCTTGTGGTTGGGATTCTGGGTTGTGACAAGTTGTATCAGAGCACTAGGTTGCCTAGGTCTCATGAGTCATGAGCAAGCTTAGTAGAGTCTGGAGGATCGGGTACAGAGACGTCTGTACTTATCTTCTAGATACTATAAGGCTTTAGGAAAATTTCACTTATTTCTTACTCTGTCGTGCGACTTTATTCTATCGCTGAAGTTTGAATCATTCTATTCTTGTTCTCTCACAGATGGTGAGGACACGCACCGCATCTATCGGCGAGCAGGAGTTGGAGCCCCAGGTTGCAGCCACTACCAGGGGTAGAGGACAAGGCCGAGCCAAAACTAGAGGTAGAGGTAGAGCTCATCCTAGAGCCTGTGCAACAACACCTATTGCAGAGCCTCAGATCGAGTAGGAGGATGAGATCCCCGCTCCAGCCGTGCCAGTTGGACCAACTCGGGTCCTAGAGGGGTTCATTGCCACCCCCATACTTCAGGACGCCCTAGTCCACTTAATGGGACTTATAGAGAGTGTGGCCCAAGTGACGAGCACAAAACACAACACAAAATTGATGCTCGCTAATCAAAGATAGTATAGTAAAATATCATCTCCACAGGGATTTGATTTAAATAATATTCGAGTAATTTCTAGGTTAATTGCTATTTAGGAGTATCAACACTTGAGTTAAATGATTATGAACTACGTTTAACTACTAAAATAAAGCAATTGACAATTGACAACAAAGAATTGGAGATTCATAGAGTTGGTTTCTTATCAATGTGAGGAATAAGGGTTTGACATGATAAGTGCACTATAGCTATTTAGGATCTAACTCTAGTTTAATTCACTATAATATTCTAATGATTCTCATGAATTTACTCGATGATTAGTTCAAACGTGTAGTCAAGACTCCTCTCTTGATTAAATCTTAACTGTACGAGGTGAACTAATATAAGCACTATGAAAGTATGCAGGCATGCGTTAATGGATTAGTCTTTAGTTTAGGAAAACATCTCTCGAATATTCTCCTATCTTGATTTAATCAACTATTCAACAAGCTCTTTCGGTTACTTAAAAGAATCAATGAATTAAATCAAATAAAATAATGCAAAGATAATCGCCAAAATATTCCTCTTTTGATTAAATAGACCGGTGAATAAACTTGCAACAATTCAAAGCTCCATAAACGAATTCAAGCAAAGAATTAGAGTTAAAGTCCACAAATATTTATCAAAACACCATATCCATCAAATCCTAAGGGAAACTACTCCATAATCATGGAGGAAGTCATCACAAATATAATTAAAGAATGAGAAAACATCAATCTAACATTACAATCCAAACTCCCATCTTGAATTGATGGAAAGATGATGAAATCCCGTGTCTTGTAGCCTCCAATGCTCTCCCAAAGCTTCCAAGGTCAAAAGTCCCTTCAAAAACATCTTTTTAGTGTATTTATACCTGTAGGAGATACATAACCATTATAGAGATTGAAATGTTATTATTTGATGGAATTTTGTTGGTTGGGTGTGGATGGATGGCCATGTATGTGATGTTGGAAGTTAAGAATTATTTAAGAATGATGGTAAGATAAATTGTTGGTAAATCGTAGTAGTTGGATGAACTAATTCTATGGTTAAGAGATGTAGAGATTCATGCCTACTAGGTGTTTGATAAAATGCCTAAATGGCCTAAATTATGGAATTTGTTGCTAATACTGGTGCAATTGTGTTGTATTGTTATAGATTGAAGTTGTTTAGTGTGGTGCAACGTCGTAGTATTATTAAGGGGCGAATTCCAGGTATGTTGGCTAAACTACTCTTTTAGAAATGAATTCCATGATGTTCCCATAAGTTTCAAGTATTGTTGGCTCAAGTTCCTAATTCCCATGTTCCGAGTTGTTCCTAATAAATTCGATTATCCCGAGTAAGCAAAGTATCGAAAGATGTATGTATTCAAAATGTGTTCCGAATGTTCCTATCACATTATGTTATCTTTCGGGAATGTGTTCAAGAATGATATGTGTATTAAAATGTAATGGCTATGAGTCGTGTTTCAAATGAAAGCTAGTATGCCAACTTGTGTGAGAAAAACTCGATATTCTTAAGACTCTTAATTGCTCATATGTGTACCTGAAGTCTTGATTGGAAATGTCTTCTTGTTGATAATCTATAAAGATGCTCGAAAGTGAAAGAAGTGAGTTGAAGATATAAAGTGTGGCTAATGTGCCAAGAATGAAAGTTATACTTGTGGCTAGAGGTGACAATGAAATGAGATGATATGAGAAAGATTATGAAATGAGCCTTGATTTAACTGTTCTAAAATTACTTCAAAAGTAGATTTTTTCTAGCTTATGTCCTCAAGTCATGTCCCAATATGGCTGTTTTAACTAATGTTATGCTTTGTGAGTATTTTCAATGTGTTTTGTGTTCTTACAGGTGGATAGGCCCAATTGGTTTCTGGGATTCTCTGACAGGTGGATATGCCTAGTTACAGGGGAGACTCTGTCGAAATTTCTGGAAATTTGTGGAGTTAGCCAAATTTTGGAGCTTTTGGTATGTAGATAAAGATTTAAGTCACATTATGTGTCTATGGCAGACTCTAACCCTCATTCGAGGACGAATGATCCTAAGCGGGGGAGAATGTAAGGCCCCGTTAAAATTTTCTAATGATTTAAGATTTTAAGGTGCGCCAACAGTATTTGGGAATAACGTGTTCGAGTATTAAAGGAGACCCATGGGATAGAACCACATTATTTTGAAATAAAAATATATGTTTAGGGTGTGTTGGAACATACTAAGGAGTTTTGTGAATGGCAAGAACTTGTGTGGAACAAGTTAGATACATTAAGTGAAAAGGATATCCCAATTCGCACAACATCCTACTTCAAATGCATTTTTCTACCAAACTATAATAATTTAGGAGGTGATCTACCTATCACATTAAAGCCCTTTGCGTATACTTTCCAATGCATCAAATCGTTCATCATTTGGATATGTATACAAAAAGTTATGGCCATTTTACTGGACCTATGTCATATGCGCGCCCAAATGCGCGACCGCGCATATTTGTGAGCTTCTGCCTTGTGTGCGCGGCCAGATGTGCGGCCACTTGCCCAGGTGCGCGGCCGCACACGTAGGAGCCCATTAAATATCCCCAAGGCCGGGTAGAGAGAGGAGTTAAGTCATTTCTTTTAGCTAGGGCTTGCATATCAAGGGAAATCCGTCCAACACTTCCCTCCCACGAACCAAGGTAATGTTTTCCTAAATACCTATATTAACTAGGATTAATCTTGAAGATCCATAGAATTCAATTCAAATTCCTAAATTGGTCAAGAACCCTACAAGTTGGGATTTTCAAGAATCTCACTACAAGAGGTATGTCTATCATCTCTAACTAATCTATGGTGATTATTTATGTATGAAATATGTGTTATAACTTAGGGTATGGTGATTGGAAGCCATAAGTTCCCAATTTTAAGACATAACCATTGTAGAGATTGAAAGGTAATTATTTGATGGAATTTTGTTGGTTGGGTGTGGATGGATGGCCATGTATGTGATGTTGGAAGTTAAGAATTGTTTAAGAATGATGGTGAGATATATTGTTGGTAAATCGTAGTAGTTGGATGAACTAATTCTATGGTTAAGAGATGTAGAAATTCATGCCTACTAGGTATTTGATAAAATTCCTAAATGGCCTAACTTATGGAATTTGTTGCTAATATTGGTGCAATTGTGTTGCATTATTACATATTGAAGTTGTTTAGTGTGGTGCAACGTCGTAGTATTATTAAGGGGCGAATTTCAGGTATGTTGGCTAAACTACTCTTTTAGAAATGAATTCCGTGATGTTCCCGTAAGTTTCAAGTATTGTTGGCTCAAGTTCCTAATTCCCATGTTCCGAGTTGTTCCTAATAAATTCAATTATCCCGAGTAAGCAAAGTATCGAAAGATATATGTATTCAAAATGTGTTCTGAATGCTTAGCAAAGTGTCGAAAGATATATGTATTCAAAATGTGTTCTGAATGCTCCTATCACATTATGTTATCTTTCGAGAATGTGTTCAAGAATGGTATGTGTATTAAAATGTTATGGCTTCGAGTCGTGTTTCAAATGAAAGCTAGTATGCCAACTTGTGTGAGAAAAACTCGATATGCTTAAGACTCTTAATTGCTCATATGTGTACCTGAAGTCTTGATTGGAAATGCCTTGTTGTTGATAATCTATAAAGATGCTCGAAAGTGAAAGAAGTGAGATGAAGATATAAAGTGTGGCCAATGTGCCAAGAATGAAAGTTATACTTGTGGCTAGAGGTGTCAGTGAAATGAGATGATGTGAGAAAGATTATGAAATGAGCCTTGATTTAACTGTTCCAAAATTACTTCAAACATAGATTTTTTCTAAAAGCTTATGTCCTCAAGTCATGTCCCAATGTAGCTATTTTAACTAATGCTATGCTTTGTGAGTATTTTCAATGTGTTTTGCATTCTTACATATTCGTGAGTGAAAATTGTGTATTGCCATTTTTGAGGAAAAGTATTGCAAGAATAAATAATGTGTTACCTGTTTATGATTTTAACTTGCGCATCGATTGCCAATCCTTTTACTCCATTTCTTGGAAAGAATCTATTGTCCTTAAATACTTCATTTCTAATGAACTTAAAGTTGTGATTTCCGAAATATTATATATGTTGATATTATGATGATGATCCATGAAAGGAAAGAAAGGAAAGTGTGGAATATGAAATACGGTCATTGTGCCATGAATAAAGAATCATATGTATGGCCAAGAGAGCCGATGAAATAATGATGTTGTAAGAGGATGAAAATGCCAATGAGGCTATAAATGGTGTGAAAGGTTATGAGGTAAATGCATTTGTATTGTTGTTTCCTTTGTATGCAAATCAATAATATTTTTGGGAGTATCGATAGTCACCGAAGAAGGGTAGGTTGAAATAACCTAACCCCGAAACTATACGTGCCGGTGTAGGAGTGGATTGTGATCATTCCCCTTATTTGGGATGAGATTGATGTGATAAAATTATTCCCCTTATTTGGGATGAGATTGATGTGATAACATTATTCCCCTTAATTGGGATGAGATAATTGATAGAAAAGGATGATGTCGATCCACACGGCATTGTGGTGAGATGGCCTAGCCGATCGGGTCGTGATCGGACGCCATGCCGCACACATGGTGGTGATTGTTCTGGAAATTATAATTGAAATTGTGATTGTGGTTTATGTCTCATATGAGACGGCCTAGCCGATCGGGTCGTGATCCGACTCCGTGCTAAAAGTACGGTAGTATTGGTATTATGAACGGTGGTATTGTGAACAGTGGTATTGTGAACAGTGGTATGTCGGTGCTAAAGATATCCCAACCAAAAATAATATTATCTTCGTATTTTGGAAATTGTTATGTTTTAACAGAACGTTTGGATATTGTTGATTGTGACTTGCTGTTTCTATGGTTTTCCCTTTCTAATATTGGAATTCTATTTTGAAAGTGGACAGTTAGCTTTACGTACTAGTACTATTCCATATGTACTAACGTCCCTTTTGTCGGGGGTGCTGCATCTTCAATGGATGTAAGTGGTTCATCAGCGGGCAACTTTGGTCCTCGTTAGCAGTCACTTTCTATTCAGCAAGTTTTGGTGAGCCCTACTCTATTCCGAGCCTTATGTCATTTGAGTTGTACATTGTGTTTTAAGGTATAGCCGGGACCTTATTGCCGGCACTTCCATACTACTCTTCTGTTGTACTTAGAGGCTTCGTAGACAGGTTGTGGGTGGTGTTTGATATGGAAAATTGAAGTAGAAATTTTGGTATTTGGCAAACATATTTTTCATTACATCTATAAACTTGTAATAATTTGGAAATTATAAATGAAGCTACTAATGGAAATGGAATGGGAGTTGCTAATGAAATCGTTTCAATGTTTGATTAATGGAGTACATCTCCTCTTTATTCATGGATGAGTTTGGGTAGAAGGAAATCTAACAGGCTTACTCGGCCGGGTTCACTCGGTTAAGCGTCGGCCGCGCTCCTCGATTACGGGGCATGACAATAACCAAGTAACATTTACTTACCCCTTCAATTGTAGTGAAAAAACCTCAAAAATTCGCCCTTAGCCGAGCTCCACAACTCCAAATAATGAGAAATAACCAAGTGTGGTAATTCAATCCAAATTCATTCCGAGGTCGTCTACACAAAAGTCAAACTCCGATCAACCTTCATAACTTAAGCTTCCAACTTTAGAACCAAGTGTCCTAATTTAATCCAAAACTTCCCCCAAACCAAACCAATCACCCCCGCAAGTCTTAAAATGATAAATACACATATGCAAAGCATCAAATAGAGGAAATGGAGCTACAATACTCAAAACGACTAGCCGAGTCATTACATTCTCCCCCTCTTAAACAAACGTTCATCTTCGAATGAGCCTAGAATCATACCTGAAGTGCCAAAAAGGTGAGGAATCTGCTCCGCATATCATGCTCAGTCTCCTAGTCACCTCCTCGACCGATTGACCCCTCCACTGAACCTTTACCAAAGAATTATTCTTCGACCTTAACTTGTGAACTTTTCTATCCAAGTTGGCTACTAGCTCTTATTCATAAGTCAAATCCTTGTCCAACTGCACCGAGATGAAATCTAACACAAGTGACACTGCAGCATAAAAACATGAAACACTGGATGAACTCCCGATAGACTAGGTGACAAGGCAAGTCTATAAGCCACCTCACCAACCCTCTCCAACACCGCAAATGGGCCAATATACCAAGGGTTTCACTTCAGATATTATGACTTGTACGCTTGGCCGGAATTGAATTTTGGGAAGTTCGGGATTGATTTGGAAAGAAAATTCTAATTTCAGACTTGGGCGTATGTTCGGGTTGAGTATCGGATCACATGAGAGCATTTCGGCATTTATTATGGAAGGTTGGTGTTTTCAAAGTTTAAGAAATTTTTTAAGTTTGACTTAAAGTGGATTTTAATGTTATCGATGTCCATTTGAGATTTCGAGCCTTGGAATAAGTTCGTATTGTGATTTATGATTTGCGCGCAAAGTTTGGCGTCATTCCAGAATATTTTGGTAAGAACCAGACGTGTTCGTCGAAGTTTGAAGGTTGGAAAGTTGAAAGAAAGGTTTTGGCCGTCGATTTGTAATTCTGATGTTGTTGATGTGGTTTAAGGCTTCGACTAAGTTCGTACTGTACTTTGGGATGTATTGGTACATTTGAACGGGGTCCCGGGGGCCTCGGGTGCAAATCGGATTGAAAATGGATCGAGTTTGGACTTGAGAGGAATGCTGAAGCAGCTGGCATCTGGTGTAACCGCACCTGCGAGGTTTTTGCCACAGGGGCGGAGCCGCAGAAGAGGTACTGTGGCAGTAGAAGCGACATTAGGACTAAGCTGGGATGGCCATAGATGCGAGTGTATTTCCGCATCTGCGAGCCCGCATATGCAAAGGGTGCTTCACAGAAGAGAAAAACGAGATGGGCAGCTAGGGTCGCAGAAGCGAATGATCTCTGCACGTGTGGGTGCTCAGGACTGCGTGGTGGACCGTAGAAGCGGTCGCGCAGAAGAAAAAAGTGGTCCGTAGAAGTGGATTTTGCCTGGCTTGGAGGGAACCGCACCTGAGATGGATTTTCTGTAGGTGCGGCTGGTGGTCCGCAGGTGCGGAAGGTCGACTGGGCAGGTTGTTTTAAAATTGGGGTTTTGCTTATTTCCCTCATTTTCTCACTTGGTTTGGGCGATTGTTGGGGAGCTTTAAGAAGAGATATTTATCACATATGTCAAGGTATGTAATTCCCACATATTGTGAGTTAAATATATAATTTATATGTGGATTTAAGCATGTGAAATTGTAGAAATTGTGGGGGGTTTTGGTAGAAAACATAGAATTTGGTATTTTTGAATTTTGACCACGAAATTGGACGTGGAATTGAGAAGATATTTGAGTTCGTAAGGTTATAGGTAATGTTTATCTTAGAAAAGTTTCGAAACCGGGGCACGCGGGCCCGAGGGTTATCTTCATCAACTTTTTGAGCGGAGTTGGGAATTATTTAAATTGATTAATTATGGGTATTAGAATATATTTTGATTGGTTTGCACATTGTTTGACTAGTTTTGGATCGACGGGCTTTGGTTTGAGGTGTTAGAGAGGCTTCAGAGCCGGTTATGGAACTTCGGAGCAAGGTAAGTCTCGTGTCTAACCTTGTGAGGGAGAAACCACCCCTAGGTGATATTTATTGTTATGTGCTACTAGTTGTGGGGGCTACGTACACACGAGGTGACGAGAGTCCGTACGCAGCTAAAGCATGTTTATGTCCGGGAGACTTAGGGTCTCATCATGAAATGTTTGAATCACTTGAACTCATTCTGCTGGCTTATTTAATTGAAGTTATAATTGAAATCGATTGAGAAGTGAATATATGTACACTAGGCTAAGCCTTAAAACTTTGAGTTTTGGGCGAGTTATTTGAGAAACGGTAAAGATTAAATTCATTTTGTGCTCATGTGCTATATTGTAAACACATACCATGTAATTTGGTAGCTTCCTTCCTTTTCTTGTGGAGCGGGCCGAACACCTCGGCAGTATATAAATGTATCTATGGATCGTGTCACACGTCCCTCGGCAGTGTACACGTTATTCTAGATCGGGTCGAATGACCTCGACAGTATCACGCGTTATATCGCTAGTAGCCCGAATATTTATGATCTAATCTTTCCACTGATGCCCGACATTTTATGGTATTTCCTATTTATTTAGTATTGACACTTGGCATGTTCTGAGATATTAAGGAAAAATACAAGTTTGAGAAAATTTATACTTTAAAGGAAATACTTGGGAAAAATTATGAAAGTACAGACTTACTCCACTATTGTTGTGCACTTCAAATCTGTTATGATTTATCATATTATATATTTGGACCTCTAGTAAGTGTCGATGTCGGTCCCTCGTCACTACTTCTCCGGGGTTAGACTAGATACTTATCGAAAATGCATTGATTTACGTACTCATGTTGCACTTCCGCACTAAATGTGTAGGATCTGACAGGTTCATTGATGATCACCTTGGCGCGTTGGTGCACATGTTGAGGAGACTTTATGTGAGCTGCATTCCAGGCTACGCATCGTAGCCCACCGAGTCTCCATTATACTATTTATTTTATTCCATCTTATTACATTTGGGACATATGTTGTATTATGATTATATTCCTTAGAAAATTCTCATGCACTCATAACACCGGGTTTTGGGGATTTTCTAAGGATTTTTCATTGTTGTAATTGTGCAAATATTTTTATTTACTCTGTAAATTCTATTTTATATTATTCAATTAAGGAAAATCATGATTTTAAAATATTAAAATGAGTAATTAAATTGGTAAATCATTGTTGGTTTGCCTAACGACGGTGTTAGGCGTCATCACGACCTTTAGCGGATTTTGGGTCGTGACAGCCTCCTTATCCCCCAAATCCTCTCTAAATCCAGTTATACTATGGAATTCTCTCACGATTTGCTTGCCTTATTTATACTATCCCTCTAATACTCACGCGTTCATGGTGTTACTTAGTTCTTGCCCGATTTTGGCAAATATAGCCTTTCAAAATCGGGCCTGATTGACTTCAATCTTTGAAGATTCAGACAATATTTTATCTATATACACTCGAAAGTGGACGATTCTTGCACTCTTAGTTCGATTTGCAGTCATTGGACCCTAACTATGGTTTGAAATTGATGTATTTCCTTTATTGGTTGCTTCACTGATTGCATGCGATTTTCTTTTTCCTTATTTATGTTTGACTGACTTATTTCCATGATTGTTTGCCTAATCAATTGATATATAAACCCTATCCCATCTCCCCTTGGGAGAGACTTTAGTCACCACTCTCTCTAACTCGTAATTGTTCTATTTTTTTAGTTCTGGTTCACTCAAACTATTGTATTCAATTTGGCTCTTGGCCGGCTGAAAGACAAGGACACTGTGGTATTGATCAACAACCTCCTTCAGTACAAGCACTGCTCAGAGCCCTTTGAGGCTCTTGTGAACTCTAAAGCACCGAAGACTTGGGTTCTCACTGTTCTCCTTCAATTGCTGCTACTGAGTCATTACTGAAACTCTAATTTTCTCACTCTTTTGCTCGTTTATCTTTGCAACTGGTTAGTGCTCCTGAATCTTAGAGTTTTAATTTTTACTTCCCTACTTGTTCGTGTTTGTGTGCATTCTATGTGTCACTACTATCAAATAGAAAAGCATGGATTAGGCTTCTTTGCAATTTGTGAATCATGTGTGGTGCTCTAATTGAATGTTTACATTTCATGGTCAACTGTTGTATTGAGGATCCATATCTGTTAATATTAAGAGCCCGTTTGGCCAAGCTTTTGGGAGGCCAAAATTCAAAAAAGTACTTTTAGAAAATTAAAGCTGTTTGGCCAAAATAAAAAGGTGCTTTTGAGGAGCAGCAGAAACACTTTTTCTTCTTTTAGGGATAAGCTACAAATTCACTTCTTCCAAGAAGCAGCTGTAGAAAATTAATTTGTTCAAGATAAAAATAACCTTACAATAAATTTATTTTTTCAAATTATCTCTTATTAATTTAACAATTTTCTTTTCCTTTTCTTTTTTCTTTTTATTTCTACTATACATTTCTTCTCCTTTTTTATTTTAATCATATTTTTATCCTTTTTCTCCTATTTCTAAGAGTAGATTTTAAATTTATATGAATGATGTATTTTGGCATATTTAAATTATCATGTTATTACTTTAGAATAACTATATTTTATATTGTTTGGAATTTTTAATTTAAATTTTTACTTTAATTTTTATATTTTAATTGAATTCTTTTATAATAAATATTAAAAATAATTTTCTTTTCTAAATTATACTAATTGAAAATTGATCCTTTAATGTTCTTTTTCGTAATTTGATACTTAAAAATGCTTTTTTAAAAGATTGGCCAAACACAATGAGTTCGTAAAAAGCACTACTCAAATAACAAAAGCACTTTTGGCTTACTATAGAATCTCTGACCTCTTTGAAACTAGGTGAATACCCGCTAACTACTTTTTCATACCCATTGAATTTTGTTCATCAAACTGGTTTGCTTTAAACTTCCATGTTAATCTATCCTGTAGGAGCTCCTATTTGGTTATCTTCTTCGAGTTAGTTTTGGACCATGTGTTACTTTAGTTTTTCGTGTTAAGTGTGTAACGATCCGATCGATCATTTTGAGCTATAGCATTTCGTTCGGTGGTTTGAGTCCTTGAGTAGTTTCACTTCAGGTATTATGACTTGTATGTGTGGTCAAATTGAACTTCGGAAAGTTCGAAGTTGATTTGGAAAGAAAATTCTAATTTCGGAAACTTTAAGTTGGAAGAATTGGCTAAGATTTGACTTTTGAGCAAAAGACCTTGGAATCGAGATTTGAAGGTTTCGATAGGTTAGTATGATAATTTTGGACTTGGGCGTATATTCGGGTTGAGTATCG
This sequence comes from Nicotiana tabacum, assembly GCF_000715075.1. Lineage (NCBI taxonomy): Eukaryota > Viridiplantae > Streptophyta > Magnoliopsida > Solanales > Solanaceae > Nicotiana > Nicotiana tabacum. The sequence continues at coordinate 62,649,254 of NC_134098.1, forward strand.
GATCAGCCGGGAGCAATTCGATGCTTATTGTGGAAAGTTGGCATTTGGAAGGCTTTAGAATTTTCTAAGTTTGGTTTGAGGTGGACTTTGGTATTATTGATGTCTGTTTGGAATTTTGAGCCTTGGAATAGATTCGTATTGTGATTTATGACTTGTGCGCAAAGTTTGGAATCATTCCAGAATGTTTTGGTATTGTTCGGACGTGTTCGTCGAAGTTTGAAAGGTTGAAAATTTAAAGAAGGATTTCGATCGTCGATTTGTGATTTTGATATGGTTGGTGTGATTTGAGACCCTAAGTAGGTATGTGTTATGTTATGGAACTTGTTGGTAAGTTCGGACGGGATCCCGAGGGCCTAGGGTGTGTTCCAGACGAGTCGCGGATCAATTTGGTGCTTTGTTGTATTGCTGAAGGGCCTGATCTCTGGTGCAATCGCACATGCGGAAAATGGGCCGCAGGTGCGACGCCGCAAAAGCGTCTAGGCAAGCGCATGTGTTGGGACCGCATATACGGTTATTTTGCCACAGAAGCGAGACCGCACCTGCGGAGTGGGGCAGCGCAGAAGCGGAGGTTGGCCAAAAGGCCTGGGCCGCAAAAGCGGGCATAAATGCGCAGGTGCGCGAGCGCAGAAGTGCTTGGGGCCCGCAGATGCGCTACTTGGGGCGCAGACTCGGGGACTGTTGGGTTGAGCTAGAGTCGCACCTGCGATAGAGTTTTCGCAGGTGCGAAGCCGCAGAAGCGGCTAACGGACCGCAAATGCGAAAGGTCACTGGGCAGTGTGTTCTTTTAAAACAGGGGTTTGGCTTAATTCCACTTCATTTCGTTCATGGGGGCCGATTTTGGACCAATTTTGGAGTGCCATCTTCATCATATATTATGGGGTAAGTGATTTTTTTCACATTGTGAGTTAAATACATGGTTTATATATGGATTTAAGCATGAGAATTTGTAGAAATTTGGGATTTTGGTGGAAAACCTAGAAAATTGGTTATTTTGAATTTTGACCACGATTTTGGAAATGGAATTAGGAACAAATTATATATTTGAGTTCGTGGTGTTATGGGTAAAGTTTATCTTCGAAATTTTTTGGAATCTGGGCACATGGGCCCGAGGATTAACTTTATTGACTTTTAGAGCGGAGTTGGAGATTGTTAGAAATTGATTAATTATAAGCATTGGAGTATATTTTGATTGAGTTGCACATTGTTTGACTAGTTTCGGATCGTTTGGCTTGAATTTAAGAGTTAGAGAGTCATTGGAGTCGGTTTTTGGAACTTCGGAATGAGGTAAGTCTCTTGTCTAACCTTGTGAGGGGGAAACTACCCCTAGGTAATATTTATTGTTATGTGCAACTAGTTGTGGGTGCTACGTACGCACGAGGTGACGAGAGTCCGTACGTAGCTAAAACATGTTTATATCCGGGTAGATTTAGGATCTTATCATATAATATTTGAATTATTTGAACTCATTATGCCGGCTTACTTAATAGAAGTTATAATTGAAATTGATTTAGGAATAAATATATGTATACTAGGCTGAGCCTTATCACTTTGAGTTGTGGGCAAGTTATTTGTGAAATGATAAAGATTATATTCATTTTGTGCCCGTGTACTGTATTGTAAGCATGTGTCTCGTATCTTTCTAACTTCCTTCCTTTCTTGTGGAGAAGGCCGAAGGCCTCGCCAATATAATAGATTCATCTATGGTTTGTGTCGCTCGACCCTCGGCAGTGTACATATTATACGTTATAGCGCTAGTAGTCTGAATATTCACAAGATAAACCTTTCACTGATGCCCGACATTATTTTGGTATTCCTTATTTATTTGAAATTGACACTTGGCATTTTTCTGAGCTATTAAGGTAGAATAGAAGATCGAGAAATTTATACTTAAAAAGAAATATTTGGAAGTTTATAAAATTTACAGATTCACCCCACTATCGCTGTGCACTTCATATTTGCTATGAATTATTATATTATTTTATTGGACCTCTAGTAAGTGTCGATGTCGACCCCTCGTCACTACTTCTTCGGGGTTAGGCTACATACTTACTAGGTATGCATTGATTTATGTACTCATGTTGCACTTCTGCACTAAATGTGCAGGATCTGACAGGTTCATTTGGTGATCATCTTGGCGCGTAGGCGCATATGTTGAGGAGACTTTATGTGAACTGCAATCCAGACTACGCATCGCAGCCCACCTAGTCTCCATCATACTATTTATTTTATCATGTCTTATTTACATTATGGACAAATGTTGTATTATTATTGTACTCCTTAGAAAATATACATGAACTTGTGATACCGGGTTTTGGGGGTTCCTACGGGTTGTTCATTATTGTAGTCCCTATAAATTACATTTCATACTATTTTATTAATGAAAATTATGATTTAAAAATACTAAAATGAGTAATTAAGTTGATCAATCACCGTTGGCTTGCCTGACGGCGGTTTAGGCATCATCACGATCTTTAGTGGATTTTGGGACGTGACAAAGTCATTTCTGTGAGAGCTTCTATTTGAATTAGTTCTTGACAATATTTCATCTTATATTTTCATGTTAAGTCTTGAATATATATGAACTACTATTTGCTATCTTCACATAATTAGCTCTTGACCATATTTTATCTTAGGTTTTCGTGCTAAAGTCTTTCCTATAGGAACTTCTATTTGGTTATCTTCTCAGAATTAGTTCTTGACCATGTTTTGCCTTGAATTTTCATGCTAGACCATCCCTATAGAAGCCTCTGTTTGGTTGTGTTATTAGGATTAAGTCTTGATCATGATAGGTGTACTTGAATGAATTCCAATAGGTGTATGTTTTCTTTTAAGCACGTGTGTTTCTATTTACCCCTAAGTATTACACTTAGAGTTTGCTTATGGGCCTTTCACTGTAATTTACAGAGCGGACAAGTTTGAATTATCCTTATCTTGTCTATGTATTATCATACTTACCTAGACCTTACACCTTAGGATGCCATTTGGGAAATTCTTTCTTCTTGAGTAATTTATAAATATCAGGGATTGATTTTGTGTGTACCCTTGCATGATCGCCAAGTTCATCTGGCTGTATAATTGTCCGTTTATATTTTGGGTATCTTGTTGGATAATTGTGCTTGTTTGATGGTTTGGGCCTGATGTGGATACTGAGTTCAAACATGCTTAGCCCGCCTAATCTTATGCCCCTGGAGTTTGGGCATGTTGCTTCTGTATGAAGCTCAAAGCTGGTGAAGGCTCAATTGTGTTACTGGATATTGTGTATTTTTTTGGGCCTGTAATTATTTTATTTCGTTCTATAATAAATTATAAAGACAAATAAGGGGAAAAATAGTTTAAAAGGGTTCGGTTAGTTTAATTCTCGCATAAATGGGTAGAAAGTATACCTGTAGGATCAAATGACTTTACATGCTACTTGTTTATCATGCTTTACTTGTGCGTATGATCTGTTGATAGATACCATGCCTATAAGGCTTCCAAATTTGATTGCCTCACTTAGAAAATCATGAGTTTAGGACCATAAGTAACTGGTAACTAAATGTTGCCAATGTGACTTACAATATTGTCTAGAAAGCATGCCTATATGATGTATTCTGTGATCACATGTTGGCTCTTTGCTACTTCACTTAGAAATCGTGTATTAGGATTTGACACTTAGCATCATACCTATATGATTTTATTAATTGGCTCAACTGTTCGTGCTATGAACTATGCTCTTAACCCTTTGCGCCTAGAAATCATGACTATAGGACCCATAAACAAGAAACTTGTATCACTTAACTGCATTGACTTTAAAAAATAGTCTAAAATACAATCATTTAGAAATCCTGCCTATAGGATTTAAACAATGAAGTCTGCTTTGTTTGATTATTTTTGTATGAATCCTGAACTTGATTAATTATAACTGGTCGTCTGCGATTTCACATAGAAATCATGTTTTAAGTCTAATTAATTTAGTAACATATGCTAGTTCATAACTGAATGATCTTAATCCCACAATTGGATGAACATATTCATAGGAAAATTTACTTATCAATAATGCCACTTTTGTGAAGTCCTGTTTGTTTAAATTATGTGGCGCCTAGTCTTTCAATTTTGAGCAGTCTAGGATGAGTCTAGAACCACCTATATAGCGGTCCAATGCCTCCTCGACCATAGGCATAGTAGGCACGTATAGGGCATAATTTAGAATTGAATTAGTGCACTTTAGGTTAACAACTTAGAGATATTAATGGGGTAGCTGGAGATAATAGTCTGTACTTAAAGGTTGCGAAGTATTATTTATGTCGCACGGGGTGATCCTTTAGGCTAAAAATGTAAGACCCCCATTGTGTCTAATTGTTCCTTGTACATTTAGTTTGTTGAGAAATTTAGATTTAACTAAGTTGTATATCTTGTAGCCTAAAATAGTTGTATCAATGAGTTTATTAATGAATGAAGTATGTTCTTTCAAATTATTTCCTCTACATTACTTGTGTATTATTTCTTTTGATTAATTATTTCATCCTATTCCACCTAGAATAACTAATCATTACTTAGACCTTTTGCTCCTTTAATTCAATAATGGATTAACTTGCATGCTCACTTAGAATAATTATTTATAGTTTGATAAATCCCACATGATCTAGAATTCAATGGGGATTCACAGTTGTGGACCTCGAAGAGTGCCTAACACCTTCTTTCTTAGGTAATTTGAGCCCTTACCCAATTTTTAGTGACACAGACTAGTTAAAACAGAGTTATTCGTAAATAGGTACCCTAACGTACCTTCAAAATTGTTAAATAGTGACTCTCCTCTTTTGATACCCATTTTAAAAAAGTTATCATATGTCGAAGCCCGCTTCGCGAGAAAATGGGGCGCGATAACATGGCGACTTGTTGGGGGTGTACTTAGGCTCTTACAATGACGAATCTTAGCTTGTGTGGGATTTTCAAGTTATTTTATTTGACTTCTTTCATGCACCTCCCTTTCCCTGTCCCTTTACTTGCTACATCATAAACCCTCATTTTCTGTCTCCTTTATTTGCTTTATTTATTTAATCATGCTTTTGAACTTTGTGAACCATGCTAAATATTTCCCTTGTCTTTCTTTTCCTTTTCCTCCTTACTTATTTTTATCGTATTATTAATATTGTCCTTATGTGTTTTTCACCATGTAAAATTACTTGAATATATGTTATCGTTTTTTGCATAAGCATGCTTTCAATATCATATTCCACGCGTGCCTATTATCAACATACAGTGCTTGATGAATGCCCGCGCTTTCTACCCTTTTTAAATCAGAAAGGCTTATTAGCGGTAGACTAGTAGATCAGCAGTGCAGTTGATTGTCCTGTACATTCCCCTCTCAAGTTGTCTACTTGAGAGTACCGGTTTTGAGTTTAGACCCCTTAAAAACCTACTTTAATGAAAACTTTGCATGCATCATGCTAAACCTAGGATGGACTAAATATCCCTGGCGTATTAAATCCGTTTAGATAAACCTTGTCCAATATCCAAAGGTATATATATTATTCCGAGGGATACATTTATACTATGTACATGACTGGAAAAAATGTTCCAACATGTTGACTATTTTTGCTTAATCAATCAAATCAGGAAGGGCAGGGCTAACTCTTTTTCTTCAATGCGAAAAATAAAGCACGACATTCCTAGGTTTGGTATGGTCCAGAACATTCCACCCAAGTTGATTGATTGGTGGAACGACCTCCCTCAGTGTGATATGAATCATGCGAAAAGGATATTGTGTAACTTGCCATCCCTGATGGATGTCACAATCCCAATTTCCCTCTGTAGGATATCGTGATGACACCTAGTCTCTACGACTAGGTAAGCCTAACATGCATAGGGAAATAATGGAAATACTACTAAAATATCAAATAAAACCTTTACACTATTATAATAAACTCAACAATATAATAGCCGACACTATCCCAAAAACCTGGTCGAACGGAGTCATAAGCTCGACAAGAAAGTACTAATAGTCTTGATATACAATACTGTTTGAAACAAGAAATGAACAGTAATATGTCTAATACGGAAGGTGACTCTGAGACCTGCGGACGTCGAGCAGGTATACCTTGAAGTCTCCAGAATTAGCTACTCAATCAACCTCTAGCATCCGGCACGGGCAGACATACCTGGATCTACACAATAATGTGTAGAAGCATAGTATGAGTACACCACAACAGTACCCAGTAAGTATCAAGCCTAACCTCTGTAGAGTAGTGACGAGGCCAGGTCAAGACACCTATGTCACAACATACAACAACAACAACAACATCAACCCAGTAGTAATCCCACTAGTGGGGTCTGGGGAGGGTAGAGTGTACACAGACTTTATCCCTACCCGGGGGTAGAGAGGCTATTTCCGGGAGACCCTCGGCTCAGAGAAAAAAGTTCTGTGACAATACAAAAACCAGACAAATAGAATCAGCACTGTAAGAGACAACAAATGAGTGGAAGGGAAATAAGTATCTCAATAATAAAATTGAAAAATAAATTATGAAAATAAAAAAGTTCAAGACACCTACTAGGATATAAATAACAACATGAAAACATAATAACGAGAAGTAATGGCAGGCGGAGAAATAACTGATTCAAATAAGTTAATAACATAAACTAATACCGGAATTTGTAAGCATAGAGATAGCATAAAGGAAGAAATTTAAGACAAGAACCCAAGTCAAATACTGATCCAAACTAATAAGATAAGGAAGAATAAAAGCAACAAGGAGTATTTCACCAATAACTCTTTACAACATGAGGTAAACAACAAGAATCACGGACGAGGTACTGCCTCGTACACAGCAAGAATCACAACCGAGGTACCGCCTCATATACAACAAGAATCACAACCGAGGTACCGCCTCGTATTCATATTTCTCAATTTCAATCACAATCTCTCCTTATACCATCATGTGAGCCTTAGATTTAAATAGTTTTAAAAATATTTTTCTCGAAATAGCTACACACACTTTAGCCCACCTTATGACGCCATGTGGCTTCAAGTAATTCCCTTACAAGCAACACGCACATAAGTCTCACCTTATGCCTCCGCATGCACACTAACCCATATCCTTATACCGCCGCATGCACATCAATATTGCATCATTATAACAACTCGCACCACAAGTGCTCATGTGTCACAACTTGCCAATAATCAGAAATACCAATGTTTTCCACAACAATAGTCCACGGCTCAACCACAATGTGTACAAGAATATCAACAATAATAATGAATGTAAATTTCAGAACAAGCAAGATATCTCAACAATTAACACTTCGCCTCAATGTGATAACGGCTTTCACAACTTCAACACCAATAACTCAACAATGAGAAAAATTATGTGTAACCACGATACTAGATAAAAATAACTCACAATGGAAGATATAACATGCAACGATGACCTCAAATAAGGATTATCAACAATGAAAGGGATAACATGTAACAATGACTTCAAATAATGATAAATCAACTATGGAAGAGATACTATGTAACAATAACTTCAAATAATGATAAATCAACTATGGAAGAGATACTATGTAACAATAACTTCAAATAATGATAAATCAACAATGGGAGAGACAACATGTAACGATGACTTCAAATGGTAAATCAACAATGGAAGAGATAACATTTAACAATGAAAGAGGAAACTAAAGCATAAGATCAGAATATCAAACAAGATGTAGAACAAGTGTTAACAAAGTCATTTAAGGCACGTAAGGATAGACTAACAAAAGTAAAAGTAAATTGACTATGAGAATTTAGAATATGATATGACAATTCAATTAAAGCATGGAAGGAGTCTAAGTAGCCTAAACCGGTCAAATACCATATATAACCCGTGTACCCACTCGTCACCTTGCGTACATGACTTTCACATAGCACAAATGACACAATCAATCCCAAATCTTAAGGGGTAGTCCCCCCCACCCCCCACCTCCCCACAAAGTTAGGAAGGATACTTACCTCAACTAGGTCAACTCAACCCTCAGAAATAGCTTTTCCCCTAATACTCGCCTCCACACGGCTCAAATCCAACCAAAATTGATTTAATATCATCAAACAATGCAAGAGAAAATAATTACAATAGATAAAGTTATGATCTTTATACTTTTTCAAAACCCAAGCCCAAATCGACTTTCAAAACTCAAATACTTATTTTTCAAAAACTTGACAAAGTTTCACAAATTTTTACTTTGATTCACATGAATTTGATGTTAAAATATAAGATATATTGATGAAATATAGTTGGAAATATGTTAAAATCGCTTACCCAAAGTTTGTAGATGAAAATCCCCTGTCCAAATCGCCTCTTATCGAGTTTAGGGTGCTAAATGAGAGAATATTTTAAAAAATCCCGTCTTCCAACCCTTTCGCCCAACTGCAAATATCGCATTTGCGACACAGGGTTCGCATTTGCGACACAGGGTTCGCATTTGCGAACCCTCACAATTGCTGAACAGGGATCGCATTTGTGAACCTTGACAACCTCAGTAATTATCGCAATTGTGAAGCTGGACTTTTCGCAAAAGCGAACCAAGCCTCATGCATGCTGACTTCGAAAATACGAAGGGGTCAGTCACAATTGCGACATCAAAGCCCCCACTGTCACCTTCGCAATTGCGAGGCTGGTGCTTGTAATTGCGATATCAGAGCACCAGCAACACCAGCAATTTATTTTTAGTTCAATTAATTTCAAAACATGTCCGAAACTCGTCCGAGCCCTCGGGGCTCCAAACCAAACATCCATATAAGTCTAAAATATCATACAAACTCGCTCGCATGATCAAAACACAAAAATAACATCTAGAACTACGAATCGAATACTAAAATGCATGAATTTCAAAGTAAAGTTCAAGAACTACTAGAATTGCAACTAAGGGGCTGAATCCTATCAATTCAACTCCGAATGATACCAAATTTTGCAGACAGGTTCTAAATAGCATAACAGACTTACTCCAAGTCCCAAAATCACATTCCAAGTTCGATAGCTAAAATTCAACCTACGGTCAAACTTTACAATTTTAAATTGTCAAATTTTGGCAAAACAACACAAAAGTCAACCTACGGACTTCTGAATTCAATTTTGAGCATACGCCCAAGTCTAAAATATCGATACAAAGCTATCGGAGCCATCAAAACACCATTTCGGGGTTGTTTTCATAAAAGTCAAAGTTGGTCAATATTTCAAACTTAAACTTCTAAGTCAAGAATCAAAGGGTCTAAATCAACCCAAAATCTTCCCAGAACAAAATTAATCAACCATGTAAGTCATAAAACCATAAACACACATATGTAAAGCATCAAAAGGGGAAACAGGGCATAATTACGCAAAATAACCGATTGGGTCAGTACAGTGGACATTTAGCCAAGCAGGGAACCAATCGAGATTGCTACTATATTTTGGGACGAAAAGCGTATCGTCTTTCGATTCAGGAACTTAGAGATGACCCCACTCTTGGAGGAAATTGGAGGCTTTGCTAGACTCCCTGGAGTTAGTCCGGTTTTGTTGGTACCAGAAAATCATATGCCTCGCGGTTTTTTGAAAATGATACAGATCAAGAAGAATGATGAACTAGGCTGCCGGAAGAAGTCTTACATTCCCTGCGATCGCACTAACATTTGTGCGGACCGCAGAAGAGCAAGGTGCAGCCGCACTCGGAATTATGCGGACCACAAAAAGAAAGCAGTGCGGCCGCAAATCAGAATTATGTGATCGCAGATTTCCACTTCCGTCAAGCTGAAGAAAAGTGCGGAACGCGGATGAAATTGTGCAATCGCTGAGCCTTCGAAAGGGCATTTTTGTTCGAAAATTTCAGCTTTGCATAAATAGAAGAGTTTCACTTTTTTAGGTTAACTTTTGACATCAACTGCTACAGTAGCCGATTTCTTTTACTCTTTTTAGTAGTTTTTGCTATTTTGAATTATTTGAACATAGATTTTATCCTCTTAAATATCAATATGGGTTTAATTATCATTTCTTCTCTTATTTCTTCTAGTTTAAGCATGAGTAGCTAAATTTTTACTAGGGTTGTGACTCAACCCTACTGTGTAAACTTAATCGGTATTTGATTTATTGCTTGTTTATGGTTGGGTTTTTATTATCTAGCCTTGTTCTTGTTTTTATTTGAAGAATTAATGGTTGCAAACATTAATTCATGCCTATTTGACTTGGTCTCTACTTGAGAAAGAAAGATTTAGTCCAGGAAAACATGGCTAGCAAGAAATTGGGTAAATCGAGAGGTTGATAAGCCCAATTAAAGGGTTGAACCTAGAGATAGTAAAACCCTACTTGAGCTTCTTGTCAACTATTTTGTTCAATACCCATTTGGACTTGAGAAAGTCAAATTGAGCAAAATCACTATCTGACCGAGAGGTATTGAGTGGGTACTTGAGTGTTGATAGCTATAATACACCTCGACTAATAAAATAAGCTTTAAAGTTTACAACCCATTAGGCAAACACATAGGTGAAGGTCATAGCCCTAGGCCTTTTATATCATTTGAAAAATAACAAAAATAATTTCCTAGTTTCATTCTTTGAATCGCAATCGTAGTTTAATTTAGATTTTCAAACAAAACCAAATATTGCGGAAGTGCAAATTTAGATATACAAGCTCATGCGCTAAGATATATACTACTAACACCCATTCATATAGCTCCCTGCGGAATCTGACCCCGACTCTTGTTGGGTATTATTTTTGCATCGACTGTTTTTATAACCTCAAAGTGAGGAGTGAAATTAGACGAGATCAATTTTTGGCGTTGTTGCCAGGGAGCTAAAAAATGGTGTTAGCTATATAGTTAGGTGTGTTTTTGGTATATCTTCTTTTCCTTCCTTGTTACTAACGTGTGAGTGTTATAGGTGCAATCATGGTAAACAACGATCTCGAAAACATAGCAGTAGGGGATGTGGATGTTAAGGATGATCAAATGGATGAGGTCCCTCTTGAACCTCAGGCCAATAGACTAGGACGGCCGCCTCAAGACAATATACCCGCTCCACCCCCACCTCCACCACGAGCGGATCCACATCGGGTGTTGCCGAATGAAGGGTATGCAAGTGCTATAGTCCCTCCCCGTATTAGGGTGGGCAACTTCCAAATAACCAACGTGATGCTCACTTTGCTCGAGCAATGAGGGTTCTTCACCGGTACACCGGGTCAAAATGCATATAAATATTTAAAGGGGTTCGTAGATACATGTTGGGGGAGAAAACAAACAAATGTCTCTGAGGATGCTTTGACGCTAAGGCTTTTTCCTTTCTCTCTACAGGGAAAAGCTTTAGATTGGTTGAAATGTTTGCCAAATCATTTCATTCATACTTGGGATGAACTAGCGGAGAAATGTATTTCAAAGTACTTCTCTCCCGGGCACATGGCTATTCTTCGGGATGAAATTCTAGCATTTAAACAAGAGCCCAATGAACCACTGTACGAGATATGGGAAATGTATAGAACAATGGTGAAAGAGTGCCCCAATAATGATATGACGGAGAACATGATTCATCAAACTTTCTATCGGGGAATCAATACCACCAACCAATATGTAGTGAACCAACTTGCCGGTGAAAACTTCATGACTACGCCCTATGCTGAGGCGTGTGATATTTTGGATGAGATGGCGGATACTTCGCCGGTGTGGAAATCTAAAGCCAATGTTCCACAAGGTTATCCAAATGTGATTCTTCTTCATAAAGATTTACATGACCATGGGCAAGCCATAGCCGAGTTGACAACCACCATGAACTAATTTGCAAAGGCTCAACTTCAACAAGTGTAAAACCCGAGGCAAGTCAATGCTTTGGAGGGAGTCAATATGATGGTAAACCAAGAGAAGAACAAGAAATCCACAAGTGCAACAAAGAGTGGAAATTTTATGCAAGATGATAGTGGATTTGATCAAGGTAATTCTTACAATGATCAAGAAGAAGAGGTCCAATATGTGAAAAACTTTCAAGGGCAAAGAAACAATTTCAAAAGTCCCTAGTTAATAACAATGGAGACCTTCAAATAATCAAAACACTTGGGATTCCAACAACAAAGGTAATTGGAATAGCAGAAACAATCAAGACAATTGGAATAACAACAATCAAGGCAATTGGAGTGGAAGCAATAACCAAGGCAATTGGCAAACAATAATAACCAAGGAAATTGGGGAGGCAACAATCAAGGCGGGTGGAACAACAACCAAGGAAATCAGGGGTCAGGTTTTCAAAGGCCCCCGATGAATCAACAATTGAGCAACCCACATCCTTATCCTTCTCATGTCCCTAGTTCCTTCAACAATGAAATGGGTTGTATTGAGAACATGTTCAAGCAAATTATGGAGAAGAATGCTGACTCCGATGACCAACTTGCTTCACACAACACATCAATCTGAAACTTAGAAGTGCAACTGGTTCAAATCTCTCAAGCTTTAAATTCTCATCCTAAGGAGGCACTACCAAGTGATACAGTGGTTAACCCGAAGGGTGGGAACAATACGGGGCATGCCATGGCCGTTACTACAAAAAGTGGAAGAGGTGGTAATGCACCTACCTCAAGTCAAAGGCAACTTATGGATGATGAGCAACTGGTAGAGGAAGAGGAGATCCCAAACAATGTTGTGCACGCAAATGATAAAGTGCAGATTGATATTGATGACACGGCGGAAGAGACTCAAGAGGATATGAACCCGTCTAGGGATCATGTGATTAACATACCATAACCAGTAGTGCAAAAAGCTAAGGCACCATTGCCTAAGCCACCTCCTCCGTAACCTCAAAGGCTTGCCAAGAAAAATGGCAAGAATCAATTCAAAAAGTTCATTGATATGATAAAGAATCTCTCGATAAATGGGCCATTAGTTGAAGCCTTAGAGCAAATGCCCGGATATGCAAAGTTTATGAAGGAATTGGTGACAAAGAAGCGGTTGATGAAATTTAAAACTATCAAAGTCACTCACCAAGTGAGTGCAATTGTGCATTCGATGGCTCCTAAGTTAGAAAATCCCGGTGCTTTCACAATCACTTGTACCATTGGAAGTGCCGAGTTTGCAAAAAGCTCTTTGTGATCTTGGGGCGAGTATCAATTTGATGCCTTATTCGGTTTTCAAGACATTGGGAATTGGGAAGCCAAGACCCACATCTATGAGATTACAAATGGCCGATCGTACAATGAACAGACCGTTGGGGGTGATTGAGGATCTATTGGTTCGAGTTGACAAGTTCATTCTCCCGGTGGATTTTGTTATTCTTGATTGTAAAGTGGACTATGAGATCTCGATTATTCTTGGTAGACCTTTCCTTGCTATGGGGAAGGCTCTTGTTGATGTGGAAGCCAGTGAACTCACTTTTCGGGTGGGTGATTAAAAGGTAGTGTTCCACGTGTACAAATCTATGAGGCAACCGAATAGCAATGAAGTGTGTTCGTTCGTGGACTTGGTGACCGATGTGATTATTGATGATACAAGTGCCACGATTAATGTGGGTGACATGTTGGAGGCAATCTTGCTAAATTTTGACGATGACAAAATGGATGGCTTTATGTAATGTGTTAATTCTTTGCAAGGAATGGGGTCATACAATTATGCACCCCGAAAACTTTCCTTGGATCTCGAGAATAGTAAAACTCCTCCTACAAAGCCTTCAATTGAAGAGCCTCCTATCTTGGAGTTGAAGCCATTGCCTCCACATCTCAGGTATAAATTCCTTGGCCCTTGTTCTACTTTACCAGTTATTCTTTCCTCTTGTTTGACTAACGTGTATGTAGACTCTACATTGGCGGTGCTCCACAAGAGGAAGAAAGTTATTGGGTGGACTTTGGCGGACATTCGAGGACTAAGCCACGCATTTTGTATGCACAAGATTAACTTGGGGGACAATGCCAAACCATCGATTGAACATGTTGGATGTGTCACAAGGAAAGACCATTTTTCGCTCCTCTTTCTTGACCAAATGCTTGATAGGTTGGCCAGCCGTGCTTACTATTGCTTTCTAGATGGATATTCGGGCTACAACCAAATCCTTATTGCCTCGGAAGATTAAGAGAAAACAACTTTCACTTGTCCTTATGGCACTTTCACTTTCAAGCGAATGTCATTTGGCTTATGCAATGCACCGGCCACTTTTCAATGGTGTATGATGGCGATCTTTACGGATATGGTATAGGACTACCTTGAAGTCTTCATGGATGACTTTTCGGTAGTCGGGGATTCCTTTGATGATTGCTTGGCAAATTTGGATAAAGTATTGGCAAGGTGTGAAGAAACTAACTTGGTGTTGAATTGGAAGAAATGCCATTTCATGGTCGAGGAGGACATTGTCCTTGGCCACAAAATTTCAAAGAAGGGCATTGAGGTCGACAAGGCGAAAATAAAGGTGATTTCTAAACTTCCACCTCCAACATCCGTGAAACGCGTGAGAAATTGTTTGGGTCACGCGGGGTTCTACCGGTGCTTCATAAAAGATTTTTCCAAAGTGGTGAACCCCTTGTGCAAGCTTTTGGAGAAAGATGCTAAATTTCACTTCAATGATGATTGCATGAGATCCTTTGAATTGCTCAAGTTCAAGTTGACAACAACTCCCATCATAATCGCTCCTAATTGGAGTATTCCTTTTGAGCTCATGTGCGATGCTAGTGATGTAGCAGTTGGAGAAATTTTAGGGTAACGTATGAACAAGATTTTTCCCAAGTCAATTACACTGTTAAGACCATGAATGATGCCCAAGTCAATTACACTGTTACCAAAAAAGAGCTCCCTGCCATTGTGTTTGCTATGGAAAAGTTCCGCCCATACTTGATGGGTGCAAAGGTTATTGTTCATACGGATCATGCGGAACTTTGCTATCTTATGAGCAAGAAAGATTCAAAAGCTTGGTTGATGAGATGTGTGCTATTATTTCAACAGTTTGATATTGATATCCAAGATCGAAAAGGGAGTGAAAATCAAGTGGCGGACCACTTGTCTCGTTTGGAGGAGGAGGGGAGGCCGCATGATGGCCTTGAAATCAATGACTCCTTCCCTGATGAGCAACTCTTGGCTATTTCAATGAAGGAGGTTCCATGGTTCGCCGATCTAGCAAACTTCCTTGTGTGTGGAATCATCCCGGATGAGTTCTCTTCAAATGAAAGGAAATAGCTCAAACGGGATTGTCAAGACTATTATTGGGACGAGCCTTACCTCTTTCGGATTTGAACGGATGGGGTAATTAGAAGATGTGTACCGAATGAAGAGCAAAATATTATTCTTGAGGCTTGCCATTCTTCGCCTTATGGTGGTCACCATGGCGGAGCGAGAACGACGGCTAAAGTTCTAAGTTGTGATTTCTATTGGCCCACTCTTTACAAAGATGCAAGTGATATGGTGAAAAACGTGATGAATGCCAACGGGCCGGTGGAATCTCGAAGAAGAATGAAATGTCTCTCACTACCATATTGGAGATTGATATCTTTGACATGTGGGGTATTGACTTCATGGGTCCTTTTATGAGTTATTGTGGAAACACCTACATCTTAGTCGTGGTGGATTATGTGTATAAATGGGTTGAGTCCGTTTCTCTACCCAACAATGAAGCGAGAAGTATGGTGGCATTTTTGAAGAAGAATTTTTTCACAAGATTTGGTACGTCGCGGGCTATCATAAGCGATGGGGGGTCACATTTTTGTAACAAGGCTTTTGACTCCTTGCTTAGCAAGTATGGTGTCACTCATAAAGTTACTACTCCCTATCATCATCAAGCTAGCGGTCAAGTGGAAGTCTCCAACTAGGAGATAAAAAATATCTTGTCCAAAACAGTGAATGCTAACCGGGCGGATTGGTCGAAGAAGCTTGATGATGCATTATGGGCTTATCGAACTGCTTTCAAAACTCCTATCGGGATGTCTCCATACCGGTTGGTATTTGGCAAAGCTTGTCATCTTTCAGTTGAACTTGAGCACAAAGCCATGTGGGCTTTAAAGAAGTTGAATCTTGATTGGGATGCAGCTGTTAACTTGCGGGTTGCATGAATGAATTGGATGAGTTCCGGTACCATGCATATGCAAGTTCGTCCTTGTACAAAGAGAGAATAAAGTACCTTTATGATAGATACATCCAAAATAAGGATTTCAAGGTGGGCAATCTTGTTTCGTTGTTCAACTCATGATTGAAGATGTTTCCCAAAAAGCTGAAATCCAAATGGAGTGGTCCCTTTGAAATTGTGGGTGTGACACATTTTGGTGCATTGGACTTGAAGAACAAAAATGATGAGGTATTCCGAGTCAGTGGTCACCGAGTGAAGCATTATTTGGGACAAGCTGATGATGACCACGTGATGGCAGTTATTCATTTGAAGTGATGGTAATATGCGTCATGCCGTGAAGTTAAATCAGATGCTTATTGGGAGGCAACCCATGTTTTCTTTTTCTTTTTTTCTTTTCTTCTTTTGTAGATAGGTGTTATTTTGTGCTAACTAGATTTGAAGTGTATTGCAGGAATGAGTGTGCTTTACAGGAACTATGCTCAGAAAAATTGGCTAAGTGTGGAGAAAGTGTGGACTGCACAATTTTTAATGCTACAAACGAAGGCAATTGCATCAGCAAAATTCATGTGCGAACCACACAAATTGAGATGGGAAATTGCAATCTCTATAAAGTTTGGTCTGCCAGAGAATTGTCCATTTTGCGGCCGCACATCGAATTATGCAGTCCGCAGCCAAAATCTGCGATCGCACCACAAATTGTGCGGACCGCAGATCAACAAGGCTATTGAGCCTTCGGGTAACAAAGTGTGGACTGCAGAAAGAATTCTACGGCCGCACTCCTCCTTTGATTCCCCATGTCTGTGTCAAAGTGTAAATAGTAACCTTGGGATACTGCACAGGTTTTTCCCTCTCTGAGCACTCTATATTCTAAAACTTGGAAATCATATGTTCAATCATCTGCCACACTTCATACACATCTGTGATCACTTAGTTGCACTCTTTCATATCTGGTATGTTTAATTTCTCATAGAATTTTTTACTTTTTAGTTAAATTTATAATTTGTTAGATAGGTTTAGGCCATTTGTCAATAGATTTCAATTTTACTACCATGTGGGGGTTAATAAGTGTTGGGTCAATTGCTAATTGCTTTATGGGGACTGGATAACTTGATTTGCATGCATAATTGTTAATACCATGTTGAAACTGTGCAAAAACTTAAAAACCCTAGAGGTCTAATCGAGTTGAGTTTGAAATCTGCAGTCGCACAAGCAATTGTGCGAGCCGCAGAGTTGAGATCTAGGGTCCTTGGTCAAGTAAGATTCTGCGGCCGCACTTGAAATTATGCGGACCGCAGAAATTCCACCGCGGCCGCAGAAAAGTATGTGCGGTCGTAGATCAGGCCAATCTTTGTCATCAGAGAGTTGGCATTTTTGGGAATTCTAGTGTGTGGCCGCAATGAGAAAGGTACAAACCACACTTTAATTCTGCGGTCGTACTCCAAATTGTGCGAACCACAGTTCCATCTCTGTGGCCGCACTTCTAAATTATGCGGTCCGCACAACCCAGCCTGCGACCACACTTCCCCACCCTACACTCATGTTATGCAATGTGATATACTATTTGTGTTCAGCTGAATTACAACTGACTTCTGTTGTTGCTTGTTACAGAAAATGGTCAGATTTCGAGGTCGTGGTGACACTTTAAAGGGGAGTGGTGAGCCTTCCAGAGGCAGAGGCAAAAGCAATTTACCCCTCGCCCACCAAAGGGAAATCAACAACAAAGCTACAATAGGCTGAGGACGACAGCCTGAGCCCTCCGAATCTAGTTCATATGCCCCATCTCGAGAAGCATCGGAGGGCGACTTAGTGCAAGAGTAGCCTGATGTTCAATCACAGCCACAGGGAAGGTACCAACTTAGATATGAACCTTCCTCCTCACATAGCACTTCTGAGGGTTCGGAGAGTGCAAGTCAGGCTTCAGAGCCATGTGCTACACCTGTCCCTGAGGCACCAGCAACTGCTATTGATGATATGCCGGACGATGGTCGAGGGGGTGATACTACAGTTTTCGGCCTTGAGAGGTCGATGAAGAAAGAGGTTTGGGAGGACCATTTTGTGATCCTAGCTGCCTTCACCAGCTTTCGTGAGTGGTGGCCGATGAGATCGCTCACTCTAGAGTGACAATTCCAGCTCAAAGATCTTGATAAGTACAATCCAGAAGTGTTGAAGCAATTCCAAGAAAGAAAAGGGTGGATGTGGTTCACCCAGTCAGTTATGGACGCCAAAGAGTATTTGGTCCGGGAGTTTTATACCAATGCGGAACATATCAAGAAAGGGACCAAAGTTACAAAAGTAAGAAATCTGAAGGTGCAGTTCGACCAAATCACACTGAACTCCTACTTGGGGTTTGAGAATATGGATCCAGTGCAGTACTTGGAGAAGTTGGCGATGGGTGATGCGGCTCTGCAGGGGTTCCTATTCAGCGGAACACCCTAAATTTCGAGGCGAAATGATGGCGGAGCTTCGTATGCAGCAGACTAAACCCATGCCAGAACGAGAATCACTTTCCTATTCCACTGGCAGTTCTAGTCACCACTATTATGGTCGGGTACTCGATCAATGTGGGTGCCGTGTTGTCGGCCAATATGTCAGTGGTCACCAGGCAGGCTGATACTTCCTACCCGTATCCCAACACCATCACTGAGTACCTTACGAATGCACAGGTAGAGCCCAAAGATTATGACACGAAGGTTCGGGCGAAGAAGCCCTTCTCTTGGTATTCTCTGATGGATGCACACAACACAAAGAGAAAGGGTCAGCCAACAACCACCGTAGACCAGTCTGATGAGCCATCGGTGATGGGTACAGAGACAGCTGATATGCCATCTACTTCAGCAGAACCTTCTACCAGTGCAGATGTCATGCTTCCACCTTCAACCTCAGTACCTCCCACCTTGGCTTTGAAGCAGGTACCGATGCCATCTTCTCCACTCTCTACACTGCGAGTCTCCCAGACACTAGCAAGCCTCAAAAAAATGGATGTAGAAAGCTACTGCAAAGTTGACTGACATATCCAGTCATGTTGTAGCACAAGAATCCTCTACGGCACCCCAGATTCCTCCCACAGTTGAAGAAACATTGAAAAAGATCCTGGAAAACCAGAACACTATCATGGCTACTCTGGTACAGCATGGTCCGTGATTGAAGAATTGGGAAAATAAGTAAAGAAGATGCGGAAGTCATAGGCTTTGAAGAAATTAATGGATAAGCTCCGGCGATATATCACTAAGCTTGCAACAGCCGGAGACATTCTATTCGACATGTTGATAGACCCGCACCACCCAGTCCCAGATCCCACAGAGCCTACCACAGCAGTTGGCCGGTCTGAGGAGCCAGGCCTTGCTGCTGAGGCAGTCCGTCAGATGTTTACCAACCCAGCTACTCCCGAACTTGAGGATGATGAGATCCAATTGGAGACTGAGGTCGGTGCCACTGCTAGGGACACAGAGATGGCCACAGAGCCATAAGGAGTTTACTTAACTCTCAGCCGTTTTATACTCTTATTTTGTTAAGCATTGGGGACAATGCTTATTTTTATTCGGGGGGGTGGAGTTTCTTTGACATTTTGATGATTCTGATTCTGTATTTTGATATCTATGACACATTTGGCCTGCAATTAACTTATTACTATTTTCTTCTTCTTTATCATTATGTATATATTCTCTCTATTCCCTCATTATGTATATTCGTTTAGCTTTCAATAGTTTTTGTTTTATAGCTTTTTTATCTTTTTGTTTGTCTTCCTTTTGACTTAGTAGCTTCTTTTGGATTTGCCTTTTGAATTAGTAGCTTCTTTTTGCTTTAATAGTTTCTTTTTATGATTTAGTGAATAATAAGCCTTTGGTTTTCTTAATGCCACGGTTCTTTCCAAAGGTGTTTTGTATGAATTGGGTGACCCTTCCCAACGATGTATGGCGTGACAACCTTCTTAAGGGATTGAGTCCGTTTTTGGTGTTTAGGTAAGAATAGTAGTAATAATGAATGAAAAGACCTAATTGAGTCATGCTCGAAGAGTCAAACATGGTTCACTTGGTACCAACACACTTAACTACATGTTTATGGTTAGAAACAAGGTTGTTTTTGGAAGAAATAGCTCTAGTTAGTGACCTTTTGACTCTTGTGTTGACTTCGGCAAACATCAAGTGGTTTAATCGAACCATAGTGATTTTCAATATTGAATATGGTCGTTGTAGGCCCTCGACTCTATCCTCTTTAACAATCCAGCTGCATGAGAGGTGAGATATTGTTGTTGCAAGTCCAAGTACCCGTGCGAATGGTCTAGAACTTGCCCCGAATGTGTTTCTAGGCAAAACTTTAAGTTTTCGTTGACTTGAGAAGTGATTGTAGGCTCTTCTTGACCCGCTTGAAATTTTTCATTGCCCACCAATGTTGTTATACCTAGTCAACCCATTTGAGCCTAAAACCTTTCTCATTTGATAACCATGTTACAAGCCTTTACCCGTTTTGTCGTGACCCTCTATTAGCACCAGAGCTTTCCTTAACACTCTTGTGAAACAATTGGCTAAAAATATAAGTTTTGGGGAGAGACGAGGAGTTTAAAAAAAGGTATCAAAGCACAAAAGAGAAAAGAAATGAAGAGAAGGAAAGGCAATAAAAAGAAAAATGCAAAAAGAAAGTGAATAAGTTGAAAAGTTGAAGGGATTCAAAGAAAAGTAATGATGCAAAGCATGAAGAAAGCAAAGAAGAAGAAAAAATGAATATCATGACCAAGGAAGAGTGATGTTAAGTCTCTCTAGTTCCCTTAAGAAAAAGAAAATGCCTCGAAGAGTTGGCAAAACATGAGCCGATAAAAGTAAATGGAGTGTTTAAGGAAAGATGAACCCATTCTATCATAGCATATCCAACCTTAGTCCAAAAGCCTTCATTGCATTTCGAAAAATGCCCTACGTGATTTCAAGTCGAGTGAGCTTACATTAGTGGTGATTTACATGAGGGGTAAGCCTATGGTACTTAAAGCCGTACTTGTGACATTCTTTTCAGAGAGATGAGCGAACCTTTCACAAATCTGTGGATTGAGTGCTAAACTCTTAAGTGAGATAGGCAAACAGAGAGCAGAGGAGGAGGAGTTTGGGATCCACAATGACCTACATGAAAGAGCGAGCTTCCTTGATGAATAAATTCAACTCTTGATGCTCAAGTGTCGCATTAGAACTATTTGTGCTTAAAAGTATAACTTGTTGCCTTGTTAATAATTCATAAGTGGTGTGGGTAATTGTTGGTCCCAATTGATCTGTGATTGATTCACCTTTGATTAGCTGGAATGGCTCTTAACTTGTGGACTTGGGAACTACTTTATTTGCTTGAGGACAAGCAAAAGCTTAAGTTTGGGGGAGTTGATAAGTGGGGATTTTGACTACTTATTAGCTCCTTTTAGCTTTCGTTTTAGTCCAAAAATGATTAATTGTGTTCCCGAAAGCTGATGAAATGTGCTTAACTGCAAGAATATTGGAAGATGAGCTCCCAAGATGAAATCCAACTCAAGAAGGAGTAATTTGAACTCAAGGACAAAAATATGCACAAAAGCTCAGAAGTGCGGACCGCAAAATATCATCTGCGGCTGCAGGTTGTGAAGAAATCCCCATTAGAGAAATGTGCAAAGTGCAGTCTGCACATAAATTATGCGGCCGTAGAAGCTGGGTTAGAGCAAAAGTTCAGAGAACCTGCATCTCAAAGAGCAGACCGCACAATTATTGTTCGGCCGCAGAAGAAGAGCCATGCGGCCGCACTCACATTTGTGCGGACCGTAGAAGAGCAAGGTGCGGCCGCACTCAGAAATGTGCAGACCGCAGAAAGAAAGCAGTGAGGCCGCAGATCAGAATTATGTGACCGCAGATTTTTACTTCTTGTCAAGATGAAGAAAAGTGCGGACCGTGCATGGAATTGTGCGGCCGTAGAACCTCCGAAAGGGTATTTTTGTCCAAAAATTTCAGCTTTGTATAAATAGAAGAGTTTTACTTTTTTAGGTTAACTTTTGACATCAGCTGCTACAGTAGACGATTTCTTTTACTCTTTTTAGTAGTTTTTGCTATTTTGAATTATTTGAAAATAGATTTTGTCATCTTAATTATCAATATGGGTTTAATTATCATTTCTTCTCTTATTTCTTCTAGTTTAAGCATGAGTAGCTAAATTTTTACTAGGGTTGTGACTCAACCCTAGTGTGTAAACTTAATGAGTGTTTGATTTATTGCTTGTTTATGGTTGGGTGTTTATTATCTAGCCTTGTTCTTGTTTTTATTTGAAGATTTAATGGTTACAAATATTAATTCATGCCTATTTGACTTGGTCTCTACTTGAGAAAGAGAGATTTAGTCCAGAAAAACATGGCTAGCAAGAAATTGGGTAAATCGAGAGGTTGATAAGCCCAATTAAAGGGTTGAACCTAGAGATAGTAAAACCCGACTTGAGCTTCTTATCAACTATTTTGTTCAATATCCATTTGGACTTGAGAAAGTCAAATTGGGCAAAATCACTCTCTGACCGAGAGGTATTGAGTGGGTACTTGAGTGTTGATAGCTATAATACACCCCGACCAATAAAACAAGCTTTAAAATTTACGACCCATTAAGAAAACACCTAGGTGAAGGTCATAGCCCTAGGCCTTTTATATCATTTGAAAAACAACAAAAACAATTTTCTAGTTTCATTATTTGAATCACAATCGTAGTTTAATTTAGATTTTCAAACAAAACCAAATATTGCGGAAGTGCAAATTTAGATATACAAGCTCACGTGCTAAGATATATACCACTAACACCCATTCATATAGCTCCTTGCGGAATTAGACCCCGACTCTTATTGGGTATTATAATTTCATCGACCGTTTTCATAACCTCAAAGAGAAAAGTGAAATTGGAGGAGATCACAAACCTACACCATTGTTCTCATGATATTAGCATAAATATATCGAGCCCTGGACCGATGCAAGCATAGGGCAGGCTACGTTAAGGGGAGCAACCTTTAGTTGTAAATATAATTGATAGAGTACCTCTAAAAGGGAGACTACAGTGAGGAATTTCTCTGCACGCCGATCAATAATTATATTGCTAGACACCCAAAGAGGATGACATTTGCGTCAAAAGGTTTGCAAGGCCTATGAATGCTCAAGGATGGGTACACCTCTTTAACAATCTGGCCGATGAACATGTACACTGGATATTCGAATGGTTTTCAAGCAAGGAGATCGTAACCCGATCCAAGAAGGCCACTCATCTGGTATTGATTGTATTACGAGGTATTTACCCTTATGCTTCAATAAGAGTAATGAGACGGGCTGGGAAAAAATAGGTTATACCACAAGTAGCCAACATGACACAATACAAGGAAGATTTTAAGGGGGACGTCATCCCTTTCAAGTTCGAAGTTCAGCATATGTGGAATTAGAAAATTATTGTGGAAGAAGAGACCATAGAACCTTTCATGGCTAGAAGATGACATTACAGGGGATGTCAAATCGGGCATCAATCTAAATGGAAGGATTATAGATGAAGAGGCTGAAGCTCAGGTGAAGTACAAAATGTTGCGCAAAAGGGGCTTCGAATTTGAAGCCAAGCACATGGAGCAACACAATACAGATATGGAAGAAATAAAAGAATGGAGCGAGATAACAAACAAATCAACAAAGATGTTAGAGTATTTGAAGTAGGGGTTAATGGAGTTGGATGGGAAAATGAGGAAAAGACTTTGGGACTGCTAGGGTATGGGTTATGATGAAGGGGGAAAGCTAGCAATGGCCTACCTGTTGCTTGACATGTGCGACCTCTGGAACATGATCGAAGGAACAAAGAGAATAAGACATGGAGAAGGGCCATCCGAGGCTAGTAGAATAGAAAGTTTTCTTTAAGAATATAGTTAGATTTCATTTTAGAATTGATGTAACAAGGCTTTGTGCCACTAGTGACTCTATTTCATTATTTCATTTTAGTAATATAATGGTTTGATTTATTTCATTGATCAACTGAACAAAATGTTGGCACAAATTTCTATCAAGTTTACTTGTCTCTTAGGCCTACCTCAGGCACAATGAGGTCCCCAAACAAGGACGCAAGTTATTCAATATTTTATGTGTTTAAATACCCCAAGGCTCTTTTTTATTTTTTTATCTTACTGACTTGGCTACCTTTTATTTTTCTTTATTTTGTTTATTTCATTTCCCAAAGGTTGATTCGTGCACTCTGGCAACATCTACATACCACACAAGATATAGAGGTCCTCCCCCTCCTAGCAACGTCAAAAGCAAGGGTAAAGGAAAATAGGACAATTTGAGTGGCAGTGGGAAAGACAACGTTCCTTTGGTAGAGAACGTGAACCTCGAATGGGAGAAGTACGTCAGGGCAGAACAAGCTGGTTATGCTATTAGAGCAAAAGATTCTGGAATTGCAAGGCGAACTAGAGCAGTTCCGCAACCTCGCCAACCTATCCCTCACCTTAAACGTCCCTGATATTGTCACGACCCAAAATCCCTCCTAAGGAGTCGTGATGGCACCTAATTCCTAGGACTAGGTAAGCCTAGTACATACAGAGTTATTTAACAAATTTATACGAATCAACCGTTTAACGTGAACCAGAAATTTCTATACAATGCCATCAACCATCAATAGATGTACAATATCCCAAAACCGGTGGTACAAATCATAAGCTCTACTGAGTTCGCTAGAAAATCTCTAGGTACAACTGTTCTGGAATAGAAATAAACAGTACAAAGTAAAATTTTAGAAGGTGACTCTGAGGTCTGCGAACGCGACGTCAGGTATACCTTGAAGTCTCCGTCGCAACTCATAATCAGCTAATTAATGACCAACGCTCTCCGAGGTACCTGGATTTGCACAAAAATGTGCAGAAAGTGTAGAATGAGTACATCACAGCGGTACCCAGTAAGTATCAAGACTAACCTTGGTGGAGTAGTGACAAGGAACGGTCAAGATACCTACTAGACATATTAACTTGTACAAATACGAATATGAAATGAACAAATAACAATATCAATATAAAGCTAAGTATAGTAAGAATAACAAAATCAATACTTGCAATAAATAAAATAGAAGCAATAATTAGTAACCAGTAATAACAGATAATAATGCCGTAAAGTAAGTAAAATATAGTTAAAGTCCTGTGAAACTAAGGCAAAATATGTAACAATCCAATAGAACAACCGCTCTCACACGAGGTTTATACAAGAATTTTCCCGAGGTACCATACCTCATAATCACAATAATGGGTCCCAAATCACGAACCCTAATCACTTGGCATCTTGTGCCTATATTACAAATCACATGCTGCACGGACAACTCGCGTGTTTCACAACTCACATGCAAATTCCATTAATACCTCATACCTACACGGACAACTCACGTGCTAAGAGAGTGACAAGATCTCATATCCACACAACCAACTCATGTGCTAGCAGTAACAACACCTCATAACCACACGGACAACTCACGTGCCAATAGTAGCAATATCTCATATCCGCACGAACAACTCACGTCCGAATAGTCCAACTCACGCACAGAAGGCAAGTATACAAGAATGCATGTAAATGATCAATAAACATCAAGGTTCATCTTCTTAGACTGAAATGAGTGACTAATTACGGTGTATGCTTGTGCAAGTGTTCTATCACAGCTCGAGTCAACAAGTAAGATTAGAGACAACAAATGGCACATAGGAAACAACACAACAAAACCGTAATATGCATGACTCACACAAGGTAGGCACACCACTACACATATATGATCAATAACAATGCCCCCAGGCATCACAAATCATCCCCAATATAGCCCCCCTTGTCTCGTCGCGTGCGCAACAATAAAGTAAATATCCGCCTTGTCTCGCCACATGCGCATAATAATATTCTCACCTTATCTCGCCATATGCGCAAACCCACATATATAGCACGCCTTGTCATGCCACATGTGCAAATATCAATAATAACAATAGCACGGACAACTCACGTGCGAACACCCCAACAATCCTCTTAACAATAGCATATGTGCCAAAAACATAAAACAATATAACAACTCGCACCACATGTGCCCATATGCCACCACATTTCCTTAAAAATAATTTCAATACAACAGCCACACATAGCCCTCGGCTCAACAACACTGAGTACAACAATAACAACAACAACAACAATAACAACAACAATAACCCAGGAGTACGACAAGTAAATGAATAAAAAAATTACAAAAGCACAATAAAACGGAAGAACGAACTCACAATGAAGACATAACAAGTAATAATGGCTTTAAATAAGAATAACTCAATAATAGGAGAGATAATGTGTATCAACGATATCAAATAAGAATAACTCAACAATAGGAAAGATAACATGTAACACTGATTTCAAGTAAGAATAACTCAACAATAAGAGAGATAATGTGTAACAACGATATCAAATAAGAATAACTCATTAATAGGATAGATAACATGTAACAATGATTTCAAATAATAATAACTCAACAATAAGAGAGGCAACATGTAACAACGATTTCAAGTAAGAATAAATCACAATGGAAGAGTAACATGTAATAAAAGAGGCAACAACTCTAATTAAAGCATATAAGAGTATATTTGGCATCAAAGGGTAGAACATGAACCAATCAACTTCAAATACGACATGTAAGGGTAAATTTAGCAATGGAGGATATAACATGATAAGACAACTTTATTTTAATGTGCATAAGAAACCTAAGAGTCTAAAACGGTCAAATTTTCACATATAAGTCGTATACATACTCATCACCTCGTGTACACATCTTTCACGTAGTTCAAATAGTGTAAATAATCCAATTCCTACTGGGGTAGTACCCCACACAACGTTAAGCAAGATACTTACCTCAAAAGCCATCATTCAATACTCTAAAATATATTTTCCTATACAATTCACCTCTGCTCAACTCAAATCTAACCAAAATTGACTTCATAACATCAAATAATGCAAGAGAAATCAATTTCAATAAATAAAGCTATGATCTTTACACAATTTCTCAAAAGTCAACCCTGGGCCCGCGTCAAAACCCAGGTCCAAGGATAGATTCCGACTACCCATAATTCCACGAGTCTATATATGTGTTTTGTTTCAAAATCCAAGTCCAATTCGACTCTCAATCCCAAATTTTCATTTTTCAGAACATAGACAAAGTTCCTCAAATTCCCCTTTGATTCTCATAATTTTGATGTAAAATCTCATATATAATCATGTAAAATAGTTGAAAATTGATCAAAATCACTTAACCAATGATTGTAGATAAACATCCCCTCTCAAAATCATCTCCTACCGAGTCTAGGGTTCAAAATATGAAAGGATGAGCCAAAATCCTGAAATTCCAACTCTTAACCCAGCTGTAGATGTCGCATTTGCGACCAAAAGTTCACAATTGCGGATGTTCACATTTGCGACCAAATGTTCGCAATTGTGGATATTCACAATTGCGACTAAGGTCGCAATTGCGACCAAAAGTTTGCAAATGCAGTAGCTCGCAATTGCAACAAAAAGTCCGCAATTGCGAAGTACCAGCAGCAGCAACCTCAAACTTCACCGAAATGATCTGAAACCACCCCGAAACTCATCTGGAACCTCTTGGACACAAATCATATATGCATTCCAGTCATAAAACACGCTATGAACCTGCTCGCGCACTCAAAACACTGAAAAGATATCATCTTGACCCAATATTGACCAATGATCAGAAATACACTCAAGCCCCTCGGAACCCCGTCAAATCATACCAACAAGTACCAAAACATAACACAAACCTACTTGAGGCCTCAAATCCCGAAACATAACATCAAAACCACGAATCGCACCTCAATTCAAGCTTAATGAACTGTGAATTTTCAACTTCTACAACTCGCGCCGGATCATATCAAATCAACTCGGAATGACGTCAAATTTTGAATGCAAGTCCCAAATGATACAACAGAGCTATTACAACTCCCGAAATTGCAATCCGAACATGATATCAATAAAGTCAACTTCCAGTCAAACCTCTCAACCTTCCAAACCTTCAATTTTTCTACTTTTACCAAAATGCAACAAATCAACCTACGGACCTCCAAATCCAAATATGACATATGCCTAAGTCTAAAACACCATTCCAGAGTCGTCTATACAAAAGTCAAACTCCGGTCAACTCTTACCACTTAAGCTTCTAAAATAAGAATCATTCTTCCAAATTAACACTGAATCATCTAAAAAAACCAAATTCGGCCACACACGCAAGTCATAATACACAATACAAAGCTACTCGAGACCTTAAGCCACCGAACGCAATGATAATTCTCAAAACAACCGATCGGGTCATTACATATATCAACCACCAAAATACTACTACTAAAAATCTGCCACAACCCCTTAGAATCAGCAACTTCAAGCTCCACAAAACCCCATACCACTCAACAGTACCACAACCCCACACTCCCATAAAACCTGAACCCTCTACCACTGCAAGTTCCCCGATAATATCATCACAACACAAATCAATACTCGCAAACCGCCACCTACTCATCTCTTCAAACAACACCACAACCTAACCATGATCCATCCCAGGCATCCATCAATGATCATTCGTATCCATAAGTCCTTGGTTCGTTTAGTAGAGTTCATCATATCATGCTTATTTAGTCAGTACTTCAGGTGTCTCATGGTTTTTCACGTGGTCACAGCGCATATGGGTCTCGTTTGGAGCAACCAGTATTCAGTACACCTTCAGTTCCTATCAGTACACCATAGCTATAGAGTTACGACGGTAGTCATTCGGGTCATTAGGGGTCGTCTTAGACTCAATAATTACGCCAGTCGTGGACTTACTTCAAGTGCGGCGATGCATGTCATATCAAGAGGTACTGTCCTAGATTGAGGAGAAACAGACCATAGCAGGGTACTCATGCTATGATTCCGGCATCGGTTGCTCCACCGCCTGCTCAGCCAATTAGAGGCGGGGGTCAGGCAGCTAGAGGTTGTGGTCAGGCTGTTATAGGTGGAGGCTATCCAGTTAGAGGCCGTCCGAGAGGCGGAGGTCAGAGTAGTGAGGCTTTGTAACACCCCGTGAAACTTCGAAGTACTTAAGTGTAAAGTTCAGTAAATTTTGCAAAGAAAATAATGTTTCATGGTGGCGAACTAGGCTTGCGTGTTTGAACAATGCACCGGAAAGTAAAGGAAATTTTTTGGCGAAAAAGTACATTTCTGCGGTCCATTATGCGATCGCAGAATCACTCTGCGGACCTCATAATGGCCGTAGAGTGATGCAGTTAATTGGGTCAGTTGGAAGCAATTATGTGGTCGACTATGCGACCGCATAACTGTTATGCGGTGCACTATGTGACCGCAGAACAGTTATGCGGACCGCATAGTGACCGCATACACAGACAGATTTTTGATCATTTTTGTCAATAATTATCTGACCGATATGCAGTTAAAATCATTAAGGAGCGGTTAAAGACTGCTCAAAGTCGTCAGAAATCCTATTCGGATGTTCGTCGTAGGGATTTGGAGTTCAAAGAAGATGATTGGGTATTCTTGAAAATTTCCCCATGAAAGGGGTAATGCGATTTGGTAAGAAAAGGAAATTGATTCCGAGGTATGTCGGACAGTACAAAATCATTCAGAGGATCGGTGATATGGCGTACAAGATTGAGCTACCACCTGAGATGTAATTAGTACACCCGGTGTTTTATGTGTCTATGTTGAAGAAAGTAGTTGGAGATCTGACACTCATTGTTCCGGTTGAGACTATTGAGGTTAATGAAGAATTGACTTATGAAGAGATTCCAGTTTCTATTATTGATCGGCAAGTCCAAAAGTTGAGAAACAAAGAAATTACATCCGTAAAAGTGCTATGGCGAAATCAACAGGTTGAAGAGGCTACTTGGGAGGCTGAGGAAGAAATGAAGAAAAAGTATCCTTATTTGTTTGAATGACCATGTATTTATAAAGTTGTGATCTAGGAAAATTATAAGACTTACTTTTTATGGATTTTGTATCATTTGAACAATTGGCGTTAAGGGTGTTCCTTTCTGGAAATATATTGCTTATGAGGCCACAGTTGGTGTTGTTTTGTATTATGTTACGTCGTTGGAATATGTATATGTTGTTAGGATGTGTTTCTGGGGCTCTCTGACAGGTGGATAGGCCTAATTACAAAGGAAACTCTGGCAAAAGTTTTGAAAATTTAGGGAGTTAGTCAAATTTGGGAATGCTAGTTTGTGGTATAAAACAAACTAAGTTGCATAAGATGCTAATGATGGATTTTTACCCTCATTCGAGGACGAATGATCCTAAGCGGGGGAGAATGTAACACCCCGAAAAACTTCAAAGTACTTAAGTGTAAAGCCCGGTAAATTTTGAAAAGAAAATAATGTTTCATGGTGTCGAACTAGGCTTGCATGTTTGAGGTCAGACTTTTTGGGTTGAACAATGCACTGAAAAGTAAAGGAAATTTTTTGGCGAAAAAGTGCATTTCTGCGGGCCATTATGCGACCACAGAATCACTCTGCGGACCGCATAATAGTCGCAGAGTGACACAGTTAATTGGGTCAGTTGGAAGCAATTATGCGGTCGACTATGCGACCGCATAACTGTTATGCGGTGCACTATGCAACCGTAGAACAGTTATGCGGACCGCATAGTGACCGCATATACAGACAGATTTTTGATCATTTTTGTCAACAATTATGCGACCGATATGCGGTCCGCATATCCATTATGTGGTCACATATGCGACCGCGGAACCGTTCCAGAGCTCTATTTTTGGGTTCCAGAACCCTAATTAGTTAAATACACTCTTTGGGCCATGTTTGAGCTATAATCTGATATTTTAGAGTGAGAGAGAGTGCCCTAGAGTGAGAAGGTGTTCCTCAATAATTGATTCTTCAATTCTTGCTCAAGTTTTGGAAGATTAAGAAGGGAAACTCACTAGGTCCTCATCCTAGAGGTAAGATTTTATACCCTAACTCTCAATTTTGAATTTTATCTAGAAATGGGTAATTAGCAAGAAAATTGTTGGGCATGAGAGTTGTTTATTTTACATGCATGTGATATCAAGGGGTATAGGAAGATTGTTGAACTAAGTGTTTGATAAAATGCTCAAATGAGCTAAAACCATGATCATCTTCCTAATCTTGATTCAATTTGTTATATTTCTATAATAGATTGAAGTTGCTAAGAATTCCGGAACGTTTTAGAATTTAAGGAAGCTCAATTGAGGTATGTTGGCTAAACTCTTCTTTAAGAATTGGAATTCCCATTATCCTTATAAATTTCGAGATGTTAATTATAATCGAGTATTCCGATAAGTTTTGTGATGAAGATATATGTTCAATTCGTGTTTAAAATGCTCTTATCATATTGCATTATAAATTGAGGATGTGTCCCAAACTATGGATTATGTATCCTCATGTTATAATTTCTAGTCGTGATTTATGTGAAAGTTATTATGCCAAGTTGTGTAGAGATTGTGATTGTGATACACCTCCACCCGTATACATTGGGGTGAGGCGGCATGACCGCTTTGTGTGGGGATTATGGTATAGAGATTGTGATTGTGATACACTTCCACCCGCATATATATTGGGGTGAGACGGCATGACCGCTTTGTGTAGGGATTACGATATTATGGGACTGCACCTCCACCCGCTTACATTGGGGTGAGGCAGTATGACCGTTTTGTGTATAGTTTTGGTATTATTGTGGCACCACCACCCGCATATATTGGGGTGAGGCGGCATAGTCACTTGTGTTGGTATTGGTATCGTTGATGCATTTCCACCCGCATACATTGGGGTGAGGCGGCATAGCCGCTTTGTGTAGGTTCTTGGTAATGTGGTTATACATCCACCCGCATACATTGGGGTGAGGCGGCAGGGCCACTTGATTAAAGTTATGGTATTGTACGTACACCTCCACCTGCTTACATCGGGTGAGGCGGCGGGGCCGCTTTATGTGAAAATGATTATAGAGGATCTCATCTTAAATCCTATAAATGTTATTGATAGCTTTTAATAAGCTTGCTATGGTTTAAACGATTATCTATATTATTCTATTGCCGTACTGGTTCATCATATTCATCTTGTATTTCTGAATTCTTAAGTTGGTGTTTAGTTTTCATACTAGTACTATTCGACGGTACTAGCGTCTCTTTTGCCGGGGGCGCTGTATCTTTAAATGGATGCAGGAGGTTCCACAAAAGGAGATATTGATCAGTGATAGAAGTACACCTTCTTCCCAACTCACTTGGTGAGCCCCACTTCATCCCGGGGTCATGTATCTTTTGTTCTTTGTGTATTTTGTTTGAGGTATAGTCGGGGCCTTGTTGTCGGTATTATCATTATACTCATCTTTATCTATAGAGGCTCCGTAAACATAGTGTGGGTTGTATAATGGTGCTGGGGAAGTCAAACTAGTGTGTTGTGCTTGAATTACTATTTCCACTTCAGATTATGAAAAATGTGTTTGGAATTGAGACTTTAAAATAAAGTAACCGATGGTAAGAAATTGGTATTGCAAACATGATCACTTTATTGGTTGATTAACGAAAACATATATATTCTATTTATTCATGAATGAGTTTGGGTAGAAGGAAATTTAATAGGCTTGCTCGGCGGGGTTCACTCGGTTGAGCGTCGATCGCGCTCCTCGATTTTGGGGCGTGACAGGTTTAGCCCCATTTTTATTCATTCCCAACTAGACCTGAGGCAGAGTCGTCGGATACGGTCATCACATGTATTATTCCAGTTTTCTATATAGATGCATCAGATTTATTTTATCCGGGTTTGACTTATTCATATGTGTCATCCTATTTTGCTTCATATTTAGATATGTCTTGTTATTCTTTGAGTACTCCTGTTTATGTATATGTGCCTACTGGGGATTCTATTGTGGTAGACCAGGTATATCGTACTTGTTTGGTCACTATGGGGAGCTATGAGACTAGGGTAGACCTTCTATTGGGCATGAATTAGCTGTCACCTTATCATGCCATTTAGGATTGTCACGCCAAGACTATAACATTAACCATGCTGGATTTGCCTCGATTGGAGTGGAGATGCACTTTTGTCCATTCTACTAGCTGGGTCATTTCTTATGTGAAGGCTCGGCGTATGGTCGAGAAGGGGTGTTTGGCATATTTGGCCTATATCCGTAATTTTAGTACGAAGGTTCCTGACATGGATTTGGTACCAGTTGTGTGCGAGTTTCCAAAGGTGTTTCCTATAGATTTGCTGGAGATGCCACCCGACAGAGATATCAAATTTTGCATTAACTTAGTTCCGGGCACTCAGTCCATTTCTACCCTCACCATACCGTATGACCCCAGTTGAGCTAAAAGAATTGAAGGAACAATTGGAGGATTTGCTTGATACGGGATTCATTAGACCTAGTGTCTCTCTTTGGGGTATGATAATGTTGTTTGTAAAGAAGAAGAATGGATCGATGCGGATGTGCATAGATTATCGGGAGTTGAACGAGGTTAGTATCAAGAAGAAGTATCCATTGCTGAGTATTGACGGAATATTTTATCAGTTTTAGGGTGCCAAGATATTTTCCAAGATTGATTTGAGATCTTGATACCATTAGGTGAATATTAGGGCATCAAATATCCCTAAAATAACTTTTTAGACTCGATATGGTCACTATGGTTTTTGGTGATGTCATTTGGCTTGACTAATATGCCAGTAGCCTTTATGGATTTGATGAACCGGTTGTTCAATCCCTATCTGGATTCTTTTGTGATCATCTTCATTGATGATATCTTGATTTACTCCTGCAGTCGAAAGGAGCATGAGCAGCATCTTCGGATCGTACTTCAGATTTTGAGGGATCGTCAATTATATGCCAAGTTTTCGAAGTGTGAGTTCTGGTTGGACTCGATTGCCTTTTTGGGACATGTTGTATCTTCTGAGGGTATTAATGTGGATCCTAAAAAGATTGAGGCAGTTCATAATTGGCCTAGACCTACTTCAGCTACAAAGATTCAGAGTTTCTTGGGTTTGGCGGGTTATTATCGCCGGTTCGTGGAGAGGTTTTCATCTATCTTAGCTCTATTGACCAAGTTGACCCTTCTGGACCCAGAAGGGTGCTCTTTTTAGATGGTCCGACGAGTGTGAGTTGAGCTATTAGAAGCTCAAGACTGCATTGACTACAACCCCAATGTTGGTATTGCCTATAAATTTTATATCTTACACTATGTATTATGATGCGTCGCGTATTGGACTTGGTGCGGTGTTGATACAGGATGGTTGGGTGATTGCCTACGTGTCTCGATAGCTGAAGGTTCATGAAAAGAATTACCATGTGCATGATTTAGAGTTGAGAGCCATTGTTCACGCACTGATGATTTGGAGGCTTTATTTATATGGCATTTCATGTGAGGTCTATACTAACTATCGGAGTTTCCAGCACCTGTTCAAGCAGAAAGAAATTTATTTGTGACAACGGAGATGGTCACTGTTGTTGAAAGACTATGATATCACCATATTATATCATCAAAAAGGTCCATGTAGTGGCCGATGCATTGAGTTGGAAGGCTAAGAGCATGGGCAATTTGGCATATTTACTAGTGGTAGAGAGGCCATTAGCTATGGATATTCAGGCATTGACCAATCGATTTGTGAGATTGGATGTTGCAGAACCTAGCCGGGTTCTTGCTTGTGTTGTGGCACAGTCCTCGTTAGAACGTATCAAGGCTCGCCAGTTTGATGATCCTCACTTGTCGGTGTTGAAGGACACGGTGCAGCGGGGTGGTGCTAAGGAGGTGGTGATTGGTGATGATGGTGTTATGCGGCTTCAAGGACGGATTTGTGTTCCAAATATTGATAGGTTGAGAGAGTTGATCCTTGAGGAGGCCCACAGTCAGGGGCGGACCCACGTAAGATCAAGAAGGTTCAAATGAATCTGCTTCGTTGAAATTTTTTGATATTTTATCAACATTCTTTGAACCCACTTGATACAAGTTGTTCCTGTGGAAAGATGGTCTAGCGGGTTCAAAGTTTATGGATGTGCGGGAGTTCAAAACTTGATACAGCTTTTGGCGTAGTTTTCTTCTTCATCACAATGTTCATCGCAAGTGCACGTGCATGTCCTTTTAATGCTAAAGGGCCTAATAAATAGGGGGCTAGCATAGTTAATTCTCTCTTTAAATGAAAAGCTAGTTAGTTTATTACCTTAGTGTGTTATATTTTTTTAATGTCTATCTTTAAATTTATTTCCATTTTATTTTATATTTGATCTTCTACTCAAATCCATAAAAATTAATCTACTATCTATTTAACTTCAAAAGATCAAAAAAATTAACAAAGTAAAATTTTACCTTAATTTTGATAAAATATGCAAGTGCAAATCTTGAAATTATTTCCAATTTGTTAGTTCATATTAAACTAGTCTATCCTAAATTGTTTATTTATGTAACATTACTAGAGGCAACAAGCCTAACTAAGCATGATAACAATTTATCAATTATAAGGTACAACAAGTATTAAAGAAGTCATTTAAGGCTTGTAAGGATAGACTAATACAAGTAAGAATAGATTAACTAAGAGAATTTAGAACATGAAATTGCAATTCAACTAAAGCATGGAAAGAGTCTAGGTAGCCCCAACCAGTTAAATACCACGTACAATCCGTGTACCCACTCGTCACCTTGCGTACACAGTTTTCACATAGCACAAATGAATCAAATCAATACCAATCCTAAGGGGTAGTTCCCCCACACAAAATTAGGCAAGGCAAGACACTTACCTCAACTAGGCCAATTCAACACTCAAAAATAGCTTTTCCCTTAAAGTTTACCTCCACACGGCTCAAATCTAATCAAAATTGACTTAATATCATCAAACAATACTAGAAAAAAAGCAATTGCAATAGATAAAGTTAAGACCTTTACACTTTTCTCAAAAAGTCAACTCGGGGTCCGCCCGATCAAAACTCGGGCCCAATGGTATATTCCGACTACGCATGACCCTACGAGCTCATATATATGATTAGTTTCAAAATCCGAGTCCAAATAAACTCTCAAAACTCAATTTCTTATTTTTCAAAAACTTGACAAAGTTTCATAAATTTTCACTTTGATTCACATGATTTTGATGCTAAAATCTAAGATATGTTGATGGAATATTATTAGAAAAAGATTAGAATCACTTACCCAAGGTTTGTAGGTAAAAATCCCCTATGCAAATCGCCTCCTATCGAGTCTGGGGTTCAAAAATGAGAGAATGTGTTCAAAAAATCCATCTCCCAGTCCTTTAACCAGTTGTAGATGTCGCATTTGTGACGTAGGGTTCGTATTTGCGAACCCTCGCAATTGCAGACCAGGGCTCATATTTGGGAACCCTAAAAGCCTTATGCACTATCGCAATTGCGAGAAAAGGCATCGCAATTGCGAACTGGCCATCATCGCAAAAGCGAACAATAGTTCGTAATTGTGAACCAAGCAAAATCCTGATGCCTTAGCAAATGCGAAGAGGTAGTCGCAATTGCGACACCAGAACACCAGATACCAGATTTCTGTAATTTCAGTCCAAACCACTCTGGAACATGTCCTAAACTTATCCGAGCCCTCGGGGCTCCAAACCAAACATTCACACAAATCTATAAATATCATACGAATTCACTCGCGCGATCAAAACACAAAAATAACATCTAAAACTATGAATCGAACACTAAAAGGCATGAATTTCAAAGTAAAGTTCAAGAATTTCCAAAGTAACGACTAAACGTTCGAATCCTATTAAATCAACTCCAAACGACAATAATTTTTGCAGACAAGTTCCAAATACCATAACAGACCTTTCCAAGTCCCAAAATCAAATTTCGAGTTCGATAGCTAAAAGTCAACCTACGGTCAAACTTTTCAACTTCTAATTACCAAGTTTCGGCAAATCAACACAAATCAACCTACGGACTTTCAAAATTAATTCTGGGCATACACCCATGTTCGGATTCACGATACGAAGCTATCAAAGCCATCAAAATACGATTTCGGGGTCATTTTCACAAAAAGTCAAAATTTTGTCGACATTTCTAATTCAAACTTCTATGTCAAGAATCAAATGGTCTAAATCAACCCGAAAGCTTCCCTGAATGAAACTAACCAACCTCGCAAGTCATAAAACTATAAACACACAGGTGTGAAGCAATAAAAGGGGAAACGGGACAGGCACAATTACACAAAATGATCGATCGGGTTGTTATAATATTGAACTTATTACTATTGATATATGGATAATGGACTAAATAAATTATAATTTTTTTTATTTTCGGATATCCAAAAATTCGAAGTACCAAGTCCAATATCCAATCCAAAATCCAAAATCCAAAATCCAATCAGTAATCTGAAAATCCAAACCAAAAATTCAAAAAATTCGGATTTCGAATTTGCCCAAACTATGCCCACCCCTACTTTTAACTAGGGAGAAACCCTCTCTTGTGTCATCAAATTGAGTCCCTAGACGATGCTATTATTGGCGGTCATTTTTAGAGGCAGAGCAAAAATTGAAAGTTCATAGATTCTGAATTTGTCATGAACTAATATCGTTTGTTTTAATTATTCGATTTGCAGTTAAATATGTATATATATTTAACGAAATTTTTAATACAAATATAGAGTTTAATCAAAAATTACTAAGTTTATCGTAGTCTAACCTAATAGTTTTGCTCCGTTCCCGGCCCATCTTCCTCGGTAAGCAACTAATAGCCAGATGCTTATTTTATTTGCTCATAACGAGTTGCCCTTTGACGTGTGATGAAAATATTTACGGAGTAGAGGCGTGAATGGAGGTTAATTTCAATTGGTGTTCATACAATGAAAATGTTAATGTACTCT
Organism: Nicotiana tabacum; assembly: GCF_000715075.1. NCBI lineage: Eukaryota > Viridiplantae > Streptophyta > Magnoliopsida > Solanales > Solanaceae > Nicotiana > Nicotiana tabacum. The sequence goes on from NC_134098.1 coordinate 62,687,102, forward strand.
GAGTGAGCACTAAGGGCGTGTTTGGTATGAGGAATAACAGATAATTGATTACGAGATTAAATTTGAGATGAGTGAGATTAGTTATCCGGGGATTATAGTATACTTTTTTTATCCCTATGAGCGGGTAACAATCCTGAAATATTAATCCCGAGATAATTAATTATGGAATAATTTATTTTCAACCAAAGACCCCTAATAAAATTATTATGAATAGTATTTTTTACGTTCCTTCCTTTTCGACCTTTACAGTACTTATATATAGCTTAGTTGCCTAATTCGATCTTTCAGCTCTGATTGAATATGGTTAGGCTGAATAGTCTGCAGGTGTTAATGAAAGGTATAACTAATTAAGGAGCTTGCTGGGTAATCGTGATGTTTTTTCTTGTCAATCACTATTACGTGTTAATCAGGTCTATTAGTAATATAACAAACTTGTCCGTGTATAGTCAATGATATGAATACCATTAAATAAATCTCATTTACAAAAACGGAAGGTAATTCGAGATAGAAAAAGAATCTGCAGTATAGCCATCACTAAAATAAGTTCATGCTATGGAACTTAGCTCAATGATTTGATTTCATTGGTTAGCTTTGTATAATGTTACCTCCCGTCACGGTGTAGCAAATCCACTGACTATTTATTATCTAGAGAAAGATTATCTAGGGAAAATGAGTGAAATTAATACAGTAGGAGAAAAAGACCAGTCAATGATAAAAGTGAAAAGACGTATTGAAAGAAAATATTTTTATACATATTTTAGCATTAATTAAAAATATAATTGACCATGTTAACCTTAATTTACTCATTAAAATACAATAAATACTCTTATGCTCTTTACTCCGATGACAACTTTGGAAAAAAAAAATTAATTCTTTCTTGATATTTGAAAAAATAAAATATTGTGGATCACAAAAAAAAAAGTCAAACAATCACTTAAAGTGAACCGAAGAGATAAGAAAAGGAAATTTTACCTTCTATAATAAACTATTATACCCTATTTATTATAAACCAAAACAATTTCAAAATATTATTACTTATATCTATCTTTTCTATTTTATAGCAAAATGGATATTTATTTTAGGGAAAAAGGCTAAATATACCCCTCTACTTTCATATATTGTCTACATCTAACCTCCGTCATACTATCGGGCCAAATTTACCCCTACCGTTATATTATCAGGCCAAATTTACCCTTACAATCAGCAAACTTTTAAAAATACCATTTGATCTGTTAAGTAATCCAAAATCTCCTAAATTCTTCTTATTAAAATCACTTGTTGTTCTTCTTGCTCTATTATTTTTAAAAATTACTATTGATGTGAATGCTAAAGTTACTAGACTATACAAATTATTCATAATTTTTTAAAAATTATCAATGCACCCATTTCTCTTCTTGTAAAAAATAAAATTGGTTTAGAATTTTATTTATTTTTCAATCATATACGCACCGTAGAATTTAGTGGGTCTATTTATTGTGTATTATATGCAGCATGTATGTACATATATATTCAAATATATTTTGTCATTGCCTTGTTAGTATAGAGTTCGATCGACTAACTTAAGAGTGCACAATGTGTAGGCATTTAATTAAAGCAAAGTTGAATTAGACAAAGTAAAGTTTCCGAAGAACTTCAACTTCAATCACTAATATTTGCAAAGTCTTCATACATTTGGTGCAACGAATTCGCTAAAATTGGGATGTTGTAAATACTTTTAGAATTTACTATACTTTGTTTATTCAGTTGTATTATTTAATATTTTTTTCTCTTATTTTTTTTCTCTAATTCAGAAAGGAGGTAAATGCTAATTATTTCAAAAAAAAGTGGACCAAGAAGAACAACAAGTGATTTAAATAAAAGAAATTTGGGAGATTTTGGATTACTTATCAAATCAAGGGGTATTTTTAAAAGTTTGCTGATTGTATGGTAAATTTGGCCCGATAGTATGTCGGATGTTAAATAAAGACAATATATGAAAGTAGAGGGGTATATTTAGCCCCTTTTCCTTTATTTTATACCCTATCATTGAGATATGAAATACAACAATTATGTTCTTTCTCTCCCTCTTCCTTCTCGCTCTCTATCAGCAAAATTCTCAACCCTCTCTCTTCTCCCTCAAACATAACACAAACTTTTTGACATCTCGGATTCGTTTTGTTGTTAAACTTACCCAACTTCTAGACTAGAAGAAAAAGTAATATTAGCGCTGCTACTTTCGTGCTACGTTCTCAGATCAACTTCTCTATCAACTCGCATCCATGCGGCTCACTGACTGCTGGTGAACAGATCTGGCCATGGCTACGCCGGAGAATATTTGAGGACCGAGTTTTTGTTCGTCTCTATTTTTAGTTTTAATACGATATATACAATATTTTTCTTGACCGGAAAATATTGTCTCCGACGAACTTTCTTCTCTTTTTGCTATTTAGTCACATATAATGATACAAATACATTATATTTTATATAAATACACTCAAATACATTATATTTTTGTATAAATACATTATTTTTGCATGTATTTATGTATTCTGAAGGTCTGTATTTCTTTAATACAGCTGAATATCACTGTATTTTGTGATTTTTTGTTGTTTGAATGCAGTCGAATTGAATACGATGAATTGAATACAATGTATAATAATGAATAATGAATATCTGTGAATTGAATACAATTGAATTGAATAGAACAAAATACACCATATTTCTTGATTACCTCATTGTATTTATAAATACAGTCGCACGAATACATAAAATACAACACAATAGCAGCGAAATTTATTTTGATTTTGTTGAGTTAAATTAGGAGTGATACACGCTAATTGATCCTCTTTCCGTTATTAAATAGTTGGATTCCCCTATTTTTAGGCGAATTCCGCTACTGTATTCATGAATACAGTTGCACTAATAGGGGAGTCCAGTTGTGCGACTGTATTCGTTGTATTCGCGCTACTGTATTCATGAATACAGTAACGTGAATACATCGAATATAATCGCATAACAACTAACAATAACTATAGTAAGTAATTATATATATAGTAGCTATACGAAGTTAATAATAGTCACTAACCTATAATGATTTCTAAAAATTCTTCGTAAGAAAGTTTGACTAAAGCAAATTCGGGAGTAGTGTCATTTTTTTGTCAATCTCCAAAAACTTATAAGTAGTGGAGTAGTTTTTGAGTGTTTGGTTCTTTGTTTGAAATTTGAATACAAGTTAATTATCCAGTAATTAACTATCCGTATTTCTAATTACTGATGACTAAAGATGGTGACTGCTGGACAAAAGGGACTTTTGGTAGCAAATCAAAAACTAATGACGGATGATGACTTTTACGTATGATTAAGTAACTGACAAATCCGATGGTACTACCAAACATCTCTCATGTGATGTGATTTAGTTTCAAAATAAAACAGTCAAGACAACGATGCCAATAGAAATTTGATTGATTCACGCAAATGTCCCTTTTTAGGTTATTAGATTTTATCTCTATTTTAAAAAGTTATTGCATGGAAAATTACTCATTTCGAACGGCGTAGACTTTGGAGCTAATGTTTGTTCAAATGTTTTTCACTTAGCTACCAAAATATTAGATTATGATCTAATATTTGCAATAGCTTACAAGTGATCTAAAATTTGCAATAACAAAATATTAATGCTTCCTCGTAAGTTTTCAGTTTGATTAAAAAAGATTCTTTAGACCAAGGTCTAAAAGGTCTATCAATTATAAAAGAGAATAAAAAAAATATTTACTAAATAGTTGGTACAAAAAGGAACAAACAACAAAATTTTACGACATATCTCTAACGTAATTTAATTCTCATAATCTCATTTACTGGATCCCTTTTTTGGACCCATCTGTGTGGTAGAGAAGCGAGTCTTAGGTGATTTGTACATGTGAGGAGGAGAAGCGCAGACGCTTCGGTGAGAAGGTGTGAGCGATTGACATTAAATGGCCTAAGAAGAGGTAGAGGTAGGTCAAAGAAGAAGTGGGAGAGGTGATTAGGCAAGACATAATACAATTTCAACAGACCAAGGACATGACCCTTGATAGGAAGGTGTGAAGGACGAGAATTAGGGTAGTGAGGTAGGTGATCTAGATTGTTCATACCGATAGTATTAGTACGTACTCTCGCAATCAGTTGGTATTAGGTTGCTATGACTACATGTCGTTTCTTTCATTTTAGTCATCTTAATATCTTGATGTTTGTTATGTAACTTTTACATGGCTTCTCAGTGATGTCCCTTCTTGTTTGTCTTTTCATTAATGTGGTGCTTATGCTTTCCTGAACCGAGGGTGTATTGGAAACAATCTCTCTATCTTTACAAGGTAGGGGGTAACGCATGGTTATGTTGTTGTTCTTGTATATGGCAGGGAAAGTTTAATTTTTTTCTTTCAATATATGAAATATATATCAGTTTAATTTAATTTTGAATATATCTTTATTTAATAAAATAAATTCTTATCGATTTTTTATTACATCCCACACATAAAATAAAAATTGGTAAGTTTGACCTCTGTTGCGGCCAATCGGGCGACGATACATATGGAGATAGTGGGGTCGAAAGGGGATTACACGTTTTAGTAGGCTAACGCCGGTTGTCTTGCCGGGTGCTGCAACCAGGACGGGACGACCCATTTTGCATGTGGAGCCAGCAGAATTTCCTAGGTATGGCATAGTATATAACGGCAAAATACATAAGTTGGCTCCTGAACTATACCCCAAATCCCCGTTACATACTTTCTCAGGACATATATCATATTACACACGCAATACCTTTTAAAATTGTGCCTAGTACACACCACTTTTTTCTTGACCAATTTTTGAGAATAAGCGTAGTGTCACGCACCAATAACGTCATGACACGTGTTAATACTTTAAAAAAAGGATTAAACACTTAAACCAATTTCTCTTTCCTCATCTCTTTCTCCTTTAGAAGAAAGCCACCATACTTAAATTCTTCTTTCTTTAAAGACGAACTTTCTTCATCATCTTTGTTCTTCTTTACCATACTATTTCTCCTTACTCTATAAAATTTTCACCATTTTTTAGTTTCTAGGTTTTGTTTGTTTTGTTTGTTGTGGATTCGCCACTGTTACCGATGGGTTTGTGACCGTAACAGTGGCCGAAAAATGGAGGTCGTCGTCACTTGCCTTTTTTTAACCAAACGAGACCAGATTTGAACGAAGAACACTAGCTTGCCAGAAAGATCTGATAGCTTCACCCACGCGGAGAAGATCTGAGCTCGTCGACTATGAACTGACAATGAAAACTAACGACCTGGAAATGGAGTGATCGGCTCGTTGCTTGAGGTCGTTGCCGGCATTATGAGTTATGGTTGATATCTTCTTAAAGGAGATGCAAGAGGGGGGAGATGAGGAGGCTGTGGTTGTCGCCAGATTCGGGGGACAACAGGGGATCCAAATGGGGAAGAAGGGCCTAGATATCTTTTTCTTTTCATTTAATTATTAAATTAACAAAAACAAGGGGACAAATAAGATTTAGACACATGTGCTTATATAAGGATTTGGACAGATAATGCATTGGTTTGACGCACTCATTTTTTTGTTAAACACGCGCGTTCCATGTGGCAAAAGTAGTGTGTATTAGGCACAATTTTGAAAGGTTGCGTGTGTAATATGATATATGTCCTCAGAAAGTGTGTAACGGAAATTTGATGTATAGTTTAGGTGCCAACTTATGTATTTTGCCGTATATAATAAGAAAGTGCAGCTCTCCCCTCCCTCATTCTAGAAGATATCACCAGTATTAGTTCTCCCAAAATACTCTCAATACCTCTTTAGAATTCCCAAGCATACTTAAGGCAAAGTCAGGGGTGAATCTAAATCTAGCAGGATCTAATGTGAAGGAGATTAGAATCATCACTGTAATATCTATTATCTTTGAATCAATTCTGGAGATTCGTTGGAGGCGAGGATTAACCATCCTATAGGTGAAGCTAGTTCTCCAACAAGGTATGTACGATGACTTTCTTTCCTGACATGAGTTGGTGCAAGTCTCTCTCTCCCTCTAAAGGATTTTTGCATTGTAAGATTTGGTAGTTCTGAGTCCTTCCTAATAACATTGTTTCTGTTCTTGTACATTCTGGCCAGAAATATTTCTTTCAAAGTTTAAGATGCTCACAGTAGTATATTGAGGCCGGGACGTATAATTCACTATGAGTTTAAACTTAACATCTCCCGAAATTTGATCATGCATTGTGCTTATATGTATATGTATCAATTTTACTTTATCGAGCCGCGATATAGATAGCCGGGTATGACACATATTGTGCAACCATTAATCAGCTAGGTAAGAAGAAATACAATGTGAGACACTACCGAGCCCTTGTATGGCCGGGTACGACCGAGTCCTTATGCGTCCAGGTACGACCGAACTCTCTATGAGGACGGGTACAAAATGATGTAATATAAGATGCTACCGAACGCTCACGTGGCTGGGTACGACCGAGACCCCCCATTGAGGCCAGGTACGATGTGAGGAAAGAAACAAACTTTACCGAGTCCTCTGCGAGGTCAGGTACGATATGAAGCAGGGCTAAATAATAATATATTGAATTTAGTGCATAATCTCCATGAGTGGCTTAACCCACTGTAAAGCTTGCATAATTTTAAGTGTATAGTTTCTATAGTTTATGCCCCGGGTGGCTTGTCTTCGGTACTCAGGTTGAAATCACGTGCTCATAACTCTTATGTTATGACTCTGATTTACATGCTTTCTTAGTCTTACATACTTAGTACATTTTCCGTAGTGACGCCCTTTTCTCGGGGCGCTGTGTTCGTGCCCACAGGTACAAATAGGCTCGGTGACGTCCCTTCCCAATAGCATGTTGTACCAGGCACTAGGCACTGAAGCATATGTTCTGAATATTTTGGGTACTGTCCCGACCAAGTCGCGTATATGAATATCCCCTTGGTACTCTGAGAGGCTTGCAGACTAGAGTTTGGTTATGTATATTTCTTCGGTACTCTTAGAGGTTTGAAGACTAGAGTTTGGTTGTATGTCACACGTGAGTTATAACCTTGTTGGGTACAACTATGAATATGAATAAAATGTCAATGTTGTTTTTTGCGAGTCAGTTGTACATGTTTTAGATTACCAGTATCACTACGTGAATACTTCGTTGGCCCAGACTTTATGGTTAAGGAAAGATAAGAATGAATGTTGGTTCTTAGGGACCATCGGGCGACGTGTGCCGGTCGCACCTCCCAGGATTGGGATGTGACATTTTCATATCAATATTGTAAAAGAATTAATTTATCGTAATTGATATGAATCAATTCCGATCTGTTATTGGAACTTTTGGGTGTTGGGTTGATTTTAGAAAGGCAAGTTAATTATCCAGTCATTAGTAATACACATTGCAATTACTGATGACTAAATACTGATGGATAAAGGAAGGCTCTCTTTGCAAATCATGAATTGAGAAATTTGACGGCCATGATTACATTTACACGTATGATATTATGATGAATTAAAAAGGGGACGACCAATCCCATGATATTTCCACATCATTCATAATTGGTCCCCAATAACAAGATACATCAGATCCAGCCCCTGCAATCAGAATCATGAGATTCTCTTCCACCCATTTTCACCACTTTCCATAATTATATATGGGTAAAATAAACGTGTAAACTAACGTATGTTAGTATTAGTTAAAGATAATTACACTATTCAGCTTAGATGATCTTATTAGGCTTGTTAAAGTAAAAGCTATGTATTGTCAAATTAACCTCCTAATATAAAAAGTTTATATATTGCTAAGGGTCGTTTGGTTGCACTACAAAGATGGTGTACCACATGCATAAAGCTCCACATTAGTAACGTATTGTTTGGTTGTATTTTGAAACTTACATAAAATTTAGCAGTATATAATATAACATAATATGCATAATATTGGTTGGTGTTTTTGTTATATACATAACTAATATCTTGCATAAGTTATACACGAATTTATATATCATTTTATGAGGGATAAAAGATAGAATAAGAATATGAGGATTAGTAATACATGGATTCCTCACCTATTAAATCATTTTTTTCTTTCTAAAAGTAAATAAAACATACTATATTTTAATCCCTACATTAATTATTAATTCCTACATTCAGAAGCGGATCCATGATTTAAACTCTATGGGTTTAACTTTTAAAGTTTTTAGCACTGAACTCATTATATTTTTAAAGTAATGGATTCATACATACTATTTTTGTAATTTTAATATATTTTTATACATAAATTTTTCTTCGTGTCAAAAGTCATGGATTCAAGTGAACACGTCACTAGCACACTACATCCGACCCTGTCTATATTACAATTCGTAAATTATTAATCTCATATTACAGTCCGTGCATTACTAATCCCACCACATTACAATCCTTTAATTATTAACTCATTTCTAAACCAAATGACTCCTTAGTGCATAATTTTAGATGTTTATTCCGCTTATTTTTTTTATACAATGATAATGCAAGAAAATATTGAAATTATGAATACTAGAGTATTTCTTTAAAGTATAAATATTAAATAAATTTTTTAAAGGAAAGTACGTCTTTGTTAAAGTGAAATGATTTTAAATACGTTAGACTTTTCAAAAAGAAAAAAAGTGTGACAAAAATCATGTTTTTTTTTTGCAGCAGCTGAAACAAAAAAAGAAAGGGGAAAAAATATAACGAAAAGATCAGTATACTACAGGGAAGGAGTTAAAAAACGAAAACGACGGCTCACGAATTGTACAGCGGGTAAAAGCCTTGGTGCTATTCCTCTGTCTTTTTCATTTCTCAAGGTCCCCCCTCCCCCCCCCCGGGCTATACTTTCATGCTTAGATTTTTCTTTTCTTTTGCGAATTTTAAGGTACTCTTATTTGTTTTTTCACTGTCACTTTCTCTACATCATTTAGGTAATAAAATTACAAAACTATAAGTATAGAGAATTTTGTTATTCAATTTTCTCACATTATTAATCATCTCAAAGGACAGATCAATGATAAGAAAGTTAGTCAAACATCAGTTTGCACTATTTTCGAATTCTAGTGCAATTGAATTTTGATACTCCACTTTCATTTTTAATTCCGCTAAAAGATACTTTTCTTTGGCCATAATTCGGTATATTCGTGTTATAACAAATTCTCTTTCATTTCTTCAGTTGCAAGCCTAGCATTTCTCAAACATTGAGATGGAAAATAGCTAAAAGTTCATAATTCTAACAATAATATAACGAGTCAAATGGTTTTATGGTCTATTACAAACTTATTTTTAATTTTATGACCAAATCTTTTTTCTTACATATGAAAGATTTAATTTACACATAAGAAATTTAAAAAAGCACTTTCTTAATTTTATTATTGTAAAAAGCCCAAAATAAACAGTATTTATTAGTGCTATTTGTACATCATATCCCTTTAATTAAAAAAATAACCTTTTTAGATTTCTTATGTGTAATAGACAAATATCTTACGTGTAAAAGTAAATCTCCCACGTGTAAAAAAGAGGAGGTGATAAAACTAAAAATAAGTTCGTAAAGAGCCACAAAATCAATTGACCTATTATTATTATTATTATTATTATTTTCTTTTTGGGAGCAAGATGCAAATTTCTCAACTTTATTCAAGAGCAAGTCTCCTCTAAACCTACTTTCAGAATATATATTCAACAAATATGTTCAAATAAATGTAGAAAGCATGCAACTCAAATTACAGACATTTTATATTATTGTTCAATCAACTTCTTTCATACCCACTTTCCACTATGTGAACAGAAAATATTATTTTATTTTAGATAGTTTGCTAGTCAAAAAATTATGATTCAAAAAGTATTAGTATATACGGATTCAACTTAAAACAGCTGATCAACTTCAAGATCACTACGACTGATATTTCTATTTTTTTTTACTTTTGTAAGTTATTCAAAAAGGAAAAACTACTCTTGTTAAGCACGATTTTACATTTGTTGTATGGTACAACCGTTAACACACCAATAACAAAAAAAAAAATATTTTAATTTATGTGACATACTATCGACATTGAACTGAATTATTTTTTAAAACATATGATTTGAAACATGCTATAATAAATTATAAAACTTAATCTTAAATATATTATAACATTAGTGTAATTCTAAAAATTTGTACATTAAAAATAAAATAAGAAGCATAAAATTAATTCTTTTTCAAATTTACAAGAGTACTGTAGTATATTTCATTTTGGATTAAAAAAAAAATAAAGTATTCACATAAATCAAAAGGGCGAAGTAAATTTTTTTGTTTGATGGGCAGTAAACCTTGCACCCTCAACCCTGGTAACATTTTAACCAAGTATACGACTCAACTCAACAAAACCCTGGTTACATTTTGACCGCACCAGTGACCAATCTTAACACCCCCACCCCCACCCCACCCCAATTCCAACATCATCACATAATAAAACCTTATCTTCTCTGCAGTACACACACACACACACACACTCTTTTTCTTCTCTCTCTACACAGAGCAAATCTAAGCTCGTTAATGTCGATTCAGATCTGAAGCACCTCACCAAAAACAGGAACACTGTTAAATCACACAGCCAGTGAAATTCCAGTTTTAACCCTCCCATCTCCGTACGACAATGGCGTACTCATTCCCGGAAGAAGTTTTAGAACACGTGTTCTCCTTCCTCAGCTCCGACGAAGACCGCAACTCCGTATCCTTAGTCTGCAAATCATGGTACGAGATCGAACGCTGGTGTCGGAGGAGAATCTTCGTCGGAAACTGCTACGCCGTGAGCCCTAGCATTATGATCCGACGGTTCCCAGAAGTCAGATCTGTAGAGTTTAAAGGAAAGCCTCATTTTGCTGACTTCAATCTGGTCCCTGAAGGTTGGGGTGCTTATGTGCACCCTTGGATTGTGGCTATGTCTAGGTCTTACCCTTGGCTCGAGGAAATTAGGCTTAAGCGTATGGTAATTACGGATGAGTCCTTGGAGTTGATTTCTAAATCGTTTAAGAACTTCAAGGTGCTGGTTTTGTCTTCTTGTGATGGTTTTACTACTGATGGTCTTGCTTCTATTGCCGCTAATTGCAGGTGAAGCCATTTTCTCTCACTAGCCATTTATCTCTCTAGTTAATACATTTCCTCTTTTTTTTTTGTTTTGCTAGTTGTAGTGTGTTTAGTTGTGGTTAGAGTTTTAATCTTTGGGTCTTTGTTTAGCTCTACTTGTGTATTTAGATCTAATTTTGAGTATTAATGATTCCTTAAGCTTTTCGCAATAGAAGTTTTACATTTTTAGGAACTACATTAAAAGTATTAATGTATGTATTGGTACAATTTTGTGTAGTTAAGGTAATTTTTTCTCTCACTACCCATTTTCTTCTCTCTATTTTACACCTCCTATTTATGTACTGCTTACTGTAGTGTATTTAGTGGTGATTAAAGTTTTAATCTTTGGTAATTAGATCTATTTTTTGGGTATTATTTGGTCAATGATTCCTTAAGTTTTTTGAATGAAGTTGACATTTTAAGAAACTATATAGAAAGTGTCACTGTATATGTTAGTACACTTTTTTATAGTTAAAAGTAATTAGAAGATATTTTGAAAAAATCTTAGTCAAAGAATGTAATGATTCATGTTTCAAATGGTAACAGTGCTTTAGAAATTGGATCCGAGAGAGTAAGTATAATTTGGTGTATTGCAGTTAAATCTTAACCTTTTTGGAGAATGCAGTAAGCACTTTGGTTTTAGACGTCGGGTTTTGGTAGTATTTGTTACTTGTATGGTTTATGTTCCAATTTGGGGATTTATTTACCTTACCAAACAAGAAATTACTTGTTATTGTTTAATCTATATTGTAGGAAATATAAATTATTGTCTTGGGTAGCTAGTGGAAATGAAGTAATAACTGGTTTTATTCAGTTGAAGAACTGGCTTTTCTTGTTTCACACTGTTCCCAATTTACTCTTTTGTTAGAAAACATGTTAATAGTGTTACTGATGCTGTCTTGCTGCTATATTGCATCTGGCTTTTGATTTCTGAAATTTTAATTTTTTTCGGTTCGACTTCTTTCGGGTATACTTCTGGTCATTAATTGCCAGGTTTTAATTGAATGAGCAGACGTCAATAGTTTCATATACTTCCTTTACTAAATAGTGAACTTATTGGTTTTCTTATAGGACTTAACAGTTGGGCTTTCTTTTACGGTTAAATTCTTGTGGCAGAATCCGGATAATTTGCAAGTAATTTGATTCTGTTGTTAAGTATATTTTGCTTTCCCTCTCATTATGTAACTGCATTTTGAATTGTAAGAAACATTTCTCTTTAATGCTTCTTCGTTTTAAAGTTTTGGAGATTTGGATGTTATCTGAATTCTCTGGAGAATTCCACATGTTTGTTTCTTGGTCCTTTCGTGAGAGGCTTTTGAAAATCAGGGTGGAGTTTTGTAATGGAGTATATCTGTGGTTCAATGTTTAAATGGTTAATTGTATTAGGATAGGAAATGGGGATTTGTTAAATCCCACTTTTAAAAATGTGTCAGTTTGAGGCAAACATGATTCTGATTCCTTCTTATTGATCTTGCTCATATCAACTGAGCGATTTTATCATTCATTGTTGCCTGCTGAGTCCAGCTATGTGCTTCAATTTATCGCAGAATGATTATGTAGATTGGCATTCTCATGTAACTCCTGTTTTATTGCAGGAATATTAGAGAACTGGACTTGGGAGAGAGTGAAGTGGAGGACCTTAGCGGACATTGGCTTAGCCATTTTCCTGATAGCTGCACGTCACTTGTTTCACTTAACATTGCCTGTTTGGCTTCTGAGATCAGTTTCTTAGCTTTGGAGCGTCTGGTTTCCCGCTCTCCTAATTTGAGGACTCTTCGGATAAATCGTGCTTTGCCCCTTGAGAAGCTTCCGAACCTGCTTCGTCGGGCTTCCCAGTTGTTCGAATTTGGTACAGGTGCCTACTCTGCTGAAGTACGGTCTGATGTCTTCTCAAACCTGACTGAAGCTTTTTCATGCTGCAAGCAACTTAAAGGCTTGTCTGGGTTTTGGGACATTGTTCCGGCTTACCTTCCAGCTATATATCCAGTTTGCTCCAGACTCACCTCTTTGAATTTGAGCTATGCTACCTGTCAAAACCCCGACCTTGGCAAGCTCATAAGTCAGTGTCACAATTTGCAGCGGTTGTGGGTATGTTCTAGCTTGTGTTCTAAATTTTTTGAAGAGTTAATTGATTTTCTTGATACAACAACTGCGAACATGTTTTTTTTATCTCCTAAGAATATCATCATACTTGCTGTGATTATATTTAGCAAAATTTCTATGAGAAGAATAAAAAAACAGTTTGTTCGTACTTGTGCCAATTCCTAACGGCCACAGATCAACCAATCAACTACGACTTAATCCCAGTTTAGTTGGTGTCAGCTTTATGGATCCTCTTAAACTATTTGGCTATATTCAGGTCCATTTCATTCCAATACTAGATAGGCAAAAAGTAATTCATTCTGTAGATTAACTTCACCTATGCTGGTTAGGAAGATTCCAGGTGACAATATTTGATACCGTATTTCTAAGTAACTCACCTTCCATGAAAGTTAAAGCTAAATTTTACATGCTTGATTGTGATCTGGATGAAAGGGTTTCAGTTGTTCAAACTTGTGCCCACCCGATGCACATATTAATCCATCTAAATGAGATTTTTTATGCTAAAAAAATTGCATGTATACTTAGTAATTTTTCCAAACTTGTTCTATAATTTTTCTTGCCATTATAAACTCCAGTGCCAAGTTTAAGTGTTGATTTACTTGACTTGCAATGAGTATGACTGCAGGTCCTAGACTACATTGAAGATACTGGTCTTGAGGAACTTGCTGCCAATTGTAAGGACCTTCAAGAGCTGAGGGTGTTTCCTTCTGATCCTTTTGCCCCTGAACCAAATGCAACCTTGACAGAGCAAGGCCTTGTAGCTGTCTCAGATGGCTGCCCAAAGCTCCAGTCTGTTTTATACTTCTGCCGCCAAATGACAAATGCAGCATTAGTTACTATTGCTAGGAATCGTCCTAACATGATTCGTTTTCGCTTGTGTATTATTGAGCCTCGATGTCCAGATTACTTAACTCTTGGGCCGCTTGATGCTGGTTTTGGGGCCATTGTGGAGAACTGTAAAGAATTGCGGCGACTCTCACTTTCTGGCCTCCTTACTGATCGTGTCTTTGAGTACATAGGGACCCATGCTAAAAAGTTAGAGATGCTTTCCATAGCTTTTGCTGGGGACAGCGATTTGGGACTCCACCATGTGCTCTCTGGCTGTGAAAGCCTCCGGAAGCTGGAGATCAGAGATTGTCCCTTTGGAGACAAGGCTCTCTTGGCCAATGCTGCAAAGCTTGAGACAATGCGATCCCTTTGGATGTCTTCTTGTTCAGTAAGTTTTGGAGCATGTAAGCTGCTAGCTCAGAAGATTCCTAGGCTTAATGTTGAAGTCATAGATGAGAGGGGTCCTCCAGATACAAGGCCAGAAAGCTGCCCTGTAGAAAAACTTTATATATATCGATCAGTGGCTGGACCGAGGTTTGACAAGCCTGGTTTTGTTTGGACAATGGATGAAGAAGCAGCAGTGAGGTTGTCTTGAGCCATATAGCAATTGGGAGTTCTTCACAAGGAATGACGGCAGGTATTAGTGCTATGTTAGCCTCGTGCATTTGTTATATAACGCCTTATGTAGTTGCAGTGCCAGTTGAGGTGGGAACATTACAGCTAAAAAGTATAGAGAGGCTCGAGGGCTCGTATGCCATCAATTTTACTCTTGGCTGAGCTACCTTACAGCAGCTAGCTATTAATAAAGAGTTTGAACTCTGAGTTGCTGTGTATCATCTAGTGTAACAATTATTATTCCTTTTTCTTTGGGTGGGTTTGGGGAGGTGGAGGGCAAATTTTTGCCGTTGCATGTGTTGTTTCCAGACTTTGTTTCATTATGTATTTGTTTCTTTCTTTCTTCTAGTGACTTATTCTCTAATGACAGATTGCCATCTTGAACTTGGATAATAAGTTACTTAGGATAATGTACGACAAAATGTTAGTTGTCTTTTTTTTTTTTTCCTCCCGAGTTGTTAATTGTAGCTCTTCTGGTAAATTAATTGTACCATGCTGAAGGGGAGCCTTGGTGCAACAATAAGAGATCAAGGGTTCTAGTGGTGAAAACAATCTCTTGCATATAAGCAAGGGAGAAGTTCTCCTACACATATAGTTGGGAGATTAGTGCACTGGGCTGTCCGAGGTGCTGTTTGAAATATACAATCCATTAACTTCGACAGACTCTAAATTGGCTTGCCATGTCCTTGGAACACGATGCAAATGGAAATTTGTTATGTACTAGTTGTAGGCTTCGCATTTACGCAGGTTCATTGTATGTTTTCTGGTTGGTAGACTTGCCGGCCCTGCGATGTGCATACTATTACATCTCTCTTTTTGTCTTTGAGGAGTAGTTCACTGTTGGATCTAGCCAATACAACATCCTATTGTTTTTAGGCAAGAAAGCAATTATGCTAGTTTATACGGGCCATGGCGTATGGTTATGGAAGAAACGTGGTAACTTTTGTTATTGGTTATATATTTTTGAGTCATATAAAGAGGGTTTTTCTCAAAAAGTGGAGCATGTGAAAGATTCCAACTCGGTAGATTGACATTGCTTTGTATTCACAACTTTTTCAGCGTTACTCTCGCCTTTCCACTATCACTTGATGTCATAGTGGAAACAAGCCGAAGAGAAAAACGAAAAACAATGCAAAAGGAGGAGCCAAAAAATGCCCAAGTCTCCTTAGGATAATCATACAACTGAAGAGGCCTAAACCACAAATTTGAAGAGACGAGAAAGGAAGAAAAGAGAATTATAAGTGGTGTGAATTAAAGACAGAAGCACAGCTAGACGGACAATAATGTAACAGACACAGCACCTGGCAGAGGCAGAAAAGGCTGAATCCATCACCCTCCCATAGGAAAAAGGAGTACGTATAGTTGTGGAAAGTAGTAATACACTACAGATATTCCAGGGTAAGAAAGCAAAAGCTGGAATCAGTGTCTCTGCTATCTCTCTCTTTTTCTTTTTAGGTACATCTCTAAAAATCTGGTGGAGCTTCTTTATATTGCTGTTCTAAACACGAATTAAGAGCCAGAAAATCAAACAATGCCTGAAAAATTATTTTTCGTATGTTATTTTAAAAAATAAATTCTATTTACGCAACATAACTTGAATTCTCTTCACTGCATGTGGCTTGGCCATTGGTTGATAGTGAGTAAAAAACTACACTATAACCAACTTATTTTGTGGCACATAAGCCATATCTTAAGAATTTCATCAGCTAACTAGTTTGAAAAGTTTGTTAAATTATGCAACTGTTGTTTCATTTTATACGACATTCTCTCATTCTTACATTGTTCAGATTTTTTTTTTTTAATTTAGAAACTTGTTAATTTTAAAATTTTCTTTCCCTTAATAATCTTATAACCACAAAAAAATCATGGCATATTTAAGTCTACGACTCTTAGACAAGAAACAGTATTTTTTTTGTCTGCCAAAAAGCAAAAACCCAGAAAATGGAAAAAAGGAAAAAGTGATATGAATAGAATCCACTGTAGAAGATTAATGATCAATTGCGGACGAACTTTTAATTGACTTATGACACCTCTGCATGTTTCCTTTGGTCTATCTATTATGATTATCATCACCTTCATAATTGCTTACCAATTTGATCATTTTCTCCTCATATTATTATCACATATTATTCTCCAACCCCCTCTCCTGCCCTTGGCTTTGGATTCTCTTTAATCTTTTTCTATCATTCTGTAGAATAATGACTATGATTGAATCTTGCTACTAGTTTCATATTTAGTGGCTTAGAATCACTTCTCATTTTAATTTCTATTTCTTATAACATCAATAAGTATTTTTTTTTCTTCATAATTCTATTTGGGAGGAGTTGGCCTTGTAAAATCCAACCAAACCCCCTTTACCGAAAATATATATATTAGATCTTGAATTCTCTTAGCTTCTCTTATAACCATTAGACTGCACTTCCAAATTTCTCGGTTAAAAAAATTATTTTGTTTTCTTAATTAGAATTTTCAATTTCAGATATACTCACAAGTCATCATATCCAATTATCGTCCGTCCACTTCTTTCACATACCTTTTCCCAATTAAGATTTTTCAATCACTTAAAAAACAATCTTTCTTCATGACTATCTAGTCAAAATTTGTTATAAATATTTGTTGACTGTTGCAGTATCTATTCCTAGTGGATTCTTATGTGGCTGGCTACTTACAATATCAACTCGAAAATTATGTGTGGGTTTGGACTCCTTTTGGCTCTTCTTGTGAAGCATCATCTCAAAGGAAGTTTAATATTTACCATTTTCAATTGGGAGGCCAGTTGGAAGATCAGAATTCAGAGGTATGATGAGTAAGCAAGAGGCAGTGGATTGTAGTGTGTGAAGCCAATAAGTGATGGGAATGATAAATTAGTTTAATCTAATATTATTACTTAACTGTTATTGTTTTTATGGGACAACAATAGTCAAGAAATCACAATTTAAATTACAATATCATATAATAAGGGGATTCAAAAACATTATACTAAAAACTCTTAATATTTCCCGTGGTCAGCTGGCTATTTCTGCCAGTTAGGGGTGGCATGTGGGCCGGGCCCGGTCCTAAGTGGGCTTCGCGGGCCTGGTCCTAAGTGAACCGGTCGTAGGCGGGCTGGTCCTAAGCGGTCCCGGACTTCGCGGGCTTCTTGTTGGAACCGATCCGGGACTACGAACTAACGGTCCCGGACCCTAACATGCCCAAACGGTCCTAAGCGGACCCAAGTGCGCCCAACGGATATTTTCTATTTTTTAAAGTATTTTTATACAAGTTAGAGAAAAAAATGGTAATAAAAATATCTAAGGCAATTCCTAGTAAATTATATTATAAAATTGTCATCTAAATTTTTTAATTCAAATTTAAAGACAAAAATATTGTAAAGAGATATTCAAAGCAATGCGTTATAATATATATATATATACTATACTATACTATATATACATCTTAAGATATATAAGCTATATTCGATTTACTATATATACATCTTAAGATTTATACATTAATATTCGATTTATATACTATATATACATCTTAAGATATATATATATATATATATATATATATATATATATATATATATATATAGTATAGTATATACTATATTATACTATATGTATAGCTTAAGATATATAAAAAGACAAAAATATTGTAAAGAGATATTCAAATCAATGCGTTATATTTTTATTATAGCATTAAAAATCATGGCAATATCTTTCTTAGTCTTCCTCCCCCCTATGGAATGAGCACAACAAGGTGCTAATACCACCATTGAGAAGAAAAAGAAACTAATCAAGATGTGCCAAAATACAAGTTACATATTAATTTACATGGTATCTCTTACAAATTTCATAAATCCTTCAAGGTCCGGAGGAATTTTCGTTGGTGGTGGCGGAAATGAAGCTTGGTCATCACCGCTTCCAGGCGAAGCATCATCCTCCGCAAGTTCAGCTAGCATTTCTTCGTAAGCTTCGTCTACCTCTGGTTATGATTCAGCAAGTCCAAAATTTCTTCTTTTCGAACGGATCCAATCTCTGAAAAGTACTGATTTTTCCAAGCTCTCCCTCATAGACGCTCTATAATCACCGAGTTGAAGTCTTGCTTGACTGAAAGCGCTCTCTGATGCCATTATTGAAGCTTAAATAGTTAAAATATCTCGGGCCATCCTTGAAAGAATCGGAAAGTGTTTTTCTTTGTCCTTCCACCATTCCAAAATATTAAAGGAGCCGTCGGGATTCACTTCCTCAATTCCCTGTGACAAATAAACTTCAAGCTCATTTAGTTGTGAAAAATCACTAGTACTAGAACCTTGAGAACCCCTGAACCCTGCCCAAGCACTAAGTGCTCTTACTCCCGCAGTTCTTTTAGATGATTGAGAACTAGAAGAAGAAGGAGTTGGAATATTTGGTGTAGCATGATCTAATGCAACTTGATAAGCATTATAAATAGTTTGAACATTTATTTTAATTGAGGCTATTGTGTACGGAAGTTTAGACAACTCCTCATCTTCAAGTGCTAAACCATTATAAACAGTTTCATACCAAAATTGAGGACCTCCTAATTTCATAGTAGGATTTAACAATGCAACAACACCATAAATAGGAGGAATAGGAAAAAAATATTTTTTAAATTTTTTTCTCATGGAATCAATAGTAAGTTGATAAATTTCCCCACCCTCTGAAAAATGATCAAACAAATTTGCATGTTCTGCAATATAAACTAAACAGTTAGAAATAGTAGGATAATATTGCCCAAAAAATTCATTTGTAGCAATATAAAATTTTTCTAAAAAATCTACAAGTATTTTAACATTAGCCCAATCCGCATTTGTAAGGTGCTCATCATCATCACTTACATGAGCATTAAACGTTGAGTTTATGGGGTTTCTATATTCATATGCAACAACTAAACTTTCATACATGTAATTCCATCTAGTTGGACAAGGTTTAGGAACCTTTCTTTCTCTTAGGCCAAATTCATCGCATCTTTTAAAATATTCTCTAAGTCTACTTCTACGGTTTTGAATAAAAAAGTCAATTAAGAGCCATTTTAACCTTTTTAATTTCAATATTTAAAATTCGCATACCATCACCCATAATTAAATGATAAATATGACAAATATATCTAACATGAAAAATGTTACTAAATGCAGGACTTAGTGTAGTGGTAAGCAAGGCTACAATATTTGTGTTACTAGTAGCATTATCCATTGAAACTGACATTATTTTATCACTAATGCAAAAATATCTACAAATATCCGTAATCGTGCTAGAAATAAACTGCTCTGTATGACGTGAATTAATTATTCTATAAGCAATAATGCGCTTTTGCATTATCCAATCCTCATCAATCCAATGACTGGTAACAGTAAGGTAATCACAGTCATTACCACTTCTACCAATATCAGTTGTAATAGCAACACGATAATTTATATGAGTAAATAAATAGCGCAAATATTGTTCATATTCATGTTTATATTTATAAATATCACTCTTTACGGTTGTGCGAGGAAAACCTTTATAAGTAGGATTATAAACTTTTCTAATATAATGCACAAAGTGAGGGTTAGAAGGAAAACTATAGGGTAAGCACATAACAGTAACCATTTTTGCCAATTCTTCCCGATCTTTTTTTGGATCATAATATAAAATACCACCGGTAACAGTGTTAATTCCCGGTTGAAATTGATTTGACCCGGTACTAAGGTCAGCCTGACTAGGTGCACTTGTCCCCTCGGCCAAAGCTTTCATACGAAAATATCTAGCTTTATCTTGAGGGTGTAGTAATATGTGTCTAGTCAAACTTTCCCCCCTGACTTCCAACATATTTCCCCCCGACTTCCAACATATTTAAAAACTAACTCTTTACCACAAGTTTTATACTTAGCCCTATTTTTTTCTCTTAGTTGAGTAAAAAATGGCCAAACAAGAGATGTTTTTGCCCGTTTAGAAGGTTGTCTAGAAAAAGTAGGGGCAGTAACAGGAGGGTCAGACGGGGGATCATTTGGATTATTATTAGTTGGGTTAACTTCATGAGCAAGACTAGTAGGTGTATCGTCATTCGATTGCGTTTCATCAAAATCTATTTCTTCATCATCATTTTCATCAATAGTTGGATTACCATAAAGAGCATTCATATATTCATGGTTTAATTGTTCACCGGGTGCAATATTATGGCAAAATTGATTCTCGGTAAATTGTAATAAACTATTATCGCTATCAAGAATAGGAGGTATAGGACGGGTAACAGGTTTGAGCCGGAGAGCCGGAAAAAGTGCAGGAGGAACAGATTGACCACTAGATTCACCACTCTTGGATTTTCCCTTATTTTTACTAAATATTTTGTTTAAGGAATAAGCCATCTTAATTAATCAAGCAAAGTAAATAAACACAAACAAAACTATAATATTAAAACTTACGAGTTGGAACGAGTTTACCGAATTGACGAACAACTTGTTGAAAAATAATTATCGTTGAAGACTTGAAGATTTCAATTCACCAACTTCACAATTTTGCACAAATTGTAACAATTAAGTAAGCAATTATAGAAGAATATTAAAGAGAGATTGATGATTTTGTGAGAAAAATAAAAGAATGAGGGGGTATTTATAGTTAAAAATAGGAAAAAAGTATAATTATAAAAAGTTTGGGATTAAAATAAAATTTGGGGGTTAAATGGCTATTTTGCAAATAGCCAACGACTATTTTGGCAGACCAAACGGCTAGTTTTTAAATGGCCAAACGGTCAAAAATTTTTTTTAAAAAATTATCCGTTGGGCCCGGATAGGACCGTTTAGGACCGCTTGAACAGGCCCACTTCTCAGCCGGTCCCGGTCCCAAACGATCCCGGTCTCGCGGGCCTCGCCTATGAAACCGGCCCACTACCCGGCCCACCACCCCACGGTCCCGGTCCTATCCGGTTAGGACCGTTTAGGCCCACCGCCCATGTAGGCTTGCGGTCCTGAGCCGGTTCCGGTCCTAACCGGCCCACATACCACCCTTAGTGCCAGTTGAGCACTCCTTGCTAATGTTCTCTATTTATTTGTGAAAAAAAAAACCCTTAATACATTTCCACCCTTTCTCAATTTATTTGTGAAAAAGGACCCTCAAAAAGTCTTGCACTAATATTTGTTGATTAAAAGTTGACTTTTTCCTTTTGTAGTTTGAATATCTTTTTTCATTTTTTTCCCGCGGTTTTGCAAATAAAAGGCATTATATTAGTTTTCAAGTTTTGACTACACTATTTATGGACCGAGGCTGTTCTTTTAAGCTCGTTTGTAGGTAAATGATACCTCGTTGTAAATTTTAATACTATATTAAAATGAAATACAAATTAAGTTGAAAATGCAGAGATCATTTTACAATTTAAGAAGTGAGCATCTTTTACAACCTGCACCTCATATCTGATAAGACCAAGGAGTGTAAAAGGTGAAATATATTAGTCATGGGGATGTAGTCGCATTCAGAGGTTACAACATCGGCGAAATCATGATTTACACTAAATTCAAAACATAAAAAAGTAAACGCATAAAGATGACCTAACTTCCCTAGTTTGTAAGAAAATGTTATATAGGAGGTGAAGTACAATATTATCATATATTTATGTAGAAATTTTCTTAAATTAGGTTAAATATTTGATCTTGCCACCTCCAATCGCAAATTAGACAAATGTGTCATGGCTGGTAAACCTTTGTGAAAGCGTTTCTCGTGTATAAAATTCAAGTTCGAATATATCTTGAACCATGTCTGACTTTCCTATTTTGTTGTGCTTTTATTTCCTTTGTCCCAGTCATTTTCCTTTTTGGCTACCTCCCAATTTTCTATTTGTCGTTTATTATTTTTTATATGTTTTTCCTCATTTTATTATTTTATTTCTGATCTTTAGCAAAGACACTCAAAAAAGAGCCTCATATATTTAAAATACCGTAAAATATTAATTTCACTTAATTCAAATCTTTTATTTTTTTTTTTCAAAATAAAAAAACTTGGGTCTTAAAGATGTTATTTTACTTGTGCAAATTTACTTTTAGCATACAAAAAAGATGCAGTTCCCTAGTAAAAAAAATTGATTTTACTTGTATTGTTAATAATAAAGGTGTGGTTCCTTCTTTAAAATGGTAAATATATTTGATTCTTGATGTCTGAGATGTAATTTTTGTATAACAAAAACAACATACCCAGTGAAATCTCACAAGTATATTCTGGGAAAGAGATGTAATTTTTTAATTTTAAATAAAAAATACCTATTAATTGCCTGACTAAACTAAAATAAATAAATAAATCGGACAAACGTTCCGAACCAACTCTATATTAGTTATTTTAAGGTGTACATTAAAGAAATTGTGACACCCGCCACCTTCAAATCTTAGATTCGCCTCTGATTAGAGGGATTGTGTAACCCTCTAGGTTAGCTTGTTTTCTAAGTCTAAGAAAACTGGACAGAAAAGAGAAATGATATGTTATTTTATTTTTCTTTTCAACTATACCAAGTAAGTGCATAATTCTGATTTATGTGGAGAGAATTTGTTCATGCAAATTAACTCGTTTTTAGTTATATTTAGTACTAATCACAATTCACAGCTAAGTACCTACCGTTGACTGACTTTTAACTTCTCTCAAGTCTCAGCATCAAGCCGTCAACAATTTGTACGTATTTGCATAATGTCAAAGAATATTTGAAAGTTTTCTCCCATCGTCTCTCCCTTTCCTTTTTGTGCAATAGTGAATCTTGTGAAATGTTAAAGGAGCACGTTTTAACCCAAAATTCAGTTATTAGGAATAACCAATTAAATTTATAACTGATGGCTAAGAGTAACATATTTAATCCAAATTACCCAAACAGTTATAATTAAGTATGAAATAAAACAATAAATTATATAAAGCAAAAAGGGAATGAGATGTTATTTGATGGCCGCGTGGGAGTATTTTAATGCTCGTAGCTGGATTAGAGAGAGTCGGTAAGACTGCTGAAGGTAAAGGAAAAATGATAGATCTAGTTTCTAATGTCTATAATGATACTAGTATTTGTGGGGTCCATACCCATAAATAAAACAAAGAAAAAAAGAGAAAAGGGTCCATTCCCGTAAATGGAACAAAGAAAAAAAGGAGGAAAAATAGCAGACGTAAGATGAAAATATCAAATATAGTAGGCCTGAGAGAGTAAGGCTCCGCCTATAAAAGGAGAGCTTCAGCTCTCATCTCTATACACCAACAAAGACAGAAAAAAAGAGTGAGGCTTCACAGACAGGGTATAAGAAAATATTCTGTGAAAAAATAGAGAGTGAGCGATATTGTAGTGAGGTGTGAATATCAAAATAGGGTTATTTCTTTTGAGTGTTGTAGTGGTCTTTGGAGTATTTTATTCGGACTTACAAAGTGCAAATAAAATTCCTTGCTATAGTGATATCAGTTGCTCGTCTCGGGACCGTGATTTTTCCCTTATTCAAAAGGGGTTTTCACGTAAAAATCTTGGTGTCGTTGTCACTCTTTTATTCTTGTTAATTACTGTATCTCGATACTACGTTATTATTCCGCTTTTATTATCGTGAATATTATTTCTGTACGGGGTTTATTCCCAACAACTGGTATGAGAGCACAAGTTCTGCTCATTCACATAAATACTATTCATTGTCGGTAGTACTATACTCGGTGAAAAAAATAATATCCGGAGTAAAGTACGAGGTAGCAAAATTCAACGGAGATAGCGATTTCTCAACATGGCAAAGAAGGATGAGGGATGTGCTCATCCAACAAGGATTACACAAGGTACTAGATGCTGGTGCCAAAAAGCCTGATACCATGAAATCTGAGGATTAGGTTGACTTGGATGAAAGGGATGCTAGTGCAATCAAGTTGCACTTATCGGATGATGTGGTAAATAACATCATTGATAAAAAGACCGCATGTGGCATTTGGACAAAGTTGGAAAGCTTATACATGTCCAAAGTGCTGACAAATAAATTGTACCTGGAGAAGCAACTATACACCCTACACATTGGTGAAGGTACGGATTTTTTGTCATATTTAAATGTGTTTAACGGACTAATCACACAGCTCGCCAATCTCGGAGTAAAAATCGAGGAAGAAGATAAAGCCATCTTGCTATTGAACTCGTTGCCATCTTCGTAGGATAATTTGGCAACAACCATCCTGCACGGTAAGACTACCATTGAGTTGAAAGATGTCACATCGACTCTTCTACTTAATGAGAAGATGAGAAAAAAGCCTGAAAATCAAGGACATGCTCTCATCACAGAAGGTAGAGGCAGGAGTTATCAAAGGAGTTCGAGCAACTATGGTAGATCCGGAGCTCGTAGGAAGTCTAAGAACGGATCCAAATCAAGAGCTAGAAATTGCTACAATTGTGATCAACTAGGTCACTTCAAAAGAGATTGCCCAAATCCAAGGAAGGGCAAATGAGAAAGTAGTGGCCAGAAGAATGACGACAACACAACCGTCATGGTGCAAAACAATGATAATGTTATCCTTTTTATAAATGAGGATGAGGAATGCATGCACTTGTCAGGTCCAGAGTCGGAATGAGTGGTTGGTACAGCAATATCTTACCATGCCACACCGGTAAGAGATCTTTTTTGTAGATATATAGCAGGTGATTTCGGCACTGTGAGAATGGGTAACACAAGTTACTCAAAGATTGAGGGGATGAGTGACATTTTTATCAAGACAAATGTCGGATGCATATTGGTTCTAAAGGACGTACGACATGTACCTGATTTGTGGATGAACTTGATCTTGAGAATTGCTTTAGACCGAGATGGATACGAGAACTATTTTGCAAATCAAAAGTGGAGGCTCACCAAGGGATCATTGGTGATTGCAAAGGGAGTTGCTCGTAGCACGTTGTACTAGACAAATGCAAAAATATGTCAAGGTGAACTGAACGCGTCACAAGATGAGATTTCTGCAGGTTTGTGACACAAACGAATGGGTCATATGAGCGAGAAGGGATTGCAGATTTTTGCCAAGAAATCACTCATTTCTTATTCCAAATGTATAACAGTAAAACCTTGTGACTACTGTTTATTTGGTAAGCAACATAGAGTCTCATTTCAGACATCGTCTGAAAGAAAATTGAATAAACTTGATTTGGTATATTTTAATGTTTGTGATACAATAGAAATTGAATCGACGGGCGGTAACAAATATTTTATTACATTGATGAATAATATCCTCAAATAATGTAAATCAGAGAAGGTAGTTGAATGATGTTTATGAGGATAATAATGATTCTATGTAATAAATACCTTTTACTATCAAGAACAACAACAATGTGTATGATATTCAATAAATGATAATATAATGGCACTCATGTAATTAAGAGGAATAATCTAATCAGCAAGAGCTGGAACAAAAGAACCTTCCATCTGACAATTATTGAACGATAGATCCTCGAACGATTGAGGATTCCTCGGATCTGACAAGAATCTTAGTAAAAAGTAAAGTCTTGTATTGAGTGAAGAATGAATCTTTTTCAAAGTGTTGTTCTTCTAATTGAGTCTCTCGTACCTCTATTCTCTTTCTTTTTTCTATTTATATTAGACATATTCCCAGTAAACCTTAATAGTATATGTATAGAGAGTATCCATAGAATATTCTCTTTAGTATCTTATTTTGAAAACTAGCCGTTATAGCTTCATCGACAATGCTCGACCTCGACCATGATTGACACCTCGACCACGACTCATGTCGACTTTTCGGCTATGAGCTTTACTGCTTCCTGACCATCACAACTAACGACGGCTCGAGAACCCTTTTCTTAGTATTATCTTATTTCAAATATTCTAGAGCGTATTTTGACCCATACAATTAGTCCCTTCGCTTATTGAGGCCAGCTTCAGGCGGGCATGATAAGCGGATTATATTTATTGCGGTTGGAATGTTTGTACGGGCGGATCGAGTTGCGATGATTGAGGCAAACTGGCAACATGGCACTTCGTGAGCCTCAAATTTTAGGGTTGTGCTGTCCATGAGTCCAAATGACATCACGACCTTACGCGTCATCATGACGCCTATTCACGATGCATCGCTTCGCTTTACATAGGACTCCTGATTGGTCCTGCCGCTTCGATTTTGATGCCAGGCAATTATGAGGCAATTTTTTGGTTCTGACACCCGAATTTCGAAAAATAGGGATGTGAGGATGCAATCCCAACTTTTACAGAATTTCTACATTGAAACCCTATATCCTCTTCTTCTTTTTCCATTGTTGCGCATCTTTCCCCTTTACTCCCGTGATCCTTATCATTTTTAATTCTCTATTGTTTACTACCTTCCCCCATTTCGTCGAAAACATGTCTAATGTACCTTATGAGTCTAGCGAGGGGAGCAACGCGATCCCATTAGCGATTGTGTTTTCCCCTCATGCGGAGGATGTTTCTGCTGCTACCGAGGATGGAAGCTTCCCAACGGTGGAGGAGATAGTTCCCCGTAACCCTGATATCAGGTTTGACTTCTCGAAACTGCCTGAAGCCGACCCCAGAACTTTTAAATCTGTGATGACAGAGGCTGATTTGATGGAGCTTAAGGTGAAATACGGTCTACCCAACCATATCGAGTTGATCCCTGCTGGGTGGGATGCGGTGCAAGTTCACTACCCTAGGTACCATGCCTTCTATGCATACCCATTCCACGTCGGTTACACTCTTCCTCTTCTTTCGCTGGCGGAGGAGTTTAGTCTCTTTTACGGTGTTTGCCCAGCTCAACTTGCGTCGTACGTTTACAAACTCTTGAGGATGCTTACCAAGTTTGCAGAGCTGGCCGAGGTTGAACTCTCACTCCGACATTTGATGCACCTACTCTCTCCCCGCTTTTATAGGGGGACACTATTGAATCTCCGCGACCGAAGAGGCAAGTGCTGGTGGTGAAGATGGATGATAAGGCTAACCGCCAATTCTATCTCAACTTCTTATTTGTCAGAATTGAGGACGTGGTGGCCAATGTCGAGGGTTTTCCTGAGGTTTGAAATTGTACTCGTAAGTACACAACTTCCTTATTTGTAAGTATCTAATTCCCCGTCGTGCTTGGCTATGGTTCTAACCTTCTGTTCTTTTTGTGTAGCTACACGTTTGCACCCCCTTGGTCGACTATATTTCTGACTAGGTAATATGGCTTCTTCCTCACATCGTGGTGATACGTGAGTGGACGAGATTCGTCAAAAGGTTTGGCCCCCATCCCCGACTGGTAAGTTATCTTTATTATCAGCTTCTTGGTTATTTTCCTTTTTTGGGTTCTCTTTGGCTGATTTTTGATCTCTTCTGTATTTTCCTTAACTTCATCCAGGAGGTTTTCGACGATATCGAGAGCTCCCACGCCCGCATTCAGAAAGAGGAAGAACTCCAAGGACTATGCTTCCGCTCCTTCCTCGACGGTATCATCTTCGGCTCGTGCCCCGATCCCTCCTTCGATCGTTGTTGCCGCTGCTCGTTCCTCGGCTCCTCTTGTTCGTACGTCTCGGCCTGCTCCTTCTTCGACCTCTTCATTATACCGTCTCATAGACGAAGATGAGGAGAAGTCAGTGTTACACCATGTGTGTCCCAAGGTGATGTCATTTCGAGAAATCTTATTAATGTACTACTTATGCATTTCATTCATTTATACATGTACATTGACCCATGACCAGATGGCGTTATATACACGTATATTATATGTATATGGGATATGGGAAAAGGTTATGGCATTATATACGCACCACCACCTGATCAGCTAGTATATGTTGATGATTTTGCCCACAGTGGCTGAGATGATATGATGGGATGCCCTCAGAGGCTTGATGATGTTATGTACACCTATACCTATGCATGATACGACATTTACACGCACGTGCATGACATAATAAATATTTCAGGATTCACAAAGTTATTTCGATTCATAGGTGGAATTCTTTACCCCATGTTTCATCTATGTCTTTTATGTACTGATTTTCATGCCTTACATACTCAGTACATTATTCGTACTGACGTCCCTTTTGACTGGGAACGCTGCGTTTCATGCCCGCAGGTGCAGGTAGACAGGCTGACGGTTCCCCTTCTTAGGATCCTTGATCAGCGAGAGTTGGTGTGCTCCATTTGATCCGGAGCTGCTTTGAGTTTTGGTACGATGTGTTTGCATACATATATGGGTACGACGGGCCCCAATCCCATCCTTTATACAATTGTACACTCTAATAGAGGTTTGTAGACAGTCATGTATAGTTAGATAGTATGCGGCCTTGTCGGCTTGCCCTACCGTATTGTAACGACCCGTCCGGTCGTTTCGAGAGTTATAACCCTGTTTTCCCCCATTCCTACTTATTTTTGTGTTATTCAGCTATATTATGTTATATCGAGTTAGTTGGTTCGAGTCCGGAAGGAACTCGGGGTGAAATGAGACACTTAGTCCCATAATTGAAAATTTTAAGCTAGAAAAGTGGATCGGATATGGACCTATATGTAAACGACCTCGGATTTGAATTTTGATAATTCCAATAGCTCCGTATGGTGATTTTGGGCTTAGGAGCGTGTCCGGAATATTATTTGAAAGTCCGTAGAGGAATTAGGCTTGAAATGCCGAAAGTTTTATTTTTGAGAAGTTTGACCGGGGGGTTGACTTTTTGATATCGAAGGCGGAATCTGATTCTAAAAATTGGAATACCTCTGTTATGTCATTTAGGACTTGTGTGCAAAATTTGAGGTCAATCGGACGTGATTTGATAGGTTCCAGAGTTGTTTGTAGAAATTAGAAATTTTAAAGTTCATCAGGCTTGAATTGGGGTGTAATTCATGGTTTTAGCATTGTTTGAGGTGATTTGAGGATTCGACTAAGTTCGTATGATGATTTAGGACTTGTTGGTATATTTGGTTGAGGTCCCGAGGGCCTCGGGACCTCAACCAAATTGCACTAGATCGAAGCCATAATCGAGCACAGAGTCGAGGGCCACGATCGAAGGCACGATCGAGCTCAGGTTCGAGGGCCACGATCAAAGCCCAGATCGAGCATAGAGTCGAGGGCCACGATCGAAGGCATGATCGAGCTCCGGATCGAGAACCAGGATTGAGGAGCAGGACCGAGGACCAGGATCGAGGACCTCGATCGAAGGCCAAGATCGAGGCAGAACCGAGGATGTCTGGGCAGAATTATAAAAACAGGGACTTCATCCCATTTGCCATTTTTGACAAATTGGAGCTTGGGGAGAGGAGATTTTTGATATATTTTTAAGGAAAACTTGAGGTAAGTCCCTTGTGATCATTTCTACTCCATAATATTGAATTATCATCGAGTAATCCGACTAGATTACATGATTTTGAGGCGTAAATCAGAGATTGAAACTTAGAAATTTGGAAATTAGATTTGTAGATTTGAGGGTCGAGTTGAGGTCGAATTTTGGTAAAATTGGTATGGGTAGACTCGTAGTTGAATGTGCTTTCAGATTTTGTAACTTTTGTCAGGTTCCGAGACGTGGGCCCCACAGGCGAAGTTTGAGCCAATTTCGGGTTTTGGTCTAATTTTGAAGCTTTTCTTGTGGAATTCATTCCATTAGCGTATATTGGTGGTATTATACTGATTGTGAATAGATTTGGAGCATTTGGAGGCCGAGTCCAGAGGCAAGAGCATTGCTGGGTAGAGATTTGACCGGTTTGAGGTAAGTAACGATTGTAAATCTAGTCCTGAGGGTATGAAACCCCGGATTTTGTATCATTCTACTATTTTTAGTGACGCACATGCTAGTGACGGGTGTGTGGGCGTGCACTGTTGGGGATTTGTGACTTGGTCCACCCCGTAGCAACTGTAAAGTTGCATACTTTGTTGAAACCATTGATACTTATATGATTTAGAAAGATTTTATGTAAATTGGGCTGAATGCCATGTTTGGACTTACGCCAATGCTGTTTGGACCCTTAGGGGCTGTTTCGTATCATCCTCTCACTGTTTTCAATTGAAAAATCTATACTCAGTCATGTTTATACTTGTTTACTACATAACTCAGTTTTATGACTCTATTTTCATGCATATAAATGTTTTGGGCCGAATGCCCTGTTTTACTGAAATGCCCGAGTGACTTGATTTGTGAGGATGAGTGTGGATCGGGGCCGCCCGCCTGCAGCATACTTGTGACTGAGTGAGGCCAAGGGTCTGATTGGTGAGGATGAGTGTGGATCGGGGCTGCCCGCCTGCAGCATACTTTATTATTATCGCACGTGAGTTGTCCGTGCAGATTATAGTGCTTGGGCTGAAGGAGCCCCTCCGGAGTCTGTACACATCCCCAGTGAGCGCAGGTACCTACTGAGTGCGAGTGCCGAGTGCTGAGTGACTAGGATGCAAGAGTGATTGCGAGGTATGTTCGAGTGGCAAGAGTGATTGTGAGGTATGTCCGAGTGGCAAGAGTGATTGAGAGGTATGCCCGAGTGGCACGAGTGACCGTGAGATCTGCCCGAGTGGCTGTTTATGATTTCATCATTTTTGCTCACCTTTGCATTGAGCCTTTGTTTGAAAAACTATTGGAAAATAATAATGATTTTTATTGGAACTGGGTTTAAACGAGATGTTTGATTCAAATCCTGATTTTTAAGAGCATGTGGTATTTTACTGAGATTTCCTGATATGAACGTTATATGCTTTATTGCTTGTCACTACTCCTCAGTCTTTATTTATTGTTGTTACTTACTGAGTTGGTGTACTCACGTTACTCCCTGCACCTTGTGTGCAGATCCAGTTGTGGCTGGACACGGTAGCGGTTATTGAGTGTTCTAGTTGCAGATTTTCTTGGAGATAGCAATGTAGCTGTTTGACGATCGCAGCCCCTGCTCTTCTCCCTCTTATCTTCCTCTAGTAGTATTTAGCTATTTTTCTAGGCTGAGTTAGCCTTGATATTGTTAGACAGATTATAGTAGATGCTCATGACTAGTGACACCCCGATGTCGGGCTTTTCGTTTCCGCACTTCTGTTTTTCTTTGATTTGAACTCTTTAAATGGAGGTTTTTATGTTAAATAACCTTGAAATTATCTTTGAAATGAAAATATCGTTTTGTTTTGGAAATGAGTCGGCTTGCCTAGTTCCACGATAGGCGCCATCACGACAGGGGGTTAGTTTTGGGTCGTGACAGATTGGTATCAGATCCTAGGTTACATAGGTTTCACGAGTCATGAGCGGGTTTAGTAGAGTCTTGCGGATCGGTACGGAGACGTCTGTACTTATCTTCAGGAGGCTGCGGAACCTTTAGGAAACTCCATATTCTTGAATTCTTGTCATGCGAATCTGCTGATTCTAGTAACTAAATATCTGTTGTTTCATTCTCTCACAGATGGTGAGGACTCGTGCTACCGGTCAGGAGGGCCAGCTACCAGTACCACCAGTCAGGGCCGCGGTAAAGACCGTGGTAGGGGTAGAGGTGCAGCCTGTACAACAGTTGAGGCAGTACCTACAGATCCACCGGTTGTCCCAGATCAGGACCAAGTTCCAGTTGTTGATGCACCAGCTCAGGCACCACATGTGCCTATTGTGATTCCAGGCCTTCAGGAGGCCTTAGCTCAGATTCTGACAGCGTGTACTGGCCTTGCTCAGGCGGTCTCTATTTCGACGGCCGCAACCACTTCTCAGGCCAGGGGAGGCACTCAGACTCCCATCGCTCGCACACCCGAGCAGGTTATTCAGGGACTTCAGACACTAAAGGCACCACCAGCCCATTCGGTTGCTATTGCTTAGGATTATGTGTTTCCTGCTATGCCCGAGGATGATCAACGTAGGTTGGAGAGGTTTGGGAGACTTCAGCCACCACCTTTCAGTGGCACAGAGAGAGAGAGGACGCTCAAGACTTTTTGGACAGGTGTCAGGGGATACTCCGTACTGCTGGTATTTTGGAGACTTGTGGGGTCTCGTTCACTACCTTTCAATTTTTTGGGGATGCACTCAGATGGTGAGAGACTTACGAGAGGCGTAGTCCTATTGGCGCAACACCCCTTACTTGGTAGCAGTTCTCCGTGGTCTTTTTGGAGAAGTTCGTGCCTCGATCCCGCAGAGAGGAGTTGCGTAGACAGTTTGAGCGGCTACGCCAGTGTGATATGTCTGTGATGCAATATGAGATGCGGTTTTACGAGTTGGCCCGTCATGCTATCTTGTTGGTTTCCACGGATAGAGAGAGGATCATGAGGTTTATTGATGGCCTCACTTATCAGCTACAGTTGCTCATGACCAGGGAGCGAGTTTCGGGTGCTACCTTTGATGAGGTTGTCGACATTGCTCGGCAGATTGAGATGGTTCGCGGTTAGGAGAGGGTTGAGCGGGAGGCCAAGAGGCCTCGTGGTCAGAGTGGATTCAGCGGTGCTCCTTTTGGGGGTCAATTCCAGCACGGTAGAGGTCGTTATTTCAGACAGGCTCAGTTAGCTCGGCCATTTCATCGGGGTGCATCATGTGGCCGTGGTTCTCACAGTTCTCATCAGGGCCACTCATCACTTAGTGCCCTTCCAGTTCAGAGTTTGTCCCGTGCTCCACCTGTTCAGGGCTCTTCCATGCCAGGTTCTTCTACCAGTCATCCTGATGCTAGGGGTTCCCTTCAGTTTCCGCCGCCAGCACCAGGAAGTTATTTTGAGTGTGGAGAGCTTGGGCATATGTGGAGGCAGTGTCCTCGTCGTTATGTAGGTCTATCTCAGCAGAGGAGTCAGCCTTCGACTACAGCACTAGCTACCTCACCACCTGCCCAGTTAGCTCGGGGTGGAGGTCAGTCAGCTAGGGGTCGCCCTAGAGGGGAAGGCAGATCAGGGGGTGGTCAGGCCCGTTTCTATGCTCTCCCTGCCAGACCAGATGCTATTTCTTCAGATGCTGTGATTACATGTATTGTATAGGTTTGCCACAGAAGATACCTCAATTTTATTTGACCCTGGTTCCACGTATTCATATGTTTCCTCGTATTTCGCCCATTTTTTGGATATGCCCCGTGAGTCCTTAGTTTCATCTGTACATATATCTACTCCTGTGGGCGATACTATTATTGTGGACCGCGTATATCGGTCATGTGGTGATTATTGGGGGTTTGGAGACCCGAATAGATCTATTATTGCTCAGTATGGTTGACTTTGATGTGATATTGGGTATGGATTGGTTATCTCCATGTCATGCTGTTCTAGATTGTCACGCTAAGACGGTGATGTTGGCTATGCCAGGAATTTCGAGGGTTGAGTGGAGCGGTTCTATAGATTATGTACCAAGTAGGGTGATTTCATATTTGAAGGCTCAACGCATGGTTGAGAAGGGTTGCCTATCTTATTTGGCTTTTGTGAGGGATATTAGTGTAGAGACTCCTGTCATTTATTCTATTTCGGTGGTACGTGATTTTCCGGATGTGTTTCCTGCAGACCTACCGGGCATGCCGCCTGACAGGGATATTAACTTTGGTATTGATTTGGTGCCGGGCACTCAGCCCATTTCTCTTCCACCGTATCGTATGGCACCGACGGAGTTGAAGGAATTGAAAGAGCAGCTTCAGGAACTCCTTGATAAGGGGTTTATTCGGCCTAGTGTGTCACCTTGGGGTGCACCGATTCTATTTGTGAAAAAGAAGGATGGTTCCTTGAGAATGTGTATTGATTACAGGCAGTTGAACAAGGTCACAGTCAAGAACAAGTATCCTTTGCCTCGTATTGATGATTTATTCGACCAGCTTTAGGGAGCGAGGGTGTTCTCCAAGATTGATTTGAGGTCCGGTTATCACCAGCTGAAGATTCGGGATTCAGATATTCTCAAGACAGCTTTCAGAACCCGATATGGCCATTATGAGTTTATGGTGATGTCTTTTGGGCTGACCAATGCCCCAGCAGCGTTCATGCATCTGATGAACAGTGTATTCCAGCCCTATTTGGACTCATTCGTCGTTGTATTCATTGACGACATCCTGGTGTACTCTCGTAGCTAGGAAGAGCACTCTCAGCATTTGAGGGCTGTATTGCAGAGATTGAAGGAGGAGAAGCTTTATGCAAAGTTCTCAAAATGTGAGTTTTGGCTCAGTTCAATAGCATTCTTGGGGCACGTGGTGTCCAGTGAGGGTATTCAGGTGGATCCGAAGAAGATAGAGGCGGTGCAGAGTTGGCCCAGACCGTCCTCAGCCACGGAGATTAGGAGCTTTCTTGGTTTGGCGGGCTACTACCATCGCTTTGTGGAGGGATTTTCATCTATTGCATCGCTCTTGACCAAATTG
Source organism: Nicotiana tabacum (assembly GCF_000715075.1). Lineage (NCBI taxonomy): Eukaryota > Viridiplantae > Streptophyta > Magnoliopsida > Solanales > Solanaceae > Nicotiana > Nicotiana tabacum. The sequence goes on from NC_134098.1 coordinate 62,721,910, forward strand.
ACCCAAAAGGGTGCTCCATTCAGGTGGTTGGATGAATGTGAGGAGAGCTTTCAGAAGCTCAAGAGTGCTTTGACCACAACTCCAGTGTTAGTTTTGCCATCAGCTTCAGGTTCTTACACCGTGTATTGTGATGCCTTGAGGATAGGCATTGGCTGTGTTTTGATGCAGGAGGGTAGGGTGATTGCCTATGCCTCGCGCCAGTTGAAGACCCATGAGAAGAACTATCCTATCCATGATCTTGAGTTAGCAGCCATTGTTCACGCCTTGAAGATTTGGTGTCATTATTTGTATGGGGTTCATTGTGAGATCTATACTGATCACCGGAGTCTACAGTATCTGTTAAAGTAGAAGGATCTTAATTTGCATCAGCGGAGATGGTTGGAGCTTCTTAAGGACAATGATATCATTATCTTGTACCATCCGGGGAAGGCCAATGTGGTGGCCGATGCTTTGAGTCGCCGAGCAGAGAGTTTGGGGAGTTTAGCCTATCTTCCAGCAATAGAGAGACCTTTGGCATTAGATGTTCAGACCTTGGCAAGCCAGCTTGTCAGATTGGATATTTCGGAGCCTAGTCGGGTATTGGCTTGTGTGGTCTCCAGGTTTTCTCTTTATGACCCTATCAGGGAGCGTCAATATGATGACCCTTACTTGCTCGTTCTTCAGGACAGGGTTCGGAGAGGTGATGCTAGGGATGTGACTATTGGTGATGACGGGGTGCTGAGAATGCAGGGCCGAATATGTGTGCCTAATGTAGATGGGCTTCGAGAACTGATTCTTGAAGAGGCCCACAACTCACGGTATTCCATCCATCCGGGTGCCGCGAAGATGTACCAGGATTTGAGGCAGCACTATTGGTGGAGGCGGATGAAGAAGGATATAGTTGGGTTTGTGGCTCGGTGTCTAAACTGTCAGCAGGTTAAGTATGAGCATTAGAGGCTAGGTGGCTTGCTTCAGAGGTTAGAGATCCCAGAGTGGAAGTGGGAGCGGATAACTATGGACATTGTAGTTGGGCTCCCACGGACTTCGAGGAAGTTCGACGCTATTTGGGTTATTGTGGATCGGCTGACCAAGTCCGCGCACTTCATTCCAATTGGTACTATTACTCTTCAGAGCGGTTGGCTAAAATTTACATCCGAGAGATCGTTCACCTGCATGGTGTCCGAGTTTCCATCATTTCAGATAGGGGTACTCAGTTCACATCGCAGTTTTGGAGGGCCGTGCAGCAAGAGTTGGGTACTCAGGTTGAGTTAAGCACAACTTTTCACCCTCAGACGGACGGGCAGTCCGAGCGCACTATTCAGATATTGGAAGACATGTTGCGTGCTTGTGTCATTGATTTTGGGGGTTCATGGGACCAGTTTCTGCCACTCGGGGAGTTTGCATATAGCAACAGTTATCAGTTAAGTATTCAGATGGTTCCGTACGAGGCTTTGTATGGGAGGAGGTGTAGATCTCCGGTTGGATAGTTTGAGCCGGGTGAGGCTAGGCTCTTAGGTACAGACTTGGTCCAGGACGCATTAGATAAGGTGAAATTGATTCAGGAGCGGCTTCTCACGGCGCAGTCTAGGCAGAAGAGCTACGCGGATAAGAAGGTCCGTGATGTGTCTTTTATGGTTGGGGAGAAGGTTTTGTTGAAGGTATCACCCATGAAGGGTGTTATGAGGTTTGGGTAGAGGGACAAGTTGAGCCCCCGGTTCATTGGGCCTTTTGAGGTGCTTCAGAGGATAGGAGAGGTGGCTTATAAGCTTGCCTTGCCACCCAGCTTGTAGAGTGTGCATCCAGTGTTTCATGTTTCCATGCTCCGGAAGTATATTGGAGATCCGTCCCATGTTTTGGATTTCAGCACAGTTCAGTTAGATGGTGATATGACTTATGATGTGGAGCCGGTGGCTATTTTGGATCGGTAGGTTCGAAGGTTGAGGTCAAAGGATATAGCTTCAGTGAAGGTGCAATGGAGAGGTCAGCCTGTGGAGGAGGCCACTTGGGAGACCGAGCGGGAGATGCGGAGCAGATATCCACGCCTATTCGAGACTCCAGGTATGTTTTTAGACCCATTCGAGGACGAACGGATGTTTAAGAGGGGGAGGATGTAACGACCCGGCCGGTCGTTTCGAGAGTTATAACCCTGTTTTTCCCCACTCCTACTTCTTTTTGTGTTATTCAGCTATATTATGTTATATCGGGTTAGTTGGTTCGAGTCTGGAAGGAACTCAGGGTGAAATGAGACACTTAGTCCCATAATTGAAATTTTAAGTTAGAAAAGTGGACCGGATATGGACCTATATGTAAATGACCTCGGATTTGAATTTTGATAATTCCAATAGCTCCGTATGGCGATTTTGGGCTTAGGAGTATGTCCGGAATATTATTTGGAAGTCCGTAGAGGAATTAGGCTTGAATGGTCGAAAGTTTTATTTTTGAGAAGTTTGACCGGGGGTTGACTTTTTGATATCGCGGTCGGAATCTGATTCTAAAAATTGGAATACCTCTGTTATGTCATTTAGGACTTGTGTGCAAAATTTAAGGTCAATCGGACGTGATTTGATAGGTTCCGGAGTTGTTTGTAGAAATTAGAAATTTCAAAGTTCATTAGGCTTGAATTGGGGTGTAATTCATGGTTTTAGCGTTGTTTGAGGTGATTTGAGTATTCGACTAAGTTCGTATGATGTTTTAGGACTTGTTGGTATATTTGGTTGAGGTCCCGAGGGCCTCGGGTGAGTTTCGGATGGTTATCGGATCAAAAATTGAACTAGAACAGCTACTGCAATTTCCTTATGTTGGAAATTGCTTCTGCCCAGAAATCGAGCCCAGATCGAGCTCAGGGTCAAGGGCCACGATCGAAGCCCAGATCGAGCTCAAGGTCGAGGGCCACGATCGAAGCCATGATCGAGCACAGAGTCGAGGGCCACGATCGAAGGCACGATCGAGCTCAGGGCCGAGGGCCACGATCGAAGCCCAGATCGAGCACAGAGTCGAGGGCCACGATCGAAGGCACGATCGAGCTCCGGATCGAGAACTAGGATCGAGGGGCAGGACCGAGGACCAGGATCGAGGACCTCGATCGAAGGCCAAGATCGAGTGCCAAGATCGAGGCAGAACCGAGGATGTCTGGGTAGAATTATAAAAATAGGGACTTCGTCCCGTTTGCCATTTTTGACAAATTGGAGCTTGGGGAGAGGCGATTTTTGATATATTTTCAAGGAAAACTTGAGGTAAGTTCCTTGTGATCATTTTTACTCCAGAATATTGAATTATCATCGAGTAATCCGACTAGATTACATGATTTTGAGGTGTAAATCAGAGATTGAAACTTAAAAATTTGGAAATTAGATTTGTAGATTTGAGGGTCGAGTTGAGGTCAGATTTTGGTAAAATTGGTATGGGTAGACTCGTGGTTGAATGGGATTTTGGATTTTATAACTTTTGTCGGGTTCCGAGACATGGGCCTCACAGGCAAATTTTGAGCCAATTTCGGGTTTTGGTCTAATTTTGAAGCTTTTCTTGTGGAATTCATTCCATCAGCGTATATTGATGGTATTATACTGCATGTGAATAGATTTGGAGCATTTGGAGGCTGAGTCCAGAGGCAAGAGCATTGTGGGGTAGAGATTTAACCGGTTTGAGGTAAGTAACGATTGTAAATCTAGTCCCGAGGGTATGAAACCCCGGATTTTGTATCATTCTACTATTTTTAGTGACGCACATGCTAGGTGACGGGAGTGTGGGCATGTACTGTTGGGGATTTGTGACTTGGTCCGCCCCGTAGCAACTGTAAAGTTGCATACTTTGTTGAAACCATTGATACTTATATGATTTAGAAAGATTTTATGTAAATTGGGCTGAATGCCATGTTTGGACCTTGCGCTAATGCTGTTTGGACCCTTAGGGGCTGTTTCGTATCATCCTCTCATTGTTTTCGATTGAAAAATCTATACTCAGTCATATTTATACTTGTTTACTGCATAACTCAGTTTTATGACTCTATTTTGATGCATATAAATGTTTTGGGCCGAATGCCCTGTTTTACTGAAATGCTCGAGTGGCTTGATTTGTGAGGATGAGTGTGGATCGGGGCTGCCCGCCTGCAGCATACTTGTGACTGAGTGAGGCCGAGGGCCTGATTGGTGAGGATGAGTGTGGATCGGGGCTGCCCGCCTGCAACATACTTTATTATTATCGCACGTGAGTTATCTGTACAGATTATAGCGCTTGGGCTGAAGGAGCCCTTCTAGAGTCTGTACACACCCCCAGTGAGCGCAGGTACCTACTGAGTGCGAGTGCCGAGTGCCGAGTGCTGAGTGACTGGGAGGCAAGAGTGATTGTGAGGTATGCCCGAGTGGCAAGAGTGATTGTGAGGTATGCCCGAGTGGCAAGAGTGATTGTGAGGTATGCCCGAGTGGCACGAGTGACCGTGAGGTCTGCCCGAGTGGCTGTTTATGATTTCATCATTTTTGCTCACCTTTGCATTGAGCCTTTGTTTGAAAAACTATTGGAAAATAAAAATGATTTTTATTGGAACTGGGTTTAAACGAGATGTTTGATTCAAATCCTGATTTTTAAGAGCATGTGGTATTTTACTGAGATTTTCTGATATAAACGTTATATGCTTTATTGCTCGTCACTACTGCTCAGTCTTTATTTATTGTTGTTACTTACTGAGTTAGCGTACTCATGTTACTCCCTGCACCTTGTGTGCAGATCCAGTTGTGGCTGGACACGGTAGCGGTTATTGAGTGTTCTGGTTGCAGATTTTTTTGGAGATAGCAAGGTAGCTGTTTGGCGATCGCAGCCCCTGCTCTTCTCCCTCTTATCTTCCTCTAGTAGTATTTAGCTATTTTTCCAGGCTGAGTTAGCCTTGATATTGTTAGACAGATTATAGTAGATACTCATGACTAGTGATACCCCGATGTCGGGCTTTTCTTTTCCGCACTTCTATTTTTCTTTGATTTGAACTCTTTAAATGGAGGTTTTTATGTTAAATAACCTTGAAAATGTCTTTGAAATGAAAATATCGTTTTGTTTTGGAAATGAGTCGGCTTGCCTAGTTCCACGATAGGCGCCATCACGACAGGAGGTTAGTTTTGGGTCGTGACACGTATTCCGTATATATATATATATATATATATATATATATATATATATATATATATATATATATGTCTTTTGGGCATGTTTTCCCACGTAGGTTGTTCATATGAATTAGTAGTTTATTTTCAGATGTTATGCATGACCTACACTTATTTCATATTTATATCTTAGATGAATACTTAGGGGTGTTCGATAGGTAGAACTCGGGCACTTGTCACGGCCCATCGGTTTGGGTCGTGATAGTTAGCATTTGGCGAGGAAGATTTGATGCCTCTCAAAAGGAGGCCCGTGGATACTGGTGACGGGGTTGCCCGCTCCGCCGACATGATGGAAGGTGATTTTTCGCTGTGCGAGATGGCGACTATCGTAATTGGAGACGAGGCCGATGTCGACTTGTCTTGCTCCGCCCTCCCCACGTGATGATGGAGACGGAAGGGCCGGCCTCCGGGGTCTCAGACACTTTTCGGCAAGATGAGCCGTCGACTTTGCAACCCGCTGATGACACTTCTTTGCCAACCGTTGAAAGGGGCAAAGGTGTTACTGAGGAAGGCTATGAGACCGGCTCGGATATTGATGCCGACGATCTGCGAATGATGGAGGAAAGTTTCACCCAACTTGAGATAAGGTTGGAGGGATCTACGTGGACCATCACGATCCCTATGGACCATGACTTGTTAAAGAATACGGAGGACGTGGTCCCAGCCTCGACCCCCTTTGTTCCGAGATAGAGGGAAAGACCCTTAAGAGTTGGACGATGTTGCTTTGTCGAGGAGCATTGCTGGTCTCACCCTTAGAGTGAGTTTCTGGCATTTTGTTTTCTCTTCTTTTTACCCTTGCTTTTGTTTCTGACTCATTTCTTTTATTTTTCTGGTCGCAGATGATGATATTGGAGATCGAGAGCGCCCGAAGGGAGGAAATGCGTATGGCAATTTTTGTGAGATTGCAAAACAAATACTTTGAGTACCGACGCAAGCACCGGGAACTTCGTCGGTGACTTAATGTGGGGGCGACATGCAGGCCCTTCGAGACGAGTTAAAGGAGAAAGATGATGAATTGGTAAAGTCCATCGAGAAGTGCAACATCCTTGAGGGGACGTTGAGGAGTAAGAAGGAGGAGCTTGAAGTCAGCAAGGGCATGTAAGCCCAGTGTAGTAATATTCAAGCGCCAGTGGTTGGACTGCGTAGGCAATTGGAAGAATGTCATCTTCAGTTGCAGGGCCTTATGGGTGAAGTTGCTGAGATGCAGAGCGAGCTTGAGAAGGCGAAATCTTTCAGCGTAGACGCTGATAGAGATTGGAGGTACTTGAGCTAGCGAACAATACCCTTCAGGTTGAGCAGGAGAATGACTAGTCCACGGTGAAAGCTAAGAAGGAGCGACTAGAGGGGAGGGTCGGAGAGCTGAAGAAGGATAACGCCTTCCTTCGTGTTCAGGTGGTCGCATTGGAAGCTGAGAAGGCTCAACTGCTTACACAACCCTCTTCTTCCCATACTTCGGAATTTCCCAACGTTCCTCGGGCGTTGTGTGAGGAATGGATTCACGCCAAAGCTCAATTGGATGTATACCGAGCTTTGTACAAGGCGGGAACCGCTTTTGAGGCCCCTCACGAGGATGTCCGTGTTAAAGTCCGTGATGCTCGAGTCGCTTGCGGGACGGGTATGATCCCACTACTCTTGAGGGCGATGAAGAGGGAGATGATAAAGTCGTGGACATTCTTGAAGAGGATTCTTTGTATGATACCACTTATCCCGACGACGTGGGTGGTGTAAGCAGGGGTGACCAAGGTGGCAAGGACGTTGGTAGTCAGGGTGGTGAAGGCGCGGAAAGCCCTGAGGGTAGTGACCAAAAGTTTTTCTTCTTCTCTTTTCTGTTAACCTTTGTGTGTAGTTGGTGGCGTCTTCATGAGTCTTTGTAAAAATGTTTCAAGTACGAAATGCCAACTTCGTTTTTTGCATCTGCTTCTTTTCCTGTGGTTTGTTTTTGTATTTGTATGTTTTTTAATTCTGTCGCTTGGTTGTCTTGGTGTTTTCTTATTGGTCATGATCACTTAATGGCGAGTTATGGCTAAAGGTTGATAGGTGTTTGTTCGAGCGAGGTCGAACATGACCTTTTGTTAGAACTGCGGCCGAGGGCCTATATATGATAGTTTGAACTAGGTCGGATATAGCTTGAATTTAGTTCTGGACGAGGTCCAGTAGGTGTTAGTTCGAACTGGGTCGAGCATAACCTGGATTTAATTATGGACTAGGGCCAGTAGGTGTTAGTTCGAACAAGGTCAAACATAACTTAAATTTAATTATGGCCGAGGGCCAGTAGGTGTTAGTTCGAACAAGGTCGAACATAACCTGAATTTAATTATGGCAGAGGGCTAGTAGGTGTTAGTTCAAACAAGGTCGAACATAACCTAAATCTTAGAAAGATGTGCTGATAACCGTAAAGTTTATTGCCTCGATGTTGTTGCTTTGGTTACATATTTGGAGAAATTTTGGTTATATAGTAGTCATGGCGTTGTCCTCGTGCACTTTGACTTAAAGTGTTCCTTTCGTCGCCTCGTTAAAAACCTCTTTGAGAAAACCCATATGGGACAAAACTTGAGTGAGGGAAAAAAACGTACGTCTTGGGGACGCTTTATCTTTTAAAAGTTGAAGTATTTGAGGTGGTTAATATTCTAGTTGTTTGGTAGCAACTTTCCTTCCATTGATTCTAATTGGAATGATCCTTTATTTGCCTTTGCTATGATTTTGTATGGATCGTCCCAATTTGATCCTAGCTTGCCTTCCCGTGGGTCTTTGCTCGTTTGTGTTTTAGCTTTAAGCATGTAGTCCACGACTTTGAGCGGCCTGACCTTTGCTTTCTTGTTATAATAGCGTTCTGCTTGTTGTTTTTGGGCGATCATTCTTATATAGGCCATAACTCTTCGTTCTTCGACCTCGTCGGGCTCCTGCCTTCTGCTTTCGTCGTTGCTCATACCGTTCTCATGGGAGTACCTTAGGCTGGATTCTCCAACCTCGACTGGTATTACTGCATCGGTCCCATAGAACAAAGAGTAGGATGTCTCTCCTATGTTCGTTTTCAGAGTTGTTCGATAAGCCAACAATACTTCTGGTAATATTTGGCGTCTTCAAGCTTTTTCTTCATGATGTTCAATATCGACTTGTTGGAGGACTCTGCTTGCTCGTTGCCTGCGGGGTGGTATGGCATCGATATTATCCTTTTGATATGCCATTTCTCGAAGATCTCGGTGATTTTCTTTCCCATGAACTGGGATCCATTATTGTAGCTGATCTCTTTGGGGAGGCTGGACCGACATCTGATGTTTATTCAGATAAAGGTGATTACTTCCTGTTCCCGTATTTGGGTGAATGCTCCTGCTTCTACCCATTTAGAGAAGTAGTTAGTTAAAACCAGAAGGAATCGTACGTTACCTTGTCCTGCCGGGAGGGGGCTCACGATGTCCATTCCCCATTTGATGAACGGCCAAGGTGAGGTGATCAAGTGGAGGTTTTCGCCCGCCTAATGAATCATGGCATACTTTTGGCATTGCTCACATCATTTTAAGAAGTCTGCGGCCCCTTTTTCATGGTGGGCCAGTAGTATCCTGCCCGTATGAGGCATCTGAGCAAAGCTCGATTGCCGGAGTGAGCTCCACAATGGCCTTTGTGGACCTCTTCAAGGACATATCGAGTTTGGTTTGGGCCCAAGCATTTTGCCAGAGGGCCTCCATAAGTTCCCTTATATAGGTCATTTTGGATGATACTGTATCTGGCCGCTTGCATTCTCAGTTTCTTGTCCTCTTTTTTATTATTTGGGAGTATGCCGTCCTGCAAGTATGTGATAATGCGATTGCGCCAGTCCCAAGTTAAGTTTATGGTTCTTACCTCGATTTGTTCTAGATATGATTTGAGGAGGTGGACCATATTTCTGTCTCCGATTGTAATATTTTTGGTGGCTACGGCTAGCTTAGAGAGGCCATCCGCCTCAACATTCTGTGCTCATGAAATTTGGTCGAGCTGACATTCGTCGAACTCGGGCAGCAGCTTGCACATTTCGGTATGATATTTTTGCAATTTTTGTTCCTTGATTTGGAAAGTCCCTGTGACTTGGTTGAGTACGAGTTGGGAATCACAACATAGTTTTAACCATTTTACCCCATACTTGAGTGCTAGCCTCAAACCTGCAATTACGGCCTCATACTCGGCCTCGTTGTTAGTCATATCCAGGAACCTTATGGACTAGCGAATTACTTCGCCGGTTAGGACTTCGAGTACGAGTCCCAGTCTAGACCCTGATGCATTAGACGCGCCATCGGTGTACAGGAACCAGAGGTCTTGTGTTTGGGGGAAGTATGGGCGGCTTCTCTTTCAACTTTGGGTATTGCTTTTGCACTGAAGTCGGCGACGAAGTCAGCGAGCACTTGTGACTTTATCACTGTTCACGACAGTTACGTGATATCATGCTCGCTCATTTGGCCAGCATTCCCGATATCTCAGGTTTATGCAATATGCTTCTTAGGGGGAAAGTCGTTACGACCGAGATGCGGTGACATTGGAAATACGGTCTAAGCTTTCTCGAAGCTACGACTAAGGTCAGGGACAGTTTTTTGAGGTGAGGGTACCGCGTCTCGGCGTCGACTAATATTTTGCTAATATAGTAGATTGGGGATTGCGCACCTTTGTTTTCTCGAACCAGGGCTGGGCTCACAACTACCTCGGATACAGTGAGGTAAACGAGGAGACGTTCCCCCGGCTTTGGTTTTGAAAGCAATGGTGGAGATGACAATTATGCTTTTAATTCCTTCAGGGCCTAGATGAACTCAGAAGTCCATTGGAGGCCCTTATCCTTCTTAAGTATGCCAAAGAATTTGTGACACCTATTCGACGATCGTGAAATGAACCTTGATAGGGTGGTGATATGGCCAGTCAACCTTTGAACTTGCTTTTTAGTGGTCAAGTGTTCCGGTATCCCCTCGATGGCTTTGATTTGGTCAAGATTGACCTCGATTCCTCGATGTGATACCAGGAAACCTAGAAACGTTCCTGAGGCCACGACGAACGCACACTTTTTGGGGTTCAGTTTCATTCCGTACCTTCTAAGTATGTCGAAGGTTTCTCTTAGATGGTCAATGTGATCTTCTTTCCTTTTGGACTTGACCAGCATGTTGTCTATATAAACTTCCATCATTTTGCCGAGATGGTCCTTGAACCTCCTCGTCACCAACCTTTGGTAAGTTGCTCCCGCGTTCTTTAGACCGAAGGGCATGACCTTGTAGCAGTACATCCCTTGATGGGTGATGAATGTGGTGGTTTCCTGATCCTCTTCTTCCATGAGGATTTTATTACAACCTGAATAAGCATCTAAAAAGCTTAGTAGTTCATGCCCGGCCGTTGCATCGATGAGTTGGTCGATATGGGGGTAATAGAAACGAATCCTTGGGGCATGCTTTGTTCAAATCTGTGAAATCCACGCACATCTGCCATTTCCCATTCTTCTTTTTCACCATGAAAACATTGGCGACCCACTGGGGGTACTTCGACTCCCTGATGGAGCCATTTTCCAACTGTTTTCCACCTCTTCACGTACCGCGTCATTAATTGCGGAGTTGAACTTACGTCTGACCTATCTTACTAGGGGGTGGAATGGGTTGGTGTTCAGTTTATGCATGGTGATTTCTTTTGGGATACCTGGCATATCTGCATGGCTGAAAAGAATTGACGGAATTTACCTGGTTCCTGAAGTTTGCGGCCGATGTAAGCCTTCTTGCTGTGGTCGTTAAGGTCTAATTGAACTGGGTCGAGGTCTTCTATGGTCGATCCTGCAACCATATCTAGGTTTATGATACCGTCCTCGCTGTCGTCATGGGCTGACCTCGACCCTGCTAATTGCTATGCATCTTTTTCTTTGTCCCTCTTTTGTTGGGTGGCCGAGCTGTCTAGGGCGATGCAGTAGTATTCCCGAGATGTGTGTTGTTCTCCTCGTATACTGAATATTTCCCACGGAGTTGGGAATTTGATGACCTGGTATAAACTGGAAGGGATGACTCTCATGATGTGTATCCATGGTCACCCTACTATGGAGTTATACGTTGTGTCTTGGTCCATGATGTGGAATGTGGTTTCCAGAGTGACGCCACCAGCCAGAACGGGGAGAGTGATTTCTCCAGATGTTTTTTCAACAGCATTGTTAAAACCGGTTAGCGTGATGCAACACGACACTATCTTATCTTCGAGTTTCATTTGTGCAAGTACTCGAGGATGGATAATGTACGCGCTGCTCCCGTCATCTACCATAATGCACCTCATATCGGTGTCTAAAATTTGTAAAGTAATAACGAAGGCATCATTGTGAGGAAATGCCAAACCGTTGGTGTCTGACTTATCAAAGATGATACTCTATTCGAGTTCATCATACCTTTCGTGGGTGATTGATCGTTTGAGCTTGTGGGTAGTGGTGTACTTCACACTATTGATGGAAGCATCGCCGCCGTTGCCGATGATCATGTGGATGGTACGAGCTGGTGAGGGCGGCTTCAGTGGTCCTTGGTGTTGTTAGCATCCTCTGGCAAAATTGGTCCTTCCTCCGTGGCTTAGCAACTCTTTGAGGTGTCCTTGTCGCAACATGTTTATGACTTTCTGCCGTAGGGCGATGCAATCCTCGGTTTTGTGCCCTCGTTCTTGATGGAACTCGCATAGGGCGTCAGATTTTCTGGTACTCAGATCTGACCTCATCTTCTGCTTCCACTTTACCTTCGGTCCGAGTTTCTCCAAAGCATAGACTATCTCTGTAGGTGACACACAAAAATTATGAGCGGATAGTAAAATGGGCATACCTCTTTCATTACGGTAAGTCCATGTCCTTGGTCTAGACGGGCCCTCTTCGTAGTGAGGGGAGGCCGCATCGGTCATTCTGACATACGGATGATGCCATTCCTTGTTAGGCCGCAGAGCTGCGAGATCTCTTCTGGCATCGTTCCTACGATCTTTTATGGATTCGGCCTATATCGAGGTTAGTCGATGAATTGGTCCATTGAGGTCGTCCTCATCTGCTCAGACCTCGGTACAATAAGCGTTGTGTATTTCGTCTCAAGTGGTTAGGGTATACTTCATCAGCCGACTCAATAATTTCCTAGCAACCGCTATTCCTTCGGATAAGTTCGGCAAAGTCATCCTCACTCGATTGAACCGGGCGAGGAAGTCCCTCAGTCCTTCCCCTAGGGCTTGTTTAATGGAAAATATGTCGTTCACTCTCGCTTCGGCCCTTTTGTCCCCGGCATGGGCCGTTATGGACTTGTCGACCATGTCTTCGAAAGTTTCTATGGAGCGCGCTGGTAGCTACGAATACCATGTTAATGCTCCTCCCGTGAGGGTTTCGGCGAATGTTTTAAGCACAATAGAGGACAGTTGCTCTTTGGCGAGGTCGTTGCCCTTCACAACGGTGACATAATGGGTCACACGGTCTTCTGGGTCAGTGGTGCAATCGTATATCCTAAGGTAAGGCGGCATTTTGAAGGTATTTGGTATGGTATGGGGAGTTTCTCTATGAAACAACCAACATCTCTTTTCTGTAGCAATTTAGGGGCGCCTGATATTTTATCGACCCGCTCCTGATGTTCTTTCATCTGATCTCGGAGCACCTTATTTTCATTCTCTATTTCTTCCATCCTTTTAAAGATGGCTGTAAGGGCATTATCACCTGCATTATCAATGACATTGTGAGTTGTACCTGTCGCTGGACGGGGTGGCTGATTGGCCTGCTCGTCCATTTGTTGGATCTTGATAGTCCCTGCAGTTTCTGTAGTTGAGCCTGGAGTGGGTTTGTTGAGGATGCTCGTTAGTGTGTTAGTCCATCACGCATCGAGAAGCTTTTTGACAGCTGGGGGTGCCCCTTCCTCCGCAGACATAGAGGCTCCTTTGCCGCGAGGTTTTGTTATGCTGTAGTGTAGGGGTGGCGACCCATCTCGCCTAGGGGACACACTTGGTGTCGTATCCTCACCAGCTGTTTCTGTTACACCCTATATTTTCGTAACTGCGTGAACAAACTAATGTAAGACCAAAAATGAGATCATCTTTGAAAATATATAAAGTAAGTTAATCATGTTACCTCGGAGGTTACAAATGTTGAAGATCATGAACAACAAGTACAAAGAGGGTTGGAAGGTTCAGAAGCTAAAGGAATTGAAGAAAATAATTTTTCGTCGAAAGGCGACAAGTTGGGAATGTTATAGCATGTACTTTTGGGGTGAGACCAGGGTGTTTAACATGATAAGGAGGTTATGTTATGAGTTATGTTAGTCGTATGATAGTCATTTGTTATGTTTTGAAGTCAAGCGAGTGGTGGAACAAAAGTCGATGAAAGTCATCACAAGTTACGTTCATAAGTTTTACTAAAACTTTGGGTCAAATGTAACTGCGATTTTCTCCCAATATACTTAGAATTATGGGGTGTTCCACCCATCAAATTAAATATCTATGAGTCTATTTTCTAACTCATTAAACTGTTTGTCAATACGATATCGGAGTAGATAGATATGGGCATTTTTGTGAGACTACACAGACTGTCACCTACTTGCTTAAACGAGAATCCAAAAATGGGCCAGTTCGGGTCGTCCAAAAATGGGCCAGTTCGGGTCGTCCAAAGAGGCCTTTTTAAATTCCTATCCCCTTCATATATGAGACTTATAATAGGGCAAAATAACCAGACGTAATCTCTGCAAAAATCCTCCCAAATATTTCCCACAAACCCCAATTGATTTTCTCTCCCTTTCAAGTTCTAATTGGAGGTAAAGCCTAGAGTTTAAAGAACCAAGATAAGAGCTGAGTTATCCAAAAAATAAGGTAAGTTTACTACTCTCTTTCATCCATTTCTTTCTGCTGTAGATGCATAGTAAGTCGTTCTATATTTGTAAGAACTCACGAGACGGTGATCGGAAGCTGTGAGTTCGAGTTATTCACTTGTAGCGGACTCTTTTGTGGACTGTTTTGTGTTGCCGTTGGGCTGCATGTTTTACTACTGTTTTGGAGGAGTAAGGGTGTGGAGAAACACCACATAAATGCAGGGTGGTGGGCTGGTCGTTCGTCATAATATTTTTGAGCTATTTGACACTACAACGGTGGTCGTTTTGTGTATGAAGACATTGGGGTGTGTTGGGCTGTTTTATAGTATTTTGTGGTGTATATAAGGTTGAAAAATAATGTATATAGGTTTTTATTGTTGCGTTTTTGTGTTGTTGGTGTTATCTTGAATTTGGAGGAAGTAAGGATCATAGAGGAGATGCTGCCCATTTTAATACAAAATAAGCTTGTCGTTCGTTGTGCGATAGTTGTACCTTTCGTAACTTAATGATAGTATTATTATCGTTGTTGTAGATTAAGGTGCGAAGAGGCGAGTTCGACTTGGTGATTGGAAAGATTGTGATAAGGTATGTTAAGGATAAACCTTTCTTTCATTTGGCATGATCCCGTAACTACATATGTTTGACAACAAGACATAAAGAGAAGTTTGTATTCATGAATTTAGTCACATTATCCTAGTCTCAGAAGTTACAGTATTCTCCTTTATCGTGACTTTATATTCCGTTAAGTATTGTTTTTTTCCAGTCAAGAGAGTAGAGGGTGTGTATATATATATATATATATATATATATATATAGTTTCACCACCATCGAGCTATAATCGATGGGCAGGCCCCTCTTGGGCAACCTCTGATCAGATGGTAAGTTATATACCGAGCCTACTATGGCCGAGCGCGTATGAGCGAGCCCAGGATGGCCGAGATACAGAGCCTAGTATGGCCGAGTGCCTATGAGCAAGCCTACTACGGCCGAGCAGTTACACGTACCAGGCCTTATAGGGCCGAACATTTATTTTACTTACTATATTGAAGGAGTTGAGTCAGTATCAGCAGGTAAGTATATCTCCAGATCATCTTTGACTCCTAGTTACTTTCAGTTTTTATATTATCAGTTTAGTTTCTTTTTTCAGTTATGTTATTGCCTTACATACTTGGTACATTATTCCGTACTGACGTCCATTTTCTGGGGATGCTGCATTTCATGTGTGCAGGTTCAGATAGACAGATGGGTAGACCTCCTCAGTAGGTGCTCCCCGAGTTCAGCCTGATCGGTAAGCTCCACGTCCTTCGGAGTTATCGGGTCTAGGGTTTCGTGTACATCTATTTTATGTATGTATATATGTTATGGGTCGGGGCCCTGTTCCGATCATAATACATCCATCAGTAGAGGCTTGTAGACATATTTTGTTAGTTAGTGTAGTATGTTGGGCTTGTAGGCCTGGTATATATATTTTGGTGGTTTGTCAGTTGTAGTAGTTATGACGGCCTTGTCGGCCCAGCTTTATATTGATATTTAGTCAGCGCTAGTTTCAATTCAGTTTTATATTTTGCTTCGCAAATTATCTTCTAATGTGGCCCCATGGCAAAATTATGACATTATATGTTCAGAGTCCCTTAGTCGCAATTTGGTACGCTAGGTTAGGTGAGGCACCGGGTGCCGGTCTTGCTCCCAGGTTTGGGGCATGACAAACTTGGTATTAGAGAAGTTCTGTCCTAGGGAGTCTATAAGCCGTGTCTAGTAGGGTCTTGTTTATAGATGTGTTGTGCACCACATTATATAAGCAGGGAACTATAGGGCATTTAGGAGTTGGTTACCCTTCTTTCAAATCTAAATCGCGTTATAGGAAATTTGAGTTAAACTTACGTGTTGGTGTTTGTATACACAGATGACGGTGACTAGGAAGACTACGGCTAGCCAGAGGGGAGATACAACAGCAGGTGAGGGGACCAGCAGGGTACCCCCAGTAGATGGGTCCCAGTCTGAGGCCCAGGGCGAGACCCCTACTCAACCATTACCGGCTCTTCCACCACCTAAGGAGATTCCTACGGATACTGCACATCTAGTTCCCCCTCCACTTACATCTGATCATAACTTGAGGAGTGCGGTGCATTTGTTGACACAGTTGGTAGCTACCCAGCAACAAGCTAGGGCATCAGCTAATGCAGGATCTTATGAGGGGTCTAGGAGTTCAAGGGTCTGAGAGTTTATTGCTTTGAGTCCCCCAGAGTTCACGGGGACAGATCAGAGGGAGGACCCGTAGGATTTCATAGATCAGCTTCACAGGATCTTTCGGGTTATGCATGCCACAGAGAAAGAGGCAGTTGAGCTAGCAGCTTTTAGACTCCGAGATATAGCCATCCTTTGGTACGAGGGATGGGAGAGGTCCAGGGCATGTGATACACCTCCAGCTAGTTGGGAGAATTTTTCAGATGCCTTCCTTGACCAGTACTTACCGCGGGAGATCTGATAGGCTTGGGTCGATCAGTTTCTAGCCCTCAAGCAGGTCAATATGAATGTTCGAGAGTATAGTCTCCGTTTTGACTCATTAGCCAGATATACACCATCCATAGTTGCTACTATCCGGGATAGGATCCGTAGGTTTATAGCAGGGTTAGCCCCAGAGTTGACCGAGGCATGTGTCACCGCTGCATTGCATGATAGTATGGATATCTCCCAGATTCAGGCATTCACTCAGAATATAAAGAGGGGTAGGCATCGGCAGCAGGGTACAGGGAGGACTGAGCAAGGGCAGCGTAAGAGGATGAGATTTCCCAATTCTTAGGAGTAGTCTTAGGGTAGTTATAGGCCCTTGTACATCAGACGGCCACCTAGGCCTCCGCCACCTCAGTTACAGGGTTACAGGGATGACCGCTATACCCACCGAGGACCAGGTGAGAGCTCACAGGCGTCAAGTTTGCAGCGACAACGAAGTTCAAGGCAGACATGGTCATTTCCGCCACGGTGTGACATCTGTGGTAGAGGAAACTTGGGCCAATGCCGAGCAGGTTCTGATGCTTGTTATACATGTGGGCGTCCGGGGCATATGATGCGAGATTGCCCAAATAGAGATTCTGGAGGTATGGCACAACCAGCAAGTTCAGCGACAGGATCATCTAGGTCTGTGCATCCTTCTGGGCGTGAGTCTCAATCTTCAACTGTTAGAGGTCGAGGCAGAGGTAGAGGTTCCAGTTCAGGTGTTAATCAGAACCGTATTTATGCTTTAGCGGGTCGACAGGACCAGGAGTCTTCACCAGACATTGTGATAGGTATATTGACCATTTGCTCTCACGATGCTTATGCCTTGATAGACCCAGGATCTACTTTATCATATATTACCTCATTTGTCGTGGGTAGGTTTAGTATAGTGCCTGAAATACTAAGTGATCCTTTTGCGGTATCTACACCGGTCGGAGAACCGATTATTGCTAGACAGGTTTAACGAGGTTGTACGGTGACATTTTGTAGTCGTCAGACCTCAGCTGACCTAGTTGAGCTAGAGATGATGGATTTTGATGCAATCATGGGCATGGACTGGTTGGCATCTTGCTATGCCACAGTTAATTGCCGAGCAAAGGTAGCCAGATTTCATTTTTCGAATGAGCCAGTCCTTGAATGGGTAGGTAATACAGCAACACCCAGAGGTAGGTTTATTTCCTATCTGAAGGCGAGGAAAATGATCGCAAAATGGTGCATTTATCATATTGTGCGAGTTAGAGATGCAGATGCTGAGATACCTATACTTCAGTCTATTCCCGTAGTCAAAGAGTATGCAGATGTGTTTCCAAATGAGCTTCCAGGTATTCCTCCAGAGCGAGAGATTGATTTTAGCATCGATTTGCTTTTAGGAACTCAACCAATATCCATCCCTCCGTATAGAATGGCACCTGCCGAATTGAAGGAGTTGAAGGAGCAGTTAAAAGATTTGCTGGAGAAAGGTTTCATCAGGCCCAGTACCTCACCTTGGGGTGCACCGGTACTGTTTGTGCGGAAGAAAGACGGCTCGCTGAGGATGTGTATCGATTATAGGCAGCTGAACAAAGTAACTATTAAGAATAAGTATCCACTTCCATGGATCGATGACTTATTTGATCAGTTGCATAGGGCTAGATTCTTTTCAAAGATAGATTTGAGGTTGGGATACCACCAGGTCAGAGTTTGGGAGAAAAATATTCTGAAGACAGCCTTCAGGACCCGATATGGCCCCTTGTCATGTCTTTTGGATTGACAAATGCACCCGCCGTATTTATGGACTTGATGAATAGCCTATTCCGGCCATTTTTAGATCTGTTCGTGATAGTATTTATTGATGATATTCTGATTTATTCCAGTTCAGAGGATGAGCATGCGAACCACCTGCGAGCGGTACTCCAAACCCTCTGTGATCGTAAGTTGTATGCTAAGGTTTCTAAATGTGAGTTTTGGTTGAAGTCTGTAGCATTCTTGGGGCATATTGTATCCGATGAAGGTATAAAGGTAGACACTCAGAAGATTGAGGCCGTGAAATCTTGGCCTAGACCTACCACTCCGACAGAGGTTCGTAGCTTTCTAGGCTTAGCAGGATACTATCAGAGGTTCGTAGAGGGTTTTTCTTCCCTTTTGGCACCATTGTCGAAGTTGACATAGAAAGAAACTAAGTTTCAATGGACAGAGGCTTGCGAGCGGAGTTTCCAAGAGCTTAAGAACAGGTTGACCTCAGCTCCAGTTCTAATACTTCCAGAGGGTCCAGAGGGTTATGCCGTGTATTGTGATACCTCAGGTGTCAGGTTAGAATGTGTCCTGATACAACATGGGAAGGTAATTGCGTATGCTTCAAGGCAGTTAAGGAAGCACGAGAAGAATTATCCAACCCACGACCTCGAGTTAGCTGCGGTTGTCCATGCACTTAAGATATGGCAACATTATTTATATGGTGTTCATGTTGATGTATTTACAGATCATAAAAGCATGCAATATATCTTCAAGCAAAAAGAGTTGAATTTACGACAGAGGCGATGGCTTGAGTTATTGAAAGATTACGATGTTACCATTCCCTACCATCCAGGGAAAGCTAATATTGTAGCAGATGCCTTAAGTCGTCGATCTATGGGTAGCTTAGCACATGTAGAGGCCGAGAAAAGACAATTAACTAGAGAGATTCATCATTTGGCTTGTTTGGGGGGTTCAGTTAGTAGATTCCGATGATGGTGGAGTTGTACTCCAAAACACTGCAAAATCATCTCTCGTAGCTGAAGTCAAGGAAAGGCAGTACGAGGACCCAGAGTTGGTCGAGTTGAGAGAGCGAGTTCTGCAACAGAAGAAGCTGTTGTTAGAGCTCAAGGGAGATGCGGTTCTCATATACAAGGGTCGTCTGTGTGTTCCAGATGTAGCAAGGCTACGAGACAGGATTATGTCAGAGGCATATTATTCGTGGTACTCCATTCATCCTGGGTCGACGAAGATGTATCATGACATTAAGGATATGTACTGGTGGAACGATATGAAGAAGAACATTGCCGAGTTTGTCGCCCAGTGTCCTAGTTTCCAGCAGGTGAAGGTAGAGCATTAGAAGCCCGGAGGGCTAATGCAGACTATAGAGATCCCGACATGGAAATGGGAGGCGATAAACATGGACTTTGTCACGGGTTTACCTCATTCTCATCATAAGTTCGATTCTATATGGGTGATAGTTGATAAGATCACAAAATCAGCTCATTTCCTACCGGTTAGATCTACATATACAGCAGAAGATTATGCAAAGTTATATATTAAGGAGATTGTGCGGCTACACGGAGTACCAGTATCCATTATATCTGATTGTGGGGCCCAGTTTACAGCATATTTTTGGAGGTCATTTCTGAGAGGTCTAGGGACTTAGGTGAATCTCAGCACAACTTTTTATCCACAGACTGATGGACAAGCCGAGCACACAATTCAGACGCTCGAGGATATGTTACGAGCAAGTGTGTTGGATTTTAAAAGAAGTTGGGATGAACATCTACCTCTTGTCGAGTTTGTATATAATAACAGTTACCACTCCAGTATCCAGATGGCTCCTACGAGGCTTTGTATGGGCTTAAGTGCAGATCTCCTATAGGTTGGTTTGATGTTGGATAATCTGGGTTACATGGGCCAAACCTAGTTCAGCAGGCCGTAGAGAAAGTAAAGCTTATCCGGGAGCGACTGTTGACAGCTCAGAGTCATCAGAAGTCATATTCTGACGTGCGGCGATGAGACTTGGAGTTCGAGGTTAATGACCGGGTATTCTTAAAGGTATCCCCTATGAAGGGCGTGATGAGGTTTGGCAAGAAAGGAAAGCTTAGCCCACAGTATATTGGGCCTTATAGGATCATTCGGAGAGTGGGCCAAGTAGCTTATGAGTTAGAATTGCTCTCAGAACTGGAGTCAGTCCATCAGGTTTTTCACGTATCTATGCTACGGAAGTGCATTGGTGATCTTACCAGAGTGGTGCCCACGAATGATGTACAGATTATAGAGGACTTGTCATACGAGGAAATTCCAGTTGCCATCCTAGACCGACAAATTTGCAAGCTACGAAATAAGGAGGTAGTCTCCGTGAAGGTTTTATGGAGAAGGAAGAATGTGGAAGATTTGACGTGGAAAGCGGAGGTAGAAATGAAGTATAAATACCCCCACCTATTTCAAACTGAAGATATGGCTCGAGATGGGATGCTACAACACAACTCTATTCAGGCTAGTAGGTCATCAGGTAAGCTTACGACTGTGTGAGGCAAAGTGTTGCTGTTTATAGATATTGGCCATGTGTGGCATGTATAATATGTTTTCTGGTTGCGTGCATGTTGTTTATAGTCTAGTGTATGGAGGAGACTCTGGCAAAAAAAATTCCAAAGCCTCTAAGAGTAAACATCCGAGGACGAATGTTCCCAGGGGGGAATGATGTAACACCCTATATTTTTGTACACAAAACTGCGTCGTGAGCAAACTAATGTAGGACCAAAAATGAGATCATCTTTGAAAATATATAAAGTAAGTTAATCATGTTACCTTGGAAGTTATAAATATTGAAGATCATGAACAACAAGTACAAAGAGGGTTAGAAGGTTCAGAAGCTAAAGGAATTGAAGAAAATAATTTTTCGTCGAAAGTCGACAAGTTGGGAATGTTATAGCATGTACTTTTGGGGTAAAACCAGGGTGTTTAATATGATAAGGAGGTTATGTTATGATTTATGTTAGTCGTATGATAGTCGTGTGTTATATTTTGAAGTCAAGCGAGTGGTGGAACAAAAGTCGATGAAAGTCATCACAAGTTACGTTCATAAGTTTTACTGAAACTTTGAGTCAAATATAACTGCGATTGTTTCCCAATATACTTAGATTTTTGGGGTGTTCAACCCATAAAATTAAATATCTATGAGTCTATTTTATAACTCATTAAACCGTTTGTCAATACGATATCGGAGTAGAGAGATATGTGCGTTTTTGCGAGACTGCGCAGACTGTCACCTACTTGCTTAAACACGAATCCAAAATGGGCCAGTTCGGGTCATCCAAAGAGGTATTTTTAAATACATATCCCCTTCATATATTAGACTTATAATAGGGAAAAATAACCAGACATAATCTCTGCAAAAATCCTCCCAAAACTTTTCCACAAACCCCAATTAATTTTCTCTTCCTTTCAAGTTCTAATTGGAGGTAAAACCTAGAGTTTGAAGAACCAAGATATGAGCTGAGTTATCCAACAAATCAGGTAAGTTTACTGCTCTATTCATCCATTTTTTTCTTCTGTAGATGCATAGTAAGTCGTTCTATATTTGTAAGAACTCACGGGACGGTGATCGGAAGCCGTGAGTTCGAGTTATTCACTTGTAGCAGACTGTTTTGTGGACTGTTTTGTGTTACTGCTGGGCTGTATGTTTTACTACTATTTTGTGGAGTTTTGGAGGAGGAAGGGTGTGGAGAAACACCACATAAATGCAGGGTGGTGGGCTGGTCGTTCGTCGTAATATTTTCGAGCTATTTGACACTACTACGGTGGTCGTTTTGTATATGAAGACATTGGGGGTGTGTTGGGCTGTTTTATAGTATTTTGTGGTGTATATAAGGTTGAAAAATAATGTATATAAGTTGTTATTGTTGCGTTCTTGTGTTATTGGTGTTATCCTGAATTTGGAGGAAGTAAGGATTATAGAGGAGATGCTGCCCATTTTAATACAAAATAAGCTTGTCGTTCGTTGTGCGATAGTTGTACCTTTCGTAACTTAATGATAGTATTATTATCGTTGTTGTACATTAAGGTGCAAAGAGGCGAGTTCGACTTGGTGATTGGAAATATTGTGATAAGGTATGTTAAGGCTAAACCTTTCCTTCATTTGGCATGATCCCGTAACTACATATGTTTGACAACGAGACATAGAGAGAAGTTCGTATTCATGAATTTAGTCACATTATCCTAGTCTCAGAAGTTACAGTATTCTCCCTTATCGTGACTTTATATTCAGTTAAGTATTATTTTCTTCCAGTCAAGAGAGCAGAGGGTCTATATATATATATATATATATAAAGAGAGAAGAGAGCATATATATGCAGTATTACAGTATTTTCATTACCATCGAGCTATAATCGATGGGCAGGCCCTATTGGGCAACCTCTGATCAGATGGTAAGTTATATACCGAGCCTACTATGGCTGAGTGCCTATGAGCGAGCCCAGGATAGTCGAGATACAGAGCCTAGTATGGCCGAGCGCCTATGAGCGAGCCTACTACGGCCGAGCAGTTACACATACCGAGCCTTATAGGTCCGGACATTTATTTTACTTACTATATAGAAAGAGTTGAGTCTTTATCAGCAAGTAAGTATATCTCCAGATCATCTTTGACTCGCAGTTACTTTCAGTTATTATATTATTAGTTCAATTTTAATTTTCAGTTATGTTATTGCCTTACATACTCGGTATATTATTTAGTACTTACGTCCCTTTTCTGGGGACGCTGCATTTCATGCGTGCAGATTCAGATAGACAGACGGGTAGACCTCCTCAGTAGGTGCTCCCCGAGTTCAACCTGATCGGTAAGCTCCACGTCCTTCGGAGTTATCGGGTCTAGGGTTTCATGTACATCTTTTGTATGTATGTGTATATGTTATGGGTAGGTCGGGCCCCTGTTCCGATCATAATATATCCATCAGTAGAGGCTTGCAGACATATCTTGTCAGTTAGTGCAGTATGCTGGGCGTGTAGGCCTGGTATGTATATTTTAGTGGTTTGTCAGTTGAAGTAGTTATGACGGCCTTGTCGGCCCAGTTTTATATTGATGTTTAGTCAGTGCTAGTTTCAATTCAGTTTTATATTTTGCTTCGCAAATTGTCTTGCAATATGGCCCCATGGCCAAATTATGACATTATATGTTCAGAGTACTTTAGTCGCAATTTGGTACGCTAGGTTAGGTGAGGCACCGAGTGCCGGTCTCGCTCCCAGGTTCGGGACGTGATAGTTTCGCAGCTCTGTTTGAGGGCGGTTATGAGGTTGGTTGGTAGGTCACTTGTTATCCTCACTCTTTTTTCTCGGTTACCTGCCATGTTAGATTGTGTACAAGGAAAGAGAATAGATCTTGGTCTTTGTGACATTAGTGACCGACGTTATTTATAGATCTAGAGGAGACTAATCGTTTAGCTAAGAAATCCCCACAGACATCTCCAGATTGTTTGACCCAAAAACGTAAATCTTGGTTTAAATAATTAATTTCAGTTAAACATAGGTTAATCTTAGTTATGAATAATATCCTCAGATCATGTAAATCAAAGAAAGTAGTTAAATGACGTTTATGAGTACAATAATGATTCTATGAAATAAATGCCTTTTACTATCAAGAATAACATCAATGTGTATGATATTCAATAAATGACAATATAATGGCACTCATGTAATTAAGAGGAATAATCTAATCAGCAAGAGGTGGAACAAAAGAACCTTCTACCTAACAATGATTGAACGATAGATCCTCGAACGATTGAGGATTCCTCGGATATGACGAGAATCTTAGTAAAAAGTAAAGTCTTGTATTGAGTGAAGAATGAATCTTTTTCAAAGTGTTAGTTCTTACAATTGAGTCTCACGTGCCTTTATTCTCTCTCTTTTTTCTATTTATATCAGATATATCCCTAGTAAACCCTAATAGTACATACACAGAGAATATCCATAGAATATTCTCTTTAGTACCCTATTTCGAAAACTAGCCGTTACAGCATCATCGACGGTGCCCAACCTCGACCATGATTGGCACCTCGACCACGACTCATGTCGACTCTTCGGCTATGAGCTTTACTGCTTCCTGATCCATCTCGACTAACGGCAGCTCGAGAACCCTTTCCTTAGTATTATCTTATTTCAAATATTTTAGAATGGATTTTGACCCATACATTGATCTGTTGTCCTTCTTATCCGTGAACTCCCCAATCATTTTTGAATTCTCCCAACATTCAACTTCCTCTCTGAGTACTGTAGTTGATCTTCTGAAGAGTCTTCTACCTGTCTCCAATTTTTTAACTTCCCGATATATATTCTGGATGTTATGTAAGCTGACTGAACAATCTTACCCACGTCTTTTTTTGAATGATACATTGTTATGTCCCTTTTTACTAATACAGAGCAGACAAACAATCAAAAATACTACTAATTCTTACGTAATGTATGTGTTAAACCAAATAATTTATTTCTAGAGTTACGAATTAAAGTAACAACAAATATCATAACCCTAACAAATGTTTAAATAACAACCGAATGTCGATTGGAAGTTGTTAAGTGTTAATTTCCTCGCAAGAGACGTTGTCAACATTTCATAACCCAACCGTCACGTAAGGAGACTAATTAATACTAAGAGAAAACTAGAAATGAATGAAAGGGAAAGGCAAGAAATGGACATTGACTTGGAAATTTCACAAGTCTTCCTAATTTTGCATTAGTTAATAACCAGAGACGAGTACAGGCATTTCACACCTCAAATTTTCAAACTCAACAAAGAAACACGTCTACAAATGCCAAATAATATGTATATGAAAATTCAGCCACCTACATAATTATAAAGGATTGCCTGCTCTGCACACTGCAGTGTAGCTTTGATTGGCAAAAGCAATTTTCGCCTTCTAGCCATCAGTCGTTGGATTATATTTTGATCAATTCGAAAATGGGAAAGATGGTGTGCGCTGAGGTGGATGGAGGCAACGGTTTGGATGTCAGCCCATTTTTCATAGCTCTCATTATTGCTGTGCTCTTCTTATTCATTTCATGCATCAGTCCACCACCTCGTCGCAGATTTGTTGCTGTCTCTCGATTCTAATTGAATTTGCTGCGTACAATCAAGAGGACTAGATCTAGCTAAAGCTTCCCATTGATCTTTGATTTTGCTGCTCTTACTTTGGATAATTATTTTTCTTTTTTCATTTGCCTAGTCTGTAAGCGAATTGGGATTACTTTTAATAAATTCTCATCTTTGGGACAAGAATTCATGCTTTCATCGTCCCTTCTCACTGCTTGTTTGCCTGATTTTATTGAGTTCAGAGATGATTGCGGGAGGACTAATTTTTTAGCCCATTACAAATGTTATTTTAATCACATAAGAGCTTTCTAAATATAACACAAAAGATTTTTGTAGGATTATTTTCTTTTATCCAATACGTGTAGAAGATGGACTTAATTAAAGGTCAATTATCGACTAGTAGTCATCAATGCGTTATATTTACTTTTCGAAACCAAGACTTACCCACACGAGATGTTTACACTAAATTATAGTATTAAGTTACCATAATTGACCATGATTTAGTAAAAGCCACAAACAGATGTCATGCATCAATATAGATATAATATAAATGTTCGATGTGGGCAAGTTTTTGCGCTCCCTGTAAAATCTTCACAAGTTGCAAAATTCTGAACTAAGTAAAAACTAGCACTCTCTATTCTCTAAGTGAATGAGTTATCAGCAAACAAAATATTGCACCACAATACAGCACTGCACGATAATCTCCAGTTATTAATAACAAAAACGGATTCAGAAATCAGAACTATTTTACCTAATGTGTACAAAATCTAATATAAACATATATTTGATAAAATCTCAAGTTGTATATATAGTTCTAACTTCAAACAGGAATTACACTGGCAGCAGGCACTACTCTGCTACATATTTGCGGTCCTTTGATTTTCTACTCAAGTGGAATGTGGGCTCATCAATATGTCTGATGATGGGTTAGAATTTGGGCAAATGACACAAATAGGATATTTTTGTGCTACAATTAATTTTTTTATTCCAGTACTAGAAGTTTTAGGAAAAAACCCCGCGCCATAATTTTAAAGTAGGTGGGGCTCGATTTTCCTTAGCAGCAATTATGGTAATCGTCAGAATTTTTTCAGCACTGTGGTTGAAAATTCTAGTGATCGTCTGAATTCCTGATGCTTCAAAAATCTTCGGGAGCACGCTTAAATTTCTGGTGCAAGACTATTTCTTAAAAATAGTTTTTAGCAGGGTCAAAATATAAACAGTGTTTAAATAAGTTCATGTAGCATAATTTCTTAGTGTAATTTATACATTATTTTAAGGTAAAAATAGCACGGGCTAGCCAGTTTTCGGAATGGTCATTCAAAAATAGCCGGCGTTTGCCAAGTCATTGAAAAATAACCACTATTTTGCTACAATAGAGACCGGTCCAGCATAATATACTGGGGTTCGGTGCACCTGTGTATGAACTTCCAGCATATTATGCTGGAACTCCAACACGCAGAAAGTTCCAGCATAATATACTGGAGATTCGAGCACCTGTATATGAACTTCCAGCATACTATATTGGACCAGTATACTTTGCTGGAACTCCATTATATTATGCTGGAGTTCCAGTATATTTATGCTGAAACTCCAGTATAATATACTGGAGTATTTTTTGGATTTTGAACAGTGTTTTTCTTCAAATTTATCTTTACATGAAAGATGGCTAAATTTCGATTACTTTGAAAGTGTGACTATTTTTGAATGACCACTTATAAATCTTGGCTATTTTTGAATTTTTCCTAGTTTAAGAAGACCGAGGCCCAACTACCGAGACTTCTAAGATAGCTAGGTCCACAATGGTAGACAAGCGAAGTGCACAAATATACGTTTTTAGGATTACTATTTTAAAAATAGTTAAAATTTACATTTGTTTTTGAAATTTAACCATCTTAGAATCAAACTTCAGACCGTCTGAAGTTTGAACTACCAGAGCGTAATTTCAGGTCAAATTAAGCTTCGGCAAGATCTTAAGAAGAAGAAGGAGGAGAGAAAGAAAGCAGTCTGAAATTTGACAAATCTGACTTATAAACTGGCTAAGTTTTAAATAATCTATCTAAAAGCTGCTTTCTGGTGCCACTAAAGATCGGACCTATAACTGCACTTGGAAATTTATGGAGTAGTTGTATTTTTTGTTCATTTGGCCTTTTGTAGTTGTAATTGCTATAAAACTTCAATACTTTAAATTATGAAATAAGAAATTTATCTTAATGAAGTTTTGATAATTTAAAAAGAAATTTCATAATGTGGAGTATTACTTGAATAGTCTAACAAAATTTCTGTATACGATAAAAATCGGTCTCAGAAGATGGGTGAATTAGGAAGCAACACGTGTCAATCAACCGTGATTCAACCATATTCACACCGGATACACACCTGTGGCCGGCTAAGATGTTGACACCGAATACAAATATGTGACCGGATAAGAAGCAATTCAAAATGTGACTGTTACATAAGACCCCAAGATTCCTCCAACCTTTATTAGGCTTTATTACCTTTTTACCTTTTATTGTAGCATTAATATCGGTGATTAATAGGGTATAATTGATAGACCATACACCCCATAACTCTAGTATAAATAGAGGCTTTCATTCTATTGTAAGACATCAAGAAATACTGATATAAAAAGACTAGAATCCTTTCTCTCAAGCTTTATACAAGCGTTGTCAAGATTTACTAATTATTCTTGATCTCGGTGGAAACATTCTAAAGTTTAGGCTTGTTTCTTCTTCAATTATCTTTATTTACTCTTTTTGCATTATGTTATTTTACTTTATCGGATCAATTTAATCCACGTGTCTATAACCACGTTATGAATTTAATTGTACAATTTTTTTAGTAAACAATTTGGCGCCCATCGGGGGATTTAGACAATTATGGTATTATTTTGATCTATTCATTTTTTACTAGCGTATATTGAAGCTTTTATGTTGTAAGTATAAAACAGCTATGATACCCAGTGTGAACAACATCTTTCAATATTGGAACAAACAACGAGCAAGAGGATGTATTCCAGCGTGATAATTCAACTACTGAAACTCGCAATGAAGAGATGAAACAACACCGGTTCGCGAAGAACAAAATCCTCGGAATGTGAGAAGTCCAACTCCCAACGATATGGACGATGAACATGTTGTTGAAACGGTAAAAGTTTTGAGAGCACAACAACAAAAAATTATGGACCATCTCTCAAGACATAACCGGATAATGACTGAGTTCAACAAGTAATACCGGGGGTTCCAAATTATTCAAATGGTGGAGTTCGAGTCCCTCATGGCGAACCTATTAATGAAACGACACTAAAAATCGGTAACGCTGTTACCGGAGAGGAGTTTAGAACAAACAACAATCAACGGATCTGGAAATGAAAACAACGCAAACAATTCTTTCAAAGCCGATATCATGAGATGTATGAGAGAAATAAATTATCGAATGGATCAAAATGCTAAGGAATTTCATGCCCGGATTGATCAGATCCCGAGAGCACCTCCGGTCCTAAAGGGCTCGGATTCGAAGAAGTATATACAACTGCCGTTCAAACCCTATGCGGCTCTAGAGTTGATTCCAAAGAAATTCAAGATACCGGATATTCCAAAATATGATGGAACATCGGATCCACAGGAACACATCAACACTTAAACTATAGTTGTGAAGGGAAACAATTTGTCCCAACACGAGATCGAATCTGTCTTGTTGAAGAAATTTGGCGAAACTCTAATAAAAGGGGCTTTAACATGACATTCTCTTTTACCTGAATACTCAATTGATTCTTTTGAAATACTTGAAGATTCTTTCATTAAAGCCCACACTGGAGCGAGAAAAGTTCAAGCTAGGAAAGTAGATATTTTCGGAATCATTCAAGGACTCTTAGAGTTTCTATGAAAGTTCATGATCCGATTCCAAAAGGAGAGCATGTTGTTGCCGGTAGTACTGGATTAATGGGCGAAAAAAGTATTTACCAAGGGTCTTAATCCCTCAAGCTCCGATGCTTCAAGGAAGTTAAAAGAGAGTTTGTTAGAATTTCGAGAAACAACTTGGGCAAATATTCATAACAGATATGAGCCAAAGATTTGTGTAGAAGGTGACCAGGTAATTACATTGACATCTTCTACAATCTAGAATCAAGGTCACCGAAATTTGATAGAAGGCATTCCAGACACTGTTTGAGCCATATCGATTAGAATCGCTGAATGACATGAGGCATGAACGTTCCCGTAGCAAATAATGTCAACAAACACTAGGGACTGGTGCATTAGAGCAACAGAAACCACAACAATAAGTACCGGAAGTACCTGAAAATGGCTCTGGAACAGTTCATACAGGATACCGAAGATAGCCCGAACTGGCTCCGGGATAAAGAAAAGAACTGGGGACTGCCAAATAAAGGACTGATCAGCCCCGGGGAAAAAGAAATAGAAGGAATTAGAATTCAGAACCAGCTAGACCCAATGGATGTCAATTCGGCCACAATTCTCTTGCAAGATATTTTTGTTTATTTCCCGTTAACTGTCGTATATGCATAGCGTAAACACTTGTGTACGTCCAAGTAATGGAATAAAACAAAACTTGCACTTTCTAAAAATATTCTTGTATATGTTTGAATGAACAAAATCATTCTTAATATTTGCTTATAAACACAACTTTTAAAAAATTAGTATTTTAAATATTAACTTATTTTTAATAGAATTTTAATTTATTTTTACTTTTAATGTTAATCGTAGAACATAAAACTTGAAAACAAAAAAAATAGTTTCATTTTTTATTTCTATTTAATTAGAGTTATTAGTATTTTTATAGGGATGTTATTTTAATATTGTTATGCTCTATTTTCCTCTACTATTAATCTAGTATAATCTTTACAAAAAACACCAAAAATAGTTTCACAATATAATGTAGTTTATTTTAATTAATTAGTGTTGATTTTTTACATTTTATAGTATATCTTGTATTATTTTAGAAGGAAGAATTAAGGTTTTGAAGCCCATAAATTTCAGATTTAAGAAGCCTACTTTGAATTAATTTTGGAGGAAAGTTATCCCAATTCGGCCTAACCTTGTCCCCAATTCCTTAACCCGCAACCTCTAGCCTAGACGACCCGACCCATCAGCCCATCTCCCACTTAAAATGAAAAATACATCTCACCCATTCAAATTCTTTCCATCAAAGGGCTGATATTTATTTTCCACACCAAATATAAACCCCTTTATCATATTTCACACCCAAACCTTAAACTTCCTAACCTAGCCGCACACCACCCTTCTCTTCCCTTATGCCGCCGTCTACCACCCAATCTTTTCCAAACTCGGATGAGATCACCCGAACCCACTCGCCCATGGTCCCCCTCTCATTCTCGACGTCACCCAAACCCTAACAAACTCTGACACAAGAATATTCCTGCATGTGATTATCATATTTCTTATTCTCTCTTGGACAAATATTGGAAAAATGAGAGCTAAAGGATAAAGATATTTTGATCATAGGTTTTCACTTATCTAAAGTCGGTCCATCCAAAGGGAATTTTGGATTTTGGAGGTTTTTGAGATTTTTAGAGATGATTTTCGGATTTCTTCTAGAGTAAGCATAGAAGGTTCGAGAGGGGGATAAAGATGATTTTCAGATTTTTCAAGGAAGAAAAACACACACACGAATTCAGAGAGAGAATTTTTTTTTGAAAAAAGCTAGGGTTTCAGAAAAAAGGGGTCTTCTTCTGATTCTTCATTTTTTGGAATTCTGCTTTCAGTTTTTCTTCAAACACCAGAAAAGTCAAAAAAATCAAAAAGAAAAAGAAAAATACATACACGACAAAAAAAGGCTTCAATTTTCGAGTTAGCTTGAATTCTAATTCCAGTTGTTTCTTTTGGTTTTAATTCCGAAAGGGAGATTATTTGAGGTTCGAGGTTGATCGAAGTGTTGATTCAAGGTCGAGTTCGTGGCTCTTGAATCTTGTTGCATTGTAGGTGCTGTCTTCTTCAGACTTTCATTGCCGGATTCGCCTATATTTGATTTTAAGCAAAATTAATCAAAGTCTCTTGCATTCAGGTTACTTCTAATTTCCGCATCTCTATTTTCAGGTGTTGATTTAAATTATAATAAGAGCCTAAGGATAAATGGTTTAGAACAGTCTAGTCATCTATTTAGTTAAGTGAAGTAATCAAGCTCGAATATTAGTAAAAGCAATTTTATTAGATTTCAGTCTAGGTGAATTTCCTTTCATATGCAGATATGATTTTGTGT
Source organism: Nicotiana tabacum (assembly GCF_000715075.1). NCBI lineage: Eukaryota > Viridiplantae > Streptophyta > Magnoliopsida > Solanales > Solanaceae > Nicotiana > Nicotiana tabacum. Next base: position 62,753,351 of record NC_134098.1, read on the forward strand.
GTGTTTGAAATGTCTCTTAATGTGAAATTTGCTTGGTTTCAATATGTTCAGTTGGAGTCGAATTTGATTCTGGGTTGGGTAAATCTCTTGGAGTATTTTTGGTGTCGCATTTAAGTTCAAACCTTCTTGGAGCATGTTACTGCAGTTCATGAATATTTTTGCTTGTTTTGTTAAGTTTAAACTTGAAAATATGAAGTTTGAAATTATCTTTTGATGTTCTCTGCCTATTCTTGTGTCAATTAGCACCGAATTTTATCTTTCCGTAAAAGTTAGTGTCGAGCTGCTTTATACTTGATATGTTTAGGAACAAGTTCAGAGGATCCTCGTTTGTTTGCTAAGTCTAAACTTGAAATAAGTTTTTGAGATCTACTTTGGTGATTATTCATTCATTATCGGGCTAGCCTTTCAGTTTAAGAATGTAAATCAAACTCAAATTTGCTTGGTTTTGACATGCTTTGTTTGAGGTTTGTGCAGCTATGCAACTGTCAAACGATCCATGGATTATTAGTGTATTTTTCTTGAGCTTGTTGTGAATATTTGAGTTCAGTCTGCCAGTATCAGCTGAAGCGAGTTCCGAAAACTTTGTTTGATATTCTTTCCCTGTCATCTTGTTACTACGCTGATTGGGGATCACATTCTGATGGTTTCTTCTTTTCTGTTAGAATATGCTAATAGTTTAGTTGAGGTCTAAAGTCAGTTTGAATTCATGCTAGTTTCACGCTTGACTTATTTCTTTCTTAATTGAGTCCACATTCCATGACTAGAATTGTTGCATTCTTTGTAAGAATTGTGGTTCCCCGTTAATTTAATCGTTCAGCCTTTTAGTAGTCGAGTGGCATTTGTGAAAATAGTGCTATAGGAATGGGATAGTAAAATAATAGCGTATCTCAATATGCTTTAAAGCCACATTTTCTTTTATTTTGTCCTGTTCTAGTTCTCAACTTATTTCAGATGCTTTACCTTCTAAGTGTTTGTTTGGACAATATTTGTTGGAATAATTTGGGACGTGGGAATGGGAAAGACTTAGCCCATTAGTGTTTAATTCGTCTACATGCTCTAGGATTGGGCTCGATCTAAATACATGAAGTTGATAAGTTAAATGAACATGATCATGAATTGAATTCTCTTTTAGTTTCTCTTATTTACTTATTCTTATTTTTATTTTTCGCTAGTATTATGTTTAGGCCGATCATATTTGGGTAGGTAAACTTTTAAGGCGTTTATGTTTAGTTTCTTTTGAGGCGAGAGGTTATCCCTTTAGTTAATTATATTATCCGGAGAATGCCCGGAAGAACTGGTAAATATTTTAGAGGCCGTGATGAGCATCGTGGAGGAAGCATAGTGTAGGTTAGTTTAGGACTTTTCTTGTCTTTTCTTTTCTTCTTCTTTTATTAGGCGGGGATAACGTTGAACCTCTTGTGTGTTTATTTTGATTTTGTGTGTTTTTGTCTCAATTAGAATATTTTTTTAAATCCAATTAAATCAAGTACGCAGCCGTGACTTTCACGGGACTTGGGGAATGCCTAACACCTTCTCTCCGAGTTAAATAAATCCCCTTACTTGGAATCTTTGGGGCAAATTAGTTTGGAGTCAAATGTGTTTTAAAGGAAAAATTACTTTTTATGGTGACTTGGCACATCAAAATCTTATGTCAAGTGGCGACTCTGAAAAGTCTCTTTTGAACATAATTTTTGTCACTTTCAATTTGAAAATCCTTTTGAGCCTTAAAACCCACTTCTATATATTTTAAAGAGGGTTAAGGAAAAAAAAGGGGTGTGACAGCTTTGGCGACTCTAAAAAATCTCTTTTGAACACAATTCTTATTACTTTCGAATTTGTAAACCCTTTTGAGCCTTAAATATCAGTTCTATATATTTTAAAGAGGGTTAAGGAAAAAAATGGGTGTGACAGCTTTGATGACTCTGTTGGGGAGTTGTAGGTTCACTTGATCTTGTTGGCTTTTTAGGATATTCGATTGAGGTGTTTGTTTCCTTTATTTGCTTTGTTTATTTTATTTGTTTGTCTTATTTTCTGTTTTTTGTTGTTTATTTGTTTATCGCTTTTCCTTATGTTTTTACTGCTTTATAAATTGTCATAATCCGAATTGCCTTGTCTAGTGAACCCCAAACTTAGGTCAGCCTTTATGTCATTCTTATTTGCATCATATCATTTAGACCTAGTAGGGCTCGGTCCCAGGCACCGTGTCCCTTTGTAGGAGACTTATCCAAATTATGTCAAAGTGGCTCCGTGGCCCAAAAAGATATTTAATTATCCCTATGTGCTACATGCTGCATTTTTATGGGTAAAAAAGTCATTTGGCGGACCGATGTTTCTTTGGGGCAAAAAATATATTTCTCCAAATCAGTTGTTTTTTTTTCAAATTCTCTCCCATATCGAATTTTCACGAACTACGCATACTTGATTCTCGTCTTTCGGGACGGGATGCGTAGGCATCCCACATTGGGTCCGGTCTTCCTCATCTTCCTAGTAAGCCTCAAGTTCTTGGTTTCGGGGGTCGTAATCAAGTCTTGCATGTCTAGCCACGCTTGGCCACATAAGCTGTTTTTGAAAAATAGGGCTATTTTCGCAAAATTAGCTTGTTAACCCATGTCTCAGAGTCCTAAGTCCACAACAAGGCATCCTCTCAGTTTAAGGCCCATTCCTGTTGAGTTTGCATGCTTAGCCATATTTTGCCACATAGGCCATTTATACAAAGTGGGGTCATTTTTGTAAAGTAATTTTAGAGACCGTAATTTCTGGGAGATTGGGGGCCGTATAGGCCTTCATGAGGTATTTTCCATGTCTTAGAGGTCGTCCTAGCCGAGTTTGCACTTCTAGCCACCTTTTGGCCACGTAGGCCACTTTGCAAAAATAGCTTCAATCATGTCTTGCATGTGTCCAATAGGAAGGGTTGTTATCTCAAATAGTGTCCTGAGTCACTAACTCTATTTGGTCTTATTTTTCTCATTTAGGACTACGCTTTTCCAGAACTACGCTTGGTCTGATTCATGTGAAAATTGATACGTAGGCAATCTACATCGGGTTCGATCGAATTATTTTTTTTACAAAAAAAGATGACGTTATGGGATGTGAGAAATGAGAGGAAAGAAAAAAATGATAAGGAGAAAGAAATAGAGAGGAAAGAAGATGATGTAAGCCAATAAGCGTTAAAGAGAAAATAAAAGAGGAAGGTTGGAACGAGCAAATTGGGATGATGCCATATGACTTACGACCCTCAAAGTCATTCTAGAACCGTTATTTATTGCTCGGTGCATTGCACGTAATGCGATATTATTATCTAATAAATGCCCTAACGCTAACATGCTGACTTAGTTTTGCTCCTCTTTGTTATCTTTATTATTATTATAATTCAGGAAGGTGGTTAGTTTGTGGCACTCTGGCGAGTCATCCATACAACACTAGGTCAAAGCGCACGGCAGTCATGGCTAGCAAAGAATTAGTCACAGGTGTTGTTGACCCATCGAGGGAGATTGTGGAATCGGAATCTGTGTTGAAAGAAGAGGTCCAAAGGTTGAAACAGCAGATGACAGAGATGTATCAGGCTTGGATCAGGAGGCATCCTCCACTCTCATTCCCCACTAACTACATAGAAAATCCTACCACCATCCCACTACTATCGGAAGCCCAGATTCCCACTACTGTCGATCTTTCCCCACAACATGCACCAGACTTTACCCCTTACCACAACTACCCTAGCACATCGTCCCAACCTCTTCATGCTCCACCAGCCAAAACAACCTCATATCCTACTCCATTAACCACTCATGTTTTTGTAGCTCCTCCACAAGCTACCATCCATCGATCTTCTAGTGAACCCGCGTTCAAAGTTCCTGATGCCCAATACTATGCTCCAGAACCAACTTTCAAGGTGTCGGATCCCTATTGCTATAGCCCTCACTTCGAGCCTCCCGTTGAAACTGAAAAGCCTGCTAAGAATGTGGAGCAAGACGATATATCCAGGTAGGTGAAGAGTCTAGAGCAGTCTTTGAGAAACATGCAAGGAATAGGGAGCCAAGTAAGTGTGTCTTACAAGGACTTATGCTTGTTCCCTGATTTTCAACTGCCCGCTGGATTTAAGATGCCAAAGTTTGACTTGTATGACGGACATGGGGATCCAGTGGCTCATTTGAGAGGTTATTGTAGCAAGATGAGAGGGGCCAGCGGGAAAGACGAGCTGTTAATGGCCTATTTTAGTCATAGCTTGATTGGTGTTGCCTTGGAATGGTACACCCGACAAGATGCGTGCAGGTGGTACATATGGGACGATATGGCTGAGGCCTTTTCCCGGCACTTTCAGTACAATATAGAAATTGTCCTGGATCGCCTGTCCCTGACCAAGATGCAAAAGAAGCCTAATGAAAGCTTTAGGGAATACAGATCAGATGGAGAGAATAAGCTGTCCAGGTCAATCCTCCGATGGAGACGAGATGGTTAAGTATTTTCTCCAAGCTTAAGAGCCTACTTACTTTGGCCACTTGATCTTAGTCATGGGTAAGCCTTTATTGATGTGGTAAAGATGGGAGAAATGGCGGATGAGGGACTCAAGTCAAGCAAGATCATGAGCTACTCCACTATAAAAGCAACCACGCAGGCAATCTAGAATGGAAGGTTTGTTAGGCAAGAAGAAAAATGATGATGTTGCAATGGTTATCTCTGGACCATGGCGTGGCCCAAGGGGTCTGCCTCACCAGTACACTCAGCCTCTACCCCAACCCCAAGACTACACCCAAGCTCCATATAATCCACCCCAACATAATTTCCCACCACAAGACCCTCAATACTCAGTCAGACCACCCTAGTACCATGTTCACCACGCACAATCATATGCTTAACCCCCTCCTTACCCGCAATGGCATGCGCCAGCCCCACAAAACCCTTATCCACCCCCACAACCCTAACAAAACCCTACTGGCCTAAACTTTCGACCCAGGCCGGAGTATAAAAGAGAAAGGCAGCAACAGAAAGAAACTTTCACCCCTCTTGGAGAGCCCTGTGCCAATTTATTTCAAAGGTTGAGGTAATTGGATGTGCTGAGGCCGATTGAGGCAAAGATACCGAATCCACCCCCAAAGAACCTTGATTATTCTCTGAGGTGCACATATTGTTCTAATGCCCCGGGGCACGACATAAAGAAGTGTTGGAATTTGGAGAGGGCAATCCAAGATCTTATTGACACAAATCAAATTGTAGTCCAGAGCCCGAATACGCCAAACATCAACCAAAATTGCCAGCCCATGCAGAGACACACATGATTGAACTAGTTCGTAAGGATGGGGAGTTCGGGAATTCTTCCAAGTCCGTTATGACGGCGCCAAAAACTTGTCGCTCCCAAACGCATACGCAAGTATACGTGATCGTACAAGTAATAAAATGATAAGTTGAGTGTCGAACCCAAAGAGACTTGTATCAACTACCCACTAAAATCACCAAGATTGTTATTCAGTTAAGCCAAAATCGAGTTCAAGAATATGATTATACTAAACTATAATTCTAAGTAGTAACTAAATTATCAAGTAGTAAGATAATTGTGTATTCAGTAGAGACAGATATTCCAGGGTTGTGATCGATTCGCCAATCCTATTGTGTTCTAGTTAACTCTCCCTTTCATACAATTCACTCATGGTTGCTAATTAATCGAACAGTTGCTCTCATAACCTTCTCCCGAAGTACTACTCGCCTATTCAAAATAGATTAACACTTATATTCCTATGGAATCAATCTATCAAGAACGCATTAAGATTACGATATTTAATTAAGCACGGTGACTAGGTATATTCCTATCCTAACCACAAATCCGCCCTCCTAAGAGTTAAGATCGTGCTCTCTTCAATTCTTCTCTAATCTAAACACGACTTTCCCAAGCATAACATAGATAGTAAATAGAACCTAACTGCTGGCCAGATAATTAAGCAATTAATCACAGAATTGAAGAAACAACTATATATTAGTGAATTGTAATAGAGGTTAAGTCAACATTAAACAACAATATTCATGGCTAAATCACAACCCCAGAACGATGGGTTTTAGCCACTCATGTTCGTAATAATAATTTTCCAAGTAGTTTGCATAAACAAACTACAAAGAAAAGATAAAGGGAAGAAGAACTCTATGATTTTCTCCTCCACAAGTTGTCCACGTTATATTCTTGCCTTAGGTCACAAAACTCTCCTAAGAATGGTATTTAATGACTATTTATATGTGTAGGGAAAAGACCCAAATGAAATAACAAAGTCCAAAACCAAATAGGAAACAAAATAGGCTTTAAAAACTCGAAACACTCTCGCTACAGGCCTCGTCTCGCGAGGCAAAATGCCTGGTCCACCTCGCCTCAGCCCGTGCACCGCAACCTCTAACGCGCACTTTCCACTGTGCGACGCATGCTCTATAGCGTGCTAGAATGCTCGCGTCGCCCACTATATCACCTTCAAAATGGCTTGCTACGCTTGCTTTTGCTTACATTTTTGATTCTGTTGCTTTGTCTTTCTTCTTTCCTATTTCACTGCTTCGTTCCACTTTCAAGTTTCAATTCTTCTTTCTTTCTTCTTTCGTTCCACTTTCAATTCTTGCTTTGTTTCTTTTTTTTTTTCTTCTTTTGCATTGGTTACACTTTTGTCTTCCTTTGTAATTAAATACCTACTAATTAAATACTCATACTTCATTTTTGTAGTGTATAAAATACACATAAAATTTCTACTTTGCTCCCAATTTCGTCTTCCACGTACCTACACGTAAAATAGACTCAATTAAGCACAAATATAATATAGTTTAACATTAAAGCACCTAAAATGTAAGGTAAGTAATGTGGGGTAACTAAAAATATGGAATTATAGCCAAACATTACTACCCCACACTTAAATGTTGCTCGTCCTCGAGCAATCAAACTACACTTTATATAGACACGACCTTTTTAAACAATCCTCCTAACTCATCACACCAAGAATCTTTAAAATAGACTAATCACAAGAGTGTAACATATTCACCTCAAGATTTGACTCACAAGTACCACACATTATTTACAACTTACTCACTTACTATAACATATAGGTCAATGACATTACCTTTCCTTTATGAATCAAGTGCCCTCACACAACAAAAGAGAGTAGTTCCACACACAATAAAAACTTAAGCACAATTAGGAACTCAAGATAGAAAAAATTCACTCACTCTCAAAAATAACATTCATATGCCACAAAGATGCACCATAGGCTTGCCCGTAGTGTACTACTCTACTAATCGAGCTCAGTCAGCATATGATCAAGTAGGACTTTTATTGGTTGTAATGTAGGCTGCAGGTCGGGTATGATATATTTGGATATAAGAGTGGCTACACCTCCCTAAGCACTTTAATACATACACTTTAACATTTAAACCCCACACTTATGTCAAACCATAACTCCACCTTCATATCAATGTATATTAACTCAATTTTTCTTTAAGCACAATTCCATCAAGAGTCACCACTATCAAGGACTATTTTTCACAGTAATACAACTATTTTTTTCTTTCTTTCTTTTTCAATTCAAGTGGCTTTTCTTATTTTTTCACAACAATGCACCTTTCTCTTTATTTCATTAGTTCCACTCAAAAGCTAAACCAACCATCCCACGCTTTAATTTTTACAAAGTTCATAACAATTCAAGTGCTCATGAGAGATGAAAAGGTTCAAATAGACGGTAAATTCAAACAAATGGGTAATGCTTGTAATGTGGTTGCCAAAGAAACAGGATTGCAGGCTCAAAGGGGATAACTATGATACATAACAATTAAACGGGTAAACTATATATATATGGTCAACAAAGAAATACCTATATCACTTCCAAGACTGAATAACACTACTCTTTCGCTTTGCAAACACACGGGGCAAGTTCTAGACATCAAATGCAATGCACAAAATAACACACAAACCTCACGCACACATGGCACATAACTCACACAATATTGGACTCATCAAGACACTCTAGTAAAAACAGTTAAGCAAAGTTAAGATCATACGATTTAAGGTACTTATACAAAAGTCAAAAACTGAGCCTAAGCGTCACAACCAAAGTACTCACTATTCTCAAGGCATAACAAAGTCAAGAGATATTGATTCAATTCAATTCACCCCACAATGGCTCCTACTCCTAAAAAAAATAAAACTACCTACACCCGGTTCAAACAAAACCCTTGGAAAAGAACCGCGACACAAAGAAAAACTAAGGGGAAATTATTACACTACCTAACAAAAGAAAATCTTTGTCTTTTCTTTATTTCAACTTAAATCCCTCAAAAAACCTGTTGAATGAGATCCATCATCGGGAGAAGTCCAAAATTTTATGATTTTTTTTTACTACACTAAGAACGAGTAGTACAACTAAGCTAAGATAGCACAGAAAAATACCCAGACAATCTCCTCACCCAATACTTAAAATTGTGCAATGTCCTCAATGCACACTATAAATAACAAGAGGGTAAAAGAGACTCCCTGGTAGGCCAAAGACCGAAGAATTAGCAGCTCACGGGTTACTCAGACTTCTCCCCTGTATGATCCCTTGTGTGGGTACCTCACACTCAGTTTCAACCTCCTGCTCGCTTTTGCACTCGCCCATTTCCTTTGACTCCATGCTCCTACTCCTACAAAACACAAAACAACACTACAAAGATAACACAAAAAATAAATAAATTAAAAAACAAAACAAAAAATAAAAAATAAAATTGGGTTGCCTCCCAACAAGCGCTTGATTTAATGTCGCGGCATGGCGCCATCACTCTCACCACTTTCCCTTCCACTTTGAGGATATGAATTGCGCCCCCAATTTTGCATCACTTTTTCTTTCACGTTCCTGGGGCGGTTGTGTAAAAATAAAGGAACCAAGCAATATGTATCGCATCTTGCACTTCTTGGCCTTTAAGTGAGGGATGTCATTTTGTCTCCTTGGCATCACATATTTTAGAATATAAGCACTTTGTTCCCCATACACTGACTCCTCCATATGCTCGAATGGATCAATTCCCATGTCACCAACCAAACACAATGTTGAAAAATAGTTAGAATGAGGTCCAATGCGGTCCAACTCCAAAATTGCATTATTTTTGACATCCTCTATTTTGCACACTTCCTCAACCTCGCATCATCAACAAAATCATGGTCTAATGATTGGTGTTCTCGTTTTAGTTCCTCAATTTGCCCTAGAAGATCTTTTTCAACTTCACACAACTCATCACTAAATTAATGGGTGTTACACGCATCAATCTTTGCACTCAATTGAGCCTCTAAGTCGCAAATAGAACTGCCAAATTGGTCGATCTCTTGTCCCAGTTCAGCTCTTCCTTCTATAAAGTGTTGTATCCCATTTGTAATTTTCTCATGAAAACCTCCATATTCGTCTAATAATTTCCTGTGCATATCAAGAATACGAATATCATGTTCCACATCATCAAATCCGTTACTCCTGTCAAACTCACAAGAATTATTAGAATCAACATAAGAAGAGATTGGAGTAGGATAACAACACTTAGGATAATTATTCCAGTTACCACCACAAATAGTACATGATTGAGATGGTGCGCACAACATGGTTCTGGGAATATTTTTACAATATTGCCACAAGTGGGGTCCTTTACAATATGGACAAGGATCACAAAAATAAGAATACTTACTATCCCACCACTTTTCGTTCAAAGATTCCATGTAAAAAAATAATATAATACTAACTACACTAAACTAAAATAAAAAAATTAAATAGATAAAAAGTAAAAATCTAATCTAGTAAAATAGTTAATTTCTAAGTCCCCGGCAACGATGTCAAAAACTTGTTGCTCCCAAATGCACACGCAAATATTCGTGGTCGTACAAGTAATAAAATGATAAGTTGAGTGTCGAACCCACAGAGACTTGTATCCACTACTCACTAAAATCACCAAGATTTCAGTCAAGCTAAAATCGAGTTCAAGAATATGATTATACTAAACTATAATTCTAAGTAGTAACTAAATTATCAAGTAGTAAGATAATTGTGTATTCAGCAGAGACAAATATTCCAGGGTTGTGATCTATTCACCAATCCTATTGTGTTCTAGTTAACTCTCTCTTTCATACAATTCACTCATAGTTGCTAATTAATTTAACAATTGCCTTCATAGCCTTCTCCCGAAGTACTACTCGCCTATTCAAAATAGATTAACGCCTATATTCCTATGAAATTAATCTATCATGGATGCATTAAGATTATGATATTTAGTTAAGCACAGTGACTAGGTATATTCCTATCCTAACCACAAATCCGCCCCCTCAAGAGTTAAGATCGTGCTCTCTTCAATTCTTCTCTAATCTAAACACGGCTTTCCCAAGTATAGCATAGGTAGTAAATAGAACCTAACTGCTGGCCAGACAATTAAGCAATTAATCACAGAATTGAAGAAACAATCATATATTAGTGAATTGTAATCAAGGTTAAGTCAACGTTAAACAACAATATTCATGGCTAAATCACAACCCCAGAACGATGGGTTTTAGCAAATCATGTTCGTAATAATAATGTTCCAAGTATTTTGCATAAACAAACTACAAAGAAAAGATAAAGAGAAGAAGAACTCTATGATTTTCTCCTCCACAAGTTGTCCACGTGATATTCTTGCCTTAGGTCGCAAAACTCCCTTAAGAATGGTGTTTAATGTCTATTTATATGTGTAGGGAAAATACCCAAACGTAATAATAAAGTCCAAAACCAAATAGGAAACAAAATAGGCTTTAGAAACTCGGAACACGCTCGCTACAGGCCTCGCCTCGCGAGGCAAAATGCCTGGTCCACCTCGCCTCAGCCAGTGCGCCGCAACCTCTTACGCGCACTTTTCACTGTGCGACACATGCTCTATAGCGAGCTATAAAGCTTGCGTCGCCCACTATATCACGTTCAAAATGGCTTGCTACGCCTGCTTTTTCTTACATTTTTTATTATGTTGCTTTGTCTTTCTTCTTTCCTATTTCACTGCTTCGTTCCACTTTCAAGTTTCAATCTTTCTTTCTTTCTTTGCAATCCTTTCTTTCTTCTTTCGTTCCACTTTCAATTCTTGCTTTGTTTCTTTTTTTTTTCTTCTTTTGCATTGGTTACACTTTTGTCTTCCTCTGTAATTAAATGCCTACTAATTAAATAATCATACTTCATTCTTGTAGTGTATAAAATACACATAAAATCTATACTTTGCTCCCAATTTCGTCTTCCATGTACCTACACATAAAATAGACTCAATTAAGCACAAATATATTATAGTTTAGCATTAAAGTACCTAAAATGTAAGGTAAATAATGCGCTAAAAATATGAAATTATAGCCAAACATCAATGATTCCTGCTAGTAATTCAGTTAAGGCTCTAGACTCTATAAAAGCAATGCCCTTGACAGTTGAAGGGGTAATAGAGAAACTAAGAAAGCTCAACATGAAGCCACCTGTGTTGGTTGTGAAGGGCCTTTGAAGGATGTTGGGGAAAGTCAGGAAAAGCCAAAAGTAGTTATGCCAGGGATCCCGAGCAAGCCTGTCGTAGTCATGAAAGGGGCTCCTATTACCTCTGTTGTTATTAAGCCGGTGACCCAATTTCCAGTGGTTGATACAAAGGTTGTCCCGTGGAATTACAAATAAGTGATAGTGACATATAAAGGGAAAGAAGTGGAGGAAGAAGTCAATGAAACTGGAGGACTGACTCGTTCTGGGAGGTGTTTTACCTTAGAAGAATTGAGGAAGGCCAAGCTGTTCAAGGATAGCCAAATGTCAGTAAAGAAGCCAGTCACCGAAGAAGAGCCTGAAGAGTTCCCGAAAAAGATGAAAGTGCAAGACTATTCCATTGTGGAGCAATTAGGGAAAACACCGGCTAAGATCTCTCTTTTGTCTTTACTAATACATTTAGATGACCACTGCAAAGCCATGATAAAGATTTTGAATGTGGCACATGTTCCTGATAAGATCACGGTGAATCACTTGGAAAAGATTGCTAACAAGATCTTCGAAGCAAATATGATCACTTTCTCAGATGATGAACTTCTTATGGAGGGTATAGAACACAATCGAGCTCTTTATCTTACGGTGAAATGCGAGGATTCTGTTATCTCGAGGGTACTGGTTGATAACGGTTCTAGTTTAAATATTTTCCCTTTGTCTACTTTTCAAAAGTTGAAGATCGGTACTGAAAGAATCCACATGACAGTGTATGTGTTTGAGGCTTTGATGGGGGAGGGAAAGCTTCTATCGGTCATATAATGCTCGAATTGTCAATAGGGCCAGTTGAGTTCACTATGAAATTCAAGTTCTAGATGTAGCTGTCTCCTACAATCTGTTGTTGGGCAGGCCCTGGATACATGCGGCTAAGCCAGTCCCATCTTCTCTGCATCAAATGGTAAAATTTGAATGGGATAGGCATGAAATAGTTGTGTATGGTGATGTGGACATATCAGCTTATAATGACCCGTCTGTTCTATTTATTGAAGCAGAAGATGACAAAGGACCTTAGGTCTACCAAACTTTCGAAACAGTATCTGTTGCGAATATTCCCGAGGGAGAATGCATTCCAGGTCCGAGGCTATCCTCCGCGTCCATCATATTAGCGAATGAAATGTTGAAAGGTAATAGTCTGGTTCATATCTACTGGGTATTGTGCATCCGGTAAGCCCACGTAAAAACTTTGGTACGTTTGGTTTGGGATTCACGCCCACAGAGAGGGACGTAAAAAGGTCTAAAAAGAAGAAGTAGAAGGTATGGCCGCTCACCAAGCCTGTTCCACACATCTCCAAGTCTTTTGTCAAGCCATGGGTCACAAAACGTCCAATATCATCAGTCTCGAAACCTATAGTCGATGTTGATAAAGAGCTGATCATGAGGTTCTAGAGTCAGTTTGATGAGGTTAATATGGTGGAAATTTGGGAAGATTCTAGTAACACAGATGTGCAACTCATTAGGCCAGATGTGAAGCTCAGCAATTGGGAAGCTACTTCTCTCCCCACCCGAAAGGAGTTTTGGTAGTTTGCTTTGTTTTCCTTTTTGTTATCTGGGTTATTCCAGGGTTGTAGCCTAGATTTTTACTTTTGCTTATTTTGATGTTCAAACCCTTCTATCCTTTTATTTTCAATGAAATGCTATTTTCCCATTTTTCGTTATTCCTAATAGTGTTTCATTTTGTTTTTCTTTTGTACAGTTTTTTTATGCTAGTTCTAATAACATGACATGCATGAGGAATTTTTAGCCAAGTCTTAAAAGCCAGTCTAATCTTGAAATAATGATCCAAGAAGTAGAATATGATGAAGAAGCAGCATTTGAAGAAATAAGTAAAGAGCTAAAACATTTTGAAGAGAAACCAAAGCCTAACTTGAATGACACTGAAGCAATCAATTTAGGAGACCAGGACAATATCAGGGAGACTAAGATAAGTGTGAATCTAGAACCGCAAGTCAAGGAAGAAATAATTAAAGCACTGTTTGAGTACAAAGATGTCTTTGTATGGTCATATGACGATATGCCGGGCTTAAATACTGATTTGGTAGTTCATAAATTACCAACTAATCCTGCATTCCCTCATGTCAAACAAAATTTAAGAAAGTTTAAGACAGACATGAGTATGAAGATTAAAGAAGAAATCAAAAAGAAACTTGGGGCAAAGGTCATTCGGGTCATTCAATATCCCACTTGGTTAGCTAATGTTGTGCCAGTACCGAAAAAGCATGGTAAGACCAGGGTATGTGTTGATTATCGTGATCTTACCAAGGCAAGCCCAAAAGATAATTTTCCATTGCCAAACATCCACATTCTGATCGATAATTATGCCAAGCATGAGATTGGGTCTTTTGTGGATTGCTACGCGGGATATCATCAGATCCTGATGGATGAGGAAGATGCAGAAAAGACAGCGTTTATCACACCATGGGATATATATTACTACCGGGTAATGCCATTTGATTGAAGAATGATGGGGCAACTTACATAAAGGCAATGACTACCATATTTCATGACATGATACATAGAGAGATTGAGGTTTATGTGGATGATGTGATCATAAAGTCAAAGAAGTAGTCTGACCATGTCAAGGATTTGAGGATATTTTTCCAAAGGCTCCACAGTTATAACCTCAAGCTCAATCCAGCAAAATGCGCAATTGGTGTTCCCTCTGGGAAGCTGTTAAGATTCGTGGTTAGTCGACACGGTATTAAGTTAGATCCGTCGAAGATCAAATCCATATGATAAGTGGAAATTTTGACTACTTATTAATACCTTTTAGCTTTTGTTTTAGTCCAAAAGCATTGAATTGTGTTCTCGAAACTAATAAAATTTTGCAAAATTGCACGTATGCTGGAAGTTTGGTCTCCCGAGATAAAATCCGACTAAAAAAGGAGTGTTCTAAAGAACAAGGCAATAAAGGGCGCATAAGCACAAATGTGCGGTCCACAGAAGAAATTACGGACTGCAGAATTAAATCTGCCGCCATAAACCAAGGAGAGAAGTTTAGCAGAACTTTGCGCAAAGTGCGGACCGCCCATGAATTGTGCGGCCGCAAAACTGGGCTAAGAGTCGAAGATCAGAGAGTATGCAAAAAGACCAAGTCCAGAAGCCTCTGTGAATTGTGTACCGCATAAGAATTGTGTGGCCGCAGCCCAGAAATGTGCGGCCACAGAAGATTGCTTCATAACCGCAGTTCAGAAATGTACGGCCGCAGAACTCCACTTCCTGCCAGATGAAGAAATATGCGGACCGCATATGGAATTGTGCGGCTGCAAAACCTCCTGAGGGGTATTTTTGTACGAGATTTTCAGCCTTGTATAAATAGACAAGTTTCACAAAACTATGTCAAGTTTGAACATCTGAAGTTGTTGTAGCCGTTTTTCTTTACTACTTTAGGAAATTTTATATTACTTTGGTGTATTTACATTAGATTTAATTATTTTAAGCTTTCATTATGAGTTTAATTAGTTTTTCTTCCTTATTTTCTTCAAATCCCATTATGAGTAGCTAGACTTTTACTAGGGTTGTGACCCAACCCTAATGTGTAAACCTTATGGGTATCTAATTTAGTGCTTATTTATGATTGGGTGCTGGTTATTTATCTTAGTTCATGATTTAATTGTAGACTTAATGGTTTCAAACATTAATTCATGCCTATTTGACTTAGTCTCTACTTGAGAAAGAGGGACCTAGTCTAGGATAATTAGCTAACAAGGAATTGGCTCAATTGAGAGATTGATTAATTAGAGATAGTAATAACCCAACTTGAGCTCTTATCAACTGTTTTGGGTGATTCCCATATGGTCTTGAGAAAGCCAAATTGGGCAAAACTACTCTCTGACCGAGAGGTATTGAGTGGGTAATGTAGAGTTGAGAGCTATAATACACCCCAATCAACAAAATAAGCATTAACGTTTTTATCCCATTAGGCAAACACCTAGGTTATGGTCACAGCCCTAGGCCTTTTACCTATTTGAAAAAACCTTTAAAATAATTATCTCTAGTCTACTTTCTTTATCTTGCATTTATTAGATTAACAGTAGAAATAGAAAACAAATCCTTGTTGTGGAAGTGTAATCTAGATAATTCAATTGCTCATTTGAAATATATACCCCTAACTCCCATCCTAGCTCCCAGTGGATTCGACCCCGACTCCTAGTTGGGTACTTATTATTGCATACGACTATTTTATATCTCTATTGAGGTGTGCTATGGACGTGATCACCATCCAAGAGTTACCACAGCCAAAGTATAAAACCGAGGTGATGAGCCTGATCGAAAGATTAAATTGCATCAGCAGGTTTATTGCTCAACTCACGACAACCTGTGAACCCATCTTTAAGTTGCTGAAGAAGAATGCCATGGTTGAGTGGACTGACGAGTGCCAAAAAGCATTTGGTAATATCAAGAGGTACCTATCGAACCCACCTGTGCTGGTCCCGCCCGAGCCTGAGAGGCCTTTGATCCAGTATTTGATAGTCCTGGATAATTCTTTTGGTTGCGTACTGGGTTAACGTGACATCACGGGCAAGAAAGAGCAAGCAATCTATTATATCAGTAAGAAGTGCACTCCTTATGAGGTTAAGTATTCTCTTCTTGAAAGGATATGTTGTGCCCTGACTTGTGTGACACAAAATTTGAAGCATTATCTTTCGTCCTACACTACTTACCTCATTTCCCGCATGGATCCTCTAAAGTATATCTTTCAGAAGCCTATGCCCACGGGTAGACTTGCGAAGTGGCAGATTTTATTCATGGAGTTTGACATTATCTATGTGTATCGGACCGCGATGAAAGCCCAAGCCTTAGCCGACCACTTGGCCGAGAATCCGGTGGATGAAGAATATGAGCCATTGAAGACTTATTTTCCCGATGAAGGTGTGTTACATGTTAATGATGTTGATCTTAAGCCAGGTTGGAAACTCTTTTTCGATGGAGCCGCTAACATGAAAGGTGTTGGGATAGGGGATGTACTTATTTCTGAAACAGGGCAACATTACCCTGTAACAACCTAGCTTTGATGTTTTTTCACCAATAACATGGCCGAGTACAAAGCATGCATTTTGGGTTTGAGGTTAGCTGTAGACATGAGATTCCAGGAAATACTAGTTTTGGGAGATTCAGATTTGTTGGTTCACTAGATTCAGGGAGAATGGGAAACTCGGGACCTGAAGCTCATACCGTATTGATAATGTCTGCATGATCTTTGTCAACGATTTAGGTCAGTAGAATTCAAACACATTCCCCAGATCCATAATGAGATTGCCGATGCATTGGCTACTTTGGCTTCAATGCTACACCATCCGGATAAGACTTATGTTAACCCTTTGCATATCTAAGTTCGTGATCAACATGCTTATTGTAATATGATTGAAATATAACTTGATGGTGAACCTTGGTTCCATGATATTAAGGAATACATCAAGTCCGAGGTATATCCGGTACATGCCACAGGTGATCAAAAGAGAACCATTCGGCGTCTGGATATTGGATGTTTCTTAAATGGGGGAATCTTCTTCAAGAGGACTCCAGACTTAGGACTGCTAAGGTGCGTGGATGCAAAAGGAGCTTCAACTGTCATGACTGAAGTACATTCTGGAGTTTGCAGGCCACATATAAATGGGTTTGTCTTGGCAAAGAAGATTCTTCGAGTAGGTTATTATTGGCTCACGATGGAACGAGATTGCATCAGCTTTGTTCATAAGTGTCACCAATGCTAGGTGCACTGTGATTTGATTCATTCTCCTTCATCTGAGTTGTACACCATGTTTGTACCTTGGCCCTTTGTTGCTTAGGGCATGGATGTTATCAGACCAATTGAGCCGGCAACGTCAAATGGATATAGGTTTATTCTGGTGGCCATTGATTACTTCACCAAATGGGTGAAAGCAGTAGCTTTCAAGTCCGTTCCTAAGAAGGCGATGGTAGATTTTGTTCATTCAAATATCATTTGCCGGTTTTTGAATTCCCAAGGTAATCATCACAGACAGTGCTACTAATCTCAACGGTCATTTGATGAAAGAGGTATGCCAACAGTTTAAGATTATGCATCAAAATTCCACTCCGTATCGTCCCAAGAAAAATGGAGCTGTTGAAGCTGCTAACAAGAACATAAAGAAGATACTTCGCAAAATAGTGCAAGGTTCTAGACAGTGGCATGAAAAACTGCCTTTAGCTTTGCTGGGCTATCGCACTACCATTCGCACTTCGGTAGGTGCAACTCCTTATTTGTTGGTATATGGAACCGAGGCAGTTATACCTGTGGAGGTAGAGATCCCATCCCTTCGGATCGTCGCAGAAGCTGAAATCGATGATGATGAGTGGGTCAAAACCCGGCTGGAGCAGCTGAGTTTGATTGACGAGAAAAGATTGGCAATAGTGTGCCATAGTCAATTGTATCAGAAGAGAATGTAAAGAACATGCAACAAGAAGGTGCGTCCCCGAAAATTTGAAGTGGGCCAGCTAGTATTGAAACACATCCTTCCATATCAGGCTGAAGCTAAAGGAAAGTTCGCCCCAAACAGACAGGGGTCATTCATTGTGACAGGAGTGTTGCCCAATGGTGCTTTATATTTAACACGCATAAAAGGCAAAATTGTGGAAATGACTATCAATTCTGATGCAGTCAAGATATATTATGTATGATTTATTTGCTTATCTTCAATTGCATATTTTGTACTTGGCATGTTCAAAGTTGGAATGACAAAAGCATTTCATTCTGCTACCCAAACACTTTTATCCTTTGTTACCCCTTTTGATCCTTAATTTATTTTCTTTCACACCCCTCTTTTGAAATAAAAAATAGGCCAGAAAATAGAAAAATAGTAAAGAAAGGAAAAAGAAAATAAGGTAAAAAGAAGTAGAAAAAGAGAAGAAAAAAAAAAAAAAAGAGAACGAAAAATAAAAAACAAAACAAAACGAATTATAGTTAGAACTACGTTAGACCTGATTCCTTTAAAGGATACGTAGGCAGCCTTACTCTGAGGTTCGGTCCCACCAAAATAAAAATCTAAAATTTCCCAATCCCAAAGAAACTGGGGCAGAAGTTTTAGTTTTGCTATAAGATCTGATTCCAAAAGTTGTAATTTTAAACCTTTTTCATCCTAAATTATTTTGAGCCTCATGCCACCCTTTATTTCTAACCTTGACCAAAAGCCTACATTACGATCTAAAGAAAGACCTTCTGATCAATCTTTGAGAATGCCAAGTCAAGCGTGAGTTAGATGTATGATTTTGTTAATAGGCACAAGAAAAAATGAATAAAATGAAAGAGTCTTATTAGTGAAAACCCTCACGGGTACTGTAAGGCGATGGTGAGTCGAGAGAAAAATTAAAATGAGTGAGTCTTATTGATAAAAACCCTCACGGGCACCGTAAGGCGATGGTGAGTTAAGAGATGAACAAATGAGAGAGGTTTGATGTTAAAAACCCTTCGGGACACTACACGTCGAATGAGTATTGTGGACTTTATAGAGAAGTTAGATCATTGAAAGCCCAGTTTTGAAGTATGAAGCCATGACACTGAAAGTGTGATTGGTTGGATGGATTTAGCTAATCAATCCAAAATTCATGTCATGATCATTGGAGACAGCTGCTTCATTCAAATAAGTCTCTTTTCCACTCTTCTTCAAATAGTCATCTTTGTTTAAACTTTTCCTTTTTTATTCCTAATTCTTAAAGTTACTTCACTTTGTTCTTTTGGTTCTATTTTTCTGAGTCTCTTTCAAGTTAGTCTTTGTTAAACAAGCAAGAAAGGACTTCAAAGTCTACTACCAGCTTTTTTATTGCACAAAGCAAAGTTCGGCCAAGCACATCGCAAGTGACATGATTGAGAAGGAGTAATGTGGTGATAACTGAAGTTCAGGTGATCAAGTGATTCTTGAGTTTTGAGAAAATACAAAGGCTCAACAATTGTCAGAATGGAAACACAATGCAACAAGTGAATTTAAGGGATTCGTGTCATTCACAAGTTTTTGTGGGCGAGGTTCGATCAGAAAGTCAAACAAATCCTTGTCAGCTTGAAGCAACTAATCAGGATGAAGCATGATAATTGCAAAAGCAGGCACGTTCAGAGACAATGCCACAAACTAACCACCATATTTTCAAACTCACCAATTTTATTTGATTGAAACAGGGGCGGAAAATTGTGTTCGTTTTGCAAGTAACCTCTGTGGGAAAAGCAAAGTTTCAGGTAAGTTAACCTTCAAGTTTTCAGGACCCTCCTGGATAATGGAATTTAGTTTTAGGTTTTCATGACCCTCCTAGATAATGAGGTTTAATTTTAAGTTCTCAGGACCCTCCAGGATAATGGAATTTAATTTTAAGTCTTCAGGACCCTCCTAGATAATGAAATTTAATTTTAAGTTCTCAGAACCCTCCTGGATAATGAGATTTAATTTTAAGTCTTCAGGACCCTCCTAGATAATGGAATTTAGCTTGTATATTCTTAGAACCCTTTTGGATAATGGGATTCGGCTAACACTCTCAAATGTTCCTAGTACAAACTGGGGCAAAAAGATTCCTTTATTCTGTCTTTTTCATTGTGATTGCAGGCACCCACGTGGAGAATGCGGGAATTAATTTCAAATTTCAAGTTAGTAGCAGGCACCCACCTAGAGAACGAGGGTATTTATTTCACAATTAACTTCAAGTTTCAAGTCAGTAGCAGGCACCCACCTGGAGAACGAGTGTATTCATTTCAAGATTATTTTCATGTTTCAAGTCAGTAGCAGACGCCCACTTGGAGAACGAGGGTCTACTTCAACTTTCAAGTTTCATTCAAGTTCGAGTAATAGGAGCCCGCCTGAAGAATAGGGTCAATTTTTTAATTTTCAATTCCAGTTAGAAGTAGCAGAAGCTCACATTTAGAAGACTCGAGTGAAGAACCCGAAAAAATTCAAGACAGAAGAGTAGATAGGATTTTGTAGTTTTTCTTGTAATTTTTATCTTATTTTATTTTATTTTTGATATAATGACAGGAACCACAGACTGGAACATCGACGACACGACACTTTACTTGACTCACCACCTCGGCATCCTTCTCCATTTTTTTTACTTTTGCACTACACGTGGTCTGATTCCTTTATAATCAAGGATATGTAGGCAGCTCGGATACCAGGGCTCGGTCACAATCTTTCTAACTATCTTAACTTTCTTTTGAAGTGTCGGGTCAGAATTCAATTACGTTGCTTATTAATTCTTTGCTAAAAAACTCTTCGAGTTTCCAAACAAAGAGGGTTAGCTGTAAGCACGTAAATTTTGACCCGCACAACTTTTAAAAAATTAATATTTTAAATATTTACTTATTTTTAATAGAATTTCAGTTTATTTTTACTTTTAATATTAATCGTAGAACATAAAACTTGAAAACAAAAAAAATAGTTTCATTTTTTTTATTTCTATTTAATAAGAGTTTTAGTGTTTTTGTAGGGATGTTATCTTAATATTGTTGTGCTCTATTTTACTCTACTATTAATCTAGTATAGTATTTATAAAAAGCACCAAAAATAGTTTCACAATATAATGTATTTTATTTTAATTAATTAGTGTTGATTTTTGCATTTTATAGTATATCTTGTATAATTTTAGAAGGAAGAATTAAGGTTTTGAAGCCCATAAATTTCAGATTTAAGAAGCCTACTTTGAATTAATTTTGGAGGAAAGTTAGCCCAATTCGGCCTAACCTTGTCCCCAATTCCTTAACCCGCAACCTCTAGCCCAAACGACCCGACCCATCAGCCCATCTCCCACTTAAAATGAAGAATACATTTCAGCCATTCAAACTCTTTCAATCAAAGGGCTGATATTTATTTTTCACACCAAATATAAACCCCTTTATAACATTTCACACCCAAACCTTAAACTTTCTAACCTAGCCGCACACCACCCTTCTCTTCCCTTCTGCCGCCGCCTACCACCCAATCTTGCCCAAACTCGGACGAGTTCACCCGAACCCACTCGCCCATGGCCCCCCTCTCATTCTACATGTCACCTAAAACCTAACAAACTCTGACACAAGAATATGCTTCCATGTTATTACCACATTTCTTATTCTCCCTTGGACAGATATTGAAAAAATGGGAGCCATAGGATCAAGATATTTTGATTCTAGGTTTCCACTTGTCTAAAGTTGGTTCATCCATAGGGAATTTTAGATTTTGGAGGCTTTTGGGATTTTTAGAGATGACTTTCGGATTTTTGTAGAGTAAGCATAGAAGGTTTGAGAGGGGGATATAAAGGTGATTTTCAGATTTTTCAAGGAAGAAAAAAACACACACGAATTCGGAGAGAATTGTTTTTCGAAAAAACCAGGGTTTCAGAAAAAAAGGGGTCTTCTTCTGATTCTTCATTTTTTTTGGGTTTTGGAATTCTGCTTTCAATTTTACTTCAAACACCAGAAAAATCAAAAAAGTCAAAAAGAAAAAAACATACACGACAAAAAAATGCTTTTGTTTCTGAGTTAGCTTGAATTCGAATTCCAGTTGTTTCTTTTGGTTTTAAATCCGAAAGGGAGATTATTTGAGGTTCGAGGTTAATCGAAGTGTTGATTCGAGGTCGAGTTCGTGGCTCTTCAATCTTGTTGCATTGTAGCTGTTGTCTTCTTCAGACTTTCATTATCGGATTCGCGTATATTTGATTTCAAGCAAAATTAATCAAAGTCTCTTGCATTCAGGTTACTTCTAATTTACGCATCTCTATTTTCGGGTGTTGATTTAAATTATAATGAGAGCCTAAGGATAAATGGTTTAGAGCAGTCTAGTCATCTGTCTAGTTAAGTGAAGTAATCAAGCTCGAATGTTAGTAAAAGTAATTTTATTAGATTTCAGTCTAGGTGAATTTCCTTTCATATGCAGATATGATTTTGTGTGTGTTTGAAATGTCTCTAAATGTGAAATTTGCTTGGTTTCAACATGTTCAGTTGGAGTCCAATTTGATTCTGGGTTGGGTAAATCTCTTGGAGTGTTTTGGGTGTCGCATTTAAGTTCAAACTTGCTTGGAGCATGTTACTGCAGTTCATGAATATTTCTGCTTGTTTTGTTAAGTTTAAACTTGAAAATATGAAGTTTGAAATTATCTTTTGATGTTCTCTGCCTATTCTTGTGTCAATTAGCACCGAATCTTATCTTTCCGTAAAAGTTAGTGTCGAGCTGCTTTATACTTGATATGTTTAGGAACAAGTTCAGAGGATCCTCGTTTGTTTGCTAAGTCTAAACTTGAAATAAGTTTTTGAGATCTACTTTGGTGATTATTCATTCATTATCGGGCTAGCCTTTCAGTTTAAGAATGTAAATCAAACTCAAATTTGCTTGGTTTTGACATGCTTTGTTTGAGGTTTGTGCAGCTATGCAACTGTCAAACGATCCATGGATTATTAGTGTGTTTTGCTTGAACTTGTTGTGAATATTTGAGTTCAGTCTGCCAGTATCAGCTGAAGCGAGTTCCGAAAACCTTGTTTGATATTCTTTCCCTGTCATCTTGTTACTATGCTGATTGGGGATCATATTCTGATGGTTTCTTTTTTTTTTTCTGTTAAAATATGCTAATAGTTTAGTGTAATGATCCGGCCGGTCGTTTCGAGAGTTATAGCCCCGTTTCCTCCAATTCTGCTTCTTTTTTACTTTACAATTGTATTATGTCTTACCGGGTTGGTTTGTTTGGGTCCGGAGTGGTTTTAGAGTGAATTGAGACACTTAGTCTCTTAATTAAAAGCTTAAGTTAGAAAAGTCGACCGGATATCGACTTGTGGGAAAACGAACTCGGATTTAAATTTTTATAGTTCCGTTAGCTCCATTAGGTGATTTTGGACTTTGAAGCGCATTCGGAATGTGATTTGGAGGTCCGTAGTAGAATTAGGCTTGAATTGGTGAAAGTTGGAATTTTGGCAATTTTGGCCGGCAATGGAAATTTAATATCGGGGTCGGATTGGATTTACGGAAGTTGGAATAGGTTCGTGGTGTCATTTTTGACTTGTGTGTAAAATTTGAGGTCAATCGGACATGGTTTGGTAGGTTTCAGTGTCGTTTGTGGAAGTTGAAAGTTTAGAAGTTCTTTAGGCTTGAATCCGAGTGTAATTGGTGTTTTGTTGTTATCTTGAGTGATTCGAAGGTTTGACTAATTTCTCATGGGGTTTCATGATTTGTTGGTATGATCGGTTGAGGTCCCAGAAGCCTCGGGGTGATTTCGGGTGGTTAACGGCTTGATGGGAGTTAAGGAAATGCAGCTGAAGCTCCTGCTACTGGTGTAACCACACCTGAGGAGTGGGAACCGCAGGTGCGAGTCCGCAGAAGTGAAGAAGGAGCCGCAGATGCGGCCAAGAAAGAGCTGGGCAGGAGCCGCAGGTGCAAAGATTTTCCCGCACCTGCGAGGGTCGCAGATGCGGGAAGCTGGGCGTAGGTGCGAAGGATGGCCGCAGGTGCGATGGATTCCCGCACCTGCGATAGGTGCAGATGCGGTCTTGGGGCCACAGGAGCGAGGTCAGGATTTTTAACTGAAATCCGCACCTGCGATGGAATTTCCGTAGGTACGGCATCGCAGAAGTGATAAGAGGACCGCATGTGCGGTATTTCTGGGCAGAAAACACCAGCTCGAGGGTAGGACTTTCATTTTCGATTTTTGGACTTGAGAAGCTCGGGAGAGAGGCAATAGTTTGAGTTTTTTCAAGGAAAACGTTGGGGGTAAGTAATTCTAACCCGGATTGGTCTAAATTTCGTGAATCTATTGCTATTTTTATCACCTAATTAGGGATTTGAGTTGGAGATTTGGGAGTTTAGGGCTTGGGAATTGTAGAGTGAACTTTGGGGTTTTGGAGGGGAAATTGAGGTCGGATTTTTATAAATTTGGTATGGTTATACTCGTGAGTGAATGGGCTTTCAGGTTTTATGACTTTTGTCGGGTTTTGAGACGTGGGCCCGGGGACCGGGTTGAGCCGATTTCGGATTTTGGGCTACATTTTAGTAGTTTTCTTGTGGAATTGATCCTTTTAACAAATATTGATTAGCTCGTACTGCTTATGGCTAGATTTGGAGCATTTGGAGATTGATTCGAGGGCAAAGGCATTGCGAAGTAGGATTTTTGCACTTTTGAGGTAAGTAACAGTTTTAAATCTAGTTTTGAGGGTATGAAACCCCGAGGATTGATATGATGTGAGTGTTTGGAAGTGACACACATGCTAGGTGACGGACGTGTGAGCGTGTACCGTGAGGGATTGTGACTTGATCCGTCCCGTGAGATTGTAAAGTCGAATAGCCATTGTTATCACTTGTCTTTCTTTGCCTTTGAGAAATTGGCTGCCTTTCATATTAGAAACCATGCTTAGGCCTTATGATATCATTGTTGGGACCCGCAACGGTCGTATACTTGTTGAATTGACTGCTAATTGTTGTCTTGTACTCAGTCACATTCTTACTTGTGTGTTATATCTCTATTCCCTCTCATTTCTTGTTGATACTTGTTGTATTCTCTGTTTGGGCCGATTATTATGATATTATGTGAGCTCGAGGGGCTGGAGAGGTTAATGATTGAGATAGGGCCTGAGTGCCGAGCTGTGAACTATGTGAGGGTATATGGATTGGGTTGCACGCCGCAACGAGCCTTATGGCTGTTTATGGACTGTGGATCAGTTTTCACGCCGCAACGAGCCTTAAGGATACTTTTTTGATTGGGTCGGGCTGCACGCCGCAGCGATATAGCGCCTGGGCAGGAAATAGCCCCTCCAGAGTCTGTACACCCCCAGTGAGCGTAGGTACCTATTGAGAGTGTGTTGAGGGCTGAGAGCCGAGAGTATGAGCTGTTGAGATGAGTTGAGTGACTGCTGCCTTGAGAGGCCGTGCTTGCTTTTATTTATTGTTGCACTTAGTTTCTATCTGATGTTGTTGTGAAATTTCTGGAAGATTCATATATGTTTTACTTGGGCTCGAACTGATTTGACTTATACCACCGGATTTGAAAGCATGTTCACTCTTTACTGAAAACTTTTGAAATGATCTGTATTATTATAGTTTGTCACTGCTTCTTAGTTCCTTATTTAATTCTGTTACTTGCTGAGTTGGTTGTACTCATACTATACTCTGCACTTCATGTGCAGATCCAGGTGTGTACGGTTATGGCGGTCGCTGAGTTCGTGCGCGAGTTGGTTATCGGAGACTTACGAGGTAGCTGCTGGCATCCGCAGTCCTTGTTTCTCCTTTCTTATTATATTTTCTCTCTTATATTGGCATTTCGCACAGACTGTAGTAGATTCTATTTTTAGATTGGTTATTAGATGCTTATGAGTTAGTGACACCCCGATATCAGGCTTTTTTTTTCTAGACTTATGTTTTATTTGGGTTTTACCCCCATTTTTATGAAAACCTTCGGTTATTTTAAATGTCTTAATTTATTTCGGTTAGATTTTGAAAGTGTTTTGGGACGGTCGGTTTGCCTAGTATCGCGATAGGTGCCATCACGACGGGTTAGGTTTTGGGTCGTGACAAATTGGTATCAAAGCCTAGGTTACATAGGTCTGACGAGTCATGAGCGGGTTTAATAGAGTCTTGCGGATAGGTACAGAGACGTCTGTACTTATCTTTGAGAGGCTACAGAACCCTTAGGAAACTCCACATTCTTGAATTCTTGTCGTGCGAATCTGTTGATTTTAGTAACTAAACATCTGTTGTTTTATTCTCTCACAGATGGTGAGGACTCGTACTACCAGGCAGGATAGACAACCACCAGTACTCCCTGCCAGGGCCACGAGAGGCCGAGATCGCGGTAGAGGATGCAGTAGGGGCAGAGGTGCAGCCCGCACAATAGCTGGGGCAGCACCTGCAGATCCACCAGTTGCCCCAGATTAGGACCAGATTCCAGTTGTTGATGCACCAGCTTAGGCACCACCTGTGCCTATTGTAATTCCAGGCCTTCAGGAGGCCTTAGCTCAGATTTTGACCGCGTGTACCAGTCTTGCGCAGGCGGTCTCTGTTTCGGCCGCAGCAGCCACTTCTCAGGCTGGGGGAGGTGCTCAGACTCCCGCTGCCCGCACACAAGAGCAGGTGGTACAGGGATTCCAGACATCGGGGGCATCACCAGCCCAGCCGATTGCATCTTCTCAAGACTATGTAGTTCCCGCTATGCCTGAGGATGAGCAGCATAGATTGCAGAGGTTTGGGAGACTCCAGCCTCTATCTTTCAGTGGTACCGAGGGAGAGGATGCACAACATTTTTTGGACAGGTGTTAGAGGATACTCTGTACAACAGGTATTCTAGAGGCCAGTGGGGTCTCGTTCACTACTTTTCAGTTCTTTTGGTCTGCCTTCAGTTGGTGGGAGGCTTACGAGAGGCGTAGGCCGGTTGGCGTAGCACCCCTTACATGGAAGCAGTTCTCCGGTCTATTCCTTGAGAAGTTCGTGCCACAGTCCCTCAAACAGGAGCTGCGAAAGCAGTTCGAGCAGCTTCGTCAAGGTGATATGTCTGTGACACAGTATGAGATGTGATTCTTGGAGTTGGCCCATCATGCTATCTGTTTGGTTCCCACAGATAGGGAGAGGATCAGGAGGTTTATAGATGGCCTCACTTTTCAACTGCGATTGCTTATGACCAGAGAGAGAGAGAGAGAGAGAGTGTCTGGTGCTACTTTTGATGAGGTTGTCGACATTGCGTGTCAGATTGAGATGGTTCTCAGTCAGGAGAGGGTTGAGAGGGAGGCCAATAGGCCTCATGGATAGGGTGGATTTAGCGGTGTTCCTTTTGGGGGGAAGTTCCACCACGGTAGGGGTCGTCCTTTCATACATGCTCAGACGGCTCGCCTAGTCCACCGTGGTGTATCATCTGGCCTTGGATCACACAGTTATCAGCAGGGCCATTCATCTCTCAGTGCCCTCCCAGCTCAGAGTTCGTCCCGTGCTCCATCGGGTCAGGGCTCGTCTATGCCAGGTCCTTCTACCAGTCATCCCGGTGCTCGGGGCTCCCTTCAGTCCCCAGCACCAGCACCGGGGAGTTGCTATGAGTGTGGAGAGTTTTGCCATATCAGGAGACATTGTCCCCGACTTACGAGAGGTTCGGCTCAACAGAGAAGCCAATCTACGACATCAGCACCAGTCTCTTCACCACCCGCTCAGCCAGCTCGGGGTGGAGCCCAGTCAGCTAGGGGTCACCCAAGACAGGGAGGCAGACCAGTGGGTGGCCAGGCCTGTTTCTATGCCCTTCCTGCCAGACCAGATGCCATTGCTTCAGATGCTGTGATTACAGGTATTGTCTTAGTTTGCCACAGAGATGCCTCCGTATTATTTGACCCTGGTTCCACTTATTCATATGTTTCCTCATATTTCGCTCATTTTCTGGATATGCCCCATGAGTCTTTAGTTTCATCTATTTATGTATCTACTCATGTGGGCGACACTATTATTGTGGACCGCGTATATCGCTCATTTTGCTACTCGGTATGGTCGACTTTGATGTGATATTGTGTATGGATTGGTTGTCTCCATGTCATGCTATTCTATATTGTCACGCTAAGACTGTGACGTTAGCAATGTCGGGGTTGCCGAGAGTTGAGTGGAGCGGTTCTATAGACTATGTTCCCAGTAGAGTGATTTCATACTTGAAGGCTCAGCAGATGGTTGAGAAGGGGTGTTTATCCTATTTGGATTTTGTGAGGGATGTTAGTCCATAGACTCTTGTTATTGATTCTTTTCCGGTGGTGCATGATTTTCTGGATGTGTTTCCTGCAAACCTGCCTGGTATGTTGCCTGACAGGGATATTGACTTCGGTATTGATTTGGTGCCGGGCACTCAGCCCATTTCTATTCTACTGTACCATATGGTATCGGCTGATTTGAAGGAGCAACTTCAGGAACTCCTTGATAAAGGGTTTATTCGGCCTAGCGTATCACCTTGGGGTGCACCGGTTCTATTTGTAAAGAAGAAAGATAGTTCTATGAGGATGTGCATTGACTATAGGCAGTTGAACAAGGTCATAGTCAAGATCAAGTATCCTTTGCCACGTATTGATGATCTATTTTACCATCTTCAGGGGGTAAGGGTGTTCTCCAAGATTGATTTGAGGTCAAGGTATCACCAACTGAAGATTCGGGATTCAGATATTCTTAAGACAACTTTCAGGACCCGATATGGCCAATATGAGTTCCTTGTGATGTCTTTTGGGCTGACTAACTCCCCAGCAACGTTCATGCATTTGATGAACATTTAGTTTCAGCCTTATTTGGACTCGTTCATTATTGTATTCATTGATGATATCCTGGTGTACTCTCGTAGACAGGAGGAGCATGCCCAACATTTGAGGATTGCGTTATAGAGATTGAGAGAGGAGAAAATTTATGCAAAGTTCTCCAAGTGTGAGTTTTGGCTCGATTCAGTGGCATTCTTGGGGAACTTGGTGTCCAATGAGGGTATTCAGGTGGATTCGAAGAAGATAGATGTAGTGCAGAGTTAGCCCAGACCGTCCTCAGCCACGGAGATTAGGAGCTTTCTTGGTTTGGTGGGCTATTACCGTCATTTTGTGGAGGGTTTTTCATCTATTGCATCGCCCTTGACCAAATTGACCCAAAAGGGTGCCCCATTCAGGTGGTCGGATGAGTGCTAGGAGAGCTTTCAGAAGCTCAAGACTGCTTTGACAACTGCTCCAGTCCTTGTTCTGCCATCAGCTTCTGGTTCCTACACAGTGTATTGTGATGCCTCGCGGATCGGTATTGGGAGTGTTCTGATGCAGGAGGGTAGAGTGATTGCTTATGCTTCGCGCTAGTTGAAGACCCATGAGAAGAACTATCTTGTCCATGATCTTGAGTTAGCAGCTATTGTTCACGCCTTGAAGATTTGGCGTCACTACTTGTACGGGGTCCATTGTGAGATCTACACTGATCATCGGAGTTTGCAGCATCTATTCAAACAAAAGTATCTTAACTTACGTCAACGGAGGTGGTTAGAGCTTCTCAAGGACTATGATATCACCATTCTATACCATTCCGGGAAGGCCAATGTAGTGGACGATGCCTTGAGTCACCGGGCGGAGAGTTTGGGGAGTTTAGCGTATCTTCCAGCAATAGAGAGACCCTTGGCATTAGATGTTCAGGCCTTAGCTAGCCAGCTTGTTAGATTGGATATTTCAGAGCCGAGTCGGGTATTGGCTTGTGTGGTCTCTAGGTCTTCTCTTTATGATCGTATCAAGGAGCGTCAGTATGATGACCCCCATCTGCTCGTCCTCCAAAATAGGGTTTGGCGAGGTGATGCTAGAGATGTGACTATTGGTGATGATGGCGTGTTGAGGATGCAAGACCGGATATGTGTGCCCAATGTGGATGGGCTTCGGAATTTGATTCTTGAGGAGGCCCACAGCTCATGGTATTCCATTCATCCGGGTGCCGCGAAGATGTACCAGGATTTTAGACAGCACTATTGGTGGAAGAGGATAAAGAAAGATATAGTTGGATTTGTGGATCGGTGTCTCAACTGTCAGCAGGTTAAGTATGAGCATCAGAGACCGGGTGTCTTGCTTCACAGGTTAGAGATCCCAGAGTGGAAGTCGGAGCGGATCACTATGGATTTCGTAGTTGGGATCCCACGGACTTCGAGGAAGTTCGATGCTATTTGGATGACTGTGGATCGGCTGGCCAAGTCCATTCACTTCATTCCAGTTGGTACTACTTACTCTTCAGAGCGGTTGGCTGAGATTTACATCTGAGAGATTATTCGCCTTCATAGTGTCCCAGTTTCAATCATTTCGGATAGAGGCAAACAGTTTACATCATAGTTTTGGAGGGCCGTGCAGCGAGAATTGGGTACTCAGGTTGAGTTGAGCATAACCTTTCACCCTCAGACGGACGGACAGTCCGAGCGCACTATCCAGATATTGGAGGACATGTTACATGCTTGTGTCATTGATTTTGGGGGTTCATGGGACCAGTTTCTACTGCTCACGGAGTTTGCATATAACAAAAGTTATCAGTTGAGCATTCAGATGGCTCAATACAAGGCTTTATATGGGAGGCGATGTTGGTCTCTGGTGGGATGGTTTGAGCCGGGTGAGGCTAGGCTCTTGGGTACAGACTTGGTCCAGGATGCATTGGACAAGGTGAAATTGATTCAGGAGCGGCTTCGCATGGCGCAGTCTAGGCAGAAGAGCTATGCTGACAAGAAGGTCCATGATGTGTCTTTCATGGTTGGGGAGAAGGTTCTGCTGAAGGTATCACCCATGAAGGGTGTTATGAGGTTTGGGAAGTTCATTGGGCCTTTTGAGGTACTTTAGAGGATTGGGGAGGTGGCTTACAAGCTTGCCCTGCCACCTAACTTGTTGAGTGTGCATCTAGTATTTCACGTTTCTATGCTCTGGAAGTAAATCGATGATCCGTCCCATGTTTTGAATTTCAGCACGGTTCAGTTGGATGGTGATATGACTTATGATGTGGAGCCGATGGCCATTTTAGAGCGGCAGGTTCGGAAGTTGAGGTCAAAGAATATAGTTTTAGTGAAAGTGCAGTAGAGAAGTCAGCCTGTGGAGGAGGCCACTTGGGAGACCGAGCGGGAGATGCGGAGCAGATATCCACACCTATTTGAGACTCCAGGTATGTTTCTAGACCCGTTTGAGGATGAACGTTTGGTTAAGAGGGAGAGGATGTAACGACCCGGCTAGTCGTTTCGAGAGTTATAGCCCCGCTTCCCCTAATTCTACTTCTTTTATGCTTTACAGCTGTATTATGTCTTACCGGGTTCGGAGTGGTTTTGGAGTGAATTGAGACACTTAATCTCTTAATTGGAAGCTTTAAGTTGAAAAAGTCGGCCGGATGTCGACTTGTGGAAAAACGACCTCGGATTTGAATTTTTATGGTTCCGTTTAATTTTGGACTTAGGGCCGCGTCCATAATGTGATTTGGAGGTCCGTAGTAGAATTAGGATTGAATTGGCAAAAGTTAGAATTTTAGCGATTTTGGACGGCAATGGAAATTTTGATATCTATGTCGGATTGGATTTTCAGAAGTTGGAATAGGTTCGTGATGACATGTTTGACTTGTGTGTAAAATTTGAGGTCAATCGGACGTGGTTTGGTAGGTTTCAGCGTCATTTGTGGAAGTTGAAAGTTTAGAAGTTCTTTAGGTTTGAATCCGGGTATAATTGGTGTTTTGATATTGTCATGAGTAATTCGAAGGTTCGACTAAGTTCGCATGAGGTTTCATGACTTGTTAATATGATCGGTTGAGGTCACGGAGGCCTCAGGGTGATTTCGGGTGGTTAACGGCTTGATGAGAGTTAAGGAAATGTAGCTGAAGCTGCTGCTACTGGTGTAACCATACTTGCGGAGTGGGAACCGCAGGTGCGAGTCCGCAGAAGCAAAGAAGGAGTCGCAGATGCGGCCAAGAAGGAGCTGGGCAGGAGCCGCATGTGCGAAGATTTTCTCGCACCTGCGAGGGTCGCAGATGCGGGCAACTGGGCGTAGGTGCGAATGATGGCTGCAGGTGCGATGGATTCCTGCACATGCGATAGGCGCAGATGCGGTCTTGGGACCGCATGAGCGAGGTCAGAATTTTTAAGTGAAATCCGCACCTGCGATGGAATTTCCGCAGGTGCGGTGTTGCAGAAGTGACAAGAGGACCGCATGTGCGGTGTTTTCTAGGCAGAAAACACTAGCTTGAGGGTTGGACTTTCATTTTCGATTTTTGGACTTGAGAAGCTCGGGAGAGAGGCGATTTTTTGAGGTTTTTCAAGGAAAATATTGGGGTAAGTAATTCTAACCCGGATTGGTCTAAATTTCGTGAATCTTTTGCTATTTTCATCACCTAATTAGGGATTTGAGTTGGAGATTTGGGGGTTTAGGGCTTGCGAATTAGAGAGTGAACTTTGGGGTTTTGGAGGGGCAATTGAGGTCGGATATTTATAAATTTGGTATGATTAGACTCGTGAGTGAATGGGCTTTCGGGTTTTGTGACTTTCGTCGGGTTTCAAGACGTGGGCCCGAGGGGCCGGGTTGAGCCAATTTCGGATTTTGGGCTACAGTTTAGTAGTTTTCTTGTGGAATTGATCCTTTTAACCAATATTGATTATCTCGTACTGCTTATGGCTAGATTCAGAGCATTTGGAGATTGATTCGAGGGGCAAAGGTATTGTGGAGTAGGAGTTTTGCGCATTTGAGGTAAGTAACAGTTTTAAATCTGGTTTTGAGGGTATGAAACCCCGAGGATTGGTATGATGTGAGTGTTTGGAGGTGACGCACATGCTAGGTGGCGGGCGTGTGAGCGTGTACCGTGAGGGATTGTGACTTGGTCCGTCCCATGAGACTGCAAAGTCGAATAGCCATTGTTATTACTTGTCTTTCTTTGCCTTTGAGCAATTGACTGTCTTTCATGTTAGAAACCATACTTAGGCCTTATGATATCATTGTTGGGACCCGCAACGGTCGTATACTTGTTGAATTGACTGCTAATTGATATCTTGTACTCAGTCACAGTCTTACTTGTGTGTTATATCTCTGTTCCCTCTCATTTCTTGTTGATACTTGTTGTATTCTCTGTTTGGGCCGATTATTATGATATTCTGTGAGCCCGAGGGGCTGGAGAGGTTAGTGACTGAGATAGGGCCTGAGTGCCAAGATGTGAACTATGTGAGGGTATATGGATCGGATTGCACGCCGCAACGCGCTTTATGACTACTTATATGATTGGGTCGGGCTGCATGCCGCAACAATATAGCGCTTGGACTGGAAGGAGCCCCTACGGAGTCTGTACACCCCCAGTGAGCACAGGTACCTATTGAGAGTGTGTATTGAGGGCTGAGAGCCGAGAGTATGGGCTGTTGAGATGAGTTGAGTGACTGCTGCCTTGAGAGGCTGCACTTGCTTTTATTTATTGTTGCACTTAGTTGCTATCTGATGTTGTTGTGAAATTTCTAGAAGATTCATATCTGTTTTACTTGGGCTCGAACTGATTCGACTTATACCACCGGATTTGAAAGCATGTTCACTCTTTACAGAAAACTTTTGAAATGATCTGTATTATTATAGTTTGTCACTGCTTCTCAGTTCCTCATTTAATTCTTTTACTTGCTGAGTTGGTTGTACTCATGCTATACCCTGCACTTCATGTGCAAATCCAGATGTGTACGGTTCTGGCAGTCGCTGAGTTCATGCGGGGGCTGATTATCAGAGACTTACGAGGTAGTTGCCGGCGTCCGTAGTCCTTGTTTCTCCTTTCTTATTATCTTTTCTCTCTTGTATTGGCATTTGGCACATACTGTAGTAGACTCTGTTACTAGATTGGTTATTAGATGCTCATGACTTAGTGATACTCCGATGTCGGACTATTTGTTTCTGTACTTATGTTTTATTTGGATTTTACTCCCGTTTTTATGAAAACCTCCGGTAATTTTAAATGTCTTAATTCATTTCTGTTAGATTTTGAAAGTGTTTTGGGAAGGTCAGCTTGCCTAGTATCGCGATAGGCGCTATCACGACTGGTTAGGTTTTGGGTCGTGACATTTAGTTGAAGTCTAAAGTCATTTGAATTCATGCTAGTTTCACGCTTGATTTCTTTCTCAATTGAGTCCATATTCCATGACTAGAATTGTTGCATTCTTTGTAAGAATTGTGGTTCCTCGTTAATTTAATCGCTTGTTAGGTAACGAAATGAATCAGAAGTAGCGGCCTTTTAGTAGTCGAGTGGCATTTGTGAAAATAGTGCTATAGGAATAAGATAGTAAAAAACAATAGCAGCTCTCATCATGCTTTAAATCCACCTTTTCTTTTATTTTGTCTTGTTCTAGTTCTCAACTTATTTGAGATGCTTTACCTGCTAAGGGTTTGTTTGGACAATATTTGTTGGAATGATTTGGGACGTGGGAATGGGAAAGACTTAGCCCATTAGTGTTTAATTAATCTTGGATTGGTCTCGGTCTAAATACATAAAGATGATAAGTTAAATGAACATGATCATGAATTGAATTTTCTTTTAGTTTCTCTTATTTACTTATTCTTATTTTTATTTTTCACTAGTAGCATGTTTAGGCCGACCATATTTGGGTAGGCAAACGTTTAGAGCTTTTATGTTTAGTTTCTTTTGAGGCGAGAGGTTATCCCTTTAGTCAATTATATTATCCGGGGAATACCCCGAAGAACTGATAAATATTTTGGAGGCCGTGACGAGCGTCGTAGATGAAGCATAGTGTAGGTTAGTTTAGAACTTTTCTTGTCTTCTCTTTTCATATTTTTTATTAGACGGGGATAATCTTGAACTTCTTATGTGTTTATTTTGCTTTTGTGTATTTTTGCCTCAATTAGAATATTTTTTAAAGCCAATTAGATCAAGTTCACAACTGTGACTTTCACGGGACTTGGGGAATGCCTAACACCTTCTTCCCGAGTTAAATGAACCCCCTTACTTGGAATCTTTGGTGCAAATCAGTTTGGAGTCTAATGTGTTTTAAAGTAAAAATTACTTTTAAATGGTGACTTGACACACCAAAATCTTATGTCCAGTGGCGACTCTAAGAAATCCCTTTTGAACACAATTTTTGTTACTTTCGAATTTGAAAACCCTTTTGATCCTCAAAAATTACTTCTATATATTTTAAAGAGGGTTAAGGAAAAAAAAAAAGGGTGTGACACTTAGAAGCAAAAAAGGATTATAAATACGAACAATTATTCCAGGATGAATAGGAGACGTCCTCTTCATAAGCACCGTAAACATAAGAGCCCTCTCTTATGAAGCCATCCGGTCAAATGGCTAAAGGTCGGATGTCTTGTTTCCCGATCATGAAATTAACCGGAAGCATTAAAATCCCAGATTTCATCAAAACCAGAAGTACAAAATTTTTGGTCATTAACATCCCCGATCTCTAAGGTTGTGAGGTTATAAAAGTTTTGGGTTCAACTAAAACCCAAGAGTCAAAACTCAAAGAAAAGATTTCGGGTATAACTACAAACCCAAGAGTCAAAACTCAAAGAAAAGTTTTCAGGTGAGTTCCGGATGAACATTAAAAATCTGAGATCAAGATTTCTACAATGGTAGTACTTTTTCAGCACCAATCGGTCATCGACAAAAGAATAATAAGTATGGAGTTGTCATCTGAATCCCTAAGTTTTGCACTCTTTTTTCCTTCGCTCGATTTTTGTCTCGATTGGGTTTTTTTCGGCTTGGTCTTTAATGAGGCAGTAACGAAGGTGGAGAACTTTCACTTTCTGGTCACATCATAGTGAGTAACAGGAAAGTGGGGAGACTATATGTATACGATAAAAACCGGTCTCAGAAGATGTGTGAATTAGAAAGCTAACACGTGTCAATCAATAATGATTCAACCATGTTCACACCGGATACACACTTGTGGCCAGATAAGATGTTAACACCGAATACAAACATGTAACCAGATAAGAAGTAATTCAAGATATGACCATTACGGAAACGTTACAGAAGACCCCAAGATTCCTCCAGTTTTTAATAGCCTTTATTAGGCATTATCACCTCTTTACCTTTTATTGTAGCATTAATATCAGTGATTAATGGGGTTTAATTGATAAATCGTATACCCATAGCTCTAGTATAAATAGTGTCTTTCATTCTATTGTAAGATATCAAGAAATACTGATAGAAAAAGACTAGAATCCTTTCTCTCAAGATTTATACAAGTGTTGTCAAGATTTTCTAATTATTCTTGATCCCGGTGGGAATATTCTAAAGCTCAGGCTTGTTTCTTCTTAAATTATCTTTATTTACTCTTTTTGCACTTTGTTATTTTACTTTATTGGATCAATTTAATTCACATGTCTATAAACCACGTTACAAATTCAACTGTACCGTATTTCCGGTAAACAATTTCAAACTTTTAATCTTAAGTTGTGATTATTACAAAATCTTCCACTTTTAACAAGTTAGTAGTTACCATTCGTATCTCAGTTCCATGAGTTTAAATATGCCAATTTTTCTTTTATGTTTTGATAACTAGTCGCCTTTAACATGCTCTTAGCACTTAATTTTAAAAAGACAATTTATGCATTGGCTGAAAGGGGTAATTAGTTACTATTATGTTAGATTTACAACTTGTGTGTGACTTAACCCTGTCTGACTTAGTTTCATTTGGTTGGGACAAAGTCAGCCTGCCCTCCGCCAGGCTTGTAGAAGCCGAATGTGCTATAATTTAGATGCTATCTATATTATTATTCGCATATATATAGGGGTTGATCGCGGAGCAGCCGAGTTCTATCGAACTGGCGAACTCAAAGTTGAATCCGTTACCGATCACCACTTAAAAAGGACAATTGGTTGCCTCATTTTTTTCCTTTCGCTTGTCAAACCAGAGTTTAAACTTTTAAAAAGAACGAATGAGACAAATAGAAAAGCAAAGCTTTGGAAGGGATTATGAAAGGGACATAAGTAGTGGCAATTGACTGGTTTCCATTACGAGAATGTGATCATGTAACTTGGCACAAATTAGCGTAGAAGAAAAAAAGATAGCCAGGTAGTTTGATTCATACCATGTGAGACACAACTATAGCCAAATAGAAGCCAATTCAGGATTTGCAATTTATGAATTCTTATACCAACCTCAAGTTAATATATAATAATAATTGGATTGATAGTCGAATTAATATTCAGTAGATAAATTAATACATATATAGAGTTTAGATAAAAACTATTAAGTTTATGTGAATCAACATGTCCTAGATTCGCCTCTGGCCAAATGGTATCTAGCTAGAAAACAATAGAGACGCGGCTCTACGTAGTATTCGACCTGAATCCCTGAATTTTGCAGCTAATAACTTTCATATATAGGCAAGCAATGCGATCATGCCATAAGACGACATTAAAATATCCATGGGGAGGTCAGCAATAAATAACAAAATTGAGCATATATATATATATAGGACAAATAGTTTCCAAAAGAATGCAATGCAAGAGAATTTCGAGCTAAAAACCAAAACCCATATTGAGGTCGTTGCTTTCCACTTTTTCTTATCCTATCATTGCATTTACTTCAATTTTGCTTTAGTTTGTTATAATAAGTTAGCATAAACCTTCAAGCATTCACTTACTTGATACTTCGATAATTAGATGAGTCTTTCAATAAATTGATCTTCTTAATTCTTTTGTGTTAAATTTCTTTTTGATTAACCTTTACACCAAGGTCTTGAAGCAATAAGGGTAGGGCTGCTTATCGGGCGGATCAGGCGGTTATTTGCGCATAACGGTTCGGCTTATCGGTTATCGGCTTTTAAATGTATTAATCCGCTAGCCATCCGATAAGATATCGGGCGGATTGGTATCGGTTTAGCTATTATCGGGCGATTAACATGTGGTTTATCGGCCTATTTTAATCTGTATTACAAAAGCCTATTTTGACAACACACTGATACAGTGATAGAGTGATACCGCAGCTGCACAACAGGATATATTAAACTTTTTCAACATACTGATAGTATCACAAGAGACAACCAATAATGGACAAACATACTTGAACCTTCATACACTGAGGAGCAAGGCAGTAAGCTCCTCAAAATTAGCTAAATGCAGTCAAGCTTATGGCTCTACAGTCTGCACATTCTTTAGCTAACATAGCACTTCCTAACGTGGCAATTATATCCGTCAAAATGAGTCCAGACTTGGCTTGGCTTTCACCTTTATATAAGCAAATATTTTCTTCACCAATCATACACACAATACACACCACAAAAACCAATCTTAAAATTCCATCAAAGAGATAAACACAATAACATCCAATATCTTATCCAATATCAGTAGGAGCAAGCTCAGGCTATGACCGTATGGAGGAAACAAGGAGGTGACTTGATTCTTAGAATAGAGAATGGGAGGCGAGAGTGGCTAGGTGGTTGTTGTTGTGTTTCCTCAACCTTCAGAGAGTAGAGAGTAGAGAGTGAGCAGCGACGCGAGAGGGTTGTGTTTTGAGATCTGAGTTCACTTCTAACTAGTGACTGCTGGTGAGGGAAATTAGAAATTAGATTTTAGGATTTCTAATAGTGGATAAATGGAAGGGATATTTAATATACATATAATATAAAAATATATAAATATAAAAATTCTTAACGGGTTAACGGTTTATCCGATAAGAAAATTAATTAATCTGCCCCCAAATCAATAAGCCATTAATAATAAAATTTCAATCTGTTCTCTACCCGTTAATCCGATAACCCGATATCAATAAGCCATTAAGCCACTTTTGCGATTCGGTTTTCGGGTTCGGTTCAGTTTTGAATACCCCTAAATAAGGGTACTTAAACAAAAAATTACGGAGTTCAAAGCTTTTGAGAACAGGTAACCTGCCATATTTAACACACTAACTAGGGGTCGTTTGGTATGATGGATAAACAAAAAATAATTCCGGGATAAAAATTTAGTACGGTCTTATCCTTTGTTTGTTTACTAATTCTATGATAAGTTATCCCATATTAAAATAGTATCGGCATAACTTATACCTGCTAGAGAATGGAATAGTAATCCCGAGATAAGTTATCCCAGATAAAGCAGTTAAATTGATAATCCCATGATTAATACAACTGTATACGGTTAAAATCGGGCCCACCTGATTTTACTATTTGACTGAGATCGGGAGATTGCATCGAAGGACGGCCTCGTAACGAAACAGACCAAATCACGAGGACTAGGTACCGAGTTCAGAACCGAGGTACCTGTCGAGATCGAGGCTAGTAGCGATCAAAGCCAAATGAGACAAACACCGAGCAAGATTGAAGATAGCATAATAACAGAAAGGCGAGATATCCATGACCGGTCGAGGATCACGGCGTAAACTTCGGTGACTGGTCGAGGTTCATGGCGTAAATCTCGGAGCGGATCAAATCAGAAATGGTTAATTAGCTAATCATGGGATTTTCTTCTGTAATTAGAATCATACCATAAGTGGTATTCCTCTACTATATAAAGGGGGGTTCTAATCATTTGTAGGATACGGTTGACAGATATAAAAAGCAATATAATTCTCTTTCTCGTTTATACTATTGTTCACCAGCTTGTTATACTTAATTGTTCTGGCATCAATCAGTTCGAGGGTATCCAAACTCGAGGGATGAGTTCCATTCTAACACCGGTTCGCTTTACTTTATTGTAAATTTCTATTACCCATCCTCACATTTATCAATTGGTATTAGGTGAAATCACGTGTCCTTAGAACTATATTATAAGTTTAATTGTTATCCAATTTTAAGGGTAAACAGTTTGGCACCCACTGTGGGGCTAAGGATAATAGTGATTGCTTAATACTGATTCCGATAACACACAATACTTTATACTTGTTCTCATAAGAATCTTTGTTTTTAGGATAAACATATCAAACTCATAAGCAGCGCATGCACATAGTGACACCGGCCTTGGATTTCACGGGGAGAATGACAATATAGCCAACCTACGGATCGAGGTGTCTCAGGCTGACCTAGAGGGAGCACCAATTGCAAATCTCGTCGATGTCAGTTCGCACGTCACCTTAAATGCAAATTTGGGCGTTGATCTAGAAGGTAGAGTACGAAGGAAAGTTTGATCAGGTGGTCGAGGTACACAGGGCGCAGAAGATGGTGGAGTTAGCCTCCAATTGATATTCGAAATGTTACAGGCCAAACAAGCCGCTATAGCACAACTATAAAATCAGCACCGAACACCGAGTAAGATCGAACCAGAAGTCGTTCACAGGACCGATCTTGAGCCGGAAAGGTTGAACGCCAATGAATCGGGGACTGACCCCGCCATTATGAAAATGGTCGAGGAGCTCACTAAACTGATTGAGTCGGGAGAAATAAAAATCGAGGCAAATGACAAGAAAGTAGAGACATACAACTCCCGGGTTGACCAAATACCGGGGGATCCGCCGATTCTAAAGGGTATGGATTCAAAGAAATTCGTACAGAAAACTTTCCTTCCAAGTGTGGCTCCGAAACCCATTCCGAAGAAGTTACGAATGCCAGAAATTCCTAAGCATAATGGGACCACCGACCCTAATGAGCATATCACTTCTTATACATGCGCAATAAAAGGGAATGACTT
Source organism: Nicotiana tabacum (assembly GCF_000715075.1). NCBI lineage: Eukaryota > Viridiplantae > Streptophyta > Magnoliopsida > Solanales > Solanaceae > Nicotiana > Nicotiana tabacum. The sequence continues at coordinate 62,793,804 of NC_134098.1, forward strand.
GGAAGACGATGAGATTGAGTCTGTTCTACTGAAGAAATTTGGAGAAACCTTGTCGAAATGAAAAATGATATGGTACCACAATTTTCCACCTAATTCTATCGATTCCTTTGCCATGCTTGCAGACTCCTTCGTAAAGGCACATCCCGGAGTAATAAAGGATGCGACTAGGAAATCGGACCTCTTCAAGGTGAAACAAAAAGACAATGAAATGTGGAGGGAATTCGTATCTCGGTTCCAAATGGAACGCATGGAACTACCACCGGTCACAGACGATTGGGATGTTCAGGCCTTTACTCAAGGTTTGAACAAATGAAGTTCGGTGGCATCACGACAGCTAAAGCAGAATTTAATTGAATATCCAGCGGTAACTTGGGCCGATGTACATAATCGGTACCAGTCAAAGATCAGGATGAGTTTGATCAATTGGGGACCCCTTCCGGTTCTGCTTATCCAATCAGGCCTGTCGGCATAACTCAAAGGGATATCGACAGAGAACCCCGGTCGAGCAGAGATCGGTATCAACCATACAACAAAAATCATAGAAACATCGACCTAGGACACAATCTCATCCGAAATGATTGAAGGAACGATCGAAGACAGAGCTCTCGAGGGCTCATGAGCAAAAGTGGCTTCGATAAACACGCCAATTCCACAGAAGCGCCACGATTATCAGAATACAACTTTAGCATCGTCGCATCAGGTATTGTGTCAGCCATTGGGAAAATCAAAGATACTAGATGGCCCGGACCCCTACAAATTGATCCATCCCAAAGGAACCCCAATCAAATATGCAAATACCATGGTACACATGGTCATAAAATCGAAGACTGCAGACAACTAAGGGAGGAGGTGGTCCATCTATTCAACGAGGGTTACCTTCGAGAATTCTTGAGCGACCGAGCTAAAAACCATTTCAAGAGACAGGGATGCAAACAAGAAAAACAAGCAGGAAGAACCACATCACGTGATTCACATGATCGTTAGTGGGGTCGATATTCCACAAAGGCCCGTGTTCAAACACACTAAAGTATCAATCATCAGGGAAAAATGAACTCGAGACTATATGCCGGAAGGCACTTTATCATTCAATGATAAGGAAGCAGAAGGGATCTCACAACCCCACAATGATGCTTTGGTAATCTCTATCCTTATGAATAAAATTCAGGTTAAACGTGTTTTAATTGATCCAGGAAGTTTGGCCAATATTATTCGATCGAGGGTCGTGAAGCAGCCCGGCCTACAAGATCAAATCGTACCCGCAGCTCAGGTTCTCAATGGCTTCAACATGGCGAGTAAAACAACTAAAGGTGAAATTATCCTACCAATAAATGTAGCCGAAACTATTCAAAAAACAAAGTTCCATATGATCGAGGGCAATATGAGATACAACGCACTGCTCGAAAGACCCTAGATTCACACCATGAGGGCGATCCCCTCAACCCTTCACCAAATGCTGAAGTTCCAACACCGGATGGAGTAAAAATGGTGCATGGGGAACAACATGCTGCCAAAGAGATGTTCGCGGTCGACGAAGTAATACTGGTATCAGCGCTTTTGTCAACAAAGGGATCGGAGTCCAAAGGAAAACAGGAAGCTAAATAGCAACCACAGCCACCAGCATCGACTCAGTCGGGGAAGCAGGGAACGGACGAGGACGATGACTACTGGATCCCTCGATCCTTCAGAATCCCGAGGATTCCGACGCCACCAAATCAACAGTCAAAGAGCTGGAGCAAGTCATAATGATCGATCATCTACCCGATCGAAAGGTATATCTAGGTACGGGGTTAACCCCCGAGCTCAGGGAAAAACTCGTTAAATTTCTTATCAATAATATGGATTATTTTGCTTGGTCCCACCTAGATATGACAGGGATCCCACCGAAAATCGCTACACATCGACTGAGCTTGGACCCGAAGTTCCGCCCGGTAAAACAAAAGAGAAGGCCCCAGTTCGAGGTAAAACATGCATTCATCAAGGATGAGGTAACCAACCTTCTCATAATAGGATCCGTTTAGGAGGTAAAATATCCCGAATGGTTAGCAAACGTAGTCGTACTCTCTAAAAAGGGAAATAAACTTAGAATGTGCGTAGACTATAAAGATTTAAACAAAGCATGTCCTAAAGACTCTTTTCCTCTGCCGAATATCGATTGCATGATCGATGCCACGGCCGGCCACGCGATCCTTAATTTTCTCGATGCCTACTCTGGGTACAATCAAATACAAATGAATCTGGAGGATCAGGAAAAGACTTCGTTCATCACTAAGTACGGCACCTATTGTTATAATGTAATGCCGTTTGGACTAAAAAATGCTAGTGCCACTTATTAACGCTTAGTAAATCGAATGTTCGAAGAACAAATAGGTAAGTCAATGGAGGTTTATATTGACGATATGCTACTTAAGTCCCTGCGAGCACAGGACCATTTGACACATTTGCAGGAGACCTTCGATATACTAAGGAAATACAACATGAAACTCAACCGGGAGAAATATGCATTCGGGGTCGGCTCAGGCAAGTTCCTCGGATTTATGGTATCGAATCGGGGTATCGAGATCAACCCCGATAAGATCAAGGCAATCGAAGACATCACAGTCGTGGACAATGTTAAGGCCGTACAAAGATTAATATGGTGCATAGCCGCCCTAGGTCGATTCATCTCGAGGTCTTCAGATAGAAGTCACAGGTTCTTCTCACTACTCAAAAAGAAGAATAATTTTGCATGGACCCCGGAATACCAACAAGCATTAGAAGAATTAAAGCGGTACCTCTCGAGCCCGACACTGCTTCATACTCCGAAAGCGGACGAGCAACTCTACTCATACTTAGCAGTCTCAAAAATTATGGTATGTGGGGTCCTAGTTCGAGAAGAGCAAGGTACGCAATTATCTGTTTACTATGTTAGTCGAACTTTCGGTGAGGTCGAGACCCGGTACCCACACTTAGAAAAATTAGCGCTTGCCTTAATAAACACGTCTAGGAAATTAAAACCATACTTTTACTGTCACCTGATCTGCGTGGTGACTACTTATCCCTTTTGTAATATTTTGCATAAGCCCGAACTTTCGGGCCGATTGGCCAAATGGGTCATCGAGATTAGTGGGTACGATATCGAGTATCGACCCTGAACGGCCATCAAGTCTCAAATCTTAGCGGACTTCGTGGCCGACTTTACGCCATCCCTCGTACTCGAGGTCAAAAAGGAACTATTAATAAAGTCGGGTACATCATCGGGGGTGTGGACCCTCTTCACAGATGGTGCCTCGAACGTGAAGGGGTTTGGGTTAGGCATTGTTTTGAAGCCACCCACGGGTAATACAATTAGACAAGCTATCAAAACTGCCAAGTTAACTAACAATGAGGCCGAGTATGAGACCATGATTGCAGGTCTCGAGCTAGCTAAAGGTTTGGGAGCAGAAGTCATCGAGGCCAAATGTGACTCCCTGCTTGTGGTAAACCAAGTCAACAGAACCTTCGAGGTTCGATAAGATTGAATGCAGAGATACTTGGACAAACTACAAATGAATCTATATCGGTTTAAAGAATGGACCATACAACATATGTCTCAAGAACAAAACTGCGAGGCCGATGCCCTCGCAAATTTAGGGTCATCAGTCGAAGACGACAAGATTAGCTCGGGGACTGTCGTACAACTTTCAAGTTCAGTAATCGAAGAAGGCCACGCCGAAATCAACTCCACAAATCTGACCTGGGATTGGACGAACAAATATATCGAATACCTAAAGAACGGGAAGCTTCCATCGGTTCCTAGGGAATCGAGGACTCTACGTATGAAGGCCGCACGATTCACATTGGCCGAAGACGGAACACTGTATAGAAGGTTGTTTGATGGACCATTGGAAATATGTTTGGGACCAGGAGATACCAATTACGTCCTATGAGAAATCCACGAGGGCACCTGTGGAAATCATTCTGGTGCTGAATCATTTGTTCACAAAGTCATCAAAGCAGGATACTATTGGGCCGATATGAAAAAGGATACAAAAGAGTTTGTTTGAAAGTGCGACAAATGTCAAAGGTATGCGCCGATGATTCACCAACCCGGAGAGCTACTCCACTCAGTATTATCCCCATGGCCATTCATGAAATGGGGAATGGATATCGTCGGCCCTCTACCATCGGCCCCAGGTAAAGCTATATTTATTTTGTTTATGACTGACTATTTCTCTAAGTGGGTTGAAGCACATGCTTTCGAGAAAATTAGAGAGAAAGAAGTCATAGATTTCATCTGGTACCACATTATATGCCGATTCAGGATGCCTGTCGAGATCGTATGCGACAATGGAAAGCAATTCGTCGGCAGTAAAGTGATAAAGTTTCTCGAAGATCACAAAATACAGAGGATCCTGTCGATGCCATTTCATCCTAGCGGGAACGGACATGCCGTATCGACAAACAAGACCATCATTCAAAATCTAAAGAAAAGATTGAACAACGCTAAGGGGAAATGGAGAGAAATATTGCCCGAAGTCCTTTGGGCATATCGAACAACGTCAAAATCCAGTACTGTGGCAACAACGTTCTCTTTAGTATATGGCACCGAAGCTCTTATCCCGGTTGAAGTCGGGGAACCTAGCGTCAGGTTTCGATATGCAACGGAAGAGTCAAATCATGAGGCTATGAATACAAGCCTCGAATTGCTAGATGAAAAACGGGAAGCCGCCTTCGTTCGGATGGCCGCACAGAAACAACGGATCGAAAGGTACTACGAATCGAAGAGCCAATCTTCAACACTTGAAAATAAGGGACTTGGTTCTGAGAAAGGTCACCCTCAATACTCGAGACCCAAACGAAGGAAAACTTGGCCCGAACTAGGAGGGACTATATCAGGTCCTCGATATCCTCGGAAAGGGATCCTACAAACATAGCACGATGAACGACGAACAATTACCAAACAATTGGAATATATCACTCCTCAAACGGTATTACTGCTAAGGTACGACCTTCTCCATTTTCATTTATATTTTATACTAACCATTTGTAGGTGTTTAATCGAAGACATTGAAGGATTCTTCAAACACAAAGTCCTTAGGTCTGAAAGCATGCGTTACACTCTTTTTTCCTTAGACTGGTTTTTGTCCCAAATGGGTTTTTCCGGTGAGGTTTTTAACGAGGCAACCATTGTTCGTGCTAACTTATAGCAATTCAACAGTATCCGAGGCTTATTTACAATCAACCTCGAATATTGGGGGGCATCACCCTCGGATAGGAAAATACTTCGTACCGACAGGGTCTCGATAGGAAAATTTTGTAAGGGTCAAATGGTCGAACGAACCATGCCCATGTAGATTACTCAAGCCCTAATGGAAAACATGTACGCATGTTAATCTATTGAAAAACGTATTTTTCCTTGCCAAATATTTCATGCCTTAGAGAAAGGTTTACTTTACAAAGCCATTCTTGTGATCTGTTGTGGAAACTGACTTAAGGGCCGGTCACAACTAAAGTTCGAACAATTGACCCCACACTCGGGGAATGCAATCCAAAGAATCGACATAATCGAATTACTAAAACCTCGAGATCGCAAGACCTCAAAGAAGGCAACCCTCGATTTTATAGGCCACGGCCACCCCACTCGGGGACTGATACTTTGAACAAGTTTGAAGTATAATAGGGGAACAAGCCCAAAAGGCGAATCCCAAGTTAAAGGCTACGGTCAAATTAACACGATTCGGAGACGTCCGATTTTCGTTATAAAACAGGCCTTCGAATATTTTCATAAACTGGTTAAAAAGGCTACCCTCGGCTGAATTACTAAGGGTCTCGATAATATCGACCCTCGAAAATCTTAATGGGTACAAAGTCGTTCGAACTCTCGAACAAATTCTTTATTTTATGCTAAGGCACAACAAATTTTATTTAACTAAACAATAAACTTTTCAAGTCGAAAAGGGGGAGAAAGCCATTCTTTTTACTATGGCCGTATCATCCTAATTCAAGAGCCTAAATGGCCATTTAATTTTTGAGCACGAGAAATCATCCTCACTCAATTAAAATCTAAGGGTCACCTTACTCCGAGTTCGAACAAGTACTCACTCGATTATAAAAACTACACTAGTCCGGCTTCGATCAAATTGCCTAAGCCTCGAACTTATGAATAAAATTTTCATAAAGCATGAATGAAACAAAATTTTCACAAGGCAGAAAATAATATAAAGACAAATCGGAAAAAGATCTTTATATATATGAGAATATTTACAAAGTCTGATCAGGATCCTACACAAAAGATCAAAAGTAAAAAATCCTAAGGTTCCTAATTTTCTCCGGGGGGAGCTTCTTCTCCATCGAGGTGTCCCTCCCACCCGCCCTCGGACCCGCTCTTGTTCTCGGCTTCATCATCATCAACATCGGAGGCCAATGCTCCAACATCAGCTTCATACTCTCTAGCCTTTATTATCTCATCGGTAAGATTGAAACCTCGAGCGTGGATCTCCTCGAGGGTTTCCCTCCGAGATTGGCATTTGGCGAGTTCAGCAATCCAATGTGCTCGAGTTTGAGCGGTCTCGGCTGCCTCTATCGCTTGGACTTGAGCGACTTTAGTATTGGCCCGTTAGACGACCATGATCATATCTGCCTCGGCTTTAGCCTTTTCGGCTTCATATTTGGCCTTTGCAAGTTCGGAAGCCAACCGAGCTTCCAGATCCTCTATTTTCTTTTCCTAAGCCGAGTTCTTCTCCTTCATGCCTCGAAGCTGACTTTCGACTGATGACAATTGGGCTCGAGCAGTCTCTTTTTTTGCAGCAAAGCGGTCCATACCTTCTTTCCACCCTAAGGACTCTGCCTTCATCATGTTGATCTCCTCACGGAACTGCTCGATCCTCTCGACTTTCTGCTGCAGCTGTGAGAGTGAAATGTTAGCCACCATTACCGAATCGAGCCCATGAGCTTTTAAGATTTTCATTACCTTCTCGATCAGTCTGGTCTGATCTTTGTGAGTCGTGGCCAACTCGGCTCAGAGGTCCTTGATCTCTTCTTCTTTTTGCCCACCGAGAAGGTTGAGGGCATTTCTCTCCTCGGTAAGCCTTTAAATGTCAGCCTCATACCGACTCTCAGCTCGAGACCGAGAAAATGCTTCCCAATGAAGCATTGAGGCCTACGCAGAAAGAAGAAAAAAAGTTAGAAATGAACACAAGGGTAATTCTCCGAGCTTGCTGCGCTTCATTGAAAAGACTTGATGCCCCGCCCTAGTCCTTCTTAAAGACCTCCAAGTTGCTCAGGCCGGTAGCTTCTTCGACCCCAGTAAAGTAATCATGGAAGGGGTCCTCCCTTCCATGGGCTCCTTCGATGGAGAGGGTCTTCAAGGCCCGAGCCTCTTGAATCATCTCTTCAGAAAACGAGGGGAGCATCGGGCAGACTCCAATTTCTATTGCCCCAAGTGGATGACTTAGGGAATATTCTCCATCTCGAGGGGCCTCGAGACTAGCCCCTACAGCCGTACCCATCGTTGGCTCATTATGATGGGAGGCATCTTCAATCCTCGAGGACTCGGGAACTTCGTCCAAGTCTCTTCTCGAGACCCCCTCTTCTTCGTCTTCCTCCCTTAGACGCCGAACAGAGTCTTCGGTCAGGAGGATGATGTTCTTCCTCGGCTTACGAGCCGCCTTCTTCTTAGGTTCTGGATCCTCGGAGGTTGAGGTCTTTTTCCTCTTTTTGTCCTTCGCCAGTTTCGGTGCTGGGATCGAAGTTTCCTCCTCACCAGATATAAGCCTTATGACAGCATCTTTTCCAAGGCCTGTATGAAAGGAAATTAAGTAAGAAATGCTTTACGAAAATCATCAAAGACGTGGAAAAAGGGTTTACCATGAGTTTTGGCCTCCCATCTGCCCTTTGATAAATCGCGCCATGAGCGCTCGGCATACGTAGAGGTCGAGGCCAGGTCCCGAATCCAGCTCTTGAGGTTAGGAATTGCACCGAACATCCAAGCGACCACTACATCATGGAAAAAGGATATTGATGAGAAGAAGCAAAGGAGCAAAACAATAAATAGGAGCAAACAGTGGGATTGTACTTACGCTTCATATTCCATTTCTCGGGAAATGGCATTTTCTCGGCCAGGATCAGGTCGGAAGTCCTCACTCGAACGAACCGGCCCATCCAACCTTAGTCCTTGTCCTCGTCTATGCTCGAGAACAACACTTTGGTAGCCCGGCGTTGGAGTTTTATCAGCCCGCCTTGATAGAGGTGGGGGCTGTACAACCTGATGAGGTGGTCGAGGGTGAAAGACATCCCCTCGACTTTGCTCACACAAAATCGGAGCATAATAACAAATCGCTAAAAAGAAGGATGGACCTAGCCTAGGGTTGTTTGATATTGACGGCAGAAATCATCGACGACGGGGTCGAGTGGGACCAGTATGAAAGGGTAAGTGTAAACACTTAGAAACCCTTCCACATGGGTGGTGATGTCCTCTTCGGGGGTCGGGATCACCACCTCTTTGCCCTACCAGTTGCAGTCTTTCTTTACCTGCTTAAGAGATTCCTCGGTTATCGAGCATATATACCTCGACACTGGCTCGCATCGATCAGGAATCAACGAGGCTTTATTGGTCTTAAAGTCGGAAGTGAGAACGCACCCTTGGAACACACTCCTCAGTGAAGTCGGAGATGATAATATTTGGTGTTCTAAGAAGAGGTTAGCAGTGAAAATTGTAGATTTGTAGAAGAAGAACTTAGAAGATGTAAAAAGCTTTGGAGATTAGAAATTTGAAAGTAAAAGTTCGAAATGGTGAAGAGAGGAGCTATTTATAGATTTCATAACGACAGTTCAAAATTGGCGATGGCCGACCATCGACTGACGCGCATTTAATGCCTTGGTAACTGTACAGACGGGACGTTTCGGTCACTTCCGTCACTTACGTCACGAGGATGATGTCATGACAGGCCGAGGTAGAAAAATCGAAGGCTCAATTCGTTTCTTGTCATTACACTCCAAAAAATGAGGGGACGATCTGTATACGGTTAAAATCGGGCCTACCCGATTTTACTATTTGAGCGAGATCAGGAGATTGCATCGAAGGGCGGCCTCGTAACGGAACAGACTAAATCACGAGGACTAGGTGCTGAGTTCAGAACCGAGGTACCTGTCGAGATCGAGGCTAGCAGCGATCGAAGCCAAATGAGACAGACATTGAGCAAGATCGAAGATAACATAATAGCAAAAAGGTGAGATATCCATGACTGGTCGAGGATCACAGCGTAAACCTCGGTACTGGTCGAGGATCATGGCGTAAATCTCGGAACAGATCAAATCAGAAACGGTTAATTAGCTAATCATGAGATTTTCTTTTGTAATTAGAATCATACCATAAGTGAGATTCCTCTACTATATAAATGGGGGTTCTAATCATTTGTAGGACACGGTTGACAGATATAAAAAGCAATATAATTCTCTTTCTCGTTTATACTATTGTTCATCAGCTTGTTATACTTTAATTATTTTGGCATCAATCAGTTCGAGGGTATCCAAACTCGAGGGCTGAGTTCCATTCTAAAACCGGTTCGCTTTACTTTATTGTTAATTTCTATTACCCATCCTCACATTTATCAATTGGTATTAGGTGAAATCACATGTCCTTAGAACCATATTATAAGTTTAATTGTTATCCAATTTTAAGGGTAAACAACAACATACCAAACAATCAATAAGAAATAAACTAGGATAACTAATTCCAACATAACTAATCCCAACATAACTTATCTTCAAACCAAACGTCCCCTTAATGTATAAAAATTACAAACTATTTTCTAAATACTTGTTCAACATACAAGCTTTTTCCCTTTCTCTCAATCTTAAATATCCATATTGTCATGCACTAATTAATTGGAGTAGAAACCAAATGTACAAACTTCATTCACAATGTGTATATAGAGTAAGCCCGACCATGCATGTGTTGATATTTAAATAGCAACATATTCATATGTATATAAATTCAATAGTCCATATTTGGTCATTCGTGATAAAATGAAACATTTAATAATATAGTAATGATCATTAATCTGTTGGTAATTGGTCAAAATTAAATTGCTCACTGGTTTGATCGTGAATCGTGGTAATTCAAAGACCGCACATGATGTGTTTTAACTCAAACTTAGGTAATATAAATCTCTGGATGTCGCAGAATCAGCCAGCTCTTACACTTTCCCTAATTAATGAAATGTAAAAATGATGCTTGAGTTGAAATTTAGGACGATTTTGTATTTTAGAGGAGACAAACTTGGAAAAGCAACTGACTCATTAATTGTAGACATATTCAAAACTCCACGTAAATAAATATACCAAAGCTATATTGGCAATGAAAACAATAACAATCATCACAGAGATAGCCCCACGGGGAAACATCATTTTTAATTTGTGCTTCAAAAAGCTATTTAGTAGTCAGTTCCTAATTCATTAAGCAGGGAAGGAAATAACGTGTATAATACATGTTTGCCAAGAATTGTTTATATGGTCCTTAATTAAGAAAACTTCAAAGATCAATGATAAACTTGATTTTGTGTTCCAGCATATCAATATAAACTCCATTTTTGCAAATGATTTGTTAGTAGTTAGTACGGAATACAATGTACGTAGACGAAATTAAATACAAGTACGTAAAAGCAAGGACGACATTCTTGCCGTGATAAATGATTAACGCGTTGATGGTAATTGGTAATCTAGTACTAATAAAAATAAATACTATGACAGACAGATTGAAAAACTACAACTCAAATAACAATTCTGTAGTTTGGTGCTACTAAATTTAAAAGTCCACTCCATGAGGTTTAGAAAAAAGAAAAGAAAATTAGAAAAATAAACTACTCCATTAATACACGACGTAAAACAGGTGTCTCGCATATAATTTTTTTCCCACTTAATCATGGTATATACTCATATAATCATACTGATTATTACTTTAATTTGTGACACTAATTAAACTCTTAAAGTGAAATAGTTCTATTTAACGTAAATCGTGTCCTATTGAACTCCTTGGAAGTCGAAACTTGGGTACTTGAACTATATTTGACATGGGCAAAAAGCCAAATGTGGTGTTGTATAGTTTTTGAATGAGTTAAACAATCTGTTAAGATTCGGACCTTATACTTGTTGTTATTACTAGTTCCAACTTTGATTCAGGTACTCAATGTATTGGGTATAAAGTTTACAAGTGGAATATCTCTCCTAACAGATTTTATCAGATAGAATAAGAGTACTCTCCCCAATTTGATTATAATTAGGTCAATTGACATGCTTAAAGGACATAGAGATTAGTGCTCAATATGTATGATTGTTCGCATGAAAAAAATCAAATTGTATCTTTCAATTTCATTTTATTAAGTCGATCCATTTTATTCCAATTCAAATTGTAATTAAAATTTCATTAAAATTAAATTATTTTTACGTAATTAACTGTAAACTCACCACAATCCTTCTTCTTTATTCAAATTTAAATGCGACATAGAATTGATTTAGAAGAATGGACAAACAATGGAAGTCTTGAACTGAAACATTGTGATTTTTAAATCTGACGGATTTAAGATTTTCATCATTGAACCTATTACACTTTCTAAATTATGAGCATAATAATTGATATTTATTGAACATGCGCGTGCACACACAATATATTTATTAGTGATCTATTGCCTAATATTGGAGATTGCGACCCACAAGCAGGGAAGGAGACAGTGACGGACGCACGTGGTGGCAAGCGAAATAATACTGTGTATATGTATAAATTAGAACTAAGGCTGCGTAAATTTTATATAAATATTTTATTTGAACCCACTTGACAACTACTATTTTATGACTAAAGTTATGTACTTTTACGATTGAACCCGCTTGCACAAAATTCTGGATCCGCCACTGGACGGAGCTATGGGGGCTGATCCTTTGCCAAAAATACATATACATATAAGGTCATGACTTTTTTTAATGTACATATACTAAATGTTAATTTTATTTTTTTGCGTGTTTACTTTTTTTTATTTTCTGAATCGTGTTAATGAAAATTTTGCCTTTGCGCATACAAGTAGAGGGATAGAGAAGAAGAACCAATTAAAGAGGGTGCACTGCATGGAGAAAAAGGTGGTGAAAAAGGAAGAAGAAAAGGAAGTCCTACGTGGTGCCAACTATACAGTGCAAATGTAAAATGTACAAAGTGGATCGGAGTCAGTTCAATGAAAAAACGTAACGGAAGCAAGAGCACATGTAGTGTGTTCAAATTAAATTGAATATATAATTTTGGACCCAGAGTAAAAATTTATATATAAAAATTCGTTAAAATTACATAAATAATAAATAATGAACATATAATTTTAAAATTATAATGGGTTCAATGCTAAAATGTTAAAAGTTGAATCCATAAATTTTAAATCATAGATTTCGTACCTAAACACACTTGATTATACTCACGTGCAAACTACAACCCTCTCCAATATTCTCCATCCTCTAAAGGTTGCACAACCCTCGCCGTTGGTTCTCTCTTTTGTCCTCTCTTCCCTTTCCTTTCTCACTTCACAATTTCCTTCACGTAACCGATTTCATCTGACGTAGCTCTAGCTAGTGTCAAAACTATTTTGTTTTGTGTTCATTTTTGTTTTCTTTTGTTTCTGTTTTTGCTTTTTCCGAGTGTTTGAACGGGAATCTAGAAGAGGTGTTTCTAAACATTTTTTATGAGTTTTGAACGTGAAGCTCACTTTCTTTGGCGTTGAAAACAAAAAATTTTCTGTTCTCTATGTTTTCTCTTTTTATCTTCAATCTTTCTTTTTTTTTGGGTTAAAAAAACATATGGTAATGGAGTTGGTTATAATATGTTAAAATGGAATCATTTTATTACGATAGATCATAAAATTAATTCAGAACTTAAAGATGTATGATAATATCGATGACATTTTTTGAATAGAGAAAATACGAACAAGTTACCTATTGTTTTCTAACACATAGCATTACTCTTTATAGCTCATCCTTTTTTGCTTTGCATGCTTTAAGCCATATTAGCCCCTCCTATCTTTCTGTAACTGATCAACATAATTCAACTTTTTGACTGAACAAAATGAAAAGGGTATAATAAATCAGCAGTTGCCGTGCCAAAAATAAAGTTAAAGAATCAACAAAGTAGTTCTCTTAATTCAAGTGATATTATCACAGATTCAAAGTTCTTTAAGCATAGAAGATTCACAATCATCTATGTATGCTTTTTTAGAATAAAACGGTAATTACTCTATGAAATCACAAGTATGCTTCCAGTGACCAAAAAATTTAGATGATTATCAAGTCCTAATAACTCATTTTAATTAGTAGACCACCGATATGGTTCAATTTATACTGGGCTAGCTAGTACCTAATTAACAAATTAGTCCAAAGTAGCTTTGTGAGAAAAGATATATCGTACAGCAGTGGCATTCAGGAAAATTGTGATATTCTGGAAAACTACCTAATTTCATAGGTAGATATAGTCTTTCTAATTAATACAACTATTAATTAAACCTCTGGGAATTGAATTATATTGTTCACATTTAAAACCAGGTCGATTTCAACATGATTTTTTGGACAGCTCAAAGCCAAAGTACATACGTAGTAGTTTGAAGAAGCAAGCAATCTTTATCAGCAATATCTCACTTTATGATTCCTATATAAACGTTGGCAAAACAATGTATTTTGATCATGCTTTGAGGATTTTCTCCAGCTTGTATTAGCACAAGTACATCCAAGAACTTCAGTTCTCTCTCCAAGAATGGCTATCTTCACTGCTTCTCAATTGGCTTTTGTTTTTGGCGTTCTTGGTATTTTTCATTAATTCCTCTACTCTTTTCCCTTTACATATATTTAGTTGTTTGTATAATTCACTTCTTTTAACTTGGGTAATTTCACTTTTGCTTTTACAGGAAATGGGGTGTCGTTCTTGGTGTACTTGTCTCCAATGTAAGAGTCCCATTAATTCTTGTTTTTCCAATTGAAGATTAGCTAAAGAGACCTTAATATTGATATTATGTGTAATTTTTCTTCTTTTACAGACCGACTTTCTATAGGATTTATAAGAGAAAATCAACGGAAGGATTCCAGTCTATACCCTATTCGGTTGCACTATTCAGTGCCATGCTCTACTTGTACTATGCTTATCTCAAGGAGAAGAATGGGATTTTGCTCGTTACTATTAACAGCTTCGGGACTGCCATCGAATTGATATATCTCACAATCTTCTTGATATATGCTACCCGAGAGGCCAAGGTTATGATACAATACTCACTACAACACTCTTTATTTCTTCTATTCGATCATATGCAGATTAAATCTGATGGGTTCAATATTTACATTCTTACCAATAAGTTCGTTTGACAAGTGAGACTTACTTAGTTGGTAAAAGCGCCTGCACCTACGACTGTTAGGTCCTGTATTCGAGTCACGTTGGGAAAGTGTGAAAACACTATAGATCCTCTTAATTTGGGAAAGGTTTAAAAAAAAAAAAGTTCGTTACATTTTTGAAATTATGAATTCAAAATGAAATACAATTCTTAGAAGTTTAGTGATTTTTTTAACATATATGTTGAAGCATCGTATCTAAATTAATGTTTTCCACATTGTAATTTTGACTTTCTGGTTTATTTTGCAGATTTACACTACAAAGCTGGTTCTTCTGTTAAATATAGGATCATATGGAGCAATTGTGGCCTTGACATATATATTCGCCAAAGATGAGACGCGAGTCACTATTGTCGGATGGATCTGTGCTGTCTTTTCTGTCTGCGTCTTCGCTGCTCCTCTAAGCATTATGGTACCATATATCTTATCATTATCATGATTGTCACACTCATTATTTTTTGTAAATACGTTACGTTCTTCGGCGCTAAACAATTTTTATTTCAAACTTATATCTAGAACTAAACTGACTATTTAAATATACCACTTTTAATATACTTTTCGCTAAAATTTATTCTTTTTGCAGAGACGTGTTATAAGAACAAGGAGCGTTGAGTTCATGCCATTCCCTCTTTCATTCTTCCTCACAATCTGCGCCGTCATGTGGTTTTTCTATGGTCTCTTGATAAAGGACATGTACATTGCCGTAAGTCGTCCTACTTTTCTTATTTGTAGCTAATTTTTATATGCGTACTTATCTTTTTCCTTGTGATTGCATGAACAGACGCCAAACATTCTAGGGTTTACATTTGGAATTGCTCAGATGATACTGTACGCGATCTTCAGAAACAGAAAGCAACAAATCCAACCGGCGGACAGTAATCTAAAAGATTTGACACAAGTCGTCATAGACATGAAAGCAATGGTATTGGAGATGCAAGAAAATTCTGATCCGAATAAGGAAGCTGAAGTTGATGATACTGATGAAAAAAAGACTAAGCAAGAAGTTGTTGCACAAACAACTTCCAACGTATGAGAAAATCCAAGCCAATTATGGAACCTATAGCTTCTGCTTGGCTGAAGAAACTAATACCAGAAAAAAGCAACGGCGAAAGCTAAGCTCTAGGGGTATTTATATGTAGGGCCTTCTACAAAGAGAAAACTGTGCCCGTACAAGATATTTCCATTCTTTTTTAAGTAAAAAATGTATAATCAATTAAATAGCTATACGCTGAAGGGTAAAAGGAAAGTAGGAAAAAAAATCCTATAATGTATCAGATGAATTCATGCTACTGTGTTCGTTACGTTATTGATAAAATTTGCGAATTAAGGGTTGCAACTGCTTCCTTGATTTGTCGTTATATATAAATGCTTGTTCAATCTATATATTAGTCTCTTTTTTTTATTTTCTTCTTTTCTTTTGCATATGCATTTGGAGCAAACAAGTGGCGATCTAGAGTTTAGTTATTTATAGGTTCGTTGACTATGGAATTAATTGTTATTGTATAGTAACTTGAGATCGTTATAAGAACTCATGAACTTTAAAGTTTGAATCCGCCTAATATACGAGTCTCAATGCAAAACTCTCCATATCCGATCATGGAGTCAACACAACATATTTTTCTTAGAATGCAACAAATAGCAGGAAAAACAAGCGTAACACTTGGGGCGCCTATGCCGTCCTTCTCTTCCCTTATAATTAGTCATTATGTCTAACCTTTTATGATTCTTGATTTATTGGTGTGCTTGGGTTTATTTCATGTTTTGGATTGTAATATTTAGACCTAGGACTAACATAGGATTCATTGGTTATATTTAATATAAACAAATCTTTTATTTTCTGATTTAGTTTATTTTTATTGTCTATAATATATAACAAGCGAAGGCTCTTATCTTTTGTATGTGAACTGTTCCATGATTTCATGAAGTATGCCCCCTTGTACTTAATTGGTGAATTTTCTTGAAAGGAGAAAAATGTCTGAAATCCCAAGCTTTGAAAGTAAATGAATGATTGCTGTTTGGAGGAAGACCCATCAAAAGTAAAAATTTAAACTGTCAACCAGATAAGACGTATTCTAAGAAACTTCTTTAAATAAGGAAAATGACAAGAAACTTCAACGACCATTTGGTAAAATTAAGAAAACTCGACTTTTTTGCTTTTTTCTTTCCACAAAATAGATAATATAGTAATAACTATATATCAATTCTGCATCATCTCTAAGGAGCCACAATCTCCACAGATTAGTGATTCAGAATTTCAGAGCAATGAATATTCATTGAGGTAAAAAGGAACAATCCAAAAGAGTGATCGGAGTGGCTGTTCTTTTCTTCTAGTGGGAATTGAATGAATTTTCTCTAAAGGTCTTCTAGAATTTCGGTTTTCCACTTTAAGTAAATATTTCGTACTGGAAAAAGGTACTACTCCTATACATTTTCTTAAATAATGCGATGTTATTTGAAGGAGGCAATTTGAAATGAAATTGAGAACCATTATCGAAATTCTTAGATCCTTGCATATCCTATCAATTGAGACAGTTTGTATTATGAATTTGGATACTTTTTGTTAATTTGAGTAAAATGTAGAAGTACAATCCTCAATGATCATTTATTCATGAATAATACGAATTCAGAATTTACGCGTTGTAAAAATGAAATCATTGAATAACATTACATCATTATTTGTGCACGTACCATCTGTTTGTAGGGAAATGACACCGAAAAATAACGATAATAATACTGTAATGATATTATTTGTAAGCAAAAACACACGGATTGGCTTGAGTCGTGCTAGGCACTATTTCGGTAATGTGAAATATTTTTCCAGGATTAAACAAGTTCATCTCTATTTATTTAGAGGATACAAGAATCAGCAAAATTAAATAATACACCAGCAAATCTTAAGGAATAATTAGAATAGGAATTTCTTAAAGAAAAAACAAAGGTTTTCTCTATTTTTCAGTAGCTAGCTATTAAGGAATAATAGTTAATGATTAATGGAGATTTCTAAAGCTATGGTTGGAAAGCATACTGACCAAAACGTGTAAGAAGGAAAGGAAAGAAAGGGAATGCTTCTGATGATCTTTTCAAGTATAATGTGAGCCTATGTATAGGCTTTAAAGAGGGCTAGCAATAAGACAAGTGCATTGGACACTTATACAGTTGTCCACACGTATGCCACTTGTTATTTAGCATGACAATTGGTTAACTTTCATTGAAGATATTGCCACATGGACATATGACTTCATGCAAGAAGCCACATACTATTCCAAAATATCTTTGTGAAATAAATTAATTTATCAACACTGTTTATACAAAACATAAAGAGTGATTTTTCGACTTCAATATCTTTCGGACCTCTAATCCCATATAAAACAGTTTTGTTTTAATAACAGTTTTTTAGACCCTGTTTGGCCAAGCTTCTAAGAAGCCAAAAGTATTTATTTATGTTACTTATTTAGAAATTTGATGTGTTTGGCCTAGATGGAGAAGTGCTTTTGAGCAGCAGCAAAAATAATATTTTTGCTTTTGGGAAAAAGCTACAAATTCTAACTTCTTCCAAAAAGCAGAAGTAGAAGCATAAGTAGAAAATTAATTACTTTAAGACAAAAATATCCTTACTATAAATTTATATTTCAATTATCTTTCAATAATTTTATTTTTTCCTTTTCCGTTTTTGTTTCTACCATCCCTTTCTTCTTATTTATTTTATTTCTGTCGTATTTTTATTCTCCTTCTCCTATTCTTCTTTAAAATAATCTCTCGACTATAAATAGATCTCTTCTTTTATATATGATTAATGAAGCAGATTTTTAGTTTATAATGACTCATTATATTTTGATATATTTAAATCATCATGTGAACAATAAGTAATACATGATACCTACATATTATTGCTTTGGATAGCTATTATATTGATTAAAATCATTAATATATATTTTTACTTTATATTTTATATTCCAATTAAATAAAAAGAAGAATTAATTAAATTTTTAATAATAAATATTTAAGTTCATTTATCTATTTTAAATAGTATACTACTTATAAATGGAATATGTATTGTCTCTTCTCATAATTTGACACTCAAAAATACTTTTTGAAAAGATTGTCCAAGCACCATTTGATTATTAAATTAATTCTCAAATGAACTGGCCAAACCCTAACGGTATTTTTCCAAAAGTACTTTTAAAAAAGCATTTTTGAGCAAAAACTGTAACGACCCGACTTGTCGTTTTAAGAATTTACGCCCCGTTTAGTGACTTAAGGTCTCGAGCAGCTTCGCAATATGTATTATGACCTGCGGGTGTGGTCGAGTTTAATTTACTAAAGATTCAGAATTAAATTAAAAGAACAATCCTTAATTTGAAGCTTAAATGGAAAGAGTTGACCGGAGTGTTGACTTCTGAGCAAACGACTCCGGAATAGAATTTTGATGATGTCAATAGCTCTGTATGGTGATTTTGGACTTAGGAGCGTGTCCGAAAAATTATTTGGAGCTCCGTAGTGGAATTAAGCTCGAAATACCGAAAGTTGAATTTTTGGGAAGTTTGACCGGGGGTTTACTTTTTGATATCGAGGTCGGAATCAGATTCTGAAAATTTGAATAGATCCGTTATGTCATTTATGACTTGTGTGCAAAATTTTAAGTCATTCCGGATTGATTTGATATGTTTCAGCATAAGTTTTAGAATTTGAAAGTTCAAAGTTCATAGATTTTGATTTGGGGTGCGATTCGTCGTTTTGATGTTGTTTAATGTGATTTGAGGCTTCGAGAAGGTCCGTGTTATGTTATGGGACAGGTTGGTATGATTGGACGGGGTCCCGAGGGGCTCGGGTGTATTTCGGTGTGTTTCGGACCAAATTAGAGCTGTTTGGACTGTAATTGCTGAAGTCTGGTTTCCTTCTTCGCGAACGCGAAGGGAGTCCCGCGTTCGCGAAGAGGAATTTGAGGGACTGATGGTTTGGCCTTCGCGAACGCGAAGCTGTGGACGCGAATGCGAAGAAGGAGCAGGGCAAGCCTTCGCAAACGCGGCCCAGACAATGCGAAAGTGAAGAAGAAAGGACGATTGGGACCTGGGGTCGTTTGGCCTTCGCGAACGCGAACGCGAAGGAGTTGATCAGCTGGTCATCGCGAACGCGACGAGGAGTTCGCGAACGCGAAGAAGAAATGATGGGGCAGAAACAGTTGGCCTTCGCGAACGCGACGAGGAGGTTGCGAACGCGATGAAGGATTTGAGGCAGTTAGGGTTTGGCCTTCGTGAACGCGAAGCAATGGTCGCGAACGCAAAGAAGGCCTATCTAGGCAGAATTAAAAATCCCAAAAATGGGGGTTTGAGTTCATAACTCAAAATCTAATTGGGAGCTCGGTAGAAGGCGATTTTTGGAGAGATTCTTGCGAGGGTGTTTGGGGTAAGTGATTCTTATCCAGTTTTGATTAATTTCTATGATTATGTCTTTGAATTCATTATTTAATTCAGATTTAATGGAGGAAAAATCATGATTTTTGTAAAATCATCCAAAATCGAAAATTTAAGATTTGGAGGTCGAGTTTTTATTGGAATTCGATAAAATTGGTATGGTTGAACTCGTATCGGAATGGGTGTTCGAATTTCATGAAAATTATGTCGGGTTTCGAGGGGCGAGTCCCGCGTTGACTGTTGTTGACTTTTTGGAATAAATTTTTAAGTCGACGTATTATTATCCAAAATTGCTTCCGATAAATTTTAATGAAGTTATATAATTAATTTGGATAGATTTGAGCTGTCTGGAGGTCAATTCAAGCAAGAAAGTTATTTTGGAATATCGGCCTAACTTCAAAAAGGTAAGTGTCTTGCTTAACCTCGAGTGGGGGAATTACCCCTTAGGCATTGAGTCTTATATGCCATTTGTGAAATGTGAAAAGCCGTGTACGCGAGGTGACGAGTACGTACTCGGCTTATATGTGTAAATTTTATTGAGTTAAAGTCCTGAACATATTGTATGGTAAATTTGATAATTGTTGGTATATATATAATCATCTAATTGTCGTACCTAAAACCTTGTTGTTGTTGAATCTGTCGTTACAATTTGATATGATTGTCACTTGATTATTTATGTAATTCCGTGAATTTATTGGTTTGATAATTATTGGAATTTAATTTTATTATGAATTTTTTCTCTGCAAATAATTAATTAAATGAGCTTAAAAAGAGGTACTTATATAATTATTAAAAATTTAAATTTAATGAAAATTTTATTTTATGTTGAGTAATTTCTATCTCTATTAATTGTTTTTGGGTGTTGTACACATTGTGTGGAGCTTTTGTCTATTTGTTGTAAAATTAATTGACTTGGTTGTAGCTTTGAAATTTGGTTGTGGCCATTGGGCAAATTGTAATATGAATTGATTTTGTTATGTTGTTGTGATAATTTTTCGTGTAAATTATTGTGTTGTGTGAGTTGTTATTTTGGGGAGATAAGGGTGGCCTTTCACTGTTGATATTATGTGGTTATAAGGGTAGCATTTCACTGTTGTGTTTTGTTGGAATATTATCTGGGCGGAGCGATAAGGGTGGCTATAGGAGCGATAAGGGTGGCAATATGAGCGATAAGGGTGGCTATTATCAGGGATGATGTGTGATAATGTGGGGTTGTGGTGTTGATAATATTCATGTGATATTGTGATTTTTTTGTGTTTATTTTTATACCTTGTGCAATTTGTCTTGTTGTTGGGTAATTGATAACAATCTGATTCATGTGAAAATTGAGAGCCTGTGGCTATGGCCAGGCGGATTATAAAATAAAATGTGGGCACGAGGTGCCGTGAGTAAATAATGAGATTATTTGACACGTGAATTGTTTGTGCAGTTGAGATATGAAATGTGGGCATGAGGTGCTATGATGAAATGATAATGATATTTGGCACATGAGTTGTCCGTGCAGTTGTGATATGAAATGAGGGCACGAGGTGCCGAAAAAATATGATGATTTAATTATGGGCACGAGGTACCATGAAAACATGAAAAATGGGCTGAGACCCGTGTTTATGAAAAATATGAAAATGGGCTGAGACCCGTATTTTTATGATTTTGAAATGAGGTGTCACATGGTGACTTTTAATTGAAAGAATTATATTCAAAATATTTATTTTGACGGATTTTTATTCAAAAAGAATTATATGAAAGATATTTATTTGAGGAAATTATATTTGAAGATATTTATTGAAAGAATTTTATATTCGAAAGATGTTTATTTGAGGAAATTATATTTGAAAAAAGAGTTTTATTCGTAAGAATTATGTGTGAAAGATATTTAATTGAAGAACTTGATTTAATCGGGTGTAAATGTATTTATCAATTGTTGAGTGATATTAATGGTGATTTTATTGTCTTACTGTGCACATCACTGGTTATTTTATATTGCCCTTATTGTTATTTATTTCCTATTATTTTGTATATTATATTGCACATGTTATTAGACTAGTGAGTTTCTTGACTGTACCTCGTCTCTACTCCACTGAGGTTAGTCTTGACACTTACTGGGTACCGACCGTGGTGTACTCATACTACACTTCTGCACATTTTTATGCAGAGCCAGGTATTGAAGACATCGTACTTGAGCAGAGTTAAAGCGGGATCGTAGTGATTCAAGGTAGAGTTGCTTAGTCGTCGCAGTCCCTTAGAGTCTTTTTATTTTATTGTACTGTTAATTTGTAATCAAACAGTATTATATATTCGGTTCTCGTGATCATTCCATGTATTCAGTTAGAGTTCGTGACTCAGTACTACCAGTCTTGGGAGGTTGTATATTGTAATTATTTTCGCTGCTAGTTTAAAAAAAAATAGCTTCAAAAATGTAATTGAAATCGGCTTACCTAGTATTAGAGACTAGGTGCCATTACGACACCTGTGGTGGGATTTTGCATCGTGACAAAAATACTTCTCAAAATATGCAATTTTTGGTAACTTGACCAAACGGGCTCTTAATTGAATTCATTTTGTTCAACAATGTTGTAAATTTTTTACACATTTGTTTTTTGAAACCGCCCTTAGGTGCAGGGCGATTAAGTGAATTCCTACCTGTTTATTAAATTTTTAAAAACTATTACATAAGGGAGGGATACATGTTGCCTAACCTCCTTTACAAAACAATTAAGCTTAGTGATTTACCTAATTTCGACTAAATCCACATTTGATACAGGGGAATGTCATGCTATTAAATCTGAGAAGCCCTTTTGTATAACAGGGAGTTCATAAAAGAGTTAGGTTGAGCAGGGACTTTCCAAATGGGAGGTCTAGGTTCAAAACCCATTTGCATATCTCATCTGTCAAGCTCGTCGCATGAATCTTGCCTAGTGCAGTTTATCCTTTTATGTGATTTGTGGGCTATTATATAGAAGCGGGATTTATCCTGTGCGCACTGAATGATACCGCTGCGGGTTCCCTTGTTAACAAAAAGGAAATCGTGATAATTGGGTGTGGTCGTGCGAGCGTAGCAACCGAGTCTGCGACTTTATTACCTTCTCTGAAATAGTGTTGTAGATTAATATCTTGTAAAAGAGAGTAATTATATTGTTGAATGTTAGTGATAGTATTTTGTAAATTCAATAGGCATCGGTGGTCTCAGCTGTCTCATGATTAGTATGCCTACTCCTTAGCATAATTCTACTCCAAAGAGCATGACTCTGACCTATGCAACTAGACTGTTCCCTTTGCCATGTTCTATGTAATTCAATCAATTCTTCAAGTTTTCTAAATTTTTAAGGAAAGTTGTTCATTTTTTGGGAATTTAGTGTGACACTATAATACGGGGAGTCAACAACTGGAAACTTATAGAGAGGAAACTTTTTATTTTAAGAAGAAAAAAAAATGCAGTAAAAAAGTGGGGACAAGTGTTAAATTCCAAGGATCAAAGAGAAAAAGGAAAGTGAATAGGTGAATGAACCTTCCCACTTAGAATAACAAGCATGTATAGGAAAAATTGCACGGGACGCCCTATTTGATCGTCCCTTTTTAATTTATACTCATTTTATTTTTTCGTTTGTATCCGTATTCATATTTTTGTTAAAAATATTTTAAAAAGACGATTTTGCCCTTCTTTAATAAAAGACTATTGACAAAATTGTAGACTGCATGACAAAATTTCAGCATGTTTGATATAAAATTTTAGCCAATGAACTAAATAACTTCAACATGCATTAGAAAAAACTCATTAGAAACTTACATACTGCAAGACAAAATTTTAAGCATGTTTAGTGTAAAGTTTTAGCAAATGAACTAAAAAACTTCAGCTTGTTTAGACTGAAATTTCGGATAAAACTCATGGCAAAACTGTAGACTGCAGGACAAAACTTCAGCATGTTTTGGTATGAAATTTTAGCAAATGAACTAAATAACTTCATGCATTAGCAAAAACTCATTAGAAAATTACATACTGCAAGACAAAAACTTAAGCATGTTTAGTCTGAAGTTTTAGCAAATGAACTAAAAAACTTAAGCATGTTTAGTCTGAAATTTTAGCAAATGAACTAAAATATTTAAGCATGTGTAGGCTGAAATTTTAGCAAATGAACTAAATAACTTCACCATGTTTAGACTGAAATTTCGGATAAAACTCATGACAAAACTGTAGACTGCAGGATAAATAACTTCAACATGTGTTAGCATAAAGTTTTAGCTTCAATGTGAAACAATTTCATGCTATATTAGCATGAAGTTTAATTAGCTTCAACATAAAATAACTTCATGCTACATTAGCATGAAGTTTTAGACTCAACGTGAAATAACTTCATACAAGTGTGATTCTGAAGATGAATCTGGACAAATTTTTGATTTTTTCATAAAGCTGCTGAGAGGAGAGGAAGAGATCTTTTTTCACGACTGAGGTTGCAGATCACGCGATTAATGTGTGATACAAGTTTTATATCTTTTGTCAGGGGTATAATTGTCATAGTATTATGAATTTTTTGTCAGTTGGCTACCAAATCAATAATTTTTAAAAATAGGGTACATGTTAAAAGGTGGCACAAATGTAATTCCCACATGTGTAACAGATGTGTTCAATTGTTTGTGGCACGAGGCAACTTGCGAGTCAAACCCAAATTGATTGGGCTTTACAAAATCAGTGTTTCTAATGGGCCACTATTTCGATTTAAAGTGACTCAGTACCATTCACTTTATGTAAAACTTAAAACTAAAAATAAATTGTCTACCAAAGAAGAGAAAAGATCATTAAATAATTGCAGTATTATGAGAAGATGTTAGCTAGAAATGCCTTAGCATGATTGACGCACTGATCACTAGTTACTTTCTAGAGATTGTATAGGATAAAATTAATTTATAACGGATGGTCGAATGGTAACATGACACGTGTAACTGAACACATGCAAATGGCAAGTCAGGAAATAACCAATATCGGATACAACAGGTGTAACGATATCGGATAAATCTCGAAGGGAGCGTAGTCGACGGGAGAATGTCAAGGGTTCACCATCGGATAGCATTCAATGGGGGAATATTTATTAATATTAAATGAGCGACTGTTGTAGAGAATATTTGCATTTATGGCCCGCTGTTACGCGTTCATCAATGAATCTTTTATTATCATTTAGGAGGAGCTTGATCCTAAGATCTTGTTTCCCTAGGTAGAGTTATAAATAGCAGGCTCAACATCCATTGTAAAGACACAAAATTTTCTGCATACAAAAGCTTTATTTTACTATTTTTGCTCTCAATTAAGCAACTTTATTCGCACTATATTGTTACTTTCACTTTTGTCCTTGGAGGCATTGCGTTCGCAGCCAGGCTTGTCATCTTCTTCAATTTCAATTGCTAATCTTAGTATTAATCTTGTCTTTTTATTATTTTTTAGATCAAATCAATTCACTTGTCTATAAACTACATAATAAATTTAACTGTACCGCTTTAGGGGTAAACAGTTTGGCGTCCACCGTGGGATTTAGACAGTTGTGTAATTGCTTTGATCCTTATGTTTATTACTAACTCGTTTTGATTCTTTCCTTAGTGAAAAAAGATGTGGCAGCTAATGATGTCAACATCACACACAACATTGAGGTGCACAAAGAATTGTCCCAACATTATGACTCAATCAGTGAGACCCGCAATGAAGAGGATGAGACGACCCCGGTTCGAGATAGCCAGTATCACCGGCATGTGCAGGAATCGACTCCCGGTGATTCAAAGGAGGAACATATCGTGGAAACGGTTAAAATCCTTAGAGAACAGCATAAAGCAATTATGAAAGCCCTCTCAAGGCAGGATCAGCTGATGACGGAGTTAAAACAAGCATTGTGAGGCGCCTCCAATAATGCGAACGGAAGGGGGTCGGTTCCTCCCAGTGTTCTTGAAACCAAATGGCTCAGAGGATCTATAACAACACCCCAAGGGGTGAAGTCGGTTTTTATGAAGTTGGAGGGCCCAGTAGAGGATCTGGGAATAACAACGGGAATGATCCATTCAAAACCGAGCTCATGAGGTTTATGAGGGAAATGAATGAACGAATGGATCAAAATGTGAAGGAGTTTCACACTCGGATTGATCAGATTCCGGGCGCACCACCAGTATTAAAAGGCCCAGATTCAAAAAACTACATGCATTTGCCATTTAAACCAAGCGCAACACCATAGTTAAGTCCAAAAAGGTCCAAGATGCCGGATATACCAAAATATGATGGGACTTCAGATCCGAAGGAGCACATCACAACTTACACCACGACTGTGAAAGGGAACGATTTGTCTCAACATGAGATCAAGTCGGTCTTGCTGAAGAAGTTTGGTGAAACCCTCACAAAGAGGGACTTGACATGGTATTCTCTCTTACCCGAGCATTCAATTAACTCTTTTGAGATGCTTGCAGATTCGTTCATTAAGGCCCATGCCGGAGAAAGAAAGGTTCAAGCTAGAAAAGTGGACATATTCGAATTGTGTAGGGCGAGTTCGAACTGCTGTGAGAATTCATGATCCAGTTTTAGAAAGAGAGGATATTGCTACAAGTTATAACATATGAGTGGGAAACAGAGGCATTCACAAAGGGTATAAATCCACGGAGCTCCGATGCCTTCTGAAAGCTGAAGGAAAGCCTGCTCGAGTTTCAAGCAACCACATGGGCAGATGTCCATAACCATTATGAGTCAAATATAAGGATAGAAGACGATCTGCTTGAGTTCTCGGTATCAACTAAGGGACGGGATCGAGACAAGAACCATGACAAGTTTAAAAGCTTTGATGCGAATCGACGGTCCTCTAGAGGTCATTTTCTACCTTATGAAAGAACTGAAGGCCAAAGAATCAAAGGGTTTCGGTCATCAGATAAGTTTTCTCCCAATAGAAGAGTCGATCGTGGCCGAAGGAGCAGGTCATTACAAGAGAAGGAGGTACCATAGGCCCAAGACTCCACATATCCCAGGTTATCAGATTACAACTTTAACATCAGCTTAGTAGAGTTCGTATCGGCAATGAGGAATATCAAAGAAGGATGACTCCCGAAGACAATTCGATCAGATCCTATCCAGAGGGATCCCAGTTTATGGTGTGCATACCATGGGACTCATGGCCATAAAACTGGGGACTACCAACATCTTTGTGGGGAGGTGGCAACATTGTTGAAGAATAGCCATATCAGGGAGGTTTTAAGTGACCGAGCCAAGAATAACTACGGCTAAAGCCGGGACAATGCAAAGCCTTCGAAGGTAGCAGAAGGCTACCCTTGGCTAACTATCAACATGATTTTCGGAGGAAATAAAGTCAATAGTGTAACATTTTCAGCAAAAAAGAAAATGAAGGTATCCGTGACTCACAACAAGAGACTTCGGAAAATTGTAGAAGATGACATCACTATCATGGAGGAAGATGCTGACAGACTTCTTCTACCACACAATGAAGCTTTGGTAATCTCTCTCAATATATTAGATTTCAAAATTAAATGTTTTTGGTTGGCCTAGGAAGTTCAGCCAACATAATGCAATGGAGAGTTTTAGAGCAAGCAAAATTTACCAGGAACATCGTTCCGGCGATAAAACTCTTAGTTGGCTTCAACTTGACAAGTGTGACAACCCGATGAGAGATTTTGTTGCCCGCGCACCAAAGGATTAACAAAGACCACTCTATTCAAAGTTATAGATGGTGATATGGGTTACAATGTAATCATTGGGAGGCCGTGGATACAAGAGATGAAGGCCGTACCCTCAACATATCATCAGTTGTTATAATTCCCAACCCCGAAAGGAATCAAGCAAATAAGAGGAGATCGCCCGGCGGCAAGAGAGAAGAACGCAGTGATTGTTTCCTGCAGCAAAGGGAAAGAGTCCAACAAATAGAAATTACAGGAATCGATGCCTTCTACCTTTCCGAATAAAGATGATAAGAGCAAAAAGTCATCATAATCCTATCAGGTTCCAAGATATTTTTAGGTACTGGAAGAGACAGATGTGACCAAGTCAACTGCAGAACAACTTGAGTAGGTGGCCTTATTCGAAGAGTTTTTGGAGAGGAAGTTTCATCTGGGGACAGGGTTAAATCCCGAGCTCAGGTCATAATTTATAAATTTTCTTAAAGCTAACGTTGATTACTCTGTGTGGTCGCACTCGGATATGACAGGTATCCCATTGGAGGTGGCAGTCCACAAGCTAAGTTTGGATCCAAACATCCCACCGGTAAGGTAAATAAATGCCCAATAGCAGAGGTCAGGAACATGTTTGTTAAAGAAGAGGTAACCCGATTACTCAACATTGGTTCAATCCGGGAGGTAAAATATCCAGAATGGTTAGCCAAAGTAGTTGTAGTGCTAAAAAATAATAACAAGTTTAGAATGTGCGTAGACTATAAGGATTTAAATAAGGTGTGCCCTAAAGATTCATTCCCATTACCAAACATTGATCAAATGATTGACGCTACAGCCGAACACGAGTTAATAAGTTTCCTTGATGCTTACTCCGGGTATAATCAAATCAAGATGAACTCGGTGGATCAGGAAAAAACTTCTTTCATAACGAACTTTGGCACATATTGCTATAATGTGATGCCATTTGGGCTTAAGAACACCGGAGACACTTACCAGAGGCTCGTTAACAAAATATTTGAAAATCGGATATGCAAAACAATGGAGGTATACATTGATGACATGTTAGTCAAGTCTTTGAATGCAGGAAATCATTTGAAACACCCCCAAGAGACTTTCGACATCCTAAGGAATCATAACATGAAACTCAATCCCGAAAAATATGCGTTCGGGGTTGGCTCTGATAATTTCTTTGGGTTCCTGGTCTTGCAAAGAGGGATCGAGGAAAATTCCAACAAAATAAAAGCTATCGAGGACATTTTGGACCAATTAACAAATATGAAGGAGGTACAGAGGCTGACCGGGAGGTTAGCGACTCTTAGCAGATTCATCTCTAGATCCTCAAAGAAGTGCCATCACTTCTTTTCACTGCTAAAAAGAAGAATGATTTCGAATGGACACTAGAATGCCAACATGCATTGAAAGACCTAAAAAGGTACCTATCTAGCCCCCCGTTACTGTCAAAACTGTGGGAAGGTGAATAGTTGTTAATATATCTGGCGGTCTCGGAAGAAGCGATAAGTGTCGTTCTCTGGTCCGAGAAGAAGAAGGTACCCAATTTCCTGTTTATTATGTTAGTAAGATATTGTCGGGAGCAAAAACCCATTATCTACACCTTGAAAAGCTGGCTTTAGCTCTTGTAGTTGCCTCTTGAAAGCTTAAGCCTTATTTTCAGTGCCACCCGATAGCCGTTGTGACAAACTTTCCCTTAAGGAATGTCCTTCACAAACCTGAATTTTTAGGCCGTTTGGCTAAATGGGAAGTCGAAATTAGTGAGTTCGACATTGAGTGCAAACCCAAGACTGATGTAACGACCCGACCGGTCGTTTCGAGAGTTATAACCCCATTTTCCCCATTCCTACTTCTTTTTATGTTATTCAACTATATTATATTATATCAGGTTAGTTGGTTCGAGTCCGGAAGGAACTCGGAGTGAAATGAGACACTTAGTCTCATAATTAAAAAGTTTAAGTTAGAAAAGTGGACCGGATATGGACCTATGTGTAAACGACCTTATATTTGAATTTTGATGATTCCAATAGCTCCGTATGGTGATTTTGAGCTTAGGAGTGTGTCCGAAATATTATTTGGAAGTCCGTAGAGGAATTAGGCTTGAAATGCCGAAAGTTTTATTTTTGAGAAGTTTGACCGGGGGGTTGACTTTTTGATATCGGGATCGGAATCCAATTCTGAAAATTGGAATACCTCTTTGTGTCATTTAGGACTTGTGAGAAAAATTTGAGGTCAGTCGGACGTGATTTGATAGGTTCCGGAGTTATTTGTAGAAATTAAAAATTTCAAAGTTCATTAGGCTTGAATTGGGGCGTAATTCATGGTTTTACATTGTTTGAGGTGATTTGAGGATTCGACTAAGTTCGTATGATGTTTTAGGACTTGTTGGTATATTTGGTGGAGGTCCCGAGGGCCTCGGGTGAGTTTCGGATGGTTAACGGATCAAAAATTGAACTACAACAGCTGCTGCAATTTCCTTCTGTTGGAAATTCGTCTGCCAGATTCGAGCCTAGAAATCGAGCCCAGATCGAGCCCAGGGTCGAGGGCCACGATCGAAGCCCAGATAGATCCCAGAGTCGAGGGCCATGATCGAAGCCATGATCGATCCCAGAGTCGAGGGCCACGATCGAAGCCATGATTGATCCCATGGTCGAGGGTCACGGTCAAAGGCCGGGTCTAAGACATGATCGAAGGCCAAGATCGAAGGCCAAGATCGAGGAGAACCGAGGTTGTCTGGGCAGAATTATAAAAACAGGGACTTCGTTCCATTTGCCATTTTTGACAAATTGGAGCTTGAGGAGAGGCGATATTTGATATATTTTCAAGGAAAACTTGAGGTAAGTCCCTTGTGATCATTTCTACTCCATTATATTGAATATTCATCGAATAATCCGACTAGATTACATGATTTTGAGGTGTAAATCGGAGATTGGAACCTAGAAATTTAGAAATAAGATTTGTAGATTTGAGGGTCGAGTTGAGGTCGAATTTTGGTAAAATTGGTATGGGTAGACTCGTGGATAAATGGGCTTTCGGATTTTATAACTTTTGTCGGGTTCTGAGAAGTGGGCCCTACAGGCGATTTTTGAGCTAAATTTCAAATTTTTATAAAAAATAGTATTTTCTTATGGAATTAATTCCAATAAATTTTATTGACTGAAACGAATTATTTGTGACTAGATTCGAGGCATTCGGAGGCCGATTTGTGAGGCAAAGGCATAGCAGAGTAAAAAGTTTCACGTTTTGAGGTAAGTAACGATTGTAAATCTAGTCCTGAGGGTATGAAACCCCGGATTTCGTATCATTCTACTATTTTGAAGTGACGCACATTCTAGGTGACGGGCGTGTGGGCGTGCACTGTTGGGGATTTGTGAATTGGTCCGTCCCGTAGCAACTGTAAAGTTGCATACTTTGTTGAAACCATTTGATACTTATATGTTTAAGAAAGAATTTCTGTAAATTGGGTTGAATGCCATGTTTGGGCCATGCGCCAATGCTATTTGGACCCTTAGGGGTTGTTTCTTACCATCCTCTCATTGTTTTCGATTGAAAATCTATACTCAGTCATGTTTATTCTTGTTTACCGCATAACTCAGTTTTATGACTCTATTTTGATGCATATAAATGTTTTGGGCTGAATTCCCTATTTTATTGAAATGCCCGAGAGGTTTATGACTGAGTGAGGCCGATGGCCTGATTTGTGAGGATGAGTGTGGATCGGGGCTGCCCGCCTGCAACATATTTATGATTGAGTGAGACCGAGGGCCTGATTTGTGAGAATTAGTATGGATCGGGGCTGCCCGACTGCAGTATACTTTATTATTTTGGCACGTAAGTTGTCTGTGCAGATTATAGCTCTTGGGCTGAAGGAGCCCCTCCGGAGTCTGTACACACCCCAAGTGAGCGCATGTACCTACTGAGTGCGAGTGCCGAGTGCTCAGTGACTGGGAGGCAAGAGTGATTGTGAGGTATGTCCGAGTGGCAAGAGTGATTGTGAGGTATGCCCGAGTGGCACGAGTGACTGTGAGATTTGCCCGAGGGGCTGTATATGAGTGATGTTTTTCCCGAGGGGCTGTTTATGATTTCATCATTTTTGCTCACATTTGCATTCAGCCTTTTTTTTGAAAAACTATTGGAAAAATGTCTTGAAATGATTTTTACTGGAACTGGGTTTAAACTAGATAATTTGATTCAAATCCTGATTTTTAAAAGCATATGGTATTTTACTGAGATTTCCTGATATGAACGTTATACGCTTTATTGCTTGTCACTACTGCTCAGTCTTTATTTATTGTTGTTACTTACTGAGTTGGCGTACTCACGTTACTCTCTACACCTTGTATGCAGATTCAGGTGTAGCTGGACACGGTAGCGGTTATTGAGTATTCTGGTTACAGATTTTCTTGGATATAGCAAGGTAGCTGTTTGGCGATCGCAACCCCTGCTCTTCTCCCTCTTATCTTCTTCTAGTTGTATTTAGCTATTTTTTGGGCTGAGTTAGCCTTGATATTTTAATACAGATTGTAGTATATGCTCATGACTAGTGACACCCCGATGTCGGGATTTTTATTTTCTTTTCTGCACTTCTATTTTTCTTTGAGTTGAACTCTTTTAATGGAGGTTTTATGTCAAATAACCTTGAAATTATCTTTAAAATAAAAATATCGGTTTGTTTTGGAAATGAGTAAGCTTGCCTAGTTTCACGATAGGCGCCATCACGACAGGGGTTAGTTTTGGGTCGTGACAGATTGGTATCAGAGCCTAGGTTACATAGGTCTCACGAGTCATGAGCGGGTTTAGTAAAGTCTTGCGGATCGGTACGGAGACATTTGTACTTATCTTCAGGAGGCTGCAGAACCTTTAGGAAACTCCACATTCTTGAATTCCTGTCGTGCGAATATTTTGATTCTAGTAACTAAACTTCTGTTGTTTCATTCTTTCACAGATGGTGAGGACTCGTGCTACCGGTCAGGAGGGCCAACTACCAGTACCACTAGCCAAGGCCACGAGAGGCCGAGGCCGAGGTAGATGCCGTGGTAGGGGCAGAGGTGCAGCTTGTACAGCAATTGGGGCAATACCTACAGATCCACCGGTTGTCCCAGATCAGGACCAAGTTCCAGTTGTTGATGCACCAGCTCAGGCACCACCTGTGCCTATTGTGATTCCAGGCTTTCAGGAGGCCCTAGCTCAGATTCTGACAGCGTGTACTGGCCTTGCTCAGGCAGTCTCTATTTTGACGGCCGCAACCACTTCTCAGGCCAGGGGAGTCACCCAGACTCCCGTCGCTCGCACACCCGAGCAGGTTATTTAGGGACTTCAGACACCAGAGCTACCACCAGCCCAGCCAGTTGCTGTTGCTCAGGATTATGTGGTTCCTGCTATGCCTAAGGTTGATCAGCGCAGGTTGGAGAGGTTTGGGAGACTTCAGCCACCACCTTTCGGTGGCACAGAGAGAGAGGATGCTCAGGACCTTTTGGACAGGTGTCAGAGGATACTCCGTACTGCTGGTATTTTGGAGACTTGTAGGGTCTCATTCCACTACCTTTCAGTTTTCTGGGGCTGCACTCAGATGGTGGGAGACTTACGAGAGGCGTAGGCCTATTGGCACAGTACCCCTTACTTGGCAGCAGTTCTCCGTGGTCTTTTTGGAGAAGTTCGTGCCTCGATCCCGCAGAGAGGAGCTGCGTAGACAGTTTGAGCGGCTCCGCCAGGGTGATATGTCTGTGACGCAGTATGAGATGTGATTCTCCGAGTTAGCCCGTCATGCTATCTGGTTGGTTTCCATGGATAGAGAAAGGATCATGAGGTTTAATGATGGCCTCACTTATCACCTACAGT
Source organism: Nicotiana tabacum (assembly GCF_000715075.1). Lineage (NCBI taxonomy): Eukaryota > Viridiplantae > Streptophyta > Magnoliopsida > Solanales > Solanaceae > Nicotiana > Nicotiana tabacum. The sequence goes on from NC_134098.1 coordinate 62,827,058, forward strand.
TGCTCATGACCAGGGAGCGGGTTTCAAGTGCTACCTTTGATGAGGTGGTCGACATTGCTCGGTAGATTGAGATGGTTTGCGGTTAGGAAAGGGTTGAGCAGGAGGCCAAGAGGCCTCATGGTCAGGGTGGATTCAGCGATGCTCCTTTTTGGGGGTCAGTTCCAGCACAGTAGAGATCGTCATTTCAGACAGGCTCAGTTAGCTCGGCCATTTCATCGGGGGTGCATCATTTGGCCATGGTTCTCACAGTTCTCATCAGGGACACTTATCACTTAGTGCCGTTCCAGTCCAGAGTTCGTCCCGTTCTCTACCTATTCAGGGCTCTTCCATGCCAGGTTCTTCTACCAGTCATCCCGGTGCTAGGGGTTCCCTTCAGTTTTCATCGCCAACACCAGGGAGTTATTTTGAGTGTGGGGAGCTGGGTCATATGTAGAGGCAGTGTCCTCGTCATCATGGAGGTCTATCTCAGCAGAGGAGTCAGCCTCCGACTATAGCACCAGCTACCTCACCACCCTTCCAGTCAGCTCGGGATGGAGGTCAGTCAGCTAGGGGTCGCCCTAGAGGGGGAGGCAGGTCAGGGGGTGGTCAGGCCCGTTTCTATGCTCTCCCTGCCAGACCAGATGCTATTGCTTCAGATGTTATGATAACAGGTATTGTCTTAGTTTGCCACAGAGATGCCTCAGTATTATTTGACCCTAGTTCCACGTATTCATATGTTTCCTCGTATTTTGCCTATTTTATGGATATGCCCCATGAGTCCTTAGTTTTATCTGTACATGTATCTACTCCTGTGGGCGATACTATTATTGTGGACTGCGTATATCGGTCATGTGTGGTGACCTTTGGGGGTCTGGAGACCCGAGTAGATCTATTGTTGCTCAGTATGGTTGACTTTGATGTGATATTGGGTATGGATTGGTTATCTCCATGTCATGTTGTTCTAGATTGTCACGCTAAGACGGTGACGTTGGCTATGCCGGGAATTCTGAGGTTGAGTGGAGCGGTTCTGTAGATTATGTACCAAGTAGGGTGATTTCATATTTGAAGGCTCAGCGCATGGTTGAGAAGGGTTTCCTATCTTATTTAGCTTTTGTGAGGGATGTTAGTGCAGAGACTCCTGTCATTTATTCTATTCCGGTGGTACGTGATTTTCCAGATGTGTTTCTTGCAAACCTACCAGGCATGCCGCCTGACAGGGATATTGACTTTGGTATTGATTTGGTGCCGGGCACTCAGCCCATTTCTATCCCACCGTATCGTATGGCATTGGCGGAGTTGAAGGAATTGAAAGAACAGCTTTAGGAACTCCTTGATAAGGGGTTTATTCGGCTTAGTGTGTCACCTTGGGGTGCACCGGTTCTATTTGTGAAGAAGAAGGATGGTTCCATGAGAAAGTGTATTGATTACAGGCAGTTGAACAAGGTCACAGTCAAGAATAAGTATCCTTTGCCTCACATTGATGATTTATTCGACTAGCTTCAGGGAGCGAGGGTGTTCTCCAAGATTGATTTGAGGTCCGGTTATCACTAGCTGAAGATTCGAGATTCAGATATTCTTAAAACAGCTTTCAGAACGTGATATGGCCATTATGAGTTCTTGGTGATGTCTTTTGGGCTGACCAATGCCCCAACAGCGTTCATGCATTTGATGAACAATGTATTTCATCCCTATTTGGACTCATTCGTTGTTGTATTTATTGATGACATCCTGGTGTACTCCCGTAGCCAGGAGGAGCACGCTCAGCATTTAAAGATTGTATTACAGAGATTGAGGGAGGAGAAGCTTTATGCAAAGTTCTCCAAATGCGAGTTCTGGCTCAGTTCAGTAGCATTCTTGGGGCACGTGGTGTCCAGTGAGGGTATTCATGTGGATCCGAAGAAGATAGAGGCGGTGCAGAGTTGGCCTAGATCGTCCTCAGCCGCGGAGATTAGGAGCTTTCTTGGTTTGACGGGTTACTACCGTCGCTTTGTGGAGGGATTTTCATCTATTGCATCGCTCTTGACCAAATTGACCCAAAAGGGGGCTCCATTCAGGTGGTCGGATGAATGTGAGGAGAGCTTTCAGAAGCTCAAGACTGCTTTGACCACAGCTCCAGTGTTAGTTCTGCCATCAGCTCCAGGTTCTTACACCGTGTATTGTGATGCCTCGAGGATAGGCATTGGTTGTGTTTTGATGCATGAGGGTAGGGTGAGTGCCTATGCCTCGCGCTAGTTGAAGGCCCATGAGAAGAACTATCTTGTCCATGATCTTGAGTTAGCATCCATTGTTCACGCCTTAAAGATTTGGCGTCATTATTTGTATGGGGTTCGTTGTGAGGTCTATACCAATCACCAGAGTCGGCAGTATCTATTAAAGCAGAAGGATCTTAATTTGCGTCAGCGGAGATGGTTGGAGCTTCTTAAGGACTATGATATCACTATTTTGGGGAAGGCCAATGTGGTGGCCGATGCTTTGAGTCGCCGGGCAGAATTTGGGGAGTTTAGCATATCTTCCAGCAGCAGAGAGACCTTTGGCATTAGATGTTCAGACCTTAGCAGGCGAGCTTGTCAGATTGGATATTTCGGAGCCTAGTCGGGTATTGGCTTGTGTGGTCTGCAGGTCTTCTCTTTATAACCGTATCAGGGAGCGTCAGTATGATGACCCTCACTTGCTCGTTCTTCAGGATAGAGTTCGGAGAGGTGATGCTAGGGATGTGACTATTGGTGATGACAGGGTGCTGAGAATGCAGGGCCGGATATGTGTGCCTAATGTAGATAGGCTTCGAGAGCTGATTCTTGAGGAGGCCCACAGCTCGCGGTATTCCATCCATCCGAGTGCTGCGAAGATGTACCAGGATTTGAGGCAACATTATTGGTGAAGGTGGATGAAGAAGGATATAGTTGGGTTTGTGGCTCGATGTCTAAACTGTCAGCAGGTTAAGTATGAGCATCAGAGACCGGGTGGCTTGCTTTAGAGATTAGAGATCCCAGAGTGGAAGTGGGAGCGGATCACTATGGACTTTGTAGTTGGGCTCCCACGGACTTCGAGGAAGTTCGATGCTATTTGGGTTATTGTGGATCGGCTGACCAAGTCTGCGCACTTCATTCCAGTTGGTACTACTTACTCTTCAGAGAGGTTGGCTAAAATTTACATCCGAGAGATCGTTCGCCTGCATGGTGTCCCAGTTTCCATCATTTTAGATAGGGGTACTCAGTTCACATCGCAGTTTTGGAGGGCCGTGCAGCGAGAGTTAGGTACTCAGGTTGAGTTAAGCACAGCTTTTCACCCTCAGACGGACGGGCAGTCCGAGCGCACTATTCAGATATTGGAGGACATGTAGCGTGCTTGTGTCATTGACTTTGGGGGTTCATGGGACCAGTTTCTGCCACTCGCGGAGTTTGCATATAACAACAGTTATCAGTCGAGTATTCAGATGGCTCCGTACGAGGATTTGTATGGGAGGAGGTGTAGATCTCCGGTTGGATGGTTTGAGCCAGGTGAGGCTAGGCTCTTAGGTACAGACTTGGTCCAGGACGCATTAGATAAGGTGAAATTGATTCAGGAGCGGCTTTGCACGGCGCTGTCCAGGCAGAAGAGCTACGCGGATAGGAAGGTCCGTAATGTGTCTTTTATGGTTGGGGAGAAGGTTTTGATGAAGGTATCACCCGTGAAGGGTGTTATGAGGTTTGGGAAGAGGGGCAAGTTGAGCCCCCGGTTATTGGGCCTTTTGAGGTGCTTCAGAGAATAGGGGAGGTGGCTTATAAGCTTGCCTTGCCACCCAGCTTGTCGAGTGTGCATCCAGTGTTTCATGTTTCCATGCTTCGGAAGTATATTGGAGTTCAGCACGGTTCAGTTGGAGGGTGATATGACTTATGATGTGGAGCCGGTGGCTATTTTAGATCGGTAGGTTCGAAGGTTGAGGTGAAAGGATATAGCTTCAGTGAAGGTGCAATGGAGAGGTCAGCCTGTAGAGGAGGCCACCTGGGAGACCGAGCGGGAGATGCGGAGCAGATATCCACGCCTATTCGAGACTCCAGGTATGTTTCTAGACCCGTTCGAGGACGAACGGATGTTTAAGAGGAGGAGGATGTAACGACCCGGCCGGTCATTTTGAGAGTTATAACCCCGTTTTCCCCATTCCTACTTATTTTTGTGTTATTCAGCTATATTATGTTATATCGGGTTAGTTGGTTCGAGTTCGGAAGGAACTCGGAGTGAAATGAGACACTTAATCTCATAATTAAAAAATTTAAGATAGAAAAGTGGACCGGATATGGACCTATGTGTAAATGACCTCGGATTTGAATTTTGGTGATTCCAATAGCTCCGTATGGTAATTTTGGGCTTAGGAGGTATGTCCGGAATATTATTTGGAAGTCCGTAGAGGAATTAGGCTTGAAATGTCGAAAGTTTTATTTTTGAGAAGATTGACCCAGGGGTTGACTTTTTGATATCAGGGGCGGAATCCGATTCTGAAAATTAGAATACCTCTGTTATGTCATTTAGGACTTGTGAGCAAAATTTGAGGTCAATCGGACGTGATTTGATAGGTTCCGGAGTTGTTTGTAGAAATTTGAAATTTCAAAGTTCATTAGGCTTGAATTGTGGCGTAATTCATGGTTTTAGCGTTGTTTGAGGTGATTTGAGGATTCGACTAAGTTCGTATGATGTTTTAGGACTTATTGGTATATTTGGTGGAGGTCCCGAGGGCCTCGGGTGAGTTTCAGATGGTTAACTGATCAAAAATTGAACTACAACAGCTGCTGCAATTTCCTTCTGTTGGAAATTCTTCTGCCAGATTCGAGCCCAGAAATCAAGCCCAGATCGAGCCCAGGGTCGAGGGCCACGATAGAAGCCCAAATCGAGCCCAGAGTCGAGGGCCAGGATCGAAGCCATGATCGAGCCCAGGGTCGAGGGTCACGGTCGAAGGCCGGGTCGAAGACATGATCGAAGGCCAAGATCGAGGCAGAACCGAGGTTGTCTGGGCAGAATTATAAAAACAGGGACTTCGTCCCATTTGCCCTTTTTGACAAATTAGAGCTTGAGGAGAGGTGATTTTTGATATATTTTCAAGGAAAACTTGAGGTAAGTCCCTTGTAATCATTTCTACTCCATAATATTGAATTATCATCGAATAATCCGACTAGATTACATGATTTTGAGGTATAAATCGGAGATTGTAACTTAGAAATTTGAAAATAAGATTTGTAGATTTGAGGGTTGAGTTGAAGTCGAATTTTGGTAAAATTGGTATGGGTAGACTCGTGGTTGAATGGGCTTTCGGATTTTATAACTTTTGTCGGGTTCCGAGAGGTGGTCCCCACATGCGATTTTTGAGCTAAATTTTGGATTTTTATGAAAAAATAGTATTTTCTTACGGAATTAATTCCAATAAATTTTATTGACTGAAACGAATTATTTGTGACTAGATTCAAGGCATTCAGATGCCGATTTGCGAGGCAAAGGCATGCAGAGTACAAAGTTTCACATTTTGAGGTAAGTAACGATTGTAAATCTAGTTCTGAGGGTATAAAACCCCGGATTTCGTATCATTCTACTATTTTAAAGTTACGCACATGCTAGGTGACGGACGTGTGGTCGTGCACTATTGGGGATTTGTGACTTGGTCCGTCCCGTAGCAACTGTAAAGTTGCATACTTTGTTGAAACCATTTGATACTTATACGTTTAAGAAAGAATTTCTGTAAATTGGGTTGAATGCCATGTTTGGGTCTTGCGCCAATGATATTTGGACCCTTAGGGGTTGTTTCTTACCATCCTCTCATTGTTTTCGATTGAAAATCTATACTCAGTCATGTTTATACTTGTTTACCGCATAACTCAGTTTTATGACACTATTTTGATGCATATAAATGTTTTGGGCCGAATGCCCTGTTTTATTGAAATGCCCGAGAGGCTTGAGAGGTTTATGGCTGAGTGAGGCCGAGGGTATAATTTGTGAGGATGAGTGTGGATCGGGGCTGCCCGCCTGCAGCATATTTATAATTGAGTAAGGCCGAGGGCTTGATTTGTGAGGATGAGTGTGGATAGGGGTTGCCCGCCTGCAGCATACTTTATTATTTTGGCACGTGAGTTGTCCGTGCAGATTATAGTGCTTGGGCTGGAAGAGCCCCTCCGGAGTCTGTACACACCCCTAGTGAGCGCAGGTACCTACTGAGTGCGAGTGTCGAGTGCCGAGTGCTGAGTGACTGGGAGACATGAGTGATTGTGAGGTATGCCCGAGTGGCAAGAGTGATTGTGAGGTATGCCCGAGTGGCACGAGTGACTGTGAAGTTTGCCCGAGGGGCTGTATATGAGTAATGTTTTGCCCGGGGGGCTGTTTATGATTTCATCATTTTTGCTCACCTTTGCATTGAGCCTTTGTTTGAAAAACTGTTGGAAAAATGTCTTTAAATGATTTTTACTGGAACTGGGTTTAAACTAGATAATTTGATTCAAATCCTGATTTTTAAAAGCATGTGGTATTTTACTGAGATTTCCCGATATGAACGTTATACGCTTTATTGCTCGTCACTACTGCTCAGTCTTTATTTATTGTTGTTATTTACTGAGTTGGCGTACTCACGTTTCTCCCCGCACCTTGTGTGCAGATTCAGGTGTAGCTGGACACGGTAGCGGTTATTGAGTGTTCTAGTTGCAGATTTTCTTGGAGATAGCAAGGTAGTTGTTTGGCGATCGCAGTCTCTGCTCTTCTCCCTCTTATCTTTCTCTAGTTTTATTTAGCTATTTTTCAGACTGAGTTAGCCTTGATATTGTTAGACAGATTGTAGTATATGCTCATGACTAGTGACACCCCGATGTCGGGTTTTTTTTTTCCTTTTCCGCACTTCTGTTTTTCTTTGATTTGAGCTCTTTTAATGGAGGTTTTATGTCAAATAACCTTGAAATTATCTTTAAAATGAAAATATCGTTTCGTTTTGGAAATGAGTCGGCTTGCCTAGTTCCACGATAGGCGCCATCACGACAGGGGTTAGTTTTGGGTCGTGACAACTGCGATCAAGTCACAAGTTTTGGCCAACTTTTTGGTCAATTTTAATCCCGAATTAATGCCCTTGGCTGCTAAGGAAGCAGGCTATTGTCAGAAATGACATCAAGAGTTTGGACCTTATTTATGGATGGAGCTTCCAATATAAAAGAGTTTGGTCTCGGGATAGTTCTAGTCACGCCCTCGGGGGAAACCCTAAGACAGGCCATTAAAACTGTTCCATTAACTAACAATGAAGCCGAGTATGAGGCTTTAGTTGCATGTCTTGAACTGGCTCGGGAATTATGCTCTGAAGTCATTGAAGTGAAATATGACTCCAGTTGGTAGTAAACCAAGTATATGGAATTTTTGACACAAAGGAAGAATGCATGCAACAGTATTTGAACAAGGTTCAGGAATTGCTTGCACGATTTAGAGAATGGTCAATCATACACATTCCAAAAGAAGAAAATATGGAAGTAGATGCATTGGCTAATTTAGGATCATCCACGGAGATGAAAGGATCTTACTCCGGTACTGTCGTTCAACTTCTACATTCGGTATTGGATATGGACGGTTACTGCGAAGTCAATTCAACCAACTTAGTCTGAGACTAGAGGAATGAGTTTGTCGAGTACCTTCGGCATAGCAAATTACCCCAAAACCCGAAGGCATCCCGGGCACTATGAACCAAAGCAACTCGTTACTGCCTCGTAGATTGGCAGTTATACAGAAGATTATACCAAGGACCATCGGCCCGGTGTTTGGGGGCCTCAGAGGCAGATTACGTGATGAGGGAAGTCCACGAAGAAGTTTGCAGGAATCACTCTGGTGCAAGTTCGTTGGATCTAAAGTTGATTAGGGAAGGTTACTATCGGCCTCGGATGGAACATGACGCAAAGACATTCGTTCAGAAGTATGACAAATGTCAATGCCATGCACAATTGGTACACCAACCAGCAAAACTCTTGCATTCGGTGTTTTTCCAATGGTCATTCATGAAATGGGGGATAGACATAGTTGGTATTCTACCACCGGGTCCCGAAAAGGTAATATTTCTTTTATTTTTAAATGATTACGTCACTAAATAGGTTGAAGCAGGTCCTTATCAAAAGATCGGTGAACGCGAAGTGGTCGACTTCATATGGGACCATATAATATGCTGATTCTGAATACAGAAGGAAATTGCTTGTGACAACCTGGCCGCAATTCATAGGCTCAAAATTCACCAAATTTTTGGAAGGATTGAAAATCAAGAGAATTACATTTTCACCCTACCACCCAAGTGCTAACGGACATGCGGAATCAACTAATAAGGTAATTATTCATAACCTGAAAAAGAAGTTAGAAGATGCTAAGGGCAAATGGCCTGATGAGCTGCCATGAGTACTATAGGCATATCGGACAAATACAAAGTCGAGCACGGGGGAAACACCTTTCTCTCTCTTATATGGCACGGAAGCTCTAATACCAGTGGAAGTGGGGGAACCGACTTTAAGGTTTACCCGAACAAACGAAGAAGCAAATAATGAAGCGTTGCTGGTAAGGCTGGACTTGCTCGACGAACACAGAGACTTGGCGTACGTGAGGACGGTAGCTCAAAAGCAAATAATGGAAAGATATTATAATCCCAGTGCATCAAGTGAGTGCTATTGTGCACTCAATGGCTCCGAAATTGGAAGATTTGGGTGCTTTCACAATCCCTTGCACTATTGGGAGCGCCGACTTTGCCAAAGCTTTATGTAATTTGGGGGCAAGTATCAACTTGATGCCCTACTCTGTGTTCAAAACTTTGAGAATTGGGCAATCAAGACCCACATCTATGAGATTGCAAATGGCGGATCGGACTATAAAGAGGCCATTGGGAATTATTGATGATGTGTTAGTCCGAGTTGATAAGTTCATCCTTTTAGCGGACTTTATGATCCTTGATTGTGAGGTTGACTAAAATCAATACCCCACACATCAAAAATATCTATCTCCAAAATGGTGGTAAGAGGAATTTCATTCTTCTTTGAGATCCCACCGGCCCTTTGGCATTCATCACACAGCTTGACAAGCTCACTATTATCCTTGTAGAGAGTAGGCCAATAGAATCCATAACTCAAAACTTTTGCCGCCGTTCTTGCTCCACCATGGTGACCACCATACGGTGAAGAGTGGGAAGCCTCAAGAATACCCATTTGTTCTTCCTCCGGCACACATCGTCGGATCACACCATCGGTACATATCCTGAAAAGATATGGCTCATCCCAATAATAGTCAAGGCAATCCCGTTTGAGATTCTTCCTTTGGTTTAAAGAGAACTCATTCGGTACAATACCACTCACAAGATAATTGGCAAAGTCGGCGAACCATGGCATCCCGGTCATAGAAATGGCTAGGAGTTGCTCGTCGGGAAATGAATCATTTATCTCAAGGCCATCATGTGGCCTCCCCTCCTCCTCCAATCAGGACAAGTGGTCCGCCACTTGATTCTCACTACCCTTGCGATCTTGAAGCTCTAGATCAAACTCTTGCAATAGAAGCACCCACCACATTAACTTTGCCTTAGAATCCTTCTTTCTTATCAAATACTGAAGCGCCACATGGTCGGTGTGAACAATCACCTTTGTACGCATCAAGTACGGGCGAAACTTCTCCATAGCAAAGACAATAGCAATGAGCTCTTTTTCGGTCGCTGTGTAGTTGACTTGGGTATCATTCATGGTGTTTCTTGCATAATAGACCGGATGGAAGAATTTGTTGATACGTTGCCCCAACACCGCTCCGACCTCCACATCGCTTGCGTTACACATGAGCTCAAAAGGCAAGATCCAATCTGGTGCGGTAATAATAGGAGTAGCAGTCAACATGAACTTAAGCAACTCGAATGCCTTCATGCAATCTTCATTGAAATGGAACTTGGCATCCTTCTCCAAAAGTTTACATAAAGGGTTCACCACCTTAGAAAAATCCTTGATGAATCGGAGATAGAACCCCGCATGACCCAAAAAGCTCCTCACTCCCTTCACAGATGTAGGGGGAGGGAGTTTGGAGATCACTTCAACTTTGGCCTTATCAACCTCAATACCATACTTTGAAATCTTGTGACCGAGGACAATGCCTTCCTCGACCATGAAGTGACATTTCTCCCAATTCAAAACCAAGTTAGTTTCCTCACATCTTGCCAATACCTTGTCTAAGTTGTTCAAGCAATCATCAAAAGAATTCCCAACGATGGAGAAATCATCCATGAAGACCTCAAGAATATCTTCCACCATATCGGTGAAAAGAGCCATTATACACCATTGAAAAGTTACTGGTGCATTACATAACCCAAATAGCATCCTCGAGAATGCAAAGGTACCATATGGACAAATGAAAGTGGTCTTCTCTTTGTCCCCAGGAGCAATAAGAATCTGATTGTAGCCAGAGTATCCATCCAGGAAGCAATAAAAAGCACGTCCGGCCAACTTATCCAACATTTAATAAAGAAATGGAAGCAGAAAATGATCTTTCAGAGTGACTTTGTTGAGCTTCCTATAGTCCATGCACACTCTCCACCCGGTGACAGTTCTTGTGAGGATCAATTCATTCTTGTCATTAGTTATCACAGTCATGCCCCCTTTCATTGGGACACATTGCATCGGAGAAGTCCATGAGCTATTGGAAATGGGGTAAACAAACCCGGCATCCAACCACTTTATGATCTCCTTCTTCACTACCTCTTGCATTGCTTCATTCAATCTTCTTTGATGCTCCACGGAGGGTTTGGCATCCTCCTCCAAAATAATCTTGTGCATGCAAAAGGCAGGGCTTATACCCTGAATATCCGCCAATGTCCAACCTATAGCTTTCTTCCTCTTTTGGAGCACCGCCAAAGTAGAATCTACCTGCACGTTAGTCAAGCAAGAGGAAAGAATAACAGGTAAAGTTGAACAAGGGCCAAGAAACTCATACCTGAGATGTGAAGGCAAAGGCTTTAATTCTAAAGTGGGAGGCTCCTCGATTGAGGGCTTTGTTGGAGGAGTCTTCCGGTTCTCAAGATCTAAGGATAATTTTCGGGGTTCATAAGTATATGACCCGATTCCTTGCAAAGCATTGACATATTCCACAAAGCCTTCCTTCTCATCATCATCATGATTGAGCAACACAGCTTCCAAGGTATCCTCAATATTCATCACAACACTAGCATCATCAACAATTACTTCGGTCACTAAATCCACGAACGAACATACTTCGTTGTTATTTGGTTGCCTCATCGATTTGTACACATGAAAAACCACCTTTTCGTCACCCACCCGAAAAGTGAGCTCACCGGCTTCTACATTAACAAGAGCCTTCCCCGTAGCAAGGAAATGTCTACCCAAGTAAAGTAAAAGACTGATTGCTTATAATTAAAAATATTTAGATGATCCTACAAAATAAACCATTCAGGTATATTTTCATCCGATAGCTTTTGATTTCGGGCATAAATCCTTCCGGAATCTACCCTTTACTATGAGGGGTTCATAAGAGAGGGCCCTTATATTTATGGTGCTCTTGAAGAGGACGTTTCCTTCATTCCGCCACAAACATTTGAAGTTTTAGTAACTTTCAAACGATAAATTAACTCATCATTTGGGCAAGAAATAAGATAAAAATAAAAGGACTTTATTGTATTCCTTCTATCTTTAAAAGTACATAATAATTCATTTGCTAAAGTAAATAAAACTGCCAATACATGTGGATAGCTTGTACAACTTATTTCTATGGGGTTGATCATGCAGTCCCCCATCCTGATGAAACATTGATCCCAGACACTCTTGGTGTCGTGTTAGATATTATTCCCCCTCCCCCAGTGTTTGAATGCAAATCATGCGAATTTGAACGCAGGAAGTCTTGCTTCACCGTTTAAAATAACTTGTGAATGGTTAAATAATCATTTTTCAGTGACGGAAGGAAAAGCTTTCCATCGAACCAAAGATTATTTAACCATCCACATAGTTGTTTACCATCGAAGCGAAAAGTTTTACTGCCTTGATCTGTAAAGGTCTTTCCTTTGCCGATGACGCTCCCTTCGTAGTATGCTTTTCGTTATTGCCTCGTTAAAAACTTTGCCAGAAAAACATGATTGGGACAAAAATTGGTCGAATGAAAAAAGAGTGTAGCATATACATTTAGTATTGGTAAGCTTCATCAGCAATAATACCTTTTGAGGTGAGTCACATTCTAATTGCTAGGTAATTTGACTCCATCTTGATATTCCAACTCATACGATCCTTTACCGGTGATAGCTGAAATACGGTAAGGTCCTTCTCATGTCGGTCCCAGCTTTCCGTTATTGACTTACCTAGTGATCTGAGTGACCTACCTTGAAAGTTCCAATCCATAATTCTGGGAGGAATCAGCGATCAACAATAAGCTTTATTTCCTTCATTTATCATTCAATTGATTATTTTATTCTCATATTTTTGGTAAAGTGAAGTAAATTTGGTTATTAGAAATCATATTTTCTTTAATATTAACTTTGACTACAAAAACTATTTTTGGGTTAAACAAATTGGTTCTGTTACCGGGAATCTGAGAATCTTTTCACTTTTCAAATTTTATTTTTAGCAACAAAGCATGTCTATTACTAACAAAATTTATCAGGTAGGTGAGAGAGGGCAACAAGGTGGAACTCTACCATACCACACACCCACAACAACTCTACAACGCTCATGAAAAAGTTCACCTGAAAGGTGTGCTACTCGTTCTGATGGGCAACAAGTAGGCGAACAAGCCAACGAGCAAGATAATTTAAAAGCAGTTGCTTGCGCAACATGTTAGTGAATCTTTGCGTGCTTTTGCAAGTGAGTTTCCCAATGTTGTGCAGACTCCTCCACAGTAAATACAACTCTGGAAAATCCACATTCATGACTTGACAACTCAGGAAGTGTAGAAGTACCAAATGAATCCAGAGATGGAGGGTCAGCTACGCCAAATAATTCTAGTTCACAAAGTTTGGAGCTAACCTTGCAGAAGCAGCTCAAGGAACAAAATGAGCGGATAGAACGGATACCTGGAGTGCCACCGATAATCAAGGGAGTGGATATCGACAAATGTTCAAAACAACCCTAGAAGCCAAGTGCAACACCTTTACCAATTCCCAAAATGTTCAAGATGCCTGATATCCCTAAATATGATGGGACCTCTGACCCACAAGTCCATGTTACTGAATTCACCATAGGGGTTAAGGGCAATGATTTAACTAAGCAGGAAATTGAGTCAGTCTTAGATGAAACAATTTGGCGAAACCCTCACGAAAGGGGAATTAACGTAATACTCATTCTTACCTGAAAATTCTATTAATTCTTTTGCTGAGCTTGCAGATTCATTTTTAAAATCACATTCGGGAACCCAAAAAGTAGAAAATATGATGGAAGATATCTTCAAAGTGAAACAGGAAAACACAGAATTGCTCAGGGAATTTTTGGATAGATTCCAGCGGGAAAGGATGATGTTGCCCTGAGTATCTGATAACTGGGTGGCTATGGCATTTGCAAGTAATTTGAATGAAAAAAGTTCAGAAGCCATGAGAAGATTAAAAGAAAGTCTGCAGAATTTTCCTGCAACCACTTGGAATGATGCGTACAACTGATACAATACGAAGTTATGAATAGAAGAAGATATGGTTACCTATCCAAAGGTAGAAGAAAGACACAGATCTAGATGTTCAGAAACAGAAACGATGTCTGGTAAGAATAGGTACGAGCCTTATATGGGACCTAAGGACAAGATTTCCGATCTAAACAAGAACATGCACGGTTTGATTTAATATTGAAACAAAAAGCGATGAGTTCCTCTTCCCGATTCAAAAGGGAACGGGACACAACCAGAAGCAACGATTCAAACTCTCAAGCAAAAATAGAATATTATAGTTTCAACGTCAGTACATCAGAGTTGGTAGTTGTTCTAAGAGGAATGGGTGACAAGGTGCGGTAGCCAAAAAAGATACGGTCAGATCCCATCAATAGGAGTCAGGAATTTTGGTGTGAGTTCCACAATGATCATGGCCATAGAACAACAAATTACAAGCACCTAGAGGGAGAAGTTAAGTATCTATTGAAGCAAGGCTATCTCTTCAGTGAAAAAGGAAAATAATCTTACATGAAAAACAAGCAAGAACCATCAAAACCCCCGTCACCAAAGAGAACGGTAAATATTATAACCGGGTTTGAAGAAGTTAACGCGGTAACATACACGACAGCTAGAAAGAAATCCAAGGTTACCGTTACCCAAGGTAAATGAGTTCGTCAGGTTTTTGAAGGAGATAACATAATGTTTGACGATGAAGACACGAACGACTTGATCATTCCTCATAATGATGCACTGGTAATATCTTTACTTGTTCACGATACTAATGTTAAATGAGTTTTTATTGATCCAGGAAGCTCAGTAAACATCATTCTGCTAAGAGTAATGAGTGATATACAAACAACTGACATAATCATACCAAAAACATGGTCACTGTCTGGGTTCGATAATTCAAGTGTCGTCATGAAAGGAGAAGTCATATTGGCTACATTTGCAGAAGGTGTCATCAAAGACACTAAATTCCACGTGGTAGATGCAGACATGGCCTACAACATAATCTTGGGAAGGTCGTGGATTCATAACATGGATGCGGTCTCGTCAACGTTACTTCAGGTAGTTAAGTTCCCATCACAGAGAGGAATCCGTCAAATCAGGGTAGATCAACAAGCATCACAAGATATCAATTCAGTTGCGATCGCGAGTACAACATCCGAGGATGGAGGTACGAAATAGCAATTAAAGAACTCAGTTGAGGATAATTCAATGCCCACCTCAACGGGAAATCCAAGAGTCAAGATGATATAGATTCGAGGCCTGATATCATTCAAGTGCCAGAGGAAAATGAGAATATCAAAACAACCACGGAGGAGCTCGAAATTGTTATAATATTGGTCCACTGTCCTGACAGAAACGTTTCCATCGGAGAAAACTTGAGCTGGGAAATGAGAGGTAAATTAATTAAATTTTTACGTGCTAATGATGATTGTTTTGCTTGGTCGCATTCAAACATGATAGGTATACCACCGGAGGTAATAACTCATAAGCTGAATGATGACCCATTGCACCCATCTGTCAAACAAAAGAAAAGGAAGTAAGGATTACTTAAAAATCAAGTAATCCAGGATGAGGTACAAAAACTTCTGAAAATTGGTTCAATACGAGAGGTAAAGCACCCTGACTAGTAAGATAATATTGTCGTAGTTCCATAAAAATGAAAAGTGGCGAATTTGAGTGAATTATATTGATTTGAATAAAGCTTGCCCTAAAGATTCGTTTCCATTACCGCATATAGATCAATTAATTGATTCTACTACAGGTCATAAACTTTTATATTTTTTAGATGCATATTCTAGTTATAATCAAATAAAGATGGATCATCTAGATGAGGAAAAGACTTTGTTTAATACAGACAGGGGGACTTATTGCTACAAGGCCATGCCTTTCATTTTAAAAAATGCTGGGGCAACGTACCAAAGATTGGTGACCAAAATATTTCAAGAACACTTGGAAAAAACCATGGAGGTTTACATTGATGATATGTTGGTCAAATCAGCACAAGCAGGGGATCATTTCCAACACTTGACTGAAACCTTCGAAATTCTCCGCAAGTATAACATGAAGCTAAACCCGGAAAAGTGTTCCTTTGGTATCACTTCAGGTAAATTTTTGGAATTTCTTGTTTCTAACAGGAGTGTTGAAGTGAATCCCACTCATATCAAAGCAATTGAGAAAAATACTTGATGTACTTACAAGCAACAAAATAGGTACAAAGATTAACATATAGAGTAGCAGCTTTAGGAAGGTTTATATCCAAATATTCAAAAAAATATTATAAATTCTTTTCAATATTGAAAAAGAAAAATTAATTTAAATGGACTGACGAATATCAACAAGCTTTGAAGGATTTGAAGTAATACGTATCGAAACTGCCCCTATTACCAAAATCGAGGGACGAAGAAAGATTGCTTATTTACTTAGTTGTGTCAGAAGTGGCAGAAAGCGCGGTGCTGGTACGTGAAGACAGGGGTAAACAATCTCTAATCTATTATATTATCAAATCCTTATTAGATGTCGAGACATGGTATCCACATTTAGAAAAAACTTGCATTACCATTAGTTATGGCATCAAGATAGTTATGACCCTATTTTCAATGCCATCCTATTTCTGTTACAACTGCTTTCCCACTAAAGAATATATTGAGCAAGCAAGAATTATCCGGATTATTAGCTAAATGAGCCATAGAGTTTAGTGAATATAATATTATCTATCAGCCTAGAATTGCCATAAAGTCTCAGGTATTATCGGATTTTGTAGCAGATTTCAGCTCGAACCTACTTTCTAAAGCGGAAAAAAGGTACGAGTGTTTACCGGATATAATCTACAGACTTGGACCTTATTTCAGACGGTTCTTCAAATGTAAAAGGGGCAGGTTTAGGAATTATTTTAATTTCACCTTCGGGAGAGATTATAAGATATGCAATAAAGTGTTATACAATTACTAACAATGAAATAGAGTATGAAGCTGTGATTGTAGGTTTAGAACTTGCGAGAGATCTTGGTATTAAACAAATCGAAATCAAAAGGGATTCGCAGCTGGTAGTAACCCAAATACAAGAAAATTACGTGGCAAGAGAGACACGAATGTAGCAATACCTAGAAAAACTACGAGAATTACCGAGGCAGTTTCAGACTTAGAAGGCGATAAAAATACCCAGGGTATAAAACGCATAAGCTGATGCATTGGCAAATATGGGGTCCATGGCTGATGTGCCAAATACAGAAAATGTGATTGCGGTATACTTGTTTCATTCAACCCTTGATCAAAACAAGAATGAGGTAAATTTTAATAATTTAACTTGCGATTGGAGAAACGAGTTTGTGAATTATTTGCAGTATGGAATTTTGAGTGAGGATAAAAAGAAATCCCAATTGCTATGATTGAAAGCTGCTCAGTATTGCTTAATAGATAGAACTTTGTATCGTAAAATATTTAGAGGACCCTTAGCACGGTGTCTTGGTCCATCGCAAACTGAATATGTGATGAGAGAAGTGCACGAAGGACATTGGGCAATTATGCCGAGGGAAGATCGTTGGTAAAAACACCGATAAGGGCAGGGTACTATTGGCCAAAAATGGAAGATGAAGCAAAAATTTTTGTAACAAGGTGCGATAAGTGCCAGCGATATGCAAATAATATGCATCGACTAGCGAAATTTCTCCATTCAATCATATCATTGTGGCCATTCATAAAGTGGGGAATGGATATCGTAGGTTCTCTACCTCTAGCCAAAGGGAAGGTACAATTTTTGTTAATCTAACGGATTATTTTTCAAAGTGGGTAGAAGCGGGCGCCTTCAAAAGAGAAAAAGAAGTTATGAAATTCATTTGGAGAAATATAATATGCCAATTTGGAGTCCCAAGGGAAATCATTTGCGATAATGGGTCGCGGTTTGTAGGTGCGAAAGTTATTGATTTTTTCAATAGCTGAAAAATTAAATGAATTACTTCAACACCTTATCATCCTATAGCTAACGGACAAGCTAAGTCAACAAATAAGATCATCATTAATAATCTGAAGAAACGATTGGAAGAATCAAAAGGAGAAGTGCTACCTGGGGTGTTATGAGCTTACCGAACCATGACAAAATTAAGCACGGGAGAAATACCATTCTCGTTCATTTATGGGGCTGAGGCTTTAATTCCAGTAGAGATAGGAGAACCGAGTACAAGGTACACACATACAAATGAGGAGTCAAATGAGGAAGAACTTCGTACAAATTTAGATTTGACAGAAGAGAGAAGGGAGGCAACCTTGATTCGGATAGCAGTACAAAAGTAGATGATTGAACGGTACTACAACAGGAAGGCAAATCTAAGGTATTTAAAGATTGAAGACTTTGTCCTAAAAAAGTGTTTCGATCAACACAGACGGCAAATACAGGAAAGTTGAGTCTGAATTGGGAAGGCCCGTATAGAGTTAAAGGCATTGTTGGAAAAGAGCCTATGAGTTGGAAACTATGGATGGCAATATGTTACTATCTCATTGGAATGCAGTCCATTTGAAGAGGTATTACTTCTGAAGAAGCTAACACCCACAGCCCGGTATCATAGAGGTTCATTTTTTACTTTGTTTATTTAAGTTTTAGTAACCATTTTAGATGATAGGCAAAAAGCTAGCCCGTACCATATGGTGACATTAAACCCGAAAGACACGTAGAATACTTGATTATTCCCGGTCCAGGTTATAACAATTCTGATGGAAAGGGTTAAGTAGTCATCATCTAAAATGTTATCTCTCAGTTTTGTGTATATTTCATTTTTTAGGGAAAGGACCAAAGTAAGGAGCTGATCCAGTATTCAAGATTTCATGCTTCAATGCTCAAACACTAGGGGGACTATGCATATGGAGAAGTACACAAAGAAATAAGATGTACACCATGAAACCATAGCTTAGCCAAAGGAAAAAGCTTGAAGAAAATATGAAATTTTCAAGCTCGCATAAAGAATTAGAAGTAACGAGCTGAAGAACGTGCAGAAAACTCCCACGAGCTTTTAGGTTAAGGCCATAAATTTAGTCACAGGAAAATTGTACCCGTACTTGTAAACCTACTATAAAGAAAGCAGTTATGAAAATGTTGTACATTAATATTTGTTTGAAAGTTCAAATAAAACTTCTTCAAATTACTTCATATTTCGTACCTTTGCACCAATATGAAGATGTGACGTCATCTTCATTAGTGTTGTTAATATAAAAGGGCCCTCTTTTTCTAAAAAGCCCGTTCATATTAAGACGCAGTATATTAAAGAATTTTGAATGAAAGTAAAAGCTCAAGAACTTAAAGAGCAAAAAGGCATTGTATAAGGTATGCAACAAAACAATATTTATGTTAACATCCCAAAAACAGGGAAGGAAACACTTCCTAAAATCTGCTTTGAAGCAAAAACAAAATGTTTCATCAACACCAACAAAAGTAAATTCCTAAGGTAAAGAGTGAAAAACTAAGGAGCATCATTAGCAGAGATAGAAGGATCAACTTGAGAAGACGAATGTTGGGCATCTGCTTGATCAGCTACGTGACCATCTCCTTCACCTATGGAACTTTCGTCCTCGGGTGTTGAGAAACTTTAACATTGATGAGTTTGTTCAATTGCCTCTTTAGCTTTGGCAACTTCAGCCTCAAGGTCAAAACCCTCCTGGTTAGCCTCGGTCAAAGTCTCAAGACGGGTATTCAGAAAAGCCCAGCTAATATCAAGTATTAGTTTGTCTTTGATAGCTTCATAGTCATTTTCCACTTGTTAAATTTCAACCCTCAAGTCTTCTTTCTCAGTTTCTGAAACTTCATAGGATGCCTTCAAAGGTTCAAGAGAGCCCTCGAGGAACTTGATTTTATTAGAAGAGGCACGAAAATCCTCTTGGTCTTGGGTGAGAATCTAAACTAAATCACCAGCGTACACCTCTTTCTGTTTTAGAAGCTCTTTCAAGCTCCTAATCTCCTCAGTAGCCCTCGAAAGTTGCTCGGCAAAAGAGGACTCCAATCTATCCTTGTCTTTTTCAACTTGATTGGAAGAAGCCTTCGAAACAACTAATTCAGCATTTGTAATTTTGAGTTGCTGTTCCAGAGCCTCTTTTTCTTCAGCTAAGCCCTTTTTTCGAGTTTGAGGCTTTCAAATTGTTCCTTCCAGTTGTCAGTCTTTGTACGCAGCTCTTCCACTTGCTGCCCAGTCCAAGAATCCTTCCCATTAGCTCTGTACCTGTTAAATTGATCTGCATAAAAACAAGGAAAGAAGGTTACAAACTTATAAGAGAAGAGAAAATATATAAGAAGAGAAGTATACCTTAAGGGCAGAATGAATAACATCATTCATTAAGGTTAGAGAGTTATGAGACTCAAGTTTTTCTTTCTCCACGGGGCCGATCAATGGTTTAAACCACACCGCATCTCGGCCAGAATTCTTTAACAAGTTCTCACCATCGGGGACTTCGATCAAAACCTGCTTCATACCTCTTCTCCTACTAGAAGGGCTCGCTTCTTCACGTAGAATTGCATCAAGTGCGGTAACAGAAACAGCCGCAGGTGTGGTAGTAGATGAAATATAAGGATTAATAGCATAAGCAACGGGGGTTATTGGAAGGCTAGCAAGGGGAGGTTCTTCAGAAACAGGGCCAAAATATTCTTCACCCTCAAATCCTTGGGCGAAGAGTCTATCAAAATGACTTGAGGGGGGATTACCAGAATGGTTAAAATCTTCATCTTCAGATATGTCGAAATGGACACTTCCCGGTTCATCAACAAGATTGAAAGGCACGGAGCCTGAAGGTAGGTCTTGAGGAATAATGGCTTCATCATCAAGAACCACGCGTCTTCTAACTTGGCTTCCTCACCAGAGAGCTATCTCACCATCTTCTTATTCTTCTTATTCAGAGTCACGAGTTTCAGCATTCCTCCTCTTTGAAGAGGACATGCTCAGAATTTGTTCCTGCACAGTGCTAACAAAAAGCTTAGTAGAAGCGGGGCTAGTGCCACGAGCAGAAAATCCTAAAAATAACAAAAAATAAGGTTAGAGTAAAAAAAATGCAATAAGATAAAGTCATGGTAAAATAAAATATCGTGGGTCTTCACTTTCCACACAAACTTCTGGGAGAGAAATTTTCAGGATCTTTGTTCCATGGGGGCAGCAGTCAACATTTTTCTACCCAATCATGAAAGTCAGGAAGTTCTCCGAAAACTTCCATGATTGCTGAAAAGTAAAAAGAAACATGTCTAAGAAAGATTGAAACCTTGTGGGAAGTAAAAAAAGTAGAGAAAAATACTCACGTGCAAAATTTCACTTCTCAGGGAAGGGCATATTTTCGTCACCCACTAAGTCACGAGTGAGAACAGCCATGAACCGGGCATACTAGCCACGTTCGAGATCATCCTCAGGGTGGATTAAAACTCTCTTGCTTATCGCCACAAGGAAAAAATACCTTCGCGAAAAAGCTTCGTTGAGTATAGATGGAATAAGTGTTGAAAAGTAAAAGGAGTTGAGACCAGGTTTGACAAATAACGAAAGCAAGCTACTACCATCCACATAATTGGACTTATTTGACCAAGACAGACATTGAAGTAATGACAAAACTCAATGATTACTGGGTCGATGGGTGGTTTGAATCCTAAGGTAAAAGGGTAGGTGTAAACAAATGAATAACCTTCATGATAAGAGGTTATTTGATCATCAGCACTAGGAGCTGCCATAAGGAAATTAGGTTTCCAGTTACATTCATGACGAACTAAGGGAAGAAGGCCATGAGTAATCAAAATAGGATAATGATAAGTGGTGCTATGAAAGAAACTTGTTTTCTCATAGCTTCACAGTCCGATATAAAAGAAAAATCCCGAGGAATAATTTCAAACACATCAGGCTTCTGTAAGGGTTCATTATGGTCTTTCCCTCTAGAGGAAGATCTAGGAGTAGTTGAAGTTCTAGCTCTAGAAGAAGAAGGTTTTGCAGGGGCAGAGCTACGGTTAGATAAAGAACTTAAGCTACGAAGTCTACCTCCTCTTCTACTCCTGGTTGAGACAGAAGAAAGAGGAATTTCATCAACAATAACTACTTTGCGGAGGGTCTGATGATGGAGAAGGATTTGAAGAACGGGAAGTCATCTTTAATGATGAAAACACAAAGAAAGCAAAAATTGCAGGAAGGGATGGAATATGAACGCAAGGAAGAAGAAGGAATTTTTGAGTGGTTTGTGATACTGTTTTTGTAGATAAGAATCGTCATTGTGAACCGTCATTATGGAACCATCACTTCGTACCGACGCAGTCGCAGGAAATCCTAAAAAGATGCTACAAATTGCAGAGCCAATTATAACGGGGTACGTATTTTAAGCATTAAATGGAAAGTACATATGTCTCATCGTTTCTGAAGAAAGCATGATGATAGTTGGGAAGAGGAAGCAAGATATTCCCGCCATAAATGCGCTTACCACTTCCCGAATATTCAATTCAGAATATTTAAAAAGTGTGGGGGACTATCTGTATTGGCGGAAAAAAGACATGACACGTGGATTGATAGTATAATGACAGGTGGCATCCATATCGGGTCAATAAAGAAAGAAGATGAGGCACGTAAAAAAGATACCGTACCTGACAGCTGGGAAAGAAAAAATAAGCACGAGATGCATGAAGACCATAAAAGGGGTAGATTCATGAATGAGTTATAAATATGGAAAGGGAATCGACATTAACCCTAATTATGTGCGGTCACCTATTATTACCATAATTGTTACGAGTAGATTTAGTAGCGGGCAATTAATGCAGTTAATGTTAGTAACGGGTGAGAATTAAGTAAAGGAACTGTTAAAGCCATGTATATATAAATATAAGGACCCTTACCTTATTTGATTGTGTGAATATTCTCAATTATAAGCAATCAATCTTTTACTTTTACTTGATTGAAGATTCCAATCCATGATTCTGGGAGAAATCAGCGATTAACAATAAGTTTTCTTTTCTTCATTTATCATTCAATTGATTATTTTATTCTCGCATTTTTGATAAAGTGAAGTAAATTTGGTTATTAGAAATTCGATTTTCTTTAATATTGATTTTGACCACAAAAACTATTTTTGGGCTAAACACCAATCCCTAATTGCATGAAAATGTTTTTGGGGACATGACAATAAGGGATATATTTATCCGCATCTGATATTTATCTTAGACCAAATAAACATTACGAGTTGCAATTAAAGTGATGAGAGTGACTTAATCATGGTTAATTAGTTAAGTTTACATATAGGATATATTTTTTGTATTAATTGATTTGGCGTAAATATAAAATTAGCAAAGAAACTCTTTGATCTGTTGTTGTTGATGTGTACATAACGAAACTAGAAAGGCATCCAGCCGAGATGTTGCAAAGGAAGACAAGAACTTCCAAAGGGATCCACATGGAGTTTTCCTGTTTGTACAACAAGGCATGCATCCATTAATATCTCGATAAAACAGTTCTCTGCAACTTGAGCTAGCTGGTCGTGTATGGAGAATTTAATGCAATGAACAACCAGCACAAGATAACGTGCATTATTTTCCTTGTTAAAATTTTGTATGTCCAAATAATTGATGTTTCATTGAATGCAAAAGCCCCACTTCATCTACAATTGTAGCTGCTCCAAAATCTGAATAAAGAAAGAGAATTTATTGTTGATCGCTCGTGTCAAATTACCCAAATTATAAGGAATTTTCCTAGTAATGAATATGCATTAGGCCGTGCTCTGATCTAATTAAGCATGCACTATATTTGCATAGCTGTCCTAAGGAATTTGCTTTCCAGAATCGTGACAAAGATCCTTTGGAATTTGGGAAAATTACGCGACACATTAAATATTTATATTGTATTTATCATTCGTAGCTATACTTTCAGCAAATTTACCATTCGTAACTATATTCGAAATTTTATAGCAAATTCATAAAATAAGAGATTATTGTTTTGGACTGAAATAAGAGGGCAAGAAGCTCTCATAGCTCAATTTGTTAGAGCGTCCGCTTAGTTAGCGGAGGTCTTGAGTTCGACTCTCAACAAGAACATTTTATTTTTCTGTATTTCGCCTTAGTTGTATTCGTTGCGCGAACAAGTACAAGCGATAAGTTGTATCCTTTGTATACACCCTTGTATTTCACCTTGGTTATACAATTGATACATATTGTATTCATTGCACGAATAAATACAGTTGATACACATTGTATTCGTTGCGCGAATGAATACAATTGACACATGTTATATTTGTTGCGCGTTTGAATACAAGTGATACAAATTAATAGCAATTAAATAATAATTATGGATGGTAATTAGATAAATTATAGTTACTAAGCTCTAAATTATAGTGGTTTATGAAAATTCTTCTCGGTTGAAATTCAGGTTCCGCAAAAATAAGAAGTGAAAATTTCAGAAGATAAAAGAAATTCTAATAGCGTACGTATATAATGTAGAACATACAAAACTGTATGAAAAGACACTTTCAGCAGTCATATATATGAAACTTATTTAAATTTTAAACAGTCTAAAGATTAATAGTAACGCACAACTTGCTCTCTCTTCTCCTTCTCATCCACACTGAAATCAACTATAGTTTGAGAATAAAACTTGGTTGATTGAATTGAATGCAACACTACCCGCCAACCGACGCTACAGGGTAAGTAGACAACTACCTCATTTATCCCATTATAATTCATTTCTCTGGTGCAGCACTAGTACTGCTACAGATCTCTATTTACTCCTCTATTCACTTACAGTATCTGCACGCAACCACCTGTCGCTAGCTGCTCCGTGAGATATTTGTTATGTACTTTCGTCTATATATTATACTCAACGCTGTCCCTCTATCTTTATTATCAAGAATTCAGAATTGCAACATTATATATGATGGATACAAATGGAGGAGAACTTGATGGGTGCAGCGAGGAGATCAAGAAAATGAAGACACTGGAGTTAAATAATGGGGCTGATATTAAAGGTTCTGAGCCAAAAAATAGTTGTAGAAGCTATGAAATGGTTTTGAGAATGATGGGCCTAATTTTCACTCTAGTAGCGGCTATTGTGGCTGGCACCAACAAAGATACTCAGGATGTTCCCATAACTCTCGTAGACGGCTTACCTCCTTTGCACCTTACTCTAACTGCCAAATGGAATTATATGTCTTCCACTGTGTAAGCGAATTATTCTAGCATATAATACTATACAAAGTCATCTGCAATATGAGTTCAACTTATTATGTGTACAGCACTCACTACATAAATGATTTTTGTAGTATCCTCATACTTTAAACCTAGCAGGGAAATTGTCTTATTATGGATAATTATTCAGTAGTTGTCTTTTATTTGACATAGTTTACAATATCTTTAGGCATCTTTTGAGCATATTAAGCTTCCAAAATTTCTGAATTCCTCGCTGTGGCATTATCTGAATAAAATATGATCACTAGTATATAATTATTTTGTTACTTGTAAAAAGCAACGAGTGCCTTTGATCAGGTTAACACTTATGTTGCTGACATTATTCAATCAATCGATGAATCAGTCATTGTTAATTCCTTGCTAGGTAGAAGTCAATTCTATCTAAAGCAAGGGGACATCGCTCTAATCACTTAAGTAATTTTCCATGTAATAACCTTCCTTTTGATGTCTATGTTACGTTGTAACTTTCATAGGCGCCACAGTACGTTAAAGAAAAGATCTTTTGGAATACATTTCCAATTTGTTGCTCTAGGGTTCTTCCTTAGAGCTTTAATTTCTCTTAGTTTGGGACTTGTATAAAAGTATTATTTGCACTGTCAGTGTGTAGAAGTTAAACGTTTTGTATGGATTAACGACAGGTACTTTGTGGTAGTGAATGCAATAGCATGTGCATATGCAGCAACATCTATGGCGTTTCCAGCTCTAAATATGGGTGGAAGTAGAAGAAATTGGACATGCTCTTCAATGCTTGTTATTGCTCTAGACCTCACAATGGTGGCGCTGCTCTTCTCGGCCAACGGGGCTTCAGCTGCAATTGGAGTCATTGCTCTGAATGGCAACTCTCATACGCATTGGCACAAGGTTTGTTACGCTTTCAAGAGATATTGCATCCAAGGGGGAGCTGCTCTTGTTATGTCTATGCTCGGTTCTTTCTTCTTTCTTTGCCTTGTGTTGCTCCTCCCTTTGAATCTTCACAGAACAGCTTCTCTAAATTATTAAGTGTTTAGGCCGAAAGATAAAAGGGTGTTTGTTGCATTTATAAGTCCAAAAGAGCTATATGATGGCCCTCGAATTTGTTCGTAACAGCAGCAGCTTGTACTCATGGTCGTTCTATTTATGTGTTATTTATCAGCAATATTTGTAGGCTACATAGCCAGTACATTGCAGTTTGAAAAAGCTCACTAGCTGATCTAATGAACTACACTAATGCACCTACCATTAATTAATGGAATTACTACCAAACCGAATTTCACAAATATTGTCAGCAACGTCGGCAAACCCCTGCCTAATAAGGCAAGGCACTGGCTTTTGATCAATCTGAGGGGCAGTCCGGTGCACAAAACATTCCGCATCACTCCAAGGGGTATAATGTAGACAGCCTAATCTGATGCAAATATTATTGGTTGTTTCTACGGCTCGAACCCTTGACCTATAAATCACACGAACACAATTTTACCGTTGCTCCAAGGTTCCTCTTCTTAATCAAGAGCACTACAAATAACTTAAATTGCTTTGATACCAGAAAAAATCTTTATACCTATCTTTATAAGTTAGTCATGATGTTGAAGCAATTCTCGTCCTTCTGAATAATGTAAGTTGATTATTATATCATGTACTCAGCACTCGTATCTCTTATTAAAATAGGTTGAAATTCTTTCTAGCATTATCAGTTCACCTAACATCATATTTTGTTCATATCCTGGAGAGATGGATCTGAAGCTAGACTTCCTGCTATTGAATAGCAATAACCAAAAATATGCATCCGGAAATGATATGCTCAACATGGCATAGTTGCAGAGCAAGAACATAAATATTAAACTGTCCCACATTAATATGAGAGCCACGTCATATGGGTTGTCTCATTTTATGTCCTATAACGTCCATTTTCTTAACATAATATGAGAGCTAATATTCATCGCTGTTATTGTGTTTCCCTATGTGGGACCCGTGCTACACTAACTAGTTTTTAGAGTCGAGTTCAGCTCAAAGTCCATTTACTTAACACAAACAAGAAAGATAAGTGTTTATGAGTTGTAAAAGGGAAAGAGGAGGCAGTGAAGAGGTTAATATTGGTGCAAAGAAGCACATAAACCAGCAGAACTTTTTATCAACCTGCCTCAAGAATAGTGGCGAAAGCAGGATTTTCACCAAGGAAATTCAAAAAATAAATACGTAAAGAAGCTAAGAGGATTCAACATTTAATAAATATACATAAAAAAAAAAATTAACCTTATATACAGTATAACTTTTTCGAGCGAAGGGGGTTCGACTGAAATCCCTTCCACCCAGGGGCGAATCTACCTTATGAGGTAGGGGTACTACGGCACCCGCTTGCTTCGTTAAAATTCTTACTATGTACATAATATCTCTGTGAAGAAACGTATAAATGGATAGAGTGGCACCCAAAAGTCACAAAGTGGAAGTGGGTGCCATTGGTTCAGCCTTCCCTTTGAAGGCTTTCTTTGGCCTCATGAATGCAAGTTCGATTCCTTGTTGGAGCAGCTCCTTCGATTTTTCCTCTTTTCTACTTACTACGATTTCTTTCATTTTCAGTTGAGCCCTAGGGCGTCACATCTTTTCCTTTTTTTTCGATTCTTTCCCTCCTTTTATTACTTGTTAAGCCTCTCTTCTTCATTTTCTTAACTTTCAGTACTCATTTTATTTCTTTCATTATACCTTACTTTATGAACAATTATTTTCTATAGGTAATTTGAATTGATTTTAATTAGCATATAATTTTTTTATTTTTAATGAAACAATATTAATTTATATATTGGAATATAATTTGAGCAATATCTTCTATTGGGTTTTGAAAATAAATTAAATGGCTTGATTGATAATAGTTTTGAGTCGAATATCATAAGTTGAATGTTGAAGGTTTTTCTTTGAAAATAATTGTCATATAACTCAACAATTAAGATGGAAAAATAAACAAAGAACAATACAAGTAAATTAATCTAGTCTAACAAAGAATATATAGTGCAGTTAAGGTACTTCTTAAGCAAATATTTATATTGGAGGCGCTCTTTCATGAAATGTTATTTTTCTTTTGCATTTTTATTTAGAATGTGTTTAAATTAAACGTTAAAAATTTGAACTAAAATCGAACTTATTTGCTTTGTGAATGAAAGGCCTATTCAAATTAACCAAAAACTAACTGAACCGACCCATTATTCCTAATCTGTCTTTGTAGCTACTGACATGTATATTGTATGCATAACATGGTGACACCCGCAACCTTCGAATCCTGGATCCGCCTGAAAGTTCCACCCACCTAGCTCCGCCCCTGCTCAAGAGTCAGATATAATTGAAATTCCACCATATCAATGAGTAAATGACTAGAACGGGAAGAAAACAATCGCAAGTTTCTACTCATCACGCTCACACATGCGAAAAAAAGGTCAGTACAATCCAGTCTAATTGTTTAAATGGAACTAACAAAAGAATTTCCAAAAAAGATATGAACCAGCTGTTAAAAACACAGAATGCAGAAGTGGACTAATTTGATTAGATGTGTCAATGAGGTATGAGCTGAGCAGTAAAAGCCTACATACCACAGAAAGCTATAGATAAAACATCTATACTAAATCTCACTCTCATCTCTTTCTTCTATTAACACAGCTAGCTACATGACTTATCAACTTTTATCTTTACAAATTACTACAGGTACATGCTGAAAGAAAGGATTCCCTTTTGCCTCTATAGAAGCGGAGAACTGATAAAAGATTTGAACAATGCCACAGAAACAAACTAACAAAACCTTCATTACGGTATACCAATGATCCAGCAGAATGTCCTGGATTGTTTGCTTCCGCAACCTTATTTGGAAAAAGAACCTTTGACATTACTGATGCATGTCCATCTTGGCAAAACGCCCCTTGATTCTTGTCCTACTTTCTGCCCGAACCTTCCTCGACACGTACCTAATGTGCTTCTCATATCTGATGAAAACATCTCAGTCAAGAAACATGATAGTTAATAAAGGACAACACAATCAAGACAGAATGAGCAATAACTGGTCCATAATGTTTTAAAAGCCCTGGATAAAGCATCTCCTATTTTGACTTTTTGAACAACAGGATTGTAGGTAAATCATACTTTTGATGCAAGGTTGAGTTTTATATTGTCATACAGAAAGCGTGCTTGGATGTGCTCTAACAGTTGATATGAAGAAGGCATAAGAAGACAGCTAAATGGGCTATGTGATTTGGATTGGTATTAATTGGATTTATAAACATTATCAGGAACTTGTTGAGTAAAGGATTTATAAACATTTATTCACAATTAATTTCGAAGTGTCAAACAAGCTTAGTAGCCTTTTTCGATAACTTTCTGCTCCTTTGCAGATTGCCACTTTTCTTCTTCATTACTTGTTCTCTGAGGATAAATTGGTAATTAAGATTATCTGAAGAGTTAACCAGATATATAACATTATGTGCCACCAAATCGTCCATCCTATAATGTTGTGAATGGCTCCGATGAAGCTATAGTACTGTAATTTGGAAAGGAACTATAGCCATTCGATGAGAGGTGCCGAGTGTTACATCAGGAACAAACAACCACAAACAAATTATATATTTCAGGTATATAAGTGTGTCTTGCCTATTTGTTGGACCGGAACTCTAACAGTTTAAACAGAACATATCAGGTGCAAATAACCCTTACCCAGTAAGCTAACACCTAAGATTCAAAACATTTAAAAGATAGCAATAAACAATTTAGAAAATTTAGACTTGAATATCACAGGAGGCTTATACACTGATACACCACAGACTTGAAACTTGAAAGGACTAAACACAGAATGAAAAAGCAAGTGTCTATACCTCCTTGTTTTCTTTTTCTCCTTGTACCGTGAGACAGCAGTTTCTCTTTCTTGGCTGTTTAACTCACGATGAGCAACTTTAGGTACCATTTGGAATGTATCGGCAATGGGAGGATTATGAGATTGTTCTTCATTTGCTCCCCCAGAAGCATCACCAACATCGGAATCTCTGTCGGGAAGTAAACACTTTGTCTCAATGAAGCAATCTGCTAAAGAAGAAGAAAAGCCTTGATCTGTGAATTTGCCAGTATCACTGCACCAATTAAAGGCACTTCCCTGCAGGCAAGGACCAAGATTACGTTATGTTCGCCACAGCAACCATAGCAATTCCTCTTTGTAATTGTGTCCACAAAGCTAATACAGTAATGATAATCTTTACTGTTTATAGGACAGATCCAACTTCAGTGATTCTAAAGCAGCATAGTACTTAAACGTGCCCCACTCCAGATATACAAAAATTCTATACATGTAAAATAAGCATAACACTTTTGGGAAATTAGGTGGAAAATTAATTAAAAGCTTGCAACTAGAAATTTAACTAGCCCTTGGGTGGTGAGATGTTCCTTAACAACTAAAGTTCAATGCAATGTGCTTTTCATTGCCTTGAAATAGGTAGGGAAACATACTAAATCTCAAAACTGCTCAAGGGGAAGTGCTTGGAACACACACTTCACATAACGCAAGACAAGAATCAACTCCATCTAAGCTTAAACAGACCTGATACAATGGATAATCTAATGGTAGCAAAAACTTGCCACCACATAATGGCTAGTCACTGAGCCATAACACAAGAAGAAATGCACCTATCAACTAAAATATTAAAAATAAGGAAAAATATAGGAATGCTCTTCAGTACTTTTGGCAAAAAGTAAAATATTTCTCATTTCCCTTTGAGCAATGTTGAGATCACATTACAAACAAAGTAAGAAACTTAACAGCCAAGTTGCAGATACAACTTTTGGTATAAAAAATGAACTTTCCTCAAACCCCTTCCAGTAAAGTTGAACTATGCCAAGTAACAGGACTATCAGAAAATGAAATGGCCTTAACTAGAGAAAGAAAAAGAAATTGTGGTTAGGTAAAAGAAGGTTTACCTCAGATGAAGGAACTACAGCGTGCTCTGAATTCTGCATAAATCCTGAACCTTTAAATCCCAATTGACGATTTTGGGCAGGTTCCATGAACTGAAATGCTACAATATCATCTTGATCATCACTAGAATTTGGTTCCAACTTCGATAGTTCACGAAGCTGACAAAGTATTTCTTCCTTGTGTTTCCCACATGCAGCATTTCGGTTCTGATTTTGAAAAACAAATAAATAAAAGAAGATATCATTCAGCAGTTTTTCTCTCCGCTAAGCTTGTTTGGTTTGTTGTTACATATCGTTTCATAATATATTGTATCGTATTGTACTGCATTATATTATATTATTTTATGAACACAACGTTTGGATAGATTGTATCTTTCATGATGTCACGCACTAACAATATAAAAAATAAACTTGCAATATTACTAAGGAAAAATAGGATACAGAGTAGAATTATTATATAAAAAAGTATGGTAAATGATAAAATATGATTATTTAATAATAAGGAAAGGCAAGATGAGAAAAAAAAACTGTTGTTACGTAAAGTGACACTTTTCGTTGTTACGTAATGATGGATTTAACTATACCATACAATAAAATTTAAGTAACAATCAAAACAAATATTGTATTTAAAGTAACAATACAATACAATACAATAGGTAACAACCATCCAAACAAGCGGTAAGGCTATTTATTTATTTCGTAAAAAAGGGTATCTATTTTATTAGCTTAAAAATATACTACAGGTTTTGGGTTGGAATAGTCAAGAGTTGTGTGCAAAATGACTCAGAATAGTACCGTTGTAAGGAAAATAATTAAGTATTTAGTCAATGGAACTATTAATACAAGGATCTTTAACTTACTTACACCATAATATCGAGAATTTTTATTCTATCACTATATTTTAATCTACACTCCTTATTGTCTAGGTTACTATTCCAGATCTTAATTCTATAAATAAATACCTATACAGTAACTTGCTCTCCACTTATGGTTCAATAGAATTGGTAGCTTTGGCTTAGATCCTTATATTTATGCTAAAATATTCACTTAATGTATAAATAATTTATCCAGAACCCCTTTAAGTTGCTTTTCCTAAAATTTGAAACCCATAAATTCAAAATTTTGGTTCCGCCTTTGTAGTAACCTCATAGAGTAAAAAATATTTAGACTTTGGTAAACTCTTATTTATAATCCTGTAAAATATGGTGTATAAGGAGCAAGATAAAACAGATATTCACCCCAGTAGACACCAAATGATATACCAGCCAAGAAAAACACTTGCAAGAATAAAAGCAAAATACTAAACTCTATAAGGATAGACAAGGTGATTTCTCACTATAAAGAAAAAGGAGCTAAAAGGGTTTGTGAAAAGTAAGAACCTTGGGCAGAGGAGGAACCCCAATAGCTTGAAAATTATGTCCAGAATCATTAGGAGCAATCAAATCATCAAGACTAACAACAGAAGGAGTATCCCAAACAAGCCAATCAGAAAAGCCATAGCCTCCTCCATCTGAAGTAACAGAGTCACCATACAAAAGAGCTTTCTTCCCCAAATCTTCAAATCCAAGAATGGACAACAATTCAGATACAGAAGGACACCCAGTAAAACCTTCAAGTGGCCTCCTTTCATGAGCAGGTGAAAGAGACAGATTATGAGATTCCCAATCACAGTTCTGACAGAAAACACAACTGTCCGTACAACACAAAATAGAAGCTGGAGATGAATCACAAGAATCACAGAGTAACCAACGTGTATGCTTAGTGAAAAGCTGATTAGTGGAATGAACTTCACGGTCACAGCTAAAACAAAGCTTAGCAGAATCTGCTCTGCAGTACAAAAGTGCAGTATTTTCACCACAAAAATCACAGAGCCGCTTTTGTGGCTGCTGATTCTGATCTTCTTGATCCTCTTTCAGTTCAGTCATGTCTGTTGGTGCAGTACACTTTGTGTGTGTGTGTGTGTTAGTGATGAAATATGATATGATTATTTAATTGTAAAGAAGATACAATTTGGTGTAGAGATGGAAGGAGTTTATTGGAAGATGAGAAAGTAGTATTTCTTATTTAGGCAAAGCAGTGGTTGTGGAAAGAACAGAGTGGTTGTTAGGCACAAGAATCTTATCGTTTTTCACAAGGGTGGTTGGGTCCAGGAAGATATCTTCCGAAGCTTGTAGCACTTTTATACTTTTCATTGTTTGTTTATATCTCCCGATGCGTTGGACTGACAACGAGGTATTTTGGTTGTTTAAATATTTTGAAAAATATTTTTTTAATGAATTTATTATTTTTTAATTAGAGAAAAATATTTTTTAATTATTTTTTTCAATCTTTCCCAATCTATTTTTCATCCCCACTAACTCACCTCCACCCCTACTTTTACCCAAAAAAGAAATATTATTAATAGTATTTTTTTTTATATTATAAATAAAATATTTTTTTTATTTCAACAAATAAGTACTTTCTTTTTATGATATAAAAAAATATTTGTTTACTTTAACAAAAAAAAGACCTTTCTTTTCATGATGTAGAAAAAATATTTTCCTTCATTTCAATAAAATGATGTAGTGAAACGTATTTTCTTTCATTGCAACAAAATGATGTAGTAAAAAATATTTTCTTTCATTTCAACAAAAGAATAAAAAGTATTTTCTTTCATTTCAACAAAAATAGTATTTTCTTTTATGATGTAAAAAAATATTTTCTTTTGTTTCAGCAAAATGAGTACTTTATTCATGTTGTATAAATAGTACTTTCTTTTTCAATAAAAAAAGAGTATTTTCTCTTTAGTTATGGAGCGAATTTCAACATTATTTTTGTGTAAAAAAGTAAAGCAGCACATTAGTTCCTTTGGATTTGTGTGAATTTTAAGAAAAATAGTTAAATTCTTGAAGAAAATAGAGTCCTGAAAATATTAGGTATTGAGGGGGGGAGTACAGGATAACATGGAGACTTGGGGGGAAAGGGACGAAGAGAGTAGCATAAAGATTTATTTTCCTAAAAAAATATTTTCTACTCTCTAACTAAACACTAGAAAATATTTTCCAGAAAAAGTTTTTCACTCACTAAACAAACAAGGAAAAATAAGTGATAAAATCACGCATTTTCCATGAAAATATTTTCTAGAAAAAATAATTTCATGAAAAATATTTTGCTTCATACCAAACACACCCCCAAATGTGTTTACGCATAAGGGCGAGGCATAAACCGAATTACGAGTTAAAAAAATTATATCAATAAATTTATTAAATATATAAAAATATTAAATTTATAACTCAATTATTAGCGCTTGAAATTCAGCTGGCTCCACTTCTGCTCACACATTAACTAACTCCGCCTGTGTGAATTTGCTTGTATTGTCGGT
Source organism: Nicotiana tabacum (assembly GCF_000715075.1). Classification (NCBI taxonomy): domain Eukaryota; kingdom Viridiplantae; phylum Streptophyta; class Magnoliopsida; order Solanales; family Solanaceae; genus Nicotiana; species Nicotiana tabacum. Next base: position 62,861,052 of record NC_134098.1, read on the forward strand.
CTCAAGTCTAGATAAAGGAATAATATAAAAATAAAAAATCATATAGTCAATACCAATTTATTTGGAACTAAGGCATAGTGATAATTATGTGTTTGTGCACATGAGCGGATCTAATGCAAGGTTTACGGCTTTTCGTGAATCGAGTAACTATTGCGTATATTTTGTATTTATACTAAAAAAATCATTAAAAGTATAACAATATTTATCTTGTAACCCACTTCGTCAATCCAATTATTATGTATATTAACTTGAGATTGTTGTAGGAACCTATAAACTTAAAATTCTAAATCAACCTTTATTTGTGTATTAATTATTACTCCTTCCGTCCAAATTTATGTCAACTGAAAAGATGAAATTAATCAAGGTTCTACTATAGCTATTTTATTCAAAAAAAGAAAAGAAAAAGAGAAAGCTTTTCAATTTTCATTTATTAATTTTGTTTATTTTTCATTTTTCACGTTTAATACGAGACAAAGGAGTAAATTTGATTATTTTCCTTTTAGCAAGTTGAACTTCTATTTTTTTTCTTTTTTTTTCTTTGTGGGTTGGGGGGGGAGGGGGGGGGGAGCAGGACACCAGTAAGTTATATCTATTCTGAGGTTCTGATTATTGTTTTATCCTTGACTCGGTCACGGGTAAGTAATAATACGAGATTGCATAGGATTATGTGTTAACACCTTCTATTAAAAATTTAACTTACTTGTCACTGTTTGAGGTGTTACGACCGAAAAAATCAGTTATCAATCAAAAGCTAGTAATGCAAATTTTGAAAAACGATAAATTAGACAACAAAAGGAAAATTTATCTGTAACGACCCGACTTGTCGTTTTAAGAATTTACGTTCCGCTCGGTGGCTTAAGGTGTTAAACAACTTTGAAATGTGTATTATGACTTGCGAGGGTGGTCAAGCTTGGTTTTCGGATGATTCAGGATTTAATTGAAAGAACAAATCTTTTTTTGGAAGTTTAAGTTGAAATAATTGAGCGGATGGTGAATTATATGTAAACGACCCCGAAATGGAGTTTTGATGGTTCCAATAGCTCCGTATGGTGATTTTGGACTTAAGAGCGTGTCCGAAAAATATTTTAGAAGTCCGTAGTAAAATTTTGCTTGAAATAGCGAAAGTTAAATTTTTGGGAAGTTTGACAGGGGAGTTGACTTTTTTATATCAGAGTCGGAATCCAATTCTGAAAATTTTATAGATCTGTTATGTCATTTATGACTTGTGTGCAAAATTTGAGGTCAATCGGAATTGATTTGATAGGTTTCGGCATCGAATGTAGAAGTTGGAAATTCTTAAGTTCCTTAAGCTTGAATTAGGGTATGATTCGTGGTTTTAGCATTATTTTATGTGATTTGAGGTTTCAACTAAGTTCGTATGATGTTTTAGGACTTGTTGGTGTATTGGGTTGAGGTCCCGAGGGGCTCGGGTGAGTTTCGGAGTGGTTTCGGATTATTTTTAACTCCTGATTTTTTTTTACAGCAATGTGCGAAATTCCTGATGCGCAGAGCTTACTTTGGAACCTTATAACTCGAAATCTATAAGAAATCTGAAAATTATCAAAACATAAAAGTTGTAACCCTTTGATTCTAATTTCCATAATGATAAACCATTCATCATTCAGGCATTTTTACCAGATGTTATGATTGATTTACTGAAGCTGGTACTGCAGATTTTGGCTACAACAGTGTGCATCGCCAGAAATTTCTGCTGCACAGGGCTGACTTTGGAAGCTTATATCTCGCAATCTATAAGGAGTTGAGCGATGAGAAAAACATAAAAGTTGTAGCTCTTTGTATCTAGTTTGCAGAAATTTAAACCGTTTGGCAGTTGGAGTTGAGTACAAGAAGTAATGGTTGATACACTACAGGCTTTCGGGGAAAAGTTTTGGAAGAGTTTGATGTTTTCAGCATAAGCATGTAATGATCCAAAGGTCCATTTTTAGTTCTAGAGATCGAAATTAGATTTCGAGACTTACGGAATTTTGATAATGAATTATAGGAGCGATCTGGAAAGTTTGATCTAATTTCATCAAGTCGCGATTGGGTTTTTTGTGCGAGAGAAAAATTGGTATCGCATTGAGAAAATGAGCTCCGAATTGAGTTTCGATTGAACAACTAGGTTCGGATTATTATTTGTGACTCATAGGAATAAAAATCGTCGAATTCCGAGTTCGTATGATGAAGTTAGAGCATTTTTAGTGAAAAAGATAACTAGTGGTGCAAGCAAGTTCTGGTGTAGACTTTTAGTGACGAAAAATGGACTTTTAGTGACAAAAAATAGACTTTTAGTGACGGATGGGCGAAACTTAAGGACCAAAAATGGTCATTTGCTTCATTTTGTTTTTTGGATTTTTGGAGCACGGTTCTTGGGCGATTTTGAGGATTTCTTCATGACTTTGACTTGGATAAGTGTTCTATATCCAAAACTGATTATATTTCATAAATCCATAGTTATATTCATCATTTATTTCGGATTTAAATTGAAGAAATCAAGATTTTTGCAAAACTTTTCAAGAACGAAAATTTTAGATTTGGAGGTCGAGTTGTTATCGGAATTTGATAAAATTAGTATGGGTGGACTCATAATTGAATGAATTATTGGATTTTGTGAGTTTCGTCGGATTCTGAGACGTGATCCCCACAGGCGATTTTTGAGTTAAATTTCGGATTTTGTTGGAAAATTAGTATTTTCATATAGAATTAATTCCTATAATTAGTATTGACTGAATTGAATTAATTTGGATAGATTTGAGCTGTCTGGAGGTCAATTCAAGCAAGAAAGTAATTTTAGAATATCGGCTTAACTTCAAAAAGGTTTATCTTGCCTAACCTTGTGTGGAGTAATTTCCCCTAGGCATTGAGTCTTATGTGAAAATTGTGTGACTGAAAAACCATGTACGCTAGGTGACGAGTACATACTTGGTTTATATGTGCAAACTATATCGGTTAAAAATTTGTAGACACCCTTATGTATTAAATTGAAAAATTGTGGAAATTTAGTAAATCCTTGATTTGTCATGCCTCATTCTTTATTTGTTGAGTTTGTATTTATATGATAATTTGGTGTGATTGCAACTTGAAATTTTATGAGAATTTCATGTGTTTGTTGATTTGATATTTCCTGAAAATAATTATATTATGGATTTTTCTTATGCAAATAATTTATTAAATAAGTTTAAATTGAGATACTAATATATTTTTTAAAAATTTGGACTAAAGAAGGTGTTGTGTCATGCTGAGTTAATTTTCCTTCCTTGTTGTTGTTTTCGAGGTTTATATACGTTGTGTGGAACCTTGGGCTATTTGTTGTGAAATTAATTGATTTTGTTGCATCTTTTGAATTGGTTGTGACCTATGGGCAATTTATAATATGAATTGTTGTTTTGTGTTATCGTGGTAATATCCGTATAAATTGTTGTGTGATTTAGGTTACTAATATGCAGCGGATAAGGGTGGCATTCCACTGTTGATATTATATGGGTATAAGGGTGGCATTTCATTGTGGTTATGTGTGTTGGGATATTATCTGGGCGGAGCGCTAAGGGTGGCTATTAAACGGAGCGATAAGGGAGGCTAATATAAAAGCGATAAGGGTGGCTATTATAGGAGTGATAAGGGTGTCTATAGGAGAGATAAGGGTGTCTATTATCAGGGATGATATGTGATGATGTGGAGTTATTGCGTTGGTAATTTTTAGGTGATGTTGTGATTTTTCTTGTGTTTATTTTTATATCTTATGCAATTTGTCTTGTTGTTTCGGTAAACTTGATAATAGTCTGATCTATGTTGAAATTGGGAGCATGTGGCTATTGCCAAGCGGATTATGAATTAAAATATGGGCACGAGGTGCCGTGAGTAAATAATGATGATATTGGCACGTGAATTATCCGTGCAGTTATGATATGAAATGTGGGCACGAAGTGACGTGTTTAAATAACGATGATATTGGCACGTGAGTTGTCCGTGCGGTTGTGATAGAGAAATTGGCACGAGGTGCCGTGAAAATATGAAAGTGGAACCTGTATTGAATTCAAAAAAATGGCTTGAAATGTAATTGTAATTGGTTTACCTAGTCTTAGAAACTAAGTGCCATCACGACGCCTGTGGTGGGATTTTGGGTCGTGACACTACCAAAAGAGACACAAACATTTAACGTGGTTCGGTCAATTGACCTACGTCAACGACGCAAATGAGCAATCCACTATATAAAAGAGAGTACAAAATATGAGAGAACAACCTCACGAAGAGGCAAACACAAGTGACACACTAGCACTTGTCCCATAAAGTTCTCCACCTAAACACGAGTCTCAAACCTCATATGGCTACATTGTGGGTGCTACCGAATGAGAAGGAAGGATACTTAATTTATAGAAGTCCAAATCTTTTCCTACAAGAAAATGGACTAGCAAAATATGGAAGATTTATAAATTTCTTCTACAAGAAGAAAAACTCAATTATGGTAAGAAAATCAGGATAAACACCTAACATGAGGTTCATTAGCAACTCGAACTTGTGTGCTAATAGGGATTTCAGAAACCAAATCCGAAGTTTTATTTTCTCTCACTTTTCTTCTTTCTTATTCTGCAGACACAATTCATCACATATATTTGTTTACCTGAAAAATGGATAGAGTTGAATTTATACGTAGTTCTAAGGATACGTGGTATAACTTGGTACAAATTGAAAAAATAAGTAGAGATATATCGAATATTGACTATAAAAAGAAATGAATACAAACCCAAATTGAGTAGAGAATGACTGATAAATGAACAAGATGAATCAATATCCAAAGCCTAAAAAAGGATAATATTTGCTTATTTGTGTGTAAATCTCAATAACCCCTGAATGTCAGAGTGTATGAATGTCTGAATGGATCCCTTTCACAAATGATAGCCACTCTTAATATAATGGAGGACTTCTACTTGGGGTATTATTAAAAATACACAGTGTGGATCCCATGATAGATTAGTTAATTAACTTTTCCTTAATTTTCGCCGAGATTCTCTTCCCTAGTACAGCTACAACGACTCTTTGTCTCCTGGCTCGATTTTGATATTGGTTGGTCTCGGTATTGGTCGGTCTCTGGGTCTCGAGCTTGATATTGACTCGAGCTCGATCGATCTCTAGGACTTGAGCTCGATATTGACTCGAGCTCGATATTGATTCAAGCTCGATATTAATAGGTCTCTAGGCCTAGATCTTGATATTAACTCGAGCTCGGTATTGATCGGTCCTTGGATCTTGAGCTCGATAGCCCAACTTCACATCACAACTCGATATTATAATGACAACTCTCGGTCCATCATATTCCAATATTGACTAATTACACGAAGGGAAAACTCGATTTTGACCGTGTACAAATAGTCCCCTCGTTTCTCGGAAAGAAGGTGGTGAGAAACGATATGATTATTTAACCTCTGACTAAACAAATACCGACGTCTGCGTCGAGCCCGATTGTGACGTATGTGACAAATGTACTGTCGGTCTAGTTACCAAGGCATTAAATGCGCGTCAGTCAATGGTCGGCCACTGCCAGTTTTGAACTGTCACTATGAAATCTATAAATAGCCCCCCTTCTTCATTATTTGAAACTTTTACTTTCAAATCTCTTTTCATTCCAATCTTCACAGTTCTTCGTCTTCCCTGAAGCTCTCTATTTCCAGATTTAAAAAATTCTCTGCTTGTTCTTCACCAAACACCAAAATATTTCAAATTCCCATCTTTTTTGAAAATTTAGATGGCCAAGATATCTAAAACCGTTCCGCAGAAAGAGGCTGCTTCCTCATCTCGGTTGGCCGATGAGAAACCGGTGGTGGAGCCACGCCTTGAAGAACTCATTCCCGGGGGATGCGTTATCGACTCCGACTTTAAGGTCGAGAAACCCTCATCAATTGCTGGTCGATGTGAGCCGGTATCGAGATATATATGCTCGATACCCCAAAGCCTTATTGATTTGGTGAAGAAAAAGCCTTCTTGATTTGGTGAAGAAAGATTGTGGTTGTGATAATAAAGAGGTTGTGATACCGGCACCGGAGGAAGCGATCACTACCCATGTGGAAGGATACTTGAGTGTTTACACTTATCCTTTCACGTCGGGTCCCCTCGATCCGGTCATCATCGACTTCTGCAAGAAGTACCAAGTGACCCTCGGTATATCCAAAGCCTTCTTGATTTGGTGAAGAAAGATTGTGGTTGTGATAATAAAGAGGTTGTGATACCGGCACCGGAGGAAGCGATCACTACCCATGTGGAAGGATACTTGAGTGTTTACACTTATCCTTTCACGTCGGGTCCCCTCGATCCGGTCATCATCGACTTCTGCAAGAAGTACCAAGTGACCCTCGGCCAAATACACCCTTCTTTCTAGAGGATTGTAATACTACTCTGTTTCTTTGTGAGCAATATCGACGGGCTTCCCTTCACCCTCGTCTTTACCGAGGTGGGTTGATAAAGCTTCAGCGTCGGTCCACCAAGGCATTTACCTCGAGCATAGATGAAGACAAAGATCGGGATTAGATGGGCCGGTTCGTTCGGGTGAAGACCTCGGACCTAATCCCGGCTGAGAGTATGCCATTTTTCGAGAAATGGAATATGAACCGTAAGTGTGATTCCGTTTTTAGTTTTTGTTGTTTTTACTTCTTCATATTTTCTTATCAGTGTTTTTCTTGACACAGCCGTTGCTTGGATGCCGGGTGCAGTTCCCCATCTCGATAACTGGGTCAAGATCCTGGCTTTGACGTCAACGTATGCTGAGCGCGCATGGCGTGATTTGTCAAAAGGTCGGTAGGAGGCTCGTACTCATGGTAAACCTTACTCTTGGTTCATCGCTTTGCTTATTGTTCAAGTAGTTTTCAGGCATTAGTTTTACTTACTTTACTTTCTTTGTAGGTCTCGAAAAAGATGCGGTTATGAGACCCACATCAGGTGACGAAGCCGTTTTACCGCCTATCTCAAAACCGTAGAAGGTGATTAAGAGAAAAAGGGCCTCGGACTCCGAGGGTCAAAAAACCAAAAAGTGAGCGGCTCGTAAACCCAAGGTGAACACAATCCCTTTGACTATGGAGTCGGTCCTGAGTTTAAGGGATGAAGAAAAAGAAAGAGATTTCGGGTTGTTAGTCCGTGCACGGGCTAGCACCGATACTCAAAATACTTCGGTATCGGTGGAAGTTGATACTGCTCCGTCCAGGCTTGATGAGGTCGATGAGGAGACCGAGGATGTTTTACCTTGGGGTAAAGAGCCCGTCAAAGAGGCGGTGGATGTCGGTGTACAAATCGAGCTTGAGGCTCCCCAAGACGGAGGCGGCGCTCAAAAAGACCTACTTGGGGTGATAGAGATCGAGGATTCCCTCTCTTTCCCTTCTTTTTCCTAATCGATGATACGTGACGCTTAAGCTGTGGAGACTTGTCATAGGGAAGGAGTCCATAGAGGGGAGGATCCTTTCCGTGGTTATTTTATCGGGGTAGAAGATGTCACCAATCCGAGTGACTTGGAGGCTCTAAAGAAGAGCTTGAGCGAGGTGGGAGCGCCTTGACTTTTTAACGAAGCCCAACAAGCCCTGAATTGGGTAAGTTCATATTTTCTTTGCCAATTTTCATACTTGTGTTTTTCTTTCATTGTATAATCCCTTCTTATTTTTGTAGGCTTTTGTGCTTCATCACGAGGAGTTTTTCCAATCCCGAGGGGAGCTGAGCCGGTACGAAGCCGAAGTTCGAAGGCTTACTGAGGAGAGAGATGCCTTAAAGCTTTTCAGTGAGCAGAGAGAAGGAGAAGTAAAAGGACTTCGGGGTGAGCTGGAAACATCTCGGAAAGAACAAGCTGAGCTGGCTGAGCAGGTACAAAGAATCTTTGAATTTAATGATATTGACTCGGGAGTGATGGCTAATAATTCGGTCCCGCAAGTCGAGCAAAAGTTTGATGTGATTAGGCAGCTTCGTGCTGAAGTATACGTAGTGAAATCGGAGGCCGAGGAATGGAAGAAGAATATGGACCGCCTCGTCCCAGAAAAGGAGACTGGGGCTCCGACATGTGCTTTTACGAAAGAATCTACAAGCATAGCAAAAGAATCGATAGAGTTAGGCGGTAAATTATGATACCATACCATTGCCCCCTTTGATAGGGTTTCCCCGAACTTCTTCAATAATACAGATTCGATCTCGTCGTCTTCTAGATCGTTTCCTTTAATGGCACATGTGTAAGAGGAGTCATCCCATTATATTTAGGAATTTCGGGCATACAGAACTTCTTGGGGATCGGTTTGGGAGCCGCACTCGGGGGGGAAAGGCTTTTGTACGAATTTTTTGGAATCCAAGCCCTTCAATACCGGTGGTGCCCCTGGGATCTGATCAACCCTGGACTTGTAAGTTTTTACTTTTTTGTCGTTTGCTTAAATCCTCTTTTCTCCTGACTCAATTGGTTTTGTCAGTTCCTCGAGCATCATAATAATTTTGGGATTAGTCTCCAATTCTTGTTCATTTGATCTTACTACAGCTGGCCCTGTTTTGTGGGTGACTTATCGGAGTGGACCGGGATCGGCCCTGCTCGGTGCCTGGGTTTGGCTCTGCAACTGAGCTATTTCTACCTATTGAGCTTACAACATTTCGAAAATCATACGCAGGTTGATCCCGTCTTCTCCAACATTTTGGGTATTTCGAACTGCAGGTCGAGTTCCACCATGAATTTTGTTTTCAGGGTCGGAACGTTGGTTCGCCTTGATGGCCACATGTGAAGTAACGTCAATTGGATCCGCGGGGCCGATTTTCAATGGGATCGACGAGTGGCCTTTCATCCCCTATCATCAGGTTGTTGTTCTCATCTTGAAGGCCAACTTCGTTGTCGATAGGTAGGTCCATTAATTGAGAGTTCGTCGTTTTTAACCTGAAATCAAAGACACTTCGAAGAGCAAGTGTAAAATGGTGTGTTTTACAGAAATTCATACCAAATAATCACTGTTATCCTTAGCCCCACAGTGGGCGCCAAACTGTTTACCCGAAAAACGGATAGAGTTGAATTTATACGTAGTTCTAAGGATATGTGGTTGTCACGACCCCAAATTTCCTCCGTAGGATGTCGTGATGGCACCTAGTCTCTAAGACTAAGTAAGCCTATCAATGTGGAATAATAATAAATATCTGAAATAAATAAACTAGAGTTCAAACAATTTTAACTCCCAAAACCCGGTAGAAATAAGTCACAAGCTTCTAAGAATTTATTCTCTATGTCTCTATACATCAGACTCTAAAGCAAATAAGGAAGACAACATAGTAAGATAGAAGGGGACTCCGGAGTCTGCGGACGCTGGCAGATATACCTCGAAGTCTACTCGTACAGCTAGTTTACTGATGCGTGGTCTGATAAGATGTACCTGAATCTGGACAAAAAGATGTGCAGAAGCGTAGTATGAGTACACCACAGTGGTACCTAGTAAGTGCCAAGCCTAACCTCGGTAGAGTAGTGACGAGGTCAGGTCAGGCCCTATTGGAGAATAAATAATGGCATGGTAAAATGTTTAAATGATATTATAAGATAAAATGACAATGGAAATTAATCAAGTAGTATGTCACATTTAATTACATCAAATAATGGTAAATAAATACCTCATGGAAACAAAACAAAATTCTTTTCAATTTTAAGAAAATCACAACAATAATCAAAGGCAACAGTGGCCATAAATCAATATCAACAAGGGCACTCCCGAGGTACCGCCTCATAGTTCCAAATCATAAATAAATTTACAATATCTCATTTTCTTATCTTACCGCAGGAGCCTTCACATTTTATTTTAAAGAAAATATTTTTTCCGAAATAGCATCCCGCGTTTTAGCCATCCTTATCACACCGCATGACTTCTAGTAGTTTCCCCTACTAGCCACGCGTATCAAACCACCCTTATCTCACCGCATGCGTTTTAATACCCAGACCTTATACCATTGCATGCGTATCAATATCACAATATATCACAATTTGCACCTCAGATGCTCAAATAATTTAACTTGCCAAAATAATTCATCAACAATATTGTTCCACAATAACGAGCTCACGACTCATGTCAAAATAACTCAACAATAATATTTTTCCACAATAAAGAGCTCAAGGCTCATGTCAAAATTATCCAACAATAATATTTTTCGACAATAAAGAGCTCATGGCTCATGTCAAAATAATTCAACAATAATATTTTTCCACAATAAAGAGCTCACTGCTCCATCATAATGAGTACGAAAATCTTACAAAAATATTCAGGAGTAAATAATTCAGAAAAATAATATTTTAAAATCTTTAATACGTTGCTTCAATATCAAGTTTAAAAATTTCAAATACTTCATATTAATAATATTTAATTTAAAGAAAATCAACCTTCAAATAATGCACAGAATAAAAGAAACCAAGTTCTAACTAAACAGATAAAACAATTAGCAGGAAAAGGTCAAGCAAATTAAAAATATAAACATTAAATCAATAATGAAGAATATAACAAAATGAAATAATTTAATTAATGCGCAACAATGATCTGCACAATTTAAAACATAATCTTTCACAATTAGCCTATGTACACACTCGTCACCTCGTGTACACGACTTTCCACACATTACAATTATCAATCCTAGGGGAATTTCCCCCACACAAAGTTAGACAAGTCACTTACCTCGACTTGCTCCAATTTAACCAAGTATTATGCTTTTTCCTTGATTTTTCCGACTCTGATCGACTCGTATCTAGTCATAATTAATTCGATACAGTCAACAAAAATTATAGTAATCAATTTCATAAGAAAATATTATATTTTTCAATAAAATCCGAAATTAGCTCAAAATTTGCCAGTGGGGCCCACATCTCGGATTTTGGCGAAACTTATAAAATTCGACAACCCATTCAATTACGAGTCCAGCCACACCAATTTTACCAAATTCCGATAACAACTCGACCTCCAAATCTTAAATTTTTGTTTTTGAAAGATTTTGCAAAAATCTTGATTTTTCTTCCATAAATTCACGGATTCATGATGTAAATGAGTATGGAATCATGAAATATAATCAATATAGGATAAGAAACACTTACCCCAATGTTTTCCAGTGAAAATTGCCCAAGAACCGTGCTCCAAAAATTCAAAACGAAATGAATGAAATGACCATTTGTAGTCCTTAAGTTTCTACCCATCCGTCACTAAAAGTCCATTTTCCGTCATTAAAAGTCCATTTTCCGTCACTAAAAGTCCATTTTTCGTCACTAAAAGTCCACCAGAAACTGCTCTACCAGCCTTCCTTCAATCGATCATAACTTTAAGTACGAATGTCTAAATGATGAATGGTTTAACTTTCTGGAAACTAGAATCACACGAATACAACTTTCATGTTTTGAAACCTTTTAGTTTCCTTATGAATTGCGAGATATATGCTTCTAAAGTCGGCTCTACGTATCAGAAATTTTTGGTAAAATTTCTGGCGAAACTGCTCTACCAGCCCTCATTCAATCTATCAGAACTTTCTGTACAAATGTCCAAATAATGAATGGTTTAACTTTCTGGAAACTAGAATCAAATTACTACAACTTTCATGTTTTGAAACTTTTCGGATTCCTTATGAATTGTGAGATATAAGCTTCCAAAGTTGGCTCCACATACCAGAAATCTTTGGGGAAATTTCTGCAACAGAAATTTCCAGCAGCCTTCTTTGTCCGAAATCCATTCCGTTTACCTTCCGAAATCCACCCAAGACCCTCGGGACCTTAACCAATTATACCAACATGTCCCAAAATACAATACAAACTTATTCGAGGCTTCAAACCACATCAAACAACATCAAAACGACGAATCGCACCTCAAATCCAAATCTATGAACTTTGAACTTTTAAATTCTATATCTTGTGCCGAAACACATCAAATCAATTCGGAATGACTTCAAATTTTGCACACAAGTCATAAATGACATAACAAACCTATTCCAATTTTCAGAATCAGATTCCGACCTCGATATCTAAAAGTCAACCCCCCGATCAAACTTTTTAAAAATTCAACTTTTGGCATTTCGAGCCTAATTCCACTACGGACTTCCAAATAAAATTCTGATCACGCTCCTAAATCCAAAATCACCATACGGACCTGTTGAAATCATCAAAATTCTATTCCGGGATCGTTTGCACATAATTTGATATCCGGTCACTATTTGAACTTAAACTTTTAATTTTTATCAAAATTTCATATCTCGGGCTAGGGGCCTCAAAATTTGATTCCGGGCATACACCCAAGTCCCAAATCACGATACGGACCTACTGGAACTGTCAAAATACTGATCCGAGTCTGTTTACTAAATATTGATCAAAGTCAACTCAGTTGAGTTTTAAAGCTCTAATTCATATTTTAATCTATTTTTCACATAAAAACTTTTCAAAAAATTTTATGAACTGCGCACGCAAGTCGAGGAATGATAAATAGTGCTTTTCGAGGTCTTAGAATACAAAATTAATTATTAAATTTAAAGATGATATTTTGGGTTATCACAGTCTCCACCTCTAAAATAAACGTTCGTCCTCGAACGAAGTTAGAAAAAGTACCCGAGCTGGTGAATAAGTGTGGATAACAGCTGCGCATATTATGCTCGGTCTTCCAAGTCGCCTCTTCGACCGGATGACCCCTCCATTGAACCTTCACGGAAGCAATGTTCTTTGACCTCAGCTTTCAAACCTGCCTATCCAAAATAACCACTGGTTCCTCAACATAAGATAGATCCTTGTCCAACTGGACCGAACTGAAATCTAACATATGAGACGGATCGCCGTGATATTTCCGAAGCATGAAAACATGGAATTTCGGATGAACCGCAGAGAGACTAGGTGGTAGTGCAAGTTTGTAAGCCACCTCTCCAACTCTTTCAAGAATCTCAAAAGGCCTAATATACCTAGGGCTCAACTTGCCCTTCTTCCCAAACCTCATCACACCCTTCATAGGTGAAACCCGGAGCAATACCCGCTCACCAACCATGAATGAAACATCACGAACCTTCCGATTCGCATAACTCTTCTGTCTAGATTGGGCTGTACGAAGTCAATCCTGAATCAACTTAACCTTTTCCAAGGCATCCTGAACCAAGTCTGTACCCAATAGCCTAGCCTCGTCTGGTTCGAACCAACCCACTGGGGACCGGCACCGCCTACCATACAAGCCTCATACAGAGCCATCTGAATGCTTGACTGGCAAATTTTGTTGTAAGCAAACTCCGCAAGTGGTAAGAACTGATCCTAAGAACCCCCTAAATCTATCACTCACGCACGAAGCATATCCTCCAGTATCTGAATAGTGCGTTCGAACTGCCCGTCCGTGTGAGGGTGAAATGTTGTACTTAACTCTACACGAGTACCCAACTCTCGATGTACAGCCCTAAAAAATCGTGAGGTAAACTGTGTACCCCGGTCAGAGATGATAGATACCGGTACACCGTGAAGTCTGACAATCTCGCGAATATATACCTGAGCCAGCTGCTCTAAAGATTAAGTAGTAATCACAGGAATGAAATGAGCTGACTTGGTCAATCTATCCACAATCACCCAAACTGCATCGAACTTCCTCCGAGTCTGTGGGAGCCCAACAATGAAATCCATAGTGATCCGCTCCCATTTCCATTATGGAATTTCCAACTTCTGAAGCAATCCACCGTTCGTTGATGCTCATATTTCACCTGCTGATAATTTAGGCACCGAGCTACGTATTCCACTATATCTTTCTTCATTCGCCTCCACCAATAGTATTATCTTAAGTCTTAATACATCTTTGCAGCACCCGGATGAATGGAGTACTGCAAACTATGAGCCTCCTGGAAAATCAAGTCGCGCAAACCATCTACATTTGGCACACATAGCCTGCCCTGCATCCGTAATACAACTTCATCTCCAATAGTGACTTCCTTGACATCACCGTGCTGAACTGTGTCCTTAAGGACAAGCATATGGGGGTCATCATACTGACGTTCCTTGATACAGTCATAAAGAGAAGACTGAGAAACCACACAAGCCAAAACTCGGCTTGGCTCAGAAACATCCAGTCTAACAAAATGGTTGGACAAGGCCATAACATCCAAGGCTAAAGGCCTCTCTACTACCAGTAAATATGCTAAGCTGCCCAAAATTCTCCGCCTTACGACTCAAGGCATCGACCACTATATTGGGCTTCCCAGGATGACAGAGAATGGTGATATCATAATCCTTAAGCAACTCCAACCATCTCTGCTGTTGCAAATTAAGATCCTTCTGTTTAAACAGATGTTGTAGGCTTCAATGATCAGTGTAGACCTCGCAATGGACACCGTACAAATAATGCCGCCAAATCTTTAAGGCATGAACAATAGCTGCTAATTCAAGGTTGTGTACAGGATAATTCTTCTCATGCACCTTTAACTGTCTGGACACGTTGGCAATCACCCTATCGTCTTGCTTCAACACTGCGCCGAGGTCAATAAGTGACGCATCACAATACACAATATAAGACCCTAAACCTGTAGGTAATACCAACATTGGGGCTATAGTCAAAGCTGTCTTGAGCGTTTGGAAGCTCTTCTCACATTCCTCGGTCCATATGAATGGAGCACCCTTCTGGGTCAATCTGGTCTTAATAGTTGTTCATAACAATTACAAAATCGTCAATTAACTTCATGTTAACAAAAATCTCATTTTAAACCTTCACAATACTGATAACGAGATACGAGGCATGAAAACCTCATAATTATTTACCCGAATTAATGAGTCACATTTAACGTCACCTAGGCGGGAACCTACCTCGTAAGTTAAAACTCAATAATTACAACACAAAATTGGCAAGTATGCACAGAGAATTTCATATAGAATTTTCAAATAAGCCTAACAGGCATGACTCCCTATTAGTACTATAGTACAAATTAAAATTCACAAGGGAGAACTTAAATACAAGAATTTTCCTCACAAGGATCTCGTCCTTATATAACTTCCACCGCAGCTCGTAGCCCGGTTTAAACATATTAGTTTATATTAAAATGCGAGGATCTCGTCCTCAGTTCTGAATCATAAGTAATATGCACATCGTGACAATCAAAACTTTTCATTTGCTCCTTCTAAATAATTTCCGTTAAAAAATAAAATCACAACACATAATGAACCCCACACCGGTAGGACATATAATTCATAATTTGTAATTAATTATCCGTAAATTACATCAAAACTTACCGAAATGAGTAACAGAAAATCACATTTAGCCTCATAGGTCTTATTAGTGACCAGCATGGAATGATAGGCGTAGTTATCTCCATGGAATCTCCCAACAGGAGTAAACATATAAGTAGATTATAAAATTATGAAACTCACTCATAAGTGGAGCACAATAGGAGGACTCGTCTAGATACTCAGAACCGAATCAAGTTAAGGAAATTATTCCTTTATATTATATCAAGGTCGTACCTGTAACGACACCAACTGATGTAGCGACCTCCGCTATACCATAAAACAAATATATCAACGGTTGGGTTTCCACCTCTAGGACGCCTTCTACCCGTCTGTCCTCCACCCCTAACTGGTCATGTGGGTGGTGTAGTAACTGCAATGGGACACGTAGCCTGAGTGCTTTGATGAAATAAGTCTCTCCCAAGTTTGGGACAATTTTCTCATGATGTGCCTAGTATCACCGTATTCATAACAACCCATTTACGGGTTAGGTTGCTCATATTGAGTCTGTGCCAGATAACTGGAATAACCATTGTAGGAACTCATGCCGGTGGTGCATTAAAAGAACTTACTGGAGCACCCCGAGTAATCCGATGCACGGACTGGGTTGCCCGACTGCCCGAGCCCCCGCCATAATGATTTATACTTGCAGAGTAGAATCCACTGAATCCCCCAGAACCTCGAGACGTCTTGGTCTCCTTAGTTTTATTTTTCCTCACCCCGAACACATTCTAATATCTCGGTAATTTGTACAACTAGCAGAAATTAAGTATCAGCTTGTAGCTCCCGAGTCGTACAAAATTTTACGATCATAATTGAGTTCTTTAATGAGTCTGTGGACTCGCCCTCTGACTATAGGAAGCAAAGTAGGGGTATGACGGGATAAATTATTGAATTTGATGGCATATTCTGACACTGTCAATGGTGACCTGACGCAACCGTTCAAACCCTATGAGCCACGCATTATGGAGAGTCCAGAAAACAAACTCCTTCAAAAGCGTTTCTGATAACTGAGCCAAGTGGGCGGTGTTGCATTGGCTGGTCTGCTCTCTTCATAGGCTTGCCACGAACACCGGTGGAGAATTATCTCTCTCAAGGAGAATTTATTCTTTTGTTATACTGACTCTACACTGTTGAGCTGACCAATTTCTTAACATACTCTTCGATTCTTCTTTGGGGTAACCCTTACCCCTATTTATACACAACGATCACAAAAGTAGAGCTCCATACAGACAAATCTTATCACGAACCACATAGTCCAGACTCTCGTCAACAAGTGTACTTCCTCCGAAGCACCCCAAAATCCGCAACAGTGACGTCCACGCTGAGTAGACCTTCTACAAATTTAGAGTTGTTTCTATAACTCCTTTGGTATTGAAGTATATGGATTATTAAGGAGGCGGACATACCGCAAGTCCCAACCTTATCCTCTACAAAATCTCAGGTCTTAAACATGTGTAAATTTTAGGGAACCTTTCACTACCACATATATACATTTCAGGCCAAAATTGATATAACACATGACCCCGCAATCCACCCATTGGTAGTGGACTCCCCCACTCGGCACGAAGTCATAGGTCACAATGTCCGATGATCCACAATAATAACCTTCACAGCTTTTATAAATCAACCAGACACCAACGTCTGTTGCACCCCCGCATGATTCACTAGGTGATCTCTTAATACGCCCGCATCTTCAGTCGGAACCACACGTTGAGGCAATGTTTGAGCATATCTGGCTTCCTCATAGTCCATCTACGACATCACGAACCGTCGACGCACAACTGATACCGAGTGTGCAATGTCATACACGAGTTGATACAAAGGAATATAAGATATATGTTTCAAACTAAATCAATGCCGCACGATAAGGAGTCAAAGAAGTGAATATTTCCTAACAGTTCCATAGAATCTCGAAAATAAGTACAGACGTCTCCGTACTGATCTGCAAGACTCTACTAAACCTGCTTGTGACTCATGACACCTATGAACCTAGAGCTCTGATACCAACTTGTCACGACCCCAAATTCCCTCCGTAGGATGTCGTGATGACACCTAGTCTCTAAGACTAGGTAGGCCTATAAATGCGGAATAATAATAAATATCTGAAATAAATAAACTACAATTCAAACAATTTCAACTCACAAAACCCGGTAGAAATAAGTCACAAGCTTCTAAGAATTTATTCTTTATGTCTCTATACATCAGAGTCTAAAGCAAATAACGAAGACAATATAGTAAGATAGAAGGGGACTCCGGAGTCTGCGGACGCTGGCAGATATACCTCGAAGTTTCCTCGTACAACTAGTTTACTGATGTGTGGTCTGATAAGATGTACATGGATTTGCACAAAAAGATGTGCAGAAGCGTAGTATGAGTACACCACAACGGTACCCAGTAAGTACCAAGCCTAATCTCGGTAGAGTAGTGACGAGGTCAGGTCAGGCCCTACTGGAGAATAAATAATGGCATGGTAAAATATTTAAATGATATTATAAAATAAAATGACAATGGAAATTAATCAAGTAGTATGTCACATTTAATTACATCAAATAATGACAAATAAATACCTCATGGAAACAAAACAGAATTCTTTTCAACTTTAAGAAAATCACAACAATAATCAAAGGCAACTGCGGTCATAAATCAATATCAACAAGGGCACTCCCGAGGTACCGCCTCGTAGTCCCAAATCATAAACAAATTCACAATATCTCATTTCCTTATCTCACCGCGGGAGCCTTCACAATTTATTTTAAAGAAAATATTTTTTTCGAAATAGCATCCCGCGTTTCAGCCATCCTTATCACACCGCATGACTTCTAGTAGTTCTCCCTACTAGCCACGCGTAACAAGCCACCCTTATCTCACCGCATGCGTTTCAATACCCAGACCTTATACCATCGCATGCGTATCAATATCACAATATATCACAATTTGCACCTCAGGTGCTCAAATAATTTAACTTGCCAAAATAATTCATCAATAATATTGTTCCACAATAAAGAGCTCACGACTCATGTCAAAATAACTCAACAATAATATTTTTCCACAATAAAGAGCTCAAGGCTCATGTCAAAATTATTCAACAATAATATTTTTTCACAATAAAGAGCTCACGGCTCATGTCAAAATAATTTAACAATAATATTTTTTCATAATAAAGAGCTCACGGCTCATGTCAAAATAATTCAACAACAATATTTTTCCACAATAAAGAGCTCACTGCTCCATCACAATGAGTACGAAAATCTTACAAAAAAATTTAGGAGTAAATAATTCAGGAAAATAATATTTCAAAATCTTTAATACGTTGCTTCAATATCAAGTTTAAAAATGTCAAATACTTCATAGTAATAATATTTAATTTAAAGAAAATCAACCTTCAAATAATGCACAGAATAAAAGAAACCAAGTTCCAACTAAACAGATAAAACAATTAGCAGAAAAAGGTCAAGCAAATTAAAAATATAAACATTAAATCAATAATGAAGAATATAACAAAATAAAATAATTTAATTAATGCGCAACAATGATCTACACAATTTAAAACATAATCTTTCACATTTAGCCCGTGTATACACTCGTCACCTCGTGTACACGACTTTTCACACATTACAATTATCAATCCTAGGGAAATTTCCCCCACACAAAGTTAGACAAAGTCACTTACCTCGATTTGCTCCAATTTAACTAAGTATTATGCTTTTTTCTCGATTTTTCCGACTCCGATCGACTCGTATCTACTCATAATTAATTCGATACAGTCAACAAAAATTATAGTAATCAATTTCATAAGAAAATATTATATTTTTCAATAAAATCCGAAATTAGCTCAAAATTTGTTAGTGGGGCCCACATCTCGGATTCCGGCGAAACTTATAAAATCTGACAACTCACTCAATTACAAGTCCAGCCATACTAATTTTACTAAATTCCGATAACAACTCGATCTCCAAATCTTAAATTTTCATTTTTTGAAGATTTTGCAAAAATCTTGAATTTTCTTCCATAAATTCACGGATTCATGATGTAAATGAATATGGAATCATGAAATATAATCAATATAGGATAAGAAACACTTACCCCAATATTTTTCAGTGAAAATCTTCCAAGAACCGTGCTCCACAAATTCAAAACGAAATGAATGAAATGACCATTTTTAGTCCTTAAGTTTCTGCCCATCCGTCACTAAAAGTCCATTTTCCGTCACTAAAAGTCCATTTTTCGTCACTAAAATCCACCATTTACCTTCTGAAATCCACCCAAGACCCTCGGGACCTTAACCAATTATACCAACATATTCCAAAATACAATACAAACTTATTCGAGGCTTCAAACCACATCAAACAACATCAAAACGACGAATCGCACCTCAAATCCAAATCTATGAACTTTGAACTTTCAAATTCTATATCTTGTGCCGAAACACATCAAATCAATTCAGAATGACTTCAAATTTTGCATACAAGTCATAAATGACATAACAGACCTGTTTCAATTTTCAGAATCGGATTCCGACCTCGATATCTAAAAGTCAACCCCCCGGTCAAACTTTTCAAAAATTCAACTTTTGGCATTTCGAGCCTAATTCCTCTACGGACTTCCAAATAAAATTCCGATCATGCTCCTAAATCCAAAATCACCATACAGAGCTGTTGGAATCATCAAAATTCTATTTCGGGGTCGTTTGCACATAGTTTGATATCCGGTCACTATTTAAACTTAAACTTTTAATTTTTCATCAAAATTTCATATCTCGGGCTAGGGGCCTCAAAATTTGATTTCGGGCATACACCCAAGTCCCAAATCACGATACGGACCTACTGGAACTGTCAAAATACTGATCCGAATCCGTTTGCTCAAAATATTGACCAAAGTCAACTCAGTTGAGTTTTAAAGCTCTAATTCAAATTTTAATCCATTTTTCACATAAAAAATTTTTGGAAAATTTTATGATCTGCGCACATAAGTCGAGGAATGATAAATAGTGCTTTTCGAGGTCTTAGAATACAAAATTAATTATTAAATTTAAATATGACATTTTGGGTTATCACAGTCTCCGCCTCTAAAATAAATGTTCGTTCTCGAACGGAGTTAGAAAAAGTACCTGAGCTGGTGAATAAGTGTGGATAACAGCTGCGCATATCATGCTCGGTCTTCCAAGTCGCCTCTTCGACCGGATGACCCCTCCACTGAACCTTCACGGAAGCAATATTCTTTGACCTCAGCTTTCAAACCTGCCTATTCAAAATAGCCACTGGTTCCTCAACATAAGATAGATCCTTGTCCAACTGGACCGAACTGAAATCAAACACATGAGACGGATCGCCGTGCTATTTCCGAAGCATGAAAACCTTGAATTTTAGATGAAGCGCAGAGAGACTAGGTGGTAGTGCAAGTTTGTAAGCCACCTCTTCACCTCTCTCAAGAATCTCAAAAGGCCCAATATACCTAGGGCTCAACTTGCCCTTCTTCCCGAACCTCATCATACCCTTCATAGGCGAAATCCGGAGCAATACCCGCTCACCAACCATGAATGCAACATCACGAACCTTCCGATTCGTATAACTCTTCTGTCTAGATTGGGCTGTACGAAGTCAATCTTGAATCAACTTAACCTTTTCCAAGGCATCCTGAACCAAGTCTGTACCCAATAGCCTAGCCTCGCCCGGTTCGAACCAACCCACTGGGGACCGGCACCGCCTACCATACAAGGCCTCAAACGGAGTCATCTGAATGCTTGACTGGCAACTTTTGTTGTAAGCAAACTCAGCAAGTGGTAAGAACTGATCCCAAGCACCCCCAAATTGAGTAGAAAATGGCTGATAAATGAACAAGATGAATCAATATCCAAAACCCCAAAAGGATAATATTTGCTTATTTGTGTGTAAATCCCAATAACCCCTGAATGTGAGAGTGTATGAATGTCTGAATGGACCCTTTTCTCAAATGATAGCCACTCTTAATATAGTAGAGGAATTCTACTTTGGGTATAATTAAAAATATATAGTGGGGATCCCATGATAGATTAGTTAATTAGCTTTTCCTTGATTTCCGCCGAGATTCTCTTCCCTAGTGCGGCTACAACGGCTCTTTGTCTCTTGACTCGATTTCGATCCTGGTTGGTCTGGGTATTGGTCGGTCTCTGGGTCTCGAGCTTGATATTGGCTCGAGCTCGATCGATCTCTGGGACTTGAGCTAGATATTGACTCGAGCTCGATATTGATTCGAGCTCGATATTAATTGGTCTCTGGGCCTTGATCTCGATATTAACTCGAGCTCGGTTTTGATCGGTCCCTGGATCTTGAGCTCGATAGCCCAACTTCACAGCACAACTCGATATTATAATGACGACATTCGGTCCATCATGCTCCAATCTTGACTAATTACACGAAAGACAAACTCGATTTTTACCGTATGCAGTATTAACCGTGCAAAAGTGAAGTTTTAGAATCTTATGAACAAAAATTATTCTAATCAAAATTTCACCCGGTTATATAAGATGATTATAACCATAATACAAGCAGTCGCAAATACAAACTTTAGATGACATAAATACTGAGTTGGAGTTTATCTATGCTTATTTTTCACGCACGTGTTTATTTGGGATTCCAGCTGCAATCAGAGAATTCTGCCAAGACTCGCTTAATTAGTCCATATTACATCCGCCGCTGGAAAAAGAAAGAAGGAGATGACAGATGGTCCAATTCTTTACACTTAGACCTAGTTACGTTTCATTTTCGACCAGTGGAAGTGGGCAAAGAATAAAGGGGGTATGCATGTAGTGAGTGATCTCTCTCTTTCTCGTGATCACCATTTGTGCTTTGATTTTCTTCTTGCCTAATTAAGACATGCTTTATCTAAGGACGTTTTGTTGTTTAGTCGAAGTTGTCTATTCTATATTAATAAAAAAATTTAAGTTATACACATTGACAAGAATGGGTTGTTATAGTGGCAAGCACCCTCCACTTCCAACCAAGAGGTTATGAGTTTGAGTCATCCCAAAAGCAAGTTGGGGAGTTCTTGGAGGGATGGAGCCGAGGGTCTATCAAAAACAGTCTCTCTACCCCAGGGTAAGGGTAGGGTCTGCGTACACACTACTCTCCCCAGACCCCACTAATAAAATTATACTGGGTTGTCGTTGTTGTTGTTGTTAAGTTATACACATGTACAGATAAAGAATACTTATGTTATTTTAGCGTGGTTTAACCTATGATAATAGATTAATTATCATTTTATAAGCTTTATGTTTATCATAAAGATTTTTATTTATAATTATTTCATAAGTAATTTGACTGTATAAATATTTTGTACATCATTATAATCGGGGTGGAGATAGAGTCGATCTACGGATTCAGTCGAACCCAATAATATTTGCTCAAATAGTATAATTGTGTTAAGAAATTCATTAAATATATATAAATATTAAATTTAAACTTCAATAATTAACACTTCAAGTGTTGATATTTTAGATCCGCTTTTGTTACAGTAGACAAAGCAAGTTGGAGGCGGTTGGGCAAGTGAAACCATCAAAAGGTGGTTGGTCCCATAGGCAAATATCTAGTATCTAGTCACGAGAAATGTGTATCTTTACTTTGGAAAGTGAAATATCACCTCCTTTCCACAGATCTAGCATTTGTGCATTGACTATGACTTCACGTTGGCACTAGTTGGAGGACACTCTACACATACACATAATGTAGATATCTAATTAGTATATGACTAGGACTTCACTTTGGTACTTGGGGAACACTCTACATAAACACATAAACATCATCCTCTGCGTCACTAATGACAAGTCTTCATCTTTGGAAACGATCTTCTTATAATTTCTTGCTGTGGATATGTAGGAAAACAAATGACATGTTTTTAAGTAGTCAGCACAGTAAAAGCGGAGTCCGAATTTAATGTGTATATGGGCTCGAAATTTTAATTCTTTTGAATTAGTAAATTTTTTATTGTTAATTTCTCGTGTTAAATAAATTTCTAAAGATATATATAAGTTTAGATCAAAAATATTAAGATCAGTCGAATCCATATTCGAAGTACTACCTCCGCCCGTGGCTCCAAACTTTGGACCCCTGACATGTTCTATGTTCTTCTGTTTGTGACTTGCACAATTTTAGAACAGGGCGAGGGATCGGAGACCAAAAAAAAAAAAAACTAAAATATCACACTTAAAATCAACTCTATGATCTAAAACATTTTTTGAATGTCACGATACTCGAATTATGTTTTATGTAAACGGAGTTTAATAAGTAATATATGTATAAATATAAAAAGATTTCATCTATAGTATAATTATCTAGTAAAAAGGATTCAATTGATCATTTGGATAGATGTGGCTTCACCACTGCTTAAAATCACATGCATTATTATTGATTGGGAAGTCAATATAAACAAGACTAACAATATTATTATTTGAGAAGTTAATTTTTTTTTTACTACAAATCTATTAAAATATTTTAAATATTAAAATGGTGATATGCTGTAATTTATTTTTAGATATGTAAATGTTATTTCATAAAAATTAAGAAATCTTAGCATGAGCTTGTTGTATTGACTTTCATAGATTTAACACCGCCATACTTTTTTGAGATGAACAGATTATTTAAAAACAAAAACTTTTGCTAGTAGTAAGTTTTACAAAAAAAAATGACAAAAAGATAAAAGTACATGTTTCTTTAATTTTTAATTTTTTAATACTTTACAAGTTATAAAATTATAAATTTGTACTACTTGTCACAAAATTCTTTAGTTGAAGCTTGGCTTAAAAGATAAAAAATTAAAAATTATTTTTGTACAAGACCTACTACGTTTCTCGGATTCCAAGTTTTTCTAACATTGAAATCAAACTCAATATAGTACAGATTTTGATTTTTGTTAAAAACCTACCACGTATGTTGGTTTCCACGTTTTATGAGCAAATTTCTACCGAAGTGTGTTCGGGTTTCGATTCGATTCAATTTTAACAGGTTAAGACGGTTCTCTAAATATTAAAATTAAACTAACCAAATATTGCAAATTTCATTAGTTCAGTTTTTGACAATTTTTTCTACTTTGTTCCTCCAGTTTTCAACATTTTATTTTTTATTTTTTCCCTCACCCATCTATTACTTTTCTTTTAATATATTGTTTCTTTCATCTATTTATATTTTAAGTGGTTAAGCCAAAACGAGAAATCAACTATCTCCGAGGTTTGTGGTGGGATAGGTAGAATCCCTCCACCATTAATCAGAGATTCCAGGTTCACGTCATGTCAATTAAAAAATATTGATAGGGAATGCAAAATACTAATAGGAAGTGTTTTTCTCTTAATGGAACGTGAATGTGGATTAATTGAATTCCAATACATATACCAAATACCATATCGGAATCAAACTATGTATATATCTTAATCTAAGATGGCAAACATCAACGTGAGACACTTAGCAACCACTAAATCCAAACAACTTTATTTTGACTATAATTAGAGTTAAAACGACAGATGAAAGATAAGAGCTAATAATTCAAAAATCATAAAATTAATAAATTAGTTTCTCATGGCCAAAACATCTTGAGTTGAATTTAGAAACATCGAAGAGAATTTAATGTCTAGAAACCCTCTAGCCAACTTTCTTGAATGCCACTCTTACAATATTTAATAATTATTCTTCCAACTTGTCACTTGTGATATCATTTACTACTACTTATTACTGTAGCCCGTAGGGCGGATTGGGTTCAAGTCATTTTAATGCAACCAAGGAGAGATTGAGCAAAATTCATTCATAACCCATCAGCCCAAACATATATCACTCGATAGCCCAAAATTACAATATGCATTTTATAGTTCAAAAGTAATTCTAGTGGCTAGCCACAAAATCTATTTCGTCGGCGACAGAATAGTCCAAATTGAATATAATTTTTAAATATATATAAAAAAAAATCCTTCATTTCTCAAGCTTCAAATCCTAATCTCTTCTCTCTCCTCCTCTCCCTCTCTCTCGTCGCCCTCTCTCCTCGCGGTAGCATCGCCTTAGCTCCATCACCCGCTTCCATCGACCACCGCCAAACCCCACAAAAATTATATCACCGTTCTCATTTCCTCCTACTCTTTCCATATCTACAATCCAAATCTTTCAAATCCTCACCAATCTCTCAAAATTTCAAATCCGAAACCTTAGGCCCTTTTATTTCTTTTGAACTTCATGGAGTTTCAGCCATCACCACCATTCAATATCCACATGAATCGATAGATCTTGACGTTAGCCTCGACCCTATATGCCGGTGGCCGGAATCCAACAGAGTCGCCAGTGACCGCAGAAGAAGCAACTCCGCCAACCGCGACTCTCGTGACCTTGTCTTCTTTTTCTGATTTTCTCTTACAGTTTCTGTGAATATGAAGTTAATATTTTGAAGATATTTGGTTGAAAATTTAAAACTTCGGCGATCTTGTTACCATTTTCGGCGACTGTGAGGCCATGGACCCCAGTGGCTGGTCTCTTAATGAGAGGAAGATAAGAGGAGATAACTATGCATAAAGTTGAAAATATACAAAATAGACTGTCACTATACAAAAATTATACAAAATAGAGTGTCACTATACAAAATATATACAAAAATAGAATGTCATTATACAAAAAAAATATACTAAATAGACTGTCACTATACAAAATAGAATGTCACTATACAAAAATATACTACTAAATAGACTGCCACTATACAATTTATATACAATAGACTGTCACTATACAAAATATATACAAAATAGACTGTCACTATACAAAATAGACTGTTACTATACACAAAATATACAAAATAGACTGTCACTATATAAAAAATATACAAAATAGACATTTCGGGCTACTAGATGCAATATTTTTGGGCCGAAGGGCCATTTTGTGTCAATTAAAAAAAACATGAGCTATTAAAATTTGAGTGGCTATAGATGGTAGTTTTCCTGGAGAGATTTTGCACGAGCTTGTAAGCCCAAAATAAAGCCTTGAGAGGTGGTTAACAAGAGCAAAGTACTTCTTCTAATCTGTTTATGTTTATATGACCTATATTGAATAACAATTCTTCTAATTACCTGTTTATATCCAACAGGTCTCACACATGTTGACTTTTGGGGAAGCATGCCTTTTAAGTTTTTTTATGTACACCTTCAGCAGCAGATGTGTGACTCGAGGTGTGTGTGCATATATACTTAATTTTTTCAAAGTTTAATTTCTATATATTAATAATGTAAATTTTTTCAGTCACACTATCAAATACCTAAAAGGTAATTATATTTAACTTTATATAATAAGTGAGATTAGTAACTTTATATAATACTTTATTACAACAAATTAAAGTATGTTGATAGTGTAAAAAAAATTCACTAATATTATATGACTATGTATGTACCTAATAAATATATGTATATGCTAAACATATATATATATATATATATATATTTGTATAATTGTATTTATACTACAATTCTGTTAAAAGTTTAATTTTCATCTCAGCATAGCCCAGAGGATACTACCCAAAAGTGTTTACAGGACCAGTAACCGACAGCTTTCAAACTAGGCCCATACAAATTTGAAGGGGTAAAGTTTTGGTAAGTCATCATTAGTTACTATTGTGGTGGATAGTAAGTACTCCTTTATTTTTAATTAGAGAAGTCAATTTTGAGTCTTGATATGGAATCACTTTTGTTAGGGAGAATTTTATCCGTAATCTGTGACTTCCCGGTGTGATTTAAAATTTAGTGGGACCCAATACGAATACCGGATAGGATACAGGATAAAAAACTAAAAAAGAGTCATGGATGACATTTTGTCAAAACGTGAGAACTTCTATGGGAAAAGCAAAAAACCGCTTTTTGGCATTTCTAGTTGTAAAATTATGCATTTCAATCAGTTAACAACTAATAGAACTGAATTGAAAATGCAGTAAGACTTATCCGCGCCAAACCAAACTACTTTTCTATCGCTAATTCAGACTCCGGCTCCTGTATTAAGACAACTCTTCTTCAACAAGAGAAAGATACGAGTGAATTCTCTTTTTCAAATCTCATGTTCTAGCCCTGGTTTAATCTCCACAGGAAGAACTGGTAACTAGTTTGTTTAATAAGATCAATGAACGGTTAATGATTTACTTCCAATTATTTTGTACTAATGGAAAGGAAGTCAAATGGGGTTAATTTTTATACAGTGAAAATGTAAAATTTTTACACAACTAGACTACTTAAAAAACAATTAAAGGAAACATAATCATTAATTAGTGAAATGAGTAATTTGAAAAATAGCAAAATCATTTTTATACAACATGTTGGATGTGTTTGGTACGAGGGAAAATATTTTCTATGTTTTATTAATTAAAAAAGAGGTGTAAATGAAAAATTATGGGAAAAGAAATTGAGGGAAATGAAAGTTTGAATTAGTCCATTTTTACAAAGAAACTTTGTCCCTCATTGGATAGAAAGAGAAAAATTCTTATGTTTGTATATAGAAGCACTTCTTCTAGCTCTTAAAGAATTGAGAAGAAAGAGAGCAAGACTCGCGCTGTCGTCGTCGCTCGGCTCCGCGACCAGACATTCCGTTTAATAGAAATTCAAATAATTTCTGTCCAATAGATACCTCATCAAACGAACATGCACCTTTGCACCTGTTGGGACTCAACTTTGTTGGCTATAAATAGAGAGGTTCAACTTCATTTTTTTCACCACTGAATCTAAAAAACTCTCTCCTCTCTCTCTTATGCATTTTGCATTATTTTTCAAAGAAAACGTAAGCATTTTGTGTGATTTGTTTCGCCATTTGAGTTCGCCGATGTTCTGTTATTTGAAGTGCCGCTATCACAGAATAGTTATTCCGTTTTATCCTGGGAGAAACTAATCCGAAATCTTGGGCAACTGTGAGGGGATTAAATTTCTTAAGGACACACAAGAAACTTGTGGGCTCGAAATTTTCTGTTTTTGTTTTCTTAAACTAACGTCTTCTGATTTTCTGGTTTTGAATACAAAAAACTAACAAGCTTAAGGAAATTAATATATTTATGTGTTCATATTACTCTCTGGTTTGGGAGACTAAAATTCTAGCGATTTTCTACTCCCGTTTTGGAGATTAAAATCTTAAAATTTTCTACTCGAGTTTGAGATTAAAGTCTTTATGACTTTTTACTTAATCCGAGATTAAAATCCTTGTGATTTTCTACTCGGTTGTTTGTATTCAGTTTGAAGATATAAAAACTTCACCGACTTACTAATTCTGGCTGTGTCAATATATTGGACAGAAAAATGACAACAAGTACGAAACAATAAAATAGTTATGTTGGGACTACTACTGCTGCTATGGCTACTGCGTCTTCAAGTCGCACAACGCATGCACCGATAGAAAAGCCCGAAAAGTTTTTCGGCGTGGACTTCAAGCACTGGTAGCAGAAAATGTTCTTCTACCTAACCACACTCAGTTTGCAGCGCTTTATCAGCGAGGACGTTTCAGTCTTGGGAGAAGAAACTCCGGATAATAAGCGGTTTGTGGTCACAGAGGCATCGGAGCATTTTGACTCATTGTGCAAAAATTATATGTTGAGTTGTTTGGAAGATGGCTTGTACAACGTTTATAGTGTCATGAAAACTTCGAAAGAGTTGTGGAACGCTCTTGAAAAGAAGTACAAGATGGAAGGTGCTGGACTTAAGAAGTTTGTTGTCGCAAAGTTCTTGGACTTTAAAATGGTTGACAGTAAGTTTGTCATAACTCAAGTTCAAGAACTACAAGTCATCGTTCAAGATCTCCTTGCCGAAGATATAAATCGAATCAATATTTTTATTAATTATATTAATTATATTATTATCTAAATTTATGATTATAGGTATGGTCATAAATGAAGCATTTTAAGTTGCGGTATTTATTAAAAATTTGTGTCCAATGTGGAAGAAATTTAAAAACTAATTGAAATATAAACACAACGAGATGACGTTGGAAGACCTTATTGTTTGCTTAAGGGTTAAAGAGGACAACAAGGCTGCAGAAAAGAAGTCTCGTAGAAACTCAACAATAATGAGAGCAAATATTATTGAGGAAGCTTCAACGAGCAAAAAGAGAAAGAAGTAATTTGGACCAAAGAATTACCCTAGTAAAAAAAAAGTTCAAAGGTAATTGGCACAATTGTGGAAAGGTTAGACACTAGGCTGCTGACTGCCGTGCACCAAAGAAGGACAAAAAAAAACCAAACAAACATGATTGAGAATAATGATGAAATAGACAATTTGTGTGCCATGCTTTCTAAATACAACCTAGTCGGAAATCCTAGAGAATGGTGGATTGATTCTGGGACAACTCGTTATGTTTGTGCTAACATGGAATTGTTTACTTCTTATGCTCCCGCTGGATCCGACGAGACGGTTTTTATGGCAAATTCCGCTACTGCAAAAAATGAAGGAAAGGGTAAGATAGCTTTGAAGATGACTTTTGGCAAGATTGTGACTCTAATCGATGTCCTTCATGTTCCTGAAATACAGAAGAATTTAGTCTCGACATCATGTCAAGTCAAGAACGGATTTAAGTGTATTTTTATTTCCGACAAGGTTGTAGTTAGTAAGAATAAAATATATGTAGGAAAAAGTTACCTTACTGAGGGCCTTTTCAAACTCAATATAATTGCCATTGATATGAATAAAATTTCAACTTCTTCTTACTTGCTTGAGTCAAATAATTTATGGCATGAACGTCTAGGTCATGCCAACTTCAAAACTTTATGAAAAATGATTAATTTGGAAGTATTACTAAGTTTGAATGCAATAACTCGAAATATGAAATATATATGGAATCAAAGTATGTTAAACATCCTTATAAGTCAGTTGAAAGGAATTCAAATCCTTTAGACTTAATTCACACAGATATTTGCGACATGAAGTCAATTTCATGTCGTGATGGGAAAAAGTATTTCAAGGCTTTTATTGACGACAGTACTAGATATTGCTATATTTACTTACTTAATAGTAAAGATGAAGTAATTGATACGTTCAAGCAATACAAAAATAAAGTTAAAACACAACTAAATAAAAAGATTAAAATGATAAGAAATGATAGGGATGGCGAATATGAATCTCATTTTGAAGAAATATATTTGGAATATGAAATTATTCACCAAACAACTGCCTCTTACTCACTGCAATCTAATGAAATTGCGAAAAGAAAGAATAGAACATTAAAGGAGATGATGAATGCCTTGTTAATAAGTTCCTGTTTACCTCAGAACTTGTGGGGGGGAGCTATTCTTACAGCTAACCGAATACTCAATCAAGTTTTCCATAGCAAAACGCAATTCATTCCATACAAAAAATGGAAAGGAAGGAAAGTCATATTTTAAAGTGTGGGGGTATTTGGCTAAAGTGCATGTACCTAAACCCAAAAGGGTGAAGATTGGATCAAAAACCATTTATTGCATTTTCATAGGATATGCAATAAATAGTAAGGCATATTGTTTTCTAGTTCATAAATCGAAAAATTCTGACATTCATATTAGTACGGTAATCGAATCAGATAATGCTGAATTCTTTAAGAATATTTATCCGTATAAAAAGGAATGCGAGTCATCTAGTAAAATATCTAAGCGACCTTGGAAAGAAGCAAATGAAATTACCTTTAATAAATAAAATCCAAGACATAGTAAACGTCAAAGGACAACTACTTTCTTTGGACCAAATTTTCTAACATTTTTGTAGGAAAATGAGCCTCAAACATTCAAAAAAGCGATGTCTTTCTCGGAAGCACAATATTGGAAAAAGGCAGTCAATAGTGAGATACAATCCATATTAAGTAATCATACTTGGAAATTGATTGATCTTCCTCCAGAAAATAAACCTTTAGATTCTAAGTGGATTTTCAAAAAGAAAATAAAAGTTAATGGTACTATTAATAAATATAAGGCAAGATTAGTTGTTAAAGATTTTAGACAACGAGACGGTGTTGATTACTTTGACACGTACTCATCGGTAACGAGGATTACATCTATCCGGATGTTAATATCGTTAACCACCGTGTATGGCTTTCAAATCCATCAGATGAATGTGAAGAAAGTCTTCTTAAATGGATATTTGGAGAAAAAAATTTATATGGAACAACCTAAAGGGTTCGTAGTTCCCGGAAAAGAAAAGAAGGCGTGTCGACTTGTTAAGTCACTTTACGGACTAAAACAAGCATCAAAACAATGGCATGCAAAATTTGACCAAACAATGTTGTCTAATGGTTTCAAGATCAATGAG
This sequence comes from Nicotiana tabacum, assembly GCF_000715075.1. NCBI lineage: Eukaryota > Viridiplantae > Streptophyta > Magnoliopsida > Solanales > Solanaceae > Nicotiana > Nicotiana tabacum. The sequence continues at coordinate 62,892,470 of NC_134098.1, forward strand.
TGTGACAAATGTGTTTACATTAAGAATATTCCGAATCAAATAGTCATTGTTTGTTTATATATGGATGATATGTTGATAATGAGTAACGACATTGCTAATATAAATACTACTAAGTGCATGCTTACTAGTAAGTTTGATATGAAAGACTTAGGAGTTGCCGATTTAATCTTAGGAATTAATATCCTTAAGACTCCTCAAGGTCTAGCCTTGTCTCAATCTCATTATATTAAAATGATATTTGAAAAGTTCAAATATTTGGACTTTAAAGTTGCAAGAATGCCAATTAATATAAATCATACTCTTGTAAAGAATAAAGGTCAAAGCAAGTCTCAATGGAATATGCTCGAGTGTTGGAAAGTTTGATGTACATTATGAATTGTACACGACCTGATATAGCTTATGTGATAAGTAAGCTTAGTCGATATACAAGTAATCCCAACCAATCTCATTGGATAGCAATGAAAGTTTTGAGATATTTGAAATATACCCAAGACTATGCATTGTATTACAATAATTATCCTACAGTTATTTAGAGATATAGTGATGCAAATTGGATCACTAGATCAATATAATCAAAATCCACAAGTGGATACATTTTTATCATTAGTGGAGGAGCAGTATCTTGGAAGTCGTCCAAACAAACATGCAACGCCCGCTCTATAATGGAGTCAGAGTTTATAGCTTTAGACAAGGTCGGTGAAGAAGCTGAATGGTTCCAGAATTTCTTGAAAGATATTCCATTTTGGCCCAAACCTTTGGCAACTATATGCATACATTGCGACAGTCAAGCGGCAATAGGAAGAGCTGAGAGTATTATGTATAACAGAAAGTCTCGTCACATACGATGAAGACATAATACCGTTAGACAATTACTATCTAGTGGAATTATCACAATGGACTATGTAAAGTCAAAAGATAATGTATCGGATCCTCTTATAAAAGGCCAAACTAGAGAGGCGGTTGAGAAGTCATCAAAGGGAATGGCACTATCGCCGAGGACAAGTCACTATGACGGTAACTCTACCTAGAAGACTGGAGATCCCAAGATCTAGGTTCAAGAAGATCAAACAAAGTCATTAGTGACGGTTCATAAAATTTTGGTCCATTCTCATGATGAAGACAATGTTCAGTAACAAGGATAAAATGTTAAGGTTTTTTAATGATTTCTAAGTTTGATATATATCAAATAGTGTATCTACGGGATAACACGTTTAGGAATCACCTATGTAAGTGTGAAGTGTAAGACGCTTGAAGGAGAATTTTGTAAGGCCAGTTCTCTACGCACTTATGAAACCAGGCAGTGTTTATGGCTGAAACGAACACAATAATGAGAACCAAAGACGGTTAAGGGTTTATTGTGTGACGTATGGCTATCTAGGAATACACCAAAGTTTGACGGTTCAAAGATATCAAATATACTGATTGATCGAGTATATCCGGCATATATTCACTACGAAAAGTTCAAACGGAAATCTACTTATCCAGATGTGATTAATCCTTACTTGTGAATCATACAATTTTTCATGCATATTTTTTCGGATAGCCATTCCTCATTTATGTGGGGGATTGTTGGGTTTTATTAATTAAAATAAAAGAGGCGTGAATGGAAATGATGGGAAAAGAAATAGAGGGAAATAAATTTTTTAATTAGTCCCTTTTTACAAAGGAACTTTATCCCTAATTGGATAGGAAGAGGAAGATTCTTGTGCTTATATATGGAAGCACTTTTTTTAGCTCTTAAAGAGTTGAGAAGAGAGCAAGCATCGCGCCGTCGTCGTCGTTGCTCAGTTCAACTTCGGCTTCAGATTTAGATTTGGATTTGGTCAATTGATATGATTGATTGATAATATTTTGGACCAAATTTATTTTCCAAAAAATATTAAATTTGCGACATTATTTTTCAATGGTCAAATTCGCGACCAGACATTCCGTTTAATAGAAATTCAAATAATTTATGTCTAATAGATACCTCATCAAACGAACATGCACCTTTGTACGTGTTGGGACTCAACTTTGTTGGCTATAAATAGAGAGGCTCAACCTCAATTTTCACCACTGAATCTGAAAAACTCTCCTCTCTCTCTCTCTCTCTCTCTCTCTCTCTCTCTCTCTCTCTCTCTCTCTCTCTCTCTCTCTCTCTCTCTCTCTCTCTCTCTCTCTCTCTCTCTCTTCTACATTTTGCATTATTTTTCAAAGCAAAACGTAAGCATTTTGTGTGATTTGCTTCGCGATTTGAGTTTGCCGATGTTCTGTGATTTGAAATACCGCTATCATAAAATAGTTATTCCGTTTCATTATGGAAGGAATTAATCTGAAACCTTGGGAAACTATGAGGGGATTAAATTCCTTAAGGACACACAAGAAACTTGTGGGCTCAGAATTTTATTTTTTTATTTTCTTAAACTAACCTCTTCTAATTTTCTGATTTTGAATAGAGAAAACTATCAAAAAATAATTTTTAATTTTTCATTGTATGATTGGCTTAAATGTTTTGATAAATATTTTCTTCATGAACTCATTTTCCTCCAATTAGAGGAAAATGACTTCCATGTCAAAAGAGAAAAAATATTTTCTAAAACTCATTTTCAACCTTCCTTACCCTGTCCTCCATCCCACCTCAACCTCATTACCACCCCACCCTGCCCCTAGACTCTGAACTACCACCCTCCCCCGCTATTACTCATTTCGTCTTCCATAATTTTTGACTAAATTATATATTTTTCAAAAAATATTTTCTGATATTTAACCAAACACAAGAAAATATGTAAATAATTACTTAGTTTCCAGAAAAATATTTTCCTTCATACCAAACAACCCGTTAAGTTATATCAATTGTATATAGACCATTGTTTTATGCTGTTTTTGAATGTAAGTTAAATCCAAACACAACTTCTTTATGTAAGATTTAAGATAACATTGAAAGAACTCGAGTTTTACTTCCTTACCAAACGAGAGAAATGACCCGTTATCCTTAGCTTTTCCTTCTTATAACCACAACTAAACAGTAAACATGGTTTATTCCTCTCGAGGGCAGATCCACCTTAGCCCAAGCGGTGTCACGTGACACCGCTTGGTCAAAATTTTTATTAAATATGTATATAAAATTAAAATTCAAAATAAAAATAAAGGTTAAATTCCATAAAGTGACACCACTTGAGAAGAAGTGTTGGGTGGCTCATTTGTTCAGGAGCTTCAGCCTGCTAAGGGAGGTCACAAGTTCGACGCTCTTGTAACGATCTGACCGGTCGTTTTACTTTCTAAATTCATGTTTCCCTAAATAAGACTTTTCGTATATAATTTTACTATTTTATAACTTGTGGGGATAATTAGTTCGGGATTTGAAAGGGTTCGGATTGAAATCGGAACACTTAGTTCCTTAATATTGGATTTAAAGGGTTAAGTTTGACTTGGGTAAACATTTCTAGTAAATGACCCCGAAACTGAGATATGATGGTCCCAATAGATTCGTATGATAATTTTGGACTTGGGCGTATGTTCGGATCAGATATTGGATGACCCAGGAGCATTTTGGCATATAAAGTTGAAAGTTAGCGCATTGAAGGTTTTAAAGTTCTTTAAATTTGGATTGAAGTAGGTTTTCGTGTTATCGAGGTCCGTTTGAGATTCCGAGCTCGGGAATAGTTCCGTTTGATGATTTAAGACTTGCACACAAATTTTGGTATCATTCCGAGTAGTGTAAGTATGTTTCGGTGAGCTCGGAGCAAGTTGGAAGAACTTGAAGTCCATAAGTTGATTCAATTTGGTATGAGGTGTGATTCTTAGTTTTGGTATTGTTTTCCGCATTCTAAGGGTTCGAGCGAGTCTGTCTCATGTTTAGAAACTTGTTTGTATGTTTGGAAGAGGCCTCGAGAGCCTCGGGAGCTACTCGAACGTTGCACGGATCGAATTAGAACTTAAAATGGGTTGCTGGTGCACCAGTTCTGGTGTGCCCGCACCTGTGAGCTTTTGGCCGCAGGTGCGAGCCCGCAGGTGCGGGTTCTTGGCCGCAGAAGTGGCTTTAGGCATTTGGCTAGTGGTCCGCAGAAGCGGCCTTGCTTCTACGATGAGAGGTTCGCAGGTACGGAAGAGCCGCAGATGTGCCCCACCCTCCGCAGAAGCGGTAGCTCGTCCACAGAAGCGGAATCTGCCAGCTGATCTCGTCCAAGTCACACCTCTATTCTTGGTTGTGAAATGGTCGATTGCAATAATAATACCCAAGAAGGAGTCCGGATCGAATCTACAGGGAGATGAAATGGGATTAGTGGTATATATTTGGATAAAGCACGTGAAATATCTTGGTTGCAATTTCACAAATATGGTGTCACGACCCAAAATCCCAACCTGTCGTGATGGTGCCTATCTCGATACTAGGCAAGCCGATAATCTCGATAAACCCCAATTTCTCTTAATTTTGAAAATACAATACAAAATCCCATAAATACTGACACGAACACTCCCCAAAATCTGGTGTCACTGAGTACATGAGCATCTAATATTGATACAAATCTGGAACATAAGGTCTATAATAGTCTAAGACCAAAATACAGTAAACAAGGAGATAGGGAAAGAGAGACAAGGTCTGCGAAACACGACAGCTACCTCTGAATCTCCTGAAAATAAACTACGCGAAATGATCAACATCCGCTATATCCGGGAACACCTGGATATGCACACAAAGTGCAGGGTGTAGTATGAGTACAACCAACTTAGCAAGTAACAGTAATAACTAAGGAACTGGTGATAATGACGAGCTACACAATTACAGTTCACTTTCAGTAATTCCAACAAAGAATGGACATGCTTTCAAATTCGGCAGTTTAAGTCAAATCAATTTTATACAGTTCAATTTCATGTAATCCGGATATAAAATCTTTCAGAGATTTCACAACAATGACAGATAGCAATCAAGTGCAATAACAAATGCAAAGCAAGTACAACCTCTCAGGCAACAGTCACTCAACTCATCACTCGGCTCTCAGCCCTCAGCACTCACACTCAATGGGTACCCGCGCTCACTGAGGGTGTACAGACTCCAGAGGGACTCCTAAGCCCAAGCGCCATAATCTGCACGGACAACTCATGTGCTGCACGGACAACTCATGTGCTATAATATCCTGCACGGATAACTCACGTGCCATAATATCCTTACCTCACCAACAGTCCCTCGGCCTTACTCAGTCCTCAACCTCTCTAGTCTCTCGGGCTCTCAAAAATCACAAAGATCAGCCCAAACAAAGATAACATAATGCATCAACAAATATTAAGAAAGACTGAGGTATGATACGCAAGTAAAATCATGACTGAGCACAAGATAGAAATTAGCAATTAATTCAATAAGTACGATCCCTCTATGGATCCCAACAGTACTATCACATAGCCTAAGCATGATTTATAGTTAAATTTCTTCAACACATAGAGAGCATATAGCTAACAACAAATTATTCAACTTTACAGTTTCACGGGACGGACCAAGTCACAATCCCCTCAGTGCACGCCCACACGCCCGTCACCTAGCATGTGCGTCACCTCCAAAATAATCACATGACACAAAATTCCTGGGTTTAATACCCTCAGGACCAGATTTAAAACTGTTACTTACCTCAGAGCGTGAAATTCTTTACTCTGCTATGCCTTTACCTCAAAATGATTGGCCAGGTCGTTATATTCTCCCCCTCTTAAACAAACGTTCGTCCTCGAACGGGTTTAGAACAATACCTGGAGTCTCAAATAAGTGTGGATATTTGTTCCGTATCTCCTGCTCAATCTCCCAAGTAGCTTCTCCAGATGAATGGCCTCTCCACTGCACCTTCACTAATGCTATGCTCTTTGACCTCAGCTTTCTAACCTGCCGATCTAAAATAGCCACCGATTCCACATCATAAGTCAAATTACCGTCCAGCTGTACTGTACTGAAATCCAGAATTTGAGACGGATCCCCAACATACTTACGGAGCATGGATACATGGAACACTGGATGAACACCTGATAGACTAGGTGGCAAAGCAAGTTCATAAACCACCTCTCCAATTTTCTTTAGTATTTCAAAAGGCCCAATATACCGAGGGTTCAGCTTGCCCTTCTTCCCGAACCTCAACACACCCTTCATGGGTGAAATCTTGAGCATAACCTTACCCCCCACCATGTGAACAACATCACGAACCTTCCTGTCGGTATAACTCTTCTGTCTAGATTGTGCCGTGCGAAGCCGTTCCTGAATCACTTTGACTTTCTCTAAAGCATCCTGAACCAAGTCAGTACCCAATAGCCTAACCTCACCCGGCTCAAACTAACCCACCGGAGATCAACACCGTCTCCCATACAAAGCTTCATACGGAGCCATCTGAATGCTTGACTGGTAGCTATTATTGTAAGCAAACTCCGCGAGTGGCAGAAATTGATCTTAAGACCCCCCAAAATCAATGACACAAGCGCGTAGCATATCCTCCAATATCTGAATAGTGCGCTCGGAATGTCCGTCCGTCTGAGGGTGAAATGCTATACTCAACTGAACTTGTATGCCCAATTCTCGCTGCACTGCCCTCCAAAATTGTGAGGTAAACTGCGTACCCCGATCTGAAATAATAGACACCGGCACACCGTGTAGGTGAACAATCTTGCGAATATAAATCCCAGCCAACCGCTCCGAAGAATAATTAGTACCGACTGGAATAAAATGCGCAGATTTGGTCAACCGATCTACTATCACCCAAACAACATCAAACTTTCTCAAAGTCCGTGGGAGTCCAACTACAAAGTCCATGGTAATACGCTCCCACTTCCACTCTGGAATTTCAAGTCTCTGTAGCAATTCGCCCGGTCTCTGATGCTCGTACTTTACCTGTTGACAATTTAAACACCGAGATACAAACCCAACTATATCTTTCTTCATCCGCCTCCACCAATAGTGCTTCCTCAAATCCTGATACATCTTCGCAGCGCCTGGATGAATAGAGTACCGCGAACTGTGAGCTTCCTGGAGAATCAGTTCATGCAAACCATTGACATTAGGCACACATAGCCTGCCCTGCATCCGTAATACACCATCATCTACAATAGTGACTTCCTTGGCATCACCGTGCTGAACCGTGTCCTTAAGGACAAGCAAATGTAGATCATCAAACTTAGGACTAACAGATATTTATAGGGAGAATAAATTTGGACAGGCCAAAACTCGATTTGGCTCGGAAACATCCAATCTAACAAACTAATTAGCCAAGGCCTGAACATCCAAGGCTAAAGGCCTCTCTGCTACCGGTAAGTATGCTAAGCTGCCCAAACTCTCCGCCTGACAACTCAAGGCATCGGCCACCACATTGGCCTTTCTGGGATGATAGAGAATGGTAATATCATAATCCTTAAGCAACTCCAGCCACCTTCGCTGCCGCAAGTTAAGATCCTTCTGTTTAAACAAGTGCTGTAGAATCCGATGATCAGTATATACCTCACACTGGACACCGTATAAGTAATGTCGCAAAATTTTCAAGGCATGAACAATAGCTGCTAACTCAAGATCGTGGACTGGATAATTCTTCTTATATATATTTAACTATCTGGACGCATAGGCAATCACCCTACCATTTTGCATCAGCACTGCGCCGAGACCAATACGCGATGCGTCACAATACACAGTATAAGACTCTGAACCTGTAGGCAACACCAATAGTGGAGTTGTAGTCAAAGCTGTCTTGAGCTTCTGAAAGCTCTCTTCACATTCATCTGACCACCTGAACGGAGCACCTTTCTGGGTCAATTTAGTCATAGGTGATGCAATAGACGAGAAACCCTCCACGAAACGACGATAATAACCGGCCAAGCCGAGAAAACTCCAAATCTCAGTAACTGAGGATAGTCTAGGCCAATTCTGAATTGCCTCTATTTTCTTCGGATCCACCTTAATTCCTTCACTGGACACTAAATGTCCCAAGAATGCCACCGAACTAAGCTAGAACTCACACTTAGAGAATTTGGCATAAAGTTTCTTATCTCTCAGCCTTTGTAATACAATACCTAAGTGTTGTGCATGCTCCTCCTAGCTACATGAGTACACCAGAATATCATCAATAAATACTACGACAAAAAAATCAAGATATGGCTGAAATACACTATGAGAACTCTGCTCTAGTAGTGCACTGAATGAAGACTGGCCTGAGTGAGTACTGTGAGAATCATGGCTAGCTGATGCACCAAGATGAGCTGGACGACGCGCATGAGCGTGTCTGTAAGAACGACCCCTACCGCGGTAAAACTGACCCCCTACAGGAACACCGCTGAAATCACCGGAACTATGAGGCCTCTTAGCCTCCCTCTCAACCCGCTCCTGTCTACGAACAATCTCAATCTGACGAGCAATGTCGAGAACCTCATCGAAAGTAGCACCAGACACTCTCTCTCTAGTCATAAGTAATTGCAGCTGAAAAGTGAGGCCATCTATGGATCTCCTGATCCTTTCCCTGTCTGTGGTAATCAACCAGATAGCATGACGGGCCAATTCTAAAAATCTCATCTCATATTGTGTCACAGACATATCACCCTGACGAAGCTGCTCAAACTGCCCGCGCAGCTCCTCTCTGCGGGACTGAGGCACGAACTTCTCCAGGAATAGATCGGAGAACTGCTGCTAGGTAAGGGGTGCTGCACCGACCGACCTACATCTCTCGTAAGACTCCTACCATCTGAAGGCAGCCCCAGAAAACTAAAAAGTAGTGGATGAGTCCCCACTGGTCTCTAGAATACCCGCTGTCCGAAGCATACGCTGACTCTTATCCAGAAAACCCTGGGCATCCTCTGACTCAGTACCGCTAAATGGTGGAGGTCGAAGCCTCTCAAATCTCTCAAGTTTCCTCTGCTCATCATCTGCCAAAACAGGAACTACCGGGGCCTGAGCAGTTGCAACCGGCTGGGCTTGTAGTGTCCCCGGTATCTGAAGTTCCCGTACTACCTGGTCTGGAGTATGGGCAACAGGGGTATGAGTACCTCCCCCGGTCTGAGAAGCGGCAGGTGTGGCCTGAGCCCAAACCACCTGAGCAAGACTAGTGCAAGCTGCCAATATCTGGGCCAAAGTCTTCTAAAGGCCTAGAATCTCAATGGGCACAGCTGGTGCCTGAGTTGATCCTGTCGGCTCAGCTATATCCAGAATCTGCTCCTAAACTAGAGCAACTATGGTACTACAGGTGTTGGTCCAACTGTGGTACGAGCTACACCTCGACCTCTACCTCAGCCCCAGCCTCTACCATGGCCCTGGCCTCCGCGGCCCTAACTGGTGGCACTAGTGGCTAACTGTCCGATCTAGTAGTACGTATCCTCACCATCTATGAGAGAATAGTATAGCAGAAATTTAGTTTCCAGAATCGACAAATTCGCATGATAGAATACAAGAAAGTGAAATTTTCCTAAGGGGTCCACAACCTCTCGAAGATAAGTACAGACATCTCCGTACCGATCCACAAGACTCTACTAAACCTGCTCATGACTCGTGAGACCTATGTAACCTAGGCTCTAATACCAACTTGTCACGACCCAAAATCCCAACCTGTCGTGATGGCCCCTATCTCGATACTAGGCAAGCTGATAATCTTGATAAACCCCAATTTCTCTTAAGTTTGAAAATACAATAATTTAATACAATATAAAATCCCATAAATACTGACACGAACACTCCCAAAACCTGGTGTCACTAAGTACATGAGCATCTAATATGGATACAAATCTGGAACATAAGGTCTATAATAGTCTAAGACCAAAATACAGTAAATAAGGAGATAGGGAAAGAGAGACAAGGTCTGCGAAACACGGCAGCTACCTCTGAATCTCCGGAAAATCAAACAGGGTGTAGTATAAGTACAACCAACTCAGCAAGTAACAATAATAACTAAGGAACTGAAGATAATGACGAGCTACACAGTTACAGTTCACTTTCAGTAATTCCAACAAAGAATAGACATGCTTTCAAATCCGGCAATTTAAGTCAAATCAATTTTATACAGTTCAATTTCATGTAATCGGGATATAAAATCTTTCAGAGATTTCACAACAATGACAGATAGCAATCAAGTGCAATAACAAATGCAAAGCAAGTACAGCCTCTCAGGCAACAGTCACTCAACTCATCACTCGGCTCTCAGCCCTCAGCACTCACACTCAATGGGTACTCGCGCTCACTCGGGTGTACAGACTCCAGGGGGGCTCCTACAGCCCAAGCGCCATAATCTGCACCGATAATTTACGTGCTGCACGGACAACTCACGTGCGATAATATCCTGCACGGACAACTCACGTGCCATAATATCCTTACCTCACCGACAGGCCCTCGGCCTTACTCAGTCCTCAACCTCTCTAGTCTCTCGAGCTCTCAGAAATCACAAAGATCAGCCCAAACAAAGATAACATAATGCATCAACAAATATTAAGAAAGACTAAGGTATGATACGCAAGTAAAATCATGACTGAGCACAAGATAGAAATTAGCAATTAATTCAATAAGTACGAACCCTCTATGGGTCCCAACAGTACTATCACATAGCCTAAGCATGATTTATAGTTAAATTTCTTCAACACATAGAGAGCATATAGCTAACAACAAATTATTCAACTTTACAGTGTCACGGGACGGACCAAGTCACAATCCCCTCGGTGCACGTCCACACGCCCGTCACCTAGCATGTGCATCACCTCCAAAATAATCACATGACACAAAATTCCTGGGTTTAATACCCTCAGGACCATATTTAAAATTGTTACTTACCTCAGAGCGTGAAATCTTTACTCTCCTATGCCTTTGCCTCGCAAATCGGCCTTCGAATGGCTCGAATCTAGTTACAAATAATTCGTTTCAGTCAATAAAATTTATTGGAATTAATTCCATAAGAAAATGCTAATTTTCCATAAAAATCCGAATTTTAGCTCAAACATTGCTTGTGGGGCCCAAGTCACGGAACTCGACAAAAGTTACAAAATTCGGAAGCCCATTCAACCATGAGTCTAACCATACTAATTTTATCAAAATCCGACCGCAACTCGACCCTCAAATCTTCAATTTAAACTAAGAGGGTTTTCAAACTTTTCTAACTTAATTCACCAATTAAATGATAAAAATAACCATGGATTCGGGTAATTTACCCAATATTGAGTTAATAACACTTACCCGATTTTTTTCCTAGAAAAACTCCCGAAAATCGCCTCTTCTCGAGCTCAAATCCGTCAAAAACTCCCATTTTCAGAACTTAAACTCTCTGCCCAAACATTTGCTCTACACGATCGCGAACATTCCCACGCGATCGCGAAGAACAATTTTCTATCGCCCAGAATTTTACTCTACGCGATCGCGGACTTTCCCACGCGATCGCGAAGCACAATATCACAGACCTACGCGATCACGGACTCGTCCACGCGATCACAAAGCACAAAACGCATGACTTCTATTTTCGCTCCACTTACTCTACGCGAACGCGACCTTCTTCACGCTTTCGCGAGTCACAATATCCCAGAGCTATATGATCTCGTCCCGCTTCACGCGATCGTGAAGCACAAAATGCCACTACCTCACATTAACCCTATGCTATCGCAGATATCCCTACGAAATCGCGTAGAACAAAAACCCCCACTGACCAACTAAGCCTACGCGATCACAGACGCATTCACGCGATCGCGTTGAAGGAAAACATGATTAGATATCAGAAAATTCCAGCAGCTGTTCAAGTCCAAATTTTTGATCCGTTAACCATCCAAAACTCACCCGAGCCCTCGGGACCTCAACCAAATATACCAACAAGTCCTAAAACATCATACAGACTTAGTCGAACCCTCAAATCACCTCAAACAATGCTAAAACCTTGAATTACACTCCAATTCAAGCCTAATGAACTTTGAAATTTCTAATTTCTACAAACGACTCCGGAACCTATCAAATCACGTCCGATTTACCTCAAATTTTGCGCACAGGTCATAAATGACATAACAAAGGTATTCAAATTTTCAGAATCGGATTTCGACCCCGATATCAAAAATTCAACCCCCGGTCAAACTTCTCAAAAATTCAACTTTTGGCATTTCAAGCCTAATTCCACTACGGACCTCCAAATAATATTCCGGACACGCTCCTAAACCCAAAATCACCATACAGAATTGGAATCATCAAAATTCAAATCCGAGGCCGTTTACACATAGGTCGATATCCGGTCCACTTTTCTAACTTTAATTTTCAATTATGAGACTAATTGTCGCATTTCACTCCGAATTCCTTCCAGACCCTAACACACTAACCCGGCAAGTCATAAAACAACTATAAAGCATAAATTGAGCAGTAAATGGGGGAACGAGGTTATAATACTCAAAACGACCGGCCGGGTCGTTACATATGGTTTTGTTTTTACTTCTAAAATTATGTTAAGGATAAAGATATAAAATTAGAGAATATTGCTTTTGAATGGTTTTCAAATATATAAAAAGTCCTAGGGGTATGACCTTCACATAAGTGTTTGCCTAACAGGTTGTAAACTTTAAAGCTTGTTTTGTTGGCCGAGGTGTATTATAGCAATCAACACTCAAATACCCACTCAATACCTCTTGGCAAGAGAGTGATTTTACCCAATTTGGCTTTCTCAAGTCCAAATGGGTATTGAACAAAACAGTTGATGAAATGCTCAAGTCGGGTTTTACTATCTCTAGGTTCAACCCTTTAATTGGGACTATCAATCTCTTGATTTTATCCCAAATTCTTGTTAGCCAAATTTTCCTAGACTAAGTCTCTCTTTCTCAAGTAGAGACCAAGTCAAATACATATCAATTAGGACCAACAATTACCCACAACACTTATGAATTATCAACAAGGCAATGATTTGAAAATTTAAGCACAAATAGTTCTAATGTGACACTAGAGCATCAAGAGTTGTCTTTACTCATCAAGGAAGCTCGCTCTTTCATGTAGGTCATTGTGTAACCCAAACTCATCCTCTTATACTCTCCGTTAGCATATCTCACTTAAGAATGTAGCACTCACTTCAAGGATTTGTGAAAAATTCGCTCATCTCTCTCAAAAGAATATCACAAGTACGACTCTAAGTACCATATGCTTGCCTCTCATGTAAATCACCATTAATGTAAGTTCACTCAGCTTGAAATCACGTAGGACTTTTTTGGAATGTAATGAAGGCTTTTGGACTAAGGTAGGAAATGTTGGAATAGAACGGGTTCATCTTTACTTAAGCACTCAATTTTCTCTTTTTGGCTCATGCTTTGCCGACTCTTTGAGTCATTTTCTTTTTCCTTAGGGGAACTAGAGAGACTTAACATCACTCTTTCTTGGTCATGATATTCGTTTTCTCATTCTTTATTTTTTCCATGATTTGCATTTTTGCTTTTCTTTGAATCCCTTTAACTCTTCAACTTATTCACTTTCTTTTTGCATTTTTTTTCTTTTGCTCTTTCTTTCTTTTTCTTTGCCTTTACTTTTCTTCATTTCTTTTCTCTTTTTGTACCTTGATACCACTTTCAAATTTCTCGTCTCTCCCCTAAACCTATATTTTAGCCAATTATTTCTCAAGAGTGTTAAGGAAAGCTCGGGTGCCAAGAGAGGATCACTACAAAACGGGTAAAGGCTTGTAACATGGTTATCAAATGAGAAAGGTTTTAAGCTTAAAAGGGTTTACTAGGGATAACAACATTGCTGGGTCATGGAAAATTTCAAAACGGGTCAAGGAGAGCCTACATAACTTCTCAAGCCAAACAAAACTTAGAATTTCACCTAGAAACACATTCGTGGCAAGTTCTAGACCATTCGCATGGGTACTTGGACTTGCAACAAAACATCTCACCTCTCACACAACTGGATTGTTCAAGAGAATAGAGTTGACGGCCCACAACAACCATATTCGAGATTAAAAATCACTAATGGTTCAACTAAATCACTCGTTGATTGCTTAAGTCAACACAAGAGTCAAAAGGTCACTAACTAGAGCTATTTCTTTCCAAGAACTTATTTTTAATCATAAGCATGTAGTTAAATGTGTTGGTACCAAGTGAAGCATATTTGATTCCTCTAGTTCAACTCAATTAGGTCCTCTTATTCATTATTACTACTGTTCTTACCTAAACATCAAAAATAGACTCAATACCTTAAGAAGGTTGTCACGCTATCCATCGTTGGGAAGAGTCACCCGGTTCACACAAAAACCACCTTTGGAAAGAACCGTGGCATTAAGAAAACCAAAGACTTATTGATCACTTAAACATGAAAAGAAACTACTAAATTAAAACGAAGCTATTAAAGTAAATAAAAAGCTATTAGAATAAACATTGACTACTGAGAAAACAAAATAAAGAAGCTATGAAGTAAACTGCTGAAAGCATAAATGAATATACAAACTGAGAAAGGGAAAGAAAATATATACATCAATAGAGAGAGAAGAATATGTACATAATGAAAGTAAAAATAAAAAGAGAATGTTATCAGTTATTACAGGCCAATGTCAAATGTCAAATCAAAATAGACTCCACCCCCTGAATAAAAATAAGCAGTGTCCTCAATGCGTAACAAAATAAAAACAAGTTAGGGAAAGAGTAGAGAGGACTCCCTATATGGTCTCAGTGTCCATAGCAGCATCACCTCCCTTAGGCTCCTCTAATTGGATTTCATCATCCTCTGCTTGGGGCGTAGCTGGGTTGGTGAACATCTGTAGCACCGCCTCAGCAATGTGGGCAGCGAGGTCTGGCTCCTCAGACTGGCCAGCTGGTGCCACTAGTGCTGATGGTGCTGCTGGGTCTGCTGGTACTGATGGATCTGTCTCCATTAGTAAGTCAAATGAAAGATCTTCAGCGGCTTCTATCTTGGTCACCTTTCGTCTTAATTTGTCAACTGATTTCCTCGAAGCCTTAGATTTCCTCATCTTCTTCACCTGCTTCCCAAGCTCCTTAATTGCTCCCCCATGTGCCACCAAGGTGTCCATGATGGTCTTCTAATTCTCCAATATTTTCTTCAAAGTTCCTCCACTTACGGAGGAATCTGGGGTGCTGGGGTAGAAGTCTGAGCTGCATCAACACTGGATAGGTCAGACAGCTTTGCAGTAGCTATCTGCATCCAGTTGTTGAGACTCGCTAGTGTCTGGGAGACTCGCAGTGCAGACAGTGGATAAGTAGAGGAGGAAGGAATTGATACTGATGGCCTTGAAGATGGAGGTGGAGGTATGACAACTGTATTGGTGGAAGGCCCGGCTGCTGTGGAAGGCATGGCTACTGTAGAAAGCATGGAAGCTAAATATGCAACTACCACCAACGGCTCATCAGACTGGCCTATGGTAGTAGTCGACTTACCCTTGTTCTTCGGGTTCCTTGGGTCCTTCAGAGAGTACCAGGAGAAGGGCTTCTTAGCCTTATCCTTTGTATCAAAGCTCTTAGGCTCCACCCCCGCATCCGTGAGATACTCCGTGATATTGTTGGGATACGGATAGGAGTTTTTACCCTGCCTGACAACCAGAGACATGTTGGCCAATATGATGGCACCTACATTGATTGGGTACCCGGCCATGATGGAAGCAACTAGGACTGCCCGAGGGATTAGGAGATTGTTTTCATTCCGGCTTGGGTCTATTCGACTGCACACAAATGTTTTGCCACCTTTTTGATTCAAAGTTGAGGGTGTTCCGCTAAATGGGAACCCCTGCTGTGATCCAGGGTGGTGGTGGTCCTGGAGCTGCTAGTATCTCAGCTAGCCAATGGCGAGCTGCATCACCCATTGCAAACTTCTCTCAATACTGCACCGGCTCCATATCCTCGAGCGCTAAATAAGTGTTCAGGGTACTCTGATCAAATCGTACTTTCAAGTTCCTCACCTTAGTCACCTTAGTTCCCTTCTTGATGTGCGCCACATTGGTATAGAACTCCCGGACTAAGTGCTCCTTGGCATCCACCAACCTTTTAGTGAACCATGTCCACCACTTTCTCTCCCAAAACTGTTTTGCCACATTTGGATTGTACCTATCCAAGTATTTCAAAATAAATCGACGGTCAAGTGTAAGCAATCTCTGAGGCCACCACCCTCGGAACCTGGTGAAAGCAGTCAGGCTTACGAATCTGTCTTCTAGAAATTCCTTCTTTTTCGACATGTCGAGGCCAGCAACTCTGGTATCACCCCTTCGTCCATCATCCAGAATATCATCATCATCATCAACTGTGACTGGTGCGGCTGGGGCATGAGTAGATGAGGGTTCTGAACCCTGACTGTCATCATTCGAACCCTCAAAAGTGCTTGCTGAGGTGGAAGCCTCATTTCGGAGCTGGTATCTCCCTGGAAATTGCTGTGGCTGAGATTGGGCATCATGTCGTTCTTCCACAGAGTGGCCCTCTGATGCTTCCCTAGACGGCATGTATGAACTTGACTTAGAGGGCTCTGCAGCCCTACCTCTCCCTACAGTTGCCTTTTTAGATATCACTTTTTGCACGGAGAGTGGCAGAGTACCCCTGCCTCGGCCTCGGGAGGGTTCACCCTTCCCCTTGAATGTATCACCTCGTCCCCGTGATCTAATCATTGTCTGCAATACATAGAAATAGGAATCAGTTATAGTTCAAATCCAAAGTATCAGACAGTTGTAGACAAACAGTATACAAGTTGGGGGAAGTGCGGTCCGCACATTTACGGTGCGGCCGCAGATGGGCTTGTGCGGACCGCACAATTTTGGAGGTGCAGCCGCACTGATGGTTCTGTGTTCTGCACAATTTTAAGTGCGACCGCCCAATTGAAGTGCGGTCCTCACAATCTTGAGTGCGGCCGCACAATTGCAAGCTCCAAAATGATAACTCTCTGAAGTCAGAGAATTGATCGATCTGCGGCCGCACACACTTTTCTGCGGTCGCGGTTAAATTTTTGCGGACCGCACAATCATTGCACAATATTTGCCCTAGCCTAATGATCTGTGGACCGCACAATTAAAAAACAAACGGCAGTCACTTAGGGTTTTTCAATTCATGCACAATTTGGACATGGTATTGGTAATTTAGACATGATACACAGTTTACCCATCCCCCAATTTGCAAATAGGAAGTTACCCATACAATTTTAAGCTCACATGATGATGCATTTTGACATTAGGGCTAAACATAACTATTTTAATTATGAACAAAATTAAGCAAATTGAAAAATTTAATGATGAATTAAACATACCAGTAATATAGTGATGCAAGGAAGAATCAAAGATGATGAAATGAGAGTGAGATGCTTGAATCAATTGAGTGCAATGTGCTTTCCCTAGTGTCAAATGTTCAGTGTTTGTAAAGTTCGAACAGTGGTGAGGAGGAACTATTTATAGTTGTCCGGTTAGGGCAAGGACTTAAGAGTTGAGTGCGGACGCACAATTTTGTGTGCGGTCCGCACTCCTTTACCTATTACAAATTACCCTTTTGATGATCTGCGATCCACACATTTTTGAGTGCGGTCGCAGATTTTTGCGCGGACCGCACATTTCCTTGTGCGGATGCACTTTGGCCATTACTCTGACATGCACAACTTCAGAGAGTTTGCAATTTTTGATTTCCAATTGTGTGACCGCAACAAGAATTATGCGGCCGTAGATCCCTTTTTGCTGTGGCCTTCAAAATTGTGCGGTCTGCATAAAAAATGTGCAGTTCACACTTTTTTCACACTTAGCCATTTTTTCTGAGCACAGTTCCAGCAAAGCACACTCATTCCTGCAACACACTTCAAAACCAGTTAGCACAAAACAAGACTTATCTAAAGAAGAAGAAAAAGAAAAAGAAAAAGAAACATGTGTTGCCTCCCAAGTAGCGCATGATTTAACGTCGCGATACGACGCATATTACCATCAATTAATTGAAATGAATCACTGCCACTACGTGGCCATCACCAACGTTTCCCAGATAATGCTTCACCCGGTGACCATTGACTCTAAACACTTCATCATTTTTATTCTTCAAGTCCAATGCACCAAAGGGTGTCACACTTACAACTTCAAATGGGCCACTCCATTAAGACTTCAACTTTCCCGGAAACATCGGTAACCGAGAATTGAACAATAACAGAAGATCACCTTCTTTAAACTCCTTGTTCTGAATGTACTTTTCATGGAGGTACTTCATCTTCTCCTTTTATAAGGATGAACTTGTATATGCATGGTACCGAAATTCATCTAGATCATTCAATTGTGCCACCCTTAAGTTGGAGGCGACATCCCACTTAAGATTTAGCTTCTTCAAACCCCATATGACCTTGTGCTCAAGTTCCACCGGAAGATGACAAGCTTTCCCAAACACTAACCGTTACGGAGATATCCCAATCGGTGTTTTGTAAGCCGTCCTATAAGCCCATAAAGCATTATCAAGTTTCTTTGACCAATCCGTCCGATTGGCATTCGCTATTTTTGACAAAATACTCTTGATTTCCCGGTTGGAGACTTCCACTTGTTCGTTTGCTTGAGGGTGATAGGGGTCGTGACGTTGTGAGTGACACCATACTTTTTAAGCAAGGTATCAAAATCTTTGTTGCAAAAATGCGACCCCCCATCGCTTATAATGGCCCGCGGAATACCAAGCCTTGTGAAGATGTTCTTTTTCAAAATTGCCACTATACTTCTAGCTTCGTTGTTGGATAGAGCAACGACCTCAAATTATTTTGACACATAATCTACAACTACCAAAATGTAGGTGTTCCCACAAGAGCTTACAAACGGTCCCATGAAATCAATACCCCACACATCAAAAAAATCAATTTCCAAGATGGTAGTGAGGGGAATCTCATTTTTCTTTGAAATCCCACCGGCCCTTTGACATTTATCACAACGCTTGACTAGATCACTTGCGTCCTTGTAGAGAGTAGGCCAATAGAATCCACAACTCAACACTTTGGCCGCCATTCTTGCTCCCCCATGGTGACCACCTTAGGGTGAAGAATGACAAGCCCCAAGAATTTTAACTTGTTCCTCCTCCGACACACATCTTCTAATCACGCCATCGGTACATATCCGGAAGAGGTACAGTTCATCCTAATAATAGTCTAGGCAATCCCATTTGAGCTTCTTCCTTTGGTTTGAAGAGAACTCATCCGGTACAATACCACTCACAAGATAATTTGCTAGATCAGCGAACCATGGCATCTCGGTCATTGAAATGGCTAGAAGTTGCTCGTCGGGGAAGGAGTTATTGATTTCAAGGCCGTCATGTGGCCTTCCCTCCTCCTCTAAGCGAGACAAGTGGTCCACCACTTAGTTTGCACTGCCTTTGCGGTTTTGGATGTCTAGATCGAACTCTTGCAAAAAAAGCATCCATCTCATTAACCGAGCATTTGAGTCTTTCTTGCTCATAAGGTGCCGAAGTTCTGCATGATCCGTGTGGAAAATCACCTTTGTACCCATCAAGTACGGGCGAAACTTCTCCATAGCAAAAACAATAGCAATGAGCTCTTTTTTGGTCACAGTGTAATTGACTTGGGCATCATTCATTGTCTTACTAGCATGGTAGACCGGATGAAAGATCTTATTGATACGTTACCCCAAAACTACTCCAACCTCCACATCACTAGCATCACACATGAGCTCAAAAGGAATGATCCAATTTGGGGCAGTGATAATGGGAGTAGTTGTCAACTTGAACTTGAGCAATTTGAATGCTCTCATGGAATCATCATTGAAGTGAAATTTAGCATTTTTCTCCAAAAGCTTGCACAAGGGGTTCACTACCTTGGAAAAATCCTTTATGAAACGCCGGTAGAACTCCGCGTGACCCAAAAAACTTCTCACGTCCTTCACGGATGTTGGAGGTGGAAGTTTAAAAATCACCTCTATTTTTGCCTTGTCGACCTCAATCCCCTTCTTTGAAATCTTGTGGCCAAGGACAATACCCTCCTCGACCATGAAATGACATTTCTCCCAATTCAACACCAAGTTCGTCTCTTCACATCATGCCAAGACCTTATCCAAATTTGCCAAGCAATCATCAAAGGAATCCCCGACTACCAAGAAGTCATCCATGAAGACTTCAAGGTAATCCTCTACCATATCCGTAAAGATCACCATCATACACCGTTGAAAAGTTGCCGGTGCATTGCATAAGCCAAATGGCATCCGCTTGAAAGTGAAAGTGTCACAAGGACAAGTGAAGGTTGTTTTCTCTTGATCTTCTATGGAAATAAGGATTTGATTATAGCCTGAATATCCATCTAGAAAGAAATAGAGTGCCCGGCTGTCCAACCGATCAAACATTTGGTCAAGAAAGGGTAGTGGGAAATGGTCTTTCCTCGTGACTTTGTTTAGCTTTCGATAGTCCAAGCACACTCTCCATCCGGTCACCGTTCTTGTTAGAATCAACTCGTTCTTATCATTGGTGACCACAGTTATGCCCCTCTTCTTCGAAACACATTGCGCCGGAGAAGTCCATGAACTGTCAAAAATGGGGTAGACAACCCCAGCATCCAACAACTTTATGATCTCCTTTTTTGACCACCTCTTGCATTGCTTTATTAAGTCTCCTTTGATCTTCAATGGAGGGTTTGGCATCTTCCTACAAATTAATCTTGTGCATTCAAAATGTGGGGCTTATTCCCCTAATATCCGCCAAAGTCCACCCAATAGCTTTCTTCCTCTTGTAGAGCACCGCCAATATAGAGTCAACCCGCACGTTAGTCAAACAAGAGGAAAGAATAACCGGTAAAGTAGAACAAGGGCCAAGAAATTCACACCTGAGATGTGGAGGCAATGGCTTCAACTCCAAGATAGGAGGCTCTTCAATTGAAGGCTTTATAGGAGTAGTTTTCCTATTTTCGAGATCCAAGGAAAGTTTCCGAGGTGCATAATTGTATGACCCCATCCCTTGCAAAGAATTTATACATTCCATGAAGCCATCCATTTTCTCACCATCAAAATTTAGCAAAACAGCCTCCAACATGTCACCCACATTAATCGTGGCACTTGTATCATCAATAATTACATCGGTCACCAAGTCCACGAACGAACATACTTCATTGCTATTCGGTTGCCTCATAGATTTGCACACGTGGAACACCGCCTTTACATCATTCACCCGGAAAGTGAGTTCACAGGCTTCCACATCAACAAGAGCCTTTCCTGTATCAAGGAAAGGTCTACCTAGAATAATCGACACCTCATAGTCCACTTCACAATCAATAATAACAAAATCCGCCGGGAGAATAAATTTATCAACACGAACCAATATATCATCAATTATACCCTACAGTCTCTTCATGGTATGATCTGCCATTTGTAATCTCATAGATGCGGGTCTTGGTTGCCCAATTCCTAAAGTCTTGAAAACCGAATAGGGCATCAAATTGATACTTGCCCCAAGATCACAAAGAGCTTTAGCAAAGTCATCAATTCCAATGGTACATAGGATTCTGAAAGCGCCGGGATCTTCTAATTTAGGAGCCATTGAATACATTTTTCACTCACTTGATGAGTCATCTTTATAGTTTCACAATTCATCGACCGCTTCTTTGTCACCAAATCCTTCATGAACTTTGCATAACCGGGCATTTGCTCCAAAGCCTCAACCAATGGTACATTAATAGATAGACTCTTCATCATGTCAATGAAATTTTGGAATTGATTCTCGTCATTATTCTTGGCAAGCCTTTGAGGATATGGAGGAGGAGGCCTTGGCATTGGTGCCTTGGCACTACCGGTTCCGGTATATCAACAATGTGCTCCATGGACGGGTTCACTTCCTCTTGAGTCTCCTCCACATTGTCATCAATATCAATTCTTACTTCATCATTTGCTTGCACCACATTGTTCGGGATCTCATCTTCTTGTACCACTTGCTCATCATCCACGATTTTCCTTTGACTTGAGGTGGGTGCATCCCCACCTTTTCCACTCCTTGTAGTAACATCCATGGCATGTCCCGTGTTGTTCCCACCCTTTGAGTTCACCACCGTGTCACTTGGTAGTGCCCCCTTAGGACGAGTGTTTTAAAGCTTGCTAGATTTGCCCCAATTGAACTTTCAAATTGCGAATTGAAGTGTTATAAGAGGCTAGTTGGGCATCAGAGTCGGCATTATTCTCCATTATTTGTTTGAATATGCTCTCAATTCATCTCATCTCATTGTTGGAGGATCTTGGACCATGGGAAGGATAAAGGAGGCGGGTTGCTCGGTTGTTGATACATCGGGGGCCTTTGAAAGCCCGACCCCTGATTTCCTTGGTTATTGTTTCATCCCCCTTGGTTGTTGCCTCCCCAATATCCTTGACTATTGCCACTCCAATTGCCTTGGTTATTTTGACCATTCCAATTTCCTTGATTTGTTTGGTTGTTCTAATTCCCTTGATTGTCTTGATTGTTCCAATTCCCTTGATTACGATGAGGTCGTCATTGTTGTTGATTCGGGCCTTGAGAGTTGTTTCTTTGCCCTTGAAAGTTGTACAAATATTGTACTTCCTCCTCTTGGTCATTGTAAGATTCATCTTGATAAAACCCACTATCTTCTTGCACATAATGTTCCGCACGGTTTTGCACTTGAGGACCCTTTTGCCTTCTCCTGTTTACCATCATATTAACTACCTCCATTGCATTGATTTGCTTAGGACCTTGCACTTGTTGAAGTTGAGCCTTGGCTAATTGATTCAGTGTGGTGGTCAACTCGGCAATTGCTTGCCCATGATCATGCAATTCTTTATGTAGATGAATCACATTTGGATCACCTTGAGGAACATTTGCTCTACTTTTCCATGCCGATGAAGTATCCACCATTTCATCTAAGATCTCACAAGCTTCTGCATATGGAATTGTCATGAAATTTTCACCGGCAAGTTGGTTGATCACGCATTGATTGGTAGTATTGATCCCCCCTGTAGAAAGTTTGTTGAATCATAGCCTCCATCATGTCATTGTTTGGGCACTCTTTCACCATAGTTCGGTACCTCTCCCATATTTCATGCAATGGCTCATTGGGTTCTTGTTTGAATGCTAGAATCTTGTCTCTAAGTGTGCCATATTCCCGGGAGAAAAGAACTTGGAAATAAATTTCTCCGCCAATTCATCCCATGTATCGATAGAATGGTTAGGCAACCTTTCTAACCAATCCAAGGCTTTCCCCGTAGAGAGAAAGGAAATAGCCTCAACCTTAAAGCATCCTCGGAGACGTTTGTCTATTTACTCCCCAAGCAAGTGTCTACAAACCCTTTCAAGTGTTTGTATGCATTTTGATTCGGAGCCCCGGTGAAGAATCCCCGTTGCTCTAGCAATGTGAGCATAACATTTGTGATTTGAAAGTTGCCCGCCTAATGCGGGGCGAGACTATGGCACTTGCATATCCTTCATTCGGCAACACCGGGTGTAGAGCCGCTCTTGGTGGATTTGGGGTGGGACGGGAACGTTGTCTTGAGGTGGTCGGCCTCGTATATTTGCTTGAGGTTCAAGAGGAACCTCTTCAACTTGATCATCTTCCACGTCCACATCCCCCAAAGGCATGTTTCCGAGAGGATCATTGTTGTTGAGATCCATTGTTTCACCTACAATTGTTTCACCAAAAAGATTAGTAACACGGAAGGAAAAGAAGATAATTCACACACAAAACTAAATATATAGCTAAATCCATTTTTATGCTCCCCGGCAACGACGTCAAAAATTGATCTCGTCCAAGTCACACCTCTATTTGGGGTTGTGAAATGATCGATTGCAACAAATATACCCAGCAAAGCGTCGGGATCGAATCCACAGGGAGCTGAGATGGGATTAGTTGTATATATTTGGATAAAGCACGTGAAGTATCTTGGTTGAACTTCCACAAATATGGTTTTGTTTTTACTTCTAAAATTACGTTAAGGATTACAATTCTAAAGATATAAAACTAGAGAATATTGTTTTTGGATGGTTTTCAAATATATAAAAAGTGCTAGGTTATGACCTTCACCTAGGTGTTTGCCTAACGGGTTGTAAACTTTAAAGCTTGTTTTGTTGGTCGGGTTGTATTATAACAGTCAACACTCAAATACCCACTCAATACCTCTCGGTAAGAGAGTGATTTTGCCTAATTTGGCTTTCTCAGGTGCACATGGGTATTGAACAAAATAGTTGATAAAATGCTCAAGTCGGGTTTTACTATCTCTAGGTTCAACCCTTTAATTGTGGCTATCAATCTCTTGATTTTATCCCAAATTCTTGTTAGCTAAGTTTTCCTAGACTAAGTCTCTCTTTCTCAAATAGAGACCAAGTAAAATAGGTATAAACTAATGTTTGCAACCATTAATTTTGCAATTAAAGGCAAGAACAAGGCTAAATAATAAACACCCAACCATAAACAAGCCATAAATCAAACACCCATTAGGTTCACACACTAGGGTTGGGTCATAACCCTAGCTAAAAATCTAGCTACTCATAATGGGTATAAGGCAAATTAAAGAAGAAAAGATGATAAAACTCATATTGCAAGATTAAAAGATAAACTTTGGCTCTTACGTAGCTTCTGCGTCCGCACAATAATTGTGCTGTCTGCATTTCTTCTTGAGCTTGAAATGAAACTCTATGAACTTTGGCTCATACGTAGCTTCTGCGTCCGCACAATAATTTTGTGGTCCGCACTTTGCACTGGGACTCTATTGATTTTCCTTGACATTATGCGGTCGCAGATAGAAATTTGCGGTCTTCACTTGAGCTTCTGTGCCTGATTTTTGTCCTTGTTCAGATCACTCCTCCTTGAGTTGAATTTCATCGTAGTGACTCATTTTTCAATACTCCTGCAGGTAAGCATATTTCATCAGTTTTCAGGAATATAATTAGACACTTTTGGACTAAAACGAAAGCTAAAAGGCACTAATAAGTAATCAAAATTCTTACTTATCACCAGCCTGGGCTAGGACCGCACCTGCGATGTCTTTTCTGCAGGCGCGGTGCCGCAGATGCGGCCCCAGGTCTGCAGAAGCGAAAATCGCTAGAGGCAGAAGCTTTATTTAAGTCGGGACTTAGACCATTTTGGGTTCATTTATTGCATTCCTTGGGCGATTTTGGAGCTCTTAGAGAGGGATTTTCACCTAGCTATTGGAGGTAAGTAATTTATATCCAATGTAAGTTAAATACATAGATTATGGGTAGATTTTAACATGCAAAATTGTGAAAATTATGCGTTTAGATGAAAAACTTAGGTTTTGATAAAAATGGGATTTAACCACAAAAAATGGTTATGGGTTTGAGTGAAAATTATATATTTGTTGTTTGTGAGGTTATGGGTAACATTTATCTTCAAAACTTTTTGGAATCCGAGCACGTGGGCCTGAGGTGAATTTTAGGAATATTCCAATTTGTGTTGGGTAATTACTCTAATAATTAAATTGTGAGCTTTTGAACATGTATTCATTAATTTATATAACGTTTGACTAGTTACGGGTCGTTTGGCACCGAGTTGAGGATTTAAAGCATATTTGTGGATTGGAAGTGAGTTTGAGAACGAGGTAAGTCTCTTGCCTAACTTGTAAGAGGGAACTCATCCCCTTAGGTGTATTTGTTGTGAATTACTTGTGTGGGGAGCTATGTACGCACTAGGTGACGAGAGTCCGTGTGTAGCTAAAATTCCATGTGACGTTCGGGTTGTCTTAGAGTTACATCATGCTTTGTTTACACTGTTATGTTGATTATGCATATTAATTGTCTTAAATAAAGCTGAGATAAAGGATTTTAAGATTTAAAGTCTCGAGTTTGGATTTCTTATGTTCGGAAAAAAATTGAAGAATTTTTATAATAACTCTGATAAATCCATGTTCACTTGCATCACAAGTATTTCCGCGAGAGAGCTAAAATTTTCTCTACTCTCATGGGAGCGGGTCGTTCGCCTTGGCAGGTTAATAGATGCATCTATGGTTCACGTCGTTCAACCCTCGGCAGTGCACACAGTATATATATTTTGGATCAGACCGCACGACCTCGGCTTATATCGTGCGTAATAATACTCGGATCCTAATTATACTTGATATTATTTCATGGCTTGAGCGCTTATGATTATTTAACGACGGAAATTGACATGAAATTTATTATTAGTGAAAGGATTATTATTCATTGTTTGCTACTTAGTTATATTTATTATTTATATAATACATGCTTATTTAGAATTCCTGCATTTTATTGTTAGCCCATAGTAGGTGTCAATGTCGACACCTCGTCACTACTTCTTCGAGATTAGATTAGATACTTATTGGGTACATGTTGTTTATGTACTCACGCTACACTTTTGCACTAATCGTGTACATCTGGTTGTTATCCCCGTACACACCCCTGATACTTCGAGATTGAGTGGTGAGCTGCTTTCCGAGTCCATCCTGCAGCACCTGAAGTCTCTCTTTTGCTTTTATTTTATGTCTACTCCATTCAGACAGTAGTTTAGCATTTTGTATATTCTACTAGTAGCTCATACACTTGTGACACCAGGTTTTGGAATTTTGCTAGTAGACACTTGATGATTTTGAGTTTTTTTTTTCACCACACTTGTTCTTATAATTGTTTACATTTCATTTTACTAAATTTCTCAACTCTTGCTTATTTGATAATTAAAAATCAACTATTTCCAAAAATGCTAACAGGATAAATACATGGCTAGTTCACCGTTGGCTTGCCTAGCGGCGATGTTGGGCGCCATCATGACCTATAGGAAAATTGGGTCATGACAACATGGTATCAGAGCACTAGGTTCACGTAGGTCTCATGAGTTATGAGCAGGCCTAATAGAGTCTTGTGGATCGGTACGGAACGTCCGTACTTATCTTCGAGAGCCTATAGGGTGTTAGGAAACTACTCTTTATTCATCTCATATCGTGGAGTTGATGTTGTGCTAAGTATCTTTCTCTTATTCTCTCACAGATGGTTAGAATGCGTGCGGCAGATGTACCTGATCATGGAAGGGTTGTTCCCCCCTGTTGCTAGAGGCTAAGGGAGGCCCTCAGCCCATGATAGAGGATGAGGGCATCCTAGAGTTGCCCCAGTTATGCCACCAGTGGATCCAGTAGAGGATCCTATTATTGAGGAGTAGGGCGAGGCGCGCACAGTAGAGCCATCCCCATCAGATTTCATGTCCGAGCCAGGATTCTATGAGGTCATGGGCCGTATGCTGCGGTTCATGGATTCTTTGACTTAGGCTGGTTTATTTCCAGCAGACCCATCCATATCTCAGGCGGGAGGGGGATCACATACCCATACCGCTCAGGCTCTAGGGCATACAACTGCCGTTTATAAGACCCCGGGTGCACTATACTTGAGCCCAGACCAGTTGCGACCAGCAATCCGCAGAAGCTATTGTACATATGGACCATGCTACATCCTTTTGTCTTTGGAGGTGAGCGACATGAGGACCCCCAAGACTTTATTTATCGGTGCAGGGACGGACTACACAACATGAGGATATTGAAGTCCCACGGGGTGGACTTTACCACCTTTCAGCTGGAGGGCAAGGCCCGTAGACGGTTTCAGTCTTATCTTCTTGGCAGACCAGCAAGTTCTCCTCCTATGACCCGGGATCAATTCACATGCCTCTTCTTGGACAAATACATTCCACCCTCTCAGAGGGAAGAGTTATGATTTCACTTCGAGCAGCTCCAGCAGGGCTAGATGTCGGTGACCAACTATGAGGCAAGATTTTCTGAGTTGTCTCGCCATGCACTTATGATACTTCCGACCGATGCAGAGAGAGTGCAGAGGTTTGTTGCAGGTTTCCACTCTGGTAGCCATGCCACTAAGACCTGAGAGGTTGAGATGGGGACTTCTTACGTGCTAGTTATGGAGATAGCTCGGAGGATCGATGGTGTCGGTCAGCGGAGCCGAGAGCAGGCAACAAGGGATTAGCGGTTTCGATATTTTGGAGAGTTCAATGGTGCCCTGGCTGGGGGCAGGGGTCAGTTTGTGAGGGGTCAGTCTAGCAGGCTCACATATCCAGCATCGCCGCCTTCTCGGGTTGCTCCAGTGTGGCCCTATTTCAGTGTCATGCCAGAGAGTTCCTACCGGCCACCAACTATTCAGGGTTCCTCCAGTGGGTATTCAGGCCATCATTGTCAGACTTCAGGTCACCAGTCCTCCATTCTGAGGGGTTTTTACGAGTGAAGGGATCCTGGCCACATGAAGAAGTTTTGTCCCAAACTTCGGGGCAAGGCAGTATAGCAGGGTCATCATCCTATGACTATAGGACCAGCTGCCGCACCAGTCGTCCGGCTGCCCAGAGGCGGAGGGCATGTGGGTAGGGGTCGTCCTAGATGTGGAGGTCAGACAGGTGGAGGCCAGGCAGGTGGCGCTCCAGCTAGATTCTATGCTTTTCTGGCCAGACCAGATGCAGTGGCCTTAGATGCCATGATTACAGGTATTATTTTTGTCTATTGTAGGGATGCTTTGGTACTATTTAATCCAGGGTCTACGTATTTGTATGTTTCATCTCTGTTTTTTCATTTCCTAGGTGTTACTCGTGAGTCCTTAGGTACTCATGTTTATGTGTCCACTCTAGTGGGCGATTCTATTGTTGTGGATTAGATCTATCGGTCTTGAATTTTTACTTTCTGTGGTTATAAGACTAGAGAGGATCTTCTATTGCTTGATATGACAGACTTTGAGGTCATCCTAGGCATGGATTGGTTATCCCCATATCACGCCATTCTTGATTGCCATGCCAAGATTGTTACCTTGGCGATTCCAGAGCTTCCTATATTGGAGTGGAAAGGTTCGCCTGTTAGCGCATCTAGCCGGGTTATCTCTTTTCTGAATCCTCGACACATGGTCAAGAAGGGTTGTTTGGCTTAACTAGCTTATGTTCGGGATACTACTGCAGAGACTCCGACGATTGATTCAATGACCGTGGTCTGGGAGTTCTCCAATGTGTTTCCTTCTGATCTTCCAGGCATGCCACCAGATTGTGATATCAATTTATGTATTGATTTGGCTCCAGGTACCCAGCTTATCTTTATCCCACCATACCGCACGGCTCCGAAAGAGTTGAAGAAATTGAAAGAATAGCTTGAGGAGTTGCTAGCAAAGGGGTTTGTCAGATTGAGTGTGTCGCCTTGGGGTGCTCCGGTGTTATTTGTGAAGAAGAAAGATGGGACTATGTGGATGTGCATTGATTACCGCTAGTTGAACAAAGTTACCATTAAGAACAAGTACCCGTTGCGGTGTATTGATGATTTATTTGACCAGTTGCAGGGTGCTAGGGTGTTCTCTAATATCGACTTGAGATCGGGGTACCATCAGTTGAAGATTCGGGATTCGGATGGTCCGAAGACAGCTTTCCGGACTAGATATGGCCATTATGAGTTCCTAGTGATGTCCTTCAGTTTGACTAATGCCCTGACAGCATTTGTGGATTTGATGAACTGGGTGTTCAGGTCATATGTTGATTCGTTTGTCATTGTCTTCATTGATGATATTTTGATCTACTAACGTAGCATGGATGAGCATGAGCAGCATTTGAGAGTGTTGCTTCAGACCTTGCGGGAACAGAAGCTATATGCTAAATTCTCCAAGTGTGAGTTCTGGTTAGATTCTATGGCATTCTTGGGACATGTTGTATCAGGCGAGGGTATTAAGGTAGATCCCAAGAAGATCGAGGCAGTTCAGAGTTGGCCTCGTCCTACCACAACGACCGAGAGCAGGATCTTCTTAGGGATAACAGGTTATTATCATCGGTTTGTGGAGGGTTTCTCATCTATTGCAGCACCTTTGACTAGATTGACCTAGAAGGGTGCCCCGTTCCGATGGTCCGATGATTGTGAGGCAAGCTTTCAGACCGCATTGACTTAAGCACTAGTGTTAGTGTTGCCTTCCGGTTCAGGGATGTATACTGTGTATTGTGACGCTTCACGTATTGGTTTGGGTTGTGTATTGATGCAGGAGGGGCGAGTTATTGCATATGCTTAACGTCATCTGAAGCCCCACGAGAAGAATTACCCCGTACACGATTTGGAGTTGTCCACAATTGTTCATGCTCTTAAGATCTGGAGGCATTATCTTTATGTGGTGTCCTGTGAGGTTTACACCGATCATCGCAGCTTGCAGCATTTGTTTATGCAGAGGGATCTCAATTTAAGGCTGTGCAGGTGGCTTGAGTTACTAAAAGATTATGATATTACCATCCTTTATCATCTGGGCAAGGCGAATCTGGTCGCGGATGCCTTGAGCAGAAAGGTGGAGAGTATGGGTAGTTTGGCATTCATTTCAGCAGAGGAGAGACCATTAGATTTGGACATTCATTCCTTGGCTAACAGACTGGTAAGTTTGGATATTTCAGAGCCCAACCGAGTTCTTGCATGCGTCGTTGTCCAGTCTTCATTATTCGAGCAGATCAAGGCTTGCCAGAACGACGATCCGCACTTGTTGATTCTTATAGAGACGGTACTGCAGGGTGGTGCCAAGGAGGTCACTATCGGTGAGGATGGTGTTCTGAGACTCCAGGGTTGCCTATGTGTTCCTAATGTGGATGGATTGAGGGGAAAAAATTCTAGAGAAGGCACAGTTCTCGGTATTCTATTCATCCAGGTACTATGAAGATGTATCGCGACTTGAGACAACATTATTAGTGGCAGCGGATGAAGAAGGACATAGTTGAGTATGTAGCGAGGTGCCTTAATTTCAGCAGGTTAAGTACAAGCATCAGAGGCCAAGTGGCCTACTCCAGCAGATAATTATACCTGAGTGGAAATGAGAGAGTATTACTATGGATTTCGTAGTTGGGTTGCCGCAGACCTTAAGAAAGTTTGATGCAGTGTGGGTCATTGTTGACAGGTTGACCAACCCAGTACAGTTCATTCTGGTGGCGACCACGTATTCTTCAGAGAGGTTGGCTTAAATTTATATTCAGGAGATTGTTCGGTTGCATGGTGTGCTTATTTCGATCATATCGGATAGATGCCCTCAGTTTACTTCACATTTCTGAAGGGAAGTATAGAGTGAATTGGGGACCCGGGTAGAGCTCAACATGGCCTTTTATCCGCAGACCGATGGGCAGTCGGAGCGGACGGTTCAAATCTTGGAGGATATGCTCAGAGCATGTATGATTGACTTCAGAGGGCAGTGGGATCGATTCTTGCCTTTGGTCGAGTTTGCTTATAACAACAGTTATCAGTCCAGCATCAAGATGGATCCATTTGAGGCTTTATATGGTCGGCGATATCGTTCTCCCATCGGATGGTTTGAGCCCGGCGAGGCTAAGTTATATGGTACTGATTTGGTAAAGGATGCCTTGGAAAAGGTAAAGTTGATACAGGAGCGACTTCGCACGGCACAATCCAGACAGAAGAGTTACATGGATCAAAAGACGCGTGATTTATCATTCATGGTGGGCGAGAAGGTTTTCTTGAAGGTTTTTCCGATGAACGGGATCATCAGGTTTGGGAAGAAGGGCAAGTTGAGCCCAAGGTTAATAGGACCATTTGAGGTGTTGAGACGAGTTGGGGACGTTGCTTTTGAGCTTGCTTTGCTTCCCAATCTATCTGGAGTTCATTCGGTTTTCCATGTGTCTATGCTCCGGTGGTATCATGCCGATAGGTCACATGTGTTAGACTTCAACACGGTTCAGCTAGATGAGAGCCTGGGTTATGAGGAGGAGCCAGTTTTCATTGTTGACAGGCAGGTTCACCAGTTGAGGTCCAAGAAGATTTCAGCAGTAAAAGTTCAGTGGAGGGTCAACCAGTCGAGAAGGAGACTTGGGAGGTTGAGGAGAACATGCCGAGAAGTTATCCACGCTTATTCGGCACTCCAGGTATGATTTTAGACCCGTTCGAGGATGAACGTTTGCTTAAGAGGTGAAGAATGTAACAACCCGACCAGTTGTTTTGCTTTCCAAATCCCCATTTCCCTTAATAAGACTACCCGTATGTGCTTTTACTATTGTATGAGTTGCAGGGATGGTTAGTTCGGGATTTGGAAGGGTTCGGGTTGAAATCGGAACACTTAGTTCCTTAATATTGGTTTTAAAGGGTTATGTTTGACTTGAACAACATTTCTAGTAAATGACCCCGGAACCAGGATTTGAGTATCCTAATAGGTTCATATGATGATTTTGGACTTGGGCGTATGTTCGGATCGGATTTTGGAAGACCCGAGAGCGCTTCGGCGCATAAAGTTGAAAGTTGGTGTATTGAAGGTTTTAAAGTTCTTTAAATTTGGATTGAAGTAGGTTTTGGTGTTATCGAGGTTCGTTTGAGATTTCGAGCATGTGAATAGTTCCATATGGTGATTAAATACTTGAACGCAAATTTTGGCATCATTCCGAGTAGTCTAAGTATTTTCGGCGCGCTCAGAGCAAGTTGGAAGAACTTGAAGTCCATAAGTTGATTCGAATTGGTTTGGGGTGAGACTAAGTTTTGGTGTTTTTTTCTGCATTCCGAGTGTTCGAGCGAGTTCGTCTCATATTTACAAACTTGTTGGTATGTTTGGATGAGGCCTCGGGGGCCTCGGGTGCTACTCAGACGTTGCACGGATCAAAGTAGAACTTAAAAGGGGCTGCTGGTGCACCAATTCTGGTATGCCCACACTTGCGAGCTTTTGGCCGCAGGTGCGAGCCCGCAGGTGCAGGTTCTTGGCCGCAGAAGCGGCTTTGGGCATTTGGCCAATGGTCCGCAGAAGCGGAAGAGCATGCGCAAAAGCGGCCCCGCTTCTGCGATGAGAGGTCCGCATGTGCGAGAAGAGCCGCAGATGCGCCCCACCATTTGCAGAAGCGGGACCGCAGAAGGGTAGCCCATCCGCAGAAGCGGAGTCTGCCAACCTGGGCTAGGACTGCACCTGCGATGGATTTTTCGCAGGTGCAGCGCCGCAAATGCGGCCACAGGTCTGCAAAAGCGAAAATCATTGGAGGCAGAAGCTTCATTTAAGTCGGGACTTAGACCATTTTGGGTTCATTTATTGCATTCCTTGGGAGATTTTGGAGCTCTTAGAGAGGGTTTTCACCTAGCTATTGGAGGTAAGTAATTTCTATCCAATGTAAGTTAAATACATAGATTATGGGTAGATTTTAACATGTAAAATTATAAATATTATTGGTTTAGATGAACAAACCTAAGTTTTGATAAAAATGAGATTTAACCACGGAAAATGGTTATAGGTTTAAGTGAAAATTATATATTTAAGTTCGTAAGGTTATGGGTAACATTTATCTTCAAAACTTTTCGCAATCCGAGCATGTGGGCCCGGGGGTAAATTTTAGGAATATTCTAATTTGGATTGGGTAATTACTCTAATAGTTTAATTGCGAACTTTTGAACATTTATTGTTTAATTTATAAAATATTTGACTAGTTTCGGGTCGTTTGGCACCGAGTTGAGGATTTAAAGTATATTTGTGGATCGGAAGTGAGCTTGAGAATGAGGTAAGTCTCTTGCCTAATCTTGTAAGAGAAAATTCATCCCCTTAAGTGTATTTGTTGTGAATTACTTGTGTGGGGAGCTACGTACGCACTAGATGACTAGAGTCCGTGCATAGCTAAAATTCTATGTGATGCCCGGGTAGTCTTAGATTTATATCATATTTTGTTTACACTGTTAAGTTGATTATGCATATTAATCGTCTTAAATAAAGCTGAGATCAAGGATTTTAAGATTTAAAGTCTCGAGTTTGGATTTTTTATGTTTGGAAAACAAATTGAAGAATTTTATAATAACTCTGATAAATTCATGTTCACTCGCATCACAAGTATTTCCGCGAGCGAGGTAAAATATCCTCTACTCTCATGGGAGCGGGTCGTTCGCCTCGGCAGGTTAATATATGTATCTATGGCTTGTGCCGTTCGACCCTCGGCAATGCACACAATTTATTTATTTTGGATCGGGTCGCATGACCTCGACTTAAATCATGCGTAATAATACTCAAATCCTAATTATACTTGGTATTGTTTCATGTCTTGAGCGGCTATGATTATTTAACGACAGAAGTTGACTTGGAATTTATTATTAGTGAAATCATTATTATTCACTGTTTGCTACTTAGTTGTATTTATTATTTATATAATCCATACTTATTTAGAATTCCTGCATTTTATTGTTAGCCCATAGTAGGTGTCGATGTAGACCCCTTGTCACTTCTTCTTCGAGGTTAGACTCGATACTTACTGGGTACATGTTCTTTATGTACTCACGCTACACTTCTGCACTAATCGTGAGGCAGGTGCATCTGGTAGTTATCTCGGCGCACACCCTTGATACTTCGAGATTTAGTGGTGAGCTGCTTTCCGAATCCATCCTGCAGCACCTGAAGTCTCTCTTTTGCTTTTATTTTCTGTCTACTCCATTCAGACAGTAGTTTAGAGTTTTGTATATTCTACTAGTAGCTCATACACTTGTAACATCAGGTCTTAGAATTTTGCTAGTAGACACTTGATGATTTTGAGTATTTATTTTACCACACTTGTTCTTATAATTGTTTATATTTCATTTTACTAAATTTCTCACCTCTTACTTATTTGATAATCAAAAATTAACTATTTCCAAAAATGTCAAAATAATAAATACATGGCTAGTTCACCGTTGGCTTGCCTAGCGGCGACGCTGGGCGCCATCTTGACCTATAGGGAAATTAGGTCGTGACAGCTCTCTAGCTTCTTTTTTTGCTTTAACATTTTTGAGCCTCATCTACAATTAAAAAACATGTTGGGGTTTGAACCATTGGCTTCTTGAGCATTAACATAATACTAAAACAATGGATTAGAAGTCACATTTGCATATTTTATACAATAATAATTTTTGAGTCTCATCTACAAATAAAAAACATATGGGGGTTGAGCCATTAACCTGTTAAGCGTTAACATAACACTAAAACAGTGGATCAAAAGTCACGTTTGCTGACAAGTGATGCTTGCTCAATTGGTAAAGCACCTCCACCTACGACCGTTGGGTCTTGAGTTCGAGTCACGTTGGAGGGGAAGTGTGAAAACACTATGAGCCCATTTGGATTAGCTTATTTGAATTAGCTGATAATCATTAGGTGCTGAAAAGCACTTTTAAGTGTTGAAACTGATTTAATAAATAAGTAGTCATGTGTTTGGATACAAGTGCTGAAATTGATAATACGTTGCTGCAGTAATTGATAAAAAAGTGCTGATAAGCTCCTTTTCTGTTAAAATGACTTAAATAACCTTAGAACTGTTTACACTAGGGGTGGCATGTGGGCCGGGCCCGGTCCTAAGTGGGCTTCACGGGCCCGGTCCTAAGTGGTCCGATCCTAAGTGGGCCGGTCCTAGGCGGGCCGGTCCTAAGCGGTCCTGGGCTTCACGGGCTTCTCGTTGGAGCCGGTCCGGGACCGGGACCACGAACTAGCTGTTCCGTGTTAAGTGGGCCGGTCCCGGGCCTAAGCGGGCCCAAACGGTCCTAAGCAGGCCCAAGTGGGCCCAACGAAATTTTTTTATTTTTTAAATTATTTTTATACAAGTTAGAGAAAAAAATGATAATAAAAATATCTAAGGCAATTCCTAGTAAATTATATTATAGAATTGTCACCTAAATTTTTTAATTCAAATTTAAAGACAAAAATATTGTAAAGAGATATTCAAAGCAATGCGTTATAATATATATACTATACTATACTATATATACATCTTAAGATATATAAGCTATATTCGATTTACTATATATACATCTTAAGATTTATACATTAATATTCTTAAGATATATCGTAAGATTATATATATATATATATATATATATATATATATATATATATATATATATATATATATATATATAGAGAGAGAGAGAGAGAGAGAGAGAGAGAGAGAGAGAGTATAGTATATACTATATTATACTATATGTATAGCTTAAGGTATATAAAAAGACAAAAATATTGTAAAGAGATATTCAAAGCAATGCGTTATATTTTTATTATAGCATTAAAAAATTATGACAATATCTTTCTTAGTCTTCCTCCCCCCTATGGAATGAGCACAACAAGGTGCTAATACCACCATTGAGAAGAAAAAGAAACTAATCAAGATGTGCCAAAATACAAGTTACATATTATTTTACATGGTATCTCTTACAAATTTCATAAATCCTTCAAGGTCCGGAGGAATTTCCGTTGGTGGTGGCGGAAATGAAGCTTGGTCATCACCGCTTCCAGGCGAAGCATCATCCTCCGCAAGTTCAGCTAGCATTTCTTCATAAGCTTCGTCTACCTCTGATTGTGATTCAGCAAGTCCAAAATTTCTTCTTTCCGAACGGATCCAATCTCTGAAAAGTACAGTTTTTTCCAAGCTCTCCCTCATAGACGCTCTATAATCACCGAGTTGAAGTCTTGCTTGACTGAAAGCGCTCTCTGATGCCACTGTTGAAGCTTGAATAGTTAAAATATCTCGGGCCATCCTTGAAAGAATCGGAAAGTATTTTTCTTTGTCCTTCCACCATTCCAAAATATTAAAGGAGCCGTCGGGATTCACTTCCTCAATTCCCTGTGACAAATAAACTTCAAGCTCATTTAGTTGTGAAAAATCACTAGTACTAGAACCTTGAGAACCCTTGAACCCTGCCCAAGCACTAAGTGCTCTTACTCCCGCAGTTCTTTTAGATGATTGAGAACTAGAAGAAGAAGGAGTTGGAACATTTGGTCTAGCATGATCTAATGCAACTTGATAAGCATTATAAATAGTTTGAACATTTATTTTAATTGAGGCTATTGCGTCCGCAAGTGTAGACAACTCCTCATCTTCAAGTGCTAAACCATTATAAATAGTTTCATACCAAAATTGAAGACCTCCTAATTTCATAGTAGGATTTAACAATGCAGCAACACCATAAATAGGGGGAATAGGGAAAAAATATTTTTTAAATTTTTTTCTCATGGAATCAATAGCAAGTTGATAAATTTTTTCACCCTCTAAAAAATGATCAAACAAATTTGTAAGTTCTGCAATATAAACTAAACAGTTAGAAATAGTAGGATAATATTGCCCAGAAAACTCATTTGTAGCAATATAAAATTTTTCTAAAAAATCTACAAGCATTTTAACATTAGCCCAATCCGCATTTGTAAGGTGCTCATCATCATCACTTACATGAGCATTAAACATTGAGTTTATGGGGTTTCTATATTCATATGCAACAACTAAACTTTCATACATGTAATTCCATCTAGTTGGACAAGGTTTAGGAACCTTTCTTTCTCTTAGGCCAAATTCATCGCATCTTTTAAAAGATTCTCTAAGTCTACTTCTACGGTTTGAATAAAAAAGCCAATTAAGAGCCATTTTAACCTTTTCAGTTTCAACATTTAAAATTCTCATACCATCACCCACAATTAAATGGTAAATATGACAAATACATCTAACATGAAAAATGTTACTAAATGTAGGACTTAGTGTAGTGGTAAGCAAGGCTACAATATTTGTGTAACTAGTAGCATTATCCATTGAAACTGACATTATTTTATCACTAATGCAAAAATATCTACAAATATCCGTAATCATGCTAGAAATAAATTGCCCTGTGTGACGTGAATTAATTATTCTATAAGCAATAATGCGCTTTTGCATTATCCAATCCTCATCAATCCAATGACTAGTAACAATAAGGTAATCACAGTCATTACCACTTCTACCAATATCAGTTGTAATAGCAACACGATAATTTATATGAGTAAATAAATAGCGAAAATATTGTTCATATTCATGTTTATATTTATAAATATCACTCTTTACGGTTGTGCGAGGAAAATTTTTATAAGTAGGATTATAAACTTTTCTAATATAATGCACAAAGTGAGGGTTAGAAGGAAAACTATAAGGTAAGTACATAACAGTAACCATTTTTGCCAATTCTTCCCGATCTTTTTTTGGATCATAATATAAAATACCACCGGTAACAGTGTTAATTCCCGATTGAAATTGATTTGACCCGGTACTAAGGTCAGCCTGACTAGGTGTATTTGTCCCCTCGGCCAAAGCTTTCATACGAAAATATCTAGCTTTATCTTGAGGGTATAGCAATATGTGTCTAGTCAAACTTCCCATCCCCTCCCTCCCCCGACTTCCAACATATTTAAAAACTAACTCTTTGCCACAAGTTTTACATTTAGCCCTATTTTTTTCTCTTAGTTGAGTAAAAAATGGCCAAACAAGAGATGTTTCTGCTCGTTTAGAAGGTTGTCTAGAAAAAGTAGGGGCAGTAACAGGAGGGTCAGACAGGGGATTATTTGGATTATTATTAGTTGAGTTAACTTCAGGAGCAGGACTAGTGGGTGTATCGTTATCCGGTTGCGTTTCATCAAAATCTATTTCTTCATCATTATTTTCATCAATAGTTGGATTACCATAAAGAGCATTCATATATTCATGGTTTAATTGTTCACCGGGGGAAATATTATGGCAAAATTGACTCTCGGTAAATTGTAATAAACTATTATCGCTATCAACAATAGCAGGTATAGGACGGGTAGCAGATTTTGGCCGGAGAGCCGGGGGAAGTGGAGGAGGAACAGATTGGCCACTAGATTCACCACTCTTGGATTTTCTCTTATTTTTACTAAACATTTTTTAGGGAATAAGCCATCTTAATTAATCAAGCAAAGTAAATAAAACAAATAAAACTATAATATTAAAACTTAAGAGTTGGAACGAGTTTACCGAATTGACGAACAACTTGTTAAAAAATAATTATCGTTGAAGACTTGAAGACTTCAATTCACCAACTTCACAATTTTGCACAAATTGTAACAATTAAGTAAGCAATTATAGAAGAATATTAGAGAGAGATTGAGAGAGATTGATAATTTTGTGAGAAAAATAAAAGAATGAGGGGGTATTTATAGTTGAAAATAGGGAAAAAGTATAATTATAAAAAGTTTGGGGTTAAAATAAAATTTGGGGGGTTAAATGGCTATTTTGCAAATAGCCAACGGCTATTTTGGCAGACCAAACAGCCAGTTTTTAAATGGCCAAACGGTCAAATTTTATTTTTTAAAAAAAATTATCCGTTGGGCCCGTTTAGGACCGCTTGAACCGGCCCACTTCTGAGCCGGTCCCGGTCCTAAACGGTCCCGGTCTCGCGGGCCTCCCCTATGAGACCGGCCCACTACCCGGCCCACCACCCCGCGGTCCCGGTCCTATCCGGTTAGGACCGTTTAGGACCACCGCCCATGTGGGCTTGCGGTCCTGGGCCGGTCCCGGTCCTAACCGGCCCACTAGTCACCCCTAGTTTACACTTATAAGGGCGTAATTTCTGTAAAATTTTAGATTCCAGAGCGATTCAAATACAAAATATTCTATTTGTTATTTTATTTTAAATATAATTGATAATTTTTATGATAAATATAATTTATTTTATGATAAGCATATAATCATAGGGTATAATAATTAATAAATTGACAAAAGTTTCTCAGTAAAAAAATAAACCTAAAGAAGGCAAAATATTTGAAGAGAAATAAATATTGTCTTCATCACCACGACAATTAGATACACCAAAAATTTGATATGTCCTCGTTTGTTACATACACTTCAAAGATTATACACAATCACATAGATACAAATATGCAAAGGAATAGAGAATTTGCTTACCTCAAATAGTCAATAAAAATTGCAGACTTGAAGAGGCGGGGGTTTAGGTTAAAAAAATAAGTGAGGCAGTGAGTATCGATGTAGGAGTTTTGTTCTAAAAAAGAATATTTTAAGGATAAAATAGTAAAAATTTTGGTCAAACTTAAAGTGCTTATAAGCTAAAAATTCATAAGCTAGGGCTGACCAGCTTATGGCTTATTTTTGACTTATAAGCATTTTTAACTTTACCAAACGCATAGAGTTGATTTGACCAGCTTATAAACTTAGCCAAACACCCTCTATATATTCTCCTAATTTGGGAGGAAATTTTGAAAAAAAGAAAGAAAGAAAAAAGTCACATTTGCTTATTTTAAGCAACGATAAATTATTTGACTTTTGTTGTAAGTTTCTCTCTCTTTTTTCTTTCATTATCTTTCTCAATATTGAAATTAATTAAAAACGATTTGCGAAATCGAAAGAATGATGAGTTTTTTGTAATTGTCTAGTGTTTATATTAAAAAAAGTATTTAGTATTATTTCCAATGAGGTTGCTTTGAATGCATTTACAAAAAATAAAAACTCATATATTGTAATATTCTTGAGTTATGTTCTATTAATATGATTCTAACTATATTTTTTAATATAATGTTGTCATAGTGAAATATTATTTAATTTGTGCACTGTTTAAAATCGTGACACCGCTTACGAAAAATCCTGCATATGCCACTGCCTCTCGATGTATATCTCCTTACCGAAGGAAAGAAGAAAATGACTTTTATCCCTCCGCGTTTAGTTCCAACCCACTCAAATACTTCCTAGCTCTTTGGATCCCAGCCAAAAACTGTGTTACTATATACCAAAACAGATGCTTATTATTTAGTTGAATTTATTTATAATTTATGGTTACAATACAATAGCTTGGCAATAACTATATATTATGAAAAGGCACATCAAAGAGATCGAATACGTAATAGCTTGCTCGTGTAGTGGTAAACTGTTATAGAATAGTCATGGAAAACTCATAATTTCAATACTTTATACTTATCTTTTCGAAAACAAGAACTTAATTTATATATACTTATTATGTGTCTAGACTTGGGATTAGAGGATAAAAATTATTTTGGAGTAGAAACTAGATTAGAAGTGGTTGCATCTTAATATTCCGATTCAAATGTAACATATTAACGGCATGAACTTTTTCCATTCATCTTTACGGTGGGAGGGAACCTATCTTTTGTGCTTGTTTGATTCCAGCAGTCATGCCAACTAGCTAGCTTATAATATAAGCCTTATAGTATCATTTTCAAATGATTAATTTGTAAGAAATACACGTCTCTTTAATGAGATTTTTGTGGCTCATATATTATGCTAATTAATTTAATTATCTTGTCGCTCAAGTAATTATTTTATCAGATAATATTTTATAGTTATACATATCTAGAAGTTTACTTGATCGAAGGAAACTATTAATTATGAGTCTCTAGGACAACCGTATTTATGAAGAAGTCTCTAGGGTTAAAGGTTTTGCCTAATAATCCCTAGCCTACTTATGTGACTCAATCAGCCTTTCATCCTATGTAGACCCATGTTAGAAGGATCCCTAGGTTTTCTGTCAAAGTTTTCAAAGGTAATCTCTATACCATTTGAACAATTATGGTTGAAGGTACGTTCCTATTAATATTGTAAGCTCTGTGCATATATTTAATCTCTACATATTTAACTTAATTGTGTAAACAAAATTTAAGGGGCACGAGGTGAAGATTATTTTAAGGTTCTCCTTCTTGGAAGCAAATTAGTTGAAGAATAAATATTTCCTTATAAAATACTGATAAGGAAACATTTATATATATATATATATATATATATATATATATATATATATATATATATATATATATATATATATATATTATTTTTCTTTTTTTTTTGAAGATACAAAAAAGTATAGATGGGAGAACAAATAAAGAATAAGCGGAAAACAAAAAAGCAATTTATGCAGAGATTTTTTACAAAGTGGTCATCATACGCGGGGGCGGTTCTTCCCTAAAGCAAGTAAAACAACTCCTTTAGGCCCCATATTTGTGGGGGCGCCATTTTTGCTACACCTAATAGATAGACTATATATAAGTTATAAAAAATATTTGTGAAGCAAAAATTTTTGATATTTTTTATAACAAATATAGAGAAGAAGGATTTGCAATTGCTATGATTTCTGCCAAGGAAATCGCATTTAAAATGAATATCGAACCTGAATTTCGTAAGATCTGTATGAATATATAGGAAGAAACAAATAATGAAATTTTAAAATCTCTCGAATATTCATTTAGACTTTAGAGTTGATTACTTTTTATACCCAGTAGACAAGGCTATTTCTTCACTTCAAAATAGATTTGAACAATTCGAAGCATATGAAAATATTTTTGATTTTCTATTTAATGGTAAAAAACTGAGATCACTAGGTGATAAAAATTTGAAAAAAATATTGCCTTAATCTTGAATGTTCCTTAAAGCATAATAATCAATCCGATATTGATGATTTAGATTTATTTTCTGAATTAAAAGTATTAAGAAAAAAAGGACAATTAGAAGATAACAATTTAATTAATATACTCAATCAAACAAAACGTTTTGATTCTTGCCTATATTTAAATTTTTTTTGGAAAATTCCCAGGGAAATCGCAGTTGC
Organism: Nicotiana tabacum; assembly: GCF_000715075.1. Taxonomy (NCBI): domain Eukaryota; kingdom Viridiplantae; phylum Streptophyta; class Magnoliopsida; order Solanales; family Solanaceae; genus Nicotiana; species Nicotiana tabacum. Next base: position 62,934,580 of record NC_134098.1, read on the forward strand.
TACCCTTCGGGTGCGCACTGAGTGACCTCCTCACTGTGTAATAGCTCACTGGGTAACCTTCTCACTGTGTACTAGCTCACTGGGTAACCTGATCACTGTTCAATAGCACGCAAACCATACAGGAAATATAAACTGCACTAGGCAAGCCCGATGCGACGAGCTCTGACTGAGGAGGTTGCCGGTGAAGGGAATGGATCCTAGGTCTCCCATGTAGGAAATCACCCACCCAACCAACTCAGTCCACCAACTTAGCCAACCCTTGCGGGCTCCAAATGGCTATAGTGCTTATTGAATAACGTTAATAACTCATGTTATCGTTGCTTCAGTGGAAAGAAGTTTTTCAAAATTAAAATTGATAAAATCTTACTTAAGATCAACAATGTATCAGGAGAGGTTAAATAGATTAGCTATATTGTCAATTGAGAAAGACTTATTAGGAGAAGCTGAGTATAAGAAAATTATTAATAACTTTGCATCTAAAAAAAGTTAGAAAGATAGACTTCAAATAAAAAGTAATATTTTTTTTAAAAAAAAGTTAAGACCTTTTATAAAGTTTAGCTTTAGACAATAAAATTCATCAAGCGCCCCTGATAATACATATAACTTGTACAAATCTTTCCATTTCCAAGTCGATCCAACCAGTAATAGCAATGTAACGACTCGGCCAGTCGTTTTGAGCTCTAGTACATCATTTAGTGGATTGAGGCATTGAGTAGCTTCTTTTCAGGTATTATGACTTGTATGTGTGATCGGAATTGAATTTCGGGAAGTTCAGAGTTGATTTGGAAGAAAATTCTAATTTCGGAAGCTTTAAGTTGGAAGAATTAGCTAAGAATTGACTTTTGAGTAAACGACCTCTGAATCGGGATTCGAAGGTTCCAATAGGTTCGTATGATGATTTCGGACTTGGGCGTATGTTCGGGTTGAGTATCGGGTCGCCCGAGAATATTTCGGCGCTTATTATGGAAGGTTGGCATTTTTAAAGGTTTAAGAATTTTATAAGTTTGGTTTGAAGTGGATTTTGATGTTATCGATGTCCGTTTGGGGTTTCAAGCCTTGGAATAGATTTGTTATGTCATTTATGACTCGTGTGCAAAATTTGAAGTTATTCCAGATTGATTTGATATGTTTCGGCACAAGATATAGAATTTGGAATTTGAAAATTTATAAGTTTGATTCGAGACGCGATTCATGATTTTGATGTTGCTTGATGTGGTTAAAGGTTTTGACTAAGTTCGTAAGGAATTTTGGGAGGTGTTGGTATATTTAGTTAAGGTCCCGGGGGCCTCGGGTGTGATCTGAATGAGTCGCGGATCAACTCGGAGCTTTGTTGTATTGCTGAAGGGCCTGAGTTCTGGTGCAATCGCACTTACGGAAAATGGGCCGCTGGTGCGATGTGCAAAAGCGGCCAGGCAAGCATAGGAGTGGACCCTAGCTGGGCATTGTTGGGACCATATGCGGTTGTTTTGCTACAGAAGCGGGACCGCACCTGCAGAATGGGGCAGCTCAGAAGCGGAGGTTGGCCAAAAGGCCTGGGTCGTAGAAGCGGGCAAAAATGCACAGATGCGCGAGCGCATAAGCGCTTGAGGATGCAAAAGCGAAAGCGCAGATGCGCTAAATGGGACACAGATGCGAGGGTTGTTGGGTTGAGCTGGAGCCGCACCTGTGATGGATTTTCTGTAGGTGCGGAGCCACAGAAGCGGTTGTTGGACCGCAGGTGCGAAGGTCGGGCTGGGCAGTGTGTTTCTTTAAAACGAGGGTTTGGCTCAATCCCACTTCATTTCGTCCATGGGAGCCGATTTTGGAGCACTTTTGGAGTGGCATATTCATTAACTATTATGGGGTAGGTGATTTCTTCACATTGTGAGTTAAATACATGGTTTATATATTGATTTAAGCATGGAAATTTGTTGAAATTGGGATTTTGCTAGAAAGCCTAGAAAATTGGTATTTTAGAACTTTGACCACGAAATTGGACATGAAATTTGGAATAAATTATATATTTGAGTTCGTGGTATTATGGGTAAGATTTATCTTCAAAACTTTTCGGAATCCGGGCACGTGGGCCCGAGGGTTGACTTTATCGACGTTTCGAGCGGAGTTGAGAATTGTTAAATTGATTAATTATTGGTATTAGAATATATTTTGATTGATTTTCACATTGTTTGAATAGTTTTGGATCGACAGGCTTTGGTTTGAGGTGTTAGAGAGGCCTTGGAGCCGGTTATGGAACTTCGGTACGAGGTAAGTCTCCTGTCTAACCGTGTGAGGGAGAAACTATCCCTAGGTGATATTTATTGTTATGTGCAACTAGTTGTGGGTGCTACGTACGCACGAGATGACGAGAGTCCGTACGTAGTTAAAGCATGTGCATGTCCAGGTAGACTTTGGATCTTATCATGTAATATTTGAATTATTTGAACTCCTTTTGCTCACTTAATTAATTGAAGTCATAAATGAAATTAATTTAGAAATACATATATGTATACTAGGCCAAGTCTTAACACTTTGAGTTGTGGGAGAGTTATTTGAAAAACGGTAAAGATTATATCCACTATGTACTCATGTACGGTATTGTAAACACGTGTCTCGTAATTCGGTAACTTCCTTCTTTTTTTTGTGGAGCAGGCAGAATGCCTTGTCAGTATATAGATGCATCTATGGTTCGTGCCGCTCGACCCTCGGCAGTGTACACATTATTCTGGATCGAGCCGAACGGCCTTGGCAGAATAGTGCGTTATATCGCTAGTAGTCCTAATATTTACGAGCTAATCTCTCCTCTAATGCCCGATAATTTTATGGCATTCGTGATTAAATTTTATAATGACACTCGACATTTGTCTGAGCCATTAAGGTAGAATAAAAGATTTAGAAATTCAGGCTTTGAAAGAAGAAATTGGAAGATTATGTAACTTACAGATTTACCCCGTCACTGTCGTATGCCTCATATCTGCTTATATTTTATTATATTTTTATATTGGACCTTTAGTAAGTGTCGATGTCGATCTCTTGTCACTACTTCTTCGGGGTTAGACTAGATCCTTACTGGGCACGCGTTATTTTACGTACTCATACTGCACTTCTACACTAAATGTACAGGATTTGACAGGTTCGTTGTTGATCACCTTGGTGCGTAGGCGCACATGTTGAGGAGACTTTATGTGAGCTGCATTCCAGGCTATGCATCGCAGTCCACCGAGTCTCCATTATACTGTTTATTTTATTTTGTCTTACTACATTCGGGACATATGTTGTATTATTATTGTACTCCTTAGAAAATACTCATGCACTTGTGATACCAGGTTTTGGGGGTTCCTACTGGTTGTTCGTTATTCTAGTTCACGTGGTTATTATCCTTTTACACTGTAAATTCCATTTTATACTATTTAAGTAATGGAGATTACGATCTCGAAAGTAATAAAATAAGTAAATAAATTGATAAATTAACGTTGGCTTGCCTGACGTCGATGTTAGGCGCCATCACGACCTATAGTGGATTTTGGGTTGTGATAGTTTGGTATCAGAGCGTTAGGTTCACCTAGGTCTCACAATTCATGAGCAAGTCTAGTAGAGTCTTGCGTATCGGTACGGAGACGTCTGACTTATCTTCGAGAGGCTATAGGGTTGTTAGGAGAACTTCCCTTCTTGATTTCCTCATCGTGCGGTTTGATTCCATTGAGGCTTGTGCCTTTATTTACTTCCTACTCAATCTTATGCGGCATGAAGCGCTTGTTGTCAATTGGACATCCAGGAGTTGTATTGGTACTGTAGACGTGGTGTAGGATATTTTTCCCTGTATGTTCGGGTAGGCTATTATCACCGCCTTGCGGAAGGGTGTTATGTCGTTTCATTCCAATATCTGTGTTTCCTATGGTTTTGAGGCTATGCACATGTTGCTATGATGTTCATGAGTTGTTGCCACACCGTGTTGGTGTAATGGTAGAGTTCTTATTTATGGATCACGGAAGTGAATGACTCGAAAGAAGGATTCCTTAGTGCATGATTTAGAGGTTCAACATTTCATTCCAGCAAAGGAAAGACAATCGGACTATGGGTGCTCAGGTTTTGATTGATGGAGTAACGAGACTTGGTATTCTCGAGCGTGGTGGAATTTTCATTGTGATGCAGTATGGTCGTCCTTGTCTGAACGCATTACGTTTCGTCGGTATTATGGTCTTCTTTGATTTTGCCTTCGGGGCAGGGTGTTGTGAAATGGTACCTGAGGGGCGTTTGTTAGAGATAGTGGTGTGTAGCAGTTCAGAATCGAATTGGTATTTCTAATATTGATGGCTCGAGAAAGATGATCTTCTAGGAGGTTTAGAGTTGGTAGCAATTCGTTAGTTCCGGTGCTATAGGTATGGATTTGATTTGAGGCAACATTTGGGCAGTGAAATATGAGGAAGGACATGGCGGGAGGTGTCTCGCGGCGGACGAATTACTAGCAGGTCAAGTATGAGAAGTGGAGGTCGGGAAGTTTCTTAAAGGAGATGGTTTGACCGAAGTGGGAGCGGCAGGGTAGCATAGGGATTCTGTGGTAGATTAGCCACGTACCTTGAGGAAGATTTGAGCGATTTGGGAGGCATGGTGGAAAGTGACTAGGTCCACGGATTATAATTAGAATGGTGGTTATTGTACGGAGAAAGATAGAATATGGCAGAAAGGAGTTTGCTTGAAATAAAGAGGGGTGTGAAGAGTTGATTATCGTTTCGAATGCAACATGGCTTTGAATTTGGAAGGTATTGTTAAACTTTTAGTTGATGTCAATGGGGAAGGAACAGACTTATACAGCCAGTGGGCGAGCATAGGCTCAGGAGAATTTACTGATTATGTGGTAGTTGTACCCAGTGCAGCGTCGTTGGAAGATGTCGGTAAGGAATTCCACAGTTGGGTTATTTCCTGCGAGCAGGTTAGCGGTTGCGTGACTTTGATAAATTTCTACAATTCTACTTACTACCCGGCAGAAGGTCAAATATGCGGTCGTGGATGATAATTCGGAATGTTCATGAAAATCTTAACAAAAGACCTCGAGAAATTTGGCGGGTAAACGGTGCGAGATCATGGTAATTGAGAAGGAGGAGTCGTTGTGGGCTCTACATTATGTGGTGGTAGCTTAAAGCTAAGTAGAGGAGCCCCACTGTTTATGTTGGGATCGCGTGGTTGTCTGCTTGTGCGATTTATGGTTATCGATGCATTGGTGGATTAATTCGAACAAGGAACTTGATGAATGTGTGCTATACTTCGCCTTATCGATTCAAGTACAGGATTTGGGAAGACTTTGAGTTTATGCTTCTTGTGGATATAATGTATAAGGAAAAGAATTCAGCCGGTTGCTTCTTTGAGAGGGTGTTCATGTGCTAGCAGAGTGTTGAAGTTTGGTTATATTCGGGATCAGATAAGAGTGTGTGACTCTCAATAACAGTTCTATTGGGTTCAAGAATTAAAGTGCAGTGCCTAAGGATTTTGGACCCGATGTGTGGTTAAGGATTGAGTCTTCACAGTGGATTGCTAACAGGACTTGGAATATTCTATGTTATCATCGGGTATACGGTGAAGTATTGGAGGAAATGAACAAATAGCTTCGAATTTGCGGAAGGTATTACAGAATGGGTGTACCAGTTGGAGATGCTGTTGAGCACATAAGGATGGTATGAGATGGTTCATGAGTATTGAGATGATATAGTCTCGCGATTCGGGTCACTCGGGGTGAGTGCGAATTGAGTTCGTCATGTTGTGATTGGAGCTATTATATTTCTAAGTCAGGTCAAGAGTAAATTGAAAGAAGTTGGGTCGGTTAGTAATGTTTGAGTCGCCATGATTGTGGCAATAATCAATTCCTTCGGTGTGAAGTTATGCATGTGGGTTGTGGTTGTACGTGCGGGCTTGATAGACACCATACCTTGATTGAATTGGGAGGTATTTGATTCGAAAGGCCTTGTTGTGTAAATGGAATCTGGAAAAGTCATGACGGTTTAGATCACGACTTGAGGTTTGTATTTTCTGCGATTTGGAAATTCAGTTGCGTGTTGCATTGGTTTTTCTGAAATGAGTTAAGTGAAAGGTTTCAAGACAATGAAGTGTTCATTCTACTAGTAGTTCAGGGGTTATGATGAATTCTTGTACTCTCTTATAGCGGCATAACGGGTGCAGTGAGCAGCATGGGAGTTGGAAGTTGTGGATCAAGGCTGCGGTTCGGTGTTGATAAGAATGTCACGAGCTCGGATGAGCAGGAAAGAATATAGATGTTTAGAGTAAGCTAGCGTTATCTTAGTGTCGCCTGAGAATGGTGTTCTGTGGAAGAGGCACTGTGTATTGGTTTGTGGATTTTAATTTGCCTTACGGAATTAGTATGGTTGGCGGTATGGATGTGCGGACTTTGCTACCTGAGTGGAAGGTCGTGGGAGTGTACCCCACGGGGAGATTTGTATAAGCGTTGCATGTTAGTCACTCGATTGTTAAAGATTAAAACAAAGCATGGAGGTTATGGTAATATCGCAAATGCGAGAGTTTATGCCTGAGAGGCGTCATGTTCCTTGGGTTGTGGACTATGTGAGTTTGTTTCGGATTTGACGGTTGTTCTTATGTGTCATGAATAGGGACATTGTGGATCTTTGGAAGGTTATTGGCCCAGTATGGTATGATCAGAATCGGTGTGAGGTCCGTTGGTGGGTCTAGTGTGAGTGTGTGCTCTACGTTAGTTCGGATGTGTTCGTTCGTTATAGCATTGCTTATGGAGGAGTCGTCAGGCATTGGATGTTATTCCCGTCGTCAGCTATTCCATGTAAATCTCTATTGTGCTATGTGGTTTGTGAGGAGGCTTGATTATTAGCACACGTGTTGCGGTCCCGTGTAGCTTGTGGCATTAAGTGAATCGGTGGCTCTCGAGATACAGATCATCATTGCACCTTAGTTGTGCTTGGGTTTCATAGAATATGGAGCTATCCGTCTCCTGAGGATTCGTATTATGCACTTGGAGTGCTTGTGATCGATATTCAGGCATTTCGTAAGTATAAGCGTTACGGCTTGATGTGTGTGTTTTTCTTCTTGATGTTATGTGCGGATCGAGTGGCACGCCGCCACGGGTATATTGGCTGGATCGGGTGGCACGCCGCCACAGACATGTTATGTGGATTGGGTTGCACGCCGCAATAGTGTGATGCCAGATTGGGTTGCACGCCGTAACAACGAGATGTTGAGCATAGTTCCTTACACTTATTTTGTGTGCCTTGTTTTCATCCCCGGGGTAGGTTCATAGCATCTATTCGGCCATTGTTTTCGTTACGCGGGTTGGGTAGTCCTTCTCCAGAGTTCGTTCTTCCTTATGTATCACATTCGAGCTGTAGCTTGTTGGCGCGTTGCGGGCGTCATATAAGATTTTTGGCAGTGTATGAGACTAGGGGTGCTTATGGGGCAGATCGGGCGGATAATTACGCTTAATGGTTCCGCTTAACGGTTATCAGATTATAAATGTAGTAATCCGCTAGCCATCCAATAAGACAAATTTGCAGATTAGTTTTGGATTAACAATTATCAGGCGGCTTATTGGCTAAACCAAATAGAATTTTTTTGAACAATCATTCAATCAATACCAAACTGTTTCAAATCAATACCAATATTTTAATACCATCTAAGATCTAACCAAACGGTATTTTTTAATTGAAGAGTCTTCAAGACTACTCATACTGTCATACACGTATTAACCAAATTTTTAATACCATCAAGACTACTCATACAGACGACATACACGTATTAGTCATTGAGATTTCGATTTTTTGACTTCTCAGTTTTCAGTTCAAGAGAGAGACGAGACTGACGACTTCTCTGCCTCTGGTGGCTGCAGACAATTGAGAATTAGAAAATAGTAGAAATTAAGGATTTAGCTATTTAGGGTAATAGTTCTTTATATACATAGGGGTAAAAGTATAAATATAAAAAATTTTAACGGATTAACAATTTACCCGATAAAAAAATTAAGTAATCCACCCCAAACCGTTAAGCCGTTAATTATAAAATCTCATTCCGTTCATCATCCATTACCTCGATAATCCGATACCAATAAGCCAATAAGCTATCGATTTGGTTCGGATAACAGTTTCGGTTCGGTTTTAAACAGCCCTATCTAAGACAGCTTATTGCCTAAGCAGCTTGTACTAGGTGAGACGAGATTATTGGACATGAAATTTGTCCAATCAGATTTATATAAGGTACTAGGCCAAGCCTTAATTATCAGGGGGAGAGACTTCATGAATTATTGATTCGGCAGGTGGTTATGTGTTTCTCCACGTCTCTTTCGTCGTAGCAGTATTGCGAGAGTTGGAACAGGATTTATATGCATCATGAGATGTATTGCGGGTTTCGGTTCGATTTTGAATAGCCCTATCTGAGACGGCTTATTGCCTGAGCAGCTTGTACTAGGTGAGACGAGATTATTGGACATGAAATTAGTCCAATCAGATTTATATAAGGTACTAGGCCAAGCCTTAATTATCAGGGGGAGAGACTTCATGAATTATTGATTCGGCAGGTGGTTATGCGTTTCTACATGTCTCTTTCATCGTGGCAGTATTGCGAGAGTTGGAACAGGATTTATATGCGTCATGAGATGTATTGCGTTCATCAGATTCGTGAGATTACAACTATTGTGGTCGAAGGATGTTAATATGGGCAACCGACTTATGTGGTTCATGGTGTGATTTCAGCATAGGTGCATGATCATGTTTTGGTACAGTGCGTGGTGATTAGTACGGTGTTCGTATGTTAGAATCAGGACCTGTAGAGAAATTCGGAGGTTGGAATTTGGTCCTAAGGTTTATTGACTAAATAAAAGGGAGGATCTTCAGTCTGACTCAAGCTAATATGTCCAACTGGATCGTGGTGGCATGGTAGGTGCACGAGGTGTTAAACAGTGATTTTGGACAACTCCGGTGCAGTCCTTAGAACGTTCGAGGACGAACGCATGTTTTAGTAGGGGATAATGTAACGACCCGACAGACCGTTTTGAGCTCTAGCGCGTCGTTCAACGGATTGAGGCCTTAAGTAGCTTCTCTTCAGGTATTATGACTTGTACGTGTAGTCGGAATTGAATTTCGGGAAGTTCATAGGTTGTTAGGAAGAAAATTCTAATTTCGGAAGCTTTAAGTTGGAAGAATTGGCTAAGATTTAATTTTTGAGTAAACGAACTCGGAATCAAGATTCTAAGGTTCCAATAGGTTTGTATGATGATTTCGGACTTGGGCGTATGTTCGGATTGAGTATCGGGTCGCCCGGGAATATTTCGGCGCTTATTATGGAAGGTTGGCATTTTTAAAGGTTTAAGAACTTCATAAGTTTGGTTTGAAGTGGATTTTGATGTTATCGATGTCCGTTTGGGGTTCCGAATCTTGGAATAGCTTTGTTATGTTATTTATGACTCGTGTGCGAAATTTGAAGTCATTCCGGATTTATTTGATATGTTTCGGCACAAGATATAGAATTTAAAATTTGAAAATTTATAGTTTGATTCGAGGCGCGATTCATGATTTTAATTTTTGTTTGACGTGGTTTAAGGTTTCGACTAAGTTTATATTGTATTTTGGGATGTGTTTGTGTATTTGGTTAAGGTCCCGGGGACCTCGGGTGTGTTCTGGATGAGTCGCGGATCAATTCGGAGCTTTGTTGTATTACTGAAGGACCTGCGAAAAATGGGCCGCAGGAGGACCCTGGCTGGGTAGTGCTGGGAGCGTAAATGGTGTCGTTTTTTCACAGAAGCGGGACCGAACTTGCGGAATGGGGTAGCCCAGAAGCGGAGGTTGGCCAAATGACATAACAAAGCTATTCCAAGGCTCGGAACCCCAAACGGACATCGATAACATCAAAATCCACTTCAAAAACGTGCAGGTGCGCGAGCGTAGAAGCGCTTGAGGGACGCAGAAGCGAAAGCGTAGATGCGCTACATGGGGCACAGATGCGAGGGCTGTTGGGTTGAGCTAGAGCTGCACCTACGATGGATTTTTCGCAGGCGCAGAGCCACAGAAGCGGCTATTAGACCGCAAGTGCGAAGGTCGGGTTGGGCAGTTGTTTCTTTAAAACGAAGGTTTGGCTCAATCCCACTTTATTTCGTCCATGGGAGCCGATTTTGGAGCACTTTTGGAGTGCCATCTTCATCAACTATTATGAGGTAAGTGATTTGTTCACATTGTGAGTTATATACATGGTTTATATATGGATTTAAGCATGAGAATTTGTAGAAATTGGAATTTTGCTAGAAAACCTTGAAAATTAGTATTTTTGGACTGTGATCATGAAATTGGACATAGAAATTGGAATAAGTTATATATTTGAGTTCGTGGTGTTATGGGTAAGGTTTATCTTCGAAAATTTTCGGAATCCGGGCACGTGGGCCCGAGGGTTGACTTTATCGATTTTTCGAGCGAAGTTGGTAATTGTTAAATTGATTAATTATACGTATTAGAATATAGTTTGATTTATTTGCACATTGTTTGAATAGTTTTTGATCGGCGAGCTTTGGTTTGAGGTGTTAGAGAGGTCTTGGAGCCGGTTATGGAACTTCGGAGCGAGGTAAGTCTCATGTCTAGTGTTGTGATGGGAAAACTACCCCTAGGTGATATTTATTGTTATGTGCAACTAGTTGTGGGTTCTACATGTGCACGAGGTGACGAGAGTCCATACGTAGCTAAAGCATGTTCATGTCCGGGTAGACTTAGGATCTTATCATGTAATATTTGAATTATTTGAACTCCTTTTGCTGGCTTAATTAATTGAAGTCATAAATGAAATTGACTTAGAAATAAATATATGTATACTAGGCCAAGCCTTAACACTTTGAGTTGCGGGCGAGTTATTTGATAAACGGTAAAGATTATATCCAATATGTACTCATGTACGATATTGTAAACATGTGTCTCGTAATTCGGTAACTTCCTTCCTTTTCTTGTGGAGCGGGCCGAATGCCTCGGCAGTATATAGATGCATCTATGGTTCGTGCCGCTCGACCCTCGGCAGTGTACACATTATTCTGGCTCGGGCCGGACGACCTCGGCAGAATCGTGCTTTATATCGCTAGTAGTCCGAATATTCACCAGTTAATCTTTTCACTGATGCCCGACATTTTATATGGTATTCTTGATTAAAATTGATAATGACACTTGACATTTGTCTGAGCCGTTAAGGTAGAATACAAGATTTAGAAATTCAGGCTTTGAAAGAAGAAATTGGAAGATTATGTAACTTACAGATTTACTCTGTTATTGTTGTGTGCCTCATATCTGCTTATGTTTTATTACATTGTTATATTGGACCTTTAGTAATTGTCGATGTCGACCTCTCGTCACTACTTTTTCGGGGTTAGGCTAGATACTTACTGAATACGCATTGATTTACTTACTCATACTGCATTTCTGCACTAAATATGCAGGATCTGACAATTTCATTGATGATCACCTTGGCGCGTAGGTGCACCTGTTGAGGAGACTTTATGTGAGCTGTATTCTAGGCTACGCATCGCAGTCCACCGAGTCTCCATTGTACTGTTTATTTTATTCTGTCTTACTACATTCCAGACATGTGTTGTATTATTATTGTACTCCTTAGAAAATTTTCATGCACTTGTGACACCGGGTTTTAGGGATTCCTACTGGTTGTTCGTTATTGCAGTTCACGTGGTAATTATCTTTTTACCCTGTAAATTCCATTTTATACTATTTAAGTAACGGAGATTATGATCTCGAAAGTAATAAAATGAGTAAATAAATTGATAAATTAACGTTGCTTGCCTGACGACGGCGTTAGGCGCAATCACCAATTAAAATATACGAAATCATCGCGTAAGTAAAGTAATATCACAGCAAAAAGCCTTTTGAAAAAAAAAATTCCCCTTATTTTCTTTTGCTCCGTTGATGCAAAAAGCAATTTACTTTTACAGTAAGAGTACGACTTGACGAAAGCAATCAAGAATATTCGAAAAAGTGGATAATTTTTATTTTTCTTTCCCAACTTGAAACAAATGGAGCAACACCGCAGTAATGTACAAAGCCAAAAGCATCAGTTTGTCTTACACACGTTGAGATAATATTATGTGTACTCTTTCCGATATGAAGTATATATACTACATGGTAGTGCAGATTTTGGAATAAGTTCCCAAAATTAATGCCACTGGCAAAGTTTATTAGTGGGCTAATTAACCTAATGCCAACAAAGTTGACTAGAGGTAATCCGGGGTTTAGTGGGGTTTTGCATGGGAAAAGGGTCAAAAATATTCCTCTACTATGCGAAAAGGATTATTTTTAACGTTCGTTATACTTTTGGTCCACTCTTGCCCCTGACGTTACAAAAGTGGTGCAAAAATACCCCTCCTCCATTAGGCCCTTCCGCTATGGCCACTATCATCCCACATGGACTGACATTTAGCTGAGATGGACGCCACGTGGCATGCCATCTCACCGTTCCAACTCCATTTTACCCCTGCCTCTACGCTCTCTTCTTCCACCACTATCTCCCCCTTCACCCAACCATCACCCAAAAATAAATATTTAAATAAAAAAGTAAAATTTGTTGATTACTAATTTATGTTGATTCATAGAGTCATTTGATTTTTCATGCCAACTTATACTAATTTGTGCCCTAAATTCTTCTTGTTCTCTATGACGAATTTAACTTTCCATTCTGCCTGTGATTCATAGTTTTTCAGTATGCCGAAGTCGCGGGTACATTGGTACTTTGATTTTTCTTTTTATCCATGGTTTGGCTGTGACTATAGCCAGATATGAAAGGTTTTAGCTTTTTACTATTTAGGATTTGAATTCAATTATTATATATTAGCATATGAAAATTTTTGTAATAGTAGGATCTTGTTCTAGTTTAATGGTTCTTAATGTGGTATTACAATGGATAATTTGCTAATAGCTGATAGATTTCACCTAATAGAGTAAGAGAACGGTGGCTGGTATTTTTTTTTGTTTTCCTTCAATATGATAGACGCCAAATATTCAAAATTAATGTGAGATGCAACAATTTAGAAATGAGATGTGGCACCAGTAATGGAACTATGAAAATAAGGTAGTGGTCTTTGTGATTTCTTTTTGAATTCAAAAAGAGAAAAAGAAAAAATATGACAGTGGTGGTTGGGTGAGGGAGGAGATGGTAGTAGAAGAAGAAGAAGAAGTAGGGGGAGAGGGTAAAATGGGGTTGGGATGGTGACGTGTAATGCCATGTGGCGTCCACTTCAGCGAAATATCAGTCAACGTGGAATGATTGTGGCCATGGTGGAGGGCCTTAACGGAGGAGGGGTATTTTTGAATCACTTTTGTAACGTCGGGATAAAGGTAAACCAAAAGTATAACGGAGGATATAAATTATCCTTTTCTCGTAGTAGAAGGGTGTTTTTTGACCCTTTTCCCTTTTGCATAAGCATGGGCTAGTGTGGGCATAACCTTAAGCTTTAGTGATTCATTTTAAAGATGTGTGGACTTATGCTCGAATTGAACATGAATATGCCAGTGAGATGAGCTGTTATAATAATTTTGTGAAAATGCGTGGTGAATGTAATAGAGTGGCAGTGGAATCAGATTCATTACTCTTGGTGAAAATATTGACAAAGCAATGGGATGCTACTTTGCAGGAATTATCTCTGGTGCTTGATATATGGAATATGGTCAACAATTAGAAATTTCATTTATTTACATCTATATATAGAGGGGAATACATTGGCGTACTATTGGGCATTGGCCGATTGAGACTAATAGCCTGTTTGGTCAAGTTTATTTTTGGGCCAAAAGTGCATTTTTTGGTCAAAAGCAATTTTGGCCCAAAATTGAGATGTTTGGCCAAGCTTTTAGAAGGAAAAAAAGTACTTTTGAGGAGAAGCAGAAGCAGTTTTTGAGAAGCAAAAAAAAGTAGTTTCTCTTCAAAAGCACTTTTCTGAGAAGCACTTTTGAGAAAAATACACTGAGAAGCAATTTTCAAAAACTTGGCCAAACACTAATTACTGCTCAAAAGTACTTTTTAAATTAATTAGCCAAACACAAACTCCTTTTCACTAAAAGCACTTTTTTAAAAAGTACTTTTGAGAAAAGTACTTCTCAAAATAAACTGATTTTAAAAACTTGACCAAACAGGCTGTCACGACCCAAAATCTCACATGTCGTGATGGCGCCTATCTCATACTAGGCAAGCCGAAAATCTCAATAATCCACCATATCTTTTAAATTTGAAAACAAATAATTAAACTCAGCGGAAGAAATCTTACAATTTCAAATATAACACTCCTAAAACCCGATGTCACTGAGTACATGAGCATCTAATATGAGTACAATGATTGACTGATAAAAATCATTGTCTGAAAATATAGAACAGTACAATAAGTGAAGGAAAGAGAGACAAGGTCAGCCGACGCCAAGCAGCTACCTTGATAGTCTCCAACTAATAGTACTCTGAAATCTAACAATCTCCGTGTCCGAAAGCACCTGGATCTGCACATGATGTGCAGAGTGTAGTATGAGTACAACTAACTCAATAAGTAACAAGACTAACCTCTGGGCTGAAAGAACTATTGAGCTCCGCAGGTACAGTCCAGTAAAAGTAATAGTACAAAAATGTAGGCATGCTTTCAAGTTCAACAGTTAAACTCAGTACAAGTGAAATAGATCAATACTGCATGATATGAGGAATATGACATCTCAGTAGAAAGACATCATGTAAATACTGGTCACAAATTATCCGGTCACTCGGTATCGTTTATGACTAATCCAGCCCAGGGGTGTTCCAACCCGTATATAAATACACATCGACTGACAGTCAGTCACTCAGTACCGTATAAGGCCAATCCAGCCCTGCGATAATTTATCCCTATATATAAATGATACTGACAAGATCTATGTCCAGATAATTCATTACAATACAAATAAGTAAGGCAAGTCCATGCCCTGGGAAACTCCATCCCAAATATATATATAAGCAGTAAGTAAGGCAAGTCCATGCCCTGGGAAGTCCATCCCGAATATCGATGATCATCTACGCTCACTGGGGGTGTGTACACACTTCGGAGGGGCTCCTTCATCCAAAGCGTAATACAAAGCCAATATGGCCTGCTGCAGGCAGGCAGTCCCAATCCATATAATAACAAAGCCTATAAGGCCTGCTGCAGGCGGGCAACCCTGATCTATAAAATAGTAAAACCAATAAGGCCTGCTGCAGGCGGGCAACCCCGATCCATATAATAATGATGTATAAAGCCATTATGGCCTGCTGTGTTGCGCAACTCTATCCCATAAATATCCTCACAATGGATAATTATTACTAAGTGTGAAATGTATATTTTTTTGAACAATTAATTCAACGACAACACGACCCCATGGGTCTTAAAATATCGGCACGTAGCCTAAACACGATATTTATCACAAACCTCGGCTCAATTCCTCTAACACATGCCACATGTTCAGATAATAACATGATTCTTAAATTTTACAACTTCACAGGATTTAATCAAGACACAATTTCTGTGGTGCACGTCTACATGTTCGTCACCTATCGTGTGAGTCACCTTCAACAATTTATATCATACCAAATTCGGGGATTCATACCCTCACAACCAAGTTTAGAAGTGTTACTTACCTCAAACTGTGTAATTCTTTACTCCGCTATGCCGTTGCCTCGTGAATTGGCCTCCAAACGCCTCGAATCTTTCCACAATTAATTCGATTCAGTCAATACCAATTATTGTAATTAATTCTATAAGGAGATACTAATTTTTCCAATAAAATCCGAAATTAACTCAAAAATCATCCGTGGGCCCCACGTTTTGGAACCTGATAAAAGTTATAAAATATGAACGTCCATCCAACCACGAGTCCAACTATACAATTCCGACATCAATTCGACCCTCAAATCTTCAATTAAAATCATTGAAGATTTTTACCATTTTCAATCCAATCTTTACCCATTTGAACTCAACACTCTTTCCATAAACATTATTGATATGTATAAATAATACTATTACACCCTAGAATCATACTCTTAATCACCCATCTTTACCCAAACTCGAAATTGAAGACTAGGGGTTAGAAACTTACCTCTTGGATGAAGATCTTGTGATATTTCCTTGTTGGATTTCAAAGCTTGAACAAGATCTTGATGAAAAAAGCACTCGAGCTTCTTCCTCTCTCTATAACACTCTCCCTTTTCTCTAAAAATGTCATAGTTTTGCTCCAAAATGAGTCCCTAAGCCTATTTATCAAAATATGGTCGGGTTATGAAAACAGGTATGCGGTCGCACAATGGACCGCACAATGGATATGCGAGTCGCACAATGGACCGCAAAATCGCTTCCGAAAACTGGGCTGCGCTGGGCATATCGGTGACCATTTTGCGGTCGCACAATGTGTCATTATGCGATCGCATAATGATTATGCGGTCGCACATCTAACCGCAAAATTGTAGTTTTCCAGCCTTTGGTCATTTGGTCATAACTTTTTGTAGGAATGTCCAAATGACAAACGGTTTGCAGCGTTGGAAACGAGACACATATACCTTTCGTTTGATAGGTAACTCGTCTTATAACTCTTCATATCATGAGAGATATGCTCATTTGAAGTTAGGTCTTGTGCGAACTCACTTGAAACTTTAGTCTTATGAAATTTCAAACTTCTACATTCGATGCCGAAACCTATCGAATCAAGTCGGATTGATCTCAAATTTTGCACACAAGTCATAAATGACCTAATGGAGCTATGAAAATTTTCAGAACTGAATTCCGACTCAGATATCAAAAAGTCAACTGTAAACGCTCCGACCGGTCGTTTTGAGCATTTGTATTTTGCTCGGTGGTTTGCGGGTATGGGCAGCCCCATATGATATATTATGATTTATGTGAGTCATCGATTTTGATTTTTAGGTTATTCGGGATTGATATGGGAAAATGATATTCAACTAGGAGCTTTAAATATGAAAGGTTTGACCAAATTTTTGACTATTGAGTAATCGATCTCGGATTTGAATTCTGATGGTTCTGTTAGCTCCGTTATGTGATTTTGGACTTAGGAGTGCGTCCGAAATGTGATTTGGAGGTACGTGGTAGAATAAGGCTTGAATTGGCAAAATTGAAAATTTGGCAATTTTCGATCGGCAGCGAAAAATTTGATATTGGGGTTGGAATGGAATTCCGGAAGTTGGAGTAGAATCTTAGTATCATTTGTGACGTGTGTGCAAAATTTGAGGTCATTCGGACGTGGTTTGGTTAGTTTCTACATCGGATGCCGAATTTAAAAATTTAAAAGTTCTTAGGCTTGAATCCGAGGGTAATTTGGTGTTTTGATATTGTTTTGAGTGATTCGAAGGTTCGACTAATTTGTACGTTGATATATGACTTGCAGGTATTTTTGGTTGAGGTTCTGGAGGCCTCGGGTGTGTTTCGGGTGAGTTTTGGGCGAGTCCGGGTATTACCGGAACTGAGGCATGGTTCTGGTGCTTAAAATTTTGCTGAGGGTTGCAAAAATTCCGCTGAGGGCGGAGGAGGGACGCGGACCGCGTAAATCTGGTCGCGGAGGCGCTCCAGGGCAGATCTGCAGATTCGCTGGTCCGACTTTGGAAGCCTATAACTTTTGATATACATGTAATTTTGAGATAAGTCAAAAACGAAAGTTGTAGCTCTTCGTGTCTAGTTTTCAGAAAGGTAAAGAAGTCATCATTTGGATATCTGTAGAGAAGGTTATGTCCAAAATACTAAAGCCTGTCACTACAGCCACCAGAAGCGCGGACAGCACTACCTTTTCGCGACCGCGGGGGTTGGATTTTCACGGCCGTGCCTGAATTTGCACGGTCAGCATAGTGGAGATCAGAGAGTGCACTATATAATCGGGATTTAGGGCATTATTTCACATTTTGGACCTAGGGAGCTCGGTTTGTGGCGATATTTCGAGTGTTTTTCAAGAAATTCATCAGGGTAAGTGATTCTAACTCGGATTTGGTTAATGTACAGGAATATATCACTGATTCCATAGGTTGATTAGTACTTTGAGGTGGAAAATTGGGAAAAATATTAGAAACTTCATAAAATGGGTTTTGATAGATGAATGTCGATTCGAAGTCGGATTTTGACAAATTTGGTATAGTTAGACTCGTGAGTGAATGGGTTTCCTAGTTTTTTAAATTTTATCGGATTTCGAGACGTGGACTCGGTGGTCGGGTTTGAGCTAATTTTGGGATTTTGGTCTAATTTTCATAGTTTTTTCTTGTGGAATTCATTCCATTAGCGTATATTGATGGTATTGTACTAATTGTGAATAGATTCGGAGTATTTGGAGGCCGAGCCGAGAGGCAAGAGCATCGCGGGGTAGAGATTTGACCGGTTTGAGGGAAGTAACGATTGTAAATCTAGTCCTGAGGGTATGAAACCCCAGATTTTTATATCATTCTACTATTTTTAAGTGACGCACATGCTAGGTGACGGGCGTGTGGGCATGCACTGTTGGGGATTATGACTTGGTCCGTCCCGTAGCAACTGTAAAGTTGCATATTTTGTTGAAACTATATGATACTTATATATTTTAGAAAGTGTTTTTGTAAATTGGGCCGAATGCCATGTTTGGGCCTTGTGCCAGTGCTGTTTGGACCCTTAGGTTGTTTACTGCATAACTCAGTTTTGTTACTCGATTTTGATGCATATAAATGTTATTTTGGGCTGAGCACCCTATTTTTACTGAAATGCTCGAGTGGCTTGAGAGGTTTATGATTGAGTGAGGCCGAAGGCCTGATTTGTGAGGATATTTATAGGATCGGGTTGCACGCCGCATCATGTTGCATGTTTATGGGATAGTGCTGCATGCCGCAACATGTTGCATGTTTATGGGATCAGGCTGTACGCCGCAGCATGTTGCATATTTATGGGATCGGGCTGCACGCCCAGCATGTTTGATATAGGCCGAGGGCCTGAGTCATTTATGCCATGATTTGGCTTGATATAGCGCTTGGGCTGAAGGAGCCCCTCCGGAGTCTGTACACACCCCCAGTGAGTATAGGTACCTACTAAGTGCGAGTGCCGAGTGCTGAGTGACTGGGAGGCATTAGTGATTGTGAGGTATGCCCGAGTTGCAAGAGTGATTGCGTGGTTTGCCCGAGTGGCAAAGAGTGATTGTGAGGTATGCCCGAGTGGCACGAGTGACTGTGAGGTTTTCCCGAGGGGCTGTATATGAGTGATATTTTACTCGAGGGGTTGTTTATGATTTCATCATTTTGCTCACCTTTGCATTTTTCCTCTGTTTCAACGCTGTTGAAAAATATCTTTAAATGATTTTTACTGGAACTTGGTTTAAACGAGATATTTTGATTCAAATCCTGATTTTAAAAGCATGTGGTATTTTACTGAGATTTCCTGATATAAACGTTATATGCTTTATTGCTCGTCACTACTGCTTAGTCTTTATTTATTATTGTTACTGACCGAGTTGGCATACTCACGTTACTCCCTACACCTTGTGTGCAGATCCAAGTGTAGCTGGACACGGTAGCGGTTGTTGATTATTCTGGTTGCAGATTTTCTCGGGGATAGCAAGGTACCTGCTTGGCGATTGCAGCCCCTGCTCTTCTCCATCTTATCTTTCTCTAGTTGTATTTAGCTATTTTCCAGGCTGAGTTAGCCTTGATATTGTTAGACAGACTGTAGTAAATGCTCATGACTAGTGACACCCTAGTGTCGGGATTTTCTTTTTCGCGCTTTTGTTTTCTTTGATTTGAACTCCTTAATGAAGGTTTTATGTTAAATTGCATTGAAATTATCTTTGAAATGAAAATATTGGTTTGTTTGGAAAAGAGTTTGGAAAATATCACTTACTTGTATTCTATCGTGCGGAATTGATTCAGTTTGGAACGTAACTCCTTGAATTCCTTCCACGCATTCGTATGTGTACATGAGCGCTCGGTAACGGTTGTGTATCACCAACTTGTGATTCTATGTACAAGGTTAAGATGGGTATTCTGTGTTTGTGGTAGTGGGCCGGTCTGGAGGACTTGAGGCCATGGTTAGACCGCAGCATAGGCTCGGTAGCTTCAGTTGTAACCTATACATTTGGACTCATAAGTCCGATAATGTCCCTACGAGTAGAAATTTGTGGCTCGATGAGTGGTGGAATGGCTTTGCGGTGACTATGACGTAACTGCAGAAGGTGCTAAGACGATGTGAATGTTTTGAAGGATCTTTCACGTTAAATTTTGGGGCAAATTAAATTCTCATGTCTGTCAATGAGTTTGGACTAAAGAAGAGTAAGTGGTTGTGTAGTAATGGTGGTTGCAAATGGGTATTTTGATGTTGATGGCTCGAGAAAGATAATCTTCGAAGAGACTTAGAGCCGGTAACCTTCTATTGGTTCTGGTACGATAGAGATGCATTTCGAGTTGATGCAGCAAAGTATGAGGGAAGACATGACGGGAAGCGTTTCGCGGTGGTTAAAGTACTAGCGGGTCAAGTAGGAGAAGTAGAGGTTGAGAAGTTTCTTAAAGGAGATGATTTAACCGAAGTAAGAGCGGCAGATTAGCATATGAATTCACTGGGAGGGTAGTCGTGCGCCTTGAGAAAGTGTAAAATGGTTTGGAATCGTGTTAGTATGTGATTTGGCCTGCAGACTCTATTTGGAGTGATGGTTAGTGTACAAAGTAAGATTTAATATGGCAGAAAAGAGTGTGTTTGAAATGAAGAGAGGCGTGAAGATCTGATAATCGTGTCAGGTGCAATATGACTTGAGTTCGGAAGGTATTGTCGAACGTACAGTTGATGTCAATAGGGAAAGTAAAGACTTATACAAATGATGGGCGAGCATGAAATATAGAGCATTTACAGATTTCGTGGTCGTTGCACTCAGTGCAGTGTCATTGGGAGATGTCGGTAAGAAATTCCACAGGTGGGTTATCTCCTGTGTGCAGCTAGTGGTGGCGTGATGTTGATGAAACTTTTGTGAGGAATATTACTTGCTACCCAATAGGAGGTCGCGTGTGTGATTGTGGCTGGCGATGCAGAATGTTCATGAAAAGCTTAATAAAAGACTTCGAGAAGTCTGGCGGGTTAACGGTGCCTGATCTTGGTAATTGAGAAGGAGAAATCCTTGCGGGTTCTAATTTTATATAATTGCAGCATAAGGCTAAGTGGGGGAGTCTATTATCGACGAGTTGATTGCACAGTTATGTGTCGTATTAGTTTCGGTTTGGGGTATACTGGTGAATTAGTTATGACTTGCAGAGGTCGAGATCGAGGATGACTTGGGTAAAGGAACTTCTGGACACAAGTTGTATTACACTCTATGGTTATAGGAGGATAATAAAATAATTGAGTGGTTATTCACGAAGAATGTAGTGTACATGGAGCGGGAATTTGCTCGGTTGCGTAGGAATGTGAGTTACTCTTTATTTCCCTTGGGTGTTGGTGTGCTAATGGGGCACATGTTGTTTCGGTCCGTTTGGTCGGTTAATTCGAGATTTGAGTAGAATGGATGACTCTCGAGAATGATTCTGATGGATTCAAGGTTTATGTGTAACAATTGGGGATCTTCAGGATGTGTATTTAGCTAGAAATTGAGATTCATGTTGGAAGGTGTCAAGACTTGTGGCATTTCTAGATCATTATGGATTCTATATTTCGGTATCAGGAAAGGGGAAGAATAGTTCGAATTCATAGAAAGTCTCCTTAGAGTAAGTGTTTGACTTGTGGTACCTTTGGGATACAAATAAAAAGGGAATTCAGTGGCTTATAATCCTTAGGGCGGTGTGATTCTATGCTAGAGTTCGTGGGGCAAGTTTTAGTTAAGGTTAGTAGTGTTCTAACAAGGAAAAAGTAGCAATTTGAAGGCAATTTGGAAAGGGCTTGGAGAAATAGGACAGCTCGATAGCAGGTTGGGTCAGCATAGTAATAGGTATGATCGGTTCCTTGGATACTTATGACGTGACTAGTATCTACAGGTGTTTTGTGGCAATGCTCTCGGATTTGGCAACCTGTGTGGCTTCGTGGAGTTAGAGGAATTCAGTTCCGATAGCTTGGTTATGTGCAAATAGATTTCAAAGTGTTCATGATGGTTTCTACCATGGTTTGAACCGGATATTTTCTACCGGTGTACGAAACGTATTGTGTGTTATGATTTCCTCCTAGAAAGAAGCAAGAAAGAGGTTTATGACTAATAAGGTATGTAATTTGCTAGTGACTCGGCGTTGATAATGGAATTCTTATGCTTGTCACATGATGGCATAATAGATGTGGTGTGTTGTGCGGGAATATGATTTACATGTATAAGGTCACATTTCAGTTTTGGAGGGAAGGACATAAATTCTTAGGCAACATGGACGGTTTAAGATGACTAGGTAAATGATATTACTATTTGGTATGGCGTGATGAGAGTGTACATTTCAAAAGGGGCAGTGTGTTTTGATTTATGGGTACTTCGCTGGTATTGCGGCACTCTCCCGGTTGATCGACTGCTGATATTCAAAATTTTGCCAGGTGGCATGGAAGAATTTTTAAAGTATTTCTCGTGGGATGATTGTGTGCGAGAGAGGTGTTAGGCATTCGGGCGGTGGAGGTGGAATCAAATATGGTAGTTCGTGTGCTCTATGGATTTAGAGGCTGGGAACTCTAATGAGTAGATAATTTCTAGTTATGGGCTGTGGAGACATTGCCAAGGTTAGTCAGAGGTTAGTGTGTGTTGTGATTCAGTCGTTGTTGGGCTTATTTGTGTTCTGGAATGAGTTATGAGATATTCTTCCATGCTACGAGGAGTTATGATCCGTTGTTTTTAGGCACACATGGTGCGGTTCTATTGTGGTCTCATAGTGGAATTTGAGTGAGATGAGTAATTGGGTATTGCATGATTGAGGCGTATTGGTTATGTTCCTTCGGGTTTCGTGTGGCATCATACCGTCTGTTTCTTTGTGGTTATGGTAATGCACTTTGAGTACTGGATATCGAATTTTGCATGGTGATTGATTTTGAGCATTGCAACTTGAGGTATTTCATGAGGAACAGTGTTTGGATGGGCTCGCGCATTGCAACGAAGTCATGTGGGGATATGATCCTTGTGTTGGACTTCGTGTGTTATGGTGCTACGGTGCGAGATGGGTTGTTAGCATCATGTTGTGGCAGTATTTGTTGAGCTTGCGGGACGGTTCTCTCGCTTGGGTAATTTTCTCTGTTTGAGTACACTTGGCTTGTTGCATATTGGTGCACGGATTGCACGGGTTGTGGTTTTAGATTGTATTGATGTGGCATGTCACTGGAGTAGTTGTGATGGATGAAATGAGGTCATCGGACCTATAATGGGTGCTATCAGATCTGATTGCGGTATATTTGAGAGGATATTGATGCTGATCGGCTTAGAAATTTTTGCTATAGTTCCTATCGAAGGGGAGGGAGTTCCACCACTTGTTGATGCAATGAATGGTTATGGGTTCCTGCATGTTTCTTTCATCATTGGCAGTATATGAAGGTGTTTGAACGGGTCTCTGTTTGATAATAGGTTTATTACCGGAATTGGGTTTTTCTTAGCAGCCATTGTGATCATAAATTATCGCTACTAATGTTTGAGTTATGTGAGATATCATGTGATTTCATCTTGAGTTATGGCTCTGGTTGGGTACAGATTGATCAGACTTATACGGTATAGGATAGGGTGACGTGGGATCACTCCCGGGTATGTGCATGGTAAGATTACACGGCGATTTTGATGGTTTTTGGAACAACTCTGGGCACGTTCGAGGACGAACGTATGTTTAAGTGGGGGAGGATGCAACGATCCGACCGGTCGTTTTGAGCATTTGCATTTCTCTCGGTGGTTTGCGGGCATGGGCAGTCCCGTATGATGTATTATGACTTATGTGAGTCATCGATTTTGATTTTCAGGTTATTTGGGATTGATATGGGGAAATGATATTCAACTAGGAGCTTTAAATATGAAAGGTTTGACCAAAATTTTGACTATTGAGTAATCGATCTTGGATTTGAATTCGTACGGTTCCGTTAGCTCCGTTAGGTAATTTTGGACTTAAGAGTGCGTCCGGAATGTGATTTGGAGGTTCGTGGTAGAATTAGGCTTGAATTGGCAAAATTGAAAATTTGGCGATTTTCGGTCGGTAGTGGAAAATTTGATATCGGGCTCGGAATGGAATTCCGGAAGTTGGAGTAGGTTTGTAGTGTCATTTGTGACGTGTGTGCAAAATTTGAGGTCATTCGGGTGTGGTTTGGTTGGTTTCGGCATCGGATGCTGAATTTGGAAATTTAGAAGTTCTTAGACTTGAATCCGAGGGTAATTTGGTGTTTCGATGTTGTTTTGAGTGATTCGAAGTTTCGACTAAGAAATTTGGAGATGAATTAAAAACGAAAGTTGTAGCCCTTCGTGTCTAGTTTCCATAAAGGTAAAGAAGTCATCATTTGGACATCTGTAGAGAAAGGTTTGGCCAAAATACTAAAGCCTGTCACTATAGCCACCAGAAGCACGAACAAAGCTACTTTTTCGCGACCGTGGGGGTTGGATTTTCGCGGCCGCGCCTGGATTTTCGCAGTCAGCGTAGTGGAGATCAGAGAGTGCACTATATAAACGGGATTTAGGGCATTATTTCACATTTTGGACCTAGGGAGCTCGGTTTGTGGCGATTTTTCGAGTGTTTTTCAAGAAATTCATCGGGATAAGTGATTCTAACTCGGATTTGGTTAATGTACATGAATATATCACTGATTCTATCATTTGATTATTACTTTGGGGTGGAAAATTGGAAAAAATAGTAGAAACTTCATAAAATGGGTTTTGAGAGTTGAATGTCGATTCGAAGTCGGATTTTGACAAATTTGGTATGGTTGGACTCGTGAGTTAATGGGTTTTTTAGTTTTGTAAATTTTATCGAATTTCGAGACGTGGGCTCGGGGGTCGGGTTTGAGCCAATTTCGGGATTTTGGTCTAATTTGATAATTTTTCTTGTGGAATTCATTCCATTAGTGTATATTGATGGTATTGTACTGATTGTGAATAGATTCGGAGCATTTGGAGGCCGAGTCGAGAGGCAAAAGCATCGCGGGGTAGAGATTTGACTGATTTGAGGTAAGTAACGATTGTAAATCTAGTCCTGAGGGTATGAAACCCCGAATTTTTGCATCATTCTACTATTTTTAAGTGACGCACATGCTAGGTGACGGGCGTGTGGGCATGCACTGTTGGAGATTATGACTTGATCCATCCCGTAGCAACTATAAAGTTGCATATTTTGTTGAAACTATATGATACTTATATGTTTAAAAAGAGTTTCTGTAAATTGGGCCGAATGCCATGTTTGGGCCTTGTGCTAGTGCTGTTTGGACCCTTATGGGCCTTTTCTTATTATCCTCTCACTGTTTTCGATTGAAAATCTATACTCAATCATGGTTATACCTGTTTACAACATAACTCAGTTTTATTACTCGATTTTGATACATATAAATATTATTTTGGGCTGAGCACCATGCTTTTACTGAAATGCCCGAGTGGCTTGAGAGGTTTATGACTGAGTGAGGTCGAGGACCTGATTTGTGAGGATATTTATGGAATCGAGATGCACGCCGCAGCATGTTGCATATTTATGGAATCGGGCTGCACGCCGCAGCATGTTGCATATTTACGGGATCGGGCTGTACACCGCAGCATGTTTGATATAGGCCGAGGGCGTGAGTGATTTATGCCATGATTTGGCTTGATATAGCGCTTGGGTTGAAGGAGCCCCTTCGGAGTCTGTACACACCCCCAGTGAGCGCAGATACCTACTGAGTGCGAGTGCCGAGTGCTTAGTGACTGGGAGGCATGAGTGATTGTGAGGTATGCCCGAGCGGCAAGAGTGATTGTAAGGTTTGCCCGAGTGGCAAAGAGTGATTGTGAGGTATGCCCGAGTAGCACGAGTGACTGTGAGGTTTGTCCGAGGGGCTGTATATGAGTGATGTTTTGCCCGAGGAGCTGTTTATGATTTCATCGTTTTTGCTCACCTTTGCATCTTTAAATGATTTTTACTGGAACTGGGTTTAAACGAGATATTTTGATTCAAATCCTGATTTTAAAAGTATGTGGTATTTTACTGAGATTTTTTGATATGAACGCTATATGCTTTATTGCTCGTCACTACTGCTTAGTCTTTATTTATTGTTATTACTTACTGAGTTGGCGTACTCACGTTACTCTCTGCACCTTGTGTGCAGATCTAGGTGTAGCTGGACACGGTAGCGGTTGTTGAGTATTCTGGTTGCAGATTTTCTCGGGGATAGCAAGGTAGCTGCTTGGCGACCGCAGCCCCTACTCTTCTCCCTCGTATCTTCTTCTAGTTATATTTAGCTATTTTCGAGGCTGAGTTAGCCTAGATATTGTTAGACAGATTGTAGTAGATGCTCATGAATAGTGACACCCCGATATCGGACTTTTCTTTTCCGCGCTTTTGTTTTCTTTGATTTGAACTCCTTAATGAAGGTTTTATGTTAAATAGCATTGGAATTATATTTGAAATGAAAATATCGGTTTGTTTGGAAATGAGTTGGCTTGCCTAATTCCATGATAGGCGCCATCACGACAGGTTAGGTTTTTGGGTCGTGACATCAACCCTGTGGTCAAACTTCCCAAAAATTTAACTTTCGGCATTTCAAGCCTAATTCCACTACGGACCTCAAAAAAAAATTCGGACATGCTCCTAAGTCCAAAATCATCATACGGAGCTATTGGAATCATCAGAATTAAATTCCGAAATCGTTTACACATAAGCCAATATCCGGTCAACTTTTCTAACTTAAGCTTCAAACATGAAAATTCATTCTTCCAAGCTAACTCCGAAATACTTTAAAACCAAAACCGACAATTCACACAAGTCATAATACCTCTTAGGAAGTTATTCAAGACTTCAAATAGTTGAAAGGAATATAAATACTCAAAACGACCGGTCGGGTCGTTACACATGCTATAAGGCTTGACTAAGGAAAAAATCTCTTTTTTTCTCATGAGTCAAACATGTGGAATTAATATGTTTTTATTTTTTTGGGTGGCACTGAGAATTGAACTCAAACTTTCTGTCTCTATAATGTCATATTGAAATATATTACCATATCATTTAAAAGTAAACTTTAAGAGAGAACACACTTATGTCTTCACATTCTCAATTAATGAAGACTAGTCAAGTAACCCTTGTAAACGATTGGAATAAGAAGTGAGGACGGGCTTGTTTTAAGCTTAGCTTAGATGTGAGGATTTTTTGTTTTATATTTTCTCTCCTTTCATATCCTAATTAACTAGTATTAGAAGAGCTGCAATGTGCGGTTAATATTAACGGAAACTAATTATATATAGAAATTGTTATCTTGCTTGTTTGAACGAATTAAAATATAGTTGTTTCAATAAATTAAATTGCATTTGTCATTTTAATTCTCACCATAATGTACCAAAGAACCAAAAATTTATGAAAATAAAGAAAACAAATCATGTGGTCAGCGAAGAACATTTGTATGAAACAAAAACATTATAACTATATATTTGTGATACAAACATCTTGAATAATATGATTTAGAATAAATAATGATACATAATAAATGAAGATAAAATAAATATAATATTTTCGTAAATTATATATTGTTCACTTTATTGTTAGGTTTCTATACATGTTTAGTAGTGATAAACCTTAAAATATTTTAAAGTTTCATAAAATATTCAATCCAAATAATTACTGTACATGTAATTTTTATTTCAATTCTTGGATTTAGGACACTTTACTTAATACAATTCAGAAAAGGATCATCATATATATGGCTTTCATAAAAATTCTCGTAGAACTGATAATTAAGTTTTTATTCTTACATGTCAGATCATGAATTAGTAACTGCTTCCAATAATAAAGCTATAATATTGCTTAAAGAGCCTAACATAGCTAAATTAAGAGATAATTGAGCATGATAAGCATCTACGCCTATTCATACTCATTTCAACTTCATCCATTTAACAATTAGAAGTTTCATAAGAAATAAAAAAAAAATCTATTTCCATGGTCAAGTCAATAAAGTCATGAAATTCTTCGTTATTTTTATTTATTTAAAGAAAATGGATTTATCTGAACCAATACAATATTTTCTTTTAGTCATTCTAGGATCGAATTTATATTAGGGGTTCAAGGAGTGATATTACTTCCCTATCCAATTTATTCAGCCCTTTTTTGGTAGAACAACAGATATGAAGAGAAACCCCGCCAAGCACCTCCACCGTCCGTTTGCAATCCCTATCTAACGCCTGCACTTCTCCTTGATACTGCAATTGATGTCGCAACTACAATTTTTTCCACTGGCTCTACATCCAACCGGATCCCTTACTGCTTCTAAAATTCCCCGATCTTGGTCTTAGGCACCCTTATAAAAAGGCACATTTATCAAGGACATCTCCTATAAAATTAGGAAGTTTCATTCCGTGAACTATGCATTTATACATGGTATATACATATACCATGTGATGATCCAAAAAAAGGAGTAGTATAAAAACAAGGATTCATGGAAGAAAATGTACCCTGGAATAGAAAACTTAGGGCCGCTAGCAAAATGTATAAATGGAGTTTGTTTTAAAGTGCGTCTTTTTATTTTGGTTGCTCAATTATGATGCCAACCCTAAGATATTCCAACTAGTCTATCATGGTTTTCTTGGTGCATGCAAAGTGCTAACGAAGGTAGTGCCTATTTATCAAAGTCGAATAACATAAGACTTATATTCAAAAGAATGTTTAATTAATGTGGTATTTCTCTATATAACAGAGTCAATCATGATATTTTTGAACTTTTTAATAATAGCAATAACCGCTCCAAGGATTTTCCTCAAATATAACCACTTCATTTCAGCCAATTACAGACCAAGTTGCCTTTTGATCAAAGCCGGTTATAAATTATTTATTTTTCCCCGTTTACTTTTTTCTAAATAAAGTGAATATTAAAGTGCTATTATTGCATTACCTATATAATATGGGTATTGCTTGTTTTCATGTAGGAATTAGGATTTTTTATTTAATATTATTTTTTAGTTATGTGAAGGGAAGGATTCTCCGTTCATATCCTAATACCTACATATGATGTCGATCCTTCACCCCAAAAAAAGGGTTTCTGAGAAGAAAACTATCGAAAAGTAATAATATAATGTTAGTAATAACTTCTTTCAATTAAGGAAACAAACGGTAATACATTCTTTGAACTAGGGCAAATACACCACACTTTCGCAGACAAACTATCTAATAAGAGATCACTAATGAAGATCAAATAGCATTACACATAATCACAACCACTTACATATAACATTTGTAGACAACAACTTCGTCGACCAAGAAAATGATCTTAGTTATTGCTTTGTTCCTAGATAATAATATTAATTAATGGCAACCTTTGAAATGGGTTTTTTTTTAATTTTAATTAGGCATGTAAGGCTTGAGGAGTTGAATGAGAGAGCCTTTAAGGTGGAGTGACATGACTTCATTAGTAGAACCAACCAATTTTCCCCCAATGAAAACTGCCGGCACAGAAGCATTGCAACCCATCCTCAGTAATGCCTTTTCCATTTCCTTTCCCTCTGGATCATGATCTATTTCATGAACATATGGACTTACTCCAAGCTGATCTTGGAATAAGATTGTCACTGCATAGCACAAGCAACATGTACTCTTACTGAAGATTACTACTCCGTGTTCTGTTGCCAATCTTCGTACTTTGTCCATTGATGACTCGAACTCTCAACCTGATATGATCGTACGTTAACGAGTACAAGAAGCAACTAGCTAGCAAGAAAGAGCTGGAGAAATAAAAGGGTTTATTTATTTTCCAAACTCAGAGCTAGCTGGTTGCTACTTGCTTGAAATGGGGGTGATTATGGTGAGTCTATTTATAAATAAAGAAAAGATACGGTAATAAGCCTAGACCAGAAAAAGAACATTCAAAAGATTGTGAGCTTTATTTAGATGCTCTCAAAAACTGGACTGCAATTGAGCAAAAGTAACTTTTTGAAAAATTGATACTACAATTTCGTTCCACAAAATGAGCAAGTTGGACGATACATATATTCTATGTGGTCATGTACGTTTTTCGAATAAGATATTTGGTGGGGGCAAAGGCTACTGTTATTTCATGAATAAAGTTTATTAATTTATTATAAGTTTGCAAGTGATCCATGTTTACGTGAGGGTGTGATTCTTTTGTTTAACAAACACGCGAATATAATATATGATGGTGAAATTTGAATTTTGCGCCAATGTGTGCTCTAATACTATATTAAATGGTATGGCACTTCATCTAACTATTAGATAGTAATACGAATTATTGGTTTATTCTAGATCTCAACTAAATCAATAAACTAATTGATTATAGTTTGCATTATAAGTGATTAGTGTATATACAACGTGTGGACGAACTACTCGCCATTATCAAGGATTTTAATGAAGATACCGCAAAGACGGTCAATATATCCTTAGATTCTGCACCATATATCTCTGATGATTATATTCTTGCTGGATAGACGGAAAAGCTGTCCGTTGCTTTGATTGTTCGTGTCGTGCCCACATGCAACTTGTGCAAAGCTTTCTCCAACGTACTTGATCAACTGATAGTAAGTGTTTTTCATTCGATCTTTCGTATCCGCATTTGATCCGATTAAATTCGGAATAGCACCTGAAAGTCATTCCACATTTGGGGATCTGTCACGATCCAAAATCCACTGTAGGTCGTGATGACGCCTAATGCCGCCGTCAGACAAGTCAACGGTGATTAATCAACTTAGTTACTCATTTTATTATTTTTGAAATCGTGAATCTCATTAAATAAGTAGAGTAAAATCTGGCACTCGTAGAAAATCCGTGATTTTATTTTTCAATTTCCGTATAAAATATAAATTACAAGGTGAAATGATAATGATTATGTGGACTACAATAATGAACATCCAGTAAGAACTCCAAAAATCTGGTGTCACAAGTGCATGAGCATCTACTAAGGAGTGCAATAATAATACAATATTTATATGGAATACAAGTTAGACAGGAGAATATAAATAACTTTGATGGAGATTTTGTATAGTGCAGATCGTAACATGGAATGCAACTCACTGTAAAGTCCCCGCGACAGCCGCGCCCTTTGCGCCCAAAAGACCACCAGACATATATACGCACAATAAATGCAGCAAGTATAGCATGAGTACGTAAATCAACGCGTACCCAGTAAGTATCTAGCTTAACCCTGGAGAAGTAGTGACGAGGGGTCGACGCCGACACTTACTAGATGTCCAATAAAGCAGTATGCTAAATCCTAAACAGATATGAAGTACAACAGTAATAGTAGGATGAAACGATAACTAACATAATCTTTCAAAATCTCTTTTAGCGATATAAACTTCTCAATCTCGTATCCTATCTCAACAGCTCGGGAAATATCAAGTACCAATATCAAATAAATAAGAAATACTATATAAAATGCAAGACATCAGTGGAAGAAAAATCTCGTGAATATTCGGACTGCTAGCGATATAACGCACGATTATGCCGAGGTCGTACGACCCGATCTTATAAGAAATATGATACTGCCGAGGCGAACGGCCCGATCCCATAATAACGTGTACACTGCCGAGGGTCGAGCGGCACGAACCATAGATGTATCTATTATACTGCCGAGGCGAACGGCCCGCTCCCATAAGAGTGTGTTGCAAAATCCTGCCGAGGCGAACAGCCCGATCCCATTAGAATAAGAAGCTTTAACGGGTCCTTGACCCCACTCACGAATATACGTGTGAGTTATGAGATTTAAGAAAAACTTTGCAATGAGTACGCACAACGCGGAGAAATTCATAAGGGAAGCACAAATTATTCACCGGATTATCAAATAGCTCGTCACATCTCTACAATAGCGAATCTATCACTCTATGCAAGTCTAGTCTCAAGTCGTAACATGAAATAAAGGAATTAAACGAGCAAATGTGACTCAAATAGTACAATTATAGCATAGCGTGAACCTAAGTCTATCCGGACATAATCAGGAATTCTAGCCTATGCACAAACATTCATTACCTCATACGTCTGTAGCTCCCACAACATATAGCACATAAGAATATAATACCTACGGGGTAAATTCTCCTTCACAAGGTTAGACATGAGACTTACCTCGCTCCGAAGTTCCATAACCGACTCCAACGCCACTCTAACACTTCAAACCGATGCCCGTCATTCCAAAACCAGTCAAATAATATGCAAGCCAATAAAAATATTCTCTAATACTCGTAATAAATCAATTTATAACAATTCTCAACTCCGCTCGAAACGTCAATAAAGTCAACCCCCGGGTCCACGTGCCCCGAAACCCAATAAAACTCACAAAATTCGATAACCCATTCAATTACGAGTCTAACCATACCAGTTTTACTCAAATCCGACTCCGAATCGACGTTCAAAACTCAAAAATTCACTCTATGAAACTTTAGACAAACACCCCCCAATGTTCGCGAACGAGATACAATGTTCGCGATGCGATGTACACTGTTGTAGCCAAAAACCATCAATTAAAATGGCCTAGAAATGATCTGAAACCACCCCGAAACTCACCCGAGCCCCTCGAGACCCTGTCCGAACATACCAACAAGTCTCAATACCTTATACAAACTTATCTAAAGGCTCTAAATGCCACAAATAACATAAAAATAATGAATCGACGATAAAAATCTTTCTTTCAACTTTCAATACTTCTAAACTTCGACGAACTCATCTGAATCATATCACAATATTCCGGAATGACGCCAAACTTTACGCACAAGTCACAAATCACGATATAAACCTATTTCGAGGCTCGGAACCCCAAACGGACATTGATATCACCAAAGTCCACCTCAAACCAAACTTAGAAAATTCTAAAACCTTCAAAATGCCACCTTTCCACAATAAGCGCCAAAATGCTCCCGGGTGACCCGATACTCAACCCGAACAAACGCCCAAGTCACACTTTTTTGGATTCTTATGTTTAATCCAGGAGCATACAATTGCCAACTGTAAACAATCACATGAATTGTTCAACCCATCTGAATGAAATGCAGGAATATACCCTAGACAATGGAAGAAGTCTTGCACTGTGTGTTGTGTATGTCTCAGGCGACGGCGGGTCCCATTCCTTATCCTAATGAAGCAGCTGAAAAAAAGGAATGTAGAGAAGAATATCCGTATAATAAAGCTTTCGGTAAGAAAAAGTCACTCAGTGAATCGGTGGATCACACACTTGGAGACAGGGACAGGGGCATGCCTGACTCTTTAGAAAGTATACAAGTGTTGAAAGAGTGAAGTCTGGGGACAACGGTAAACGTGAGGAATGGCACCTCCGCCCTACTAAAGAAGTTCGCAAGCAAGGGACATGCCGAACACCTACCTTTCCAACTAAGTCCAAGGCGAGGACCCGTTAATTGACGATGCGTTCCGTCGTCAGCAAGCGGTGGCCGACAATCATCATACGAACCTATTGGAACCTTCAAATCCTGATTCCGAGGTCGTTTACTCAAAAGTCAAGCGTTAGTCAATTCTTCCAACTTAAAACTTCTGAAATTATAATTTTTCATTCGAATCAACTCTGAA
This sequence comes from Nicotiana tabacum, assembly GCF_000715075.1. Classification (NCBI taxonomy): domain Eukaryota; kingdom Viridiplantae; phylum Streptophyta; class Magnoliopsida; order Solanales; family Solanaceae; genus Nicotiana; species Nicotiana tabacum. The sequence goes on from NC_134098.1 coordinate 62,968,150, forward strand.
CTTCCCGAAATTCGATTCCGACTACGCGTACAAGTCATAAAACATGAAGTGAAGCTACCCAAGGACTCAAACCGCCGAGCGAAGCGCTAGAGCTCAAAACGACCGGTCAAGTCGTTACATTCTCCCCTACTTAAACATACGTTCGTCCTCGAACGTGCCAAGAACTGTTCCAGAGTTGTCCAAAATAACTGTTTAACACCTCGTGCACCTGCCTGTGCCACCACACCCATGTGAGCATATTAGCTCGAGCCATACTGAAGATCTTCCCTATAACCTTAGCTAACAAGCCTTAGAACCAAATTTTAACATCGAGAATTCTCCATGAGACTCGATTATAACATACGAACACCATAGCAATTACTACACACTATACCAAAACATGATCATGCACCTCTGCTGAAATCGCACCACGCACCATATAATTCACATGCCCATAATAACATTTTTCGACCACAATAACTGCAATTTCACGAATCCAATGCCCGCAATACGCCTCATAACAAATGTAAGCCCTGTTCCATCTCTCGCAATACCGCCACGATGAAAGAGGTGTGTAGAAATTCATAACTACCTACCAAAATGATAATTCATAGAGTCTCTTCACCTGACAAGAACCATTACCTCATTCTGAACTGAATAACGATATTTTCTATTTAATATACCCTACTTAAATCCGATCGCACCGATATCAGGTCCAATAACCTCGTCTCACCCCATACAAGCTGCTCGGGCAATAAGCCACCTCTAATATCGTCTAAAATCTCATACAGCGCCAACAAGCTATAATTCGAATATGACTCATAAGGAAGAACGAACTCCGATAAAGAACTACCTAGCTGCATAACAAATAAAACAGCCGAAAAGATACTAAGAACCTTTCTCAAAGAATGAGAAACAAAATACACAGAAATAAGTATAGGGAACCGTACTCAACATCTCACTGTTGCGGCGTGCAACCCGATTCATACATGATACCGTTGCGATGTGCAACCCGATCCAAACAACATACATGTGGCAGCGTGCCACCCGATCCAAATAGTATACCTATGGCGGCGTGCCACCCAATCCACACAACAACCAACAAGAAAACACCCATTATTCGTAATGCTTATACTTACGAAATGCCCGAATATCGACCACAAACATGCAAAGTGCATAATACAACCCTGGGGAGACGGATAGCGCCATACACTACGAAACCCAAGCACGACTAAGGTGAAATAAATGACCTGCATCTCGTGAGCCATCCAACTCATATAACACCACAAGCTACATGGGATTACAACACACATGCGAATAATCAAGTCATCCCACAAACCACCTGGCATAATAGAGTATTACATGGAATAGCTGGCGACGGGAATAACATCCAATACCCGAAGACTCCTCCGTAAGCAATGTTATGTCGAATGAACACATATGACTTGACGTAGAGCACACATTCACATTAGACCCACCAATGGACCTCAAGCCGAATTTGATCATACCATACTGAGCCAAAACTTTCCAAGGATCCACAATGGCCCTATTTATGACACACACGAGTAGCTGTCCAATCTGGAACAAACCCCCACAGTCCACAACCAAGGAATAGAGCATCTTCCAGGCATAAACTCTCATTGGCGAGAGTACCAAAATCTCCATACCTGATTTTAATCTCTAATCGAATGACTAACACGTCACCTTTATACGATCTTCTCGTGGGATATACCCCCACAACATTCTGCACCAGGTAGCATAGTCTGCACATCCACACCTCCAACCATACAAATTCTGTAGTGCAAATCAAGAATCCGCAAATTAATACACAATGCCTCTTCCACAGAATACCATTCTTAGGCGACACTGAGATAATGCCAACTTACTCTGAACACCTGAATTCTCCCATGCCCATCCGAGCTTGTGAAATTTTCGTCAACACCAAGCCGCAACCTTGATCCTCAACTTCCAATTCCCATGCCGCTCACTACACCTATCATGCCGCTACGTGAGAGTACAAGAATTCATCATAACCCCTGAACTACTCGTAGAATAAACACTTCATTGGCTAGAAACCTTTCACTTAACTCATTTTAGAAGAACTATTGCAACACACAATTGAATCCTCATAACCGCAAAAAATACAAACCTCAAGTCGTGGTCTAAATCGTCATAACTCTTCCGGGATCCATTTACATATAACAAGGCCATTAGAATCAAATACCTCCCAAATCAAGCAAGTTATGGTGGTTGTCGAGCCCGTACGTACAACCACTTGTATAACGTACGCGCTGAAGAATTTGATCATTGCCATAATCATGCTGATTCAAACCATTACTAACCGACCCCACTTCCTTCAATTAACTCTTGACTTGCCTTAGAAATAATAATAGCTCCGTTCGAAAACATAACGAAACTCAACAACACTCCTCTCGAGTGACCCAATTCACGAGACCACATCGTCTCAATACCCATAAACCATCTCATACCCTTCTCATGCGCATAATAGCATCTTAAACTAGTACACCCATTCTGAAAGACCTTTCGCGAATCCGAAACTGTTTCTCCCATTTTTCCAATACTGCCCCGCAGACCCGATGATAACATAGAAAATTCCCCAAGTATTCTTCACACTCTGCTACAAAATCCTGGTCCCCAGCCACATAATGAACCCATTAGAACCACTGTTGAGAGTCACCCACTCTGACTTGGTCTCGAATATAAGACAAACTCTAGTGCGTTGTCGACACATGAACACTCCCAAAGAAGCAAATGGATGAATTATTTTCCTTGTACATCACATCCATAAGAAGCATAAACTCTCAGTCTTTCCAAAACCTGCGCATAAATCGATAAAGTGAAATATAGCACACATTCATCAAGTCCTTTGTTCGAATTACCCCTGATGTTTTCTTTTCTTAGTCATAAAAAAATCCACCAATGCACTGATAACCAGAAGCTGCACAAGCAGACAACCACACGATCCAATCGTAGACGATGGGCTCCCCCACTCAGCTTTAAGCTACAACACACAAATCTAAAACCCAAAAAGATTTCTCCTTCTCAATCACCATGATCTCGCACCGTTAACCCTCCAAATTCTCGAAACCTCTTGTTAAACTTTTCATAAAGCCTCCCGAATTATCAGCCACAATTGCCTATTCAGCCTCCTACTGGATAGTAAGTAGAACTCCTTGTAGAAGCTTCATCAGAAATCACGCAATTGCTGACCTACTCACAGGAGATAGCCCACCTATGAAATTCCATACTGACGTATTCCAACGATGCTGCACTGGGTACAACTATCATGAAATTAGTAAACCCTCCTGAGACCATGCTCGTCCACCAGCTGTAAGAGTCTATTCATTCCCCACTGACATCAACCGAAAGTCCGACAATACATTCCAAACTCGAAGTCACGTCACATCCCATAACGATAATCAAGCTTTTACACACCTAAACACTTCAAGCAAACTTCTCTCCGTCATGTTCAACCTTTCTCAGCACAGTGGCCACCATTCCAAATAAAATCCGTAGACCCAGTCACTGCCCACTATAATTCCCAAATCGCTCTAAACTCTTCTCAAGGCATGTGGCTTTCCTACCACAGAATCCGTATGCTACTCTACCACTCCCACTTCGGTTAAACCATCTCCTTAAGCAACTTCTCGACCTCTGCTGTTCATAATTGACCCGCTAGCGATTCAATCACCGCGAGACATCTCCCACCATGTCCTTCCTCATCCTTTACTATCCAAAATACTGCCTCAAATCATAATTCATATTTGTAGCACCCGAACGGTTAAATTGACACAAACTTTGAGACTGCTTAATGATCATCCCTCTCGAGCCATCAACGTTAGAAACATTGATTCGACTCTGAAGCCGCCTTGCACCACTATGTCGGGTAATCGCTGCTCAAGCACCATTCCACAACAACACCACATGATAACAACGCACGAACATCATAACAATCTGCGCACAACCTTAAAACCATAGGCAATACTGATACAGGGCTGAAACGACATAACACCCTTTCACAAGGCGATGATAATAGCCTGCCCGAATATGCAAGGAGAAACATCATGCACTATGTCTGCAGTACCATTACAACTCCTCGATGTCCAATTGACACGAGCGCTCAACATCATATAAGAATGATTAGGAAGGGAATGAAGGCATAAGCTTCAATGAAAATCAAATCGCACGATGAGGAATCAAGAGGGAAAGTGGTCCTAATAGCCCTGTAGCCTCTCGAAGATAAGTATAGACGTCTCTGTACTGATCCACAAGAGTCTACTAGACTTGCTCATGACTCGTGAGACCCAAGTGAACCTAGAGCTCTGATACCAGGCTATCACGACCCAAAATCCACTATAAGTCATGATGGCGCCTAATGCCGCCATCAGACAAGCCAACGGTGGTTAATCAACTTAGTTACTCATTTTATTATTTTCGAAATCATGAATCCCATTAAGTAAGTAGAGTAAAATCTGGCACTCGTAGAAAACCCATGATTTTATTTTCCAATTTTCGTATAAAATATAAATTACAAGGTGAAATGATAATGATTACGTGGACTATAAAAATAAACATCCAGTAGGAACCCCCAAAACCTGGTGTCACAAGTGTATGAGCATCTACTAAGGAGTGCAATAATAATACAATATTTATTTGGAATACAAGTTAGACAGGAGAATATAAATAACTCTGATGGAGACTCTATATGCTGCAAATTCCCATATTTTCGTGTGTTATAGCCCACGCCTTCTGAGTGGGTCCGGGACCCCGGACCCTGATTGCTTAAAATTATCCTCGCTACAACCGCGCCCTTGCGCCCAAAAGACCATCACACATATATATACCTCCACAATAATTGCAGCAAGTGTAGCATGAGTACATAAATCAACGCATACCCAGTAAATATCTAGCCTAACCCCGGAGAAGTAGTCACGAGGGGTTGACGCCGACACTTACTAGAGGTCCAATAAAGCAGTATGCTAAATCCTAAACAGATATGAAGCACAACAGTAATAGTAGGATGAAACGGTAACCATCATAATCTTTCAAAATTTCTTTTAACGATATAAACTTCTCAATCTCGTATTCTATCTCAACAACTCAGAAAATATCAAGTGCCAATATCAAATGAATAAGAAACACCATATAAAATACAAGGCATCAATGGAAGGAAAATCTCGTGAATATTTGGACTGCTAGCGATATAACGCACGATTATGCCGATGTCATACGGCCCGATCCCATAAGGTGTACACTACCGAGAGTCAAAAGGCACAAACCATAGATGCATCTATTATACTGTCGAGGCATTCAGCCCGCTCCACTAGAAACGAAGAAACTTATACTGCCGAGGTGAACAACCCGCTCCCATAAGAGAGTGGCGCAAAATCCTGCCGAGGCGAACGACCCGATCCCGTTAGAATAAGAAGCTTTAACGGGTCCTTTACCCCACTCACGAATATACGTGTGAGTTATGAGATTTAAGGAAAACTTTGCAATGAGTACGCACAACGCGGAGAAATTCATAACACGAAATAAAGGAATTAAACGAGCAAAAGATTACTCAAATAGTACAATTATAGCATGGTGTGAACCTAAGTCTACCCGGACATAATCAGGAATTCTAGTATACAAACGGACACTCATCACCTCATACGTGTGTAGCTCCCACAACATGTAGCACATAAGAATATAACACCTATGGGGTAAATTCCCCCTCGCAGGGATAGACAGGAGACTTACCTCGCTCCGAAGTTTCATTACCAATTCCAATGCCACTCTAACATCTCAAACTGATGCCCGTCGCTCCAAAACTAATCAAACAATGTGCAAACCAATAAAAATATACTAAAATACTCGTAATAAATCAATTTATAATAATTCCCAATTCCGCTCAAAAAGTTAGTAACGTCAACCTCCGGGATCACGTTTCCAGAACCCGACAAAACTCACAAAATTTGGTAACCCATTCAATTACGAGTCCAACCATAGTAGTTTCACTCAAATCCAACTCCGAATTGACGTTCAAAACTCAAAAATTCACTTTATAAAACTTTAGACAAAAATCCCCAATTTCTCTTTTTAAATCGTCAACCAAAGTCAAAAAACGAGGATAGATTCATGAAATATAATCAAAACTGAGTAGAGAACAATTACCCCAATCCATATAGCGAAAATGGCTTCCAAACATCACTTTAATCCGAGCTCCATAGCTCCAAATATGATAAAATGGCCGAAACTCCCGAAATAGAGTACTTTATAATAACTGGCCAATCGCGGAAAATGCTTAACGATCGCTAAGCACAACTTTTCTCCACTCAAAATTGCCCTTCGCGATCGCGAAAAACCAATCGCGATCGCGAAGAACAAGATGTTCAACTCCTCCAAATAGCCTCTAGTATAATAGTCATAACGTTTTGTACAAAACTCCATATGACAAATAGTTTGACTTTTGGAAAACTAGATACCAAGAGCTACAACTTTTATTTTTAGATCATCTCCAAATTCCTTATAGATTTCAAGATATGAGCTTTCAAAGTCAGCCTTGTTCAGCAGAAATTTCTTCTTCGCGGATGCGAATTTTCCTCCGCGAATGCGATGCACAGACCCCTTTTGGTCTTCGCAAATGCGATCTAATGTCCGAGATCATTATTGTAATCACCCAACCGGTCATTTTAACTTTTAGAAACCCGTTCCCTAAAATAAAACTCCCCGAATATGCTTTTATTAATTTATGACTTGCGGGGATGGTTGGTTCGGGATTTGGAAGTGTGTGGGTTGAAATCGGAACACTTGGTTCCTTAAGTTAGCTTTAAATAGACAAGCTTGACTTCGGTCAACATTTTGAGAAAATGACCCCGGAATCGGGATTTAATGGTTCCAATAGGTTCGTATGATGATTTTGGACTTCGGCATTTATCCGAATCGGATTTTGGATAACCCGGGAGCGTTTTGACGGTTAAATAGTAAAAATGAACTATTTGAAGGTTTAAAATTTTTTAAATTTGGTTTGGAGTAGGATTTTGAGTAATTGAGGTCCGTTTTTAATTTCGAGTTTGGGAATAGTTCCGTATAGTGATTTAAGACTTGCACGCAAAATTTTGTATCATTCCGAGTAGTTTAAGTATATTTCGGCACATTGGAAGTAAATTGAAGAACTTGAAGTTCTTAAGTTTGATTCAATTTGGTTTCGGGTATGATTCTTAGATTTGATGTTGTTTTACACGTTTCGTGGGTTCGAGTGAGTCCGTTTTATGATTTCAGACCTGTTGGAATGTTCGGGCAGGGCTCCTGGGGCCCCGAGTTTTAACCGGACGAGGCTCGGATCAATTTTGGAATTTTGAAGAAGAGTTGAAGCTTCCAGCTTCTGGTATGAGAGCACCTGCGCATGGTCAGCCGCAGGTGCGAGCCACTAGCCGCAGGTGCGAAGGGGAGGATCTGCCCGGCCATCGCAGATGCGAAGAATTGGGCGCACAAGTGGACGCGCAGGTGCGGTCCTTTGGGTGCAGGTGCGGAGCCAGTCCAAGAGGAAAAATCTCGCACGTGCAAAAGCCGCAGGTACGAACACGTTCCGCAGGTGCAAAAAATCTGTTTGGGCAGAACCTTAAAATGGACGAATCTCCGTCCATTTTTGTTCATTTTTCCTTCATGTTTGCGCGATTTCAGAGCTCTTTGTGAGGACTTTTCAACTAACAACTTTGAGGTAAGTTAACTCTACACCCTTGAGTTAAATACATAGATTATGGGTAGATTATAACTAGTAAATCTTAGAAATCAAGGGTCTAGGTGAAAAACCTAGATTTTTATAAAAATGAGATTTTAACCACGAAAATGATTATGGAATTGGATAGAAATTATATATTTGAGTTCTTGAGATTATGGGTAACGTTTTGATCCGAAAATTTCCAGAATCCGTACACGTGGTCCCGGGATGAATTTTAGGAATTTTACCATTTTGGATAGGATAATTTATTTAATAGATAAATTTCGAATTGTTGAACATATATTAATTATTTTATATAACTGTTGGATAGTTTCGGATTTTTCGGCATTGAATCGAAAATTTTATGCGACGCAATAATCGAAAAGTGGACTTTGAGACGAGGTAAATCTCTTGTCTAATCTTGTGAGGGGGAAATTACCCCATAGGAATTAAATTGAATAATTCTTGCTAATTATTGTTGCTAATTGCGGGGGCTACGTACGCACGAGATGACTAGAGTCCGTGCATAGATACTATAAATGCTAAAGTCCAGGTAGTTTAAGACTCAAAGCATGAATTACTTGTGTAAATTGTATTCCCTGATTATTTAATATTAAATTGATATATATGAATATATTGTGAATTGTTAGATAAAGATATTAAAGGATGAAAATCTCATATGCTTGATTTTTTGTTTAAATTAATTAATTGTTAAAAGAAATTATTCTTCCTCCCAAATTTATCTTATAATAAATATACTCTCCTTCCGGAGGTACATATAAAAATGTCCTCCTTTCTTGTGGAGCGGACCGAACGCCTCGGCAGGAGAGATGCATCTATGGATCAAGCCGAACGTCCCCCGGCAGTGTACACGACACTCTGGATTGGGTCGTACGTCCTCGGCAGAAATCGTGCTTAATAATAATAATTACGCGATACCTTAATAGTTTATTTTAGCTTGCGAAGCTAATTGATAATTTAAAAAATTCTTGAAATTTAATGAATTATTATTCTTACTTGTTAAAGAATTAATTGTTATTCCTATAAATGACAATTAATTCTGGATAACCCGGGAGCGTTTTTGACGCTTAAATAGTAAAAATCAACTATTTGAAGGTTTAAAATTTTTTAAATTTGGTTTGGAGTAGGATTGAGGTCCGGTTTGAATTTCGAGTTTGGAAATAGTTTCGTATAGTGATTTAAGACTTGCACACAAAATTTCGTGTCATTCCGAGTAGTTTAAGTAAATTTCGGCACATTGGAAGTAAATTGAAGAACTTGAAGTTCTTAAGTTTGATTCAATTTGGTTTCGGGTATGATTCTTAGATTTGATGTTGTTTTACACATTCCGTGAGTTCGAGTGAGTCCGTTTTATGATTTCAAACCTGTTGGAATGTTCGGGCAGGGCTCTTGGGGCCCCGAGTGTTAACCGGACGAGGCTCGGATCAATTTTGGAATTTTGAAGAAGAGCTGAAGCTTCCAGCTTCTGGTATGATAGCACCTGCGTATGGTCAGCCGCAGGTGCGAGCCACCAGCCGCAGGTGCGAATGGGAGTATCTGCCCGGCCATCGCAGATGCAAAGAATTGGGCGCAGAATCGGACGCGTAGGTGCGGTCCTTTGGGTGCAGGTGCGAAGCCAGTCCAAGAGGTAAAATCTCGCACCTGCGAAACTTTTCCGCAGGTGCGAAAAATCTGTCTGGGCAGAACCTTAAAATGGACGAAGCTCAGTCCATTTTTGTTCATTTTTCCTCCATGTTTGCGCGATTTCAAAGCTCTTTGTGAGGAGATTTCAACTAACAATTTTGAGGTAAGTTAATTCTACACCCTTGAGTTAAATACAAAGATTATGGGTAGATTATAACTAGTAAATCTTAGAAATCAAGGGATTAGGTGAAAAACCTAAATTTTTATAAAAATGAGATTTTAACCACGAAAATGGTTATGGATTTGGATAGAAATTATATATTTGAGTTCTTGAGATTATGGGTAATGTTTTCATTCGAACATTTCTGGAATCCGGGCACATGGGCCCGAGGTGAAATTTAGAAATTTTATCATTTTGGATAGGGTAATTTATTTAATAGATGAATTTCGAATTGTTGAACATATATTAATTATTTTATATAATTTTTGGATAGTTTCGGATTTTTTGGCATTGAATCGAAAATTTTACGCGACGCGATAATCGAAAAGTGGACTTTGAGATGAGGTAAGTCTCTTGTCTAATCTTGTGAGGTGGAAATTACCCCATAGGAATTAAATTGAATAATTGTTGCTAATTATTGTTGCTAATTGCGGAGGCTACGTACGCACGAGGTGACAAGAGTCCGTGTGTAGCTACTATAAATGCTAAAGTCCGGGTAGTTTAAGACTCAAAGTATGAATTACTTGTGTAAATTGTATTTCCTGATTAATTAATATTAAATTGATATATATGAATGTATTATGAATTGTTAGATAAAGATATTAAAGGATGAAAATCTCATATGCTTGATTTTCTGTTTAAATTAATTAATTATTAAAAAAATTATTCTTCCTCCCAAATTTATCTTATAATAAATATACTCTACTTCCGGAGGTACATATAAAAATGTTCTCCTTTCTTGTGAAGCGGGCCGAACGCCTTGGCAGGAGAGATACATATATGGATCGCGCCGCACGTCCCTCGACAGTGTACACGACACTCTGGATTGGGTCGTACGTCCTCGGCAAAAATCGTACTTAATAATAATAATTACGCGATACCTTAATAGTTCAGCTTGTGAAGCTAATTGATAAATTAGAAAATCCTTGAAATTTAATGAATTATTATTCCTGCTTGTTAAAGAATTAATTGTTATTCCTGTAAATGACAATTAATTCTGGATAACCCGGGAGCGTTTTAACGCTTAAATAGTAAAAATTAACTATTTGAAGGTTTAAAATTTTTTAATTTTGGTTTGGAGAAGGATTGAGGTCCGTTTTGAATTTCGAGTTTGGAAATAGTTTCGTATAGTAATTTAAGACTTGCACACAAAATTTCGTGTCATCCCGAGTAGTTTAAGTATATTCGGCGCATTGGAAGTAAATTGAAGAGCTTGAAGTTCTTAAGTTTGATTCAATTTGGTTTGGGGTATGATTCTTAGATTTGATATTTTACACATTCCGTGAGTTCGAGTGAGTCCGTTTTATGATTTCAAACCTGTTGGTATGTTCGGGCGGGGCTCCGGGGGCCCCGAGTGTTAACAGGACGAGGCTCAGATCAATTTTAGAATTTTGAAGAAGAGCTGAAGCTTCCAGCTTCTGGTATGATAGCACCTGCGCATGGTCAGCCGTAGGTGCGAGCCACCAGCCGCAGGTGCAAAGGGGAGGATCCGCCCGGCCATCGCAGATGCCAAGAATTGGGCGTAGAAGCGGACGTGCAGGTGCGGAGGCAGTTCAAGAGGAAAAATCTCGCACCTGCGAGGCTTTTCCGCAGGTGCGAAAAATCTGTCTGGGCAGAACCTTAAAATGGACGAAGCTGAGTCCATTTTTGTTCATTTTCCTCCATGTTTGCGCGATTTCAGAGCTCTTTGTGAGGAGTTTTCAACTAACAATTTTGAGGTAAGTTAATTCTATACCCTTGAGTTAAATACATAGATTATGGGTAGATTTTAACTAGTAAATCTTAGAAATCAAGGGATTAGGTGAAAAACCTAGATTTTTATAAAAATGAGATTTTAATCACGAAAATGGTTATGGAATTTGATAGAAATTATATATTTGAGTTCTTTAGATTATGGGTAATGTTTTCATCCCAACATTTTCGGAATCCGGGCACCTGGGCCCGGGGTAAATTTTAGAAATTTTACTATTTTGGATAGGGTAATTTATTTAATAGATGAATTTCAAATTGTTAAACATATATTAATTATTTTATATAACTTTTGGATAGTTTCGGATTTTTCGGCATTGAATCGAAAATTTTACGCGACGCGATAATCGGAAAGTGGACTTTGAGACGAGGTAAGTCTCTTGTCTAATCTTGTGAGGGAAAAATTACCCCATAGAAATTAAATTGAATAATTGTTGCTAATTGCGAGTGCTACGTACGCACGAGGTGACGAGAGTTCGTGCGTGGCTACTATAAATGTTAAAGTCCGGGTAGTTTAAGACTCAAAGCATGAATTACTTGTGTAAATTGTATTTCCTGATTAATTAATATTAAATTAATATATATAAATATATTGTGAATTGTTAGATAAAGATATTAAAGGATGGTAATCTCATATGCTTGATTTTCTATTTAAATTAATTAATTGTTAAAAGAAATTATTCTTTCTCCTAAATATATCTTATAATAAATACACTCTCCTTCCGGAGGTACATATAAAAATGTCCTCCTTTCTTGTGGAGCGGGCCAAACGCCTCGGCAAGAGAGATGCATCTATGGATCGCGCCGCACGTCTCTCGGCAGTGTACACGGCACTCTGGATCGGGTCGTACGTCCTCGGCAGAAATCGTGCTTAATAATAATAATTTCACGATACCTTAATAGTTTATTTCAGCTTGCGAAGCTAATTGATAAATTAAAAATTCCTTAAAACTTATAAATGATATTTAATTGATAAACTGGAAATTATTTGAATTGAAGGAATTTAATTAATATATTGAGAATTGTTGCATTTGAAGAAATTTGATTATTTTCGCTGATTAAATAAATTATTTTAAACTCTGTAAATCATACTAATTTAAATATTCTAGTTGTATTTAAATTATTATTATTGACCCATAATGAGTGTCAAAGTCGGCCATCTCGTCTCTACCACTTCGAGATTAGGCTTGATACTTACTGGGTAAACGCTGTTTACGTACTTATACTACACTTGCTGCACTTTTTATGCAGGAACTAAGGCAAGTACTAGTGGGGGACCTATCATCTTACACCCACGTTATCTAGGGGCATAGTGGTGAGCTGCTTCTCTGATTCGTTCTGCAGCTACTAGTGTCTCTTTTTGTATTTTCATTCTGTCTATTTTTATATCAGACAATATTTGAGATTTTGTATAATCTACTAGATACTGAGACACTTGTGACACCAGGTCTTGACATACACATTGGTAGAATTTGGGTTTTATTATTTCTCTTGGTTTTAAATTTTGTCAATGAATGTTTGATTTATTAAGTTGGCTTGCCTAGGTGTAGTGTTGGGCGCCATTACGACCTATAGGTGAAATTGGGTCGTGACAGTGATGCACACTGCTGTAGCCAAAAATCAGCAATTAAAAATGGCCTAGAAATAGTTCGAAACCACCCTGAAACTTACCCGAGTCCCTCGGGACCCGTCCGAACATACCAACAAGTCCCAATACCTTATACAAACATATCCAAAGGCTCAAAACGCCACAAATAACATAAAAATCATGAATTGACGATAAAAATCTTTCTTTCAACTTTTAAATTTCGACGAACGCGTCCGAATCATATCAAAACATTTCGGAATGACGCCAAACTTTATGCACAAGTCACAAATCACAATACGAACCTATTCCAATGCTCGAAACCTCAAACGGACATCGATATCACCAAAGTCCACCTCAAATCAAATTTAGAAAATTCTAAAACTTTCAAAATGCCAACTTTCCACAATAAACGCCAAAATACTCAACCCAAACATATGCCCAAGTTCGAAATCATCATACGAACCTATTGGAACCTTCAAATCCCGATTCCGAGGTCGTTTACTCGAAAGTCAAACCTTAGTCAATTCTTCCAACTTAAAACATCCGAAATTATAATTTTTTATCTGAATCAACTCTGAACTTTGCAAAATTTGATTCCGACTACGCGTACAAGTCATAAAATATGAAGTGAAGCTACCCAAGGCCTCAAACCGCAGCTAGAGCTCAAAACGACCGATTAGGTTGTTACAGGATCACTCTTTAACAAAGATAATTTCATACCTGCAGTTCGAACCCAAACCTATTGTTAGAATATGAAAGGGTATACTTACCATTCCACCGTGAATTATGTTGTAACTACTTACATTGTTCTTTTTCTATCCTATTTTGTGTAAAACCTTTTTTTGGTCCGTCCCAAATGAGATGATCGATACCTTTCTCTTCTTGAAATTATTTGATCTTATAGAATAGCATAATTTATTGGTACCTACTTTATTTATAAAGTTCATTTTTTATAAGGAGAGAAAATGGAAAAACAATTGCAACTCTCATTATAATTCATTTAAAAAGATAATTTTAATACTTTAGATTTATTTGACTTCTCAAAAGTTTTTTTTAATTTCATAAACTCTGCACTCAATGATCAAACACCTTCATATAAAAATACCGAGGTAGTAAATAGTACTCCCTCCGTTCCAATTTATGTGAACCTATTTACTTTTTGGTCCGTTCTAAAAAGAATGACCCCTTTCTAAATTTAGAAATAATTTTGCTTAAACTTACAATTCTACCCTTAATGAGAAGCTTTTATAACCACACAAATACTCTGGGGCCCTTTTTGACTTGTTTAGGACCACAAATTTTAAAAGTCTTTATTTTTTTTTAAACTTCATGCCCAATCAAATAGGTTCATATAAATTAGAACGGAGGGAATAGTAGTAATTATTTACTGTCTGCAGCAGTTAATGACTTACAAGTTTTAAGTCGACTTAAAGGAGGCAATAATGTCTGCAGTACTCCTAGTTCTCTATGTGGGGTAAAAGGAGGCATAAAGCACAATATTTGTGAGTGTGACACTAGAATATATTCATTCTTACAGGCTTACAGCTTACCTAATTAAACATGAGGAATAAGTGCCTCAATAAAGGAAATGTTAAACGTACAGAAATTAAAGTTTCCATATTATCAGCCAAATCGACAAGACATGTGGCTTATTTTCTGACCCCACCTCTTTAAAAGGAAACAAGAGAAAGAATAAAAGAAGCAGAGATTTGTTTAAGAGATCCATCAACATGGACTAGTTTATGAACTGCTTGGCTTGCTCTAAGCTGATCACTAGATTTAAGATATACTCCATGTATACGGTCAAAATCTATTTCGATCGTAGTATGATTAGTCAAGATTGGAATATAATGGACCGAAGGTCATCTTCATAATATCGAGATAAGATCGGAAACCAGGGTACCGAGCTCAAATTTCTGAGACCGATTGAATACAGAGCTCGAAGTCATTACCGAGTTCGAGTCCAAGTCGAACTATGATGTGAAGCGGTGTCATCGAGCTTAAGAGCCAGAGACCGACCGATATCGAGCCCGAGTCGATACCGATCCTCGAGTTAATATCGAGCTCTAAATCTGGAAATCAACCAATACCAAATCCGATCAAGATCGGGCCAAGAGACTAGAGCCGTTACGACCGCACTAAGGGAGAGAATCCCATCGGGAATTAGAGAAAGGCTAATCTATCATGGGATCCCCACTATGTATTTTTAATTATATCTAAAGTAGGATCCCTCCACTATAAGAGAGATAGCTACTATTTCTGTAGGGGGATCCAACATTAAGGCATTCATACATTCTCATATTCAGAGATTACTGATATTCTCAGAGATTATCTCTTTGTGAGCTTTATGCGTTGATTCATCTTGCTTGTTCATAAATCATTCTCCATTCAATTCAGTTCGTATTTCATTCTTTACAATCAAAATTCGGCGTATTTCTACTTACCTTTACGATTTGTGTCAAATTATATCACGTACCCTTGAACTACGTATAAATTCAACTCTATCCGTTTTTTGGATAAACACTCCAGTTTTAATATTTCTCACTCTAGATTTCAAATAGATGGCGAGAAAAACTCACGACTGCTTTTGAAATATAATTTTAGCGCATTTAGGATTACCATTTTTGCAATGGTTAAATTCCACTTAGTCAATGCAGCTAACATTTAGAAATGTTCGTGTACTTGTTACAAGCGGAGATTAACACGTTGATGAACTTGTATACTGTCAAAACCAGTTTCGACTTTCCTATGATTAGTCAAGATTGGAACATAATGGACCGAAGGTTATCTTCATAATATCGAGATAAGATCTGAAGCCAGGGTACCGAGCTCAAATTTCTGGGACTGATCGAATACCAAGCTCGAAGTCATTATTGAGCTCAAGTACAAATCGAACTATGATGTGAAGCGGTGTCATCGAGCTTAAGAGCCAGAGACCGACCAATATCGAGCCCGAGTCGATAACGAGCCTCGAGTTAATATCGAGCTCTAAATATGAAAATCGACCAATACCAAATCCGATCAAGATCGAGCCAAGAGACAAAAGCCGTTACGGCCGCACTAAGGGAGACAAGAGCCCTATTTCATTTTTTACAATCAATATTCGACGTATTTCTACTTACCTTTATGATTTGTGTCAAAGTATACCACGTACCCTTAGAACTATGTATAAATTCAATTCTATCCATTTTTCGCGTAAACAGTTTGGCACCCACCGTGGAGTTAAGGATAACAGTGGTTATTTGGTATAAATCTCTACAAAACACACCATTTTACGCTTGCTCTTAGAAGTAATTTTGATTTCAGGTTGAAAACAATGAATTCTCAATTAATTGCCCTACCTATCGACAACGAAGCTGGCCTTCAAGATGAGAACAACAAATTAACCCCCGGGGGTTGAAGGCCACTCGTCGATCCCGTTGGAGCTCAGGTCGAAGAGCCAATAGACGTTAATTCACAGTGGCCATCGAGGCGAACCAACGTTCCGACCCTGAAAATAGCATTCATGGTGGAACTCGGTCTGCAGCTCGAAATACCCAAAACGAGGAGAACGGAATCAGCTTGCGTATGATTTTTGAAATGTTGCAAGCTCAACAAGTAGCAATAGCCCAATTATAGAGCCAAACCCAGGTACCGACCAGACTCGAGCTCACTCTACTCCAAGAAGTCACCCACAAAACGGGGCCAGCCATAGTAAGGTCAAATGAGTAAGAATCGAGGACTAATCCCGAAATTATTAATATGTTCGAAGAACTGACAAAACGAATAGAGTCAGGAGAAAGGAGGATCGAAGCAAACGACAAAAAAGTGGAAACGTATAACTCAGGGTTGATCAGATCCCAGGGGCACCTCTGATATTTAAGGGCTTAGATTCTAAAAAATTTGTACAAAAGCCTTTCCCCCCGAGCGCGGCTCCTAAACCAATCCCAAAGAAGTTCCGCATGCTGGAAATTCCTAAGTATAATGGAACTACCGACCCCAACGAACATGTCACCTCTTACACATGTGCCATTAAAGGGAACTATCTAGAGGACAGTGAGATCGAATCTGTATTATTGAAAATATTCGGTGAAACCTTGTCAAAGGGAGCAATGATATGGTATCATAATTTACCCTCTAACTCTATTGATTCTTTAGATATGATTGCAGATTCTTTCGTAAAAGCACACGCGGGATCCATAAAGGTCAAGACAAGGAAGTCGGACCTTTTCAAGGTAAGACAAAAGAACAACGAGATACTGAGAGAGTTCCTATCTCGTTTCCAAACAGAACGAATGGATCTACCACCGGTCACTGACGATTGGGCTGTACAAGCTTTCACTCAAGAACTGCACGAGCGGAGCTCGACAGCTTCTTGACAGTTGAGCAAAATTTGATCGAGTACCCGACTATTACTTGGGCTGATGTACACAATCGATATCAATCAAAGATCAGAGTTGAAGACGACCAGTTGGGGTCTAGGTCCATTATTAAAAGGGACATCGACCGAGATCCAAGGTCAAACAAGGATCGATATCCGCCATATAATGAAGATCGTAAGGGTAGCGAACCTTCACGCAACCCCGTATGAGGCGAAAAGAGAAGTGATCGAGGCCAATGGTCTCGGGGGCTGATGAACAGGAATGGGTTCGACAGGCATACCGGACCTAAGGAAGCACCACAGTTATCAGAGTATAACTTCAGCATCGATGCATCCACCATTGTGTCGGCTATCGGACGCATCAAAGATACTAAATAGCCTCGACCTCTGTAGACCGATCTTGCCAAGAAGAATCCCAATCAAATGTGCGAATATCATGGCACTCATGGCCACAGAACGGAAGATTGTAGGCAACTGAGAGAGGAGGTAGCCTGGTTATTCAATAAAGGGCACCTTCGAGAATGTTTAAGTGACAGGGCCAAAAACCATTTTAAAAACAGGAATTTCAATAGACAAAACGAACAAGACGAGCCACGACACATCATCCACATGATCATTGTTGGGATCGATGCCCCCCAGGGGTCGGTGCTTAAACACACTAAGATGTCGATTGTAAGAGAAAAGTGATCCCGAAGTCAGGATTACACCCCTGAAGGAACCTTGTCCTTTAATAACGAAGACGCGGAAGGAATCATACAACCACATAACGATGCACTAGTAATATCTGTACTTATGAATAAAACTCAAGTTAAATGTGTGTTAATTGATCCAGGTAGTTCGAACAACATCCTTTGATCGAGGGTCGTAGAGCAACTCGGTCTACAGGACCAGGTCGTACCCGCAACCTTGGTACTAAATAGATTCAATATAGCATATGAAACTACTAAGGGCGAAATAATCCTGCCAGTTAACGTGGCCGGGACCATCCAAGAAACGAAGTTCCATGTGATCGAAGGTGATATGAGATACAACGCCCTATTCGGAAGACCATGGATCCACAATATGAGGGATGTACCCTCGACCCTCCACCAGGTTTTGAAGTTCCCAACATCGGGGGGAATCAAAATGGTCTACGGGGAGCAACCGACCGCAAAAGAAATGTTTGTCGTCGATGAAGTGATTCCGATATCATCATTATCATCAGCAAAAGGATCGGATTCGAAGGAGGAACGGAAAACCAAATAGCAATCACAAACGTCAGCTTCGACCTAATTAGAGAATCAGAAGACTAACGAAGATGATGAACATGGGGTCCCTCGATCCTTCATAGTCCCTGATGATTCCAACGCTACCCAATCAACGGTCGAAGAACTGGAGCAAGTCATACTAATCGAATATCTGCCCGAACGAAAGGTATACCTGGGCTTCTTATAGCTAACATAGACTATTTCGCTTGGTCCCATCTTGACATGAAAGGGATCCCACCGGGAATCATCACTCCTAAGCTAAGCTTGGACTCAAAGTTCCACCCGGTAAAACAAAAAAGAAGGCCCCAGTCCTAGGTCAAACATGCTTTCATCAAAGACGAGGTAACCAAACTTCTTAAAATAGGGTCCATTCGGGAAGTAAAATATCCCGAATGGCTAGCAAATATGATGGTAGTCTCTAAATAGGGGAACAAACTTAGAATGTGTATACATTATAAAGACCTGAATAAAGCATGCCAAAAGGATTCTTTTCCTTTGCCTAATATCGATCGTATGATCGATGCCACGGCCGGCCACGAGACTCTCAGTTTTCTCTGTGCCTATTCCGGGTACAACCAAATACATATGAACCTGGAGGATCAGGAAAAGACCTCGTTTATCACTAAGTACGGGACTTACTGTTATAATGTAATGCCATTCGGCCTAAAAAATGCTGGCGCAACTTATCAACGCCTAGTAAACAGAATGTTCGAAAAGCAAATAGGAAAATCAATGGAGGTTTATATTGATGACATGTTACTTAAATCCCTGCGAGCAGAGGACCATTTAAAGCATTTGCAGGAAACTTTCGACATACTAAGGAAGTACAATATGAAGCTCAATCCCGAAAAATGTGCTTTCGAGGTTGACTCGGGCAAGTTTCTCGATTTCATGGTGTCCAATCGAGGAATCGAGATTAACCCTGGTAAAATCAAAGCAATCGAGGACATCACAGTGGTAGATAATGTAAAGGCCGTACAAAGGCTAACAGGACGGATAGCCGCCCTGGGATGATTCATTTCGAGATCCTCGAATAGGAGCCACCGATTTTTCTCTCTTCTTAAAAAGAAAAGAAATTTTGCATGGACTACGGAATATCAGCAGACTTTAGAAGAGCTAAAACAGTATTTATCGAGCCCTCCGTTGCTTCATACCCTGAAGGCAGACAAACACCTTTATCTGTATCTAGCTGTCTCAGAGATAGCGGTAAGTGGAGTCCTAATTCGAGAAGAATGCAGTACGAAATTCCCTATTTATTATGTCAGTCAAACTTTAGGTGAGGCCGAAACTAGATATCCACACTTAGAAAAATTCGAGCTTGCTTTAAATAAGTGCCTCTAGGAAACTAAAACCATATTTCCAGTGCCATTCGACACATGTTGTAACAACTTATCCTCTAAGAAATATTTCACACAAACTTGAGCTTTCTGGTCGGTTGGCCAAATGGGCCATAGAGATCGGCGGGTATGACATCGAGTATCGACCCCGAACCGCTATCAAATCTTAAATCTTAGCGGACTTCGTGGCTGACTTTACGCTGGCATATGTACCCGAGATTGAAAAAGAATTACTAATAAAATTGGGTACCTCTTCGGGTCTGGACCTTCTTTACGGACGGTGCCTCGAACGCAAAGGCGTCCAGACTGGGCATCGTACTAAAATCACCCACAGGTAATGTAGTTAGACAGTCTATTAAAACTATAAAATTGACTAACAATGAGGTCGCGTATGAGGCCATGATTGCAGGTCTTGAACTAGCTAGAAGTTTGGAGTCGAGGTCGTGGAGGCTAAATGTGATTCCCTCCTCGTGGTAAATCAAGTCAACGGGACTTTTGAAGTCCGAGAAGATCGAATACAGAGGTACTTGGATAAATTACAAGTGACTCTACATCAATTTAAGGAATGGACTTTGCAACATGTACTTCGAGAACAGAACATTGAGGCCGACGCTCTTGCAAACTTAGGTTCATCGGTCGAGGATGACGAACTCAACTCGGGGACTGTCGTACAACTCATAAAATCAGTAATCGAAGAAGGTCATGCCAAGATAAACTCCATAAGTCTAACCTCGGATTGGAGAAACAAATATATAGAGTACTTCAAGAACGGGAAACTTTCATCGGATCTAAAGGAATCAAGAGCTCTACGCAAAAAAAGTTGCACGGTGCACCTTATCCAATGATGGAACGTTGTTTAGAAGGATGTTTGATAGTCCACTGGCAATATGTTTGGGACCTGGAGATACCGACTACATCCTACATGAGATTCACGAGGGCACTTGCGGGAATCATGCTGGTGTCGATTCATTGGTCCACAAAATAATCAGAGCAGGGTATTATTGGACCAATATGGGCAAGGATGCAAGGGAGTTCGTTCGAAAATATGACAAATGCCAAAGGCATGCTCCCATGATTCATCAACCCAGGGAGCTACTCCACTCGGTCCTATCTCCATGGCCTTTCATGAAATGAGTAATGGACATCGTTGGCCCCCTCCCATAGGCCCCAAGTAAGGCTCAGTTTATTTTGTTTATGACTGATTATTTCTCTAAATGGGTTGAAGCACAGGCTTTTGAGAAAGTCAAAGAAAAGGAAGTGATAGACTTCATTTAGGACCACATCATATGTCGGTTCGGTATGCCATCTGAGATTGTATGTGATAATGGAAAGCAATTCATCAAAAGCAAAGTAACTAAATTTCTCGAAGACCACAAAATCAAAAGGATCCTATCAACACCGTATCATCCCAGCGGGAACAGACAAGCCGAATCGGCCAACAAAACCATCATCCAAAATCTTAAGAAGAGATTGACTGACGCCAAAGGAAAATGGAGACAAATACTACCCGAAGTCCTATGGTCATACCGCATAACATCGAAATCCAGTACCGCAGCAACGCCATTCTCGTTGGTTTATGGCACCTAAGCTCTAATCCCAGTTGAGGTCGAAGAACCTAGCATCAGGTTTAGATATGTAACAAATGAGTCGAATAACGAGACCATGAATACGAGCCTAGAATTGTTGGACGGAAGACGAGAAGCCGCTCTCGTCCGATTGGCCTCCCAAAAATAGCGGATTGAAAGGTATTATAATCGAAGAACCAATCTTCCATATTTTAAAATCGGGGACTTAGTGCTAAGGAAAGTCACCCTCAACACTCGAAATTAAAATGAAGGAAAACTGGGTCCGAACTGGGAAGGACCGTATCAGGTTCTCGAAATTGTCGGAAAAGGATCCTACAAGCTCGGTGTAATAAACGGAAAACAACTACCAAGCAGTTGGAACGTGTTGCACCTAAAACGATATTACTGTTAAGGTACAACCCTCCTATGTTCATTTATATTTCGAAATTAACCCTTGTTTGTGTTCGACCAGAAATAGGGATGGATTATTCAACTCGAAGTTTTTACGCCTGAAAGCACGCGTTGCACTCTTTTCCCCTTAGACCGGTTTTGTCCCAAATAGGTTTTTCGGCAAAGTTTTTAATGAGGAAACCATTGATCGTGCTAACTTAGAACAATTCAACAGTATCTGAGGCCTCTTCACAATAAACCTCGGATACTGGGAGGCATTACCCTCGAATATATCAAATTCGATTATCAAGTTCGATGCAAGGAAGTTACTTCATGACAACAGGGTTCCGATAGAAAAAATTACAAGAGCCAAATAGTCAAAACGAACTATGCTCGTATAGTTTGCTCGATCCCTAGTATAAAGCATGAACACATGTATAATGACATAAAGAGAAATTTCTTCTTTACTGATATATCGTATCTCAGATTCCATCCTCTATTTCATGATTTATTATGCAAACAGGATTACGGGCCGACCATTACCCCATAAATCGGGGACTGCCAACCGAAAAATCAACGAAATCAAGCCCCACAAAAGCCTAAGGACTACATCACTTCGAGTTCGAGCAAAACTCTAACTCAACCATAACGCCTACGGGCTACATTACTTCGAGTTCGAGCAAATACTCACTCGACTATTAAGCCTAAGGGCTACTCTTATTCGAGTTCGAGCTAACACTCACTCGACTACTAAGCCTAAGGGCTACTCTTACTTCGAGTTCGAGCAAACACTCACTCGACTACTAAGCCTAAGGGCTACATTACTTCGAAGTTCGAGCAAACACTCACTCGACTATTAAGCCTAAGGGATACTCTTATTTCGAGTTCGAGCTAACACTCACTTGACTACTAAGCCTAAGGACTACTCTTACTTCGAGTTCGAGCAATCACTCACTCGACCATAAAGTCTAAGGTCCACTCTTACTTCGAGTTCGAGCAATCACTCACTCGACCATAAAGCCTAAGGGCCACTCTTACTTCGAGTTCGATCAAACACTCACTCGACTAATAAGCCTAAGGGATACTCTTACTTCGAGTTCGAGCAAATACTCACTCGACTATTAAGCCTAAGGGCTACTCTTATTTTGCGTTCGAGCAAAACTCTCACTCAACCATAAAGCCTACGGGCTACATTACTTCGAGTTCGAGAAAACACTCACTCGACTATTAAGCCTAAGGGCCACTCTTACTTCGAGTTCGAGTAATCACTAACTCGACTATTATGCCTAAGGGCTACTCTTACTTCAAGTTCGAGCAAACACTCACTCGACTACTAAGCCTACGAGCTACATTACTTCGAGTTCGAGCAAACACTCACTTGACTATTAAGCCTAAGGGATACTCTTATTTCGAGTTCGAGCAGTCACTCACTCGACCATAAGGCCTAAGGGCCACTCTTACCTCGAGTTCGAGCAAACACTCTCTCGACCGCAAAGCCTAAGGGCCACTCTTACTTCGAGTTCGAGCAAGCACTCACTCGACTATTATGCCTAAGGGCTACTCTTACTTCGAGTTTGAGCTAACACTCACTCGACTACTAAGCCTAAGGGCTACTCTTACTTCGAGTTTGAGCAAACACTCACTCGACTACTAAGCCTACGGGCTACATTACTTCGAGTTCGAGCAAATACTCACTCGACCATAAAGCCTACGGGCTATATTACTTAGATTTAGAGCAAACACTTACTCGACTATTAAGCCTAAGGGCTACTCTTATTTTGAGTACGAGTAGTCACTCACTCGACTACTAAGCCTAAGGACTACTCTTACTTTGAGTTCGAGCAAACACTCACTCGACTACTAAGCCTACGTGCTACATTACTTCAAAGATCAAGAAAACACTCACTCGATTATTAAGCCTAAGGGATACTCTTATTTCGAAATTTGAGCTAACACTCACTCGACTACTAAGCCTAAGGACTACTCTTACTTTGAGTTCAAGCAATCACTCACTCGATCATAAAGCCTAAGGGCCACTCTTACTTCTAGTTCGAGCAAACACTCACTTAACTATTAAGCCTAAGGGCTACTCTTACTTCGAGCTCGAGCAAACACTCACTCGGTTATAAAGACTACAAGGTCCGACTTCGATCAAATTGCCTAAAGCCTCAAACTTATGAAAACTTTCATAAGGCATGAATGAAACAAAATCCTCACAAGGCAGAGAATTAAAAGACAATTTGGGAAAGGAAAAGATCTTTATATATATATATATATATATATATAAGAGTATTTACAAGGTCCGATCAGGGCCCTACACAAAAATATCAAAACGGAAAAAACCCTAAGTTTCCTGATTATCTCCGGGGGCAGTCTCTTCTCCATCAGGATCCTCCCCGCTCTCAGACCCACTCTCGTTGTCATCATCATCATCATCAGAAGCCAAGGCTCCAACATCGTCTTCAAGTTCTTTAGCCTTTAGTATCTCTTCGGTAAGGTCGAAACCTCGAGCATGGATCTCCTCGAGGGTTTCCCTCCGAGATTGGCATTTGGCGAGTTCAACAAACCAATGTGCTTGAGATTGAGCGGTCTCGGCTACCTCTCTCGCTTGTACTTGAGCGGCTTCAGCATCGGCCCGGTAGA
Source organism: Nicotiana tabacum (assembly GCF_000715075.1). Lineage (NCBI taxonomy): Eukaryota > Viridiplantae > Streptophyta > Magnoliopsida > Solanales > Solanaceae > Nicotiana > Nicotiana tabacum. The sequence continues at coordinate 62,992,595 of NC_134098.1, forward strand.
TGGCCACTATTGCATCTGCATCGGGCTTTGCTTTCTCGGCCTTGGTAAATTCGGAAGTCAACCAAGCTTCGAGCTCCTCTATTTTTCTTACTTGAGCCGAGCTCTTCTCCTTCATGCCTTGAAGTTGACTTTTGACCGATGATAATTGAGCTCGAATAGTCTCTTTCTCTGCAGCAAGATGGTCCATACCTTCTTTCCATCCCAAGGACTCCGCCTTTATCGTGTCGACCTCCTCACAAAACTGCTCGATCCTCTCGATCTTCTGCTGCAGCTGTGAGATTGAAATGTTAGCCACCGTTCCCGAGTCGAGCCCATGAGCTTTTAAAAGTTTCATTACTTACCGATCAAGTCTGTCTGTTCTTGATGAGCATTGGCCAACTCGGCTCGAAGATCTTTGATCTCTTCCTCTTTCTGCCCACTAAGAAGTTTGATGGAATTTCTCTCCTCTGAAAGCCCTCGAAAGTAGGCCTCGCATCGGCTCAGCTGTGCCTGAGACTTGTAAAACTCCTCTTGATGAAGAGCTAAAGCCTATACGAAAAAGAGAAAAAGATAGGCAGAAAATGGAAAAATATGATATCAACAAAGGGAATCGAGACTTACCCGATTCACGGTTCATTGAACCTCGAAGAAAAGACTGGACACGTCACTCGGGCGGGCATTATCCTCGATACCGGTAAAAAATCACGGAAGGGGTCCTCTCCCTCATGGGCCCCGTCTACCTCGAGGGTCCCCAAAGCTCGGGCTTCCCGAATCGCCCCTTCGAAAAAAGCAGGGAGAGTAGGCGAGTCTCCGATTACTATTGTTACAAGCGAGTCGCTTGGGGCGTTCTCCTCAGTTCGAAGAGCTTCAGATATAGCCACTATTTGTTGACTTCGGTGGGAGGCATCCTCGATATCAAATGACTCGGGGACTTTGCCCGAGTCCTTCTCCGATATTCCCTTAGTTCGAGATGGAGCCTCATCAACCGCCATCGACCCAGTTGCCTTTGGGGCTTCGATGGTTTTCTTCACTCGGGCCACCAGTATGGACCCATCATTTTCTTCTTTTTCTTCATCTTCATCCTTTAGATGCCGAACTGATTCTTCGGTCAAAAGGATGGTATTCTTCCTCGTCTTACGAGCCATCCTTGTCTTAAGTTTTGGATCCTCGAAAGTAGAAGCCCTTTTTCTATTTTTGTCCTTCGCCGGTTTTGGAACCGGGGCCGAAGTCTCTTCCTCGCCAGACGAGGGCCTTATAACCGCATCTTTGCCCAAGTCTACACATAAGAAAATTGGTTAAGTATAAAAAAGATATTTTGTTCGAATCATAAAAGATATAGGAAAGAGGCTTACCATGGGTTTTACCCTCCCATCGGCCCTTTGATAAGTCGCGTCACGAGTGCTCGGCATATGTGGAGGTCAAAGCGAGGTCCCGTACCCAGCTCTTAAGGTTAGGAATAGCACCGGGCATCCAAGCAACTGCTACATCACGGAAAAAGATATCGGTGAGAAAGAAACAAAGGAGCAAAACGATAGGAGCTAATAGTAAAATTATACTTATGCTTCATGTTCCATTCCTCAGAAAATGGCATCCTCTCGGCCGGGATTAGTGTCACTCCTCCTTTTCCCCTAGGGATAGGGAAAAAGGGAGTTTTTCCAATTTAAGTGACATTATTCGAAATGAGATTATTTATTTAATCAAAGTCGCCACTTGGAATAATTTATGGTGTCCCAAGTCACCGGTTTATTTTAAATCCCAAATCGAGGAAATTTAACTCTGTTTTACAGTCCGCGAACACAGAAGACCGGGTAAGAAATTCTGTTAATCCGAGAGAAGGTGTGAGGCACTCTCGGATTCCGTAATTTTAGCACGGTCGCTTTAATCATACCTGACTTAATTAAATTATTTAATTACTCATTTTAGAACCTATGTATATTTACCTTTTTACCGCTTTTAATTGCTTGATTATTCATAATTATGAAATTATCTTGAAACGAATCACGCGTACGTGTATTCGTTTTGTTTGGTGTGTCAAGAATCATGTCACGCGTACGTATACACAATTAATAACACTTTATTATTTTTAAGATTGTTTCGCCCAAAGTTGCGCGAACGCATACCTTGGTATTAGTTTTGGGAATCGTAATTATGTCACGCGAACGTATACATAATCACGATGATTCAATTGATTAACACGTGCCTAAAGCATACTAGCATATTCAAAGTATTTTATTTATTTATTTTTTTAGATCTGAGATATTTATTTCTATATTAATATTTTTACTTATTACAACGAATCTTGAATTAGTTCCTAACTCATCTCGCTCGCTCACAATTTCTTTTACCACTCTTACTTTTTTTTTTTTTTAACAACAGACTTTAAATTAACTCGTAATCCGCATTTCTCACTCACTTATGAATATTTATTTTTGGTTCTAACTAGCAAGCCATTATTTTATGATTTGGGCTAACTATGAAATAACTTAATTAATTAAGAACATTCTCGTAGCAACTGCTAAATTCACAACAAAGTATAGGATGAAATAAAATAACCCAAACAATTAATTCACATAAACCATAACAGAAAACATAAAAATAAATACATTAGTTGAAATAAAATTAGGAGCAAGTTATTTAAGAACAAGTTTCTCAACTCACACATAAAGTCACTTATCATTACAAAGAACTACATTAATTTTTTTTTAACATATGGACACGATATAAAAGAAACTAAACTATAAACCTAAATTGAGAAATTTAAATCGTCGTAAATCATAACAATTAGTAACAGAAAATTTAAAGGATTATGTCAATTCCATTTATGAAGATTAAACTACTACTAAAAAAAAAACTTTGAGAAAATAATATTAAGCCCAATAAACTTTTAGTGAACTTAACGATTCTAAATACATCGCCCGGCATTCTTTTTGTTCTTTTCCTTCTTTTTTTTTAAATGTATAAAGTATAAAATAAAATATCATGAGATACCTAGTCTATCTAAGAGAATATAGCGAGACAATTCCTAAGTATCTTCTAGTTCAAATAAACAAATGGATGTCCAGTCTCATAAACTTTCCTTCAAACTCAAATATCACAAACACAAACGAAACAAACACAAAAAAAAAATTCTCATAATAGAAAGAATTATTTATTATTAATTAAAGATTATGTAATATACCACAAAATTTACGCCAACATCTTTTAATCTAATAAATCGTTTAGAAACATGAACTTTCTTTATTAAAACGAATATCTAAAGATTTAAACTAGAGATACTATTAAAGCTTAAAATCATTTCTTGTTTACTTAGCTTTTATTCTCATCCCAAACAAATATGTAAGCATTATAAAGATGAAAACAACGAATTTTACTCAAAGACAAAAGAATACAGAGAAAAAAAAATTAAACTTGAATTGAACAAATCTTCATATCGTCCATCACACATAACAATAACAAGAATTAAGTAAGTATGCTGACCTTTGAAGCAAAATATTTTCTTAGACAATCCAACGAATGTAATAATATTCGATGTCGAATTTGAAAAGCGACAACGAACCGCGAACAGAAAAATCACGAGCTAAGCTCTCCTCGGTTAATCTCTAAGGAAACAGAACTCGAAAGAAACTTTCACTCCAAACTCAAATACACTTCTCCATCATGCCTTCAAATATCATTACTAACTCTACTTCTGTTTTTTTTTTTTTTTTTGTTTTCCTACAGCTCATGAAAGACTGAAGCTAGCCAAAGTTTTTCTCTCCAAAAAAAATCAAATATTTCTTGAGGTCTTCTTCCTTCCCCCCTTCCTTGTCCAAGTGCGTGCTATTTGTATAGAATGTGTGTAAGATCATGGGATTGGATTGAGGGGATAGTTGGGATGTGAGGAGTGGGACATGGGGAATTAGAGATGAAAGGAGTGGGTAATGGGGCTGGGAGGAGGGAATCATGGGTGTTAGTTAGGAATTATTTAAATTTTAAAAATAAAATAGAATAAAAATGAAACAAAGTGTGTGTGCATATTATAAAGAGTGAGTAACATGTGGTGATAGAGAGGGGGGAAGACGTGAGGAGTTCTGGAAAAAAGTGGGGAGTTTAGCAAAGTTAACTAAATTAAGAATCTGATTTTTGACTCTTTTGACGTTAGCTCCACTTCCCTTTTTTTGTCTTTTATTTTAAAAGATAAAATAAATTATAAGGATAAGAATATTAACCAACATTTCTTACAATATAGGAAAATTAAATATTTACATGTAACTTGAATGATACTAAGAAAAACTTATTAAAATTCTAATAATAATATAAAAAAATTATATACCTACTATATATATATATATATATATATATATATATATATATATATATATATATATATACTGTGTGTGTGTGTGTGTGTGTGAATGTACATATATAATTTTTGATTTTTTTTGTATATATATATATATATATATATATATATATATATGTGTGTGTGTGTGTGTGTGTGAATGTACATATATAATTTTTGATTTTTTTTTGTAGTATGAAAAAAATACTATTAAGAGTGAGATCAAAGTTTAAGATATTAAGATTAGACCTAAAAGAAATATTTATGCTAAAATAGTATAAAATTTGGATGGTAAAAAATTAGGTGTTCACAGCATGCCCCTCTTTGCTTGGAAACATTAAGAGTTTTCAGGCAAAGAAAATGAACAAGGTGACTGATTTTTGACCTCACTATTATTTAAAAGGGAAAATAAAAGAAAAGAAGGGGTTGCGACCGAGCCTTGATTTTAGGCAGCCTACATATCCGGGGTTATAAGGGAATCAAGTCGCGTGTAGTTCAAGTGAAAGAAGAGTAATGGAGTATGCTTAGAGGGGGAGTCGAGTGAAGTTTCGTCGAGGTTCAGATCCGCGGTTCCTACTATTACATCAAAATGAAAAAAAAATTACATACTCTTGAAATCTAAGAGTTACAAAATTTCTATCTAAATGCCATCTGGAGTCTTGTATTGTTTCTTGACTTGCTTCCCTCATTGACTTTAGACTGAAACTTGATGCTCTCGATGTAACAAACTATGAAATATTCTCCGAGGCTTGATTCTTGATCAGATGATGAGAAGATGGATCTTGAGACCCTATGTCTCCGCATGCATTACGTCAAAGCTGGTTGCGGATGGTATTGAGATCAAACATTCCACTTTTTCTGGCGAGAGTTGGAATCTTATTTTTGCACATCCAATTCGTGCTTTGCAGAAAAACCTACAAGCCATCACAAACAAACAAAACGAACAAAAATTTTCTGCCCCAGTTTGCACTAGAAATATTTTGTGAGTTATTGAAAATACATTAAACTATCTTTGCTATTGCAAAAATAAAGAATTGTAAAAGACGTTTTTTTTTTTTTGGGATGTCATACCCTATGTTAATAATATGGATGGGCAACCAAGGGATGTAGAAATAAAGAATTGTAAAAGACTTTTTTTTTTTTTGATAATAGGGGATGTCGTACCCTATGTTAATAAGATGGATGGCAACCAAGGGATGTAGTATGCTGGCAATAAGATGAGGCTGGTGGCACTCTCAGATGCTACTAGGGAATGTCGTATCCCTATGTTGGCACTAAAATGTAACCAGGGGATGTAGTACCCTGTGTTTGGAAATAAGATGAGGTTCGTGTCTCTCTGAGATGCTACTAGGGAATGTCGTACCCTATATTGGCAAAACGTAATGCAGCCAGGGGGTGTAGTACCCTATGTTGGCAATAAGATGAGGCTCGTGGCACTCTAAGATGCTACTAGGGAATGTCGTACCCTATGTTGGCACTAAAATATAACCAGGGGATGTAGTACCCTGTGTTGGCAATAAGGTGAGGCTCGTAGCCCTCGGGATGCTACTAGGGAATATCGTACCCTATGTTTGCAATAAAAATGAGGCTCGTAGCACTCTAATATGCTACTAGGGAATGTCGTACCCTATGTAGGTAGAAAGTAATGCAATCAGGGGATGTAGTACCCTATGTTGGTGATAAGATGAGGCTCATGGCGCTCTGGAATGCTACTAGGGAATGTCGTATCCTACGTAGGCAAAACATAATGCGAGCAGGGGATGTAGTACCCTGTGTTATAAATAAAATGAGGCTCTTGGCACTCTGAGATGCTACTAGGGAATGGCGTACCCTATGTAGGCAATAAATAATGCAGCCAGGGGATGTTGTACCCTATATAGAATATAGGGTATTGATTCCCTATAATGAAACTAAAAATAACATTATTACATGTATATTAGGAGAAAATCAAGGATTTGAGAACTTCACTTGGTGGTGTTCGTCTTTTCACGAACTGTTTCCTAAAATTGTTATGTTCCTGTTCTAAACAAAGAAAGATTTGTTAGTTTTAAAATGGTGGTCAGTTTGTGGCCTTGATTTCTTGGGTGACTTGACCTTGCGTCTATTACACTTGTTAGAAAAACTGACTCCGTCGATGATTGTACAAGCTACCGGGAGATTCTGTCTTTTCTTTCTAGAGATCATCTTTCTCAACATCAAAACCTAACCATTTTGCGCCTATCACCATTTGTGTTCATGGTGCAAACAACCTTGCTCCCAAAAAACTTTTAACTGAGTAACTTTTGTTGACCCTTGGAATATTGTTCAGTCCTTCAAGCCTTTTGCTCGTCAAGGAAAATCACAGATGGCTTTATGCCTTTTCCTATACGGTTTATGCTAGCAATCTTTGCTTTATATAACAGGGAGACTGTACCTAATTTTGTGGCCTTTTCTTTGCTTTGCTTTGACAAAATTAGACTGAAAGGGACTCAAGAAAGTAATGCGAAAGAAAACAAGAAAGTGAACTAACAAGTTTTACAACTTAATCAAGAAGCGTCCCTTTCAGGGGAAAATTAAAAATAAGAAAGGACTTATCTGGAGGAATATGCTGACTTCAATGAACATGACATGCACTTTGGACTGGATGCCCGATCCGTTTGAACCGTCTAATTCTCGAAATCTGTTGTAAACTTCACTTTGAAACTGAGTTCTTTGTCTTAACCATGCTTGTGCCAAGATATATGAAGACCTAAATTGATCAATGATGCCCTTTGTGGGTTTTCACCAATTGACCTCTCTCATTTGTCTTTCTCTCAACTCACCATTGCCTTATAATGTCCGTGAGGATTTTTACCAATAAGACTCTCTCATTTATTTTTCTCTCTTTACAATGACTGAGGCATCACCCGTAGTATACTGACTTAGCATTCTCGAAAGTTGATCAGAAGGTCTTAGCAGGGAAAGGTAAAAAGAAATATTCAACTGAATTACAACTTTTGGAACCATTTTGATGGAACAACCATCGAAAATAAAATAAAACCATGCCCCAGTTTATTTGAATACTTGGGACATGTGGATTTTTGTTTTGGTGTGACCGAACCCCAGAGTGAGGCTGCCTACGTATCCTTTCGGAATCAGGTCGAACGTAGTTCAAATAACATGAACTTGTTTTGATGATTTTTTTTTTTTGAGTTTTCTTTCTTTTTTTATTTTTTATTTTAGTACATTGGTTCCAAAAGAGGGGAAAACAAAGAAATATAAACAAGGCTTCAAAGGGATAACTAAGTTTGACCAGTGTTTGGATAGCGAGAATGATAGCCTTTCGTCATCCCAACCTGAGAATGCTAAATATAAGAATGCCCCAACATAGCCATGCCATACATAGTATCTCTTGACCGCATCTGCGTTGACGGATATATCAGTCACCTTTTCTTCTATATCTACCAAGTGTAGAGCTCCTTTTGACAATACTTTCTTGACGAGGTAAGGACCTTGCCAATTTGGGGCGAACTTTCCTTTTGCTTCTACCTGGTGCGGAAAGATATGTTTCAAAACAAGTTGTCCTACCTCGAATTGTCTTGGGTGCACTTTCTTATTGTAAGTGCGTGCCATTCTTTGTTGGTATAACTGACCAAAACAAACTGCCGCCAAACGCTTTTCATCAATCAAATTCAACTGTTCCAATCGGGACTTCACCCATTCAGTGTCCTCAATCCCTGCTTCAACAATGATTCGGAGAGAGGGAATCTCAATTTCAGCAGGTATGACCGCTTCAGTTCCATAAACCAATAAGTAGGGTGTTGCGCCAATTGATGTATGGACAGTTGTCCGGTATCCCAAAAGAGCAAAAGGTAGTTTCTCGTGCCATTGTCTAGACCCTTGGATCATCTTCCTAAGAATCTTCTTGATGTTTTTATTCGCAGCTTTAACAGCTCCATTAGCTTTGGGACCGTAAGGAGTAGAATTGCGATGCTCAATTTTAAATTGTTCACATACCTCCTTCATTAGATGACTATTCAAATTAGCAGCATTATCTGTAATAATGGTTTTTGGAATACCGAAACGACAGATGATGTTGGAGTGAACAAAGTCTACTACTGCTTTCTTGGTAACTGCTTTCAATGTAATAGCTTCCACCCATTTGGTGAAGTAATCAATTGCAACCAAGATGAATCTGTGCCCATTTGAAGCTTTTGGCTCGATTGGGCCAATGACGTCCATTCCCCAAGCAACAAAAGGCCAAGGAGCCGACATAGGATACAACTCTGAAAGTGGCGAATGAATCAAATCACTGTGAATCTGACACTGGTGGCACTTGCAAACAAAACGAAAGTAATCTCGTTCCATAGTAAGCCAATAATATCCTGCCCGAAGGATTTTCTTTTCTAGAACATATCCATTCATGTGCGGACCACAAACTCCCGAATGCACCTCATTCATAATCATTTCAGCTTCTTTGGTATCCACACATCTCAACAAATTCAAATCCAGAGTTCTTTTGTAAAGGATTTCCCCACTCAAAAAGAAACCATTAGAGAGTCGCCTAATAGTTCTCTTTTGATCCCTGTTAGCATGTTCCGGATATTCTCTTGTTTTCAGAAACTTTTTAATATCACAATACCATGGTTCACCATCTAGTTCTGCTTCAATTGTATTGCAATAACCATGTTGATACCGAATTTGAATTTCTAATGGGTAAATATGAATATTACCCGGATATGGAAGCATTGAGGCTAGGGTGGCCAAGGCATCAGCTAATTCATTGTGAAACATGGGAATGTACCTGAATTCGATGGACTTGAACCTTTTGCTAAGATCCTCCACATATTGTCTATATGGAATGAGCTTGATGTCTCGAGTCTCCCAATCACCTTGAGCCTGCCGAATAAGCAAATCTGAATCTCCCATCACCAACAATTCATGCACATTTAGATTTATTGCCATGTTCAGACCCATGATGCAAGCTTCATATTCTGCTGTGTTGTTTGTACAGAAAAAACGAAGTCGCGCCGTAGCAGGGTAATGTTGCCCAGTAGGTGATACCAGAATTGTCCCAATCCCTATGCCTTTGATGTTGACAACCCCATCAAAGTATAGTTTCCAAATTTGACTGTCATCTTGGACTACTTCTACAACTAAATTAACCTCTTCATCTGGGAAATATGTGTTCAAAGATTCATACTCATAATCAATCGAGTTTTCTGCCAGATGATCAGCCAAAGCTTGTGCCTTCATGGCAGTGCGAGTGACATAAACAATATCAAACTCTGTGAGCAAGATTTGCCACTTTGCCAATTTGCCTGTTGGCATCGACTTCTGAAAGATGTACTTCAGGGGATCCATTCGGGATATGAGGTAAGTTGTATAGGCCAAAAGATAATACCTAAGCTTCTGGGCGACCCAGGTTAAGGCGCAATATGTCCTTTCCAAAAGAGTGTATTTGGCCTCATAAGCTGTGAACTTTTTGCTCAAATAATATATTGCTTGTTCCCTTTTGCCTGTGGCATCATGTTGACCCAGAACACAACCAAAGGAACTATCCATTACTGACAGATATAAAAACAAAGGCCTATCAGGTTCCGGCGGGACCAAAACAGGGGGATTTGACAAATATTCCTTGATCTTATCAAAAGCTTCTTGGCACTCATCTGTCCACTTGATAGCGGCGTTCTTTTTCAACAACTTAAAAACAGGCTCACATTTGGTTGTAAGCTGCGAGATGAACCTGCTAATGTAATTCAACCTCCCGAGTAAACTCTTGACTTCTGTTTTGTTCTTCGGGGGAGGCAGCTCTCGAATGGTCTTTATCTTGGAGGGATCTAACTCGATGCCTCTTCGACTAACTATAAAACCCAAAAGCTTCCCAGAAGGAACTCCAAATGCACATTTAGCTGGATTGAGTTTGAGATTGTACCTTCGTAGCCTTTCAAAGAACTTCTTCAAGTCTTGCACATGGTAAGCTTGTGTTCTCGACTTAATGATCACATCATCAACGTACACTTCAATCTCTTTATGCATCATGTCATGGAATATGGTAGTCATGGCTCTCATGTAAGTTGCCCCTGCATTCTTCAAACCGAATGGCATGACCCTATAACAATAAGTTCCCCATGGAGTTGTGAAGGCGGTCTTTTCTGCATCTTCTTTATCCATAAGAATTTGGTGATATCCGGCATAACAATCCACAAAAGATTGGATTTCATGTTTAGCACAATTATCAACAAGGATATGAATGTTGGGTAAGGGAAAGTTGTCCTTTGGACTTGCTTTGTTTAAATCCCTATAGTCAACACAAACTCTGATTTTCCCATCCTTCTTTGGCACTGGCACAACATTTGCTAACCATGTAGTGTATCGGACGACCCTGATCACATTTGCACTTAGTTGCTTTGTGATTTCTTCTTTAATCTTATCACTCATGTCTGTCTTAAACTTCCTTTGTTTTTGCTGGATTGGTGGAAAATTAGGATGTGTGGGAAGCTTATGGACCACTAGATCGGCACTCAAACCCGGCATGTCATCATACGACCAAGCAAATATATCTCTGTACTCGAACAAAACTTGAATTATGGCATCTCTCATATTTTGTTCAGTATGAATGCTTATTTTTGTTTCTCTGGTTTCTTCAGGACTTCCCAGGTTAATTGCCTCCGTTTCATTTAAGTTAGGCTTAGGCTTATTCTCAAATTGATCCAATTCCCTTTTTATTTCTCTAAAAGCCTCATCTTCGTCATATTCAACTTCTTGATTCATTATTTCGAGATTAAATAGCTTTTTAAGATCTGGGCATGAATTCCGCGTGCATGTCATGTATTTAAAGCCAGCATTATCGAAACTGAAAATGATAAGAAATTAACAAAAATTAGGGAAATAAAAAGATAGAATTTTACTACGAAAATGGAACTTCATTTCATTGAATATGAAAGGATAGAAGGGTTAACATCACAGCAAAGCAATTAAACTAAAATATCTGGATTACAACCCTTAAAATAATCCAAATACAGAAAAAACAACAAAACAGGCTACCAAGACTCCTTCCTGATGGGAAGAGGAGTTGCTTCCCAGTTGCTGAGCGAGGTATCTGGACCAATCAGTTGAACACTTGCACGGCTAGGGCCCTCCCCAACTTGAACCATATTGATCTCATAGAACATCTCCTTGAGACCCTGGCAAACTCCGTCAATGTCATCCTGAGTAGAAGGATTTTGGACTTCTTCAAATTGTGGCTTGACAAAAGAGTAGGCAATGTGAGGGATTGGTTTGGACAGATTCCAACCATTCTTTTTGCGGGCCTTGGCTCTGTCTATGTCAGCTGATGTTGGTTTAAAGCCCAAGCCAAAGGTATTTTTCTTTGAAAATGGAGCAATGGGGTTCACAATTCCTTGTAGAGAGGATCCCAATCCTTTTCCTGGTTCATAGCCGTTCCTCAACATCAGCGAATCTACCATCATAGATGTGGCTAAAAGACGAGGATGCAGAATTGGTTTTCCTTCTTCCACTTGGTCCACCTCAATCACCTCAAATGCTTGATATATAATAGATTCACATCCTTCCTTGGCCTCGATATATGGAATGGATGGGTCTTTATAGACGGATGAGTCGTCCTCCACATGAACAATAATTTCTTGCCCGTCACACTCGAATTTGACCATTTGATGTAGGGTGGATGGTACAGCTCTGGCCATATGGATCCACGGCCTTCCCAAAAGAAAATTATAGGAAGTTTCCATATCTAACACTTGAAAGACAATGTTAAAATCAACCGGGCTGATTGTCATGGTGAGTTCGATTTTCCCAATAGTGTCTCTTTTTGAACCATCAAAAGCTCTGATGCTAACATTACTGGTTCGAATTCTGTTAGTGTCGATGTTCAGCTGTTGTAGAGTAGAAAGAGGACACACATCTACACTTGAGCCTCCGTCAATCATGACTCCTTTTACGTAGTGCACTTCACATTTGACCATAAGATGCAAAGCTCTATTGTGGCCAGCCCTTTCCTCAGGCAAATCATCATCGCTGAAAGTAATTCTATTTACTTCAAAGAATCTTTCAGCCATTTTTTCTAGCTGATTCACCGTTGTCTTTTCTGAGACATATGCCTCGTTCAAAGTTTTGATCAACACACGACGATGCTCTTCTGAATGCAAAAGCAGAGATAACAAAGATATCTGAGCAGGAGTTTCCCTTAGTTGGTCAATGATTGAGTAGTCTTGCAATTTCATCTTCTTAAGGAATTCCTTCGCTTCTTTTTCTGCAACGGGTTCTTTCACTGGCAAATGACTTTCTCTGGCTTGCTTAGCTTTTCTCAATTCCTCTGGTGAATAACACCTTCCAGAGCGGGTCAAGCCCCCCATTTCACCTGTTTCTTCAACTATCTCTTTTCCTTTGTATGTCATGACAGTCTTGTTATAATTCCAGGGAATAGCTTTTGTGTTTGTCACTATGAGTTGGGCAATAGGTCGGATCATGACTGGCTCTGTTATATTCCTCAAACCATTATTCGGAATGATCTTTTGAATGCCCCCGGGGATGTAAAGTTTTGGCTCACCCAATTGAACCTCAACCTTTTTTGTGCTTCCAGGAACATAGAGAATCGTTTTTTCAGAACATGCCAAGTTCAAACTAAAATTCGCACCTTTCACCATCAATGGTGCCAATTGCGGCGGGCTCACTATCACTTTTGGTTCTGACCCTATGGTTCTAACAACCATCTCTGTCTTGCCAGACTGCTTATAATCCCGATCATCACAAATCATCCCAATAAAATGTGTATTATCATGAGTTGGGAGCAGATTGTTTGTGATATTAGGAGTATCCTCATTGTTTGTTACCACAATTGCCTTTGCTTCAATCAAATTTTCAATGGCTTTCTTTAATGTCCAACAGTTTTCAGTACTATGCCCTTGGGTGTTAGAGTGATACTCACATCTTGCATTTGAGTCAAAACCTTTTGAATTTGGATTCACATAGCGCGGCATAATAGGTTCAATCAACTTCAACTGCATCAACTTTCGAAATAGGCTTGTATACGATTCTCCAATTGGGGTGAACTCTTTCTTTGGCTCCTGTTCTCTCACATATTCTTGTCGGGGACGAGGATTATATGGTGCCTGAAAATTCGGCCGGAGTTGACGGGAGCCTTGTGGAATCGGTGCCCGCCATTGTTGGTGATTAGGAGGCCTAGCATAAGCCTGAGCATTAAACACTGTGTATTGTTGCAGGGGAACTGAGTATCGGGGACCTTGAGGCGGATAATAATGTTGAAGAGAATTGGATAGTCCTTGTTGAAATTGCACGTAAGAAGGAGTTATTCCTCTTTGAACTCCTCCGAACCCAGATGCCATCATGGATCCTTCCTCCTTCTTTTTTCGATTTCTGAAATTGCCTGACCCGCTTTGAATTGATTGTGTGGTTGCCTTAAGGGCTGCCTGACTCACAATTTTGCCTGACTTCATGCCATTCTCAACTATTTCACCAATCTTAATCGCCTCAGCAAAAGGTTTACCGATGGCAGCCAACATGTAATGGAGGTAATCAGGATCCTGAGCTTGGAGAAAATAGTCAATCATTTCTGCCTCTTTCATTGGTGGTTTGACCCTAGCAGCCTGCTCTCTCCACTTGATTGCATATTCTCTGAAGCTTTCTGTTGGTTTCTTCTTTATGTTGACGAGAGAGGAGCGGTCTGGCACTATATCAATATTGTACTGAAACTGTTGGACAAAATCTTGAGCCATGTCATTCCAAACGTGCCAGTGAGAGATGTCTTGATCTATGAACCACTCTGAAGCAATTCCTGTCAAACTTTCCCTAAAATAAGCCATGAGCAATTCTTCTTTGCCTCCCGCTCCCTTTAGTTGGTTACAATACCTCTTCAAATGGGCAACGGGATCACTATGCCCATCATACTTGTCAAACTTGGGGGTTTTGAAGCCGGGTGGCAAATGAACATGGGGAAACATGCATAGATCGTTAAACGAAACACTCTTGTGGCCCCCCAAACCCTGTATGTTTCTCATGGTTTGTTCCAAGCTCTTCATTTTTCTGGTCATTTCCTCTTGTTCCATATTCTTTTCGGGCTTTTCGATCTAAATTGGGAACACGTTATGAGGAGTGTGCTTGTATGAATCTAGAACCTTTAAAGTCAGTTCTGGAGAGTAATGTTGGGCATCATGAGCATCCAGCTGTGGATCATTATTGGACTTTTGAGCAAGAGCCGGTTGAGGGACAGTGAAAGTATGGACAATGGGTATAGTAGGTGGGTCATTTCTGAGGGGTGCAATTGGAGGACGTGGAATGGAGATACTGGGGATAGTGGGAAGGTTAAAGCTCGGACTGAATCCAGGTTGGTACAATGGGTTACTTGTTATGGAGATAGACACTTGAGTGGCAACTGACACATTATGAAGATTGTCTGAAGGTCCTATGAGTAGTGAGGGTGGTGCTTGTCCATTCACCCAGGCTTGGTACATCTCTGCCAATTGTTGCTTCAACACTCTTACTTCTTCAACCAATCCTGAACCTTGTTCAACCAATTGTCCATGGACATCATCATTATCTGACTCATTCTTACTGTTGTTTGCCATTCTACTTTTTCCTTTTGATCTCGTGTTGTAAGGGTGAGTCGCCAGTTTAAACCACAAACCAACCACCTCTGTTTTACTTTATCTTTGAAAAATGACAAACAACAAACGTGTTAGAGTTAGGCATTTTGCAGATATTAATCACACATTATATGTCATGCACCTAATGCCATTTTCATTTCTAAAATGATCTTGGAAGGCTTTATGCTTCATCCCGGCTTATTGATTTATTGGTTTATTTTCATCTTGAATTTAACGGTTTTTTTTATCATTTTTTTAGGTTAATTATGGTTATGATCGCATCCGATGAGGATTGCCTACGTATCATGACGCAGCATGAATCAGACCATTACGTAGTTCAGGGGAAAACAATAATAGTTTTTTTTTTTAAACATAACGAAATAATACAATAACAGAAAGGACATTATATTGAAAATGACTTACCAGACTCTGACAAGACTAAAAGACAGCGATTTTAAAGATTCAACAATGACTCAAACTAAAACATAACTACTACATAAAAAGTTCTAACAACTACGACTATAATTCAACTCCATAATCTTCTGGCTTTCAAACACTGGAACATCTGCTCATGGTGGGGCTTGCCATGGTTGACCCCCTAATGTACGGTACATCCTTTCTAACTCTGCTGCAAGATGACGGGCAAAAGTAGGTGCATGCTCCAAAAACTTCTCATAATCCATCCCTTGGCAGTTCCCATAACTTTGAGCGGTATAAACAGCCAAATTATGAACTTGCTCTTTGAAGTACTGGAAATTCTGGTCTCGATCTTGTAACTGCTGCTGGCGAGTGGTGGCTATCTCCCTTATGTGGCCCTCACAATCTAAGGCTGACTCCAATTGAGCCCGAAGTCTAGCCTGCTCGAGTCTCGCCTGAGCCATCTCCCTATCAAAATCTGCATGCTGGTATTTTCTATTGTACCTTCTCATTTCTTCCAACTGTGCATGGAGCAGAGCTTCTGAATGTACCCAATGGGCCTTCTCTCTCTCTCGAATTGAGCCCTCTTTTCTTCAAATTGTGTTACTTGGCGATCCTTACTTGATTCGGCCTTCTCATTTAGCTGTACGATCTTTTCATTGACTTTGTCCAACGACTTTTCAGTCTTTGCCAAGAGGGAATCATAATCTTGCACTTTTTCGATCAGATTGGCAATGGTTCTCTGGTCTTTCCAACTTCTCACTGGCACTTCAGAGGCTTTCTTCATCTGTTGAAGTTGAGCACGGAGGGCTTCATTTTTGCGGATCAGACTCTTCTTTTCCTCTTCGGCTTCTTGTTTTTGCAAGTCTTTCTCAAAATTGAGGTTTCTCAGCCTTTCTTCTAAGGCATGAATAGTTGTTTTGTATCCCTTTTTCCGTTCACCCCAGGCCAACCGTTCTTGGATGTTATCATCAAAGGCTTGAACATGCGGCCTTTTTGTGGGCCTTTTGGGCTCTGGAACATCATCCACGTGAGACCTCTTCTCAAACCATATAGCATAACCCGGATCTACCTCACATCTCGCAGGATCTGGCACCTGAGTATCATATTTCAAGTAGCGACAACCATTCCAAATTTGCTGGATTAAAGCTTCGGGCAGTGGGGCTTCGGGGTGTAGCTCAATAACTTGCACACTCAAATCTTCATCCTTAGGTACTACTTGGTACCTTCCTAGCTGTCTTAGAACTCTGTGTGGCGCATACGGCTGGACACTTCTCAAACCCAACAACAACAAATAACTTTTTAGAGCCGACATGTGTATTACCTCTCTTAGCGGGAGCCATCCCAAAGTCCACTCAATTTGACTTGCATTTAAAGATCTTAGGTGGGATATCCGGGCTTCCACCCCTTCTGGAGAGTTGTAATCTTTTACTCTTTCTTCGTAACTCTTAATGAAATTGTCCTTGTTCGGACCATAGCTCATGAACTTGGGGTGATGTCGGAGATGCTCAATCAACCACATTTGTAACAAAATATTGCACCCTTCGAAGAATTTTGCCCCGGACTTGCACAAAGTCAACGCCCGATAAATGTCTGATAAAATGATCGGGGCAAGAGTGTGATGTTCTTTGGTAGTGAGGACCTGTACAACCCTGGCTATGTGGGTATCAATTGTCCGCTTCTCGTTTGGGAAGACCATAATTCCCAGAAACGCCATTATGAAGGCGAAGCGATGATGAATCTGCCATGTGTCTTTGTTCTGCTTGTTGTTAAGGCCCTTTTCATGCATTTCAAACCCATTTGGCTGCCCGAACCTAGAGTACAGGAAGTAGAAAGAACAATACCCTTCGACTACGTTGGTCTTTCTAATTTGCTTACTGATGTTCAGAAGATCGAAGAATCGGTGTACAGAAAGATCCCTCGGGAATATGAGCTCCTGGTTTCTCAAATCCCTGCCAAACCCGGAATATCCAGCTATCTCTTCTAAAGTGGGAGTTAGCTCAAAATCGGAGAAGCGAAAAACATTGTGAACAGGGTCCCAAAAAGTCACTAGTGCCTCAATCAAATCGTCCCGTGGTTTAATTTTCATAATATCTGTGAGGGCTCCCAGGTGCTTGGTGACCCATTTCTAACCATCTTCTCCTAAATCATACCACCACATCTGAAGCTGAAGTGGAGCCTCGTCTACAACTGTGAACGGTGTATTCTGGACAGTGCTCATTTTGTACCTGTGGGTGGTTAAGGTTAGGGTTGACACTAGTCTCAAGAGACAGAACCAATGCACTCCTTTTGCAAACAAACTTTTGTAAATAACTCAATTTTAAGAAAAATCAACGAAAAGGGTGGCTATTTTTGCAATTGACCGAAGAAAGGGTGGCTATTTTTGCAACTATGGCCCCTTCTTACTTTCAAGGATAGCTTTAGGGCCGGGGGAAGGACATTATGGTAAAAGTGATTCTCAATTGACAGACACGTCCGTTCTTGCGAGAACAACCCTTCAACAATTTTGAAGATGTTCTAAGGCTATTCCGACAAGAACGATTTGGGATTAACCGAAGCTGGATCTACTTATTTGTTTTTTGATTAAAAAAAATACTAGACACATTTCTTTTTTTTTTAGTTATTATATAAAAATGGGGCCGAACCCTATGAAGGTTGCCTACGTATCTCACATCCGGTGAGAATCAAACCCGCGTAGTTCGTAAATATTTCAGGAAAAGAATGACACTTTTTTTTTTTTTGAAAAATTCAGGCTTTTTTTTTGGGGGGTAAATACTGAGATTTTCGAAAATCGGGTAAATTTTCTCCCTCATATTTTCTTCTTTCTGGTTTTTTCTCAATATTTTTATATTTTTATTTTATTTTAGAAACCGGTCAACATGTACAAACCAAATCAAACATAATGCACAAGTAGCACATAAGATGCATCAGGATGGTCTTGTAATTTCGGGTACACCTGTCCTAGACGGACCCAACCCCTGTGTTGAGTCCCCAAAGTCAAATGCACATGATGCAAATTAACATTCCTACTAGGGATCCGACATAAGGCTATGTTATTCTAGGTTTAAATCCTAAGGGGAGTGTTTTAGACCTGGCTTACCCAAGCAGACAGCTCGAGCCAAGGTGGGGGTAACGTACGGGAGCACGAAAGTCTACCCGGCCTAGTTACTGACCCAGCCTCATTCTAATTGGTATGACTTCTAACAGAAAAGTGGGCCACGCGCACGTGTGCACCATAAATTCAGAAGACTCAGAAGGGAGGCGTAAGAAGACAATTTAATACAGTTCAAATAATATCAAAGCGGTAAATAAGCGATAATTAGCACATTAGACCCAAAAAATACATTAATAACATCAAATCAATAAAGCCAAGTATAAATCATCTTATAAGCTCGAATTCTAAACCCTGAACCAAAAGTTCTGGGTTCTTTATCCCCAGCAGAGTCGCCAGAGCTGTCACACCTCCTTTTCCCCTAGGGATAGGGAAAAAGGGAGTTTTTCCAATTTAAGTGACATTATTCGAAATGAGATTATTTATTTAATCAAAGTCGCCACTTGGAATAATTTATGGTGTCCCAAGTCACCGGTTTATTTTAAATCCCAAATCGAAAATATTTGACTCTGTTTTACAGTCCGCGAACACAGAAGACCGGGTAAGGAATTCTGTTAACCCGAGAGAAGGTGTGAGGCACTCTAGAATTTTGTTGTTTTAGCACGGTCGCTTTAATCATAGCTGGCTTAATTAAATTATTTAATTACTCATTTTAGAACCTATGTATATTTACCTTTTTACCGCTTTTAATTGCTTGATTATTCATAATTATGAAATTATCTTGAAACGAATCACGCGTACGTGTATTCGTTTTGTGGTGTGTCAAGAATCATGTCACGCGTACGTATATACAATTAATAACACTTTATTATTTTTAAGATTATTTCGCCCAAAGTTGCGCGAACGCATACCTTGGTATTAGTTTTGGGAATCGTAATTATGTCACGCGAACGTATACATAATCACGATGATTCAATTGATTAACACGTGCCTAAAGCATACTAGCATATTCAAAGTATTTCATTTATTTATCTTTTTTGATCTGAGATATTTATTTCTATATTAATATTTTTACTTATTACAACGAATCTTGAATTAGTTCCTAACTCATCTCGCTCGCTCACAATTTCTTTTACCACTCTTACTTCTTCTTCTTCTTTTTTTACAACAGATTTTAAATTAACTCGTAATCCGCATTTCTCACTCACTTATGAATATTTGTTTTTGGTTCTAACTAGCAAGCCATTATTTTATGATTTGGGCTAACTATGAAATAACTTAATTAATTAAGAACATTCTCGTAGCAACTGCTAAATTCACAACAAAGTATAGGATGGAACAAAATAACTCAAATAATTAATTCACATAAACCATAATAGAAAACATAAAAATAAATACATTAGTTGAAATAAAATTAGGAGCAAGTTATTTAAGAACAAGTTTCTCAACTCACACATAAAGTCACTTATCATTACAAAGAGCTACATGAATTTTTTTTTTAACATATGGACACGGTATAAAAGAAACTAAACTATAAATCTAAATTGAGAAATCTAAATCGTCGTAAATCATAACAATTAGTAACCGAAAAATTTAAAGGATTATGTCAATTCCATTTATGAAGATTAAACTACTACTAAAAAAAAAAACTTTGAGAAAATAATATTAAGCCCAATAAACTTTTAGTGAACTTAACGATTCTAAATACATCGCCCGACGTTCTTTTTGTTCTTTTCCTTTTTTTTCTTTTTTAAATATATAAAGTGTAAAATAAAATATCATGAGATACCTAGTCTATCTAAGAGAATATAGCGAGATATTTTCTAAGTATCTTCTAGTTGAAATAAATAAATGGATGTCCAGTCTCATAAACTTTCCTTCAAACTCAAATATCACAAACACAAACGAAACAAACACACAAAAAAAATATTCTCATAATAGAAAGAATTATTTATTATTAATTAAAGATTATGTAATATACCACAAAATTTACGCCAACATCTTTTAATCTAATAAATCATTTAGAAACATGAACTTTCTTTATTAAAACGAATATCTAAAGATTTAAACTAGAGATACTATTAAAGCTTAAAATCATTTCTTTTTTACTTAGCTTTTATTCTCATCCCAAACAAACATGTAAGCATTATAAAGATGAAAACAACGAATTTTACTCAAAGACAAAAGAATACAGAGAAAAAAAATTAAACTTGAATTGAACAAATCTTCATATCGTCCATCACACATAACAATAACAAGAATTAAGTAAGTATGCTGACCTTTGAAGGAAATATTTTCTTAAACAATCCAACGAATGTAATAATATTCGATGTCGAATTTGAAAAGTGACAACGAACCGCGAACAGAAAAATCACGAGCTAAGCTCTCCTCGGTTAATCTCTAAGGAAACAGAACTCGAAAAAAACTTTCACTCCAAACTCAAATACACTTCTCCATCGTGCCTTCAAATATCATTACTAACTCTACTTCTGTTTTTTTTTTGTTTTCCTACCGCTCATGAAAGACTGAAGCTAGCCAAAGTTTTTCTCTCCAAAAAAAATCAAATATTTCTTGAGGTCTTCTCCCTTCCCCCCTTCCTTGTCCAAGTGTGTGCTATTTGTATAGAATGTGTGTAAGATCATGGGATTGGATTGAGGGGATAGTTGGGATGTGAGGAGTGGGACGTGGGGAATTAGAGATAAAAGGAGTGGGTAATGGGGCTGGGAGGAGGGAATCATGGGTGTTAGTTAGGAATTATTTGAATTTTAAAAATAAAATAGAATAAAAATCAAACAAAGTGTGTGTGCATATTATAAAGAGTGAGTAACATGTAGTGATAGAGAGGGGGGAAGACGAGAGGAGTTCTGGAAAAAAGTGGGGAGTTTAGCAAAGTTAACTAAATTAAGAATCTGATTTTTGACTCTTTTGACGTTAGCTCCACTTCCCTTTTTTTGTCTTTTATTTTAAAAGATAAAATAAATTATAAGGATAAGAAGATTAACCAACATTTCTTACAATATAGGAAAATTAAATATTTACATGTAACTTAAATGATACTAAGAAAAACTTATTAAAATTCTAATAATAATATAAAATAAAAAAAATCATATACCTACTATATATATATATATATATATATATATATATATATATATATATATATATATATATATATATATATATGTGTGTGTGTGTGTGTGTGTGTGTGTGTGTGTGTGTGTGTGTGTGTGTGTGTGTGTGTGTGTGTGTGTGTGTGTTTTTGATTTTTTTTTTTGTAGTATGAAAAAAAACTATTAAGAGTGAGATCAAAGTTTAAGATATTAAGATTAGACCTAAAAGAAATATTTACGCTAAAATAGTATAAAATTTGGGTGTGGTAAAAAATTAGGTGTTCACAATTAGGTCGGAAGTCTTCACTCGAACGAACCTGCCCATCAAATCTCGGTCCTTGTTCTCGTCTATGCTAGAGAACAACACTTTGTTAGCCCGACGCTGGAGTTTTATTAACCCACCTCGATAGAGGCGGGGGCTGTACAATCTGATGAGGTGGTCGAGGGTGAAAGGCATCCCCTCGACTTTGTTCACGAAGAAGCGGATCAGCATAATGATTCGCCAAAAAGAAGGATGGATTTGGCACAGGGTTATTTGGTATTGGCGGCAAAAATCGATGAAAACTGGGTCGAGGGGGTCCAACGTGAAAGGGTAAGTATAAACACTTAAAAACCCTTCCACATGAGTAGTAATATCTTCTTCGGGAGCCGGGATTATTACTTCTTTGTTCTCCCAGTTGCAATCTTTTCTTAACTGTTCTAGATGTCCCTCGGTTATCGAGCATATGTACCTCGATACTGGCTTGTATCAATCGGGAACCGGTGAAGCTTTGTCGATCTTAAAATCAGAAGTAAGAACATACCCCCGGAAACACACTCCTGCTCCACTGGTGTTTTGTCGCCGACAGGCCGTGAAGAAGAAACTTTTTCTTTTTAAAGAACAGTTTTTGACGTTTTTGCCATTTGGATTTTGAAGATAGAGGAAGATGATAAGATTTGGTGTTCTGAAGAGGGATTTTGCAGTGAATCAGATTACAAATGAAAAACTCTGAATATGCGAAAAAGAACTTAAAAGATTTGGAAATTGAAGATGTAAAAGTAAAAAATGGTAAAAAGAGGAGCTATTTATAGGGTTGGCAATGATGGTTCACAATCAGCAAATGACCTACCATCGTCTGACATGCATTTAATTCCCTGGTAACTGAACCAACGGGACATCTATCATGTACGTCATGGTCGGGCTCGATGGAAACGTCAGTGTATATCTAGTCATACCGTTGGAAAATCATGTCATTTCTCGCCACATTCTTCCCGAGAAACGAGGGAACTATTTGTATACGGTCAAAATCGGTTTTGACCTTCGTATGATTAGTCAAGATTGGAACATAATGGACCGAATGTCATCTTCATAATATCGAGATAAGATCTGAAGCCAGGGTACCGAGCTCAAATTTCTGGGACCAATCGAATACCGAGCTCGAAGTCATTACCGAGCTCTGATGTGAAGCAGTGTCATCGAGCTTAAGAGCAAGAGACCGACCAATATCGAGCCCGAGTCGATATCGAGCCTCGAGTTAATATCGAGCTCTAAATCTGGAAATCAGCCAATACCAAATCCGATCAAGATCGAGCCAAGAGACAAGAGTCGTTACGGCCGCACTAAGGGAGAGAATCTCGACGAGAATTAGGAAAAAGCTAATCTATCATGGGATCCCCATTATATATTTTTAATTATATCTAAAGTAGGATCCCTCCACTATAAAAGGGATGACTACTATTTCTGTAGGGGGATCCAACATTAAGGCATTCATACATTCTCATATTCAGAGATTACTGATATTCTCAGAGATTATCCTTTTGTGAGCTTTATGCATTGATTCATCTTGCTTGTACATAAATCATTCTCTATTTAATTCGGTTTGTATTTCATTCTTTACAATCATTATTCGACGTATTTCTACTTACCTTTACGATTTGTGTCAAATTATGCCATGTACCCTTAGAACTAAGTATAAATTCAACTCTATCCATTTTTCGGGTAAACAGAACTATTACTCTTGGTTGGAAATTTTAGCATAATCTAAATATTTTTGTGGGTTCAATCAGTAATGGCGTTGAGGATGAAATTAGCGCCGTTAAAATGGGCTTAGCCCCTACGGCCAGCCCGATCCAACCCGCTACTTGAGTAGGGTCGAAATATGATTTTTAGAGCTCATTTTTTTCTTTCCTATACAATATTTAAAATTTATTTACCAAAATTGTCCTAGTTTTGTATATTACCCGCACTAAACAAGGATTAGTTACAAATTATATACATTCCATTATTAGTGCCTTAAATTAGGGGATTCAGTTACACTCTTTCTCTCTCTCTCTCTCTCTCTCTCTCTCTCTCTCTCTCTCTCTCTCTCTCTCTCTCTCTCTCTCTCTCTCTCTCTCTCTCTCTCTCTCTCTCTATATATATATATATATATATATATATATATATATATATATATATATATATATATATATATATATACTAGTGCCTTAAATTAGGGGATTTAGTTATATCATTTTTTTTTTATTAACGTGAAAAAGAATATTGACCAAATGCAAGGTTGGTTAATATTTACGCATACACAGACTCCAAGTGAGACCAAATGCATTTATCGTTTATCTAATCAATAGTTTGGACTGATCCATAGCATTAGTTCATGGCACAAAACGTTTTTCCTGATATTTATTTAGTAAAAATAGAATGTTATTTTTATTTTATTCTACCACTTACTAATGAAATAAAAAAAAATTCATGTGATAAATGATATTTTAAGTGACAGCAGCATCATACAAATTTGTATGGTACAACACGATACAAATTAAAATAAAATTTCATACAAATTTGATACATCTACAATAATATATAAACTAAAAATAAATTTTATACAACTAATTATATAGTATACAATATATTTACAACTTATCTACAACTTTCATACATTATTTTTACCTACCTAAATACATCTACAACATCATACAACTTAAATATAATTTTCATACAAATTTTATACAATATGTATTTTGTATATGATTTGTATATGTTTTATATGTGGTATGTTCTTCTTCCGCTCTAAAATTTTAATCAAGAATTTAATACAATTTTAATACATATTAATAACTTTATGTAAAAAGATAATATTTATAACTTGAATACAAATTTCTTACAACGATTCATACATTATATAACTATTTTTCAACTTTCATACAACATTCAAATAAAAAATATATATAACTACAGCATAATTAAACTTAAATATAATTTACATACAACTATAATACAACTTTAATATAATTTCGTAAGTATATTATATGTCATGTGTTCTTCTTCGTCTTCTTCGATTTTCAATCTAAAATTCGGCCAACATCAACTCGAATCTACGCTCTTAAGCCTTAAAAATCTCATTTTTACCCTCCTCGATTTACGTGCGCAGTTCGGGCAGGTTTCTGAAAAGCTTTTATGTTGAAAACTGATGAAAATAAGAATTTTTACCTTAAAAATTGATTTTAGTTGACTTCGGTCAACATTTTTGGTAAACGGGCCCGGATTCGTGCTTTGACGGTCCCGGTAGGTCCATATCGAATTATGGGACCTGGACATATGCCCGGAATCGAATTCAGAGGTCCCTAACTCAAGTTATGAATTTTTGATTAAAATTAAAAGTTTGGAAATTGTTTATTTTTAAGAATTGATTGATATTTGGCATAGTATCGGGTTCGTTTTTAAGAATTGGTGAGAAATGGAGTTGATTTGACGTGATTCGGACGTCCAGTTGAGAAATTAGAAGTTTTAAAGTGTTCTTGAGAATTTCATTTGATTTGGTGCTAAATTTAGAGTTCTAGGTGTTATTTTGGCGATTTGATCGCGCGAGCAGGTGCGTATGATATTTTTAGACTTGCCTGCATGTTCGGTTTGGAGCCCCGAGCGCTCGGGTGCCATTCGGGCGAAGCGCGAGTCGAGTTCAAACCTCAACAAGGCTGCTGGTGGACCAAATCTGGTGTGCCCGCACCTGCGAGCCTTTGGTCGCAGGTGCGAGCGAAAGCCCCGCAAATGCGACCCAGGCCTAGACTTCATTTTTCCGCAGATGCGAACTTTTCTCTACAGGAGCGGGACTGCAGAAGTGGAACCCTGTCCGCAGGTGCGGCCCCAGTTGGCCCAGCCCTTTTCCGCAGAAGCACACACCCATCCGCACATGCGGATGCGCAGGTGCGACCAAAGCACCGCAAGTGCGAAGGTCGCTAGGCAGTGAGCATTTAATTCGGACTCCAACCATTTTTCTTCTCATTTTCATAAGGATAGGAGGCTTATGGCGATTTTTCAAAGACATTTTCTTCCCCAAATTATAGGTAAGTGTTCCTTAACTCGTTTCTTTCAATCTTTTACTTCATTTCACTAGAATTCAACCTAGAAATCTAGAGTTTCATGGTAGAATTAGGGGTTAGGGTAGAAAATAGGAATTTCGGGAATTTGGGTATTTAGACCTCAATTTGAGGTCGAATTTCAAAAATAATTACATATTCGGGCTCAGGGGTGAACGGGCAAAAGGATTTTGGTCCGAACCTCGAATTTTGACCAAGCGGGCCCGGGGTCGATTTTTTCGACTTTTTGGAGGAAAATTTGGGAAATTTAATTTATGCAATATAATTGATTCTTTTAGCAATATTTGATATTATTGAGTCATTTTTGAATAGATACGAGTGATTTGGAGGTGAATTCCAAATGAAAAGTTGTGATTGAGAATTAAGTGACCTTCGGAGCGAGGTAAGTATTGTGTCTAATCCTGACTTGAGAGAATTAGGCACCTTAGATTACTTGCTAAGTGAAATCCATGTGAGCGGCGTATATGTGAGGTGACGAGTACTTATGCGCCGACAATTTACCTGTTTTCCATGTTTCTATGTTTTCCTTATATTGTCTCTTTCCTATGCCATATTGCTACGTGTTATACTAGTGTTGTTCAATTTATCGTTCCTATCATGTTTACGGATTTTCTGGTGAAAATTAAGTTTTTATTTCAAAGTTGAGATTTATATTATGGAACCAAATGTTGAAGTAAAGTTTGTACTTGTTAATCTATCTCCCTGTTGTTATTTATGCATTGTATTATGGTAAGGGAGAGTGTTAATACACGAAGGGTAATGCCGTGCCATATTGTGAGTGTTAATGCACGAAGGGTGATGACGTGCCATATTGTAAGTGTTAATGCTCGAAGGGTGATGCTGTGCCATATTGTGAGTGTTAATGCACGAAGGGTGATGTCGTGCCATATTGTGAGTATTAATGCACAAAGGGTGATGTCGTACCATATTATGAGTGTTAATGCACGAAGGGTGATGTCGTGCCATGATATGAGAGTTAATGCACAAAGGGTGATGCCGTGCCGTTTCTATTAATTTTATGGTGAGATTGAGAGTAAAAGCACGAAGGGTGATGCCGTGCATTTTTCCTTACTGTATTCACTATTCCTGTTGATTCATGGTATATTGACTGCTCCGGTGATCATTTTGTTGTAGTTTTTATCTTGTATTCCCCTCAGTATGTTCCCCTCCCGACATTTCCTGTTTAGTTCTTCATCTCTGTTATTTGTATATACACTGTTAAATTGTGCAGGTTGATTGTAGGTACCTTGCCTTAGCCTCGTCACTACTTCGTCGAGGTTAGGCTCGACACTTACCAGTATATGTGGTCGGTTGTACTGATGCTGCACTCTGCACTTTCTGAGCATATTTTGATACCGGTTCAGGTTGATCGAGATTTGCCATTGGTCCGCTGTCCGGAGACTCAAGGTAGATCTGTCGGCGTTCACAGACCTTGATGTCCCCATCTATCTTTATATGTCCTACTGTTTTCTTTCATTCAGACAATTATATTTCCTTCAGACTATTACTTGTAGTAAGTTCTAAAATGCTTGTGAATTGTGACTCCAGATCTGGGTAGTAGTAATTAATACAGTTTTATGATATTCCGCACTTATGATATTTCATCTTAGTTAATTATTGTTAATTACTGAATGGAAATAAGGAATTGGTTAATGATTCTCTAACGTTGGCTTGCCTAGCAAGTGAAATATTAGGCGCCATCATGGTTCCCACGTTGGAAATTTCGGGTCGTAACAGTTATTATCAGAGCACTAGGTTGCCTAGGTCTCACGATTCACGAGCAAGCTTAGTAGAGTCTGGAGGATCGGTACGGAGATGTCTGTGGTTATCTTCCAGAGGCTATGAAGTCTAGGAACACGTTTCACTTCTATTCTTCTTTGTCGTGCGATTTTACTTTCTCAATACTGATTGAACTCTTCTACTCTTATTTTTTCGCAGATGGCGAGAACACATACCGCTTCCTCAGCTGAGCAGCAGCCAGAGCCTCTAGTGATAGCTCCAATGTGGGGCAGAGGTCGAGGCCGAGGCCGTGCCAGAGGCCGAGGCAGGGGCAGGGCTCAGCCTAGGGCCCGAACAGCAGCCCCAGCAGTGGAGCCTCAGATAGAGATTGACGAGGAGGTTCTAGCCCAAACTGTTCCTGTCGGACCAGCTCAGGTTCCGTAGGGGTTCATTGCTACCCCAGTACTTCAGTACGCTTTGGTCTGTTTGGTGGGCCTTATGGAGAGTGTGGCCTAGACTGGCGCATTTCCCATGGCACCAGCAGTGTCTCAGGCTGGAGGAGGAGCCCAGACTCCTACCACTCCCGCTCCGGAGTAGATAGCTCCCCAGTATCAGGCTCCAGCAGCTCAGCCAATCGGATTAGTTCAGCCGGTTATTGCGGCGTAGGTCGGAGATGGGCCAGCTATGTCTTCTGAGGCTTTATGTAGATTGGACAGGTTTACGAAGCTCTTTCCTGTTTACTTCATTGGTGCTCCTTTAGAGGACCCCCAGTAGTATATTGGCAGCTGTCACGAGGTTCTACGGAACATGGGTATAGTGGATACCAATGGGGTCGATTTTACTGCATTTCAGATGACTGGTTCCGCCAAGAAATGGTGGAGAGATTACTTGTTGACCAGACCAGCTGGGTCGCCTGCTCTTACTTGGGACCAGTTCTCTTATCTCTTCATAGAGAAGTTTCTGCCTATCACATTGAGAGAGGAGCGTTGCCGTCAATTTGAGCGTCTCCAGTAGGGCGGTATGACTGTTACTCAGTATGAGACCCATTTTGTGGATTTGGCCCGTCATGCCATTCTTCTGCTTCCCACAGAGAGAGAGAGAGGGTGAGGAGGTTTATTGATGGACTTGCTCAGCCTATCAGATTGCAGATGGCTAAGGAGACTAGGAGTGAGATTTCTTTTCAGGCGGCTGCTAATGTCGCCAGACGAGTCGAGATGGTTCTTACTCAGGGAGGTCAGGGGTCTGACAAGAGGCCTCGTCATTCTGGTGAGTTCAGCAGTGCCTCATCTAGAGGTAGGGGTACTTTTGGTAGAGGCCATCCTCCCAGTCCGTTTCATTCAGCACTCCAGGCATCCCACGGTGCCTCAGGTGGTCGTGGCCCTCAGATGCATTATTCCGACCAGCTAGCATACAATGCACCACTAGCTCCTATTAGTGCACCTCCACTCCATAGTTATCAGTGTGGTCATTCAGGTCTATAATGCCAGTTTCAGGGTCAGCAGTCATAGCAGCCAAGGTTATGTTATACTTGTGGTGATCCGAGGCATAATGCTAGATTTTGCCCTCGGTCAACGGGTAGCTCACAACATCAGAGTTCTCGTGCCATGGTTTCGGCACCAGTTACTGCACCACCTGTTCAGCCAGCCAGAGGCAGGGGCCAGGCAGCTAGAGGTAAGGGCCAGACAGTTAGAGGTGGAGGTCAGGCCGTTAGCGGTGGAGACCAGCCAGCTAGAGGTCGTCCCAGGGACGTAGTTCAAAGTGGTGGTGCCCAGCCCTGGTGTTATGCTTTCCCAGCCAGGCCTGAGGCTGAGTCATCTGACGCTGTTATCACATGTACTGTTTTAGTTTTTAGTAGAAATGCTTCAGTTTTATTTGATCCGGGATCTACTTACTCCTATGTATCATCCTATTTTGCTTCATATTTGGTTGTGCCCCGTGATTCTTTGAGTGCTCTTGTGTATGTGTCCATACTAGTGGGAGATGTTATTGTTGTTGATTGTGTTTATCGTTCGGGTGGGGTCACCATTGGGAGTCTTGAGACTCGTGTATATCTTCTACTTCTCGACATGGTTGATTTTGATGTCATATTGGGTATGGATTGGCTGTCACCTTATCATGCTATATTAGATTGTCACGCCAAGACGGTGACCTTAGCCTTGTAGGGGTTGCCTCGATTAGAGTGGAGAGGGAATCTTGGCATTTTGCCAGCAGGGTTATCTCTTATGTGAAGGCTCGGCATATGGTCGAGAAGGGGTGTCTAGCTTATTTGGCTTATGTCAGCGATTCTAGTGCGGAGGTTCCTTCCATGGATTCAGTGTCGATTGCTCGTGAGTTTCCAGAGGTATTTCCTGCAGACTTGCCGGGGATGCCACCAGATAGGGATATTGATTTCTGCATTGATTTGGCTCTGGGCACTCACCCCTTTTCCATTCCGCCATACCGCATGGCCCCGCCAGAGTTGAAAGAATTGAAGGAGCAGTTGCAAGATTTGCTTGATAAGGGCTTCATTAGACCTAGTATCTCGCCCTGAGGTGCACCTGTGTTATTTGTGAAGAAGAAAGATGGGTCGATGAGAATGTGTATAGATTATCG
This sequence comes from Nicotiana tabacum, assembly GCF_000715075.1. Lineage (NCBI taxonomy): Eukaryota > Viridiplantae > Streptophyta > Magnoliopsida > Solanales > Solanaceae > Nicotiana > Nicotiana tabacum. The sequence continues at coordinate 63,022,718 of NC_134098.1, forward strand.
ACAGTTGAACAAAGCCACCATCAAGAACAAATATCCATTGCCGAGGATTGATGATTTATTTGATCAGCTTCAGGGTTCAAAGGTGTTTTCAAATATTGATTTGAGATCTGGCTACCATCAGTTGAGGATTAGGGCATCCGATGTTCCTAAGATAGCTTTTCGGACTCGGTATGAGCATTATGAATTTCTAGTGATATCATTTGGGCTGACAAATGCCCCAGCAACATTCATGGATTTGATGAACCGGGTGTTCAAAACCTACTTGGATTCCTTTGTGGTTGTGTTTATTGATGATATCTTGATCTACTCCCAAAGTCGAGAGGAGCATGAGCAGCACCTTCAGATCGTTCTTCCGACTCTGAAAGACAGTCAGTTATATGCTAAGTTCTCAAAATGTGAGTTTTGGTTGAGTTCAGTTGCTTTCTTGGATCACGTTGTATCAGTAGAGGGTATTCAGGTGGATCCTAAGAAGATTGAGGCAGTTCAGAACTGGTCCAGACCCACATCAACTATAGAGATCCATAGTTTCCTGGGTTTGGTGGGCTATTACCGTCGATTTGTGGAGGGGTTTACATCCATAGCAGCCCCGTTGACCAGATTATCCAAGAAGGGTGCCCCGTTCAGGTGATCAGACGAGTGTGAAGCGAGCTTTTAGAAGCTTAAGACAGCTTTGACTACGGCACCGGTATTGGTGTTACCCATAGGTTCAGGATCTTATACAGTATATTGTAATGCATCTCGTATTGGTCTGGTGCGGTATTGATGCAGGGTGGCAAGGTTATTACATATGCTTCACGGCAGCTGAAGGTTCACGAGAAGAATTACCCTGTTCATGATCTAGAGCTGGCAGCCATCGTTCACACGCTGAAGATTTGGAGGCAATATCTTTACGGCGTGCCATGTGAGGTATTCACTGATCATCGGAGCTTGCAGTATTTGTTCAAGCAGAAGGAACTCAATTTGAGGCAGAGGAGGTGGCTGGAGCTATTGAAAGACTATGATATCACCATAATGTATCATCCCTGGAAGGCCAATATGGTGGCCGATGCTTTGAGTAGAAAGTCAGTCAGTATGCGTAGCCTTCGTATATTCCAGTTGGTGAGAGACCGCTTGCATTGGATGTTCAGTCCTTGGCCAACCAGTTCGTAAGGTTAGATGTTTCTGAGCCCAGCCGTGTTCTAGCTTGTACAGTTGCTCGGTCTTTTTTATTTGAGCACATCAGAGATCGACAGGATGACGATCCTTATTTACTTGTTCTTAGAGACACAATGTGGCACGGTGGTGCCAAGAAGGTTACTGTTGGAGATGACGGAGATTTGAGGATGCAGGGTCGTATTTGTGTGCCTAATGTGGATGGACTTCATGAGTTAATTCTAGAGGAGTCCCTCAGTTCCCGGTATTCAAATCATCTGGGCGCCGCCAAGATATATCAGGACTTGAGGCAACATTATTAGTGGAGGCGAATGAAATTGGACATAGTTGCCTATGTAGCACGGTGCCTAAATTACCAGCAGGTAAAGTGTGAGCATCAGAGACCTGGTGGTTTACTTCAGAGGTTAGATATTCCTGAGTGGAAATGGGAGCGTATCACTATGGACTTTATTGTTGGACTCCCACGGACTCAGAGGAAGTTCGATGCAGTTTGGGTCATTGTGGACAGGCTGACTTAGTCAGCGCATTCCATTCCTGTGGAAGTTACTTATTCGTGAGATCGTCCGTCTTCACGGTGTGCCCGTGTCTATCATTTCTGATTGAGGTACGCAGTTTACCTCGCACTTTTGGAGGGCAATTCAGTGTGAGTTGGGTACGCAGGTTGATTTGAGCACAACATTTCATCCTCAGATGGATGGGCAGTCCAAGCGTACTATTCAGATCTTGGAGGATATGCTTCACGCCTGTGTTATCGACTTTGGAGGTTCTTGAGATCAGTTTTTGCCGTTAGCGGAGTTTGCCTACAATAATAGCTACTAGTCGAGCAATCAGATGGCTCCCTATGAGGCATTATATGGTAGACGGTGCAGGTCGCCAGTTGGGTGGTTTGAGCCGGGGGAGGCTCGGTTATTGGGTACAAATTTAGTTCAGGAGGCCTTGGACAAGGTCAAGATTATACAGGATCAACTTCGTGCAGCTCAGTCCAGGCAAAAGAGTTATGCTGACCGTAAAGTTCGTGATATTGCATTCATGGTTGGAGAAAGAATATTGCTTCGGGTATCACCTATGAAGGGTGTTATGATATTTGGGAAGAAGGGCAAGTTGAGCCCAAGGTATATCGGGCCATTTGAGATCCTCGAGAGAGTAGGGGAGGTAGCTTATAGACTTGCGTTGCCTCCAGGGTTATCCTCAGTTCATCTAGTATTCCATGTGTCTCTCCAAAAATATCATGGTGACCCGTCCCACGTGTTAGATTTCAGCTCTGTCCAGTTGGACAAGGATTTGACTTACGAGGAGGAGCCGGTGGCCATTCTAGACCGGCAGGTTCGTCAGTTGAGGTCAAAGAGTTACCCTTCAGTTCGAGTGCAGTGGAGAGGTCAGCCTATTGAGGTAGCTACTTAAGAGACTGAGTCCGATATGCGGAGTAGATATCCCCACCTTTTCACCAGCCCAGGTATTTTTCTATGTCCGTTCGAGGACGAACGGTTGTTTTAGAGGTGGAGAATGTGATGACCCAAAAGGTCATCTTATATTTTAGAACTTGAATATATGCTCTTAAGCCTTAAAAATCTCATTTTTACCCTCTTCGATTTGTGTGCGCAGTCTGGGCAGGTTTCCGAAAAGCTTTTATGTTGAAAACTGATGAAAATAAGAATTTTTGCCTTAAAAGTTGATTTTAGTTGATTTTGGTCAACAATTTTGGTAAACAGGACCGAATTCGTGCTTTGACGGTCCCGGTAGGTCCGTATCGAATTATGGGACCTGGGTGTATGCCCGGAATCGAATTCGGAGGTCCCTAGCTCAAGTTATGAATTTTTTACAAAAATTAAAAGTTTGAAAATTATTTATTTTTAAGAATTGATTGATATTTGGCATTGTTAGTATCGGGTCCGTATTTTGGTTTCGGAACCCGGTACAGGTTCATTATGATATTTAAGACATGTCTTTGAAGTTTGGTGAGAAATGGAGTTGATTTGACGTGATTCGGACGTCCAGTTGAGAAATTAGAAGTTTTAAAGTGTTCTTGAGAATTTCATTTGATTTAGTGCTAAATTTAGAGTTCTAGGTGTTATTTTGGCGATTTGATCGTGCGAGCAGGTCCGTATGATATTTTAGACTTGCGTGCATGTTTGGTTTGGAGCCCCGAGCGCTCAGGTGCCATTCGGGCGATGCGCGAGTTGAGTTCAAACCTCAACAAGGCTGCTGGTGCACCAAATCTGGTGAGCCCGCACCTGCGAGCCTTTGGTCGCAGGTGCGATCGAAAGCCCCGCAGATGCGACCCAGGCCTGGACATTGTTTTTCCGCAAATGCGGACTTTTCTCCGCAGGAGCGGGATAGCAGAAGTGGAACCCTGTCCGCAGGTGCGGCCCCAGTTGGCCCAGCCCTTTTCCGCAGAAGCGCACGCCCGTCCGCATATGCGGATGCGCAGGTGCGACCAAAGCACCGCAGGTGCGAAGGTCGGTGGGCAGTGAGCATTTAATTCGGGCTCTAGCCATTTTTCTTCTCGTTTTAATAAGGATAGGAAGCCTAGGGCAATTTTTCAAAGACATTTTCTTCCCCAAATCATAGGTAAGTGTTCCTTAACTCGTTTCTTTCAATCTTTTACTTCATTTCACTAGAATTCAACCTAGAAATCTAGAGTTTCATGGTAGAATTAGGGGGTTAGGGTAGAAAATAGGAATTTCGGGAATTTGGGGATTTAGACCTCAATTTGAGGTCGAATTCAAAAACTAATTACATATTCGGGCTCAGGGGTGAATGGGTAAAAGGATTTTGGTCCGAACCTCTGGTTTTGACCTAGCGGGCCCGGGGTCGATTTTTTCGACTTTTTGGAGAAAAATTTGGAAAATTTAATTTATGCAATATAATTGATTCCTTTAGTAATATTTGATATTATTGTGTCATTTTTGAATAGATACGAGTGATTTGGAGGTGAATTCCAAAGGAGAAGCTGTGATTGAGAATTAAGTGACCTTCGGAGCGAGTTAAGTGTTGTGTCTAACCCTGACTTTAGAGAATTAGGAACCTTAGATTACTTGCTAAGTGAAATCCATGTGAGCGGCATATATGTGAGGTGACGAGTACTTATGCGCCGCCAATTTACCTGTTTTTCATGTTTCTCTGTTTTCCTTATATTGTGTCTTTCCTATGCCAAATTGCTATGTGTTATACTAGAGTTGTTCAACTTATCGTTCTTATCATGTTTACGAATTTTCTGGTGATAATTGAGTTTTTATTTCAAAGTTGAGATTGATATTATGGAACCAAATGTTGAAGTAAGGTTTGTACTTGTTAATCTATCTCCCTGTTGTTATTTATGCATTGCATTATGGTAAGGGAGAGTGTTAATGCACGAAGGGTGATGCCGTGCCATATTGTGAGTGTTAATGCATGAAGGGTATTTTCTTGTTGTTATTTATGCATTGCATTATGGTAAGGGAGAGTGTTAATGCACGAAGGGTGATGCCGTGCCATATTGTGAGTGTTAATGCACGAAGGGTGATGTCGTGCCATGATATGAGAGTTAATGCACGAAGGGTGATGCCGTGTCGTTTCTATTAATTTTATGGTGAGATTGAGAGTAAAAGCACGAAGGGTGATGCCGTGCATTTTTCCTTATTGTATTCATTATTCCTGTTGATTCATGGTATATTGACTGCTCCGGTGATCATTTTGTTGTAGTTTTTATCTTGTATTCCCCTCAGTATGTTCCCCTCCCGACATTTTCTGTTTAGTTATTTATCTCTGTTATTTGTATATACACTGTTAAATTGTACAGGTTGATTGTAGATGCCTTGCCTTAGCCTCGTCACTACTTCATCGAGGTTAGACTTGACACTTACCAGTACATGGGGTCGGTTGTACTGATGTTGCACTCTGAAATTTATGTACAGATTTTGATACCGGCTCAGGTTGATCGAGATTTGCTATTGGTCCACTCTCCGGAGACTCAAGGTAGATCTGTCTGCATTCACAGACCTTGAAGTCCCCGTCTATCCTTTTTATGTCCTACTATTTTCTTTCATTCAGATTGTTGTATTTTCTTTAGACTATTACTTGTAGTAAGTTCTAGAATGCTCGTGAATTGTGACTCCAGATCCATGTGGTTGTAATTAATACAGTTTTATGATATTCCGCACTTGTTATATTTCATCTTAGTTAATTATTGTAATGACCCAACCGGTCATTTTAACTTTTAGAACCCCGATCCCTAAAAATAAAACTTCTCGTAGGTGCTTGTAATGATTTATGACTTACGGGGATCGTTGGTTCGGGATTTGAAAGTGTTTGGGGTGAAACCGGAACACTTTGTTCCTTAGGTTGGCCTTAAAGTGCTAAGTTTGACTTCGGTCAATATTTTGAGAAAACGACCCCGGAATAGAATTTTGATGATTCCAACAGCTCCGTATGGTGATTTTGGACTTAGGAGCGTGTTCGGAATTTTATTTGGAAGTCCGTAGTTAAATTAGGCTTGAAATGGCTAAAAACAAGAATTTAAGTTTGGAAGTTTGACCGATGAGTTGACTTTTTGATACCGGCGTCGGAATCCAGTTCCAAAAATTTTCATAGCTCCGTTATGTAATTTATGACTTGTGTGTAAAATTTGAGGTCAATCGGAGCTGATTTGATAGGTTCTGACATTGAATGTAGAAGTTGAAAACTCTTAGTTTCATTAAGCTTTAATTGGGGTATGATTCATGGTTTTAGCATTGTTTGATGTGATTTAGAGGTTCGACTAAGTTCGTATAATGTTTTAGGACTTGTTGGTATATTTGGTTGAGGTCCCGAGGGCCTCGGGTGAGTTTCGGATAGTTAACGGATCAAAAATTTGAGTTAAAAAGCTGCTGCAATTTTTCCTCTTCTGTTGGACATTCTGGGCTGTGATCGAGCCCAGATATCAAGCCAGATATCGAGCCCAGGATTGACGAGGTACAGGCTCGAGCTAGTGTATCGAAGTCATGATTGAAGGTCCAACTCGAGGGCCATGATAGAAGGTCCAGCTCGAGGGCCATGATCGAAGGTCCAGCTCGAGGGCCATGATTGAAGGTCCAGCTCGAGGGCCATGATCGAAGGTCCAGCTCGAGGGCCATGATCGAAGGTCCAGCTCGAGGGCCATGATCGAAGGCAAGGCTCGAGGGCCAGGATCGAGACCCAATATCGAGGGTCACAATCGAAGGCTCAAGCTCGATGCCATGATTGAGGCTATGATCGAAGGCCCAACCTCGATGCCCTGACCGAGGTCCAGGCTCGAGCCTGTGATCGAAGCCGCGATCGAGGCCCAGTTCGAGGACCAGTTCCGAAGGCTGCTGGGCAGTTTTATAAAAAGAGGGCATTCGTCCCATTTGCCATTTTTAACGAACTTGAGCTTGAGCAGAGACGACTTGTGGCGGATTTTCAAGGGAAAAACATTGGGGTAAGTGATTCTAACTCGGATTTGGTCTACATATACAAGTATATTATTGTTTTCACAATTTAATTAGTGTTTTGAGATTGAAATTTGGAAAAGTTTAGAAATCTCATAGAAACAAAATTTTGAGATTTCGGTATCGATTCGGAGTCGGATTTGAGTGAAACTGGTATGGTTGGAAAAGTCCGGGTAGTTTAGGACTCAAAGCATGCCTTACTTGTGTAAATTGTATTCTTTGATTTATTTATATTAATTGATATCGATATGAATATATTGTGAATTGTTAGATAAAGATATCAAAGGATGGAAATCTCATAGGCTTGATATGTCTGTTTAAATTAATTAATTGTTTTAAGAAATTTGTTCATCCTCCCGAATTTATCTTATAATGAATATACTCTCCTTCCGGAGGTACATAAGAAAATGTCCTCCTTTCTTGTGGAGCGGGCCGAACGCCTCGGCAGGATAGATGCATCTATGGATCGCGCCGCACGTCCCTCAGCAGTGTACACGACACTCTGGATCGGGTCGTACGTCCTCGGCAGAAATCATGCTTAATAATAATAATAATTACACGATGCTTTAATAATTTATTTTAGCTTGTGAAGCTAATTAGTAAATTGAAAAATCTTTAGAATTTAATGAATTATTATTCTTGCTTGTTAAGGAATTAATTGTTACTCCTGTAAATAAGATTTAATTGATAAATTGGAATTTATTTGAATTGAAGGAATTTAATTAATATATTGAGAATTGTTACATTTGAAGGAATTTGATTATTTCCACTGATTAAAGAAATTATTGCAAATTCTGTAAATCATGCTGATTTAAATATCCTAATTTTATTTCAATTATTATTGACCTATAGTTAGTGTCAAAGTCGGCCATCTCGTCTCTACCACTTCAAGATTAGGCTTGATACTTACTGGGTACACATTGTTTACGTACTCATACTACACTTGCTGCACTTTTTGTGTAGGATCTGAGACAGGTACTAGTGGAGGACTTATCATCACATACCCACGTCATCCCGAGGCATAGTGGTGAGCTGCCTTTCTGAGCCGTTCTGCAGCTACCAGTGTCTCTTCTGATATTAATATTCTGTCTATTTCATTTCAGACAGTATTTGGAGTTTTGTATAATCTACTAGATGCTCATGCACTTGTGACACCGGGTCTTGGCACACACATTGGTAGAAATTGGTATTTTATTATTTTCTTGAAATAAAAGTTTAACCAATGTATGTTTGACTTATTAGTTGGCTTGCCTAGTTGTAGTGTTGGGCGCCATCACGACCTATAGGTGAAATTGGGTCATTACAACATGGTATCAGAGCACTAGGTTCACGTAGGTCTCACAAGTTATGAGCAGACCTAATAGAGTCTTGCAGATCGGTACGGAGACATCTATACTTATCTTCGAGAGGCTATATGGTGTTAGGAAACTACCTTTCTTCATATTCCATCGTGCAATTGATGTGGTACTAAATATCCTTTTCTTATTCTCTCACAGATGGTGAGAACACGCTCTAATGAGATTCCAAACCAGGGAAGAGCTACTCCCCCAGTTGCTAGAGGCCGAGGCAGAGGCCGAGGGAGGGCTACAGACCGTGGTAGAGGGCGAGGACATCCCAGGACTGTTCCAGTTATGCCGCCAGTGAATCCAGTAGAAAATCCAATTATTGAGGAGCAGGGTGAGGTGCCTGTAGCAGAGCCAGCTCCGGTGGACTTCACATCTGCACCGGGATTTCAGGATGTCATGGGTCGTATGCTGCGATTCATGGACAATATGACTCAGGCCGGTTTATTTCTGGCAGACCCAGCCACATCTCAGGCGGGCGGGGGAGCACAGACCCCTACCACGCAGGCTCATGGACAGGCAGCTGCTGTATATTAGACCCAGGGTGCACTACCCGTGGGTGGAGTCCAGCCAGTGGCAGCAGCTACACCTGAGCCCAGGCCAGCTGTAGCCGCCGATCCTCAGAAACTATTGGACAGATAGACTAGACTACATCCTCCTGTCTTCGGGGGTGAGCGACATGAGGATCCACAGGATTTCATTGATCGTTGCAAGGATAGACTATACAACATGAAGATATTGGAATCCCATGATGTTGATTTCGCTACTTTTCAGCTAGAGGGTAGAGCCCGTAGATGGTGGAAGTCTTATGCTCTTGGCAGACCAGTAGATTCTCCTCCCATGACTTGGGACAGGTTCACCCGTATCTTCTTGGACAGGTATATTCCACCCTCCCAGAGGGAAGAGTTGCGGTTTCAGTTTGAGCAGCTCCAGCAGGGTCAGATGTCAGTGACTGATTATGAGGTGAGGTTTTCTGAATTATCTCAACATGCACTAATGATACTCCCTACTGAGGCGGAGAGAGTGCAAAGGTTTGTAGCCGGTTTACGTACTGGTATTCAGGCCACTATGGCTCGAGAGGTTGAGATGGGTACTTCTTATGAGCGAGTTGTGGAGATAGCCCGGAGGATTGAGGGTGTACGTCAGCGGAGCCGAGATCAGATTATGAGAGATAAACGGTTCAGGTACTCTGGAGATTTCAGAGGTGCTCCGTCCGGAGGCATAGGTCAGTTCGTGAGGGGACAGTCCAGCAGACCCCCATATCCAGCACCACCACCTCCTCGAGGTGCTCTAGTGCGACCTTATCTCAGTGCTATCCCAGAGAGTTCTTATCACCCACCAGCTATTCAGGGTTCTTTCCGTGGGTATTCAGGTCCCCAGGGCCAGACACTTAGTCAACAGCCCATCGCACTGAAGAATTGTTACGAGTGCGGGGATCCTAGTCACATGCGGAGGTTTTTCCCCAGGCTTCGGGGTAGACCAGTACATCAGGGTCAGCAGCCTATACTTACCGGACCAGTTGCTCCACCAGTAGTCCGACCACCCAGAGGTGGAGGACATATGGGTAGGGGCTGTCCTAGAGGTGGAGGTCTGCCAGGCGGAGGCCAGACAGTTGGCGCTCCAGCTCGGTTCTATGCTTTTTTGGCTAGACCAGATGCAGAGGCCTTAGATGCCATGATTATAGGTATTATTTCTGTTTATGGCAAAGATGCCTCAGTATTATTTGATCCAGGATCTACATATTCATATATGTCATCTCTATTTGCTCCATTCTTGGGCATTTCTTGTGAGTCCTTGAATACTCTTGTTTATGTGTCCACTCCTGTGGGCGATTCTGTTGTTGTGAACCGGATCTACCGATCCTGTATTATTACATTCTGTGGTTATGAAACTAGAGTAGATCTCCTATTGCTTGAGATGACCGATTTTGAAATTATTCTGGGCATGGACTGGTTATCTCCATATCATGCTATTCTAGATTGTCATGCCAAGACTGTTACCTTGGCTATTCCAGCATTGCCTAAGCTGGAGTGGAAGGGTTCACCTGTTAGTTCATTTAATCGAGTTATTTCTTTTATAAAGGCTCAACACATGGTTGAGAAGGGTTGTTTGGCTTATCTAGCCTATGTACGGGATACTACTACAGAGACTCCAGCTATTGATTCAGTGCCTGTAGTTCGGAAGTTCACCGATGTATTTCCGTCAGATCTTCTTGGTATGTCACTTGATCGTGATATTGATTTCTGTACTGACTTGACTTCAGATACCCAGCCTATATCTATCCCACTGTATCGCATGGCTACGAAAGAATTGAAAGAACAGCTTGAAGAATTACTAGCCAAAGGGTTTGTCAGACCGAGTGCATCGCTTTGGGGTGCACCAATATTATTTGTGAAAAAGAAGGATGGAACAATGCGGATGTGTATTGATTATCGCCAATTGAACAAAGTCACTATTAAGAACAAGTACTCGTTGCCGCGTATTGATGATCTATTTGACCAGTTGCAGGGTGCTAGGGTATTCTCTAAGATCGACTTGAGGTCGGGGTACCATCAGTTGAAGATTCGGGATTCGGATGTTCCGAAGACTGCTTTCCGTACTAGATATGGTCATTATGAGTTTCTGGTAATGTTTTTTGGTTTAACTAATGCCCCGGCATCGTTTATGGATCTGATGAACAGGGTATTCAGGCCATATATTGACTAATTTGTCATTGTCTTAATTGATGACATTTTGATCTACTCACGTAGTAAGGAGGAGCATGAGCAGCATATGAGAGTAGTGCTTCAGACATTGCGGGAACAAAAGCTATATGCTAAGTTCTCTAAATGTGAGTTTTGGCTAGAGTCTGTAGCATTTTGGGACATATCGTATCGGGCGGAGGTATTAAAGTTGATCCCAAAAAGATTGAAGCAGTTCAGAATTGGCATCGTCCCACTTCGACGACGGAGATCAGGAGTTTTTTGGGTTTGGCAGATTATTATCGTCGGTTCGTGGAAGGTTTTTCATCTATTGCAGCACCTTTGACCAAATTAACCCAGAAAGGTGCTCCATTCCGATGGTCCGATGATTGTGAGGTGAGCTTTCAGAAGATCAAGACATCATTGACTACAGCACCAGTGTTAGTGTTGCCTTCCGGTTCGGGGATGTATACAGTGTATTGCGATGCTTCGCGCGTTGTCTTTGGTTGTGTATTGATGTAGGAAGGGCAAGTTATTGCATATGCTTCACGTCAGCTAAAGCCTCACGAAAAGAATTATTCGGTACATGATTTGGAGTTAGCTGCGATTGTTCACGCTCTTAAGATTTGGAGGCATTATCTTTATGGGGTGTCTTGTGAAGTTTACACTGATCATGGCAGTTTGCAGCATTTGTTCAAGCAGAGGTATCTAAATTTGAGGCAGCTCAGATGGCTGGAGTTACTGAAAGATTATGATATTACTATCCTGTATCATCCGGGCAAAGCAAATGTGGTTGCAGATGCCTTGAGCAGAAAGGCAGAGAGTATGGGTAGTTTGGCTTTCATTTCAGCAGAGGAAAGGCCATTAGCCTCAGATATTCAATCCTTGGCTAACAGACTTGTGAGGCTGGATATTTCAGAGCCCAGCCGAGTTCTTTTATGCATTGTGGCCCGATGTAATTCTAGTTGTTTGGCCGAAAAATGCAAAAAATAAGGAACGATCATGGCGGGGCGGATACTATGGTTCCTTAGGTAGTATTTGATTGCCCGGAAAATTTTTAGGCGATAGGGGTCCGCGACTCTTGGGACCACTCGGAATGCGTGGTTATAGCACACGAAAAAATGGGAATCGGGCGAAATTCTAGGTCTTTTTAAGTAACATGCAAAAAATGTGGACAGATCTTGGCAGGGCGGTGACTATGGTTCCTTTGGTCTTATTTGATAGTCCGGAAAAATATTAGGCGATAGGGGTCCGGAGGTCCCGGGACCACTCGGAAGGCGTGGGCTATAACACAAAAAAATATGGGAATCGAGCGGAATTCTAGTTTTTTGGCCGAAAAATGCAATAAATTAGGAATGATCATGGCGGGGCGGTGACTATGGTTCCTTAGGTCGTATTTGATATTCTGAAAAAAGTTTAGGCGATAGGGGTCCGGAGACCCGGGATAACTCGGAAGGCATGGGCTATTACACACAAAAATATGGGATCGCGCGGAATTCTAGTTGTTTGGCCGAAAAACGCAAAAAATGAGGAACGTTCATAGCGGGACGGATACTATGGTTCCTTAGGTCATATTTGATAGTCCGGAAAAATTTTATGCGATAGGGGTCCGGAGGTCCCGGGACCACTCGGAGGGTGTGGGCTATAACACATAAAAATATGGGAATCGCGCGGAATTCTAGTTGTTTGGCCGAAAAATGCAAAAATAAGGAATGATCATGGCAGGGCAGATACTATGGTTCCTTAGGTCGTATTTGATTGCCCGAAAAAATTTTAGGTGATCGGGGTCCGCGGCTCTTGGGACCACTCGGAATGCGATGGTATAGCACACGAAAATATGCGAATCGGGCGAAATTCTATGTCTTTTTCAGAAACATGCAAAAAATGTGGAAAGATCTTGGCAGGGCGGTGACTATGGTTCCTTTGGTCTTATTTGATAGTCCGGAAAAATATTAGGCGATAGGGGTCCGGAGGTCCTAGGACCACTCGGAAGGCGTGGGCTATAACACACAAAAATATGGGAATCGCACGGAATTCTAGTTGTTTGGCCAAAAACCGCAAAAAATGAGGAACGATCATGGCGGGGCGGATACTCTGGTTCCTTGGGTTGTATTTTATAGTCCGGAAAATTTTTAGGCGATCCGTCTTCGGGGGACCGACCCACTCGGAAGGCGTGGGCGATAGCACACAAAAATATGGGAATTGGGCGGAATTCTAGTTTTTTGGCCAAAAAATGCAAAAAATGAGGAACGATCATGGCGAGGCGGTGCCTATGGTTACTTAGGTCCTAATTGATGGCCCAAAAACTTTTTAGGCGATCCGAGTCCGGCGGCCCGGCCCACTCGGAAGGCTTGGGCAATAGCACACAAAAATATGGTAATCGAGCGGAATTCTAGTTTTTTGGCAGAAAACTATTTGAGCAGATCAAGGCTCGCCAGTATGATGACCCACACCTGGTGGTTCTTCGTGAAACGGTACTACGAGGTGGTACCAAGGAAGTCACTATTGGTGCAGATGGTGTTCTATGACTCCAGGATCGTCTGTGTGTTCCTAATGTGGAGGAACTGAGGAAAAAGATCCTGGAGGAGGCACACAGTTCTTGATATTCTATTCATCCAGGTACTACGAAGATGTATCGTGACTTGAGGCAGCATTATTGGTGGCGACGAATGAAAAAGGACATAGTCGAGTATGTAGCTCGGTGTCTAAATTGCCAGCAAGTTAAATATGAGCACCAGAGGCCAGGTGGCCTACTTCAACAGATAACCATACCAGAGTGGAAATAGGAACGAATTACTATGGATTTTGTAGTTGGGTTACCGCGGACCTTGAGGAAGTTTGATGCAGTTTGGATGATTGTTGACAGGTTGACCAAGTCGGCACATTTTATTCCTGTTGTGACTACGTATACTTCAGAGAGGTTGGCCCAGATTTATATTCAGGAGATAGTTCGGTTGCACGGTGTGTCAATTTCCATCATATCAGATAGAGGCCCTCAGTTTACTTCACATTTCTGGAGAGCAGTATAGAGTGAGTTGGGGACCCGTGTAGAGCTCAGCACAGCCTTTCATCCGCAGACCGATGGACAGTCAGAAAGGACAATTCAGATTTTGGAGGATATGCTCAGGGCATGTGTGATTGACTTTGGAGGTCAGTGGGATCGTTTCCTGCCTTTGGCCGAGTTTGCTTATAATAACAGTTACCAATCCAGCATCGAGATGGCTCCATTTGAGGCTTTATATGGTCGGCGATATCATTCACATATCGGATGGTTTGAGCCAGGTGAGGCTGAGTTATATGGTACTGATTTGGTGAGGGATGCCTTGGAAAAGGTAAAGTTGATTCAGGAGCGACTTCATACAGCACAGTCCAGACAAAAGAGTTACGCGGATCAGAAAGCGTGTGATATATCATTTATGGTAGGTGAAAAAGTTCTCTTGAAGGTTTCGCCGATGAAGGGAATTTTGAGATTCGGGAAGAAGGGCAAGTTGAGCCCAAGGTTTATAGGCCCATTTGAGGTGTTGAAACGAGTTGGGGAGGTTGCTTATGAGCTTGCATTGTCTCCCAGCCTATCGGGAGTTCATCCGATTTTTCACGTATCTATGCTCCGGAAGTATCATGCCGACCTATCACATGTGTTAGACTACAGCACAATTCAGCTAGATAATAGCTTGGGTTATGAAGAGGAACCAATTGCCATTGTTGATAAACAGGTTTGCCAGTTGAGGTCCAAGAGGATTTCTGCAGTAAAAGTCCAGTGGAGGGGCCAACCAGTCTAGGAAGCGACTTGGGAGGCCGAGGAAAACATGCGAAGCAGATATCCAGACTTATTCAGCACTTCAGGTATAATTCTAAACCCGTTCGAGGACGAACGTTTGTTTAAGAGGTGGAGAATGTAATGACCCAACCGGTCATTTTAACATTTAGAACCCCGTTCCCTAAAAATAAAACTTCCCGTAGGTGCTTGTAATAATTTATGACTTGCGGGGATGGTTGGTTCGGGATTTGGAAGTGTTTGGGGTGAAACCGGAACACTTTGTTCCTTAAGTTGGCCTTAAAGTGCTAAGTTTGACTTCGGTCAATATTTTGAGAAAATGACCCCGGAATAGAATTTTGATGATTCCAACAGCTCCGTATGGTGATTTTGGACTTAGGAGCGTGTTCGCAATTTTATTTAGAAGTCCGTAGTTAAATTAGGCTTGAAATGGCTAAAAACAAGAATTTAAGTTTTGAAGTTTGACCGATGAGTTGACTTTTTGATATCGGAGTCGGAATCCAGTTCTGAAAATTTTCATAGCTCCGTTATGTAATTTATGACTTGTGTGTAAAATTTGAGGTCAATCGAAGCTGATTTGATAGGTTCTGACATTGAATGTAGAAGTTGAAAACTCTTAGTTTCATTAAGCTTTAATTGGGGTATGATTCATGGTTTTAGCATTGTTTGATGTGATTTAGAGGTTCGACTAAGTTCGTATGATGTTTTAGGACTTGTTGGTATATTTGGTTGAGGTCCCGAGGGCCTCGGGTGAGTTTCGGATGGTTAACGGATCAAAAATTTGAGTTAAAAAGCTGCTGCAATTTTTCCTCTTCTGTTGGACATTCTGGGCTGTGATCGAGCCCAGATATCGAGCCAGATATCGAGCCCAGGGTTGACGAGGTACAGGCTCGAGCTAGTGTATCGAAGCCATGATTGAAGGTCCAACTCGAGGGCCATAATAGAAGGTCCAGCTCGAGGGCCATGATCGAAGGTCCAGCTCGAGGGCCATGATCGAAGGTCCAGCTCGAGGGCCATGATCGAAGGTCCAGCTCGAGGGCCATGATCGAAGGCAAGGCTCGAGGGCCAGGATCGAGACCCAATATCGAGGGTCACAATCGAAGGCTCAAGCTCGATGCCATGATTGAGGCTATGATCGAAGGCCCAACCTCGATGCCCTGACCGAGGTCCAAGCTCGAGCCTGTGATCGAAGCCGCGATCGAGGCCCAATTCGAGGACCAGTTCCGAAGGCTGCTGGGCAGTTTTATAAAAAGAGGGCATTCATCCCATTTGCCATTTTTAACGAACTTGAGCTTGAGCAGAGACGACTTTTGGCAGATTTTCAAGGGAAAAATATTGGGGTAAGTGATTCTAACTCGGATTTGGTCTACATATACAAGTATATCATTGTTTTCACAATTTAATTAGTGTTTTGAGATTGAAATTTGGAAAAGTTTAGAAATCTCATAGAAACAAAATTTTGAGATTTCGGTATCGATTCGGAGTCGGATTTGAGTGAAACTGGTATGGTTAGACTCGTAATTGAATGGGTTGTTGGATTTCATAACTTTCGCCAGATTTCGAGATGTGGGCCCCGCAAGCGAATTTTTAATTAATTTCGGGATCTTTTTTAAAAAATGTAGTATTTTCTTTTAGAATTGATTTCTATAATATTTAGTAATTTTATCGAATTATTTTGGCTAGATTCGAGCCAGACGGAGTTGGATAATCGTGAAAAAGGCCCTATAGTGGATTAAATTGGAGCAAGACGAGGTAAGTCTCTTGTCTAATCTTGTGAGGGGGAAATTACCTCATAGGTGATTAAGATTAAACAATTGTTGCTAAATTGTGGGGGGCTACGTACGCACGAGGATACGAGAGTCCGTGCATGGTATGGTTGGAAAAGTCCGGGTAGTTTAGGACTCAAAGCATGCCTTACTTGTGTAAATTGTATTCTTTGATTTATTTATATTAATTGATATCGATATGAATATATTGTGAATTGTTAGATAAAGATATCAAAGGATGAAAATCTCATAGGCTTGATATGTCTGTTTAAATTAATTAATTATTTTAAGAAATTTGTTCATCCTCCCGAATTTATCTTATAATGAATATACTCTCCTTCCGGAGGTACATAAGAAAATGTCCTCCTTTCTTGTGGAGCGGGCCGAACGCCTCGGCAGGATAGATGCATCTATGGATCGCGCCGCACGTCCCTCGGCAGTGTACATGACACTCTGGATCGGGTCGTACGTCCTCGGCAGAAATCATGCTTAATAATAATAATAATTACACGATGCTTTAATAATTTATTTCAGCTTGTGAAGCTAATTAGTAAATTGGAAAATTTTTAGAATTTAATGAATTATTATTCTTGCTTGTTAAGGAATTAATTGTTACTCCTGTAAATGAGATTTAATTGATAAATTGGAATTTATTTGAATTGAAGAAATTTAATTAATATATTGAGAATTGTTACATTTGAAGGAATTTGATTATTTTCGCTGATTAAATAAATTATTGTAAATTCTGTAAATCATGCTGATTTAAATATCCTAGTTTTATTTCAACTATTATTGACCTATAGTGAGTGTCAAAGTCGGTCATCTCGTCTCTACCACTTCGAGATTAGGCTTGATACTTAATGGGTACACGTTGTTTACGTACTCATACTATACTTGCTGCACTTTTTGTGCAGGATCTGAGACAGGTACTAGTGGAGGACTTATCATCACATACCCACGTCATCCCGAGGCATAGTGGTGAGCTGCCTTTCTGAGCCGTTCTGCAGCTACCAGTGACTCTTCTGATATTTATATTCTGTCTATTTCATTTCAGACAGTATTTGGAGTTTTGTATAATCTACTAGATGCTCATGCACTTGTGACACCGGCTCTTGGCACACATATTGGTAGAAATTGGTATTTTATTATTTTCTTGGAATAAAAGTTTAACCAATGTATGTTTGACTTATTAGTTGGCTTGCCTAGCTGTAGTGTTGGGCGCCATCACGACCTATAGGTGAAATTGGGTCGTGACAACATGGTATCAGAGAACTTGGTTCATAATGAATTGGTTAATGATTATCTAACGTTGGCTTGCCTAGCAAGTAAAATGTTAGGCGCCATCACGGTCTCGTCGGTAGGAAATTTCGGGTCGTGATAAATCTTCACCAAACACCCTCAAAATTGAGATATAAACTCCAAAAATATTCTCAATTATTTGCAACAACATCCAATCCAAACAAATAATAGTTTTTGAAAACCCAAATTCGAATTCAAAGCTTCGAAGCTTTTTAATGGTTGTCAATGGTGGAGAATCAAACACCTTCAAAATTTATTGATTGACAATTAATTTTAATTCGAACAACAATTGAGAAACATGAAAGGAAATCGCTAAATTAAAACTCTATAGTAAAACGATTGAAATCCATTGATGAATTCCATTAAAACTCTATACAACAAGAAAGCATAAAAAAAACAGAGAACATCAAAGAAAGAAAAATTAGAAAAACAAAACAGAGAGAGAGAGAGAGAGAGAGAGAGAGAGAGAGAGAGAGAGAGAGAGAGAGAGAGAGAGAGAGGGCATGTATAAAGGGATGGGGAAATAATTAATATTCCTTATTTAATTTCTAATATAATGGGATACTTATTTAAAACTTATTTGTATATAATTGGTAAATTGTATATGATCATGGAATTAAGTTAAAACTTGATTAAAGAGGGTAATAAAGTTTCATATGTAGTATAGGAAGGAAAAAATACCTTTAAAACTGAAGCTTATAAGGCCGACCTAAGTCAGCCCACAAGCCCTTGTGGTTTGAAAGAGGCTAGACATGGGCCGCTTGCGAGCAAAGAATTTAATTAAATTTAAATTTAAATATTTAATATTTATAAGAAAAAGTAAACAACTAGATTATCTCCATTTCCCAACCCTATGTCCAAAGTTAATGGCATATGCGGTTCCAAACACTGTCTTACTCTAGCAACATATATTATAAATATGACTACATTTGTAAGATCAAGGAAAAATTATTGTTGACGTATGATAGTGAAGTGAGTAATAATTTGAACACCAATACATGATAATTCTTTCATAGAAATGGATGATATTAAAATTAGACTTTTGACATTCCTATAGTATGATAAAATTAGTTTTTCTTTTGCTTAATTAATAATGAACTAGACAAGTTAAGTGGCCAATAATAATTCTTTTTTCAAAAGAAAATATTATTATTGATCAGTTTGGATAATATATTATTAACAATTTAGCTGCTCTCCGGTTTGAGAAAAGATCAATTTTCAACACCCAAAAAAATATTAACGACACTAACAAATTCCATGAATTTTAGAATTTCTATGCACTATTATAATAAAATCAGCAAATTATCTTAAAACTAAATTAAAAGATCTAATCATAAAAAGTTACTGAAGCAATCAATGAACTAAAGGAAGTTGAAAAGAAAAGTACAAAAAAATTATTCGTCTAACATTAAAATAGAAGAAGCTAGAAATATAGAGAATTGCATTTTAATTTACGAGATTTTCTATCAAATATCAAGCTTCTTATACGGCTACATGCAAATAAAAGTTATTCACATAATTACTGGATTATGTCACGCAGAAATCACTTAAAGATTTGAAAAAAAAAAGGCGAACTGTCCTAGCCCGTGACCGTCTTAGGATTGGGTTGGGTTGGTCATTTTATAGCACATTCAGATAGTGTAAAAATAGCACGGGCTATCCAGTTTTTGGACTGGTAATTAAAAAATAGCCACTATTTTACGGCAACACGTACCAGTCCAGCATAATATACTAGAGATTGGTGCACCTGTATATGAACTTTCAGCATATTATGCTGGAACTCCAATACACGGAAAGTTCCAGCATAATATACTAGAGATTGGATCACTTGTGTATGAACTTCCAACATATTATGCTAGACTGGTATATTATACTGGAACTCCAGTATATTATGCTGGAATATTTTTCGGATTTTGAACAGTGTTTTCGTTCAGATTTATCTTTACATGAAAAGTGGCTAAATTTCGATTACTTTTGAAACAGTAACTATTTTTCAATTACAACTTGTAAATCTGGCTATTTTTTAATTTCTCCCTCAAATAGCGGGTTGGCATGTCCTCGCCCACCAAATTCAAGGGCCCGAGAGGTTTGGGTTGGATTGGACCGGCCCTTTGATGGTTTTAGATGTAATTAGAATTCACTTATTAATTAGGGATCTTTACACAATAACCGATCAAATTTACTGTTTACTTTTTTTAGTCAGTATATATAAATTATACAATGATTATACACGATTGTACACATATTATATATGAACTATATACGTATTATACATTCACCGATTATTTTAAGCTTAAACGCTTATATAAACAGATAATTAAGTTAATTTTTCTATTAATTAAGGTGATTTATAAATAGTTTAGGCCTTAACTCATAGCTCATAATATGACACTAGAGTTATGCTAATTTATTTGATTAGGTTTAAGTTATCCTGGTACATCTTCGTTTTTAGCTGGGTTCTTTCGATAGTCATCTGAATTTATGAAGTATAATAAAGTATATATTCCGCAATCTACCCATTAAAAGTTTTAGGTTGTGAATTGGATTACACAGATGCAAGTTGATTCAACAACAACCATTTTTTCTGGAAATTTAACTTAATTTATTAATCATTACATATAATTTAATTAAGACTAAATCGGGTACTTGAAATGCTAAATATACTTCTTATGGTCCTGCTTCTTTTACAAAAAATAATATTTGAACTATCTTTGCCGCTATGAACTACAGATGGATACAAAGGACAATATATATACAGAAAAAAAAATTATTTTTCCCAATTTGAGGAAATACGATTTTCTAATGGATGGGATTCAATGGATGTCATGACCCAAAAGTTTCTCAGTTGGGTATCGTGATGTCACTTAGTCTTAGGGACTAGGTAAGACTAATATTTACTGAATAACAACCATAATAAATAACATCTAATAACTTTGAAATGGAGTTTTTTATAAAAATTTACAATTCCCAAAACCGGTAGTATAAGTCATAAGCTCTACATAGTTTTCTACAACTTCTAAATACAACTGTTTGGAAATAGGTAAAAACAATATGAATACAAAATAGGAAGGTGACTCTGAAGCCTATGAACGCAGCAGCAGGTTTACCTTGAGATTCCACAGCAACAGTTCGCACTGCAAGCTAATGATCAACTGATTTCGAAATACCTGGATCTGCACAAAAATGTGCAGAAGTGTAGTATGAATACACCATGGCGGTACCCAGCAAGTATCAAGACTAACCTCAGTGGAGTAGTGACGAGGTACAGTCAAGACACCTACTGGACTAAATAATCTGAACAAAGTATAAGTATAAAAATAACAGAGTATAATATCTACAAAAATAAAACTACGCGATATGTCTAACAATACAGTAATTGCAATAGGAAAGGACAACAACAAGTATCAGCGGAATACCAAAATAATGACACAAAAGGATGAACGGAAACGCAACATAAATCCGAAATCACAGATAAATAAAGGACAAGTAATCACTCAACCACAACGACCGTTTTCACATTAAGTTTCAGTCAATAAACTCCACGAGGTACCGAACCTCGGACAAATCACAACTCACGGGTCTCAATACCTGAACCTTAACACTTGGCATCCTGTGCCCTCATTACACGTCATAACCGCACTGACGACTCGCGTGCCAAACAGAGCCATTCTTACATAGAAGGCAAGTAAGCAAGGGTGTACATCTATACTCAACAATATCAAGAAGACCTCTTATTCGATAAAAGTGCTTAACTACGTGTATGCTTGTGCAAGTGTCCTAACATAGTTCATACCAGCTAGCGAACATAAGGGAAAAGAACGGACAACACGTAGAATATTTTCTCACAACTTTTACAAGATAAAGCTCACACAGGTATGTGTACCACTACACAAATATCAACAACAAGAATGCCCCCAGGCCATCACAAATCATCACAAATCAATCCCTGACATAACATACCTTGTCTCGCCACGTGTGCAATAGTAAAATAAATACCCGCCTTATCTCGCCACACATGCATAATAATGTTTCCACCTTGTCTCGCCATATGCGCAACCCACATATATATATCCTGGCTTGTCACGACGCATGTGCAAATATCAATAGTAACAATAGCACGGCAGAAACCTCGTGCAACCCATTAACACTCGTACGGCAGAAACTTCGTGCATCACAATAACAACAACCGCACGGCAGAAACCTCGTGCATCACAATAACAACAACCGTACGGCAGAAACCTTGTGTATCACAACAACAAGTATAACAACAACAATGACAATAATACAAGGTACGACAAGTAAATCTACTCAAGAACCTTCGATCGCAAGAAATAGCCATAATAAAGAATACTAGGCGTAATAAGAACAGCTCAACAAGGAAGAAAATAATATATAACAATGATCCCACAATATACAGTTCAACAACAAGAACTAACACGAGTCAAATAATTCTAAATAAGGGCAAGTACACTAAGGCATAGGATATCTAAGCTTCTTTTAATTTTGGACAATTACGCAAGAGATACAACCAATTCAAATAAAAGTGGGCAGCGATAAAATCACCATAACCTCAATTAAGGGTGAACATTTACAAAAAAAAGGGACAACTACAACTTCGAATAAAGATACGCAGTTAGGGAAAAGATAACATGGCAATGGAAGAGATAACAATTTCAATTAAGGCACATATGAATCAAGTAAACAATAAGAGTGGATCATGAAGTAATTGATTCTAATTAAGTAGATAAAGGTGAAACTAGTAATTAAGGAACATAATCATAACAAGTACAACTGTATATTCAATGAATACAAGGACCTAGGAACCCTAAAAGGCCGATTTCAACAAATAAGTCCGAGCACGTACTTGTTACCTCGCGTACACAGACTACAATCAACATAGAAGACTCAAATCCTAAGGGGTAGTTCCCCCACACAAGGTTAGGAAAGATACTTACCTCAAAGAAGACAGACTGTGATGACCCAAAATATCATCTCACCATTTATCATTCCTCGACTTGCGTGCACATTCCGTAAAATTTTTCGGAAAGTTTTTATATGAAAAATGGATTAAAATATGAAATAGAGCTTTAAAACTCAACTAAGTTGACTTTAGTCAACATTTTGAGCAAACAAATCCGGATCAGTGATTTGACAATTCCGGTAGGTCCGTATTGTGATTTGGGACTTGGGCGTATGCCCGGAATCGAATTCCGAGGTCCCTAACTTGAGATATAAAATTTTGAAGAAAAATTAAAAGCTTGAAAGCTTAATGATATTTAAGAAATTACTGATATTGGATTTATTGACTTCGGGTCCGTATTTTGGTTTTGGAGCCCGGTGTAGGTCCACTATAATATTTATGATTTTTCTTCCAAATTTGGTGAGAATCGAAGTTGATTTGATGTGATTCAGACGTCTGGTTGTAAAAATATAAGTTTTAAAGTTTTCTTGGAAATTTCCTTTGATTTGGTATCCGATTCATAGTTCTTGGTGTTATTTTGGCGATTTGATCGCCCGAGCAAGTTCGTATGATATTTTAGGACTTGGGTACATGTTTGGTTTGGAGCCCCGAGGACTCGGGTTGGTTTCGGGTGGTTAACGGATCATTTTCGGACTTAAGAAATCTGGATTTTTGCAGACTTCAGGCTTCTGTTGTGTTCTTCTTCGCGTTCGCGAAGGTACTCTCGCAAACGCGAAGAGAAAATTGGGGTGGCACATTTTGTGCTTCACATTCACGAAGGCCTGAGGTTCAAAGCTTCGCATTCGCGACCGAAGCCTCGCGTTCGCGAAGGGAAAGAGGCTGGCCAAGATTATTGCCTTCGCATTCGCGAAGGGAATCTCACGTTCGCGAAGGGCATCTCGCATTCGCGAAGGCCAAGCTAGGCAAGCTTCGCGTTCGCAAAGTAGCCCTCGCGTTCGCGAAGTGTAAAATGGGACAGCATAAATTTGTGCTTCGCGAACGCGAGACACTGACCGTGTTCGCGAAGGGTAAAAGTCCCAGAAATAGAATATAATGACCCGACCGGTCGTTTTAAGTACTACAACCCTGTTTTTCCATTTACTACTCAAATTGGGCTTTAAAGTTGTTGTGTGACTTGCCGGGGCAATTGGTTCGAGTCCGATGAGGTTTTGGAATGAATTGCAACACTTAGTTCCAAGGTTTAGAGCTTAAGTTAAAATAGTGACCGGATGTCGACTAATGTGTAAACGACCTCAGAATTTAATTCTGATGATTTCAATAGTTCCGTATGGTAATTTTGGACTTAGGAGCGTGTCCAAAAAATTATTTGGAGGTCCGTAGTGGAATTAGGCTTGAAATGCCGAAAGTTGAATTTTTTTGGAAGTTTGGCCGGGGGTTGACTTTTTAATATCGGGGTCAGAATCCGATTCTGAAAATTTGAATACCTCCGTTATGTCATTTATTACTTGTGTGCAAAATTTGAGATCAATCAGACATGAATTGATAGGTTCCGGAGTTGTTTGTAGAAACTAGAAATTTCAAAGTTCATTAGGCTTGAATTGAGGTGTAATTCATAGTTTTAGTATCGTTTGAGATGATTTGAGGGTTCGACTAAGTCCGTATGATATTTTAGGTCTTGACGGTATATTTGGTTGAGGTCCCGAGGGGCTTGGGTGAGTTCCGGGGGGCTAACAGATCATTTTTGGCCTTGGTGAGATTGCTGATATGTGTTGCTGCATTTTTTTGATTTTCTCTTTCGCGTTCGCGAGTGGGCCCTCGCGTTCGCCAAGAGTGTTTTCTGAGTGTGAGGCTTTATTCTTCGCGTTCGTGAAGGCGAGGACGTGAACGCGAAGGTATGGTCTGTTTGTGTATCGCGAACGCGTGAGGGGTGTCACGTTCGCGAAGAGTAGTGAGGCAATTAGGGACCCCGGGTTCTTGTTCTATGCTTTCGCGAGGTGGCATTCGCATTCGCGAAGGTCTGAGCTGGTAAAGCTTCGCGTTCGCGAAGACGTGGTGCGTTCGCAAAGGGTAAGATTTGCAAAGCTTCATGTTCGCGAAGCCACAGTCGCGTTCGCGAAGAGTTAAATTTGTGGGCAGTCGAGTTGTGCTTCGCGAACGCGAGGGACCTGTCGCGTTCGCGAAGAAGAGAGGCCTGGACAGAAAGTTTAAGTTTAGATTTTTCATTTTTAACGATTTGGAGCTCGGATTGAGGCAAATTTTGGGTGATTTTCAGAGGAAACAACGGGGTAAGTGTTCTTAACTCAATATTGGTTAAATTACCCGAATCCATGGTTGTTTTTATCATTTAATTGGTGAATTAAGTTGGAAAAGTTTGAAAACCCTCTTAGTTTAAATTGAGGACTTAAAGGCCGAGTTGTGGTCGGATTTGAGTAATTTTGGTATGGTTGGACTCGTGGTTAAATGGGGGTTTGGATTTTGTAATTTTTACCAGATTCCGAGACGTGGGCCCCACGAGTGATTTTTGGGGCGCAATTTCGGATTTTTGAAAAATATTAGTATTTTGATATGGAATTAATTCCTATAATTTTTGTGGGCTGAATCAAATTATTTTGACTAGATTCGAGCCGTTTGAAAGTTGATACGCGCATAATGGAATTTTTTGGAGCATTGTTTAGCTTGCTCGGCATTGGATTTGGTTTGTTCGAGGTAAGTAACTCTTCTAATCTTGGAGTTGAGGGTATGAACCCTGAATATATGTATTTTGTGAATTGTTGGGAGGTGACGCACATGCTAGGTGACGGGCATGTGGGCGTGCACTATAGAATTTGTGACATAATTATTTCTGTGGAAGTTTGTAGTTAAATGATCTTGGCATTTTTCATGCGATTTTATGAGTTAAAGAAATTGAGCTGAAAAGCATATTAAAAATCATGTTGAGGCTATGTGCCAGTATTATTGGGAACCACAAAGGGCATATTGTTGTGAAATATTTATTTTAAAATGAAAATTTATACTCAGTTATATTCATTTCATTACATATCATATCTCAGTCTCTGTTGTTATTTATTGATAGATCATATCATCATTTTTGGGCTATTCTCATAACATTGTGAGCCCATGAAAGAGAGACTGGAGAGATTGATGACTGAGGGAGGCCGAGGGCCTGATTGTGAGGATATTTTTGAGATTGGGCTGCACGCCGCAGCAGGCCATGTTGGCTTTATATATATTATACTATTGCATGTGAGTTGGCCGTTCGGATCTATATATTATACTATTACACGCGAGTTGGCCGTACGGATCTATATATTATACTATTGCACGTGAGTTGGCCGTGCGGATCCAGATATTATTATAGCACATGAGTTGACCGTGCGGATCCAGATATTATTATAGTACGTGAGTTGGCCGTGCGGATCCAGATATTATTATAGCACGTGAGTTGTCCGTGCCATAAGTTGGTAGCGCTTCTACTTTCAATGAACCTTAAGGTTCATCTTGACCAACTGAAATCCTATCCAGATAATTATGACTTAGACGCAAGTGCACAGATAAGTTTCACTAAATTTTGAAGAACATTTTCTCTTATAAGGTAGACTAATGTTGTTCAGTTCAGGAGATCGGCATTAACAATAACAAGGTCATGCATCCATGTACCACAAGAGATAGAATACTTATGAAGCTGAATAACGTAAGAGTTATTCTAAAATAAATTGAATATCCATCTCTTATTTTGCTCAAAAAACCGGAATTAAATTCCTTATAGCAAATGGTACATACATGGCATCCATCAAATTAATGTCTTATCGCCAAAGAAAATTTTTGACAAGTGATACGACAAACTACATGAAGTCATTGTGGAGTTGAGATATATAACATTAAATAGATCATAATAAGTCAATAAATACTGAATAATAAAATTCAGACTGCATTCAATATATATACATACATGTATCTCAAATAGCAAATTTCGATGGGAAAAGAGTCATTCAAGCGAATTATATAATATAATGCAAGAATTATACAATCCAAAAAAAAATAGAGCCAACTCAGATAGAGAGTATACTGTTATTGTTAGTCAATTTTATATAACCATTTGTTACGACCCGAAGTTCCCTCCTTCGGACCGTGATGGCGCCTAACATTTCACTTGATAGGCAAGCCAACGTTAGAATAATATTAACCAATTTTTATAAAAATAATTTTTAAATTATTAATAATCAAGGAAACAAAAGAGGAAGCAAAGTTTGAAATATAGTGAAATAATTCATAAAAATAACGGTGTCTAAATACCATCCCAGAATTGGTATCGCAAGTGCACGAGCTTCTAGAATAAATACAAATAATGATCTGAATAAAATAAAGCTTTCTGGAAATAAACACACAGCTAAAGTAAAATAGACGGGGAATTCAAAACTGCGGACGCCATGTAGTTATACCTCAAGTCTCCTCTGGTATCCGAGCAAGTCTATGGTACGCCGCTGGGACCAACTCCAAAATTTGCACAAGAAATGCAGAGTGTAGTATCAGTACAACCGACCCTATGTACTAGTAAGTGTTGAGCCTAGCCTCGACGAAGTAGTGACGAGGCTAAGGCAGGTCACTTACATTACCTGTACGCAATATTAGTAAAAACAACAATATTAGAAATAAATCAGGTAACTCATTTATAATAATTGAAGCCAACTCAGCAGTTATAACCAATTATCATTTCCATCAATTCTGTTGCAGCGTGCAACTCGCTCTCACAATATATTCACATTCAATTATGTTGCAGCGTGCAACCCGCTCTCACAATGTATTCACATTCGATTCTGTTGCGGCGTGCAACCCGCTCTTCCAATATATTCATTTTAATCAAGTCTGTTGCGGCGTGCAACCCGATCCACCAATATATATATGCATGTCGACTTTTAAATAAATCTGTTGAGGCGTGCAACCCGATCCTCCAATATGGACTTTTAATTTGTCTGTTGCGGCGTGCAACCCGATCCTCCAATATTGACTTTTTAATAAGTCTGTTGCGGCGTGCAACCCGATCCTCCAATATGGACTTTTTAATAAGTCTGTTGCGGCGTGCAACCTGATCCTCCAATATATTCATTTCAATCAATTCTGTTACGGTGTGCAACCCGCTCCTCTAGTATATTCATTTACCAATTCTTATAGAAGGAATTTCCCCAATAAATATAATAATTAATATGAAATTATAAGACAACAAGCATACAATAATTATGATTTAATCATGAAACAGACAATGTCAAATAGCAAATTATTATAGAAATCAAGGAGAAAATAGGCAGTTTAATATTTAATATGCTAAATGTCAAATAACAATTAAGACACATAATTCAAGTAGCATGTAACAATTAATGCAGGAATTCAAGAATTAATATTTGGCAAAGAATAGGAGATAAACCAATTTATGATTTTTCAAGTAATTATGCAAACAAATAATTTGATGACGTATAGACACTCGTTACCTCGCCTATACGTCATTCACATGCATTTCACATAACAAATAATTTAAGGGTTCTATTCCCTCAAGTCAAGGTTAACCACAACACTTACCTCGCTTTGCAAATTCTAACCAATTGCTCGGCCACAGCTTTTCCTTTTAAATTTGTCTCCAAAAGCTTCAAATCTATTAACAAACAATTCGATATACTCAATACGAATCATAGAAATTAATTCCATATGAATTTATCAATTTTCCAGATACAAATCCGAAATTCATTAAAATATTTGGAAGTGGGACCCACATCTCAAATCTCGGAAAAACTTACGAAATCCGAACACCCATTCCGAAATGAGTCCACCCATACAAAAATTATCCAATTCTGATGTCAAATGGACCTTCAAATCTTAAATTTTCGTTTTTGGAAGATTTTATAAAAATCTGATTTTTCTTTCAAAAATTCACGGATTCATGATATAAATGAGTATGAAATCATGAAATATAATCAATATAAGATAAAGAACACTTACCCCAATATTTTTCGTGAAAAGCGCCCAAATATCGCCTTACCAGAGTTCAAAAATGAAAAAAAGTTGAAAATGGGTCGAAACCCCATTTCCAGAACTTATGTTTTGTTTCTGGGATTTTTACCCTTCGCGAACGCGGTCAGTGCCTCGCATTCGCGAAGCATAAATTTGTGCTGTCCAATTTTACTCTTCGCGAACGCGAGGGCTACCTTGCGAACGCGATGCTTGTGTGGCTTGGCCTTCGCGAACGCGAAGGCTAATTTTCCTGGCCAGACTCTTTCCCTTCACGAACGCGAAGCTTCGTACCTCAAGCCTTCGCGAGCTCACGAACGCGATGAAGGATACTAGAAGCAGATTTCTACAATTTTTTCCAAGTCCAAAAATAATCTGTTAACCACCCGAAACTAACCCGTGCCCTCGGGGCTCCAAATCAAACATGTACCCAAGTCCTAAAATATCATACAAACTTGCTTGCGCGATCAAATCGCCAAAATAACACCAAGAACTATGAATCGGACACCAAATTAAAGAAAATTTCTAAGAAAATGTTAAAACTTATATTTTTATAACCGGACGTCCAAATCACGTCAAATCAACTCCGATTCTCACCAAATTTGGCAGACAACTCATAAATATTATAGTGGACCTACACCGGGCTCCGAAACCAAAATACGGACCCGAGGTCAATAAATCCAACATCAGTAATTTCTTAAAAATTATTAAGCTTTAAAGCTTTTAATTTTTTATCAAAATTCCATATCTCGGGCTAGGGACCTCGGAATTCGATTCCGGGCATACGTCCAAGTCCCAAATCACGATACGGACCTACTAAAATTTTCAAAATACTGATCCGAGTCTGTTTGCTCAAAATGTTGACCAAAGTCAACTTAGTTGAGTTTTAAAGCTCTATTTCACATTTTAATTCATTTTTCACATAAAAACTTTTCGGAAAATTGTACAGACTGCGCACGCAAGTCGAAGAATGATAAAGGGTACTTTTCAAGGTCTTAGAATACAGAATTACTTATTAAATTTAAAGATGACATTTTGAGTCATCACACTATATTAAGAAAACAACCTTTGATTTGTGATTATATATATATATTCATGCACCTTGAATAGCAAATTTTGATGGGAAATGAGATACTCATGCAATATACATATACAACGCCAGATTATTCACTCCAACAAATTAAAACAGACATAATTCAGATGGAGAGTATACTGTTAATTAATGCTAAGTGAACATCATAATTAATAGCTCTAGTTCCATTGATCCAACATGTATACTCAGATAGAGAGTAAGTATATGATTTCAATACCTAGTATTTCACCTGGTGAACTTACAATAAATTTATCCGATATGGAGGAAGACCTAAAGTCGACGCATAAATTTACACTTACTTGAAATTAATGGTGGGAGACCATAGAAATATATTTCTATCACCACTTAATCATGATTGCATTATAATTATAAAATT
Source organism: Nicotiana tabacum (assembly GCF_000715075.1). Lineage (NCBI taxonomy): Eukaryota > Viridiplantae > Streptophyta > Magnoliopsida > Solanales > Solanaceae > Nicotiana > Nicotiana tabacum. Next base: position 63,052,544 of record NC_134098.1, read on the forward strand.
GATTCAACGTGTAAACTCAGATGGAGAGTCAATACATGTTATCAATTACTAGTAATTATACTCAGTAAGTTCATAATAAATTTATCCGATATGGAGGAAGACCTAAAGTCGACGCGTAAATTCATTATCTCACTATAAATAAATAGTGGAGACTATGGGGGTTAATTCCTATCACCACTTAATCACAACCACGAAATTTTCTCTAAGGATTAAGTTCCAAAATTCACAAAATGCTCAAAAAGCTATCTAGACAGTCATAAAACACTAAATTAATGTTATTCACCGCATACAACAAGTATTATTTACCGGAGTTTTCTGATAGACTTACTAAATTTCAGGTCAATTGAAGATCATAAAAGTCATGATCTTCAAAACAACAACCAAATTTGAAAAACTACCATTTAAGCATTTTTAAAAATTTAAAACATGGCATACATTCCAACCATATATCAGTTCATATAAAATAAACATGCGTCATCATGTTCCAGATTTATTAAAATAGGATTGACATAAAAGGAATGACTTTTCATATCTAAATCACATTTTAATCCCGCAAAAAAAAAAAACATATCTAAATGAACCCGAACTACCGAAATACGACATAATTCTCTGCACAATAATGAGAATTTCTTATCAGGTCGTTTCCGATGAACCCGCTGAATTCAAAGTCAATTGGAGATGATGATCACCAAAACTAGACCAATTTCGAATAAGTATTTTTAGGCAAATTTAAGATTCAACCAATGTGATTTACATCATTTTCATATATCATATTGAGTTAAATCATCATGTGTAATCATGTTCCAGATTTAACACAAATAAAACTGATATATACCGAATAGTTTTTCATATTTAAGACTTATTTAATCTAATAAACTACTTAAAAACCCATCTAAACGACCTCGAAATACCCAAAAATAACGTGATTCACTACATAGCAGTAAGTGTTTTTCACTAAGTCGTTTCCGATGGACCTATCAAATTTCAGGTTAATTAGAATTCGTAAAAAACATGACATCTAGATCTATGACCAAATTCGGAGAATAACAATTTTAGGCATTTTAATGGATTAAAATAAATATGATCATGCTTTCTATTATCCTTATAATTGTTCTATGAGCACAACACATAGATTATGTCCTTCCTTTTCCATAAGGCACATAAAAGTGCCTCTTACATCCAATTGTCCTTCCGTTTTAAACACATAAAAATTCAAGATATTACTTTTCATCATAGTTGGTGAAAACCTCAATGTCTTTTCTCATGAATTAGTTTAATGTCACTAGTATCAAGTGGTAAACCTCTTGGGTGTAGATGGAAACTTTACTACTAGCGTAAACTTATCAAGGACAATTAATTTTCACATGGTATATTGAGTACATTTATTCATGACTCAAATAAATAAACCACTTTTTTGGATCCTATTTATTAATCATAATTCCCAATCCATATATCATATCATCTCACAAGTATAAAACTTTAAGAATTTTCAATGATTCTCAATAAATAGACTACTTTGATGGTACTTATTTATTAATCATAAATTCTTAATTATGCATCATAATATAATATGAGAAAGAAAAGGATAAATATACAGTGCTCATATAATTACAACCTTTTAAATTCATCCGGCTAGACGCATTAAACAAAATCCCAATCCAAATATGACATCGAATTGGACTATACCTCTTGTAATAGTGCCATACATGTAGTTACATTCATAAACATCTAGGATTATTTTTATCCCAAACAGAAAATTCCGGCTAGCGATTGCCCCCTTGAATGTTGAAACAATCTTATGATAATTGGAAACATATCACTGCCACAAACATAGAATGCAAGAAAATTTACATAGAAAAGTAACCACCAACATACAACTATAAAGGTAACATGGCAGTCATCTTTCTTTCCTACTGGGCTACACGTTCAAATAACCAAAGCCCAAACTAAATAAAACTTAGATTCCAATGTTTGGCAGTAACCTAATTTCCACCTTCAAAAATCAACCAATGCCAAACAAAACTTCGCCCTTTTTCTTTTAACAATTCATTCGCCATTGTCCGATCATTCTTATTATTATTATATGAATAACAAATAATTAGCCGCATCATGAGGAAACGGAATCAATAAGGTAAGCAAATAGAAATTCAACTTTGGCACTGCAAACATGTTGAATCCCACACTTTAAGTTCTCGCCACGGTTTCCGTTCAATAGCAAACTCTAAAACTTCACACATGATTTCAATAAGACTGTAAATCATGAACACGTATATAATCAAAGATATACCTATTATCTATGTTATCTATTTAGATGCAAGCAGGCTCTGATATCAATTGATGCAAACAAGTATAAACAACGGAAGCAAATAGCCAGGATCACTTGCATGTAATATAGACAACACATAATCACAGATTTTAATCAAACATAAAATTGATACTTATCTCTTGAATCGTGACTACGATCGCGAAAAGACCTTCAAGCATGAGTAAAAACCATCCACGGGATCATCCTCCAGCTCCACGGTCTTCTGCTGTGTGACCCGAATAATGCCCGGAATTAGCGAAACTCGTGTGGGCGAGTTTCTCCTAGGAAAAATATGTAGTATAAAACCATGACCTCCTTATGGAATAAGACCTCTTTATATAGCTACAGGTTTTTGGTTTAAAACCTTTTCCTAAACCTGTTGGGTCTTCCTTTTCCACGAAAAAGTCTAATTCCATTTAATTCCTAATTATTCGGGCACAGCAGGGACCGCAGTATTTAGTTAACGAGGCTTCCTATTATGGACTTAATTCGAAATATCCGAATTAATACTATCATAATAAATTAGGAATTATTCCACTAAAAATTCGTAGTTGCACTCCTCAATTCAATTTCGAAATTCTTCCATTAAACCTTATTTAACTCCCCATGTTAAGATTCAGATACTAATCAAATAAATTAAATTACTGACAATTTAATTCATTGATTATTTCTTTTAGACTTTTGCTTAACTTTTTCATGTGACGGATACAAAATCTACCTGCAGGGTTTACACACGAAAACTTATAAGCTTCAATAAAGGTGTGTCATCAATCTCTAGACCGAGACATGGATTCCATCAACTAACTATTACTTTGCCAATGTATATCATTATTGTCAAATTTACCAAGCATATTGACCCACGAAAGGATCTCGCCTTTTAATAAATTAAAACAATAATAATATACACAACTAATAATAATTATATCAAGATTAAGAGTATAAGTACATTTAATGGCTACAGAATTTATTTTATTAAGTCAGTATAAAATACTTATCTCTACTTGGTTTGTTCAATACATACAAAATGTACTAGCACAAGAAGTTGGAATTAAACCATTCCCATAATCAAGATAAATTATATTTAATCTTGTGCTACAATCATTCCCGATGGTTTGTCTAATTCCATCATTAGATTGTGAACATGATCTTTATACTCATAAAAATCGATGATTTAATCTTCCGTGTATAAGCTAATCTCTATATACTAAATCATCTACTATATAAGTAAAGGACACAAACGGATATATGATCTATTTAAAACTTTATTAAAATTGAATAAGCAATTGTTCCATAATAAATACTATATCCAAACCAAAATCCATGATTAATAGTATATATCCCAACAGATGCTGCAAAGACAATCCAGGTGAGGCAGCAGGAGGTATGCTTAGAGATAAAATGGTAACATGATCATGACTTTCTACTCTGTTTTACGGGACTTACGGCAATAAAGCTGAAAGTCTGGCACCTTTAGGGCTACAGTGGTGAATTGACAATTGATACAAAAAACATGGATGGTGGAAAGTGATTCCTTATTACTAGTATGTTTGGTAGTGCTTATCAAATCAGTTTATTTTGAAAAGTATTTTTAAAAATAATATATTTGATGAGAATTAATTTGTATTTGGCTAATCGAGTTGAAAGGCAGTTTTGAGCAACAAGGGAGGCAAATGAGTTGTTTGCGTTGTATTTGAGCTGATCAAGATGGACTGATTCATTAAAAAAAAATTTACATCCTACAACTAATAATTGCACCCTATTTATTATAAACCAAAACACTTTCAAAATATTATTACTTATAGCTACATTATATATTTTGTAGCAAAATACACATTTATTATGTATACTCACACATTAAGTTACTTATAAGTTACTCTCTCTCTCTCTCTCTCTCTCTCTCTCTCTCTCTCTCTCTCTCTCTCTCTCTCTCTCTCTCTCTCTCACACACACACACACACACACACACACAACGAGATTCTCTAATCAAATTCAACCGCGAATTTCTCTCCATGAATCCAACACGATTTTACTCCTAAAAATCATGGTTCCTCACAAATTGGTAAAGTTTTGGGTAGTTGTTCTTACTTCTCTACCATTCTTTTTTTCTCTTTATTCTCCTTTTAATTTCCGCCATTGTTAGGGTTGTTACAAAAACTTCAAGTTTGGACATTAATGGTTGATTTAAGCACTTCCAAGAGGGTTACGCGAGGTATACCCACTAAAGCCTTTAATTTTGATGGGCCATCATTTGATTTGCACATCACTCAAGAGAAGGTGGTATTTGCAGGTTCTGCAGCAACCATGGAAGCCGAGAGGCGAACCAAACTATGCAATGACCCTATGAAACAAGTTGTAGATGCGGAATTTTTGAAAAGAGCCACAATTGCTGATGTATCTAATGTTTTGGTACACAACATAAATGTGGAAAAGAGAAGAAAAATTAGCAATGTTGCATCCAGCAGCAAGGGAAAATATGTCGCTAAAGGAAGTATCTCGAAAATACGGAAGGAGAAGGAGATATATAATTTTTTTTTGATTTTTTCATACATGTATATTTTGTATTTCATAATCTGTCTTTTTTAGATATACAGAAACACATTTTTTTTGATATTTTGATACATTATACATTTAGATATATCTAGATGTTTGTTCTCATACACTGAATTTAGTTCGCACAAGTTTTGTTTTTGTTATGTATATAGGTTTATTTTATGTGTATTTTTATTTGAAAAAAAACTATTTTGAATACACTAATAGTACTGCATCATTTTCTCATGATTCAAGCTTGTATCTTCTATTATTGTATTTTGATAACTATATAAATAATGTATTCAAATATACTTGTATTTATCAATGTTTTAAAAGGCGTGGGCGTAAGGCAAGGCATTTTACATATGACTCAGCGAGGCCTAAGCCCCATAGGTATTTAATTTTTAATATTTTATAAAATAATATAATTACAGTAAATATTTATAAACAGGTAAAATTGCATAAAAATTGAAGAAAACTATAAATATGTGAGTATACGCTACTTACAATCTATTATACGCTACTTACAAGCACAAGTAACTTGAGTCTAAAAGAATAAAGTTTTCTATATGGAGGAACAAAAATGATAACTAACCTGCAATTTGAACTTTGAACTTGCTACTATGAAGGAGAATGGAGTTCTCTTTGTATTTGTAAGGAAAAAAAAATTAAATATTCGTTGCTTTTGGGAGATATTAACATACTAGCAGACAAGATAAAGAATTGAGAAAGACCATGAATTAGGGTTTCAATAAATAAAAAAGATCTTGACTTTTAAATTTAATACATTTTTGTTCCTTTTTAAAACTTTTGAGTAATTACCAAGCTGACTTTTGAGAATTTGGATATTATATGAAGGACTTATTCAACAAATTTTGTTTTAATTTAAAAAAGTCTCTGGGGCTTACGCCTCACTAAAAAAAGGCGTGTCAAATGTCCGGGTGTACGCCCCGAACGCCCGGGCGTATGCCTCGAATTGTTGGGCGTACACCTCTTGAGACTTTCGCCCCACACCATCGCCTCAGGGCGTTTTTGATGAGCCTCGCCCCAAGGCTCGCCCTGAAAACGCATTTTAAAACACTTGTATTTATTCGTATGTGAAGTCAGAAACCACCTATTTTGAATACACTGAAATTTCTGTAACCACCTAGGTGTATTATCTGTATTTCAAGCATGTATTTACTTTTATGGTGTTTATATGCAGGAAATAAATTCTTTGTTAAACACCCTCTTACTTCATCGCTACATATATGTTCCTACACTAACACTGATATAATCTCTAACCTTAAAGGAAAGCTTAGTGTGCATCATTTGTATCTAGGCCGCTGAAAGTAGGAGGGTGGTACTTCTTGTACCTCTCAAGTATAAGCTCCTCCTCAGATGTTGCTGTCCTAACCTCAAGTTGAACTGGGACAACCGGCTGCACTGGTATAACCTCTAGGACTTGGTCAACATGGACCCATTGCTCTAGGGTACGGGCTATGGGAGTCTAAGCTCCTCCCCCAACCTGAGATGTGACTGGTGCAAGTGGAATCAACCCTACCTGAGCTAGAGTACCAAACATGCTCAAGAATTGTGCGAGGGTCTCCTGAAGTGCAAGGGTAGCAACAGACGCCTCAAGTGCCTGCCCCCCAACTGGAACTATTGTGGCTCCTCTGTCGCAGCTCGGGCATGTGCTCTGACTGCACCACGTGCCCCTCCTCGGCCTCTGCCCCGGCCCTCGCTTCTCGTGGCTCTAGAAGGGGGCACGGGTGTCTGATCGTCAGATCCAACAGTGCGTGTCCTCACCATCTGTGAGAGAATAGAAAGACAAAGATTCAGAATTTCGAAGTCAATAAATTCGCATGATAAGGAATCAAAGAAGTGAAGTTTCCTAACAGTTCTATAGCCTCTCGAAGATAAGTACAAACGTTTCCGTACCGAACCGCGAGACTCTACTAGACCTGCTTATGACTCGTAACACCTATGAACGTAGAGTTCTGATACCAACTTGTCATGACCCCAATCTCCCTCTGCAGGATGTCGTAATAGCACCTAGTCTCTAAGTCTAGGTAAGGCTAACATACATGAAGAATTTGATGGAAAGAATAATAAAACCCCCAATTAAACCAGCAGCTATCATAAAAAGGACTCCACAATACAACTGAATATAACTCCCAAAATCTGGTGAGGCCGAGTCACAAGCTCTACACGAGTATACTAAAACATCCCTATACAAAAATATTTATAAAAGGAGAATGAAATAGAATAGATAGAGGGTGACTCCGAGACCTGCGAAGGCCGACCGGTATACCTTGAAGTCTCCAATCCAAGCTCAACTCCTGGATGCCTAGGCTGGTATGAAGTACCTAGATCTGCATAAAACGATGTGCAAAAGCATAGTATGAGTACAACTCAATGGTACACAGTAAGTATCAAGCCTAACCCCGGTAGAGTAATGAGGAGGTCATGTCAAGACACCTACTGAAATAAATAAAGAGACTGAACATGTATAGTACAATATAAAAATGAAAACAATGGAAATGATACAATGAAGAAATATAACAAGAATAGCTACACTGAAATTAAGGCAGTTAAAACATCACGGAAGAAACACATAATAAGAATGCCAAGGAAATGATGCAGACACATAAAAGTGATGTAAATGAAAGATAGCAACAAGAATGACTACCGAGGTACTGCCTCGTAGTCTCGTTTCACAATCAAAATTTCACAGTCTTTCCTTATACCATCGCGAGAGCCTTGCATTTAGTTTTGAAAATCAGTTTCCCAAAATAACTACCCGCGTTTTAGCTCACCTTATCACACCGCATGGCTTCAAGTAGTTTCCCTACTAGCAACACACGTATCAAGCCCACCTTATCTCACCGCATGTGTATCAACCCCAATCTTTATATCATCGCATGCATATCAATATCACAACATATCACAAATCGCACCTCAAGTGCCCAAAACCATAACTTGCCAAAGAAGTCAACAACAATAATATTTTCATAATAAATAGCCCATGTCTCAACCACAATATATACAAGAGTCTCAACAATAGCAACCAAAAGTGAATGTCTCAACATGAATGGTATTTCAACAATTTACAACTTTGCCTCATTGTGAATCATGACCTTTATAACTTCAACACCAGAATTCAACAATAAGAGATTCCAAGAAGTGACAACTTCAAGTAAGGTAACTCAACAGATAATTATTAACAAGGAAATGAGAGAACAATAACATCAACTAAGCCTGTAAAGGCAAATAACAAGTAAGAGATAAGACAAGTATTAACAATGTAAAGTGAAACATGTGAAGATAGACTAATGATGATGGATATCATATGTTATGATAACTCAATTAAAGGCATGAAAAGAATCTATATAGTTTAAACCGGTTAATTACCACATTTAACCCGAGTACCTACTCGTCACCTTGCGTACACTACTTTCACATACCACAATTAACACAAAAAAATACCAAACCTAAGGGGTAATTCCCCCACACAAAGTTAGGCAAGACACTTACCTCAAAATACGCTAACTCAATCCACTAGTAAGCCTTTTTCGTGATTATCCAACTCCGAACGGCTCAAATTTAGCCAAAATGACTTTATACCATAAATACAAACCATAGGAAACTATTCTGAATAATAAAGTTGTAATCTTTAAAGAAAATCAAAAAGTCAACCCCGGGCTCGCGTCTCAGAACCTGACCAAACTTACAAAATTCGAATACCCATTCGATAACGAGACGAACCATACCAAAATTACTTAATTTTGATCTCAAATCGACCTTCAAATCCTCAAAATATAGTCTATGAAGTTTTCATAATTTTCCCAAGTTTTTCAACTTAAAACACTAATTAAATGGTAAAAAAATGATGGATTCATGTATAATAGCCAAATCCGAGTTAGAATCACTTACCCCGATCAATTCCTTGAAAATCCCTCTCAAAATCGCCCCAAACTGAGATCTCTAAGTCAAAAGATGAATAATGAATTAAAACCCTCGAATTTACCTTTTTTTCCTAGCGATCTCGCTTCTGCGAGCCGTCAGCCGCATATATGGCTCTGTACCTGCGGAATTTCCATCGCAGGTACGGTTGTAACGACCCGACTAGTCGTTTCAAGAATTTAAGTCCCGTTCGGTGGCATAAGGCCTGGAGCAACTTCGTATTATGCGTATTGACTTACGTGCGTGGTTGAATTCAGTTACCGGATGATTCAAGGTAATTTGAGATACTTGGTCTCTAAAAAGGAAGCTTAAGTCTTAAGATTTTGACCGTAGTCAGAACTATGTTAAGATGAATCCGCAATAGAGTTTCGTTGGTTCCGTTAGCTCCGTATGATGATTTTGGACTTAGGAGCATGTCCGAAAAATTATTTGGAGGTCCGTAGTGGAATTAAGCTTGAAATGGCGAAAATCAAAATTTTGGAAAGTTTGACCGGGGAGTTGACTTTTTGATATCAGAGTCGGAATCCAATTCCGGAAGTTGTAGTAGGTCCGTAATGTCGAATGTGACTTGTGTGCAAAATTTAAGGTCAATCGGACATGATTTGATAGGTTTCGGCATCGATGGTAGAAGTTGAAGTTTCAAAGTTCATTAAGTTTGAATTAGGGTGTGATTCATGATTTAGATGTTGTTTAATGTGATTTGAGACTTTGAGAAGGTCCGTGTTGTGTTATGGGATAGGTTCGTATGATTTGACGGGGTCCGTGTTGGCCTTGGCGAACGCGAAGCAATGGTCGCGAATGCGAAGAAGGCCTATCTGGGCAGAATTAAAAGTCCCAAAAATGGGGGTTTGAGTTCATAACTCAAAATCAAATTTGGAGCTCGGTAGAAGGCAATTTTTGGAGAGATTCTTGCGGGGGTGTTTGGGGTAAGTGATTTTTATCCAGTTTTGATTTATTTTCATAATTATGTCTTTGAATCCATCATTTAATTCGGATTTAATGGAGGAAAATCAAGATTTTTGTAAAATCTTCCAAAAATAAAAATTTATGATTTGGAAGTCGAGTTGTTATTGGAATTCGATAAAATTGATATGGTTGAACTCGTATCGGAATGGGTGTTCGGATTTCATAAAATCTATGTCGGGTTCGGAAGGGCGGGCCCCTCGTTGACTTTTGTTGATTTTTTTGAATATATTTTTAAGTCGACGTATTATTATCCGAAATTATTTTCGATGAATTTTAATGAAGTTATACAATTAATTTGGATAGATTTGAGCTGTCCGGAGGTCAATTCAAGCAAGAAGGCTATTTTGGAATATCGGCCTAACTTCAAAAAGGTAAGTGTCTTGCTTAACCTCGAGTGGGGGAATTACCCCTTAGGCATTGAGTCTTATGTGCCATTTGTGAAATGTGAAAGCCGAGTACGCGAGGTGACGAGTACGTAATCGGGCTTATACGTGCAAAATTTATTGAATTAAAGTCTTAGGCATTATTGTGTAGTAAAGTGAAAAATTATTAAATCATCTGTTTGCCATGCCTAAATCCTTATTGTTGAATTTGTTTTTATATGATAATTTGATGTGATTGTTATTTGAAATATTTATGAAATTTTGTGAGTATTGTTGGTTTAATATTTCTTGGAAATTGATTCCAATATGAATTTTCTTATGCAAATAATTAATTTAAGCGAGCTTAAGAATAAATATTAATATAATTATCTAAATTTGCATTAATGAAGGTTTTTCTTTATGCTGAGTAATTTCTATCTCTATTGATTGTTTTTGGGTGTTATATACATTGTGTGAAGCCTTGGGCTATTTGTTGTGAAATTAATTGATTTTGTTATATCTTTGAAATTTGGTTGTGGCCATTGGGCAAATTGTGATATGAATTGATTTTATTATATTGTCGTGTTAATTTCCTGTGTGAATTGTTGTGTTGTGTGAGTTATTATTTTGGGGAGATAAGGGTGGCATTTCACCGTTGATATTATGTGGGTATAAGGGTAGCATTTTACTGTTGTTATGTTTGTTGGAATATTGTCTGGGCGGGTCGATAAGGGTGGCTATAAGAGCGATAAGGATGGCAATAGGAGCGATAAGGGTGGTTATAGGAGTGATAAGGATGGCAATAGGAGCGATAAGAGTGGCTATTGTCAGGGATGATATATGATGATGTGGGATTGTGGTGTTGATAATTTTCATGTGATGTTGTGATTTTTTTGTGTTTATTTTTATACCTTGTGCAACTTGTCTTGTTGTTGGTAAATTGATAACAATCTGATTTATGTTGAAACTGGGAGCCTGTGGCTATTGCCAGGCGGATTATAAAATAAAATGTGGGCACGAGGTGCCGTGAGTAAATAATGCAAATATTTGGCACGTGAATTGTCCGTGCAGTTGTGATATGAAATGTGGGTACGAGGTGCTGTGATGAAATGATAATGATAATTGGCACGTGAATTGTCCGTGCAGTTGTGATATGAAATGAGGGCACGAGGTGCCGGAAAAATATGATGATTTAATTATGGGAATGAGGTGCCGTAAAAATATGAAAATAGGCCGAGACCCGTATTTTTATGATTATGAAATGAGGTGTCACATGGTGAATTTTTATTTGAAAGAATTATATTCAAAAATATTTATTTGGAAGGATATTTACTTAGAAAGTATTATAGGAAAGAATTGTATTGGAAAGATATTTATTTGAGAAAATTATATTTGAAAAGATTTATTGAAAGAATTATATTTGAAAAATAATTATTTGAGAAAAAAATTATATTTGAAAGAGAATTATTTGGAAGAATATATGTGAAAGACATTTATTTGAAGGACTTGATTTAATTGGGTGTAATTGTACTTATTAATTGTTGAGCGATATTAATGGTATTCTTATTGTATGTTGTGCATATCACTGGTTGTTTCATGTTGCCCTATTGTTATTTGTTTTCTATTATTTTGTATATTATATTGCACATATCATTAGACTAGTGAGTGTCTTGACTATACCTCGTCTCTACTCCATTGAGGTTAGTTTTGATGCTTACTGGGTACCGACCGTAGCGTACTCATACTACACTTCTGCACATTTTTGTGCAGAACTAGGTATTGAAGATAACAGACTTGAGGAGAGTTAAAGCGGGATCGTAGGGATTCAAGATAGAGCTGCTTTGTCGTCGCAGTCCCTTGGAGTCTTTTCATTTCATTGTACTATTAACTTGTAATCAAACAGTATTGTATATTCGGTTCTCGTGATCATTCTATGTATTCAGTTAGAGTTTGTGACTCAGTACTACCAGTCTTGAGAGGTTGTATATTCATATTTGTTCCGCTGTTAGTTTTTTTAAAAAAAGAATGGCTTCAAAAATGTAATGGAAATCGGCTAACCTAGTCTTAGAGACTAGGTTCCATCATGACTCCTATGGTGGGATTTTGGGCCGTGACAACAGTCCTCACTTAAGCCCCTGAAATATCATACATGCGGACCCCTAAACGTATATGCGCGTCCGCTTTTGCGAAGGAATGACCGCACCTGCAGTCCCAGCTTGCCAACCTAACTTGTGCTTCTGCAGCTCGAGGGCCGCTTCTGCGGTGCCGCACCAGCAGCCCAAAGTGCGTGATCTCATCCAAGTCATACCTCTATTTGAGGTTATGAAACGGTCGATGCAATGTTAATACCCAATAGAGAGTCGGGGTCGAATTCCACAAGGAGCTATATGAATGGGATTTAGAAGTATATATTGTGGTGAATGAGCTTGAACTATCTTAAATTACACTTCCACAAGATTTGGTTGATTCTAGATCTAGTTTAAACTAAGATTGCAAGATAAATAATTAAAACTAAGAAATTATTTTTATTATTGCTTTCAAATAGTGTAAAAGGCCTAGGGCTATGACCGAACCTAGGTGTTTTCCTAACGGGTTGTAAACTTTAAAGCTTGTTTCATTGGTCGGGATTTATTATAGCTATCAGCACTTAAATACCCACTCAAAACCTCTCGGTGAGAGAGTGATTTTGCCCAATTTGGCTTTCTCAAGTCCAAATGGGTATTGAACAAAATAGTTGATAAAATGCTCAAGTCGGGTTTTTCTATCTCTAGGTTCAACCCTTTTGGGACTATCAATCTCTTGATTTTATCCCAAATTCTTGTTAGCCAAGTTTTCCTAGACTAAGTCTCTCTTTTTCAAGAAGAGACCAAGTCACATAGGCATGAATTAATGTTTGCAACCATTAAGTCAAATAGGCATGAACAATTCTTGGTGCAGCCGCACAGGGCTCTTCTGTGGACCGCACATTTCTGAGTGCGGCCGCACAATTATTGTGCGGTCCGCATTTCCTTTTGAGCTTGAAATGAGACTCTCTGAACTTTAGCTCTTGCATAACTTCTGCGGCCGCACAATAATTGTGTGGTCCGCACTTTGCACTTGGACTCTGTTAAATTTTCTTCACATTCTGCGGCCGCAGATGAAAATCTACGGTCTGCCTTTTGTGCCTGATTTTTGTCCTTGAGTTCAGATCTCTCCTTTTTAGTTGCATTTCATCGTAGTGGCTCATTTTCCAATACTCCTGCAATTAAGCATATTTTATCAGTTTTCGGGAATACAATTAAATACTTTTGGACTAAAATGAAAGCTAAAAAGCGCTAATAAGTAGTCAAAATCCCCACTTATCAACTCCCCAAAGCTTAAGCTTTTGTTTGTCCTCAAGCAAATAAGGTAATTCTCACCTCCACAAGATAAGAGCTATTCCAGCTAATCTAAGGTGTATCAAACACACATCAATTGTGACCAACAATTACCCACAACACTTATGAATTATTAACAAGGCAATGATTTGAATTTTTAAGCACAAATAGTTCTATTGTGACACTTGAGCATCAAGAGTTGACTTTATTTATCAAGGAAGCTCGCTATTTCATGTAGGTCATTGTGGATCCCAAACTACTCTTCTTCTATGGTAAGTGCTGAGCCTAACCTCGACGAAGTAGTGACGAGGCTAAGGCGGGTCACTTACATTACCTGTACGCAGTATTAGTAACAACAACAATAATAGAAATAAATAAGGTAACTCATTTATAATAATTGAAGCCAACTCAGCAGTCATAACCAATTATCATTTCCATCAATTCCGTTGCAGCGTGCAACCCACTCTCACAATATATTCACATTTAATTCTGTTGCACCGTGCAACCCGCTCTCACAATATATTCCTTTTATCAAATCTGTTACGGCGTGCAACCCGATCCTCCAATGTATATATATGTATGTCGACTTTTTAATGAGTCTGTTGCGGCGTGCAACCCGATCCTCCAATATGACTTTTAATAAGTCTGTTGCGGCGTGCAACCCGATCCTCCAATATGGACTTTTCATAAGTCTGTTGCGGCGTGCAACCCGATCCTCCAATATATTCATTATAATTAATTCTGTTGCGGCGTGCAACCCGCTCCTCCAACATATTCATTTACCAATTCTTATAGAAGAAATTTCCCCAATAAATACAACAATTAATATAAAATTATATGACAAAAAGCATACAATAATTATAATTTAATTATGAAATAAACAATGACAAATAGCAGATTATTATGGAAATCAGAGAGAAAATAGGCAGTTTAATATTTAATATGCTAAATATCAAATAATAATTAAAACACATAATTCAAATAGCATGTAACAATTAATGCAGAAATTCAAGAATTAATATTTGAAAAAGAATAGGAGAGAAACAGTTATTATAATAATTAATTTATGATTTAAAATAATTTATGATTTTTTAAGTAAGCAGGCAAACAATTAATTTGATGACGTATAGACACTCGTCACCTCGCCTATACATTGTGCACATGCAATTCACATAACAATTAAATTAAGGGTTCTATTCCCTCAAGTCAAGGTTAACCACGACACTTACCTCGCTTTGCAAATTCCAACCATTTACTCAACCACAACTTTTTCTTTTAAATTCACTCCGAAAGCTTCAAATCTATTCACAAACAATTCGATATATTCAATACTAATCATAGTAATTAATTCCATATGAATTTATAAATTTTTCGGATAAAAATCCAAAATTCATTTAAATATTCGATAGTGGGACCCACATCTCAAATCTCGAAAAAACTTACGAAATCCGAACACCCATTCCGAGACGAGTCCAACCATATAAAAATTATCCAATTCTGATGTCAAATGGACCTTCAAATCTAAATTTTTCGTTTTTGGAACATTTTACAAAAATTCCAATTTTTTCTGTCTAAATTCGAAATAAATGATGAGTACAGACTTAGATTTATGAAATGAAATCACTATATGATAAAGAACACTTACCTAGTTCGAAATCATAAAAATCTCCTTAGAAATCGCCCCTAAGCCGAGTTATAATTGAGGGTTTGTGAAAAATGGGAAAAAAAAATCCCGTTTTGGTTCTTTTTTAAGTCACATGCGTCAGGCTTTCTTCGCGTTCGCGAAGGGCCTGTCGCGTTCGCGATGAATAGCAGCATGTGGCTTTCACGTTCGTGAGTCCTCCTTCGCGTTCGCGAAGGCTTTTTTCCCCCTGGCCTTCGCGTGCCAGTGCTCGAATTCGCGTAGAAGGACAATTGACCCCTCCCCCATGCCTCTAAAGCTTCGCTTTTGCGTTGAGCTGGTCGCGTTCGCGAAGGGTAAAGTCCCCATAGCTTCGCGTTCGCGACCCAATCTTTTCGTTCGCGAAGAAGGAAAATTCAGCCAGACCATTTTGCTCTTCACGTTCGTGAGAGTACATTCGTGAACGCGATGAAGGAAATACCAGAAGCCTGAAGTTGCAGAAAAACCAGATTTTCTAAGTTCAAAATCATCCTGTATCCTATCCGAAACTCACCCGAGCCCTCGGGGCTCCAAACCAAACATGCACACAAGTCTCAAAACATCATACGAACTTGCTCGCGTGATCGAGTCGCCAAAATAACACCTAGAACTACGAATCGGAGACCAATTCAAAGGAAAATTTCAAGAAAACTTTAAATCTTATATTTTTACAACCGGACGTCCGAATCACGTCGAATCAACTTTGTTTCTCACCAAATTTTGGCAGACAAGTCATAAATATTATAGTGGACCTATACCGGGCTCCGAACCAAAATACGAACCCGAGGTCAATAAATCCAATATCAATAATTTCTTAAAAATCATTAAGCTTTCAAGATTTTAACTTTTTTCAAAATTCCATATCTCGAGCTAGGGACCTCGGAATTCGATTCCGGGCATACGCTCAAGTCTCAAATCACGATACAGACCTACTGAGATTGTCAAAATACTGATCCGGGTCCGTTTGCTCAAAGTGTTGACTAAAGTCATCTCAGTTGAGTTTTTAAAGCTCTATTTCACATTTTAATCCATTTTTCACATAAAAATTTTCCGAAAAATTTTACGGACTGCGCACGCAAGTCGATAAATGATAAATGGTGCTTTTCGAGGTCTTAAAACACAGAATTACTTATTAAATTTAAAGATGACATTTTGGGTCATCACATTCTCCACCTCTAAAACAAACGTTTGTCCTCGAACGGAGATAGAAAAAGTACTTGAGCTGGAGAAAAGGTGTGGATATTTACTCCGCATGTCCGACTCGGACTCCCAGGTAGATGCCTCTACCGGCTGACCTCTCCATTGCACCCGAACTAAAGGATAACTCTTAGACCTCAACTGTCGGACCTGTCGGGCTAGAATAGCTACCGGCTCCTCCTCGTAAGTCAAATCTTAGTCCAATTGGACTGAGCTGAAATCTAACACATGGGACGGATCACCATAATATTTTCGGAGCATAGACACATGAAACACCGGATAAACCGCTGATAAATTAGGTGGTAATGCAAGCTTGTAGGCTACTTCATCCACCCTTTCAAGAATTTCAAAGGGTCTGATATATCTAGGGCTCAACTTGCCCTTCTTTCCGAACCTCATTACACCTTTCATAGGTGAAACTCGGAGCAATATTCTTTCTCCAACCATGAATGAAATATCACGAACTTTACGGTCGACATAACTCTTTTGCCTAGACTGAGCTGTGCGAAGTCCGATCCTGAATAATCTTGACCTTATCCAAGGCATCCTGTACCAAATCGGTACCCAACAACCGAGCCTCTCCCGGTTCAAACCAACCAACTAGCGATCGGCATCGCCTTCCTTATAATGCCTTATATGGATCCATCTGTATGCTCGACTGGTAGCTATTATTATAATCAAATTCCGCAAGTGGCAAGAAATGATCTCAAGAACGTCCAAAGTCTATAACACAGGCGCGAAGCATATCTTCCAATATCTGAATAGTGCGCTCTGACTGCCCGTCTATCTGTGGATGAAATGTTGTACTCAACTCCACCCGCGTGTCTAACTCACGCTATACAGCCCTCCAAAAAAGTGAGGTAAACTGTGTACCTCGATCTGAAATAATAGACACGGGCACACCGTGAAGGCGGACAATCTCACGAATGTAAATTTCAGCTAACCTCTCTAAAGAATAGGTAACTGCCACTAGAATGAAATGTGCTGACTTGGTCAACCTGTCCAAAATGACCCAAACTGTGTCAAATTTTCTCTGAGTCCGTGGGAGCCCAACAATAAAATCCATGGTGATACGCTCCCACTTCCACTCGGGAATTTCTAACTTCTGAAACAAACCACCAGGTCTCTGATGCTCGTACTTAACTTGCTGACAATTTAGACACTGAGCTACATATGCAACTATATCCTTTTTCATTCTCCTCCACCCATAATGTTGCCGCAAATCTTGATACATTTTGGCGGTACCTAGATGAATAGAA
Organism: Nicotiana tabacum; assembly: GCF_000715075.1. Classification (NCBI taxonomy): domain Eukaryota; kingdom Viridiplantae; phylum Streptophyta; class Magnoliopsida; order Solanales; family Solanaceae; genus Nicotiana; species Nicotiana tabacum. The sequence goes on from NC_134098.1 coordinate 63,070,123, forward strand.
TACCTGGAACTGTGTGCTTCTTCAAGAATTAATTCACGAAGCCCATCCACATTAGGCACACAAATACGACCCTGCATTCGCAAAACCCCATCTTCCCCCACAACAACTTGTTTGGCATCACCGTGCCGCACCGTGTCCTTAAGGACAAGTAAATGAGGATCATTATACTACCTCTCTCTGATTCGCTCATATGAAGAGGACCGAGCGACTGTGCATGCTAGAAACCGATTGGGTTATGAAATATCTAACCTCACGAACTGATTAGCCAAAGTCTAAATATCTGCAGCTAATGGCCTCTCACCAACCGGAATATACGCAAGACTGCCCATACTCGCAGCCTTTATACTCAAAGCATCGGCCACCATATTGGCCTTTCCGGGGTAATACAAAATGGTGATATCATAGTCTTTCAACAACTCCAACCATCTTCTCTGCATCAAATTAAGATCTTTTTGTTTGAACAGATACTGAAGGCTACGATGATCAGTAAATACCTCACACGAGACACCGTAGAGGTAATGCCTCCAAATCTTCAGTACATGAACAATGACTGCCAATTCTAACTCATGAACATGATAATTCTTCTCGTGAACTTTCAACTGCCGCGACGCATATACAATTACCTTGCCATCTTGCATTAATACTGCACCAAGCCCAATGTGAGATGTGCCACAATATACCGTATACGATCCTGAACCTGTGGGTAATACCAACACTGGCGCCGTAGTCAAAGCGGTCTTGAGCTTCTGAAAGCTCAACTCACACTCGTCTGACCATCTGAATGAGATACCCTTCTGGGTTAGTCTGGTCAATGTGCTTGCTATAGATGAAAACCCTTCCACGAACTGACGATAATAACCTGCCAAACCCAGGAAACTTCGGAGCTCTGTAATTGAAGAAGGTCTAGGCCAATTCTGAACAACCTCTTTCTTCTTAGGATCCACCTTTATGCCTTCTGCCGATACCACATGCCCCAAAAAGGCAACTAAGTCTAACCAAAACTCATATTTTGAAAACATGGCATATAACTGATTATTCTTCACAGTGTGAAGCACACTTCGAAGATGCTGCTCATGCTCCTCTCGACTGCTGGAGTAAATTAAGATATCATCAATGAATACAACCACAAAAGAGTCCAAATAAGGCTTAAACACCTGATTCATCAAATCCATAAATGCTGCTGGGGCATTTGTCAACCCAAATGACATCACTAGGAATTCGTAATGCCCATACCAAGTTTGAAAAACTATTTTAGGGACATCAGAGGCCCTAATCTTCAACTAATGGTAACCAGACCTCAAATCAATCTTCGAAAATACCTTGACACCCTGAAGTTGATCAAATAAGTCATCAATTCTTGGTAGCGGATATTGGTTTTTGATAGTGGCCTTGTTCAACTGCCGATAGTCTATACACATCCGCATAGAGCCATCTTTTTTCTTTACAAATAATACTGGTGCACCCCAATGCGAGACACTAGGTCTAATGAATCCCTGATCAAGCAAGTCTTGTAACTGCTCATTCAATTCTTTCAACTCTGGCGGGGCCATACGGTATAGTGGAATAGAAATGGGTTGAGTGCCCAGAGCCAAATAAATACAGAAGTCAATATCTCTATCAGGTGGTATTCCCGGCAAATCCGCAGGAAATACTTCTGGAAATTCACGAACAACTGGTACTGAGTCCATAGAAGGGACATCCGCATTGGGATCGCGAATATAAGCCAAATCCCTTTCTCTACCATACTCCGAGCTTTCATATAAGAAATAACCCTGCTGGCAGAATGGCCAGGAGTTCCTTTCCACTCTAATCGAGGTAACCCCAACATAGCTAGGGTCACTATCTTGGCATGACAATCCAATATAGCATGATAAGGGGACAACAAATTCATACCCAAGATTACATCAAAATCTACCATATCAAGAAATAGAAGATCCACACTAGTCTCAAGATTACCAATAGTAACCACACACGAATGATAGACATGATCTACTATAACAGAGTCTCCCACCGGTGTAGATACACACACAGAAGAACTCAGAGAATCACAAGGCACAACCAAATATGAAGCAAAATAGGAGGACACATAGGAATAAGTAGATCCTAGATAAAATAGAACTGAAGCATCTCTATGGTAAACTGGAATAATACCTGTGATCACAGCATCAGATAACTTGGCCTCTAACTGGCTGGCCTCCACCTCTAACGGTTTGACCTCAACCTCTAATGGCCTGACCTCCACCTCTAATAGCCTGACTTCTACCTCTAGCTGCCTGACCCCTACCTCTAGCTGGATGAGCAGGCGGTGAAGCAACCGGTGCCGGTATGATGGCACGAGAATCTTGCCGAGATCTGTTACTCACCAATCTAGGGCAATACCTCCTGATGTGACCAATGTTCCCACACTCATAACACCCATCCTGATGTCGTGGCTACTAAAGCTGAAGTTGACCTAGATGGGCCGGATAACTACTGTAGTAACTCTGGAGTGGTAGTACACTGATAGGAGCGGAATGTGCACTGAATACTGGCTGCCCCGAGTAAGGCATAATAGGACCGTGACTCCCTAAAGCACCGGGAGACGCATGAAGTGCTGAATGAAACGGTCTGAGAGGATGACCCCTACCAAAATTACCCCTACCTCCAGACGAGGCACCACTGAAACCACTGAACTGACGAGGCCTCTTATCGGACTAGTACCATCTCTCCTGTGCAAGAACCATCTCGATACTCCTTGCAACATTAGCAGTTACCTGAGAAGAAATCTCACTTCCGGTCTCCTTGGCCATCTAAAGTCTGATAGGGTGAGTGATTCCCTCAGTAAATCTCCTCACTCTCTCTCCCTCCGTAGGTAGTAAAAGGAGAGCATGATAGGCCAAATCCACAAAATGGGACTCATACTAAGTAACAGTCTACTGCCCTGCTGTAGATGCTCAAATTGCTTACAGAATTCCTCTCTCAGTATGATAGGGAGGAACTTTTCCAGAAATAGCTGAGAGAATTGCTCCCATGTAAGTGCAGGTGATCCAACTGGTCTGGTCAATGTATAATCTCCACCATCTCTTGGCGGAACCCGTCATATGAAATACAGCAAAATCAACCCCATTGGTCTCAACTATACCCATGTTCCGCAGCACCTCAGGGCAGCGTTCAAGTTAAACTTGTGGGTCCTCAGAAGGTGTACCACTGAAGTGAACAGGAAAGATCTTGGTAAACTTATCCAGTCTCAATAATGCCTCAAAAGACATGGCGGGCCTATCACCGATCTGTGCCGCAATAACTGGCTGAAATACCCCAACTGGCGAGGCTGCTGGAGCCTGATTCTGGGGAGCCATCTGCTCCGAAGCGGGAGTAGTGGGAGTTTGTGCTCCTACCCCAGCGTATGAGACGGCTGGTGCCACTGGAAATGTACCATTCTGGGCCATGCCCTCTATAAGACTTACCAAACGGACTAGAGCGTCCTGAAGTACTAGAGTGGCTATGAATCCTTCCGGGACCTGAACTGGTCCAACTGGTACATTCTGAACTGGAACCTCCTCCTGAAGGTTCACCTGAGGTTCTACAACAGGTGCAGTTGCTCGAGCTCTAGACTGAGCTCTACCTCGGCCTCTAGCATGACCTCGACCTCAACCTCTACCCCTGGCCATAGTTGCCACCGGGGGTTCTGGTCCCTGTCAATCGGTAGAGGTATTAAGTGTTCTCACCATCTGTGAGAGAATAAGAGTAGAATGGTTCAATCATCGATGATAGAATAAAATCGCATGACAGAATAAGAAAGAATTGATATTGTTCCTAAACTTCATAGCCTCTGATATATAAGTATAGACATCTCCGTACCGATCCTTCAGACTCTACTAAGCTTGCTCGTGACTTGTGAGACCTATGTAACCTAGTGCTCTGATAGCAACTATCACGACCCGAAATTCCCACCTTCGGACCGTGATGGCGCCTAACATTTCACTTGCTAGGCAAGCCAACGTTAGAATAATATTAACCAATTTTTAAACAATCTTTACAGTATTAATAATCAAGGAACCAAAAGCGGAAGCAAAGTTTGAAATATAGTGAAATAATCAATAAAATCAATGGTGTCTAAATACCATCCCAGAATTGGTGTCACAAGTGCACGAACTTCTAGAATAATACAAATAAAGGTCTGAATAAAATAAAGCTGTCTGGACATAAACACATAGCTAAAGTAAAATAGACGGGAACTTCAGAACTGCGGACGCCATGCAGTTATACCTCAAGTCTCCTCTGAATAGCTGAAATCCGAGCAAGTCTATGGCACGCCGCTGGGACCAACTCCAAAATCTGCACAAGAAGTGCAAAGTGTAGTATCAGTACAACCGACCCCTGTACTGGTAAGTGCTGAGCCTAACCTCGACGAAGTAGTGACGAGGCTAAGGCGAGTCAATTACGTTACCCGTACGCAATATTGGTAACAACAACAATAATAGAAATAAATCAGGTAACTCATTTATAATAATTGAAGCCCACTCAGCAATCATAACCAATTATCATTTCCATCAATTCTGTTGCAGCGTGCCACCCGCTCTCACAATATATTCACATTCAATTCTGTTGCAGCGTGCAACCCGCTCTCACAATATATTCCTTTAATCAAATCTGTTGCGGCGTGTAACCCGATCCCCCAATATATATATGTATGTCGACTTTTTAATAAGTCTGTTGTGGCGTGCAACCCGATCCTCTAATATGGACTTTTCATAAGTCTGTTGCGGCATGCAACCCGATCCTCCAATATAGACTTTTCATAAGTCTGTTGCAGCGCGCAACCTGATCCTCCAATATGGACTTTTCATAAGTCTATTGCGGTGTGCAACCCGATCCTCCAATATATTCATTATAATTAATTCTGTTGCAGCGTGCAACCCGCTCCTCTAACATATTCATTTATCAATTCTTATAGAAGAAATTTTCCCAATAAATATAACAATTAATATAAAATTATAAGACAACAAGCATACAATAATTATGATTTAATTATGAAACAAACAATGACAAATAGCAAATTATTATGGAAATCAAGGAGAAAATAGGCAGTTTAATATTTAATATGCTAAATGTCAAATAACAATTAGAACACATAATTCAAATAGCATGTAACAATTAATGCAGGAATTCAAGAATTAATATTTGACAAAGAATATGAGAGAAACAGTTATTATAATAATTAATTTATGATTTAAAATAATTTATGATTTTTCAAGTAAGCAGGCAAACAATTAATTTGATGACGTATAGACACTCGTCACCTCGCCTATACGTCGTGCATATGCAATTCACATAACAATTAAATTAAGGGTTCTGTTCCCTCAAGTCAAGGTTAACCACGACACTTACCTCGCTTTGCAAATTCCAACCAATTACTCAACCACAGCTTTTCCTTTTAAATTTCACTCTGAAAGCTTCAAATCTATTCACAAACAATTCGATATATTCAATACTAATCATAGGAATTAATTCCATATGAGTTTATAAATTTTCCGGATAAAAATTCAAAATTCATTTAAATATTCGACAGTGGGAACCACGTCTCAAATCCCAGAAAAACTTACGAAATCTGAACACCCATTTCGAGATGAGTCCAACCATACAAAAATTATCCAATTCCGATGTCAAATGGACCTTCAAATCTATATTTTTCGTTTTTGGAACGTTTTACAAAAATTCCAATTTCTTCCGTCTAAATCCAAAATAAATGATAAATATAGACTTAGATTTATGAAATACACTCACTATATGATAAAGAACACTTACCTAGTTCGAAATCGTGAAAAACTCCTTAGAAATCGCCCCTAAGCCGAGTTATAATTGAAGGTTTGTGAAAAATGGAAAAAAAATCCCACTTTGCTTCTATTTTAAGTCACAGGCATCAGGCCTTCTTCGCGTTCGCGAAGGGCCTGTCGCATTCGCTATGAAAGCAGCCTGTGGCTTTCGCGTTCGCGAAGCCTTTTTCTCCCTGGGCTTCACGTTCGTCAGCCAGCCCATTTTGCTCTTCGCGTTCGCGAGAGTACATTTGCGAATGCGATGAAGGAAATACCAGAAGCTTGAAGTTGCAGAAAAACCAGATATTCTAAATTCAAAATCATCCCGTATCCTATCCGAAACTCACCCGAGCCCTCGGGGCTCCAAACCAAACATGCACACAAGTCTTAAAATATCATACGAACTTGCTCGCGCAATCAAATAGCCAAAATAACACCTAGAACTACAAATCAGACACTAATTCAAAGGAAATTTTCAAGAAAACTATAAATCTTAATACAACCGGACATCGGAATCACGTCAAATCAACTCTGTTTCTCACCAAATTCAGCAGGCAAGTCATAAATATTATAGTGGACCTATACCGGGCTCCGGAACCAAAATATGGGCTCGAGGTCAATAACTCCAATACCAGTAATTTCTTAAAAATCATTAAGCTTTCAAGCTTTTAATTATTCTTCAAAATTCCATATCTCGAGCTAGGGACCTCGGAATTCGATTTCGGACATACGCCCAAGTCCCAAATCACGATACGGACCTACCGGATTTGTCAAAATACTGATCCGGGTCCGTTTGCTCAAAATGTTGACTAAAGTCAACTTAGTTGAGTTTTTAAAGCTCTATCTCACATTTTAATCCATTTTCACATAAACACTTTTCGGAAAATTTTACAGACTGCGCGCGCAAGTCGAGAAATTATAAATGGTGCTTTTTGAGGTCATAAAACACAGAATTACTTATTAAATTTAAAGATGACATTTTGGGTCATCACAGTTAAGGAAAGCTCGGGTGCCAAGAGAGGGTCACTACAAAACGGGTAAAGGCTTTTAACATGGTTATCAAATGAGAAAGGTTTTAGGCTCAAATAGGTTGACTAGGGATAACAACTTTGGTAGGTCATGAAAAATTTCAAGCGGGTCAAGGAGAGCCTACAATGACTTCTCAAGCCAAGCAAAACTTAAAATTTTGCCTAGAAACACATTCGGGGAAAGTTCTAGACCATTTGCACGGGTACTTGGACTTGTAACAAAATCATCTCGCCTCTCACGCAGCTGGAATGTTAAAAAGGATAGAGTCGAGGGTCCACAACGACCATATTCAAGATTGAAAATCACTATGGCTCGACTAAACCATTCGATGATTGCCTAAGTCAACGCAAGAGTCACAAGGTCGCTAGTTAGAGCTACTTCTTTCCCGAGAAACTTGTTTTTAACCATAAGCACGTAGTTAAGTGTGCTGGTACCAAGTGAAACATGTTTGACTCTTTTATTCATTACTACTACTATTCTTACCTAAACATCAAAAGCAGACTCAATCCTTTAAGAAGGTTGTCACGCCATCCATCGTTGGGAAGAATCACCCGGTTCACACAAAAACTACCTTTGGAAAGAATCATAGCATTAAGAAAACCAAAGGATTATTGACTACTAAAAACATAAAAGAAGCTACACAATTAAACATAGGCTAATAAGAAAACAAAATAAAGAAGCTACAAAGAAAACTACTAAAGACATAAATGAATGCACATAATGAGAGGGGAAAAGATAGAATATATACATCAATAGAGAAAGAGGGAAGAATATATACATAAATAAAAGGAAAGAGGAAAATGTTATCAGTTATTACAAACCAAATGTCAAATATCCAAATATCAAATAAACTCCACCCCCCAAATAAAAATAAGCATTGTCCTCAATCCTTAACAAAATAAGAATAAGGAAGGGTAAGAATAAAGAGGACTCCCTATGTGGCCTTGGATATCTTTGTGTCGATAGCAGCATCACCTCCCTTAGTCTTCTCTAACTGGATTTCATCATCCCCGTCTATGGGAGTAACTGGGTTGGTGAACATCTGGCACACCGACTCAGCAGTATCAGCAGCCGTGTCTGGCTCCTTAGACTGGCCAGCTGGTTCCACTGGGATGCTGGTGGGTCTGACCCTATGAGCAAATCGAATGGAAGCTCCCCAGCTGCTGCTATCTTGGTTACCTCTATCCTCAACCTGTCAACTGATTTCTTGGACGCTTCGGATTTTCTCATTTTCGTTACCTGCTTCCCCAACTCCTCAATCACTGATCCATGTGTTACCAAGGTGTTTATGATGGTAGTTTGGTTCTCTAAGATCTTCTTCAATGTGTCCTCCAATGTCGAAAGAATCTGGGGTGCCGGGATGGATGACTGTGTTGCAACAACACTGGATATGTCAGTCAGCTTTGTTGTGGCTATCTGCATCTAGTTGTTGAGGCTCGCTAATGTTTGGGAGACCTATAACTCAGATAGTGGATGAGTGGGCATGGGCACCGGCTTCAAAACCGATGTGTAAGTCAAAGAAGCTGAATGACCTGAAGAAATAGGTGGAGGCATAGATGCTGCACTATTAGAAGGGTATGCTAAAGTAGATGGCACGTCAACTGTCCTAGCAGCTACCCCAGCAGGCTCATCAGACTGGCCTGCAGTAGTAGAGGGCTCACCCTTTTTCTTTGGGTTTCCACCATCCATCAAAGAATACCATGAGAAAGGCTTCCTCGCCCTCACCTTGGTGTCAAAATCCCTTGGTTATACCACCGCATCTATAAGGTACTCAGTGATAGTGTTAGGATACGGGTAGGAGTTGTCACCTTGCCTGGGAACCAAGGACATGTTGGCCGACATCACGACACCCACATTTATTGGGTACCCGGCCATGATCGAGGCAACTAGCACTGCTCACGGGATTGGTAGATTTATTTCATTCCGGCATAGGTCTATTCTGCTATACACAAACGTCTTCCATCCCTTTGCCTCAAATTCAGGGTGTTCCGCTAATTTGGAATCACTGCTGTGATCCACGGTTGTGGTGGTCCCGGAGCTTCTAGAAGCTCAGCTAGCCATGGGCGAGCTGCATTGCCCATAGCCACCTTTTCCAAGCATTGCACTGGCTCCACATCCTCCAACCTTAGGTATGTGTTCAGGGTGGTTTGGTCAAACCTCACTTTCAAGTTCCTTACTTTCGTCACTTTGGTCCTCTTCTTGATGTGTGCCACATTGGCATAAAATTCCCGGACCAAGTGCTCTTTGGCATCCACTATACTTTGAGTGAACCATGTCCACCCTTTTCTCTCCCGAAATTGTCTTAACACATTTGGGTTGTATCTATCCAGATCTTTCAACACAAACTGCCTCTCAGGAGTGAGCGATCTCTACGGTCACCGGTCTCGGAACCTATTGAATGCAGTTAGACTGACGAACCTATCTTCCAAGATTTCTTTCTTCTTTGACCTCTCAAGACCGGCAACTATCGTATCTCCCTCTCTGCCATCATCCGGAATATCATCCACATCCATTGTAGTAGCTGGTGCGTCGGGGGCATGTGTAGATGAAGGCTCCGAAGCCTGACTGTTCCCTTTCAACCCTTCAGAAGTACTTTCAGAAGAGGTAGGCTCATTTCTCAGTTGGTATCTGTGCTGAGGATGATGTGGTTGTGATTGCACAGCAGGCTGCCTTTGCACTGAGTCGCCCTCCGATGCTTCCCTAGACGGGGCATATAAACTTGATTCAGAGGGCTCCGGCTGTCTACCTCGGCCTGCTGTTGCCTTCTTACTAATCACTTTTTGGAAAGTGAGGGGTAAGGTGCTTTTGCCTCTGCCTCTGCCTCTGGAAGGTTCACCCCTCCCCTTCGATGTATCACCATGACCACGTGATCTAACCATATTCTGCACAAATAGCAGTAAGAGTCAGTTCTAGTTAAGTGCAGGTAAGCAGCAAATTTACAGAACAAAATATGTTGTAGGTTGGGGAAGTGCGGTCCGCACATTTTTGAGTGCGGCCGCATATGGGCTTGTGCGGACCACTTAATTTGAAAGTGCATCCGCAGTGGTGATTCTGCGGTCCGCACAATTTTAAGTGCGACTGCACAATTGAAATGTGATCCGCATAATTTTGAGTGCGACCGCACAATGAAAGGTCAAAAATCATAACTCCCTGAAGATAGAGAATTGCTCGATCTGCGGACGCACATACTTTTCTGCGGGCGCGGTTCAATTTATGCGGACCGCACAATTTCAAGTGCGATCCGCACAATCATTTCACACCATATGCCCTAGCCTACTGATCTGCGGACCGCACATTTCCTTGTGCGGCCACACAATTCAAAAATAATTTGCAGTAAACTTAGGGTTTCTAATTCACGCACAATTTAGACATGGCAGTAGCAATTTAGACATGATACACAATTTACCCATCCCCCAAATAGCAAATACGAAGTAACCCACACAAATTTAAGCTTACATGATGATAAATTTGACATTAGGCCTAAAAATAACTAAACTAATGTAGTGATGCTAAGGAAGAATCAAAGATGATGAAATGAGTGTTAGTTACGTGAATCAATTGAGTGCACTGTGTTTGCCTTTGTGTTAATTTTTCAGTGTTTGTAAAGTCTCAATAGTAGTGAGAAGGCTACTATTTATAGTTGACCAGTTAGGGAAAGAGTTCAAGAGATGAGTGCGGCCACACAATTTCATGTGCGGTCCGCACTCCTTTACCTGTTACACATTTACCCTTTATGGATCTGCGGTCCGCACATTTTTGAGTGCGGCCGCAGATTTTGGTACGGACCGCACATTTCCTTGTGAGGCTACACTTTGGCCATTTCTCTAACAGGCAAACTTCAGAGAGTTTGCAATTTTTGATCTCCAGTTGTGTGGTACGCACAAGAATTGTGCCGCTGCAGATCCCTTTCTGCTGTGGCATTCAAAATTATGCGGTTCGCACAATAATTGTGCGGTCCGCACTTTTTTCACACTTAGCCATTATTTTTAGTACAGTTCCTGCAAAGCACACTCATGCCTGCAACACACTTCAAAACCAGTTAGCATAAAACAAGACCTATCTAAAGAAGAAGAAAAAGAAAAAGAAAAAGAAATATTATTAAAATAAAATGTAGTAGACTCATAGTGGGCTAATTCATGAATTGAATCAAATGGGGCCTTTTAATTTAAGTAATTTTAACTTAATTAAAAAAGAAACATGGGTTGCCTCCCAAGAAGCGTCTGATTTAACGTCGCGACACGATGCAGATTACCATCAATTACTTGAAATGAATCACTACCACTACGTGGCCATCACCAACTTTTCCCAGATAGTGCTTCACCCGATGACCATTGACTCTAAACACTTAATCATTTTTATTCTTCAAGTCCAATGCACCAAAGAGTGTCACACTCATAACTTCAAACGGGCCACTCCATTTAGACTTCAACTTTCTTGGAAACATCCGTAATCGAGGATTGTACAAAACACAAGATCACCTTCTTTATACTCCTTGTTCCGAATGTACTTGTCATGGAGGTACTTCATATTCTCCTTGTATAAGGACGAACATGTATATGCATGGTACCGGAATTCATCTAGCTCATGCAAACGTGCAACCCGCAATGCGGCAGCGACATCGCAATCAAGATTTAGCTTTTTCAAAGCCCACATGGCCTTGTGCTCAAGTTTCACCGGAAGTTGACAAGATTTTCCAAACACCAACCGGTATGGAGACATCCCGATAGGAGTTTTGAAAGCAGTCCGATAAGCCCATAGTGCATCATCCAGCTTCTTTGACCAATCTATCCGGTTAGCATTCACTGACTTGGACAATATACTCTTGATCTTCTGGTTGGAGACTTCCACTTGTCCGCTTTCTTGAGGGTGATAGGGAGTCGTGACTTTGTGAGTGACACCATACTTGCTAAGTAAGGTGTCAAAAGCTTTGTTGCAAAAATGTGACCCCCCATCGCTTATGATGGCCCGCGGAGTACCAAACCTTGTAAAGATGTTCTTTTTCAAAAATACCACCACACTTCTTGCTTCGTTGTTGGGTAGAGCAATGGCCTCAACCCATTTTGACACATAATCCACCGCTACCAAAATGTAGGTGTTCCCACACGAGCTTACAAATGGTCTCATGAAGTCAATACCCCACACATCAAAAATATCAATTTCCAAGATGGTGGTGAGGGGCATTTCATACTTCTTTGAAATCCCACCAGCCCTTTGACATTCATCACAACTCTTGACTAGATCACTTGCGTCCTTGTAGAGAGTAGGCCAATAGAATCCACAACTCAACACTTCGGCGGCCGTTCTTGCTCCACCATGGTGACCACCATATGGTGAAGAATGACAAGCCCCAAGAATTTCAACTTGTTCCTCCTCCGGCACACATCTTCTAATCGCACCATCGGTACAAATCCGGAAGAGGTACGGTTCATCCTAATAATAGTCAAGGCAATCCCATTTGAGCTTCTTCCTTTGGTTTGAAGAGAACTCATTCGAGATAATACCACTCACAAGAAAATTTGCTAGATCCGCGAACCATGGCACCTCTTTCATTGAAATGGCTAAGAGTTGCTCATCGGGGAAGGAGTCATTGATTTCAAGGCCATCATGTGGCCTCCCCTCCTCCTCCAAACGAGACAAGTGGTCCGCCACTTGGTTTTCACTTGCTTTTCGGTCTTGGATGTATATGTCAAACTCTTGCAACAAAAGCACCCATCTCATCAACCGGGCTTTGGAATCTTTATTGCTCATAAGGTAACGAAGTGCCGCATGATCCGTGTGGACAATCACTTTTGTACCCATCAAAGAGGAACTTCTCAATAGAAAACACAATGGCAAGGAGTTCCTTTTCGGTCACAGTGTATTTGACTTGGGCATCATTCATTGTCTTACTAGCATAGTAGACTGGATAAAAGATCTTGTTGATAAGTTGCCCCAAAACTGCTCCAACCGAAACATCTCTAGCATCACACATGAGCTCAAAAGGAATGCTTCAATTCGGGGCAGTGATAATGGGAGTAGTTGTCAACTTGAACTTGAGCAATTCGAATGCTCTCATGCAATTATCATTGAAGTGAAATTTAGCATCTTTCTCCAAAAGCTTGCACAAGGGATTCACCACCTTGGAAAAATCCTTTATGAAACGCCGGTAGAACCCCGCGTGACCCAAGAAACTTCTCACGCCCTTCACGGATGTTGGAGATGGAAGTTTAGAAATCACCTCTATTTTAGCCTTGTCGACCTCTATTCCCTTATTTGAAATTTTGTGGCCAAGGACAATACCATCCTCGACCATGAAATGATATTTCTCCCAATTCAACACCAAGTTCGTTTCTTCATACCTTGCCAAAACCTTATCCAAATTTTCCAAGCAATCATCAAAGGAATCCCCAACTACCGAAAATTCATCCATGAAGACTTCAAGGTAGTCCTCTACCATATCCATAAAGATCTCCATCATACACCGTTGAAAAAGTTGCTGGTATATTGCATAAGCCAAACGGCATCCGCTTGAAAGCCAAAGTGCCATAGGGACAAGTGAAGGTTGTTTTCTTTTGATCTTCCAGGGCAATAAGGATTTGATTGTAGCCTGAATATCCATCTAGAAAGCAATAGAATGCCCGGCCGGCCAACCGATCAAGCATTTGGTCAAGAAAGTATAGTGGGAAATGGTCTTTCCTCGTGACTTTGTTTTGCTTCCGATAGTCCATGCACACTCTCCATCCGGTTACCGTTATTGTTGGAATCAACTCGTTCTTATCATTGGTGACCACAGTTATGCCCCCTTTCTTCGGAACACATTGCACCGAATAAGTCCATGAACTATTAGAAATGGGGTAGACAACCCCGGCATCCAACCATTTTATGATCTCCTTTTTGACCACCTCTTGCATTGCTTCACTGAGTCTCCTTTGATGTTCAATGGAGGGTTTGGCATCTTCCTCCAAATTAATCTTGTGTATGTAAAATGCAGGGCTTATTCCCCGAATATCCACCAAAGTACACCCAATAGCTTTCTTCCTCTTGTGGAGCACCGCCAATGTAGAGTCAACCTGCACGTTAGTCAAACAAGAGGAAAGAATAACCGTTAAAGTAGAACAAGGGACAAGAAATTCATACCTAAGATGTGAAGGCAATGGATTCAACTCCAAGATAAGATGCTCTTCAATTGAAGGCTTTGTAGGAGGAGTTGTCCTATTTTCGAGATCCAAGGAAAGTTTCCGAGGTGCATAATTGTATGACTCCATCCCTTGCATAGAATTTACACATTCCATGAAGCCATCCATTTCCTCTTCATCAAAATTTAGCAAAATGTCTCCAACATGTCACCCACATTAACCGTGGCACTTGTATCATCAATAATAACATTGGTCACCAAGTCCACGAACGAACACACTTCATTGCTATTCGGTTGCCTCATAGATTTGCACACGTGGAACACCGCCTTTTCATCACCCACCCGAAAAGTGAGTTCACCGGCTTCCACATCATCAAGAGCCTTCCCCATAGCAAGGAAAGGTCTATCTAGAATAATCGACACCTCATAGTCTACTTTCACAGTCAAGAATAGTAAAATTCGTCGGGAGAATGAATTTATCAACACGAACCAACACATCATCAATTATACCCAACAGTCTCTTCATGGTACGATCCGACATTTGTAATCTCATAGATGTGGGTCTTGGTTTCCCAATACCCAAAGTCTTGAAAACCAAATAGGGCATCAAATTGATACTTGCCCCCAAGATCACAAAGAGCTTTAGCAAAGTCGGCACTTCCAATGGTACAAGGGATTGTGAAAGCACCGAGATCTTTCAATTTAGGAGCCATTGAATGCACAATTGCACTCACTTGATGATTCATCTTTATAGTTTCTCAATTTATCGACCGCTTCTTTGTCACCAAGTCCTTCATGAACTTTGCATAATCGGGCATTTGCTCCAAAGCCTCAACCAATGGCACATTAATAGATAGACTCTTCATCATGTCAATGAACTTTTTGAATTGATTCTCGCCATTTTACTTGGAAAGCCTTTGAGGATATGGAGGAGGAGGCCTTGGAATTGGTGCCTTAGCCTTTCGCACTACCGGTTCCGGTATGCCAACAATGTGCTCCCTAGACGGGTTCACTTCCTATTGAGTCTCCTCCACATTGTCATCAATATCAATTCTTACTTCATCATTTGCTTGCACCACATTATTCGGGATCTCATTTTCTTGTACCACTTGCTCATCAGCCAAAATTTTCCTTTAGCTTGAGGTAGGTGCATTTCCACCTTTTCCACTTCTTGTAGTAACGGCCATGGTATGCCCCGTAGTGATACCACCCTTCGAGTTCACTATCGCATCACTTGGTAGTGCCCCCTTAGGACGAGTGTTTAAAGCTTGCGAGATTTGCCCCAATTGAACTTCCAAATTGCAAATTGAAGTGTTGTGAGAGGCTAGTTGGGCATCAGAGTCGGCATTCTTCTCCATCATTTGTTTGAACATGTTCTCAATTCATCCCATCTCATTGTTGAAAGAGCTTGGACCATGGGAAGGATAAGGAGGCAGGTTGCTCGGTTGTTGATACATTGGGGGCCTTTGAAAGCCCGACCCCCGTTTTCCTTGGTTATTGTTCCATCCCCCTTGGTTGTTGCCTCCCCAATATCCTTGACTATTGCCACTTCAATTGCTTTGGTTATTTTGACCATTCCAATTTCCTTGATTGTTTTGATTGTTTTGATTGTTCTGATTCCCTTGGTTGTTACCACCATTCCAATTACCTTGGTTGCTAGAATTCCAATTCCCTTGATTACCATAAGGTCTCCATTGTTATTGATTCGGGCCTTGAGAGTTGTTTCTTTGAACTTGGAAGTTTTTCACATATTGTACTTCCTCCTCTTGTTCATTGTAAGAATCATCTTGATCAAACCCATTATATTCTTGCATATAATGTTCCGCATGATTTTGCACTTGAGGACCCTTTTGCCTTCTCTTGTTTACTATCATATTAACTCCCTCAATTGCATTAACTTGCTTAGGACCTTGCACTTGTTGAAGTTGAGCCTTGGCTAATTGATTCATTGTGGTGTTCAACTCGGTAATTGCTTGCCCATGATCATGCAATTCTTTAGGTAAGTGAATCACCTTTGGATCACCTTGAGGAATATTTGCTCTACTTTGCCATGCCGATGAAGTATCTGCCATTTCATCTAAGATCTCACAAACTTCTGCATATGGCGTTGTCATGAAATTTCCACCGTTAAGTTTGTTGACCATGCATTGATTGGTAGTATCGATCCCCCTATAGAAAGTTTGTTGAATCATAGCCTCCGTCATGTCATTGTTTGGTACTCTTTCACCATAGTTCAGTACCTTTCCCATATCTCATGCAAAGGCTCATTGGGTTCTTGTTTGAATGCTAGAATCTCGTATCTAAGAGTAGCCATATGCCCGGGAGAAAAGAACTTGGAAATATATTTCTTCGTCAATTCACCCCATGTATGGATAGAATGGTTTGGCAGACTTTCTAACCAATCCAAGGCTTTCCTCCATAGAGATAAAGGAAATATCCTCGACCTTAAAGCATCATCCGAGATGTTTGTCTGTTTACTCCCCCAACAAGTCTCCACAAACCCTTTCAAGTGTTTGTACGCATTTTGATTCGGAGCCCCGGTGAAGAATCCCCGTTGCTCTAGCAATGTGAGCATAACATTTGTGATTTGAAAGTTGCCCGCCATAATGCGGGGCGAGTCTATGGCACTTTCATACCCTTTATTCAGCAACACCAAATGTGGAGCCGCTCTTGGTGGTAGGGGTGTAACGGGAATGTTGTCTTGAGGCAGTCGACCTCGTCTATTTGCTTGAGGTTCAAGAGGAACCTCTTCAACTTGGTCATCTTCCACGTCCACATCCCCCATAGGCATGTTTCCAAGAGGATCATTATTGTTGAGAGCCATTATTTCACCTACAATTGTTTCACCGAAAAGATTAGTAATACGAAAGGAAAATTAGACAATTCACACACAAAACCAAATATATAGCTAAATCCGTTATTAGCTCCCCCGCGACGCCAAAAATTGATCTCGTCCAAGTCACACCTCTATTTGAGGTTATGAAACGGTCGATACAATAGTAATACCCAACAGAGAGTCGGTGTCGAATTCCACAAGGAACTATATGAATGGGATTTAGAAGTATATATTGTGGTGAATGAGCTTGAAATATCTTAAATTACACTTCCACAAGATTTGGTTGATTCTAGATCTAGTTTAAACTAAGATTGCAAGATAAATAATTAAAACTAAGAAATTGTTTTTGTTGTTGCTTTCAAATAGTGTAAAGGCCTAGGGCTATAACCTTCACCTAGGTGTTTGTCTAATAGGTTGTAAACTTTAAAGCTTGTTTCATTGGTCCGGGTTTATTATAGCCATCAGCACTCAAGTACCCACTCAATACTTCTCGGTAAGAGAGTGATTTTGCCTAATTTGGCTTTCTCAAGTCCAAATAGGTATTGAACAAAATAATTGATAAAATGCTCAAGTCGGGTTTTACTATCTCTAGGTTCAACCCTTTAATTGGGACTATCAATTTCTTGATTTTATCCCAAATTCTCATTACCCAAGTTTTCCTAGACTAAGTCTCTCTTTCTCAAGAAGAGACCAAGTCAAATAGGCATGAACTAATGTTTGCAACCATTAATTCTACAATCAAAAGCAAGAACAAGGCTAAATAATAAACTCACAACCATAAACAAGCCATAAATCAAACACCCATTAGGTTTACACACTAGGGTTGGGTCACAACCCTAGTTAAAAATCTAGCTACTCATAATGGGTATAGAAGAAAATAAACAAGAAAAGATGATAAAACTCATATTGCAAGACTAAACGATAAAAATCCAATGTTAAGTCACCAAAGTAAGCTAAAGTTGCCTAAAAAGGCAAGGAAAAATAGCTACAGTACTTTCACTATTCAAAACTTGACCTAATTTCGTGAAACTAGTTTATTTATACAAAGCTCGAATTTTCAAACAAAAATGCCCTTTAGGAGGTTCTGCGATCGCACAATTCCATGCGCGGTCCGCACTTCTCTTAAATCTTGACAGGAGTTGACTCTGCGGCCACATAATTCTGGATTGCAGCCGCATCTCTCATATTTTTCGGTCCGCATAATTCTTTGTACGGCCGCACAGGACTCTTCTGCGGACCGCACATTTCTAAGTGCGGCCGCGTAGCTGATTTCTGCGGCTGCACAATTATTGTGCGGTCTGCATTTCTTTTTTAGCTTGAAATGAGACTCTCTGAATTTCAGCTCTTGAATAGCTTCTGCGGCCGTACAATAATTGTGCGGTCCGCACTTTGCACTTGGACTCTGTTAAATTTCCTTCACATTCTGCGGCCGCAGATGAAAATCTGCGGTCCGCACTTGAGCTTCTGTGCCTGATCTTTGTCCTTGAGTTTAGATCACTCCTTTTTGAGTTGGATTTCATCTTAGTGGCTCATTTTCCAATACTCCTGCAATTAAGCAATTTTATCAGTTTTCGAGAATACAATTAAATACTTTTGGACTAAAACAAAAGCTAAAAAGCGCTAATAAGTAGTCAAAATTTTCACTTATTAGTGCACAGGTGCGTTTGCACCAGAACCTTAACAGCTCCAGCAATCCATTAAGTCCAAAGATGATCCGATTTCAATCCGATTCACATACAGGGCCCCCGAGACCCGTCCGAATATACCAACAAGTTTCAAATCTCATAGAGGACCTACTCGAGGCTAAAATCACATCAAACAACATCGATTCTACAAATCACAACCCAACTCAAGCCTATTAAAACCATGAACATCCAACTTCCAAAACTAACGCTGATTCATACCAAACCAACTCCGGTTGACCTCAAATTTTTTACACACGTCATAAATGACACAACAGACCGATTCCAACTTTCAGAATTGGAATTCGACCCCGATATCAATAAAACAAACATTTGGTGAAATTTCTCAACCTTCCAAAACTTCAACTTTCTAACTTTCGCCAATTCAAGACGAAACGACCTACGAACCTCCAAATCAATATCCGAATACGCTCCTATGTCCAAAATCACCATATGAATCTATTGAAACCGTCAAAACTCCATTCCGGAGTCGTCTACACAAAAGTCATACTCCGGTCAACTCTTTCAACCTAAGCTTCCAACTTTGGGACTAAGTGTCCTATTTCACTCCGAAACTAACCCGAAACCAAAACTAACCACCCTGACAAGTCACATAACTACAATATAAGATAATGGAGGCAATAACTAGGGGAACGGGGCTTAAATACTCAAAACGACTGACCGGGTCATTACATCTTCCCCCTCTTAAAATAAACATTTATCCTCAAACGAGTATAGAGACATACCTGAAGTGATGAAAAGATGAGGATAATGGCTATGCATATCATGCTCGGCCTTCCAAGTCACCTCCTCGACTGGTTGACCCCTCCACTGAACCTTCACTGAAGCGATGCTCTTTGACCTTAACTTTCAGACCTGCTAGTCCAAGATGGCCACTGACTCCTCAACATAAGACAAATCCTTGTCCAATTGGACTGAGCTGAAGTCTAACACATGGGACGGATCACCGTGATACTTCTGGAGCATTGAAATATGGAACACCTGATGAACTGCAGATAGACTAGGTGGCAATGCAAGCTTGTAGGCCACCTCACGAATCCTCTCAATAATCTCAAAAGGTCCGATATACCTAGGGCTCAACTTTCCCTTCTACCCGAACCTCATAACACCCTTCATGGGCGAAGTTCGGAGCAAGACCCGCTCTCCAACTATGAATGCAACATCACAAACCTTCTAATCCGTATAACTCTTCTGTCTAGATTGGGCTGTACGAAACCGATCCTGGATTAACTTGACCTTATCCAAGGCATATCAAACCAAATATGTGCCTAATAACTTAGCCTCTCCCGGCTCAAACCAACCAATGGGGGAACGATACCGCCTCCCATATAGGGCCTTATAAGGAGCCATCTAAATACTTGATTTGTAGCTCTTGTTGTAGGCAAACTTCACAAGAAACAAAAACTAATCCCAAGAACCCCCTAATCTCCATAACATAGGCACGAAGCATATCCTTCAATATCTGAATGGTGCAATTGGACTATCCATCCATCTGGGGGTGGAATGTTGTACTCAACTAACCCTGTGTGCTTAACTCACGCTGTATGGCTCTCCAAAAGCATGATGTAAACTGTGTGTCTCGGTTAGATTTAATGGATACTGGAATGCCATAAAGTCAGACAATCTCACGGATATAAATCTGAGCCAGCTGCTCTGAAGAATATGTAGTCACCACCGGAATAAAATAAGCTGACTTGGTCAATCTATCCACAATCACCCATACAACGTCAAATTTCTTATGAGTCCGTGGGAGCCCAACAACGAAGTCCATGTTAACTCGCTCCCATTTCCACTCGGGAATCTCAAGTATCTGAAGCAACCTACCTGGCCTCTGGTGCTCATACTTCACTTGCTGACAATTTATGCACCGAGCTACATACTCCACTATGTCTTTCTTCATTATTTTCCACTAGTAGTGCTGCCTCACATCTAATACATCTTAGTGGCACTCGGATGAATGGAGTACCGCGAACTGTGGGCCTCTTAAAGAATCAACTCTCGTAACCCATCCACATTGGGCACACATAATTGGCCCTACATCCACAACACACTGTCATCTCTGATAGACACCTCCTTGGCATCGCCGTGCTGTACCATGTCCTTAAGGACAAACAAATTGGGGTCGTCATACTGACGGTCTCTGATGATATCATGTAAAGAGGACCGAGAAACCACATAAGCCAGAACTTGACTCGGCCGCGAAACATCCAATCTAACAAACTGGTTGGCCAAGGCCTGAACATCCAATGCGAATGGCCTCTCTGCTACTGGTGGATATGCTAAACTTCCCAAACTCTTCGCCTTTCGACTCAAGGCATCAACCACCATATTGGCCTTCCCGGAATGATATAGTATAGTGATATCATAGTCCTTAAGCAACTCTAACCACCTCCGCTGCCGCAAATTAAGATCCTTCTATTTGAATAGATGCTGGAGATTCTGCTGGTCGGTATAGACCTCACAAGGGACACCATACAAATAGTGCCTCAAATTCTTCAAGGCATGAACAATAGCTGCAAATTCTAAGTCATGGACCAGATAATTATTCTCATGAACCTCCAGCTGCCTAGATGCGTAGGCAATCACCGTACTGTCATGCATCAACACTGCGCCAAGTCCAACACGTGACGCATCACAATACATAGTGTAAGACCCTAAACCCGTAGGTAATACCAATACTGGGGTTTTAGTCAAAGCAGTCTTGAGTGAAAGCTCTCCTTGCACTCCTCGGGCCATTTGAAAGGAGCACCCTTCCGGGTCAATCTAGTAATAGGTGCATCAATGGATGATAAACCCTATACGAAACGATGGTAGTACCAGGCCAAATCAAGAAAACTCCAGATCTCAATAGCTGAAGACGGTCTGGGATAACTCTGCAATGCTTCCGTCTTCTTCGGATCTACCTTGATCCCCTCACTCGACACCACATGACCCAAAAATGTCACTGAATCAAGCCAGAATTCACATTTTGAAAATTTTGCACACAACTTCTTTTCTCTCAAGGTCTGGAGCATAATCTTCAAATGTTGCTCATGATCTTCCCGGCAGTGGGAGTACACAAAGATGTCATCAATAAAAACAATGACGAGTGAATCAAGATAGGGCTGGAATACATTGTTCAGCAGGTGCATGAATGCTGTCGGGGCATTGGTCAGCCCAAATGACATCATAAGGAACTCGTAGTGACCATACCGATTACTAAAAGTGGTCTTCGAGATATCCGGATCCTGAATCTTCAGCTGATTATACCCTGACCGAAAATTAATCTTTGAGAACATTATATCACCCTGTAGCTAATCAAATAAGTCATCAATGCGTGGAAATGGATATCTGCTCTTCACTGTAACCTTGTTCAGCTGCCGATAGTCAATACACTTACGCATAAAACCATCCTTTTTCTTTACAAACAGAACCGGAGCACCCCAAGGTGACACACTAGATCGAATGAAATCCTTATCAAGCATTGGAGGTTGAAGTGAGTCAACTGGTTGAAGTTTTTAATGCTTAACAAGCCAATATTGTAGATAGTAGCCACGAAAAATATGAAGTAGATACAAAAATTGAGGTGCTAATAGAGGAGGTCAGAGTAGAACATCAACAACCTAGCCAACTACAATCTGAGGATGACGATATTGAAGGCGTGAGACCAGAGTCAACCAAGGACATTGAGGATATATATTTTGTTGACTCTAGTATTATTGATATCTATGATGTTGAAAGTCCTGAAGTTCATGTGTTTGAGCGTATTGGTCCTCACTCCAAACATTTTTTCACATTATGTTTGGGTGATGATATGGAAATAGAGTCATCCGAGCCAATTGAGGAGTCAAGGAAGGAGGAACAAGGTGCCTACATTCTGGAATTGTTCTTGCCTGAAAGTCAGGATTACACACCTCATGTAAAGGCCAAGAAGTGCAGAATACTGCTTTATTTCCTTGGGCCAGTTAGATTTTTTCCACCACCCCTGAAGCACAATTATAAGCTTGAATCAAAACTTAGGATTCAATTCATAAGCTCGAGGTGGAGGCAAAAAGTAGTTCATGTCGTGCCACTACGTTAATTAAGGCGCTTGTTGGGATGCAACCCAATTTTACTACTTTATTTTATTTTTAGTTTTTTGTAATTATTTTTTTTATTGTGTTATTTTGTAGTGTCATTTTTTTATATTCTTAGGAGCATGGAAAGCAAAGCTATTGGAAGGATGCAACAACAAGCCAGATGGTTAGAACTAAGTGTGGGGTGACCGCACAAAGAAAAATGCTCAGGTGAAGTTTGAGTACCCCATGAGCTGCTAGTGCTTCCTCCTTTGGCCTACCAGGGAGTTTTTTTACCCTCTTATTATTTATGTTATGCACAATTTTAAGTGTGGGGTGAGGAGATTGTCTGGGTGACTTTCTATGCTATTTTAGTCGTGTTAGTTTAATTGATGATTTTTCTTAGAAATTATTGGACTTTTCCCGACGATGGATCTCCTAGATAGTTTTTTCGAGGAATTAAAGTCTAAACAAAAGTACAAAAAATTGAAAAATAGAAAAATACAAAAACATGTCTTTTTATTTTCTTTATGTAGTAATAATCCACCGTGGTTTTTCTTGGTGCCTCGGTTCTTTTCCATGGGATGTACCTTGAAGCGGGTATTAGTATTTGTTTTTCTTAGAGTAGAGTAGTACTTAGGAAATAAAGGAGAAGAAATGATGTGATTAGCAACTTTTGACTTGATGATGGTTGCATACTTAGGTTTTGGAATGTTTTTCACCTTCCCTTGTTTTTAAATATATGATGATGCCTTGGTTTCTTTCACCACGTACCAGTGGTGGCGGGCTTATGAGGAGGGTAGCCCAATTGATGCAGCTTCACTCACATGGGCTCAGTTTTCAGAGATGTTCTTGATAAAGTTTGTTCCCCAAAGTCTTCGGGATGAATGGCACACAGAGTTTGAGCAGTTGTACCATGGTGCTATGATCATGTCAGAGTATGCTGTCAGATTCAATGAGTTGTCTAAACATGCACCTGCCTTGGTTTCCACAGTCAGAGAGGGAGTTCGTCGATTTATTGAGGGGCTTAACTATAGTATTAGATTCAGCATGGCTCGATAGTTGGAGACACACACCACATATCATCAGGTGGTAGAGATCGCACAGATATTTGAGGGTATGCGTAGCCAGGAGAGAGAGGATAGGAAGGCCAAGAGGCCTCGGGATTCTGACGGATATAGTGGTGCATATGCCCCAGTTGCAGCCCCTCATGGGGAGGCTATGTGAGCCATCCAGTTTATTCAGCACTTCCAACTTCCAGTGATATTCCAGCTAGTCCAGGTCTTAGGTTGCCAATTATGCACCACCACTGTCTAGTGCACCTCCTGCACGGGGTGCTTTCAGCGGTCGGTCCAGCCGATTAGGCTCAAGCCAGTTTCACCAGCCACGTCCTCCGAGAGCTTGTTTTGAGTGTGGTAATACTCATCACATGGTGAGGGACTGCCCCAGAATCAGGAGGGGTGCACCTCCATTGACTACTCAAGCTCCACGTATTCTACAGGGTCCCCAGACTTCTCATTCCGTGGTTACTGCTCCAATAGTTGCTCCACCTGCACAGCCAGCTAGGGTGGGAAGTTGGATGTTCCTGGTTTCAATAGGCTTGAATTGGGTTACAATTTTTAGAATCGATGTTGTTTTATATGATTTTAGGCCTCGAGTAGGTCCGCTATAAGATTTGGAACTTGTTGGCATATTCAGACGGGTCCCGGGGGTCCCGGATGTGAATCGGATTGAAATCAGATCATCTTTGTACTTAATGGATTGCTAAGTTGTTAAGGTTCTGGTACAATCACACCTGCGCACTTTGGGACGCAGGTGCGACACCCTAGAAGTGGTCATCGAGTCACAAGAAGTGTAACTTGGGCTGGAAAGCTATGACTGCAGGTGCGGTCACTCCTTCGCAGAAGCGGATGCATAAAACCGGCTGGCCTCCGTAGAAGCGCAAGCGCAGATGCGCTTAGGGGTCCGCATGTGCGATATTCCAGGGGCTTAAGTGAGGACCGCACCTGCGATGGAAATTCTGCAGTTGCAGAGCTGCAGATACGGCTGACGGCTCGTAGAAGCGAGTTCGCTGGGCAGAAAAGGGTGAATTCGAAGGTTTTAATTCATTCTTCATCTTTTGACTTAGAGAGCTCGGTTTGGGAAAATTTTGAGAGAAAATTTCAAGGAATTGATCGAAGTAAGTGATTCTAACTGGGATTTGGATATTATACATGAATCCATCATTGTTTTTAACATTTAATTAGTGTTTTGAGTTGGAAAAATTGGGAAAAATTGTGAAAACTTCATAAACTATATTTTGAGGATTTGAAGGTCGATTTGAGATCAGAATTGAGTAATTTTAGTATGGTTTGACTCGTTATCGAATGGGTGTTCAGATTTTGTAAGTTTGGTCAGGTTCCAATATGTGAGCCTGAGGTTGACCTTTTGATTTTCTTTACGGCAAAATACATTTTTATAATTTCTTCCTAAATTGATTTTTTCACCTGTTACAATTTGAATAAGTTTCTTCATTGAAAGTGGAAAAAATGGATAGCAAACATCTATTATCTTAAATTTGAACCATATTACTTTATGGGAAAAAAGGATGATATTAGAAAAGGATAAAAAAAAATCTGTTTATCCGTTGGATAAGTTTTGTTAAATATGGACCCTTCAAATAAAGCATTAGATATGCAGCTTTTTAATGTTCAGACGCTTTTTTTTATTTGTAAAACACGCACCTGCCACGTAGACAAAGAGGTGTGTCTTAGGCACATTCTGGAAAGGTTGAGTGTGTAAGGTAATTTTCATCCGTAAAAAATGTGTAATAGGGATTTGGTCAATAGTTCTGGGGGTAATTTATGTATTCTCCTTTCTTTAAAAATTGTAACTTTATTATTCGAAATAGTTTCCTATGATTTATATTTATGGTATAAAGTTATTTTGGCTAGATTTGATCCGTTCGGAGTTGGATAATCGCGAAAAAGGCTTACTAGTGGATTGAATTAGTGTGTTCTGAGGTAAGTTTCTTGCCTAACTTTGTGGGGGGGGAGGGGGGGGGATTACCCCTTAGGATTGGTGTTGTTTTGTATTAATTGTGGTATGTGAAAGCAGTGTACGCAAAGTGACGAGTGGGTACACGGGCTAAATGTGGTAATTGACCGATTTAAGCTATATACATTCTTTTCATGCCTTTAATTGAGTTGTCATAACATGTGATATCCCTCATCGTTAGTCTATCTTCACATGCTTCACTTGACATTGTTATTACTTGTCTCATCTCTTACTTGTTATTTGCCTTTACACGCTTAGTTGAAGTTATTATTCTCTAATTTTTTTGTTAAATATTTAACTGTTGAGTTACCTTACTTGAAGTTGTTACTTCTAGGAATCTCTTATTGTTGAATTCTGGTGTTGAAGTTATAAAGGCTGTGATTCACATTGAGGCAAAGTTGTAGATTGTTGAAATACCATTCTTGTTGAGACATTCACTTTCGGTTGCTATTGTTGAGACTTTTGTACATATTGTGGTTGAGCCATGAGCTATTTATTATGGAAATATTATTGTTGTTGACTTCTTTGGCAAGTTGTGATTTTGGGCACTTGAGGTGCAATTTATGATATATTGTGATATTGATATGCATACGGTGGAATAAGGATTAGGGTTGATATGCATGTGGTGAGATAAGGTAGGCTTGATACACGGATTTCTAGTAGGGGAACTACTTGAAGCCACGCGGTGTGATAAGGTGGGCAAAAATGCGGGTAGTTATTTTGGGAAACTGATTTTCAAAACTAAATGCAAGGCTCTCGGGGTGGTATAAGGAAATGATGTGAAATTTTGATTTGAAACGAGACTACGAGGCGGTAGTTCGATAGTGATTCTTGTTGCTATCTTTCATCTACATCACTTGTATTTGTCTGCATTGTTTCCTTGGCATTCTTATTATGTGTTTCTTCTGTGATGTTTTAACCGCCTTAATTTTATTGTAGATATTCGTGTTATATTTCTTCATTGTATCATTTCCATTGTTTTCATTATTATATTGTACGATACGTGTTCAATTTCTTTCTTTATTTCAGTAGGTGTCTTGACCTGACCTCCTCACTATTCTACCGAGGTTAGGCTTGATACTTACTGGGTACTTTTGTGGTGTACTCATACTATGCTTTTGCACATCTTTTTGTACAGATCCAGGTACTTCATACTAGCCTAGGAATCCGTGAGTTAAGCTTGGATCGGAGACTTCAAGGTATTCCTTCTAGCGTTCATAGGTCTCGGAGTCACCCTTTATTTAGTTTCTATATAATTCTCCTTTTATAGATACTGTTGTATAGGGATGTTTCAGTATACTCGTGTAGAGCTTGTGATTCAATCTCACCAGATTTTGGGAGTTCTATTAAGTTGTATTGTGGAGTCCTTTTTATGATAGGTGCTGGTTTAATTGGGAGTTTTATTATTATTTCCATCAAATTCTTAATGTATGTTAGGCTTACCTAGTCTTAGAGACTAGGTGCCATCACGACATCCTACAGAGGGAGATTGGGGTCGAGTACAAAATTATTCAAGTGATATACATATACTAAAAGAAATTCCTGATGTATATATATAGTAAGTATATAATAAAAATCCATACATACTATATGTATATGGATGTTGTTAAATATATCTAACTGGTTACTGTACATTCAATGTATTCAGAAATAGGTTGTCACTGGACTTGAAGTGTAGATAAATACAACTACATATGAATACATTATTTTCAGAATATTTAAAGTAGAGTAAGGATAAATACAAGCTTCAATCTTTTAAAGATTGATTTAGTACAACAATCAATGTATGTGTATGTTAAATACAAGTGAACATTCTAGCTATAGACAAACATTTCAAAGTTCAATATAACCAATATATAAAATAAATTAGGGCAAGTGAAATGAATACATATGGACAAAAGTAGTTGTATTCAGAACAAAAAGTTATTATATCCAAGAAAATACATTCATGTATTCAGAACAAAAGTTGCAAAAAAGCATGAACAATTCAGTCATATGCTGAAATACAATCCGGAAAACATAAAACTATTCAATCATTATTTTATAGATGTATCCGATTCTGTGATTTGCCTAACAATCTTTGTCGGTGCTTCATTATCGCTTATCGCCTCGATATCTGACTTCCGCATAGCATAATCCCAAAGGAGTCACCATATCTTTGCCTGAGTAAATTAGGATCAAAGGCTGTTTGTGGAACCAATCCACAAGTACTCAAATACTCTGCATATGCTACGACATACAACCCGTAATCCCTGTAAAAAATAAGAGTGATAGTTGTAAATAACATGAATGATATTATTATACATGCGACAAAAGTAAAAAAAAAAAGGATTGAATACATACATGCTCCCAGATCGTTGTTGAGGCTGATTTGGTCTAAACACTATATCAAAAGCATCAGTTTGTGCCCTGTCATTATATGCTGGTTCGCGGGACCAATCTATGACTTGCTTGTCTCTGTAAAAATCACTGATGGATAGGTGCAGAGGTATAACCTTAGCCAGCTTATCTATCTGAGAACTGACATATGCATCATGACCTGCTGCTTGGTAGAAGTCATCTAGATTGATACATCCGTCCTTGAAGGATACAAATGCCAAGATCCAATGAAGTTTCTCTTTCAGGTTGACTGATATCAAAACATTGCCGATTGTATGCCATGAAACATTAGCTAGCAACATGTACCCCGTTATGTATTTGCATACGACATCTTCTTCTTTGGCTACACTTGCATCATTACTTGTATCAGCATACTTGTCAAAAATTTCAGCATTTAGTGTCTTGAATATACAGTCAAAGGTGGTGTATTTGTATATGTTACTTTGCTCATACTTGTCTTTATTCCTCAAGTAGTAAAATATGACATCAATATGCTGTGAAAAATATAAATATAAATAGTTTAGCATAGTGACCATATAAATATATACATTTAAATACAAGTTACTCAATGTGAATACATAAGGGATATATCTTACATCGTCGTTCCACAATTACCCATCAAATGATAGAAGGAAAAACTATTTTTTGTCAGTGACTTGATGAACTCGAAAATTCAAAGAGATAGGCACCGTGGACCTATGTTTCCTATAATGGTCATCCTTATCCTTACTAAAAGAAGTTACAAAAAAAGTAGCATTAGTCATCACATTATATAAGGTAAACCATACATTATAAAACGAATAAAACTTAACTTTGATGTTTTTGAATTCTTGAATGAGTAAAGTATCATGTGGCCCGGTGGTAAAATCAGCTTCAAAAGGATGTTTTTAAAAAAAAATGGGAGACAACTTTACTGAACTACCTACAGTTCATCAAAGTTCAAAAATACAGACATCTAAATATATTGAATACAGTGATATAAATACAGTTTGATACAATTTAATTTGATAACAGAGAAAAATCAGAATATATATTTGTATACAAAGGTAGAAACCAGTTGAGCTGAAGTCTATCTCGTAGGGCGAACAATTACATGGTCTAGGACGCCGATTCCTGTGCAAAGGTAACTGCGTTTCATCTGCAACTTTGGCTGAAGGATGTATCATAATTCTTGTTTTAGGAATCTGACTTGGAAGGTCCTCGTCGGCCAACTCAAATTGAGACACATGTATTTCATTAGTGTCTCGACCCAAAACTCAACATATCATGATGGAGCCTATCACAGAACTAGGCAAGCTGACAATCATAATAAAACTATGTATTTTGAATTGAACATGATAAAATAAGTTTAATAGTGACATATTCTCATAAATAACTGATAAGGAAATACCGCAACTCAATACAAAATCCCCCAAAGTTTGGGTGTCACTGAGTCTATGAGCAACTAAATGATAACACAGTCAAAACTTCTAAAGTAATTGTCTGAAGAGATAGAATAGAGGTACAAAAAGTGAAATGAAAGAGAATCGAGGTTTATGGATGCCAAAATAGCTACCTCAAAAGTCTCCAAGCAGGAAGTGCTCTAAGTCTAGCAACCACCGTGCCCAGAAGTAACTGGATCTGCACACGAAGTGTAGAGTAGAATGAGTACAACCAACCCAATATACCAAATAAGTAACATGACTAACCTTGGGCTGAAAGCAGTGACGAGATCAGATAGATATAGTCCAAATGTAGATTATAACAGTACAGATATGACAGGAAAAATGACAGTATTAACTCAGAGAAATCTCATAATCAATTTGTACATAGTGCTTTCAAATGCGCATGTCATATGTAATGCATCACAATGATAACCTCATGAACTCACACTCTCATAGTGCTCAATCTGACTGTCTCAACTCTCACTTATCACACTCAATTACTCAGCACTATATAGTACCTGCGCCCACTGCTGGTATGCCAGACTTTGGAGGGCCGAATCCTGCCCAAGCGCTAATATAAATCTAATATGACATGCTGCGACGTGCAGCCCGATTTCATAATAATAGATAAAGCCTATAAGGCCTGCTGCGATGTGTAACCCGATCCATAATAATAATATACATAAAGTCAAGAAGGCTTGCTGCGGCGTGCAGCCCGATCCACAACATCACTCAAAACACGACTCTTAGGCCCCAACTCAATCATCAATCTCTCCAGTCTCTCGGGCTCACAAATCTCATACCAATCAGCCCAAACA
This sequence comes from Nicotiana tabacum, assembly GCF_000715075.1. Taxonomy (NCBI): domain Eukaryota; kingdom Viridiplantae; phylum Streptophyta; class Magnoliopsida; order Solanales; family Solanaceae; genus Nicotiana; species Nicotiana tabacum. The sequence continues at coordinate 63,100,288 of NC_134098.1, forward strand.
ATAATACATGATGAAACAATAAATAGCAACAGAGACTGAGATTTGATATGTAAATGATAGATGTAACTGGTACATAATTTACATTTAAGCAAATAAATCAACATCATACATGACCCTAGTAGGTCCCAACAAAATAAGAATATAGCCTAAACATGATTTCTAACATGGGTTTCACCTCAATAACTCTAACACATAGGGATCACATGAATATCAACAAGGGTCGATAACTACACAGTAACACGGAGTTGACCGAGTAACAATTTCCATAGTGCACGCCCATACGCTCGTCACCTAGCATATGTGTCACCTCAATACAAATCACATAACACGTATTTAAGGTATTCATACCCTCAGAACAAAGTTTAGAAGTGTTACTTACCTCAAACTACGTGAATCCCTACTCCAACAAGCCCTTGCCTCGCGAATCGGCCCTAAATGAATCGAATCTAGCCAGAAACAACTTAATACAATCAATATAAGCTTTCAGAATCAATTTCATATGATAAAGTGAGGTTATTTAACAAAAGTCAAAAAGTCAATCCTGGGCCCATATCTCGGAATCCAATAAAATTTACTAAATTCGAACTCCCATTCAATAACGAGTCCAGCCATACCAAAATCACCCAATTCCGATCACAAATCGACACTCAAATCCCAAAATCTCACTCTCCAATCCCTAGTCAAAAATTTCCCAAATTTCACCTTAAAAGACATAATCTTGGTGGGAAATTCAATGGGTATTCAATATTAATGAATAAAAATGATCAGAAATTGCCAATACACGAGCTTGCAAAGTCCAAAAATGAGAAAAATCTCAAAACCCTCGATTTGTATCTTCTGCCCAGGCATCTTCGCACCTGCAAACTCACCACCCGCACCTGCGGAAGAAGATCTGCTCCTGCGAAAGTCCACCTACGTCCCTAAACAAGCACCTGCGAGACCTCTTCCGTAGTTCCTGCTTCGCTTCTGCGCATCCACATATGCGGATTCCAATCCGCTTCTGCAAGGCCAGCCATATCTACCAAACTCCACATCAACGGAGACTTGTCGCATCTGCGGGCTCGCAGATGCAGAAATATTCCTCGCACCTGGGACCACTATCCAACACCCACAAGACCGCTCCTGTGACCGCAGAAGCGGAAATATTCCTCGCACCTGGGACCACTGTCCAACACCCACAAGACCGCTCCTGTGACCCCATGCTCGCTTCTGCGGTCGTGCACCTGCGACCAATCCTTCGCAGGTGCAATCGCACCAGACCAGCAGCATATCAGCAACTCCTCTAGGTCCAAATTTCAATCTGTTAACCATCCAAAACCACCCGAGGCCCTCGGGACCTCAACCAAACATAACAACAAGTCCAAAAATATTATACTAACTTAGTAGAGGCCTCAAATCACATCAAACAATATTAAAAACACAAATCACACACCAATTCAAGCCTAAGGAAACTAATGGATTTCAAACTTCTACAATCGATACCAAATCTATCAAACAAAACTCCAATTGACCTCAAATCTTGCACACAAGTCATAAATGACACAATGGACCTATTCCAACTTCCAAAACCAAAATTCGTGCCCGGTTACAATAAAGTCAACTCTCGGCCAAACTTCTTAACTGTACAAACTTCAACTTTTCCAACTTTCGCCAATTCAAGCCGAAATCATCTACAGACCTCCAAATCAATATTTGGACACACTCCTAAGCCTAAAATCACCATATAGAGCTATCAAAATAATAAAAACTCCATTTCAGGGTCATTTACACATAAGTCAACATCCAGTCAACTCTTTTAACTTAGGTTTCCAACCTTGGGACTAAGTATCCCAATTCATTTTGAAACATCCCCGAAACCAAACCAACTACCCCGGCAAGTCACATAACAACAAACAAACACAAAATAAGCAATAGATAGGGGAACATGGATATAATACTCAAAATGACCGACTGAGTCGTTACATTCTCCCTCTCTTAAATAAATGTTTGTCCTCGAACGGGTCTAGAATCATACCCAGAGTCTCAAATAGGTGGGAATATCTGCTCTGCATCTCTCACTCGGTCTTCCAAGTAGCCTCGTCGAATGGCTAACCTCTCCAATATACTTTCACTGAAGCTATATTATTTGACCTCATCTTTCAAACTTGCCGATCCAAAATGGCCACCGGCTCCACATCATAAGTAAAATCCCCTTTTAACTGAACCGTGTTGAAGTTCAAAACATGAGACGGATCATTGAAATACTTCAGGAGCATGGAAATGTGAAAACACTGGATAAACACTCGATAAGCTAGGTGGCAACACAAGCTTGTAAGCCACCTCTATAATCCTCTCAAGCACCTCAAAAGGACCAATATACCGAGGGCTTAACTTGCCCTTCTTCCCGAACCTCATAAAATCCTTCATGGGCGAAACTCTGAGCAATACCTTCTCTCCCACCATGTAAGAAACATCACAAACATTCCGATCTGCGTAACTCTTCTGTCTAGACTATGCCGCACAAAGCCGATCCTGAATCAACTTAACCTTTCCAAAGCATCCTAAACCAAGTCAGTACCAAATAGCCTAACCTCACCCTGCTCAAACCAACCAACCGGAGACTGAAACTGCCTCCCATACAAGGCCTCGTATGGAGTCATTTGAATACTCGATTGGTAGTTGTTATTGTAGGCAAAATCTGCAAGCAATAGATATGGACCTCAAGAATCCCCGAAATCCATGACGCAAGCGCATAGCATAACCTCCAATATTTGAACGGTGCGCTCGGACTATCCGTTTGAATGATGGTGGAATGTTGTACTCAACTCAACCCGTGTGCCTAACTCTCGCTACACTGATCTCCAAAACTACGATGTGAATTGCGTGCCTCGATCTGAAATAATGGACACCGATACATCGTGAAGGAGAATAATGTCGTGGATATAGATCTCACCCAACCGCTCCGAAGAATAGGTAGTCCCAACTGGAATGAAATGCACCGATTTAGTCAACCCGTCCATAATCACCCAAATAACATCAAACTTCTTCAAAGTCTGTGGGAGCCCAACTATGAAGTCTAGGGTGATATGCCCATTTCCATTGAGGAATATCAAGCCTCTGAAGCAAACCACCCGGCCTCTGATGCTCGTACTTCACCTGCTGACAATTCAAGCATCGAGCTACAAACTCCACTATGTCTTTCTTCATCCTCCTCCACCAATAGTGCTGCCTCAAGTTCTGGTACATCTTTGTAGCACCCAGATGAATGGAATACCGCGAACTGTGGGCCTTCTAAAGAATCAACTCACGTAGCCCACCACATTGGGCAAACAAATCCAACCCTGCATCCGCAACACCCCATCATCTCCGATAGAAACCTCTTTGGCATCACTGTGCTGAACCTTGTCCTTAAGGACAAGCAAATGGGGGTCGTTATAATGATGCTCTCTGATGCAATCATATAAGGAAGACCGAGAAACCAAGCAAGCTAGAACCTGACTAGGCTCTGAAACATATAACCTCACAAACTAATTGGCCAAGGCCTGAACATCTGATGCAAGCGGTCTCTCACTAATAGGAATAAATGCAAGGCTACCCATACTCACCGCCCTTCCTACTCAAGACATCGGCCACCACATTGGCCTTCATGGATGATAAAAAATGGTAATATGATAGTCTTTTAGCAGCTCCAACCATCTCTTCTACCTTAAATTTAGATCCTTTTGCTTGAACAAGTGCTAAAGACTTTGATTATACGTAAATACCTCACAAGACACACCGTAGAGATAATGCCTCCAAATCTTCAATGCATGAACGATGGCTGCCAACTCCAAATCATGAACGGGGTAGTTCTTCTCATAAAGCTTCAACTAGCGTAAAGCATAGGCAATAACTCTACCCTCCTACATCAAGACACACCAAATACCAATCCAAGAATCATCACAATATACTGTATAAGAACCCGATGTTGAAGGTAAAACTAGAACTGGAGCTATGGTCAAGGCAGTCTTAAGCTTCTGAAATCTCTCCTCACACTTATTCGACCATCTGAATGGAGCACCCTTCTGGGTCAAACTAATAAAAGGCATTGCAATGGATGAGAAACCCTCCACAAAGCGGCGATAATATCTTTCCAAGCTGGGAAAACTCTGAATCTCAGTAGCTGAGGACGGTCTGGGCCAACTTTAAACCGCCTCAATATTCTTCAGATCCACCTTAATCCCCTCACCAGACACCACGTGCCCTAAGAATGCCACTGAATTGATCCAAAACTCACACTTGGAGAACTTGGCATAAAGCTTCTCCTCCCTCAACGTCTATAGTACAATCCTCAGATGCTACGCATGCTCCTCCTGGCTACGTGAGTACACCAAGATATCATCAATAAATACTATAATAAATGAATCAAGATAAGCTTGGAATACACTGTCTATCAAATTTAGGAATGTTGTTGGGGCATTGTCAGCCAAAAAGACAGCAAAAGGAACTCATAGTGACCATAGTAGGTCCTGAATGTCGTCTTTAGAATATCCGAGTCCTGAATCTTCAACTGGTGATACCCTGACCTCAAATCAATCTTAGAGAACACTCTAGCTCCTTGAAGCTGGTCAACTAAGTCATCAATGCGCGGCAAAGGATACTTGTTCTTAATTGTAACTTTGTTCAACTGTCTATAGTCAATGCACATCCGCATAGTACCATCCTTCTTCTTCACAAACAGAACTGATGCACCCCAAGGCGACACACTAGGCCTAACAAACCCCTTATCAAGCAACTTTTGAAGCTGCTCTTTCAATTTCTTTAACTCTGCTGGTGCCATACGATACAGATGAATAGAAATAGGCTAAGTGCCTGACACCAAGTCAATACAAAAATCAATGTTCCTGTCGGGTGGCATGCCCGGCAGGTCTGCAGGAAACACATCCAGAAAGTCTCGCACTACCAGAACAGAATCAATAGGAGAAGTATTAGCACCAACATCCCTCATAAAAGCCAAATATACCAAACACCCCTTAACAACCATCCGTTGGGCCTTCAGATATGAAATCACCCTACTGGGAACATAGTCCAGAGAACTTCTCCACTCAATCCTAGGTAGCCCCGGCATCGCCAACGTCACGGTCATCGTGTGAAAATCCAGAATAGTATGACATGGAGACAACTAATCCATGCCCAGAATCACGTCAAAATTTACCATACTAAGCAATAAGAGATCAACTCTAGTATCCAATCCCCCAATGGTCACCACACACGACCGATACACGCGGTCCACAATAATAGAGTTTCCCACCGGAGTAGATACATGAACAAGTGAAACTAAGGACTCACGGGGCATATCCAAATAACGAGAAAAATATGATGATACATATGAATAAGTGAAACCAGGGTTAAATAATATGGAAGTATCCTTGTGGCATACTGAGACAATACATGTGATCACTGCATCTGAGGCAACGGCCTCTGGCCTGGCAGGGAAAGCAGAGCATCGAACCTGACCGCCACATGATCGGCCTCCCCTTATAGGGCGACCTCTAGCTGGCTGGGCGGGAGGTGAAGTAACTGGTGCGGAAGTCATAATTGGACCCCTCTGCTGAATTGGACCTCCCAAGAAACGGGGACAATACCTCCTCACATGGACAAACTCCCCACACACGTAGCAACTCTGATCCGTCAATGGTGGAAGAGACTGAATCAGACCCCGAGAACTAGAATAGCTACTAGAAGGACCTGGTACAGACGAACCTTGAGTTGATGGAGCACGAGATAAACTCTGAACTGGGAGGGCACAGAGAGATGACTGACGAGCACTATATGAACCATGGCTAGCTGATGCACCATGATGAATTGGATGAGCCATCTGAGTGGGCCTATAAGGACGACCCCTGCTGTGGTGGGACTTCCCTCTAGAAGAAACACCACTGAAACCACCCAAACCACAAGGCCTCTTAGCATCCCTCTCCTCATGCTCATGACTATGGACCTGCTCTAGCCGCCTAGCAATATCAACCACCTCATCGAATCTAGGACTCGATGCAATCTCCCGAGTCATGATAAAGTGCAGTCCATTGTTGAGGCCATCAATGAACCTCCTAATCCTCATCTTATCTGTGGGAACCAACCAGATCGCGTGACGAGCCAACTCTGAAAATTTTATCTCGTACTGGGTCACGGACATACCCTCCTGGCGTAGCTACTCAAGCTGCCTATGCAACTCCTCCCTACAGGTCTGTGGTAAAAACTTATCCAAGAAAATAACGGAGAACTCGTGCCACGTAATTGGTGCAGCGTCGGCTGGCCTGCTCAACTCATAAGCCTCCCACCATCTAAAGGCTGCCCCTGATGACTTAAAAGTAGTAAATGAGACTCTACTAGTCTCCAGAATACTCGTCGTGCGAAGGATCCGCTAGCATCGGTCTATGAAATCCTAAGCATACTACGACTCAGCCCCACTGAATAATGGAGGCCTGAGCTTCCCAAACTGCTTTAGTCTCTTCATCTCCTTCTCACTCATCGATGGACCCACCTGGGCTTGAGCAACTGTAACCGGCTGGGCTGGTAGTACCCCCAGTGTCTGAAGTCCTTGAACCACCTGCTCTAGAGTACGGGCGGTGGGAGTCTGAGCACCTCCCCTGGCGTAAGAAGTGGTTGGCACGGCCGGAACTAATACCACCTGAGCAAGGCTGGTGCATACAGTCAATATCTAGGCCAGAGCCTCCTAAAGGCCTGGAATCATAATGGGCACAGCTGGTGCTTGAGTTGGTCCCACCGGCTCAACCACATTTGGTATCTGCTCCTGAGCAGTAGCAACCAGCTCAACCACATCTAGTATCTGCTCCTGAGCTGGAGAAGCTGGTGGATCTACAGGTCCTGCTCTAGCTGCTGTAGGAGCTGCACCTCGGCCTCTACCATAGCCCAGGCCTCTTGCGGCCCTAGCTGGTGGTACTGGTGAACATCCGCCCGATCTGGTAGCACGTTTCCTCACCACATGTGAGAGAATAGAATAGCAAAAGTTTAGTTTCCGGAATCAACAAATCTGCACGACAAGAATACAAGAAAGTGAAGTTTTCCTAAGGGTACGGTGGCCTCTCGAAGATAAGCGCAGACGTCTCCGTATCGATCTGCAAGACTCTACTAAACCTGCTCATGACTCGTTAGACCTATGTAACCTAGGCTCAAATACCAACTTATCACGATCCAAAACTCAACATGTCATGATGGCACCTATCAAAGAACTAGGCAAGCCGACAATCACAATAAACTACGCCTATTGAATTGAAAACATGATGAAATAAGTTTAACAATGACATATTCTCATAAATAACCGATAAGGAAATATTGCGACTCAATACAAAATCTCCCAAAATTCGGGTGTCACTGAGTACATGAGTTACTAAATGATAACACAATCAAAACTTCTAAAATAATAATCTGAAGAGATAGAACAGTGCTACATAAACTGAAAATAAGGAGAGTCGAGGTTTGCGGACACCAAAGCAGCTACCTCAAAAGTGTCCAAGCAGGAAGTGCTCCAAGTCTTGCAACCACCGTGCCCAGAAGTAACTGGATCTGCACATGAAGTGCAGAGTATAGTATGAGTACAACCGACTCAATGTACTAAATAAGTAACAGGACTAACATTGGGCTGAAAGCAGTGATGAGCTCGGATAGATACAATCCAAATCCAGATTCTAACAATATAGATATGACAGGAAAAATGATAGTAGTAACTCAGAGAAATCTCATAATCCATTTGTACACAGTACAAAAATGTAGACATGCTTTTAAGTTTAACAGTTTAAGCTCAACCGCGCAACCCGATCCATATATATATATATATATATATATATATATATATATATATATATATATATATATATATATATATATATATATATATATATATATATATATAAGGCCAAGAAGGCTTGCTGCGGCATGCAAACCGATCCACAACCTCACTCACAACACTTCTCTCAGGCCCCAACTCAGTCATCAATCTCTCTAGTCTCTCGGGCTCACAGACCTCATACCAATCAACCCAAACAATGATACATGATGCAACAATAAATAGTAACACAGACTGAGATCTGATATGCAAATGATGGATGTGACTGAGTACATAATTTTCATTTAAGTAAACAAATCAACAACGGTCATGACCCTAGTGGGTCCTAACAGAATAAGCATATAGCCTAAATATGAATCTAACATGGATTTCAGCTCAATTACTCTAACACATAGGGATAACATGAATAGCAACAAGGTTGGATAAATACATAGTAACACGGAATCAACCGAGTCATAATTTCCACGGTGCACGCACACACGCCCGTCACCTAGCATGTGCGTCAACTCAACACCAACCACATAACACGTATTTCAGGGATTCATACCCTTAGAACCAAGTTAGAAGTGTTACTTATCTCAAACCGTGTGAATTCCTACTCCAACAAGCCCATGGCTCGCGAATCCGCCTCCAAACGATTGGAATCTAGCCACAAACTACTTAATATAATCAATATAAACTTTAGGAATCAATTGCATATGATAAAGCTAGGTTCGTTAACAAAAGTCATAAAGTCAACTCAAAAAGTCAACCCCAGGCCCACATCTCGGAATCCAAAAAAAATTTACAAAATCCGAATACCCATTCAATAACGAGTCCAACCACACCAAAATCACCCAATTCCGACGAAAATTCAACACTCATATCCCCAAATCTCACTCTCCAATCCCTAGTCCAAAATTCCTCAAATTTCACCTTAGAAACATATAATCTAGGTGGAAAATTCAATGGGTATTCAATATTAACAAATAAAAATGATCAAAAGTGGCTTTCCTCTTGAAATCCAGTGAAACCACTCTAAAGAATCGCCACTACCGGAGCTTGCAAAGTCCAAAAATGAGAAAAACGTCAAAACCCTCGATTTTTATCATCTGCCCAGACATCTTCGCACCTGCGGACTTTCTAGCCGCACCTGCGGCTCTGCTTCTGTGGAAGAAGGTCCGCTCCTATAGAAGTCACTTAGGAACTCGACCAGTCGCACCTGCAGCCCAATACATGCACCTGCAAGACCGCTTCTGCTGTCTGCGCATCCGCGCCTGCGGATTCCAATCCGCTTCTGCAAGGCCAGTCACATCTACCAAACTTTGCATCTGCGGAGACTCGTCGCATATGCGGGCTCGCAGATGCAGAAAACTTCCTCGCACTAGGACCACTGTCAAACACCCACAAGACTCCTCGTGCGACCCCATGCTCGCTTCTGTGGTCGCGCACCTGCGACCAATCCTTCGCAGGTGCGATCTCACCTGACCAGCAGTAGATCAGTAACTCCTCTAAGTCCAGATTTCAATCCGTTAACCATCCAAAACCACCTGAGGCACCCGGTACCTCAACTAAACATACCAAAAGTCCTAAAACATCATACAAACTTAGTCGAGGCCTCAAATCACATCGAACAACATCAAAAATATGAATCCACCCCAATTCAAGCCTAAGGAAACTAATAGATTTCCAACTTCTACAATCAATGCTGAAACCTATCAAACCAACTCCGATTGACCTCAAATATTGCACATAATTCATAAATGACATAACGGACCTATTCCAACTTTCGGAACCAAAATTCGAGCCCGGTAATAACAAAGTCAACTCTCGGTCAAACTTCTCAACTCTCCAAACTTCAACATTTCCAACTTTCGCCAATTCAAGCCGAAATCATCTACTGACCTCCAAATCAATATCCGGACACACTCCTAAGTCCATAATCACCATATGGAGCTATCAAAACTATCAAAACTCTGTTCCGTAGTCATTTATATAGAAGTCAACATCCAGTCAACTCTTTCAACCTAGGCCTATAACCTTGGTATTAAGTGTCTCAATTCAGTCCAAAACATATCCGGAACCAAACCAACCACCCCGATAAGTCACATAACAACAAACAAATACAGAATAAGCAATAAATGAGGGAGCATGACTATAATACTCAAAATGACTGTTCGGGTCATTACAACCAGGCTTTTGAGCGGCAAGAGGTAGAACATCAGATTTTATTCTATTTGGGTCATCAGATAAATCCTCGGAAATTTTTAGTTGTATCACACTCGGTAACTCTATATCAATATATATTTCACATGGATTATCAGATCTCAAATCTGAGTCAGGGAGGTGTACTCCAATATCTTAAGACCAAAAAAAATGAACATGTAAATCTTACTTATATACTTTAACAAAAATAACAACTTGCAATTTTATAACAAATAATATACCTCAAATTCTGTAGTCCCTCCATTTCTAACATCACCACTGTCAAGAATCTCCTCTGTAGAGGCCTTTAATGTATCTCCACTTAAATTACCATGGGGAACTCCAGCAGCAGGAATGTCATCATGCAGCTTATTTTCAACACCATTGGGATAAACAATAATGGAGATATATAAGGAGATGTTGAAATATGTACATACATCAGGAATTGATCAGGATTATACAATAATATACATCATTTACTTTATTCGTATAAAACATAAATCATGATCTGATAAATGAAATACAAATTTAATATTTTTATTAACAGGAATTAATGAATACATATATACAGTTCATGGAAGGAAAATAATGAATACAATACATGAATACATAAATACAGCTGATTCAGTACATGAATACAATAAATGAATACTTGAATACAACTAATACAGTACATAAACCAGGACATTATGAATACATGAATACAGATGGGGCATAATGAATACAATTGATACAATATTTATTTTTTCAATCACTGACATACAGAAGCATGATCAACATAACTCATTATACTACATATATGAATACAGTTAAAAATAATATAACCTCTGAAGTCCCCTCCTATAATTTCAAGATGTCATGTTTCTCAAATCAACAAGTAAAATGAAATAAAATTTTTAAAAAAACAAAACAAAAAAAAAAGTTCAAACTTGAAACCTAGCCACTACGGACATACGATATGGTGGAATAGAAATAGGCTGAGTGCTAGACAACAAGTCAATAACAAAATCAATATCCCTATCGGGCGGCATGCCTGGAAGATCTGTTGGAAATACATCTGGATAGTCTCTCACTATTGGAACTGACTCAACGGTAGGAGTATCAACACTGACATCTCTCACAAAGTCTAGATATCCATCACACCCCTTCCCAATCATTCGTTGTGCCTTAAGGAAGGACACAACCCTGCTAGGAACATAATCCAAAGTACCCCTCCACTCCAACCGTGGTAAATCTAGCATAGCCAACATCACCGTCTTGCCGTGGAATTATAGCACGACATCACCCATGGGGTAAGGAGGCATTCACTGCCCTTCTTAAATCTATTAGCCAGAAGATGATTCCTAGAAGAAGTATTACAGGATTGCTGGCATGCCTCTTGCTATGCAAGTATGGTTTTACGAGTACTGTTCAAAAGTCGACCCCAAAATTGTAATTCGAGTTGATAACCATATTCCCAGAATACTCAATTGGAAGTGCACTAACAACCAGCCTCTATTTGCTTATTTGATGAACGTCATGTTCAACGACGAGGATAACCTGGTAATTTGTTCTTATTGAACCGACTGGAATTACATACATCATTTGTTAATTTAATTAAATACATTGTTATACATCAATATAAATACATTTGAATACAGTATACAGTTATATACATAATTGCACATACACATAAATACAACAACATACATATTACAGTTTCATTTCCAGTTTCATATAGTTTTAGTTTTTGACTCATACATACATGATTAGTTTCTATTTTCCAATTATATAAACATGATTATATACATGACTTTATATATACATAAACGCAACAATATATGTAATACAATTTCATATACACATACATACATTTATACATTTGACTAATATATTTATAATTATTGTCTATTTTCCATACATCTTAACATTGAACGTATTATTGTTTTTAGATTAAATACAACAACGTTCAACCGACTGCTAGGGAGCTTGCAGTTATTCAGGTGCCTCTGGATGACGCTAATATAAAGCAAACTCCTCTTCATACATACCACAATGAGGAGGATTCTGATGACTTTAGTCATACACCCCATATTCACACGAAGAAGAAACATGATGCAAGTGTTGGTCTATCATCATCACCACCTCAAATACCACTTGTTGTTGCAAAGCCTCATGCCAAGAATCCTCCTCCTTCTAAGACTGGAATCAAGGAACCTGTATTTCACACTAAGAAGCTAGTTTCGCCAATGACATCACAACAGGGAAAAAATAGAAACCACTTTCCACAATGACGTACCAATTAATACCAGATCTAACGATTTATCTGTCTTGAGGGAGGATCTAAACTCATTCAAGAAGTTTGTAAGTATTGTTATTACATATTCACCTTTACAGTATATGTCTAATATTTCTTCTATATGCTAACCAGTAATTGGTGTTTTAAATGTTAGGTCGAGGGCGAGTTCGCGTCTCTACGAATATTGATCAATGACAATTTCAGAAAGCTTTTTGAAGATATTAAAGACAATCAAAATTCAAAAAAGCTATATAAAAGAACAGAAATATAGACATCAATAGAATTAAAATACAAATACATACGAACATGGACACATGTACAGGAGAACTCAAAGAATCACGAGATATACCAAAATACAGAGCAAAGTAAGATGATACATATGAATAAGTGGAGCCTGGATCAAATAAGACTGATACATCTCTATGACAAACCAGAACAATACCTGTGATAACTGCGTCTGATGTAACTGCCTCCGTCCTACCCAAAAAAGCATAACATCTAGCTTGGCGCCCCCCCTCTAGGACGACCCCTACCCTCTTGACCTCTACCTCTAGCTGGATGTGCAGGTGGAGCGGCAACTGGAGTAGTAACCATGGCCTGAGTAGTCTAGGGACCCTGTGGAATACGTGGAGCCTGATTATGGGTTGGAGGTGCACCCCTCCTGAGTCTGGGTCAGTCCCTCACCATGTGACAAGTATCACCACACTCAAAATAAGCTCTCAGAGAACGTGGCAACTGAAATTGGCTCGGGGCTGGTCGGCTGAACTGACTGCTGAAAACAACCCGTGCACTAGACAGTGGCGGTGCATAATGGGCAACCTGAGACCTTGGAGAATCCGGAATACCACTAGAAGCTGGAATTGCAGAATGAACTAGATGGCTCACACAGCCTCTACCATGACGGGCTGCAACTGGGGCATGGGCAGCACTATATCCGCAAGACTCTCGAGGCCTCTTGGCCTTCCTATCCTCTCTCTCTCCCGACCCCCATACCCTCCAATATCCATGCGATCTCTACCACCTGCTGATATAGGGTATCTGTCTCTAACTCTCGAGCCATGTTGAATCTAATACCATAATTGAGCCCCTCGATAAATCGACGGACTCGCTCTATGACTGTGGAAATCAAGGCAGGTGAATGTCTGGATAACTTACTGAATCTGACAGCATACTCTGGCAGGGTCATAGCACCCTGGACAACTGCTTAAACTCTATGCGCCATGCATCCCCGAAGACTCTGAGGAACAAACTCTCTCAAGAACATCTCTGAAAACTGAGCCCATGTGAGTGAAGTTGCATCGGCTGGGCTACCCTCCTCATAAGCTCGCCACTACTGGTACACTGGTCCTGATAGCTGGAAAGTAGTGAAAGCAACCCCGCTCGTCTCCACAATACCCATGGTACGGATAATACGGTGACACTTCTCTAGAAAACCTTATGCATCCTCTCTAGCTAGGGCATTGAAAGTAAGAGGGTGGAGGGGTACGGGCCACAGTAGTCTGAGCTCTGCCCCCAACCTGAGATTTGGATAGTGCATCAGGTGCCTTCATATATAGCTACTGGTAGCTCCTCTGTCCCAGCTCGGGTAGGTGCTCTAGCAGCACCACGTGTCCCTCCTCGGCCTCTATCCCGGCCCTGGCCTCTCACTGCTCTAGTAGGGGACGTGGGTGTCTGATTGTCGAATCCAGCGGTACACGTCCTCACCATTTGTGAGAGAATAGAAAGGAAAGATTGAGAATTTTGAAGTCAACAAATTTGCACGATAAGGAATCAAAGAAATGAAGTAACCTAATAGTTCCATGGCCTCTCAAAGATAAGTACAGACATCTTCATACCGATCTGCGAGACTCTACTAAACATGCTTATGACTCGTAACACCTATGAACCTAGAGCTCTAATACCAACTTGTCACGACCCCAATCTCCCTCCGTAGGATGTCGTGATTGAACCTAGTCTCTAATACTAGGTAAGCCTAACATACATGAAGAATTTGACGGAAATAATAATAAAACTGCCAATTAAACCAGCATCTATAATAAAAAGGACTCTACAATACAACTTAATATAACTCCCAAAATCTGGTGAGACCGAGTCATAAGCTCTACATGAGTATACTGAAACATCCCTATACAACAGTATCTATAAAAGGAGAATAAAATAAAACTATATAGAGAGTGACTCTGAGGCCTGCGAACGCCGGCATGTATACCTTGAAGTCTCCGATCCAAGCTCAACTCACAGATGCCTAGGCTGGTATGAAGTTCCTAGATCTGCATAAAAAGATGTGCAGAAGCATAGTATGAGTACACCACAACGGTGACCAGTAAGTATCAAGCCTAACCTCGGTAGAGTAGTGATGAGGTCAGGTCAAGACACCTATTAGAATAAATAAAAAAACTGAATAGGTAAAGTACAATAAATAATGGAAATGATACAATGAAGAAATATAACAAGAATAGCTATACTAAAATTAAGGCAGTTAAGACATCACGGAAGAAACACATAATAAGAATGCCAAGGAAATGATGCAGACAAATACAAGTGATGTAGATGAAAGATAGCAACAAGAATCACTACCGAGGTATCGCCTCATAGTCATATTTCACAATCAAAATTTCACAGTCTTTCCTTGTACCACCGAGGGAGCCTTGCATTTAGTTTTGAAAATCAGTTTCCTGAAATAGCTACCCGCGTTTTAGCCCACCTTATCATACCACGTGGCTTCAAGTAATTTACCTACTAGCAACACGCGTATCAAGCTCACCTTATCTCACAACATGCGTATCAATCCCAATCCTTATACCACCGCATGCGTATCAATATCACAACATATCACAAATCGCACCTCAAGTGCCCAAAACCACAACTTGCCAAAGAAGTCAAAACAAATAATGTTTCCATAATAAATAGCCCATGGATCAACCACAATATGTAGAAGAGTCTCAATAATAGCAACCGAAAGTGATCTCAACAAGAATGGTATTTCAACAGTTTACAACTTTGCCTCAATGTGACTCACGGCCTTTATAACTTCAACACTAGAATTCAACAATAAGAGATTCCAAGAAGTAACAACTCCAAGTAAGGTAACTCAACAGTTAAATATTTAACAAGAAAATGAGAGAACAATAACTTCAACTAAGCATGTAAAGCCAAATAACAAGTAAGAGATGAGACAAGTATTAACAATGTCAACTGAAGCATGTGAAGATAGACTAATGATGATGGATATCACATGTTATGACAACTCAATTAAAGGCATGAAAAGAATCGATATAGCTTAAACTGGTCAATTACCATATTTAGCCCGTGTACCCACTCGTCACCTTGGGTACGTGACTTTCACATAGCACAATTAACACAAAAAATAACACAATTCCTAAGGGGTAATTCCCCCACACAAAGTTAGCAAGACACTTACATCAAAACATGCTAACTCAATCCACTAGTAAGCCTTTTTCATAATTATCCAACTCCGAACGACTCGAATCTAGCCAAAATAAGTTTATACCATAAATACAAACCATAGGGAACTATTCTGAATAATAAAGTTGCAATCATTAAAGAAAATCAAAAAGTCAACTCAAAAAGTCAACCCCTGGCTAGCATCTCGGAACCTGGCAAAACTTACCAGATCCGAACACCCATTCGATAACTAGTCCAATCATACTAAAATTACTCAATTCCGATCTCAAATCAACCTTCAAATCCTCAAAATATAGTCTATGAAGTTTTCACAATTTCCCCAATTTTTCCAACTCAAAACACTAATTAAATGTTAAAACCAACGATGGATTCATGTATAATAGCCAAATCCGAGTTATAATCACTTAACCCGATCAATTCCTTGAAAATCCCTCTCAAAATTGCCCTAAACCGAGCTCTCTAAGTCAAAAGTTGAATTATGAATTAAAACCCTCGAATTTACCCTATTTTGCCAAGCGATCTCGCCTCTGCGAGTCATTAGTCTAGAGAACCTCTCTACTCGATCCTAGGTAACCCCGGCATCTCCAACATCACGGTCTTAGAGTGACAATCCAGAATAGTATGACATGGGGACAACCAATCCATGCCCATAATCACGTCAAAATACACCATACTATGCAATAAGAGATCATCGCTCGTCTCCAATCCTCCAATGGTCACCACACATGACTGATACACACGGTCCACAACAATAGTGTCGCCCACCAGCATAGATACATGAAGAGGCAAAGCTAAGGATTCCCAGGGCATATCCAAACAATGAGTGGAATAAGAAGATGCATATGAATAAGTGGAACCAGGTTCAAATAATACGGAAGCATCCATGTGGCACACAGAAACAATACATGTGATCACTGCATCTGAAGCAACGACCTCTGGCCTGGCAAAAATAGCATAGAATCGAGCCTGACCACTACCTGATCGGCCTCCCCCTCTAGGGCGACCTCTAACTGAATGAGCCCCACCACGAGCTGGCTGAGCGGGTGGTGTAGCTATTGGTGCTGGTATCATTGGCTGAGAGCTCTGCTGTGGAACCTCACTCAACAGTCAGGGGAAATTCCTCTTGAGGTGACTCAAGTCTCCGCACTCCAAACAAACTCTCCTCTGACAGAGTTGTTGCCCCTGTTAAACCGAGGAACTGTATGTAGAAACCTGAGAAGACAAAGCATTGTAAGAACTCTGTGTTGGTAACGCACTGAATGATGACTGACCCGAATGAGAACTATATGAACCATGGCTAAATGATGCACCATGATGGACTGGATGAGCTATCTGAGCAGGCCTATAAGGACGACCCCTACTGTGGTGCGACAGCCCTCCAGAAGAAACATTGTTGAAACCACCTGAACCACGAGGCCTCTTGGCCTCCCTCTCCTCACGCTCCTAACTACGGACCTGCTCTAGCCGTCTAGCAATATCAACCACCTCGTCAAACCTAGCACCTGATGCAATCTCCCAAGTCATAACGATGATGCCATCAATGAAACTCCTAATCCTCTCCCTCTCTGTGGTAACTAACCAGATCGCGTGACGAGCCAACTCTGAGAATCTCTCTCATGCGTGTTCACTGACATACCTTCCTAGCATGACTGCTCAAACTACCTACACAACTCCATCCTGCGGGTCTGTGGAACAAACTTCTCCAAGAAGAGCACTGAAAACTCGTGCCACGTAAGTGGTGCGGCGTCGACTGGCCTGCTTAACTCATAGGCCTCCCACCATCTCAAGGTTGCCCCGTCAGTTAAAAAGTAGTAAATGAGACTACACTAGTCTCCAGAATACTCGTCGTGCAAAGAATCCGCTGGCACCTATCTAAGAAGTCCCGAGCATCCTCTGACTCAGCCTGCCTAAGACTCCCAAACCGCTCTAGCCTAATATGCTCCTCGTCACTCATCGGTGGACCTATTGGGGCCTGAGCCGCTACAACCGGCTAGGCTGGTAGCACTCTCGGTGTCTGAAATCCCTAAACCACTTGCTCTGGAGTACGTGTGGTGGGAGTCTGAGCACCTCCCCTAGCCTGAGAAGGGGCTTGTGCAGCCTGAACTAAAACTGCTTGAGCAAGGCTAGTGAATACAGTCAATATCTAGGTCAAAGCCTCCTAAAGGCCTGGAATCACAATGGGCACAGTTGGTGCCTAATCTGGTTCCACCGACTCGATCATACCTAGAATTTGCTCCTGAGCTGGAGCAACTGGTGGATCCACAGGTGCCACTCTAGCTGCTGTACGAGCAGCACATCGGCCTCTACGGTGGCCCCAGCCTCTCGCCGCCCTAGCTTGTGGTACTAGTGGCGCCCGCGTGATCCGGTAGCACATGTCCTTACCATCTGTGAGAGAATAGAATAATAGAAGTTTAGTTTCAGGAATCATCAAATTCGCACGACAAGAATACAAGAAAGTGATGTTTTCCTAACGGTTCGGTAGTCTCTCCAAGATAAGTACAGACGTCTCCGTAATGATCCACAAGACTCTATTAAAGCTGCTCATGACTCGTAATACCTATTAACCTAGGGCTTTGATACCAACTTGTCACGATCCAAAATCCTTAACCATCGTGATGGCGCCTAGCACACCGGCTAAGCACGCCGAAACATGATAACGAAAGCAACATAATAATGAAATTTATAGAAATAGCATAAGTCTGAGATCTCAATACATTAAAACTACTAATACAAGTAAATTACCCAGAAACTGGTAAGTACGGAGTCATAAGCTTCTACAGCAGAATAAAAGTCCGAAACTGAACAATAAATACACTGTCTGGACTATAACCACAGTATGAAAGGAAAAGACATGTCAAACTGTGGCCAAGGATGCAGCTCTATCTCGACTCTAGCAGATAGTCCAATAAGCAACCTACTACTGATAACTGGTCCCCGGACCTGGATATGAACAATTAAGTGCAGAGTGTAGTATGAATACAACCGACCCAATGAACTCAATAAGTATCATAAATAAACACGGCAAGGTAAAAGGAGCACAAATTATTAATGATACTAGTTATCACCTATGTGGTTTCATCCTTTAAACCGGTACAGAACAATATTGAAATCAAATCATAAAGTTTAGTAAGAAAACATCCATGTGTGTATGTGTACAATTTCCCAAATACTCTGCTCGGATAATATCTTGGCATATAGAAGTGTCATGCAGTTAAATCAGATAAATGATCAAGGAAATTGCAAGTAAAGATGAAATGCAAAATCCAACAAAACACTGGCCAGATTCCCTCACTTTTCCATATCCATTCCAAACCACTGATCATTATTCTCAATATCCGCGAGTACACCATCAAGAGAGAAACATGAAAGTGACCCTATGGGGATGGATCTGTATCCACACGCTGCACGGACAACTTACATGCTAATAATAGAACCCACACAGACAACTCACGTATTGTACGGACAACTCACGGGCTAATAACATCAATATCTGGATCCGCACGAACAACTCACGTGCTAATAATAGAACCCACACAGACAACCCAGTCCAATCGTATCACACAGGAGCAAATAAACAAGTATATATGTATGAAACGAGTGAATAACAAATCTCATGATCATGGACTGGTATAAACGATATGCTAAAGTGTAGGCATGTGCAAGTGTACTATCATAATTCAAACTGGCAATTTCATCAAAGAATAACATTTATAAGTTCATTCAGGGATTAATCCCATATGTATCCTCAAACATTGCCTAAACAGTTCATAACAATGTCACAAATGTGCGAAGCATCATAGCTTAAGGTTTAATAGTCAATTTCAAGGCTTATAAGAGCCCGAGCACAACCCGAACACGAATAAATAATCTTGGTGCCCGCACATGGGTTCATCCCCACGCATGTGCACCCAATAGCAAGTAGCTATCACAATAATTCGGGAAACTAGTGCCTCAACCGAGTTTAGATAAGATACTTACCTCAAACAAATCTAAAAACTTCGGTAGCAAGCCTTTCCCATGCGTATCAATCTCCAGAAGGCTCAAATCTAGCCAAAAATAACGTAATACTATCAATATTAGCTATAGGAATTGATTCCAAATGATAAAGCTAACATATTTAACCAAAGTCAAAAAGTCAACCCAAAAGTCAACCTCGGGCCCACGTCTCGGAATCCGACAAAATTTATAAAATCCAAACACCCATTATATAATGAGTCCAACCATACTAAAATTATTCAAATCCGACCTCAAATGGCCTTTCAAATCCCCAAAATTCGGTCTATGAAGTTTCACAAATTTTCCCCAAATTTTCCAACCCAAAACACCAATTAAACGACAAAAACAACGAGGGATTCATGTATATAGCCAAATCCAAGTTAGAATCACTTACCCTAATAATTTCCTGGAAAATTACTCTAAATATCGCCACAAACCGATCTCTCTAGGTCAAAAGGTGAAGAATGAATGAAAACCCTCGAGTTTTTCTATTTCTGCCCAGCAACTTTCGCTTTTGAGGACCAACAGCCGCTTCTGCGGTTCTGCACCTGCGGAAACTCCATCGCAGGTGCGGATCCAACTCAAGACAAAAGTTTCCGCTTCTGCAATCCAAATAGCACGCCTGCACTTCTTCTTCTTCGGGCAATGAGCGTTTCTGCACTCATGCACCTGTGGACAAAGTTCGCTTCTACGCCCCCAGGCCATCCTGGCCAATTCCGTTTATGCGACCTCTCTTCTGTATCTGCGACCTCGCATGTGCGGAATATTCCTCGCACCTGCACTTCTAGGCCTCCTCCCAAATCTCGCACCTGCGAAAATCACCCGCACCTGCGTGACCGCACCATCGGCCACTCCCTCCGCAGGTGCGATGACACTAGACTTCAACAACATAGCATCCCTCTAAGTCCAAATTTTAATCTATTGTCAATCTGAATCTCACCCGAGGCCCCTGGGGCCCCATACAAATACACCAGCAAGTCCTAAAACATGATACGAACTTAGTCGAAGCCTCAAATCACATCAAGAAACATCAAAAATACGAATCGCACCTCAATTCAAGCGTAATGAAACTAATGGATTTCCAACTTCTACAATCGATGCCGAAACCTATCAAATCAACTCCGATTGACCTTAAATTTTGCACACAAGTCATAAATGACTCAACGGACCTATTCCAACTTTTGGAACCAAAATTCGAGCCCGGTAACCATGAAGTCAACTCTCGGTCAAACTTCTCAACTCTCCAAACTTTAACTTATCTAACTTTCGCCAATTCAAGCCAAAATCATATACGGACCTCCAAATTGATATACATGCACACTCCTAAGTCCAAAATCAGATACAGAGCTATCATAAAAATCAAAACTCCATTTCGGAGTCATTTACACATAAGTCAACATTCGGTTTACTCTTTCAACTTAGGCTTCCAACCTTCGGACTAAGTGTCCCAATTCATTACGAAACATCCCCGGAACCAAATCAACCACCCCGGCAAGCCACATAACAACAAACGAACATAGATTAAGCAATAAATAGGGAAGTGGGGCTATAATACTCAAATCAACTGGTCGAGTCATTACATGTATGCACACCATCTGTGGAGTCAAGTTGCATTAGGTCACTTTGAATTACACTTCCTCCTACTGTAATTTCTTTATCCATTGTAGCTATACATAATTTATACATCCCTGTCATGACCCAATATTCAACTAGTCGTGATCGCACCTAACCCATCCCTAGATAAGCCAATTAATGATAAATCAATTCCAATGAAATTCGATGAGACAATAATGATGAAATAACTGAGCTTTTATACAAAATCCCAAGGAGTGGTAGTACAAATCATGAGCTTCTAAGATTTAGAATTTACAAAGCTGGTATGAAATAAAGTACATCATCTGTTTGAAATATACATGAACATATTAAAATTCTAAAGCTACCAAGATCAAGAGACAGTTATAACCAGAACACAGGTGCATCTTCAATCTAGCTCCAGCCGTACACAGCAACATCAGCATCCAACATCTGCACACAAGGTGCAGAAGTGTAGTATGAGTACAACCGAGCCCATGCACTCAATACGTAACAAACCTAACCTTAGGTTGAAAGTAGTGACGAGCTAGAACAAGGTCAGAGTCCAACACCAATAGCCAATAATAGTTCATAACAACATAATAAAAGTGAAAAAAGAAGTAACTCAAAGATATAATGCTCGACTCGTTCACAGTTCAGGAAAATAGGCATGATTTGCAAGTATATTAGTGAAAACCCAAATCTTTTACCGAAATCACCAAAATATGAGTAAGTTTATAAAACTGTGATTTTTTCCCAAAACTTTCAACAATAAGTAAGATGTTTCATTATCAGATAGCATAAGGAAAGTAAATCTTTAATGCCTACATGTCAATGTCCATGTGAAGTCATAAATGTCACAAAACCGTGTAACGTGAGAAAATACCTCTTTATGCATGTATCTCAAGTATGCATGTCAGATGCAATGTGTCACAGTGATAAACTCATGTACTCACACACTTAGAGTACACAATCTCACTGTCTCACACTTTCCACTCATCATGCTCAATCACTCAACGCACTCAGTCACTCAGCACTGAACAAGGCAGATCCAGCCCAGGGAAAATCTAGCCCAGGGCAGATCCAGCCCTGAACACACTCAGTCACTCAGCACTGTACAGGGCAAATACAGTACAAGGAAGATCCACCCCAAAGAATGATCAATAGCAACTGCGCTCACTGTGGGTGTGCAGACTCCGGAGGGGAAGATCCTCCCAAGTGCTATAATAAACCAATCATGGCATGAATCAATAAAGCTTGTTATGGCGTGCAGCCCGATCCCATCATGAATCAATAATACAGGGCAGATCCAGCCCAAAAATAATAAATCTTATTGCGGCGTGCAGCCCGATCCCATCAATACCACTCACAATCCGGCCCTCAGGCCCCAACTCAGTCATCAATCTCTCCAGTCTCTTGGGCTCACAATGTCATGAAAATCAGCTCAAAATGATGGTATGATGTATCAATAAACAACAACAGAGACTGAGATATGATATTAAATGAATAAGTATGACTGAGTATGTAACTGCAATTTAAGCAAATAACTCACAACAAATATGACCTCAGTGGGTCCCGACAGAATAAGCATATAGCCTAAACATGATTTCTAACATAGATCACAACTCAATTACTCTAGCACGTAGAGATTTCATGGATAAAAACAAGATTAGGTAACTACACAGTACTAATCGAGTCATAATTCACATGGTGCACGCCCACACGCCCGTCACCTAGCATGTGCGTCACCTCAACACCAAACACATATCACATATATTCAGGGGTTCATACACTCAGCACCAAGTTTAGAAGTGTTACTTACCTCTAACAAGCCAAATCCAATACCGAGCAAGCCAAACGATACTCCAAAAATGCCATCCCGCGCGTACCGGCCTCTGAACAACTCGAAACTAGACAAAAGCAACTCAAATACATCAAATAATGCTTAAGGAGACAATTTCAAATGATAAAGGCCAAATCTTTAATCAAAAGCCCAAAGTCAACTAAAATGTCAAACTCGGACCCGCACCTTGGAATGCGACAAAACTTACAATATCCGACAACCCATTCAATTACGAGTCCAACCATACTAGTTTCACTCAAATCTGACTCCGAATCGATGTTCAAAACTCGAAATTTCACTCTATGAAACTTTAGACAAAATCCCTAATTTTTCTCTTTAAAATTCACAATCTAATTACCAAAACGAAGATAGATTCTCGAAATATAACCCAAACCAAGTAGAGAACACTTACCCCAATCCATGTGGTGAAAATCGCTTCAAATATCGTCTCAATCCGAGGTCTATAGCTTCAAATATGAATAAAATAACCAAACCCTCGATTTAAAGCTTCTGCCCAGCCATCTTCGCTTTTGCGAACAAATGAGCCGCTTCTACGGCGTCGCTTCTGCGACAATACATCTGCTTCTGCGGAATCGGCTGAAAACTCGACCCCCGCACCTGCAGAAAAAATATCCGCTTCTGCAACAGTGCAGGTGCGAGCCATCATCTGCTCCTGCGCAAGACCACGCTTTTGCGCTCCATCCAACCGCACCTCCGCTCAAATATCCATTTTGGCGATCTTCCTCACCTAGCCTTTTCTCGCTTCTACGATGGACAACCCGTATCTGCGAAGTCACTTCTGCGACCAAGACTCCGCAGATGCGGCTACACCAGCACAAGAACTCTTCAGCAATGCAACAACTGATAAAAATGATCTGAACCACGTCCATAACTCACCTGAGCCCCTCGGGACCCCATCCAAATATACTAACAAGTCACATAAAATAACATGGACCTACTTGAGGTCTCAAATCACGCATAACAATATCAAAATGACGAATTGCACCTCAAATCGAACTTAATGAACTTTTGAACTTTCAACTTCCAAAACGCGTGCCGAAACATATCAAATCAACCCGGAATGAGCTCAAATTTTGCACACAAGTCCCAAATGACATAACAAAGCTATTCAAGTTCTCGGAACCACAATCCAAACCTGATATCATCAAAGTCAACTCCAGGTCAAACTTATGAACTTTCCAAACCTTTTCCAACTTTTGCCAATTACCACCGAAACCTTCTAGAAATATCCAAATGCAAATTCGGGCATACGCCCGAGTCCAAAATCACCATCTGAACCTAACAGAACCATCAAAAATACAATCTGAGGTAAAATACTAAAAGTCAAACTTGGTCAACTCTTCCAACTTTAAAGCTTCAATCATGAAATTCATTCTTCCAAATCAATTCTGAATAACCTGAAAACCAAAACCGATGATTCACACAAGTCATAATACATCATATGATGTTGCTCAAGACTTCAAATAGCTGAACGAAATGAAAATGCTCAAAATAACCGGTCGGGTCGTTACAATCTCGAATTCCCTGTTCTCCTTTTTCAACTCTATATACACCCAGAAACCCATGTTGTTGTGTATTTCCATAGGCATACAATTTACTTCCACTTTATATTCGATTTTAATTGACTTCGAAATCAAGTCTATATCAAGTTGCTTAGTAATTGAGCAACTAATAACTGTATAAAGCATACTCATTTATCACTATCCCCTTTATTGAATAATTGACATAATAATTTTCATTGTCCCACTTACTAGAATGACGAATTAACACTGTTAAGTTTGACATTATGTAAATTCAATTACTAATTCTTCTGTGAATACTTGTATCAATGCCGAAAATAAATTAATCTTATCAAGGTCGGTCAAATCACAACCTCGAACACACTCAAAATAACAAATCACTATCTCGTTGAAGCTCTGCAGATTGTGTTTTGTTTACACTGAATACAATGCTCTATTATTTTGTTAAACGTCTGAAAAAATCTTCTAATTATGGCATGATAATGAGACTTGTTTCAATTGAGAGTGTTGAGATCATTTAGGAGTGATACACGCTAATTGATTTCTTTTTTCGTTATTAAACAACTATACTCCCTATTTAGGCGAATTCCCTGGCTGTATTTATGAATACAGTAACGCAAACACAACAAATATAGTCGGATAACAATGAAATATTAGCTATAGGAAGTAAATACATATATTGTAGCTATACGAAGTTAATAGCCACTTAACTATAGTGGTTTCTGAAAATTCCTCTTCATTAAATGGGTCATTACCCAACCCTCCCCAAAGTTCACTTGGGTTAAAATGAGCTGGATCAAGATGATCCAAACAATGGATTGTAATCCAATCCGCCCAAATTGACCCAAATCAGTGCAATATTCTCAACTTTTAAACAAGCATATATAAAATATTCTCACATATATAACAATAATTTTATTTTCATTTTTCATAAATATCGTTCTCAAATGGTTTATAATGACGATTTTTTTCCCTTTTGTTCATGTTGCTTCTTGTCTTATATTTTCGAATAAATGTCAATTCATGCCTAATAATTTCTTTCCTCAATTTAGATTAGAACTTTATCTAAAATTTCTTTATCTTATAATACAAACAAAGAACAGAATAATAAATAGTAATAAAATTAGAACTTCCCACCCACCCCCAACTCACCTTCCACCACACCAACCCCCACCCTACGCTCGAATCCCCCACCCCCACCCTAAATAAAAATTTCTTTTTATGATGTAGAAAAAATATTTTCATTTATTTCAATAAAATGAGTATTTTCTTTTTATGATGTAGAAAAAGCATTTTCTTGCTTTTCAACAAAATAAGTACTTTCTTTTCATGATGTTGAAAAAGTATTTTCTTTTCACAAAATGAGCACTTACTTTTCATGTTGTAGAAAAAATATTTTCTTTTATTTCAACAAAAAGAGTGTTGATACCCAATTTTTCCCTCATATTTTTAAATACATATATATATATATATATATATATATATCATATTTTTAAATATATATGTATACTTTCAAAATAGTGCATATACATCATCATTTTGATTTATAAACATACACAAGTATTTTTCATAATTTTTCATAATTTTTAAAGACTGTAAACCAATTTATTCCTGCATTTTAATATATAAATATCCAATAATTATCCTCCAAATTATTTTTATGATGATTTAATCATCTAACCTTATACTTTATACCAGAATGAGGTTTTAAATATTTTTTTAGTGCATTTCTTATAATTACATTTGCATTTTAGGGCTAATTGCACATTTTTTGCAATAATAGCCCATATGCATGTATAATTACATTATTTATGTAGAAAATGACTTTTATATTTTTATAATGTTAAGTAATTATTTTTAATCATTTTAGTGCACAAATGATATTTTTGATATTTATTAATTACTTTTATTAATTATTTATTTATTAAATATTGGGTATTTAAAAGCTAACCTAAAAACCCACCCATTTTCGGATCAATTGCTCACCCAAACCTAACACCCTAGCCCAATAAATCTCAAGCCCAAACCAAACACCCCTTTACAAAACCCGGTCGGTACCCATTTTATATGACCCGCCCTATTTATCTTTAATCCCAGCAGTTGATCTCTCAAGATTAACGGGCCCCGTTCACCCCCTCTCTTTAACTATCCAAACCCACCCAAACCCTAACCATTCTCATAACCTGCCGCCCCTAAATCCTCTCTACTCCCTCTTCTTCTCTGAGAAACCCTAGCCGCCGCCTCTTAAAACCCTCTCCTAATCCCTCTTCTAATGGGATTTCCCTCTTATCTCCTTACCATATTAGTATGTTTCCGCTATTGGTTGATTCTCCATGGTATTACCTAATACTTGCCTAAATATGGCAAGTATTACCATTCTGATTCTGTTCGATTGACTCTCATTTCTTGAATCTGGATGATATTCCGTCTACACACGTTTATTATGCACGTGTGAGTCCGATTTTGTTTATATTTTGTTGATTCTTACTTACCCTAAAACTAGGGTTTACAGATTTTCTTCAAAATCGAACCAAAATTGGTTCAAACCCCTGATTTTGAGTATTATTCTGTCTATATTCGTCCTATGCTACTGTGAGTCTGATTATTTATTTATATTCTGTTGATTTTTACTTTCCCTAAAAACTAGGGTTTACATTCCCTTAAATTGATTTTTTGACTGATTTGCATGTTTATTTACCTTATTTGTTGCTTAAATCACTCTGTCTCCCTTGTTTGATGTTCGATTTTACTACTATATAAACCCCTCCCTCATTCCCTTCTAGGGAGGACTTTAATCGCTAACAATCACTACTGAAAAAATTAGGGCTTTACTCTGTGTTCATTCATTCTCTTGTTTTTGGCTCTTGGCCGGCTGAAAGCCAAGGCCACTGGATTTTCTACTTTTCCAACCTTTCTTGGGTGTGAGCACTGCCCTGGGTTCTTTGAAACCCTTGGGAACTTGACGCATCTGGGATTCTGGGTCATATTGTTGTTCTTTTCTTGTTTGTTGGGCAATAACTGGTTAGCTTCTCAACTTCGCAATGTTTATTCCATTATGTTCTAATTAGCATATCTATGTTTTCTGAAATTACATGACTTGATATAATCCCTTGACTCTCTTCATGTATGATTCTTCCTATAGCATGAACTTCTCTAGCATTGCCTCACGCCTAAACTGTTGGTTCTAAAAATGTCTTTGTATCTAACTTAGGCAATTTGGACATTTTGAAGCATATTTAGCTTAATGTGTTGACAATCTGAGTGTTTGCATTGGCTGTGTGACCTAATCCTGTTTCCTGCCTGACTCTGAATTTCTTAGTGATTAATTTATGTTATTAGTATATCCTAATCTATTAAAGCCTTCACTCTAGTTGTAATTTGCTTCTATGACTATGTTTGTCACTCAGTATATTTTCACTCTGCTCAATTCTATACCCCTAGCAATTAAGTGGAACCTCTCAGACTAGTTTTGCCTAAATTATGATTCTGCTTGCCTCATTAGTATAAGTTGTAATGTTTAAGCCCTAGTGTTTAGTATAACTTGATCCTTAGGTTTAAACTTGTTGATTTAATGATAACTGTTTGTCTTGCTGGCCTAGTGTCTCTTTGCTCATTAACTTTGTAATCCCAGAAGTTTAAGACCCCTTGCCTCTTACAAATATACCCTGCCCCAATGTGTTATGTGATTATTTGCAGCATCAACTAGTTTCTTGAACTCATGCACCCTCTGTGTTGATATGTCCATTATGTGATCACTTTGTAGTGTTTGACTCCAAAAAATGTAAATGCACTTTTCTAAACCTTGTTACTTTGCTACTATTTTCATTGGTTGTTTCCCTGTTCTGAGTCTCTAATTCTTGGCCGGCTGAAAGCTAAGGCCTCCTAAAACCTCTCTATTAACCTCCCTAGTGTGAGCACTGCTCGGGATCTACTTTGAGACCCTTGTGAACTCTGACACACTAGGGCCTAAGGTTCTGTGGCCACTTTGTCCCAATTGCTCAATTCTGCCTCCCTTTTCACCTACTAAATGAACTAATTAGTTTGTGTAAAGGGTTGTTGATCAGCTGTGGTTACTGGGTTTTGGCTATTTTTTGTAAATGAAGATTGTTTTCTGGGTTTGATTGGCTATGACTTCTAGGCTGTGGTGAAACCTGTATGGATATTTGAAGGCCTGACCAGGCTGGGTGTACTTTGGGCCTGTCTTATGCCCACTATAGTGATTTTGTAACTTTGTAATTTGATTCATTCATTGGGCCTGTAATAATGTTGTAATGACAATTGGGGTGTTAGTAAAATTGAAAAAAATGAGTTTATTCTAATATCTGCATGAACGGGTAGAAATTCTGCCTATAGGTGTTTAATTTACTCAACATGTTCTGCTCCTATGTGTTGTTAGATAACCTGCCCATAGGACCTGTGTGTTTAATTCGTTTAACATATTCTGCTCCTATGTATTTTATTAGATACCATGCCTATAGGAAATAAAGTGTCAATGACCAATCTTTCAATTTATATAACTGCAGCATATTCATTAGATACTATGACTATAGAGCTATGTTAGCTTATGTTCTACCAAATCTGCATTTAGAAATCATGCCTATAGGGTTTTACTTGGTTAATTCGCTGTTATACTGCCCACCTAGGAGACATGCCTATAGGAGCCAAGTATAAAAAATCAATTTCAATTGTTAATCGTTAGAAATCCTGCCTATAGGGTAATACCACTCGCATTTAAGTGTTAATATTGAACTTTCAACACTGTTTCGTTGCAACTATTAGAAAGCATGCCTATAGGATCAAATTGAGTAATTCTGAATATTTTCCGTGGTTATCACTGCCAACTACTGCGTAAATCACCTAGATAACATACCTGTAGGTTTAATCGCTTATAACATGTAATTAGTAGGCAACTTTGTAGTCACTTAGAAATTGTATCTAAGGTAGAACCTTGCATCTAAAACTGCCTGCATGTTCGAATCCCAAGGTCATATAGAAACCATGTCTATAGGGCCTAATGGCTTTAATTTGCCTCAATCCTGAAATTGTCTAACGCTTAATGTGAAAGTTTGTTCTCGTGTATTTGTTGTCTAAGTGTGGAGGTTAACTTGAGCCCTTAATTGCCTTCACATGAAGTCCAACTTGTTTTGTATGTCGTCTAGTTTTATCATTTCTGAGCAGCCTAAGCTAAGTCTATAAACCATCCAAAATAGAGGTCCAAACGCCTCTTGAGCCATAGGCATGGGACGGGTAGTGCACGCATAGGGCACAGTTTAGAATCAACTAGTGCGCTTTAGGTAAAAACTTAAAAATAGTAATTGGGTAGCAGGAGATGATAGTCTGTGCCCACTGAATAATACGAGTAACACCCCACCTCGAGGGAGTTACGAAGTATTATTTATGTTGCACGGGGTGATCCTTTAGGCTAAAAAACTTAGAATCCCCCATCTTATCTTTAAACTAATTATCTTTGTTTACTCAAGGACTTTCTAATAATGATTTATTTTTTTTTCAAACTTCTTGTTTTCTCTCTGACTATTTGACTAATTCATATAATTCAAGTTCGGCCGGGACCCACAGTTGTGGACCTCAAAGAGTGCCTAACACCTTCTCTTCGAGGTAATTTGATCCCTTACCCGATCTTTGGTGACGCAAACTGGTTAAACCAGAGTTATTTGCAAATAGGTGCCCTAACACACCTCAAACCCGTTAGGTGGCGATTCTCTCTTTTAACACCTCACTTTCAAAGAGTTGTCACGTGTCGAAACCCGATTTCGCGAGAAAGAGGGGCGCGACAAAGAGCACTTTATTTTCATGTTGTGAAAAAATTACTTTCTTTCATTTTAATAAAATGAGTAGTTATTTGTTGATGACATAGTTATGATTGACGAGACATAGTGTGGTGTTAATGAGAGGCTAGAGGTTTGGAGGCAGACCCTAGAGTCTAAAGGTTTCAAGTTTAGCAGGACCAAGACGGAATACTTGGAGTGCAAGTTCAACAACGTTACCCAGGAAGCGAACATGTAGGTGAAGCTTGATACACAAGTTATCCCCAAGAGAGGTAGTTTTAAGTATCTTAGATCTATAATACAAGGTAAATGGGAGATTGATAAGGATGTCACGTACTGTATTGGAGCTGGATGGATGAACTGGAGGCTCACTTTTTGTGTCTTGTATGATAAAAATGTGCCGCTGAGACTTAAAGGTAAGTTCTATAAGGTTGTAGTTAGACCAACTATGTTGTATGGCGTAGAGTGTTGGCCGGCTAAAAATACTCATGTACAGAAGATAAAAGTAGCTGAGATAAGGATATTAAGGTGGATGTGTGGGCATACGAGGTTGGATAGGATTAGGAATGGAGTTATTCGGGATAAGGTGGGAGTGGCTTCTTTGGAGGAAAAGATGCGGGAGGCAAGGATGAGATGGTTCAGGCATGTTAAGAGGAGAAATATAGAAGCCCTACGAGAGGTTAGCCTCAGTGGATATCAGGATGGGTAGAGGTAGGCCTAAGAAGTCTTTGGGCGAGGTTATTAGGCAGGACATGGCGCAACTGGAGTTGACTGAGGACATGGCCCTAGATAGGAGGGCGTGGAGGTCGAGGATTAGGGTAGAAGGCTAGTAGGTAGTCGAGTGTATCTCTTTGTCTTTCCCGGTTCGCTAGCATTAATATTAGTATGATATTCTTTTATTCATATATTGTTATTATTACCTAGAGTTTAACTGCTTTCTTGGCTTCTGTATTTTTATCTTGTTGTTATTCCTTCTTGTTATCGTTACTTTTGTCATCCGTTCTACAGCCGAGGGTTTATCGGAAACAACCTATTTGTCCTTCTAGGGTAGGGATAAGGCTACGTACATCTCACCCTCCCCAAACCTCAATTGTGGAAAATACTGGGCTTGTTGTTGTTGTTGTTGTTGTTGAATTTTAATAAAATGTGTACTTTCTTTTCATGTTGTAGAAAGAGTACTTTTGTTTTGTTTCAATAAGAAAAGGACTATCTTCTTTTCAGTTATGAAGTTCAATAACAATGTTCTTGTGTGAAAAAGTAAAGCAACACATTAGTTTCTTTGAGTTTGTGTGAATATTTAAAAGAATAATTAAATTTCTAAAGAAAATTGAGTCATGCAAAACGTTAGTGTCACTCATAATTGTATAGGATTGGTACTGACACATCCAGTGGCGGATCTAGGATTCCAAACAAGGGTGTTTAATATTATAAAAAAGTGAACAGTAAAAATTCCATCGAAAGGGTTCATCGAAATTTGTTGAATCCAAATGTAATGTCAAACGGGTGCATAAAACATAAATCTAAATAGGAACTAAACTATCGTCGAAACTCATGCTAACGATATGTTGAAAACACACACGTACTAGCGATTTATATTTTATTTTATTTTATTTGGATAGTAAGAGATGGAAAAATTTTTTTCCTTCCTATACAATATTAATCATTGTAATATATGCAGCAGAAGGGAATAAAATATCAGCAATTATCACCAAAGATCGAGTCAAAAGTATCTCAATTCTAAAAAAAACCAACAATTATATTTCATAAGTTTATCAAAGCAAATGCAGTAGAAAACTCAAAAATTTACATTATTAAAGTCTACAGATTCAAGAATCAAAAAACAACAAACAAGAGTCATTAACCAAAATTAAGAATAACCAATAAAACACTAATAAAATTCTGAAAAAGTTAGAAAGAACAAGGAATTTACCTAGGATGCCAATGCCATGACAGAAGAATAGCAAGCAGCAGCAGCAAGGTAGAGAGATCGAAGAGAGAGAGGGAGTGGAGTGAGCCAGTGAGGCAACGAAGAGAGAGAGAGATTTAGGGATTTTAACCCAAAGTCAGCCACGTTTTTGGGGGAAAATATTAAAAGAGACGAAAACGAAACGACATCGTTTCGTTTAAAATTTAAAAAAATGTCTGAGGTTTAAAAGGAATTAGATTGCAGCTGACGGGAATTGAATCTGCGACCTTCTAAAAAATCTGAACACCCTTGACCACTAAGCCAAAGTTTTGACTTGTGTCAAGGGGGTTCAACATATTATATCTATACGTAAAAAATAAAATTACCTCTATATACACAGTGTAATTTTTCAACTCCATCCCCTAAATCCGCCCCTGGACACATCTAGTCACTCGAACAATTTGTAACATGAGAGGAGTCCTCTGCCATTCCAAACTTTGTACAAGAATGAATTCTCTCATTCTTCGTGTCATATTTGAGGCTAAGGTCTATGTTCTTTTTCGTGAGTTTTTCGGGTGATATTATAGACAGGTAGGGTTGATGCGTAAGCCCCACCACCACGAGTCAGTATAGCTCGGGTGATGATGGATTTAATAAAAGAAAATCTTAAGTATATATTGAATTCTTTTAACTTAAAGTCAACTTTCTTAATTTTTCAATTAAATGGAGAATAGGACTTGTAGGGACTACAATGTGTTTGAGGAATAGATGCACCTTTTTATGAAAAAACAATTGTTCAACTGTTCAATAAATGTTTATTTTTAGTTTGTCAATATTGAACAAAACCGTACATAGATAAAATATGTTGAAGCTTAAAATTTAAGCACTACTTCAAATGGGTGAACGTTCGATCTAATTGAAGATTGAAAATCATATTTGACCTTAATTTTTTAAATAGGACAATAAAGTGAGTCGTAAAATTCAATTCTTGTCCAAATAGAAACACCATAGATAGAATATGTTAAACTTCTAAGAAACCTAAGTTTCCATTATCAGCCATTTTCACAAAAAGTATGGCTTTAGTTTCTTTACAGTCCCCAGCCCAGTGCCCTCTTTAGAGGAAACAAGACAAGAAAGAAAAAGAGAGAAAAAGAAAGAAAAAAAAAACACAGTTGGTAGGCTAATTAAGAGCCTAGAACTATGTTTATTTTTCTCATACAAATTAAAGCCATATAGCTTTGGCATTGATGAGCATTTCCTTAAGAGAGCCATCAACATGAAGGGAAATAACATCCTTAGCTGAACCAACAAACTGTCCACCAATGAAAATAGCAGGAACACATGGATTACAACCTAAGCTTCTCAAAGCCAGTGCCATTTCAATTCCTCTTGAATCTTGGTCCAGTTCATGAACTGCTGGGCTTGCTCCAATTTCATAGAATAGTGCTTTTATGCTATGACATATGCATCATGAACTCTTTGTAAATATTACTGCTGCGCTCTTTGATACCAACTTTCTAATCTTATCCATTAGTATCGCAAGTATTAAGATGAGCTCAACAAGAACAGAAAGAAAAATCTCGTTGTTTACCCGAAAAATCGGATAGAGTTGAATTTGTGTGTAGTTCTAAGGGTATGTGGTATAACTTAATACAAATCGTAAAGAGAAATGGAAATATTCAATCTTGACCATAAAGAATGGAAGATAAACACAGTTGAAAGGAGGAAAAAGAATGAACAAAATAAGATAAAGTAATGGAGCTCGAAAAAAGGTTAATCTTTCAATATGAGAAAATAGTACTCTTGTTACAATATGTGAATGTCTAGATCCCCTTACAGAAACAACAGTCATTCCTTTTATAGTGGAGAGGTCCTATTTTAGATATAATAAAAAATAAATAGTGGGGAACCCATGATGAATTAGTTTTTCCCTAATTTTTGCCAGGATTCTTTCCCCTAGTGTGGTTGCAACGGCTCTTGTCTGTGAGCTCGTTATTGACTCGAGCTCTCGATCTTGACTCGAGCTCGACTCTGACTCGGAGTCCGGTGTTGATTCGGGGTCGGTGCCGGCCGGTTCATGAATCTTAAGCTCGATAATTTCGCTTCGCCTCATGGTTCGATTTGGGTTCGAACTCGGTAATGATATCGAGCTTGACATTGATCGATCCAAGAACTCAAAGCTTGATGACCTGACTTCGGACCTCAACCTGATATTATGAAGACGCTCTTTGGTTGAAGTATTAATATCTCGACAAGTTCATACGACGGACTAATCGGTTTTGGCCGTATACAGAGTCCCCTCGTTTCTCGAGAAGGATGTAACGAGAAACGACATGATTTTCCAATGGTACGATTAGATATATGCAGACGTTTGCATCGAGTCCGATCGTGACGTACGTGATAGATGTCCGGTCGGTTCAGTTTACCGAGGCATTTAATGCGTGTCAGACGATGTCGGCCATTATCGATATTGAATCGCCACTGTTCAGCCTATAAATAGCCCGCTTCTTCATTGAATCAAACTTTACTTTTTGCTTTAATCAAACCTCTAAATCTTCTCACTTTTTTCGTCTTCTTTTCGCCGCATGTAGAGCCATCTTCATCAGCGTTGAAACTACCACCCTTTTATCTTCCTTCGTTCCTCTTTACTTGCACAAATGGCGAAAACATCAAAGATCGTTCCGCAGAAGGAGGAATCTTCTTGCTCCTCTTCCCGGCCGTCCGGCGGCAAGGTGCCGGCGGAGCTGCTTTCCCATGAATATGTTCCCGGCCCGTGTACTCTAAAGTCCAATTTCAAGGTCGAAAACCCTTAATCAATCCCGGGCCAATGTGAGCATGTGTCGATGTACATGTGCTCGATAACACAGGGCCATCTCGAGGCCATAAGGAGGGACTACAACTGGGGTCCCGAGCTCGTGCTGCAAATACCTTCTCCCGAAGAGAGTATCACCGCTTATGTGGAGATATAACCCTAAAAACAGTCTCTCAAGGTTCTCTCATGATCCAAGACCCAAACAAAGGGCAAACAACACAAATCAAATGTCGGGAATCCCGTGGCGCTAGTAAGTTTCTTGTTCTTCTTGTTGTTGCTGATTTTTGTGTTGTTCCAGCTCGTGTGGGAGATTGTTTTAAGTGTTTTATGTCCTGTAAATACACCTTCAAGTTTTTAATATCAACCCTAGGTGATTTCAAGTCTTCTAAAGTAATTCTAGTGCCGAAAAACCCGAATTAATTGTTAGTTTCGCTTCCTTGTTCTTGTGGCAGAATTGAAGGGATATTTCGTGGAAAATTAAGGTCAAATTGGAGTTGTTCTTTCTGTTTAAAGGTAAGGAACCTCTTACTCTATATATATTTAAGATTATCCAAGTTGCAGCTCAGTCGTTGAAGCTAGAACTTGTGAAATATATATCGAAAGGCTTGGTAGTAATGTTGTTGGTTGGTGGACTGTTTTGGAGGCTCAATATGATTATTAATGATGTTGTTTGGGCTGTTTGGTGATTGTATTGACTTGTGGGAAGTCATATAAATAGGGGAGGTGCTGTCCGTTTCATCGTAAAATAGGTTGTGGTCGATACATAATAGTTACGACGCTTAAACGATAATGATAGTGTCATTTGTCTTATTGTAGACTAAGGAGTCGTGACATTTGCATAGCTTGAGGTTGGGAAGTATATACAAGGTATGTGAGGCTATCCCCTTCATTCTTTTGCACGACTCCGATTGTACATAATGTAATGAACGAGCTCCCAAAGATACTCTACTCTTAGAAGCTAGCAGTACTTACATTGCTGCCCTTCTTATGAAACGATTGATATTGATGTTACTTCTCTTATTCTTATATTATCAATGTTGTTGGTAGTTCCTGATTCTTATAAGATTCTTGATGAAGAGTTAATCCTAATAACGTGTACGAAGGATACCAACCTTATGTCACTCCGAAAGGTTCAAAATGTGATTCCAATGAGTCCAGCATGCATCATATATATGTATCTATTTTACTCTACCGAGCCGTGCTATAGTCGGCCGGGTACGACACCTATTGTGGAACCACTGATCAGTTGGGTTTTACCGAGCTCCACGTGGCCGGGTACGATTCTACCGAGCCCTATGATAGCCGAGTACGTTTTACCGAGCCTATTATAGCCGGGTACGATATGATGATGGTGATGCCCACAAAGGCATATGTTTTAAAAGTTTATGTATATATATGTATGTATCATGTATTTCATGTCAGTAGCCCTCAGAGGTACCCAGATGTCACAGGTTGTATATTCTCTATCCCTGTTTACATTACTGTTCTTACTTATGCTTTCTTGCCTCACATACTCAGTACTTTATTCGTACTGACGTCCTTTTTATTTGTGGATGCTGCATGTCGTGCTGCAGGTCCTGATAGACAGGTAGACATAGCTCCCCCACCACAGTAGGCTGTCTAGTTCAGCGGTTATTGGCGAGATCCCTTCTCCGGACTTACCGTGGTCTTGGTATGCATTTTTGTTATAGACATTATGGGTATGTCGGGGCCCTGTTCCGGCAATGTTGTAGCACTTATGTTCCTTTAGAGGCTCATAGACAGGTGTCGACTTATGTATGGTTTAGAATGCCTTGTCGGCTGATTTTTGTTGTATAGTCTTTCATGGCATCATGTTAGCTCGTACCTTATATATAGTTTCTTAATAGTCTTGTCGTCCCATGTTATGTATGTTCATGACATTATCTTTCATTGTTAGATGTTCATGATCCATGTCTACTATTTATATTGATCTTGTCGGCCCTTAAAGATAATAAGGAAGGTTAGATAAAATGTACGTTGGTGCTCGGCAAGTTTGGCCCGGGTGCTAGTCATGACCCTCCAGTTGGGTCGTGACAATTAGGGTCTTGTAGCGAAATTTGAGCGAGATGGTTATTAGGGTGTTGAATGGTTAATTGCGCCTTGGTTATGTTTTTTCCGGGCTGTGGTACAAAGTGTTATTCGCTGCTCTATGGTTATGGTCATGCACTTGTGTACTTGGTATCTAATTGCTTATGGTTGTTAATTTTGAGCATTGGTGCTCAAGGTATTTCATATGGATTGGTGGTTGGATGGGTCACGTATTGCAGCTGGGTTATGATGAGATATGATCCTTTGTGATAGATTCGTGTGTTTTGGTTCTACTGTGTGTGATAGGTTCTTAGCATTGCGTTGTGGTGGTACTTGTTGAGCTTGAGGTACAGTTCTCTTATTTGAGTCATTTTTCATTTTTGAGTGCATTTAAATTGTCACGTATTGGTGCACGGATTGCACAGTTTGTGGTTCTGGGTAGTATTGGTGTGGCATGTAGCTTGTATTTGATGAGATGCAGTCTTTGGGCATGAGGTGGTTGCTATCGAATTTGATTACGGTGTGTTCGGAAGAGTAATATCAGGATTCAACTTAGAATTTGGGCTATGGTTCTGGTTAGGTGAGAGAGCTCTGTAACTGGTTGATCTGATGAGTGGTTATGAGTTATGTGTATTTCTTTCATCATCGGTAGTGTACGAAGGTTTTAGAACGAGGTTTTTATTTGATATGATTAATACCGGTATTGAGTTTGTATTTAGAAGCTACTATGGTCAAATATTATTGACGTGAGCGTCTGAGTTATGTGGTATATCATATGATTACGTCTTGGGTTATGGATAAGATTTTATACAGTTTGTTCAGACTTATACAGTGTGTAGGTGAGAGATTTGGGTCTTGTAAGGAATTCCAGATGTTGAAAACTGGGTTCCAAGGTTTATGGGCTAAAGTTGAATTAAGGATCTTCAGTTAGCTTGTGTTGTCAAGTTTATATGGATTAGGGTGACGTGGGATCACCCCGGGTATGTGCATGGTAAGGTGGCACAGTGATTTGATGGCATTGGAACGACTCTTGGCACGTTCGAGGATGAACATATGTTTGAGTGGGGGAGAATGTGATGACCTAGCCGGTCGTTTTGAGCATTTGCATTCCGTTCAGCTATTTGAAGTCTTGAGCAGCATCGTATGATGTATTATAACTTGTGTGAATCGTCGGTTTTGGTTTTCAGGTTATTCAGAATTGATTTGGAAGAATGAATTTCATGATTGATGCTTTAGAGTTAGAAGAGTTGACCAAGTTTGACTTTTTAATATTTGACCTAGGATTAGAGTTTTGATAGTTCTGTTAGGTACGGATGGCGATTTTGGGCTCGGGCGTATGCCCGGATTTGCATTTAGATATTTCTAGAAGGTTTCGACACTAATTGACAAAAGTTAAAAATTTGAAGGTTTGAAAAGTTCATTAAGTTGGACCGAGAGTTGACTTTGAGGATATCGGGTTCGGATTGTGGTTCTAGGAATTGGAATAGTTTCGTTATGTCATTTGGGACTTGTGTGCAAAATTTGAGTTTATTCCGAGTTGAATTGATATGTTTTGGCATGAGTTTTAGAAGTTGAAAGATTTAAAGTTCATTAAGTTTGAAATCGTTTTGATGTTGTTATATGTGATTTGAGGTCTCGAGTAGGTGTGTGTTATGTTATGGGACTTGTTGGTATATTCGGACGCGGTCCCGAGTGGCTTGGATGAGTTTGGGATGAGGTTCGAATCATTTTTCCTCTTGTTGCATTGCTGAAGATTTCTGGTGCCGGTGTAGTTGCATTTGTGGAGTATTGGTCGTAGAAGCGACTTCGCAGATGCAGGAGGTTAATCAAAGAAGCGGGAGAAGACTATGTTTGGAGTCTGCACAAATGCGGAATTTGAGTCGCATCTGCGACTTCACAAAAGCGATTGTTATGGGTGCAAAAGGGAGGTCTTGCAGAGTAAATAAAGGGGTAGTTTTCTGGGTAGTTACAAGTGTGCTCGTTTGGTAGCGGTTATTGTTGGAGGATATATAGTTGATGTGTAAAAGATAAGAAATTTTTCCATTTGTTCTCACCTTTAATTTTCTTATCTACGTGATTCATCAAATCATGATTCTTTGTTCGCCGAAATAATGGTTCTCCATATCCGAACTAAGTCATTTGTCTCAGAATTGTATTGGTGGAAAATAAATTCACAACATGGACCAATAATATACTGATAGGTAGCATGGGAATCGAAGTAATAAAGTAGAATGAAGAACATGTAAGGTATAAGTACTAGCCATGAGATCGTCTACAAGGATACCGTGCCTATTAGTTGGTAAAGAAAAAACATGTACGAAGTGGATAATTAAGTACGCCAGAAGCCTTGAAGATGGAAAGATCATTAATAGCCACGAATATGGAATGAAATTAGCATAATCCTTGATTATGCGCGATTGGTCGTTATTACCTTAACCGTTATAAATCACCCATATAACGAGTAATCAATGTAATAAACTTTAGTAACAGGCAGGAATTAGATAGGGGAAACAGTTACAAATTGTACCCTTATATAAATCGCCATACCATATCTTGTATTTCCATCGAGAAAATCACAAAGTAATACTATCAGTTGTCAATATTCTTGTTATTCTCTAACATTGGAAGTTGTTCTTTCCTATTGGAAGAAAGCTACATTTACCAATGAGATTTTTATTTTCTTATTCTCTCAGTCTTGCTTTCCATAATCTTTTATATTTAATATTAGGAAAAGTGAAGTAAAATTGGTTAATAGAAACTTGAATTGTTCTTTTATTTGCTTTTACCATAAAAACTATTTTTTGGTTAAATAAATTAGTTCTGTTACCGGGACATCTGATAATCTTTTCACTTTCTATTTACATATTTTGTCTTTAGGAACAAATTATGCCTGAAATTGATAAATTATTCAGCAGGAGGATGTCACGACCCAAAATCCACAAGTCGTGATGGTACCTAACCCAGCAGTCACATGATTAACAATAAAAATGAAATAACATGGTCTAACGACTCAACAACGAAAGAATATCAAAAATATATCTGAGAATAAAGTCAAAATGCTACTACAACCAACCCCAAAATCTTGTGTCAATAAGTACATGAGCACTATTAAATAACAAAGTACGAAATAAATCCTATAATACAACTGTCTGAACATGAGAAACATTAACGATAAAGATAACA
Source organism: Nicotiana tabacum (assembly GCF_000715075.1). Lineage (NCBI taxonomy): Eukaryota > Viridiplantae > Streptophyta > Magnoliopsida > Solanales > Solanaceae > Nicotiana > Nicotiana tabacum. Next base: position 63,140,689 of record NC_134098.1, read on the forward strand.
GGAAGAGAACTTCAAGGACTGCAGACGGTATGACAGCTACCTCGTAGTCTCCCAAATAGCTGGCACAACTCAAGCCTGAAAATCACCCCGGCCGGATGGACCTAGATCTGCACACGAAGTGAAAAGTATAGTATGAGTACAACCGACCCAATGTACTCAATAAGTAACAACACTAACCTTGGGTTGATGTCACAATCCCAATTTCCCTCCAAAGGAAGTCATGATGGCACCTAATCTCTACGACTAGGTAAGCCTAACAAATAAAGATAATTGAACAAATACAAATTAACAAGTTACTGAAAACAACTGAATGATAGATAAAAACCTTCTGAAAAATAAAATCTCACAATACACACACCAAAACCGGTGGAAATGAGTTATAAGCTCTACAAAATGCAACTAGAGTACTACTACATCACTGTCCGAAAGAAAATACAACAGGAAATCAAATAGGGAAAGTGACTCCGAGGCCTGTGGACGTAGAGCAGGTATACCTTGAAGTCTCCCAAGCAGCAGCTACAACAACCTCTAACGACAGGCACACGCAGACGTACCTGGATCTGTACAAAAAGATGTGTAGAAGCGTAGTATGAGTACACCACAACGGTACCCAGTAAGTATCAAGCCTAAACCCAATAGAGTAGTGACGAGTCCAGGTCAAGACACCTACTAGGATACAAAATAAACAGTATAAATTTTGTAATACTGATATGTAATGGAATGTGAAGAAACAACTAATACGGAAAGATAATAGCAAGAATTAGTACCGAAAATCCACAATAGAAATAACATAAAAAGAAGCAACTAAAGTGCTACAATGATCATATAAGGACAACAATTGCTGAAGAAACGAGGAATGACACAATAAGACATACTTCCACCAAAACACCTTGCAACATGATACGAATAGCAAGAATCACAACGAGGTATCGCCTCGTGTATAATGAAATCAAAACCGAGATATTGTCTCGTATAATAAAGAATCACAACCGAGGTATCGCCTCGTATTCACTTTTCTCAATTTCAATCACAATCTTTCATTATAATGCTGCGTGAGCCTTACATTTGAAAATAGGTTTTGAAAACAGTTTTTCCGAAATAGGTACACACATTTTAGCCCACCTTATGATGTCGCGTGGCTTCACGTAGTTCCCTTACAAGCAACACATACATAAGTTCCACCTTATACCGCCGCATGCACATCAACCCCAACCTTATACCGCCGTATGCGTGTCAATATCATATCACAATAACAATTCGCACCACAAATGCCTATATAACACAACTTTCCAACAACAACAATAGCTCACGGCTCCACCACAACGTATACAAGAATATCAAAAACAATATTGGATGAAAAATGCTCAATAAGATATATGTTTCAACAATAACCAACATAGCCTCAACGTATTAACGACTTTCACAGCTTCAAAACCAAATAACTCAACAATGAGGGGAATATTGTATAACCATAATGTTAAATAAGACTAACTCACAATAAAAGAGATAATTTTTAACAATGAGTCTCAAACAATGGAAATCAACAAGTAAAGGGATAACATGAACAATTAATTCAAGTAACGAAAATCGATAAGGAAAGAGATAGCATGAACAATAGCTTCAAATAATGATACTTAAACAATGAAGAGATAGCATGTAACAATAAATGAGGCAACAAGTTCAACTAAAGCATGGGAGCAATTTAACAAGTAGGATGTAGTACAAATACTAAACAAGTCAACTAAGGCATCTAAGGATAGTCTAACACAATTAGGGATAAATTGATTAATAAGAATTAGAACATAATAGGACATTTTAATTAAAGCATGAAAATAGTCTAAGTTGCCTAAACCGGTCAAATACCACCTATAACTTGTGTATACACTCGTCACCTTACGTACACAGATTTCACTTAGCACAATTGAATCAACAATACCAATCCTAAGGGGTAGTTCCCCCACACGAAGTTAGGCAAGACACTTACCTCAACTAGGTCAATTCAACACTCGGAAATAGCTTTTCCCTTAAAATCCTCCTCCACACGGCTCAAATCTAATCAAAATCGACTCAATATCATCAAACAATGCTAGGGAATTAAATTGCAATAGATAAAGTTAAGATCTTTACACTTTTTCCAAAATGTCAACAAAAGTTAACCCGGGGCTCACCCGGTCAAAACCCGGGTCCAATGGTAGATTCCGTCTACCCATGACCCTACGAGTTCATATATGTGATTAGTTTCAAAATCCGAGTCCAAATCGACTCTCAAAACTCAATTTCTTTTTTTTTTTCAAAAACTTAGCAAAGTTTCACCAACTTCTACTTTGGTTCACATGATTTTGATGTTAAAATCTAAGATATATTGATGGAATATGATTAAAAAGTGATTAGAATGACTTACCCAAGGTTTGTAGGTGAAAATCCCCTCTTCAAACCGTCTCCTATCGAGTCTAGGGTTCAAAAATGTGAGAATAAGTTCAAAAATCCTGTCTCCCAACCCTTTAACCAGCTGCAGATGTCGCGTTTGCGACACAGGGTTTGCATTTGCGACACCGGGTTCGCATTTGTGAACCCTTGCAATTGTGGACCAGGGCTCACATTTGTGAACCCTCGCAATTGTGGACCAGGGCTCGCATTTGCGAACCCTAACAGCCTAAGTCAACATCGCAATTGCGAACTGGGGGCATCGCAAAAGCTAACAAACTCTTCTCAAATGCGAACCAAGGTGAAGTATGGCATTCTTCGCAATTGCGAAGGGGGAGTCGCAAATGCGACATTAGAGCCCCCATTGTCTCCTTCGCAATTGCGATGCTGGTGCTCCCAATTATGATACCTAAACACTAGCAGCACCAACAGTCCAATTTTAGTCCAAACCATTCCAAAACATGTCTGAAATGCATCCGCGCCCTCGGGGATCCAAACCAAACATCCACACCAGTCTAAATATATCATACGGGCTCGCTCGCGGGATCAAAACACAAAAATAACATCTAAAACTACGAATTGAGCTCTCAAACGCACGATTTCAAAGAGATTTTCAAGAATTTCTAGAATTACGACTAAGCGTCTGAATCCTATCAAATCAACTCCAAACGATACCAAATTTTGCAGACAAGTTCTAAATTCCATAACAGACCCATTCCAAGTCCCAAAATCAAATTCCGAACTCGATAGATAAAAGTCAACCTATGGTCAAACTTTTCAAATTTAAATTGTCAAATTTCGGCAAATCAACACAAATCAACCTACGGACTTCCAAAATCAATTTCAGTCATACGCCCAAGTTCGAAATCTTGATACGAATCTATCAGAGTCATAAAAATACAGTTCTGGGGTCGTTTTTATAAAAGTCAAAGTTTGGTCAACATTTTCAAATTAAAGCTTTTAAGTCTAGAATTAAGGGTCCAAATCAACCCGAAAGCTTCCTGGAACAAAACTAATCAACTCTGCAAGTCATAAAAGCATAAACACACATGTGTGAAGCAATAAAAGGGGTAACGGGGCGCAATTACACAAAATGACCGATCGAGTCGTTACATTCTCCCCCTCTTAAAATAAACGTTCTTCCTCGAAGGTGCATAAGGACATGCCTGAAGTGGTGAATAGATGAGGATAATGACTCTGCATGTCGTGTTCAGTCTCCCAGGTCGCCTCCTCGACCGGATGACCCCTCCATTGAACCTTTACTAAAGTAATATCCTTTGATCTTAACTTCCGAACCTGCCGGTCCAAGCTAGCCACAAGCTTCTCAATGTAAGTCAAATCCTCATCCAACTGGACTATGTTGAAGTCTAGAACATGAGACGAATCACCATAATACTTTCGGAGCATAGAGACATGAAACACCAGATGAACCTTAGATAAACTATGTGGCAAGGCAAGCTTGCATGCCACCTCTCTAATCCTCTCAAGGATCTCAAAAGGTCCGATATACCTAGGGCTTAACTTTCCCTTCCTTCCGAACCTCATCACACCCTTCATAGGTGAAATCTAGAGCAAGACTCGCTCTCCATCCATGAATGAAACATAGTGAACCTTTCGATCCGCATAGCTCTTCTATCTAGATTCGGCTGTACGAAGTCGATCCTGGATCATCTTGACCTTCTCTAAAGCATCTCGAATCAGATCTGTGCCTAATAACTTAGCCTCTCCTGGATCAAACCACCCAACTGGAGAACGACACTGTCTCCCATATAGATCCTCATCGGAGCCATCTGTATACTCGACTGGTAACTATTGTTGTAGGTAAACTACGCAAGTGTCAAGAACTGATCCCAAGCACCCCCGAAATCTATAACACAAGCGCAAAACATGTCCTCCAATATCTGAATAATGCGCTCGGACTGTCCGTCCGTCTGAGGGTGAAATGCTATACTCAAATCAACCCATGTGCCTAGCTTATGATGTATAGCCTTTTAGAAACAAGATGTGAACTGCATACCCCGGTCAGAGATGATAAATATCAGTACACGATGAAGTCGAACAATCTCGTGGATATAAACCTGAGCCAGTTTCTCTGAAGAATAGGTAGTCACTACCGGAATGAAATAAGCCGACTTGGTCAACCTATGCACAATCGCTCATACCATATCAAACTCTGAGTCCGTGGGAGCCCAACAACGAAGTCCATGGTGACACACTCCCATTTCCACTCGGGAATCTCAAGTCAATGAAGCAAACCACCCGATCGTTGAATCTTATACTTCACATGCTGACAATTTAAGCATTGAGCTATATACTCCACTATGTCCTTCTTCATCCTTCTCCACCAATAGTGTTGCCTCAAGTCCTAATACATCTTAGCGGCACCCGAATGAATGGAGTACCATGAACTGTGGGCCTCCTAAAGAATCAACTCACGCAACCTATCCACATTGGGCACACATAAACGTCCCTACATCTGTAACACACCGTTAACTCCAAAAGTAACCTCCTTGGCATCGCCATGTTGAAATGTGTTCTTGAGGACAAACAGATGGGTGTTTTCATACTGACGCTCTCTGATACGGTCATATAGAGAAGATCGAGAAACCATGCAAGTAAGAACTCGACTGGGGTCTGAAACATCCAATCTAACAAACTGGTTGGCTAAAGCCTGAACCTCCAAGGCTAATGACCTCTCTACTACTGTTAGATATGCTAAACTACCCAAACTCTCCGCCTTTCGACTAAAGGTATTGGCCACCATAGTGGCCTTCCCTTGATGATATAGAATGGTGATATCATAGTCCTTAAGTAACTCTAACCACCTCCGCTGCTGCAAGTTAAAATCTTTCTGTTTGAACAGATATTGTAGACTCTAGTGGTCAATAAAGACCTCATAAGGAACACCGTGCAAATAATGCCATTAGATCTTTAATGCATGGACAATGGTTGCCAACTCCAAATCGTGGACCAGACTGTCTTCAGCTACTGCGATCCATGTGGTGTCGAGTCTGGATCGCAGTAGCTGAAGACAGTCTGGTCCAACTCTGCATCGCCTCAATCTTCTTCGTATCTACCTTGATCCCCTTACTCGACACCACATGACCCAAAAATGCCACCGAATCAAACCTGAATTCATATTTTGAGAACTTTGCATATAACTTCTTATCTCTCAAAGTCTTGAGCATGATCCTCAAATGTTGCTCATGATCTTCCCGGCTGCGAGAGTACACCAAGATGTCGTCAATAAACACAATGACAAATGAATCAAGATAAGGCTGGAATACAATGTTCATCAGGTGCATAAATGTTGCTGGGGCAATGGACAACCCAAATAACGTCACAAGGGACTCGTAGTGACCATACAAAGTCCTAAAGGCAGCCTTCGGAATATCTGGATCCCAAATCTTCAACAGATGATAAACTAACTGCAAATCAATCTTGGAGACATGGAGTAAAACCGGCTTCACTCAACCATCAATGTTGAGCTTGATTCCCGACTCAGTGCGATGAAGGCTGAATATGAAAAACTCCGGGCCAAAATTGACCAACTCCGATCCAAACTCCAGGACCAAGAAGATTCCCTCGTCTTCCAGAAGGCCTATGCCATGTATCATATGAAAAGGAAGACTTTGGAGGAGCCAAAGAAGGCATTGCCAACATTGATAATTGCATTGCCAAAGTACGGAAATTGCAGTTAACCGCTCGTGAGAACCTTCCTGCTCGGCCCGTTGCATCTGACTCCTCTAATACTAATTCTAAGTATTCTGGATCCAAAGGGAAAACCAAAGACGATTAAGGCCTCAAACCAGCAGCGGAACAACCTTCTTTTACTGGGGGAAATGAAGACCTTTCTCTCCCTTCATGTTCATGCAGCAAAGAATGATGTAATGTTTTTTCTTTTATCTTTTCCAATTATGCCAAAACTTTTACTAAGTTTGGCACTTTAATAAATAAAAGAACTTTTTGCTTAAGTGTTGTGAAAAAATATTCTTCTAAGTTTGGCACTTTAATAAATAAAAGAACTTTTTGCTTAAGTGTTGTGCAAAAATATTTTTTTTACGTTTAATTGATAAAGCTTCGAGAATACCTTTGCATCCAATAGCTTTTGATTCCGGGCATAAACACTTTCGAAATCTACCCTTTACTATGAGAGATTCATAATAGAGGGCCCTTATATTTACGGTGCTCCTGAAGAGGATGTCTCCTATTCATTACGGTACAAGTATTTGAAGTTTTTGTTAACTCTCAAATGGTAAAATAAATTAAGTTATCATTTGGATAAGAAATAAGATAAGAAAAAAAGGACTTTGATTTATTTCCTCTATTTTTAAAACTACATTTACATAAACATTCATTTGCTTAAGTAAATAAATCTGTCAATACATGTGGCTAACTTGTACAACTTATTTTTATGGGGATGATCATGCAGTCCTCGGTCCTGATAAGATATTGATCCCAGTTCTAACAGTCCCCGATCTGCGTGGCACTCTTGTTGTCGTAACATATATTACTTCCCCCTAGTATTCGAATGCTAAATATGAGAATTCAAATACTGGAAGTCTTGCATTCATCGAAGAACTTTTCCTTCATTTTATACTTTATACTGTTGCTTCATCGGTAGAGAGAGAACTTGTGAACGGTTAAATAATCTGTTTGAGTTTTGGGAGGTGAGATTCACCATCGAGCCAAAGATTATTTAACCATCCATAAGCTATTTACCACACGAGATCATGATCGTCGATCCCATCGATGGAAGAACTTTAGTGCTCTGATATTAAAGGTATTGCCTTTGATGATGATCCTTCCTTCGTAGTATGCTTTATGGAGTTGCCTCATTAAAACCTTGCCAAAAAAATCTGATTGAGATAAAAACTGGTCGAAGGAGAAAAAACGTGCAACACATACTTTCAATACCTGCAGGGATCTTCAGCAATAGTACCTTTTGAGGTGAGTCATATTCTAATTGCTCGGCAATTTGACTCCATCTTGATTTTCTAATTCGTATGAGCCTTTACCAGTTATAGTTGAAACCCGGTAAGGTCCTTCCCATATTAGTCCCAGCTTCCCGGCTTTGACTTATCTAATGCTTTGAGTAACTTTTCTTAGAATCATATCTCGAACTTTGAAACATCAGAGGTTTGCCCTACAATTGTAATACCTTTCCATTATTTGCTTTTGTGCTACCATCCGCACATATTCCAAATCTCTGTGTTCTTCAAGCAAGTCTAACTTCACCAACAACGCTTCATTGTTTGCTTCTCCGTTCGCTTGGGAAAACCTCAAGGTCGGCTCCCCCACTTCCATTGGTATCAGAGCCTCTGAGGCGTATACGAGAGAAAGGGTGTTTCACCCGTACTCGACTTCGTCGTGGTACGGTATGCCCATAAAATACCTGGTAGCTCATCCGGCCACTTGCCCTTAGCATCTTCTAACTTCTTTTTAAGGTTTTGAATAATTACCATGTTGGTTGACTTTGCCTACCCGTTAGCACTCGAGTTGTACAGTGAAGAAGTAATTTGTTTGATCTTTAACCCCTCCAAGAACTTTGTGACTTTTGAACCTACAAACTGCGGCCCGTTATCACAAGCAATCTCCTTTAGTATTCCAAATTGGAAGATTATGTTGTCCCATATGAAGTCAACCATCTCACATTCTCCGATCTTTTAGTAAGGACCTACTTCAACCCATTTAGTGAAATAATCAGTTAAAACTAAAAGGCACCTTACCTTCCCGGGGCCCTATAACGATCCGACTGGTCATTTTGAGAATTAAAGTCCCATTCAGTGGCTTAAGGTCTCGAGAAGCTCCGTATTATGTGTTATGACGTGCGTGCATAGTCGAGTTTAGAATTCAGATGATTCGAGATTGATGTGGAAGAAGGATTCATGTTTTAGAATCTTAAGCGGTAAGAGTTGACCGGAATTTGACTTCTATGAAGACGACTCCGAAATGGAATTTTTATGGTTCCAATAGTTTTGTATGGTGATTTTAGAATTAGGCGTGCGTCCAGATTTGAATTTGGAAGCCCATAGGGTAATTTGAAGCATTTTGGCAAAAATTGGAAAGTTAAAGTTTTGGAAGGTTAAAAGGTTTGACCGGGAGTTGAATTTGGCGATATCGGGGTCGGATCTCGATTCCGGGAGTTGTATTGGCTCCGTTATGTACTTTGGAACTTGCATGCAAAATTTGACGTCGTTCCAGGTTGATTTGATGTGTTTCGGCAAGGTTTTAGAAGTTAGAATATTCGAAATTTCATAAGTTCGATTCATGGTACGATTCGTAGTTCTGATGTTATTTGATGTAATTTGATACCTCGAGCGGGTCTGTATTAGGAACTTGTTGGTATGCTTGGACGGGATCTCGGGGGCCTCGGGTGTTTTTCGGACGAGTTTTGGATGATTTTCATGTTTTGGGACAAGTCTAGTTTTGGTTCTGGTGCTTCGCACCTGCGACATTTTGGAGCACAGGTGCGGCTCCGCTTCTGCGTGAGCCTGGTCGCTTCTGCGATCATAGTGGCCTGGGAGCTTGCTCGCTTCTGCGGAGGCTGGCACGCAGGTGCAAAGGACGCTTATGCGGTCCAGCGATCGCACCTGCAAAGTGGTTCGCTTCTGCGCTCATTTTGGCGCTTCTGCGGTGTCGCTGTTGCGACTGTAGTTGTTGCAGATGTGGACCCTCACCTTGTAAGCTGAGTTCGTAGATGCGAACTTTTACTCGCAAATGCAAGAGCGCAAATGCGCTTCCTTGTCCGCAAATGCGGAAGTCCTAGGCAGAATCATATAAGTCGAGGGTTTGGCTATTTTTAACAAATTTTGAGTTCTAGACCTCAGTTTTGGGAGATTTTTCGTGGGTTTTTCAAGAAACTCATTGGGGTAAGTGTTCTCCACTCAAATCGTATTATATTTTATGAAAATCCATTTCTATTTTCATCATTTGATTAGTGAATTAAGTTAGAAATTTGGGAAAAATTTGTAAAATCTTTCAAAATATAAAATGATGATTTGAAAGACGAATTGAGGTCGGAAATTGATAATTTTGGTATGGTTGAACTCGATATCGAATGGGTGTTCGGTTTTTGTAATTTTGGTCGGGTTCCAAGACGCGGTCCTGGGTCATCTTTTTGGAGCGATTTTTCAATTCATAGCTAAGATCATTATTTCATTTTTTAAATTAGTTACTTATAGTTATAATTATAGTATGAAATTGTTTTGGCTGGATTCAAGTCGTTCGGAGTTCGAAATTGAGGGAAAAGGCCTACTAATTGATTGATTGAGCGTGGTTCGAGATAAGTATCTTGCCTAACTTTGTGTGAGGAAATTACCCCTTAAGTATTGAGTCTTTAGTGCTAATTGTGTCATGTGAAGTCTGTGTACGCGAGGTGATGAGTACGTGCACAGGCTTGTTTGTAGAAAGTTGACCTTTTAGGGCTCTTACGTTCTTATGTTCATTAGCTATGAAGTTGTTTTGTTATGTTAAGTTTCCCATTTACTAGTTTCACCTCTACGTGTCTTAATTGGAATTAATTGCTTCATGTTTAACCCTTATTGCCTATTTGACTCTTGTGTGCCTTAACTGAAGTTGTTGTCTATTCGATTGCCATGCTATCCTCTCCTAATTGCTTATCCTTAATTGAAATTATTTGATCTCTTCTGCAATTGTCTATCCTTATTTGAGGTTATGATTACCTTTTTCGTTGTTATCCTTAATTGAATTTGTTGCATATCTTCGTAATTGCTCAACCCTAAATGAAGTTTAGTTATCCTTTATCGTAGTTGCCTCATCGTTATTTGGAATCATTTGTTACATATTATTTCTCCCTTGTTGAGCCATTCTTATTGAGGCTAGTATTCCCTATTGTGTTTGTTCTTTGTGAGCTCGTTCTACCACTTCTTTGTGATCCAATAGGAGATCTCCATCTCCTATCATATAAAGCCTCGAATGGTGCCATTTGAATGCTAGCATGATAGCTATTGTTGTATGCAAATTCTATAAGTGGTAAATGATCATCCCAGCTACCTTTGAAGTCTAGAACACAAGCACGCAACATATCCTCAAGCGTTTGAATAGTCTGCTCTGCCTGCCCGTCAGTATGTGGGTGAAAGGATGTACTACGATTCACCTGAGTACCCAAACCTTGCTGAAATTTCTACCAAAAATTAGCAGTGAATTGTGCTCCCCGATCAGAAATGATGGAGACCGGGGTACCATGAAACCTGACTATTTCTTTGATATACAACTGAGCATACTACTCCGCTGTGTCGGTAGACTTAACCGGCAAAAAGTGTGCTGACTTCGTGAGTCGATCCACAATCACCCAAATTGAGTCAAACTTGCGCGGAGTGCGTGGTAATCCTACCACAAAGTCCATATTAATCATTTCTCATTTCCACATTGGAATTTCTATGTTCTGTGCCAACCTACCGGGCCTTTGGTGTTCGGCCTTCACTTGCTGAAAATTTGGACACTTCGTCACAAACTCCGCTACATTCCTCTTCATATCATTCCACCAGTAGACTTTCTTAAGATCATGATACATTTTCGTAGAACCTGGGTGCACGAAATACCTAGAAGTGTGAGCTTCAGTCATAATTGTTTCACGGATACCATCCACGTTTGGAACACATAGTCGCCCTTGGTACCTTAGAGTACCATCATCCATGCCAAGAGAAAAATGCCATGGTCTTATGTTTATGAATCCTCTCTTTCAATGGCACCAACAATGGATTGTTGTATTGCTTCTCTTTGACTTCCACAACAAGCGATGATTCAGCCCTATTTTGCATAATTACCCCTCTTTTACTAGAGTCCCAAAGACGAACTCCCAAACTAGCCAATCGGTGAACTTCTTTGGCCAATAGCCTTTGATATGCCTCCAACTGAGAGAATACAGTGACACTCCTCAAGAAACCGATGTGCATCCTCTGAAGCCAAACTACTGAAAGTAGGAGGGTGGTACTTCTTGAACCTCTCGAGCCTAAGTTGCTCCTCCACAAATGCTGCTGCCCTAATAACGGGCTGAACTGGATCAGCAGGTTGTACTAGTATAACCCATGGGACCTGATCAACCTGGACCCGCTGCTCTCGGGTATGTAGCTAGTGCAAGAGGGATCAACCCCGCCTGAGCTAAGGTATCGAACATGCTCAGGAACTATGTGAGGGTCTCCTGAAGTATTGGGGTGGCAATAGGCACATTAGGTGTCTGACCCCCGACTGGAGCTACTAGTGGATCCTCTGTCGCAGCTCGGGTAGGTGCTCTGGCTACACCACGAGCCCATCCAGGGCCTCTACCCCATCCCCGACCTATTGCGGCTCTAGCAGGAGGCGCGGGTGTCTGATCGTCGGATCTTGCGGTGCGTGTCCTTACTATTTGTGAGAGAATAGAAAGTCAAAGATTTAGTTTTTGAAATCAACCAATTCGTAGGATACAAAATCAAAGAAGTAAAGTTTTCCTAATAGTTCTGTAGCCTCTCAAAGATAAATACAAACATCTCAGTACCGATCCGCAAGACTCTACTAAACTTGCTTATCACTCGTAACACCTTTGAACATAGAGCTCTGATACCAATTTTTCACTACCCCAATTTCCCTCTGAAGGATGTCGTGATGGCACCTAGTCTCTACGACTAGGTAAGCCTAACAAATAATGATAACTGAACAAATACAAATTAACAAGTTACTGAAAATAACTGAATAATAGATCAAAACCTTCCAAAAAACAAAATCTCAAAATACACACCCCAAAACCGGTGGAACGGAGGCATAAGCTCTACAAAGCTCTACAAAATACAACTAGAGTACTACTACATCACTGTACGAAAGAAAATGCAACAGGAAACAAAATAGGGAAGGTGATTCCAAGGCCTACGGACATGGAGTAGGTATACCGTGAAGTCTCCCAAGCAGCAGCTACAACAACCTCTGACGACCGGCAGGAGAAGACGTACCTGGATCTGCACAAAAAGATATGCAGAAGTGTAGTATGAGTAAACCACAATGGTACCCAGTAAGTATCAAGCCTAACCTCAATAGAGTAGTGACGAGGCCAGGTCAAGACACCTACTAGGATACAAAATAGGCAGTATGAAATTTGCAATACTGATATGTAATGGAATGTGAAGAAACAACTAATACGGAAAGATAATAGCAAGAACTAGTACCAGAAATCCACAATAGAAATAGCATAAAAAGAAGCAAGTAAAGTGCTACAATGATCGTGTAAGGACAACAATTTCTAGAACAAATAAGGAATGACACAACAAGACATACTTCCACCAAAACACCTTGCAACATGAAACGAATAGCAAGAATCACAACGAGGTACCGCCTCGTGTATAATGAAATCAAAACTGAGATACCATCTCGTATAATCAAGAATCAAAACCGAGTTACCGCCTCGTATTCACTTTTCTCAATTTCAATCACAATCTTTCTTTATACCGCCGCGTGAGCCTTACATTTGAAAATGGGTTTTGAAAACAGTTTTCCCGAAATAGCTACATACACTTTAGCCCACCTTATGACGTTGTGTGGCTTCACATAGTTCCCTTAGAACCAACACGCACATAAGTCCCACCTTATACTACCACATGCACATCAACCCCAACCTTATACAGCCACATGCGCGTCAATATCATTTTACAATAATAATTCGCACCACAAGTGCCCATATAACACAACTTGCCAACAACAACAATATCAATATTTCCACAATAATAGTCCATGAATCCACCACAATGTATACAAGAATATCAACAACAACATTGGATGAAAAATGCTCAATAAGATAGATGTTTCAACAATAACCAACATCACCTCGTCGTATTAACGACTTTCACAACTTCAACACCAAATAACTTATCAATGAGAGAAATAATGTATAACCACAATGTTAAATAAGACTAACTTACAATAAAAAAGATAATTTTTAACAATGAATCTCAAATAATAAAAATCAATAAGTAAAAGGATAACATGAACAATTACTTCAAGTAACGAAAATCAATAAGGAAAGAGATAGCATGAATGATAGCTTCAAATAATGATATTTAACAATGAAGAGATAACATGTAACAATAAAGGAGGAAACAAGTTCAACTAAATTATGAGAGTAATTTAACAAGTAGGATGCAGAATAAATACTAAACAAGTCAACTAAGGCATTTAAGGATAGTCTAACATAATTAGGGATACATTGATTATGAGAATTAAAAGATAATAGGGAATTTCAATTAAAGCATGGAAATAGTTTAAACAAGTCAACTAAGGCATTTAAGGATAGTCTAACACAATTAGGGATACATTGATTATGAGAATTAGAATATAATAGGGCATTTCAATTAAAGCATGGAAATAGTCTAAGCAGCCTAAACCGGTCAAATATCACGTACTACCTGTGTACCCACTCGTCACCTTTGCATACATGGATTTTACTTAGCACAATTGAATCAATAATACCAATTCTAAGGGATAGTTCCCCCACACGAAGTTAGGCAAGATACTTACCTCAACTAGGCCAATCCAACACTCGAAAATAGCTTTTCCCTTAAAATCTGCCTCCACACGGCTCAAATTTAATCAAAATAGACTCAATATCATCAAACAATGCTAGGGAATTCAATTGCAATAGATAAAGTTAAGATCTTTACACTTCTCCCAAAAAGTCAACAAAAGTCAATATGGGGCTCGCCCGGTCAAAACTCGAGTCCAATGGTAGATTCCATCTACCCATGACCCCACGAGTTCATATATGTGATTAGTTTCAAAATTCGAGTCCAAATCGACTCTCAAAATTCAATTTCTTATTTTTCAAAAATATAGCAAAGTTTCACTAATTTCTACTTTGATTCACATGATTTTGATGTTATAATCTAAGATATGTTGATGGAATATGATTATAAATAGATTAGAATCACTTACCCAAGGTTTGTAGGTAAACATCCCCTCTCCAAATCGTCTCCTACCGAATCTAGGATTCAAAAATGTGACAATGAGTTCAAAAATCTTGTCTCCCAACCCTTTAACCAGTTGCAGATGTCGCATTTGTAACACAGAGTTTGCATTTGCGAACCCTAGCAATCACGGACCAGAGCTCGCATTTGCGAACCCTTACAACCTAAGTCAACATCTCAATTGCGAACTGGGGGCATCACAAAAGCGAACAAACTGTTCGCAAATGCGAACCAAGGTGAAATCTGGCATTCTTCGCAATAGTGAAGGGGGGTCGCAATTACGACATCAGAGCCCCTATTGTCGCCTTCGCAATTGCTATGCTGGTGCTCGCAATTGCGATACCTGAGCACTAGCAGCACCAGCAGTCCAATTTCATTCCAAAACCATTCTGAAACGTGTCCGAAACTCATCTGAGCCCTCGGGGCTCAAAACAAAACATCCACACAAGTATAAGAACATAATACGGACTTGATCGCGCGATCAAAATACAAAAATAACATCTAAAACTACGAACTGAACTCTAAAACGTATGATTTTCAAAGAGATTTTCAAGAACTTCTAGAATTACGACTAAGCGTCTGAATCCTATCAAATCACTTCAAAAGATACCAAATTTTGCAGTCAAGTTCTAAATGCCATAACAGACCTATTCTAAGTACCAAAATCAAATTGCGAACTCGATAGCTAAAAGTTAACCTACGGTCAAACTTTTCAATTTTAAATTGTAAAATTTCGGCAAATCAACACAAATCAACCTACGGGCTTCCAAGATAAATTTCGGGCATATGCCCAAGTCCAAAATCACGATACGAAGCTATCGGAGTCATACAAATACAGTTCCAGGGTCGTTTTCATAAAAGTCAAAGTTTGGTCAATATTTTCAAATTAAAGCTTCTAAGTCTAGAATCAAGGGTCCAAATCAACCCGAAAGCTTTTCGGAACGAAACTAATCAACTCCGCAAGTCATAAAAGCATAAGTACAGATGTGTGAAGTAATAAAAGAGGTAACAGGGTGCAACTATATAAAATGATCAATCAGGTCGTTATAGTTGAAAGTAATGACGAACTCAGAACAATAGTCAAATGCCAGTACCAATAACCGATAACAATTCAGAAAATAATAAATAAACCGTAGAAACAGTAGATCAGTGATGTCAAGTACAACTCGTCCTATTTTAGAAATTTAGGTATGCTTTCAAGTATAATAGTTTAAAACCCAACACAAATAAAGCAAGTCATTTATAGTTAGCACGAGGAAAATACATCTCTATGCCTACATGTCAAGTATACACGTAAATCATCAGTATCACAATGGATCCATCAATAGAATTTATACTTAGAACTATACGGGTGCCTGGCATAATTCTCCATCATCAAGCACATATATGAAACACTATGCATGTGTCTGCTACTGGTATGTCAGACTCTAGAGGGGCGGATCCTGCCCAACCGCTAATTATAATCACTTAGCCCAATAATGAGGCCTGATGGACGCATCGCCCCAAAATAATAACACTCAGACCAATATAGGCATGGCCTACACGTCACCTCAAAATCAGTACCAAACCGACTCTAAGGCCCAAACTCAGTCATTTACCGTTCAAGTCTCAGATGAACACATCAGAAATATTCAATTAAATAGTTTTACCCTTAAGCGATGTCGACAGCATGCGAGGAATCAAATAAGAAATACTAAGACAGACTCATCATTCACAGATATAGTATCATGACTGAGAACATGTGTGCGAATAAGGTATATAACTCAGAAACAGCAGGAATAGCCCTATCAAGTCTCAAACAGTTAGCATATAGCATAGACATGATGTCTAACATGATTCACAATTCAAATAATCAAACAAGTAGTGGGGATGTGGGGATAACATTATATGATAGCAAAACAAGCCTGGTATTAGCCTAAAGGCTTCCCCAAACCATGAACAACCCGGTGCACGCATACACGCCCGTCACTGTGATCACCTAATGTTTGCACACTTTTAATTCTCCGAAAAAATGAACTTTTGGATGGTTTTAGCTATTGTAGTTGTTTTTCTTTGAACTTATTTGCGTATTTTTATGTAAATTCCTTAATTAAAAAGTATCAAAAATATTTTTACCTTTTATTGTATATTTTAGTTTGCATCTTTAAATTATATATATACCAAAAAAATTTCTTTATACTTGTACATTTTCTTTAGGACTAAATAAGATTATAGTATAACTAGGGTTTAAGGATTGGGCTACTGTATTTTAATTGAAATTGAGCCAAAATTAGCCCAAAATCAAGAATCGAAAGAGCCAGAGATTCGGTCCACATGAGGGCTTCCAGGTGAGGGGATAAAACGACGTAGTTTTGGTCTAAACTACGTCGTTTTGGTTATGAATCAAGATGAAATCACAGCCATTCATTTTTCTCAATCCAATGGACCTTATTTGTTAATCCATTACAAATAAAACCTTTGAAAAATCGGTTTTTTTGCCCCATTCTATCCAAACCCTAGTTCCCTCTCTCTTCTCTCATTCTCTCACTATTGCCGCAGCCTCTGCCCACCGCTGCCGCCGTCTGACCACCTCTTTTCCGCCCCAAAATTTAACCATATCATCCTCTTACTCACCTATTTCCAAATATCCAAACCAAAACCTCCACCCCCCAACTCTATGAATTTTAGATCTATGAACCCTAGCCGTCACCCCTTTTGCGTAAATTCGTACAGTTTATGGAATCTCCACCCCATGACACATACATAAACAGATAGAGCTCTATGAGATGTATATTTTCATGTAAATTTCCACCCCAAATTCCCCATTGCCGCCGATCATCCGAAGCCACCGGCCACCACCAAGCACACTGACCCTCTGTTTTAGCCTAGTTTCGACCGAAGAACATTTGTTTCCTTTTGGTATGATGACGAGCTCATTGAGTTCAGCGTATTCCAAAAGGAAAGGAGCGTTCCAAGGCTGGACAACCACTACTTGGTTTCTCTGGCATCTTCTCATGGCTCGAATAGTTTCACATGCCCTCGATTGGTATAAACCTTAATTCTTTTTTTATCTTTTCTGATTTTTTGCATTTGTAATTAGTATTAGTTTTAAGGTTTAATTTTCATTCATGTTGTTGTTATTTGTGTGCAATTGAGCTAGGGTAATATTGATTTTCAATTACATGTTACTTTATAAATTTGAATTTCGTTCTTTGACCTAGCCGATCGAGTAGTTCGTTATTGTCTGTTAGTTTTGATTTTTGGTTCTTTGACCTAGCCAGTCGACTATTTCGTATGGATTTGTTAAGTTTGAATTTTTCTGTTCTTTGACCTAATCGGTTGATAGTTAAGTTTTATGTTAGTTTCATGAAAACCCAAAAAGATTAGTTGAATCATTTTTTTGTTAGTCGTTTGTTCAGTTGTTATTAATCATGTGTGATAGTTAGCAATGCTTGTTTAGTTTCTGTTTCGCACGATAGTTTATAATTTCAGTCGCTCCATGTTAGTTTGCATGAATTGAATTGATTCAATCTTGTTTGTCTGAATACTTATCCTAGCTCCAATTGAAGTCTTATTGTTGCTTTGTCAATTTTATGTTTGGATTAAGTTTGAGTGTTTGAGTTTGTATTGATAAAAGCTATAACTAAAAAAGGAATAGTACAAGTTTGGTTGCTTTTTACTGTTCATATGCTTTTGGGAGTACAAAACTCCAAAAATGCCTGTCATTGTTTGGTGAAAATACTATCTTTTAGACAAATCTTTAACCAAAAGTATACGTCCTTTGGATATATTTTCAATAATGAATGTCTTTCTTCTTCTCCTATAAAAGAAACACACTCTTTCACACTTTAAAAAGACACATCTTAGAGATAGAAAAATCAGTTGAACACTCATAGTAAGCTACAAAACCTGAGAGTTGTTTGAGTGATTTTTTCTTTATGGAAAAACCTTATGAAAATACTTAAAGTTCTTGAAGCCAGTCTTGGTTTCTTTCTTTCTCAAGCTGCTGAATTTTTTGGTCCAAGTTTCTGGTTGACTTTGGTTTAAATTGTTGTTGATCGTGTTGTTGTCTGTTGCATTCTGTTTGGTTTTGTTGGATGTAAAGAAGATTCAGAGTTTAACTTTGCAATTCCTTGTTCAAAGTTTTCTTCATTAGGTTTTCCACCTTACCTTTAATAGTGTAAATCTTGAATGATGTTTATGGAACATGAGTTTATTTTAGTTATCTGAATCTATTCGGACTATCTTAAATATGATTTAAGTTGACTGGTAGAAAGAATGAATACTTGAGTATTAAAGTTCATTTGTATGTAGATCATAAACTTTTAAAATAGTTTTTTTTACGTGTAAATAACAAACCTATGAAAGTGTCCTTTATTTATCTTCCTGGAGTTTCAAGATATAACAAAATATGTCAGAAGTTTCTTGTAACAACCCAACCGGTTATTTTGAGCATAAGCATTCCATTCAGTTGTTTGAAGCCTTGAGTAGATTATATGATGTATTATGACTTGTGTGAATCGTCAGTTTTGATTTTCAGGTGATCCGAAGTTGATATGGAAGAATAATTCTCAACTAGAAAGCTTTAAGTTAGAACAGTTGACCAAGTTTGACTTTTGTATATTTGACCCCGGATGGTGATTTTGGACTCGGGCGTATGCCCGGATTTGCATTTGAATATTTCTAGAAGGTTTCGGCACTAATTGGCAAAAGTTAAAAATTTGAAGGTTTGAAAAGTTCGTTAAGTTGGACCGAGAGTTGACTTTGAGGATTCGGGTTCGGATTGTGGTTCTTGGAATTGGAATAGTTTCGTTATGTCATTTGGGACTTGTGTGCAAAATTTGAGTTCATTCCGAGTTGATTTGATATATTTGGGCATGAGTTTTGGAAGTTGAAAGATTTAAAGTTCATTAAATTTAAATTCGTTTTGACATTATTATGTGTGATTTGAGGTCTCAAGTAGGTCCGTGTTATGTTATGGGACTTGTTGGTATATTCGGACTGGCTCCCGAGTGGCTTGGATGAGTTTGGGACGAGGTTCAGATCATTTTTCCTCTTGTAGCATTGCTGAAGATTTTTGGTGCTGGTGTAGCCGCATTTGCAGAGTATTGGTTGTAGAAGCGACTTCGTAGATGCGGCAGGTTCATCGTAGAAGCAGGAGAAGACTGTGCTTGGAGTCTGCACAAGTGCAAAATTTGAGTCGCATCTGCGACTTTGAAGAAGCGATTGTCATGGGTGCAAAAGTGAGGTCTTGCAGAGTAAATAAAGGGGTAGTTTTCTGGGTAGTTACAAGTGTGCTCGTTTGGTAGCGGTTATTGTTGGAGGATCTATAGTTGATGTGTAAAAGATAAGAACTTATCCTATTTGTTCTCACCTTTAATTTTCTTATCTACGTGATTCATCAAATCATGATTCTTTGTTCGCCGAAATAATGGTTCTCCATATCCAAACTAAGTCATTTGTCTTAGAATTGTATTGGTGAAAAATAAATTCACAACATGGACCAATAATATACTGATAGGTAGAATGGGAGTCGAAGTAATAAAGAAGAATGAAGAATATGAAAGGTATAAGTACTAGCCATGAGATCATTTACAAGGATACCGTGCCTATTAGTTGGTAAAGAAAAATCATGTACAGAGTGGATAATTAAGGACACCAGAAGCCATGAAGATGGAAATATCATTAGTAGCCACGGATATGGAAGAAAATTAGCATAACCCTTGATTATGCACGATTGGACTTGGGCATATGCCCGAATTTGCATTTGGATATTTCTTGAAGGTTCTAGCTTTAATTGGCGAAAATTGACAATTTGGAGTTTTGGAATGTTCATTAGTTTGACTAGAAGTTGACTTTGGTGATAATCGAATTTGGATTGCAGTTTCAGGAGTTGTAATAGCTTCGTTATGTCATTTGAAACTTGTGTACAAAATTTGAGGTCATTCCGAGTTGATTTGATATGGTTCGGCACGAGTTTTGGAAGTTGAAAGTTCAAAAGTTTATTAAGTTTGATTTGAGGTGCGATTCATAGTTTTTATGTTGTTTGATGTGATTTGAAGCTTCGAATAAGTTTGTATCATATTTACGGACTTGTTGGTATGATTGAATGGGGTCCCGAGGGGCTTGGGTGTGTTTTGGGTCATTGGTTGAGAAACTAGTTAAGTTAAGGATTTGGAGTTTGACCATGGTCAATATCGGGTCAAGATGACCTTTTTTGGTGTTTTGAGTGAGCGAGAAGGTTTGTAGCGTATTTTATGATTGAAATACATATATGGTTTATGTACGAGAGGTTCCGAATGAGTTTTGGGTGCTAAAACGAAAATTCTTTTGTTGTTGATTTTCTGGTGTAAAATAATTACAAAAATGTCATTTTTGTCTCTTAAATTTTTAGATTTATTTTAAAACTTCAAAACATCATATCTCTCTCATTTTAAGGCCAAATTGGATGATTCAAAAGGCTATCTTGGGTGTAATATCAGAAGGATTATGTTGGGCTTATCAAATATGAGTTTTGAGATTTTCTTGGATCTGATTCGAGCTATAATAACTGTTATACTTTTTTACTTATTCCGAAATTTAGTCACTTTTTCTCACATAGTTTTGGAGCTCGGATTTTGGCGATTTTGGAGAGAATTTTTACCACATGGATTGGGGTAAGTATTTTCTATTCGGTTTTGGCTATATTCTGTGATTCCATATTCGATTTTGACATTTGATTGATAATTTCAAAAGAGAAATTGGGGATTTTGTCTAAACTATTCTAAAGTGAATTTTTGAGTTTTGAGTATCGATTCAGAGTCGGAATTGAGTGAAATTAGTATGGTTGGACTCGTAATTGAATGGGTTATCGGATTTTATGATTTTTGTTGGGTTCCGAGGTGCGAGCTTGGGTTTGACTTTTTGGTTGACTTTGAGTAAATGTGTAAAGATTCGACCTTTATCAATTGAGTTTGCTTTTTATGGCATTATTTGATAATTTTGAGTTGCTTTTGGCTAGTTTCGAGCCTTTTTTATGATGATTTGAGCGGGATGGTGCTTCTAATATATTGACTGGGCTTGTTTGAGGTAAGTGCGTTGCCTAACTTTATTGAGTGGATATTTTTTACTAATTACCATTATTTGCTACATGCAGGGGTGATACATATATGAGATGGCGAGCGTGTATGTATATACCAGGGTTAATCATGCTCGGGGGTAAATTATACTATAAATTGCGCCTTGTAGAATTACGTGACCTTCTTGCTTCATGTCTTACTTGACTTCTAGATTACTTAGAATATGGAATTAAATGTTAGGAACCAAGATTTAGTTTATTATAACTTGATTAAATTTGACGGCATTTTGAGAAATATTGATGTATCTAATTCAGTCATCATTATGCTTAATCACTAATACATTGCTATGACCGTTATTGTTAAGATAATAGATTCTATACTTGAGTTGTAGATCTTTTTTTTATTTGTTGAAATACTTGGACAATAAGGTTCTTGAGGATTTATTGAATTATTGTTGGCTTGAAAGTTGTGATTGAGGTTCATTTGGAACATTCGTTTAACCACTCTCCTTGATATTATTTATGCTTCCTACGTTGCTTATCATTGATATACATATGCTTGGTGAGGAAGAGTATGAAGCACGAAGGATGATGTTATACCATTTCATATATATTATCATGTGAGGGTGAGTGTAAAGCATGAAGGGTGATTTCGTTCGTGCCATATCATATATTTTATCATGTGAAGAAAAGTTTAAAGCAAGAAGGGTGATGGCGTGCCATTTTATTTGAGAGTAAAAGCACGAAAGGTGATGCCGTGTCATTTCATTTGAGAGTAAAAGCACGAAGGGTGATGCCGTGCCATTTTATTTATATTATCCTGATCTCATTTACATTATCATGTGAGGATGAGAGTAAAAGCATAGAGGGTGATGCCGTGCCATTTCATTTATATTACCATATTTTTATATTATCATGAGTTCATGGCACGAAGGGTGTTTCCGTGCAGGTGAGGATGAGGGACATGCCTTATGTTGTGATATCTTTTCCTTGTGTGTACATTCATACCCTTACCAGGAGTTATTACTGTTGCACCCATGTTATCTACGTGACTTGTCATTGTTGTTCTGTCTTTGTCCTCTATCTCGGTTGTTGTTGTGTTGTCCATGTCTTCTATCTGTTTAACTACAAATATCATGCCTCCCTTCCTGTTGTTATATCCACATCCATGTCATTTCTATTTTGTTACACTTTAGTATAAGCCTTCTACCATGGTAGTCATTCATGCATCTATTTGTTAGCTTATAAAGATCATGATTTCCCTTCTTATTTGTTATATCTGCATCTATGCCTTCTACCATGCTAGTTAGGTAAAATTATATTCTTCTTTCCTAATTGATATCATCATTCTTATGCCTCCTACCTAGTCTATTACTATTGTCCATATGTACTACCTTGTTCATCATTGCTACCTGTGTATTTTCTACCTTGTCATTACTGTTATCAGCATTTCTTTCAGGTTGGTACTGTTATACGTATAGTTGGTGATGATGAGATAAATGCACGAAGGGTGTTGCCATGCCATTTGATTTGCTGGTTATCTCTCTAAGGAGAGGATTGGTCGTGATATCGAGGAATATTAATTGTGGTTCTTCTAGAAATCGTCTACTGCTTCGCATATTTGTTTCTTGTACTCTATTCTGTTATGTTCTAGTATTGTTCTATTGCTAGTCTTCTGCACGGGTTATATCCTTGAGTATCTTTTAACTAAAAGCCTCGTCACTAATTCACCGAGGTTAGTCAAGATACTTACTGAGTACATGGGGTCAGTTGTACTTATACTACACTTCTGCACCTTGCGTGCAGATTTTGGAGCGGAGCTGCGTGGATGTCGGGGGCTGACTCTGAAGATGTCCGTGCCTTCCGGATGTGGCTACCACTTGTACCAGGGTAGTTCTAGAGTTGAATTCTGTTTATGTACATTTCAAACAGAAAGTTGTATTTATTTCATATCCATTTTTACAATAATTCAGTCTTAGTAGCTCCTGTCTTGTACTACTAGTCCTTGAAATATTATATGAAAATCCAAATATATCATTTGTTGATCACCTTTATTTTATTTGAATTGTGTTAACTGTTAATTGGCTGACCTAATGGGTCGGATTAGGTGTCATCACGACTAGTGAATTTTGGGTCGTGACATTTCTAGCAATGTTCTTTAGGTACTTTTGTGTTAATAAACTCTAAAAAAGAATGTTTAAATTAGTGGATTGGGCAGTAGGCTTGTTTATTCTTCGTTTTCCATTAGTGCTAATAGAAGATTAAGTAAAATAAATTTGTTGTATTTGCTTGGAAGTTTAAATCTATAGTTCAAATAAAAAATGGTATTGAAGCAGATCCTAGTCCCTAAGTTGTAGTAGATCTGACTTTAGTCTTGATGTTGGAATAGAGTTCTTGTTAGGAACTTGAAGTAAAAGTTTTACAACATGTATTTCTCATTAAGTCAGTAATTTTTTTATTTTAAGTAAAATTACCAATAAAAGTGAAATCAAGTATTTTTATTTCGAATCTTGAAGCTAGATGCCATCAATAATTTTAGAGTAATACTCTATTACGTCTTGACTGAGAAAAGAGTTTCTTTTCTAAGAATAATTCTAAATGCTTAAAAAGAGGTGGTGGATGAGTTATTTGTTGTTGATTTCAATGCTCTAAACCCAATTATGTCCAGTTTCGAATAAACCTGTCGCCTGCTATTGCTGGGAGAATTTACAAAAAAGAAAAGATAGCAATTTTTAGTTGTTAAACGAAAAATAGGAGTTAGGCCAAAAAGTTACTGCTAAATTCACATCCATAATAAACAAAGTTGATCCATTTTTTTAGAAAAAAGAAAATAAAAGCTGGCCCCAACCATTAAAATGTTAAGTTCGACAAAAGCTTTCAATGATTTTTAATAAAATTAGTTTTGTTCGCTAGGCAATTTTAGGCGCGTCTTCAAATATTGACCATGTATTCTTACACGATCCTTGGTTAATATGAAATAATATAAATGGTCATGTGTGTATTTTCGCTCCCTGACTCGTCAATAATAAATCGTGTTTAACCATGTGTTCATACCCATTCCTTGGTTAAACACACATAATCAAATAAAGACCTTGTGTGCTTACAAGCTCCTATGCCCAAATTAATAAAATCCAGTTAATTATTAAGCGGCAATAGACAATAATAATTTTAAATAACAGTTTATCCAAAAAAATAATTCAAGCCAAGTTTTATTCAATAAAAGCGATCGTTCTAGAACCACGTGATTCGGGAAATGCCTCACACCTTCTCCCATGTCAACAGAATTTCTTACCCGGTCTCCTGTTTTCGCGGACCAATAAAATAGAGTCAAACTTTCCTTTGATAGGGAATTCAAATAAAAGGTGACTTGGAACACCCAAAAATCAATTTCAAGTGGTGACTTTGTAAATAAAATAATCCCTACTCAAATTTTTACTTCAATTAGAAAAACCCTTTAATCCACAACAAATTCAGAACATTATTTTGCGGGGTGAAAAAAGGGGTGTGAAAATCACCAAGCGCATACGTCACCCCAATATCTTTCCTATAACATAGTCCTTAAGGTTAAATACCCTCAAATCTAAGTTTATATGTGTTACTTACCTCAAACCGCGCAAATCACAACTCTAACAAGCCCTTCTCACGCGTATCGGCCTCCAAACGACTCGAATCTAGTCACAAACAACTCAATATCAACAAAAAATGCAGTAGGAAAGAACTTCAATAATAAAGTTTCTATCTTTATCAAAATCAAAAAGTCAACCCCGGGCTTGAGCCTTAGAACCCGATAAAATTTACAAATTTCGGACATCCATTCGATTACGAATCCAACCATACCAAAATTATCCAATTCCGACCTCAAATCGACCTTCAACCTTCATATTTTATTTTTGAAAAGTTTCCACCAAACCCCACATTTCTTCACTTTAGTTCACTATTTAAAAGCTAAAAACGAAGATGGAATCATGAAATATTAATAAATCAAAGTCAAAAATACTTACCCCGATCCAAGATGTGAAAATCCCCTCCAAAATCGCCCAAAATCGAGCTCTACAATTCAAAATATGAAACAATAACTATAACCTCCGATTTGGGATTTTAATATCTGCTAGTGATGGTAGGCTAGGAACTCGTATTTTAGTTATATTTTCGCACTCTAGTTACTACAATTTGATTATATTTAAACCTAATTGCTAGTACTTTGTACTTATTACATGTGTGTGTATGTCGTATAGGATGTGATTTCGAGTGAAAAAATAAGTTTGGAACTAAAATGGATGATTTGGAGCTTTGAATTCCGAGTAGAAACCCAAAATATTAAGCCGGGATCACGTTGGGGGTCGAGGACCAATCCTGGATGTCAAAAAAAGTGAAAAAAGAGATTACTCTGAGAAAAATGCACTACTGCGCCGTGCCATGCGCCGCGGGGCACGAGGTGCTAGTTCAAAATTCCTACAGAGTGAAAACCAACTCTCTGAAGATCCTCACTAATGAGGCGCATGGGGCGCCGCGCCAGTGTATTTTCGCGATCCAATTGTCCCACTTCAGCTTGGAAGGGTAGTTTCATCTGGGCTTGTTCCTACATGGTATAAATACATCAAAATCACGATTTTTAGAGGACTTTTGGCCTTGGAAGCTTTTGGAGAATATTGGAGGCTACAAGACACAAGATTTCATCATTTTTTCATCAATTCAATACGGGAGTTTGGATTGTAACGTTAGATTGATATGTTCTTACTCTTTAATTTTATTTGTGATGACTTCCTCCATGATTATGGAGTAGTTTCCCTTAGGGTTTGATGTATATGGAGCTTTGAATTATTTGTAACTTTATTCACAAGTTTATTTAATCAAAAGAGGAATATTGTAGTGATTATCTTGCATTATTTTATTTGGTTTAATACATTGATTTTCTTAAGTAAACGAAAGAGCTTGTTGAATTGTTGATTAAATCAAGTTAGGAGAATATTCGAGAGACGTTTTTCTGAAGACTAATCCATTAATGCATGCTTGCATATTTTCACAGTGCTTATATTAGTTCACCTCGTATAGTTAAGATTTAATCGAGAGAGTCTTGACTACACGTTTGAACTAAGCATCGAGTGAATTCGTGAGAATCATTAGAACATTAGAGTGAATTGAACTAGAGTTGGGTCCCAAATAGCTATCTTGCACCTATCGTGTTACGACTCTTATTTCTCTCATTAATATTTCAGTGTTGCCCAACTCTTGTCTTCTAGTGATCAATTATTAATTATTTTAGTTTCATAGTTAATTTTAGTTATTAATCATCCCAACTAACGTGTTAATCATCCTGAATAAAGTTAAGCTAGAAATTACTTGAACATTCTCTAAATCTAATCCCTGTGGAGATGATAATCATAACTATACTATCTTTGGCAAGCGAGCATTAATTTCGTGTTGTATTTGCAGATGTCAAAATTTGGCATCGTTGCCGGGGATTGGCAAATCAATAGTGTTCAAAATAGTTTTTGGTGCTAATTCAGGAATCAATTTTATTTTATTCTTCACGATTTTTCTCTTTCGTGTGCAGGAAGCAGGTTAAGTTCGTTGGTGTATGACTCGATCTTCTATAAAAGAAGTAATACCCTACAAATTAGAGTTGGAAAAACACCTGCGACAACTGAGAAAATGGAAAAACTCACCGACAAATTCTTGGGGAATCTTCAACCCAAGAGAACATGGCTAAGAACGATGAGGAGATAGTTGATTTGGCTGCACGGGAAGCAGCCCAACAGGAAGCAATCGCACGGGCAGATCCTGAAGCAGATCTCAGAGCTGATGAAACTGTTGACGAGAATGGAGGATGAATATTCAACCTGAACCAACCTCTATTTGAAGATGAATTTGAAAATAATATGCCCAGGCCAGGACGATCACTGGGAGACTACGCTAGGCCTGTCTACAACTAAGGATTATCTAGTGTGCGACCCCGTCTGATTGCGACCAATAATTTTAAGATCAAGCAAGGGCTACTTCAGACCATTCAGAACAATTGTGTCTTCAGAGGCAAACCCAACGAAGATCCAAATACCCATTTGACGGATTTTGATTAGATTATGAATACTTTCCAGCACAACGGGGTATCGAAAGATGCTATCTACTTAAGAACATTTCTTTTTTCATTGAGGGAAGATGCTAAGCACTGGTTGTGGAGTTTGTCGACTGGGTCAATTCAAACTTGGGAAGACATGAAAAGGAAGTTCCTTGAAAAATATTTTTCAATTGCAAAAACAGGGAAAATTCAAATAGAGATCCACAACTTCGAGCAGAAAGATACAGAAACAGTGTTTGAAGCATGAAAAAGATTTAAGAATATTGTGAGAAGATGTCAGCATCATGGAGTAGACTTGTGGATGTAACTTCAAGATTTTTGGGATGGGCTGACACCCTCTTCCAGAAGGACGCTAAACAATGCAGTTGGAGGTCCTCTTATGAAGAAAACTCCTGAGGAGATTGTTGCAATTCTAAACAAATTATTTGAAGATGCAAATCAATGGCTTGCAGATGATAATGAGAGAAGAAAAAAGTTGGGGTACATCAAGTGGATTCTAACATATCAGTTCAAGCCTAGCTAGCACCATAGCCATAGAGATACGAAAGTTAACCATAAGCATGGTCCAGAGCCAGTCATCATCGGTGGTTTGTGATTTTTGGGAAATGGGGAATCCAACGCATGAGTGTCAGGACTCGACTACAGATGAAGTGATAAATATTGTGGGGAGCTTTGACACATGCAACTACCAAAGTGACAATAATTTTAACTCCATGGGGCAGAGGCACCCAGGTTTTTCTTGGAGTTCACCAGGTGGTAGTGCGAATGCATGACAACAGAACAACTCCAATCCCAGGGACAAAGAGCTCCGGGTTTTCAAAATCAGCAGAGGCAACAATATCAGCCTCCATAGTCTAGTCAGTCAAGCATGGAAGATCTGATGAAGGCCTTTATTATTAAGACAGATGAGAGGCTTGAAACCCATGGTACAGCTATCCGAGAACAGGGAAAAGCTATCAGAGAATAGGGCACAACCATTCGAAACTTGGAAGGACCAGGGGGCAACTAGCTAATCTATTATCTGAGAGGGTTCCAGGAACTCTCCCTACTGATACTGAGAGAAATCCAAAAGAGACAATAAATGCAGTAACTTTGAGGAGTGGGCACGTATTGGAGGATCCCAGGGCAAAACAAAAGGATGAGTTGATTGAAGGATGTAGAGATTGTGGAGGAGCAAAAAAATAGCAACATTAAAGAATGTGAAGTGATGGTAGATGATGGTCTGAAGAAGAAAGGAAAGACTAGAGCTTAGAAGAAGAAGAAAGATGGAAATTGAATGAATGAGGAGACTGAGAAAAGCAAATAAATGCCTGCTCTACCTTTCCTTCATAAGCAAAGAAGAGAGAGGCTGAACAAATAATTTGGGTGTTTCCTAAATATGCTCAAGCACATGCATGTTAATGTACCATTCGCAAAGGTGCTTTCACAGATACAGCCTATCCTAAGTGCTTTCCCTGTGGACTTTATTGTGGTGAACATGGAAGAGAATAGGGAGGTCCCTCTGATTTTAGGGAGACCCTTCTTGGCAACTGGTAGAGCTACTCTGGACATCCAGGAAAGGCAACTCATGCTCAGAGTGGGGGAAGAAAGAGTGGTCTTCGAGATGGAAGGAGAAATAGTGGCCCTAAAAGAATGATCTAGAGAGAGTAAGCATGATAAGTGTGGGGTGTACCCAAGGAAGGCAGAGAAAAAACTTGCAGCGTGGATGTATGTATTGAGTCGGACATATAGTAAATATGTACAGTTGTTCCTCTTCATGATCGTGAAGAACAAAAGTTCATTGCCCACCACAATGGTCTACGCGACCCTGGAAACTCTATTTCAAATGCATTGCTAAACCAACTTGCCCATTCACGAACGTGGCGAATACTACGCAATCGCATAGGATTAAAGCCTGACTCTCCGGATGAACATTCCACTACACGAACACATGAGCCTTTACGCGATCGCGAAGGCTTCGCGAACGCATGCCTAATATCGCGAACGCGTAGACTAATATCGCGAATGCATAGACAACCCTTCACGATCGCGGACATTCCCTCGTGATCGTGTATAAGGAAACTAGATACAGAAAATTCTGTAGTCCAACAAATTCAAATGAGTTGAACATGATCTGAATCACACTCGAGGCCCCCGAGACCCCATCCAAACATAACAACAGGTCCTAAAACACGATACGAACTTAGTCGAAGCCTCAAATCACATCAAACAACACCGAAATCACGAACCGCACCCCAATTCAAGCCTAATGAACTTATGAACTTCTAACTTCTAAAACTGATGCCGAATCATACCAAACCAACTTCGATTGACCTCAAATTTTGCACACAAGTCATAAATGATACAACATACCTATTCCAACTCCCAGAACCAAAATAGGGACCCTATATCAACAAAGTCAACTCTCTGTGAAACTTCTCAACCTTCCAAACCTTCAACTTTCCAACTTTTGCCAATTCAAGTCAAAACAACCTACGGACCTCCAAATCAACATTTGGACATACGCCTAAGTCCAAAATCACCATACGAAGTTATCAGAACCATCAAAACTTCATTCCGGAATCGTCTACATAGAAGTCAAACTCTGATCTACTCTTTCAACTTAAGCCTTCAACCTTTGGACTAAATATCCCATTTCACTCTGAAACATCCACGGAACCAAACCAACCATCCCGACAAGTCACATAACCACAAATGATTCTCCCCCTCTTAAACAATCATTCATCCTCGAACGGGTCTAGAATCATTCCTGGAGTCTCAAATAGGTGTGGATAGTTGCTCCACATCTCCCGCTCGGTCTCCCAAGTAGCCTCCTCAACTGTCTGCCCTCTCCACTGAACTTTCACTGAAGATATATTCCTTGATCTCAACTTCCGAACCTGCCGATCCAGAATGGCCACCGGCTCCACATCATAAGTCAAATCCCCATCTAACTTAGCCGTGTTCAAGTCCAAAATAAGAGACGGGTCACTATAATACTTATGGAGCATAGAAACATGAAACACTAGTGAACAGCCGATAGACTAGGTGGCAGTGCAAGCTTGTAGTCCACCTCACCAATCCTCTCAAGCACCTTAAAAGGGCCAATATACCGAGCGTTTAACTTGTCCATCTTCCCGAACCTTATCACACCCTTCATGGGTGATACTCTGAGAAATACCTTCTCTCTCACAATATATGCAACATCATGATCCTTCAAATCAATGTAACTCTTCTGTCTAGACTGTGTTATGCGAAGCCCATCCTGAATAAACTTGGCTTTCTCTAAGGCATCCTGAACCAAATCAGTACCCAATAACCTAGCCTCCCCCGACTCAAACCAACCCACTGGAGAACGACACCACCTCACATATAAGGAGCCATCTGAATACTCGATTGGTAGCTAATATTGTAGGCAAACTATACAAGTGGTAGAAATGGATCCCAAGAATCCCCGAAATCCATAAAACAACCGCATAGCATATCCTTCAAAATCTGAATGGTAAGCTCGTATTGTCCGTCCGTCTGGGGGTGGAATATTGTACACAACTCAACCCGTGTGCCCAAATCTCACTGTACTACTCTTCAAAACTTCGACATGAACCGTGCGCCTCGATAAAAAATAATGGACATCGGCACACCGTGAAGGTGAACAATCTCGCGGATGTAGATCTCAGCCAACCGCTCCGAAGAATAGGTAGTCACAACTGGAATGAAATGTGAGGACTTAGTCAACCGGTCCATAATTACCCAAATATCATTGATTTTCTTCAAAGTCCGTGGGAGTCCAACAACAAAGCCGATGGTAGCACGCTCCCATTTCTACTCAGGAATCTTAAATCTCTGAAGCAAACCGCCCGCCCTCTGATGCTCATACTTCACTTGCTTACAGTTCAAGCACCGTGCCACATACTCCACTACATCTTTATTCATTCTCCTCTACCAATAGTGTTGCCTTAAGTCATGATACATCTTGGCGGCATCCGGATGAATGGAATACTGCGAACTCTGGACCTCCTCAAGAATCAACTCACGTAACCTATCCACATTGGGCACACAAATCTGACCCTGCATCTGCAATACCTCATCATCCCCTATAGAAACCTCTTTGTCATCACCGTGCTACATTGTGTCCTTAAGGAAAAGCAAATAGAGGTCGTTATACTGAGGCTCTCTGATGCGCTCATATAAAGAAGACCGAGAAACCACGCAAGCTAGAACCCGACTAGGCTCCAAAATATCTAACCTCACAAACTGATTGGCCAAGGCCTTAACATCTGATGCTAATAGTCTTTCACCAACTGGAATATATGCAAGGCTACCCATACTCATCACCTTTCTACTCAAGGCATCGGCCACCACATTAGCCTTTCTGGGATAATACAAAATGGTGATATCATAGTCTTTTAACAGCTTCAATCATCTCCGCTCCCGCAAATTTAGATCCTTCTGCTTAAACAAGTATTGTAGACTCCAATGATTTGTAAATACCTCACAAGACACGTTGTAGAGATAATGCCTCTAAATATTCAATGCACGAACAATGCCTGCCAACTCTAAATCATGAACGGGGTAGTTCTTCTCATGGGCATTCAATTGGCGTGAAGCATAAGCAATCACCCTACCCTCCTACATCAAGACACACCCAATACCAATCCGAGAAGCATCACAATACACCATATATGAACCTGATGCTGAAGGCAAAACTAGAACTGTAGTTGTGGACAAGGCAGTCTTGAGCTTCTGAAAGAACTTCTCACACTTATCTGACCACCTGAATGAGGCACCCTTATGTGTCAACCTGGTCAAAGGCGCTGCAATTGACGAGAAACCCTCCACGAAGTGACGATAATATCTAGCCAAGCCGAGAAAACTCCGAATCTCAGTAACTGAAAAAGCTCTAGGCCAACTCTGAACTACCTCAATCTTCTTCGGATCAACCTTGATCCCCTCACTAGACACCACGTGCCCCAAGAATGCCACCGAACTGAGCCAAAACTCACACTTGGAGAACTTAGCATAAAGCTTCTCCTCCCTCAATGTTTGTAGTACAATCCTCAGATGTTGTGAATGCTCCTCCTGGCTACGTGAGTACACCAGGATATCATCAATAAATACTATAACAAATGAATCAAGATAATGCTGAAAGACATTGTTCATCAGATGCATGAATATTGTTGGGGCGTTGGTCAGCCCAAAAGACATCACAAAGAACTCGTAGTGACCATAGCGGGTCCTGAATGTCGTCTTCAGAATATCAGAGTCCCGAATCTTCAACTGGTGATACCCAGACCTCAAATCAATATTAGAGAATGCTCTAGCACTCTGAAGCTGGTCAAACAAATCATCAATGTGCGGCAATAGGTACTTGTTAGTAATTGTAACTTTGTTCAACTGGGAACATAGTCAAGAGAACCTCTCCAGTCAACCTTAGGAAATCCTGGCATCGCCAATATCACAGTCTTAGCGTGACATGGTGACAAACAATCCATGCCTAAAATCACGTCGAAATGAACCATACTAAGTAGTAAAAGATTAACCCTCATATCCAATCCTCCAATAGTCACCACACACGATCGATATATACGGTCCACAATAATAAAATCACCCAATGGTGTGGATACATGAACAAGCATAACTAAGGAATCACGGGGCATATCCAAATAACTAGCAAAGTAAGATGATACATGTGAATAAGTGAAATCAGGATAAAAACAATTTGGAAGCATTTTTGTGGCACATTGAAACAATACTTGTGATCACTGCATCTGAAGAAACTGCCTCTTGCTTGGTGGGAAAAGCATAACATCAAGCTTGACCACCACCTGTCTGACCTCCCCATCTGGGGAGACCTCTACTCGTATGACCTCCACCCCGAGCTGGATGAGCTGGTGGTGTAGCAACTGGTGCAGGGGTCATAGACTAGCCTCCCTGCTGCTCTGGACCTCTATAGTGACGGGGACAATACTTCCTCACATGGACCAGCTCTTCACAATCATAACAACCTTGGGCCGTAAATGGTGGTGGGCTTGCATCGGACCCCGAGAACTAGAAAAACAAATGGAAGAACCCGGTACTAACGAATCCTTAACTGATGGAGCACGGGATGAACTCTGAGCTGGGAGGAATCCATACGATCATTTTATGAACCATGACTAGCTGATGTACTACGATGAACCAAATGAGCCATCTGAGCGGGCCTGTAAGGATGACCTCTGATGTGTTGTGACTGACCTCCAGATGAGGTACCACTGAAACCACAAAAACTACGGGGCCTTTTTCCCTCCCGCTCCTCGCACTCAAGCCTGTGAACAAACTCTAAGAACCTAGCAATCTCGACCACCTGGTCAAACCTAGCATCCATCTCGGCCTCTCGGGCCAAACTGTAACGTAGGCCATAGTTGAGTCCATCAATGAACCTCCTGATCCGCTCCCTCTCTGTGGGAACTAACCATATAGCATGACGGGCCAAATCTGTGAATCTCATCTAATACTAGGTCACAGTCATATCTCTCTAGCATAGTTGCTCAAAATCTCTACGCAACTCTTCCCTGCGAGTCTGTGGGACAAACTTCTCTAAAAAGAGAATGGAGAATTCATGCCATGAAAGTGGCGCTGCGCCAACTGGCTTGCTCAACTCATAGGCCTACCACCATCGGTAGGCTTCCCCGATCAACTAAAAAGTGGGAAATGCAACTCCTCTTGTCTCCAAATACTCGATATGTGAAGAATCCGCAGACACCGGTCTAGAAAATCCTGGGCATTCTCTGACTCCTCCCCACTGAAATCTGGAGGCTTAAGCCTCCCAAACCTCTCTAGTGTCTTCTTCTCCTCATCACTCATAGCTGGGCCAGCCTTGGCCCGAGCAGCAACAACCGACTGGGCTGGGAGTACCAGCGATATCTGGAGTCCCTCAGCTACCTGCTCTGGAGTACGGGTGAGAAGTGGCTGGTGCGGCTAGAACTGAAACCACCTGAGCAAGGCTAGTGCATACAGTTAAAATCTGGGCTAAAGCCTCCTGAAGGCATGGGATTACAATAGGCACAACTGGTGCCTAAGCTGGTCCCATCGGCTCGATAATATCTGGTGTTTGCCCCTCAGTTGGAGCAACTGGTAGCTCCATAGGTGCTGCTCTAGCTATAGTGTGAGCCGCACCTCAGCCTCTACCGCGGACCCAGTCTTTCGCAATTGGTGGTACTGGTGGTCGTCCGCCCGATTCAGTCACACGTGTCCTCACCATCTGTGAGAGAATAGAAGAGTCAAGTTTCAGTCTTCTGAATTAACAAATTCGAACGATAAGAATGCAAGAAAGTGAAGTTTCCTAATAGTTTAGTTGCCTCTCAAAGATAAGTACAGACATCTCCATACAGATCCGCAAGACTCTAATAAACTTGATCGTGACTCGTGAGACCTAAGCAACCTAGTGCTCTGATACTAACTTGTCACGATCCAAAATTCACAAGTTGTGATGGAGCCTAAACTAACCCGCTAGGTAGGACAACAGTCACATGATTAACAATAAAATTGAAATAACATGGTGTAATGACTCAACAGTGGAAGAATACCATAAAAATATCTGAGAATAAAGTCAAAATGCTACTACAACTAACCCCAAAATCTGGTGTTAACAAGTACACGAGCACTACTAAATAACAAGGTATGAAATAAATACTCTAATACAATTGTCTGAACATGAGAAACAGTAAAGATAAAGAAAATAGGAAGAGAACTTCAAGGACTGCGGACGATATGGCAGCTATCTCGTAGTCTCCCAAAAGCTAGCCCAACTCAGGCCTGAAAATCATCTTGGCCGAATGTACTTGGATCTGCACATGAAGTGTAGAGAGTAGTTTGAGTACAACCGACCCAATGTACTCAATAAGTAACAATACTAACATTGGGTTGAAAGCAGTGACGAACTCAGAACAATAGTCAAATGCCAGTACCAATAACCGATAACAGTTCAGAAAATAATGAATAAACTGTAGAAATAATAGATCAGTGATGTCAAGTACAACTCGTCCTTATTTCAGAAATTTAGGCATGCTTTCAAGTATATCAATTTAAAACCCAACACAGATAAAGCAAGTCATATACTAGTTAGCATGAGAAAAGTACATCTATATACCTACACGTCAAGTATACACGTAAATCAATAGTATCACAGTGGATCCATCAATAGTATTTAGACATAGCACTATACGGGTACCTGGCATAACTGTTCATCATCAATCACATATATGATATACTGTGCATGTGCCCACTGCTGGTATGTCAGACTCCGGAGGGGCGGATCTTGCCCAAGCGCTAATTATAATCACTTAGACCAATAATGAGGCCTGGTGTACGCGTCGCCTTAAGACAATAACACTCAGCCAAATATAGGCCTAGCGTACGTGTAACCTCAAAATAAGTACCAAACCGGCTCTAAGGCCCAAACTCAGTCATTTATCATTCAAGTCTAAGATGAACATATGTAAAATATTCAATTAAACAGTTTTACCCTTAAGCGATATCAGCAATATGTGAGGAATCAAATAAGAAGTAATGAGACAGAGTTATCATTAACAGATATAGTATCATGACTGAGAACATGTGGGCAAATAAGGTATATAACTCAGAAACAGCAGGAATTGCCCTATCAAGTCTCAAACAGTTAGCACATAGCCTAGACATGATGTCTAACACGATTCACAATTCAAATAATCAAACAAGTAGAGGGGACATAGGGATAACATGATATGATAGCAAAACAAGCCTGGTATTAGCCTAAAGGCTACCCCAAACCATGAACAACCTGATGCACGCACACATGCCCGTCACCAAGCGCATACATCACCCCAATATCTTTCCTATAACATAGTCCTTAAGGTTAAATACCCTCAAATCCAAGTTTAGATGTATTACTAACCTCAAACCGTGCAAATCACAACTCCAACAAGCCCTTCCCACACGTATCGTCCTCCAAACGACTCGAATCCAGTCACAAACAACTCATATCAACAAATAATATCGTAGGAAACAACTTCAAACAATAAAGTTTCGATCTTTATCAAAATCAAAAATTCTACCCCGGTCCCGCACCTCGAAACATGACAAATTCACAAATTCCGGACACCCATTCAATTACGAGTCTAACCATACCAAAATTATCCAATTCTGACCTCGAATCGACCTTCAAACATCCATTTTTCATTTTTTAATAGTTTCCACCAAACCCCACATTTGTTCACTTTACTTTACTATTTAAAAGCTAAAAACGAAGATGGAATCATGAAATACTAACAAATCCAAGTCAAAAACACTTACCCCGATCCAAGACGTAAACATTCCCTCAAAAAGTACCAAAAACCGAGGTTTACAACTCAAAATATGAAATAATAACTCTAACCCCCGATTTGGGATTTTAATATCTGCTGCCCAGGTGTTCCTCTTCGCGGTCGCAAAAAACAAAAGTTCACTGCCCATAACAATGGTCTATGCGACCACGAAAACTCTATCACGAATGCGTTGCTAAACCAACCTGCCCCTTCGCGAATGCGAGCAACATTATGCAAGCGCATAGGCTTAAAGCATGACTCTCCAGATGACCACTCTACTATGAGAACGCATGAACCTTCACGCGATCGCGATCACCTAAGACCTCAAGGCTTCACGAACGCATGCCAATATCGTGAACGCGCAGACTAACTTTCACCAGGCACCAAATAACCCTTCATGATTGCGGACATTCCCTCGCGATCGCATATAAGGTAACAAGATACAGAAAATTCTGCAGTCCAACAAATCCAAAATGAGCCGAACATGATCCGAATCACACCCGAGGCCCCCGAGATCCCATCCAAATATACCAACAGGTCCTAAAACATGATACGAACTTAGTCGAAGCCTCAAATCATATCAAACAACACCGAAATCACAAATCGCACCCTAATTCAAGTTTAATGAACTTATGAACTTCTAACTTCAAAAACTAATGCCGAACCATACAAAACCAACTCCGATTGACCTCAAGTTTTGCACACACGTTATTTCCCTTCATGTTGATGGCTCTCTTAAGGAAATGCTCATCAATGCCAAAGCTATATGGCTTTAACTTGTGTGCCAAAAAAAAAAAAAAACATAGCTCTAGGCTCTTGATTAGCCTACCAAATGTGCTTTTTATTTTCTTTTTTCTTTCTTGTCTTGTTTCCTCAAAAGGGGGTAACTTGGTTGGGGACTGTAAAGAAATTAAAGCCATACTTTTTGTGAAAATGGCTGATAATGGAAACTTAAGTTTCTTGGAAGTTTAACATATTCTATCTATGGTGTTTTTATTCGGACAAGAATTTAATTTTACGATTCACTTTATTGCCCTATATAAAAAATTAAGGTCAAATATGATTTTCAATCTTCAATTAGATCGTACGTTCATCCATTTGAAGTAGTGTTTAAATTTTAAGCTTCAACATATTTTGTCTATATACGGTTTTGTTCAATATTGACAAACTAAAACTAAACATTTATTGAACTTTTGAACAATTGTTTTTTCATAAAAAGTTGCATCTATTCTTCAAACACATTGTAGTCCCTACAAGTCCTATTCTCCATTTAATTGAAAAATTAAGAAAGTTGACTTTAAGTTAAAAGAATTCAATATATACTTAAGATTTTCTTTTATTAAATCCATCATCACCCGAGCTATACTGACTCGTGGTGGTGGGGCTTACGCATCAACCCTACCTGTCTATAATATCACCCGAAAAACTCACGAAAAAGAACATAGACCTTAGCCTCAAATATGACACGAAGAATGAGAGAATTCATTCTTGTACAAAATGATATATCTGTAGAGTTTGGAAAGAAAGAGGACTCCTCTCTCATGATACAAGTTGTTCGAGTGGCTAGATGTGTCCGTACCAACATAATCCTATACA
This sequence comes from Nicotiana tabacum, assembly GCF_000715075.1. NCBI lineage: Eukaryota > Viridiplantae > Streptophyta > Magnoliopsida > Solanales > Solanaceae > Nicotiana > Nicotiana tabacum. Next base: position 63,179,068 of record NC_134098.1, read on the forward strand.
ATTATGAGTAACTATCCATTTTCAAAAAGAAAGTGACCATTGGAGAACTCCAAGGTATTTAGGGAGACCTTAGCAGCAGACTATGCCAATTATAACAGGGAGAAGTCTTTAACATCAACAAGTTTTATCGTATGCAATTCCATATGGTTCAATGAGTGCCTTGGAAGTGTATTATCTTGCAACCCAACCTACATCCTCATTTCAAGTTTATACTATAGTTAGCACTACAGAGAAGACTAGCTACAGTGGACATGCTTTTGAAGTTTGGAATTCAAGTACCTCAACAATGTGTGTATTACAAACAAGCTGATGAATTGTTTGAGCACTTATTCTTTGAATGCCCCACAAGCAAGGAAGTATGGTCTAGATTGCTGGTGTGGTTCGCCATAATAGACATATTAGGGACTGGCAAGATGAAGTAAATTGGATCAATCAAGGTGCTAGAAGGAAATCTGGACATTGGGCAATCGTAACCTGTGTATTTGGCATGTTGATCTACACTGTATGTAGGGACATGAACATGCTCAGATTCCAAGAAGGGATGGTAACAACAGATATCATCTGCAGTGAAATCGCAATACATATACATACTAGAGGAAGAACAATACAACATTGGCAAGGAACAATTAAACAACTCAATTCTTTTCCTTAGGCTACATTGCAAATGTAACTGATGTTCTTTTTAGACATATTAGTCGGAGTACTTAGACATAGTACTTAGACTACAAGCATTGAAGTAATTAGGAATGTCGATGGTCAACATCTACTATTTTGTAAAGATACTTTTTGGAATGAATAGGAATAACTATTTAACAAAACAAATAGCTTCCTTTCGAAAAGAGAGAATGAGATCTTTTAAGTAGAAAAAAAAAATATAAGTGATTGGCTGTATAATTTCGTGAATTTCTCGATGATAGTACAATATTTGCCTTTTTTGTGAATTTCTAGATGATCGTTACATCAATGTTTGCCTTGGAAAAATAGGCCCGATAATATGGAGGGTAGTAGCTTGAGTTCGTTACTTATTGGGTTTAGTTTATGCCCTTTTCTCTTTCTGTCATCTTCTCTATCTATATTCCCCAAACACTTTTGCGATGGTGTTTTTACACTCGCGGCAAGAAGCAAACGAGTCTTGGTTAGTCCTGAAAATGACCGTGGCCGAGGTTGGTATGCTCGGTTCGTGGCTATCCCAACCCATATTTTAGTGGGAGAAGAGAACATGCCCTTTCCCAAGAAGTGCAATTTTTCAAGTGAGTATTTCCCTTTACTTCTACACTAGGATAATTATCCTTTCCTAAAATACTAACTTTCTTGATCCTTTTTTTCTTATTTTTCAGCAATCATGGAAGTTTTCGGTGAGTTTTTCGACTTCCATGATTGGGTAGATAGAGTGTTATCTGTTGCTTCCATGAAGCAAAGATCTTGGAAATTTCTATCCCAGAAGTTTGGATAGAAAGTTAAAACCCATGGTATGCTGTTTTACTTTACCGTAAATGTTTCCCTTTTCCTTCTTATTTTGACATCTTTTTTAACTTCCAGAATTTGCAATCCGCGGAGTTCGTCCTTCTCCATCTCCTACAGTTAGACTTGATATCAACACTGTTCAGGAGCGAATTTTAAATGTGTCCTCTTCAAAGAGGAAAAATAAAGAATCTCGTACATCTGATGAAGAATAAGATGATGAAGGCTCCCTGTGAAGAAGCCTCGAGTCAGGAGGCATGTTATTCTGGATGATGCATCCAACGCCCCATAGAACCAACATTCAGACTCTGTTCCTTTCCACTTGGTTAACGAGCATGAAGATATCCCTTTGGAAATTTTAGAGGATGAAAATGCTAATCCTGCCTTGAACCCTCCTTCAAGTCCAGTTGAGAGGCTCTTCGCTCAAGGATTTGAGGGTGAAGAAGAAGAGTTTGTCTTCGTTTCTGAAGAGCCACCTTTTGCTACCCTTCCTATGAGACCCATTGTTCCCGTTGTTGCTCTTGCTGCTACTCCCGCTGCTGTCCCTCGAGATGAAGCTAGCCCTTCCACTTAGAATAGTGTGAAACAAATTATAATCGAAGTCTCTGAGGGTATGAACTTGCTGAAGAAATCTAACCGAGCAGCGGTTTGGTTGAAACCTTTAATCGGCCCCCTCAAAAGGAAAAAAAAATTAATTCCCACTCCTTTATAACTCTGATGAATGACGTAATTCATTTTGCTCTCGAAGTATGTTTTTTTTTCTCTCTTATCTCTTTTACTTCTTTCTTTAAGTTTATAACACTTTGCCATTTCCTTTTTGCAGATCAACTTAATAGGTACTGAATTGATGAGGAGAACGACTTGGATTGAGCAACAAGTTACAGAGTTGAGCACGGAAGCTGACAACTAGAGGAGCAATTTGAGAGCTCCCAGTTAGAGAAGGATGTCTTGGCTGGTGAGAAAGAGACTTTGAAGCAACAACTTATAATCACTACCGCTAATTGAGATTCGGAGTTGAAAAGAACTTCTGAATAAAAAAGAAGTGTATGCAAGTGATTTGATCCAAGCATTGACTCAAGCCCAAGAAGATATCCGCACCTCCTCCAACAAAGTTAAGTCTCTTGAAGCTATATAAGAACCTGTGAAGGTTTATTATGAAGTTGTCGAAGCTGAAAAAGAAAAACTAAGGGCTAAAGTTGAACAATAGGAGAAAGATTATGAGGATCTCGAGGATAAACTAACTCTGAATGTGAGTTGGGCCTTCCTGAACACTCGTCTTGAAACATTGACCGAGGCTAGCCAAGAAGGCTTTGATCTTGAAGCTGAGATTGCCAGGGCTAAGGATGCAATAAAAACTACCCAGCAACGTCAAAGTTTCTCTATACCCGAGGGCGAAAGTTCCAAGGGTGATGTAAGAAAAGACAGTTCAGAGGCTGATCCTACTGATCCCCAGCCCTTATCTTCTAGTTCCCAAGTTGATGCTTCCGCTCCTTCTCAAGATGCTCCCTAGTTTTCTTTTTCAACAATGCTTTTTGATGTTTCTTAGATATTTTTGGATGTTTTTCGGTTTGTTTCTTTGGAAACTTTTATCAATATCAATGTTAATTTTCAGAATATTTTATGTGTGCTTTTGCTTTTTAATTTTTGAGATCTTTTCCACAATATTAAAGTAGAATGAATGCTTTAATATGTTGTGACTAAATATACACAATCTTACTTATAAAAGAGGGCCCTTGTATATAAACGACACTGATGAATAGGACGTCTCATCTTCATATTGGTGCAAAAATATGAAACACGAATTAATTTGAAGAAATTTTATTGGAACTTTCAAAATAAATGTTTATGTACATCATTTTCATAACTGCTTTCTTTATACGAGGTTTACAGGTATGAGCATAGTTGTCTCGTGACTATATTTGTAGCCTTAACCTAATAGCTCTTGAGAGTTTTCTGTTGAATTTTCAATTTCCCATTGATTCTTCAGCTTTTCACTTCCAATTCAATCTTTGATCTTGAAAATTCAAATTTTCTTCAATGTTGTTTTTGGCCATTGAGCTATGCTTTTGGGTTATACTTCTTCTATATGCATAGTCCCCCCTCCCCCCAAATGTTTGAGCTTTGAAGTATGAAAACTTGAATACTGGATCAACTTTCCTCCGCTGTCCTTTCCTTTAAAATGAAATACACACGGGACTAGGGGTAATTTTTTGGATGATGACTGCCTAACCCTTACCATTAGAATTGTTGTAACCTAGAACGAGAATAATTAAGTATTCCGCGTGTTTTTTGGGTCTAATGTCATTATCTGATTCGGGCTAGCTTTTTGCCTATCATCTAAAATGGTTAATAAATTTTAAAAGAACAAATAAGTAATGAACTTTGAGATACCTGAACGTGAGTACTTGCTTAAAAGTAGAATTTTTTTAAGTCTACCGCATTCCAATTGGAAGAAAACACTTTTCCGTCCATGATCTCTAACTCATATGCTCATTTTCCAGTAATGCCTCGAACTCAATATGGTCCTTCCCAATTCAGACTTAATTTCCATGCATTTATCACCAGTATTGGCTGAAACACCTTTTTAAGAACAAAGTCTCCCATATTAAAATATCGAAGATTCGCTCTTATATTGTAATATCGCTCAATCCTTTGCTTTTGCGCTCCCATCCGTATCAAGTTGCTTCCTTTCGTTCTTCTGTCAAATTCAAATTTGTACTAAGTTCTTCCTTATTGGATATTCATTTGTATGTTCAAACCTCAGGCTTGGTTATCCTATTTCTACTGAAATTAGTGCCTCGGTACCATAAAAAAGTAAAAATGGAGTTTCTCTCGTACTTATTTTAGCAGTTATCCTGTTAGACTCATAACACCCCAGGTAACACTTCAGGCCACTTGCCTTTTGATTCTTCCAAACGTTTTTTTATATTCCTGATAATAAATTTATTTGTCGACTTTGCTTGTCCATTAGCTACGGAATTATATGGTATTGAAGTAATCAGTTTAATTTTCCATCCTTTGAAAAAGTCGGTGACCTTTGCTACCACGAATTGTTGCCCATTATCATATATTATTTCTCTTAGAACCCCTAATCTACATATTATATTCCTCCAGATGAAGTCGATAACCTCTTTTTCTCGTACCTGCTTGAAGGCATATGCTTTCACCCACTTAGAAAAATAATCAGTTAAAATTAATAAAAGTCGTACCTTTTCTGGTGCTTGCGACAGAGGACCTACGATATCCATTCCGCACTTGGTCGGTTTCATAAAAAAAAAAAAAAATAATAGTTTGAAAAACCGACCGACTTCGGTCGGTTTTCGGGCCTTTTTTTGACTGACCGAAATCGGTTGGTCAACCGCAATCGGTTTTTCGAATTTCTTGTAGTGATCGAACTAATGGTCTACCAAACATTTTTCGATACAAATTGCCTTCTATTAAACAATATAGAGTTGCTTTTATTCGCAGCAATTGAGATTGTTTTTTGTATATATATATATTTCTATGTTATATACAAAAAAATATATAAATTTTATATAATTTTGCGGCTACCGAATATAAATAATTTTGGCCGCGGGCTAAAGTGATCTTTGCCCTTCTCCTACATATACGCATGCATTGAATAACTATAAAGCATAGTTTATTCTATTCGACATTCTTCTATATCTGGTGATACAGTAGTATTCTCTTTAGACTCTTTACACATCTTTATTCTTGAAATAATTGAATACTCTATTATACTAAATCTAGTAGTTTATCACCGAAAGTTTCTCAATTAATATAAGAATTTCTCAAGTAAAAAGGAATAAAATCTAGTTTTCCATATCCCTCGTACACTATTAAACAGTGTTGTATTGTACGGACACTGCAGGAGTCTGGTATTATCGTTATGGGCGGCTCTGTTCATCAACTTGTTCATAGCATATAACTATATAAGTGGTCAAAATCAAGAACATTATCAAAATGCTCACACTTTTTTTAATATTTTATTTTGTTAAGTTCTCCATACTTAAATATTTGATTCCTTTATAAGAAGAAATATCTTTAAGGAATTTTCTCCTTTCATTTTTAGCTTCATAATCTTTTTCCCCGCCTTTTCTGGATAAACAATGTAATCCCTATCTATCAAGAATCCCTATAAATAACCTAAGATATGAAACCTCAAACATCACTAAAGCTTACAACATTAGCATCATATAGACTTGCAATACCCCCCTTCTGTTCTACACGACTTAGGACTTACGATACTAATGGATAAGATTAGAGAGTTAGCATCAAAGAGGGCAGCAGTAATATTCACAAAGAGCTCATGTTGTATGTGTCATAGCATAAAAGCACTATTCTATGAAATTGGAGCAAGCCCAGCAGTTCATGAATTGGACCAAGATTCAAGAGGAATTGAAATGGCACTGGCTTTGAGAAGCTTAGGTTGTAATCCATGTGTTCCTGCTATTTTCATTGGTGGACAGTTTGTTGGTTCAGCTAAGGATGTTATTTCCCTTCATGTTGATGGCTCTCTTAAGGAAATGCTCATCAATGCCAAAGCTATATGGCTTTAACTTGTATGCCAAAAAAGAAACATAGCTCTAGGCTAGCTCTTGATTAGCCTACCAAATGTGCTTTTTTTCTTTTTCTCTTTTATCTTTCTTGTCTTGTTTCCTCAAAAGGGGGTAACTTGGTTGGGGGCTGTAAAGAAATTAAAGCCATACTTTTTGTGAAAATGGCTGATAATGAAAACTTAAGTTTCTCAGAAGTTTAACATATTCTATCTATGGTGTTTCTATTCGGACAAGAATTGAATTTTACGACTCACTTTATTGTCCTATATAAAAAATTAAGGTCAAATATGATTTTCAATCTTCAATTAGATCGAACGTTCACCCATTTGAAGTAGTGCTTAAATTTTAAGCTTCAACATATTTTATCTATGTACGGTTTTGTTCAATATTGACAAACTAAAAATAAACATTTATTGAACAGTTGAACAATTGTTTTTTCATAAAAAGGTGCATCTATTCCTCAAACACATTGTAGTCCCTACAAGTCCTATTCTCCATTTAATTGAAAAATTAAGAAAGTTGACTTTAAGTTAAAAGAATTCAATATATACTTAAGATTTTCTTTTATTAAATCCATCATCACCCGAGCTATACTGACTCGTGGTGGTGGGGCTTACGCATCAACCCTACCTGTCTATAATATCACCCGAAGAATGAGAGAATTCATTCTTGTACAAAATGATATATCTGTAGAGTTTGGAAAGAAAGAGGACTCCTCTCTCATGATACAAGTTGTTCGAGTGGCTAGATGTGTCCGTACCAACATAATCCTATACAATTATGAGTAACTATCCATTTTCAAAAAGAAAGTGACCATTTTTTGTTTTGGTTTGTTACATAGCCCTTTGATCATTCTTCATTAAATCTTTAACATTCTTAGGTAATGATATAACTTAGGTAATGATTATAAAACTTTCGCTAACTCACTTAAAAATCATAGTGACTGAAAAACATAATCATTCGGTAGCATTTTTTTTTTATCTAATAAATAATAATGCAATTAAAATAGAAGAAATATATATATTTTTAGCCGCCCCAAAAAATAATAGCCGATAAAATATATATTTTTATAATATGTATATTTTATATTTTTTTATCTAGCGAATGCAATTAGTTTCGGCCGACCGGTCAATTTTGTATTTTTACTTAAAATAGGAATGATTCAATCCAACACGACTCAATACACATATACATATATTAAAATAATACTAAAAATATATCATTCCCCCATAAAAAACTTAGTCTGCAATGCATGAGATTCTGGCAAAAAAAATAATGATATAAAAGGTATAATTGGAGAGCACTTGAAATAAAAATGCTATAAAGTTGAATGAAGATCTTGAAAAGAAAAATAAAAGATAAAAGTATCGTGTTTTGAAGGATTCACTTTTAGTATTATTTTAATTCATATATATGGGTATTGGGTGGGTCGAGTCGGGTTGGGTCATTTCTATTTTAATTGGATTATTATTTATTAGATAGAAAAAAAACCGTGGAATAAGAGAATAATACTGAAAAGTTGTATTTTCATTCACTATGATTTTTATGTGAGTTAGTAAAAGTTTTATAATTTTTGTGTGAAAAAATAAAATTATATAACTTTGGTGAAAACATATCATAATTATATGATCATTTGTGAAATTTACCATATAACTTGCACGAAGAACCAGTGGCGGAGCCACCTTATAGGAAGGGGTGTCATTCAAACGACAACCCTTCGCGGGAAAAATACACTATGTAGCTAGGTCAAAAAATAAATTATATGTATATATACTATGTATTGACTCCCCTTAATTTCCTGGTATGTTTACTTTTATATATTTTAACACCCCTAACCAAAATTCTGGTTCGCCACCGTGAAGAACATCTCTTGTTTTACAACTACTCCTAAATTAGTAAGAGTATCACCTACAAAGTTTGCCTCTCTGTAGCAATGCACAACTTGAAATCTTCTTGAGCCAATAGCTGTTTTATCAACAGAATAGATTCTCTATGTTGCCCGTGAATTCTACTGTCCCAATTGATCAATCATGCTAAATAGTATAGCTTCTTTACCCGTAATTCTTTTTGGCCAAAAATTCTTTTTTTCTAAAATTAAAGTGTTTGGCCAAGCTTTTTGAATGAAAATAATACTTTTGAATAGAATCAAAATAATTTTTGAGAAGCACCAAAAAATAGCTTTTTACTAAAAGTATTTTTTTTGAAAAACATCTTTGAGAGAAATACATGCACTTTTTAAAAGTTTGACCAAACACTATATTAAAAAATACTTTTCAAATTGATTAGACAAATACAAATTAATTTGCACCAAAAACAATTTTCAAACTTTAGAAGCATGGCCAAACATGCTAGTAACAAGGAATCACTTTACCATTCTTATCTCTGATCAGCATGGATTGCCTTTGCAATATCCGTAAGTGTTGAGCTTCACGGCATATAAATATTTTTAGTTTAAACAGATGGTTCATCGTCTATTTAGGTTTAATCTTCAATTATTATTAATTTTTTATGTCAAGCTGTAGTTTAGCTCCTTCCACCTTCTCACATATCTCACTCCATTTTGCATACTTTCACCGATGAAAACTGACAATTTAAAATCAGAGTAATCAACCAAATAGCTTGATTAATGATTCTATATATGTGTTGACTGAGCAGTTCCTTCAAATTTGTGGCTGCATCTATTCCTTCAGATTTCCCAGCTCATAACAGATACACTTCTATGAAGAATATGGTCCTGGATATTTACGAGCACTCACGGTAACAGAGTGAGTTTAATCAAATTAAGGCTATCATCAATAACCATGGTATAAAAAATAATTTGGGAGGTTAGTATCCAATTCAAAACTAAAGATTTGATGCCGAGTTATGAGTAGCTAGCTTATGACACTCTTATGCAGGGCGTCTCAACAAGATTCGAGGCCCAAAGCTAAATTTCAGAGAGAGGCCCTCTAATAAATTTTTAATGAAAAAGTATAAAATAAAGGTATAATAATAATACCGGCTCAAGAATTTAATATAATGATATTGAAAAGTGTTGTATTGCTTCAATATAATGATTGCTTGTTGTAATGATTTGAAGAAGATAACTTGTAAGTCACGGTAAGTTGCCGATGGAGAGACTTTTCAATATTGAGAATAAGAATAGTAAAAGACAGAATGAAAAAGATAAATATATATAAATAATAATATGGGAACGTATTAGTTGTTTGGATATAAATGAGGCAAAAAAAATAGCTACCCTACCCATGTAAGAAAACAATTCATTAAAAATTATTTCATTCTCTAATTATTACAACGATGCTCACATTAAAGTTATGTACGTTCACTCTAAAAATTCTTTTTAAATTTAAATGTACACATTTTTTTAATAATACATATATATACAATATATCTTTAAGAAAAAAATGGGCCCCAAACGATTGCTTTACTGGCTTATAGTCGATCCGCCCATGCTCTTATGTATTTCTTTATTTACAGCATTCAAAGAACTTCATTGTAAGATCGGGATTTCTGCATGCGATAGATTGGCTAACATGCTTGCACTCAATGCTGCTATAGGCTTTTATTCCTTTCAATGCTGCCATAAGCTTAGTGTGAGGTAACCAACAAGACATACTTAAAATATTTGATTCTTGTTGTAATTATGGTCAATAATTTGGCTAATGGAGTTCATCTCAAATAAGCAAAACTATCTTTGCAAAGTATAGACTTTGTTGGCAATATTCTTTGGGACCCAAAAATATTGCATTGTGTGGTGGACATCATTTGCACAAGTTGTATCTCTTCTTTTATACCTAAGAAGCCAAGACTTTTCCGCCTATAAAAGGGAAGGCCATTAGTTCATTTTATATACACCAACAAGACTTGAGTCTTCATTTCTTGTTTCTTCCTTTCCTCCTTTATTAAGAGTATTTTGTATGAGAGTTGAGTGTTTTTGTATGAGAGTTGAGTGTTGAGAAGCACTTGTGTGAACCCTTTCTTTGGAGTGATCTTGTGATGTTATTCTCTTAGGGTATTTGGGATTAATTAAAGTATTTACTCTAATTTTGTACTCTCTTTTGTACTCTTGTTGGTATAGTGAAATTGTTCCTCTCCGCTTGTGGACGTAGGTCACTTTGACCGAACCACGTTAAATTTGTGTTTTCTTTATCTACTTTGATTGTCGTTGTTATCAACTTGCATTGTCTTTGTTATTGTCATTATATCGTTGTTTGGCTAAATTTCGCATTACCCGAGTTCCCGATCCTAACACTTGTGGATTCTTCTATGCTGAATTTAGAACATTTGTGAAGGTGTGTCCACAGTAATCGAAGCTTGCTCGATGAGGAATCCTATCTCGCGCTGAGAGATTTCCTCTGCATTGTGATGGGGCCTAGGCAAAGAAGGGACTTCAATTGAATCCCCTTCATTAGAAAATCATACTTCCTCAAATAGGATAAAAATAATTTATATATATAAACTTTTGTATCCCTCTGTAGTTCGTAGTGGCAATTGGCAAAGATTGTTCAAATACTACTTTTAAAAATTTCTGACTTTACCACTCGTTTGTGCAATCCAATTCACAACCTAAAACTCTCACTAGGTAGATGCGGAATATATACTTTATTTTACTCTATAAATTCATATGAGTATAGAGGAAACCCAGCTAAAAACGAAGATGTAGCAGGATAACCCAAATCAATAAATTTGCATAACTCTAGTGTCATATTATGGGCCTATGAGTTAAGTCCTACACTGTTCATTGTTATAAGGAATGTTTTCGTTCTTATACAATATTAAAACTTATTTAATAAAATTGTCCTAATTTTGTATATTACCCCCCTAAACAAGGATTGCTTACAATTTATATACAATCCATTATTAGTGCCTTAAATTATACGATTCAGTTACACCCTTTTTCTTTTTTTCTCTCATATCCTCTTTTCCTATTCTCTACCGCCTCTATTCGTATACAATCCATTATTAATGCCTTAAATCTTGAGATTTAGTTACTCCATTTTTTTTCTTTTTTCTCTCTTCTCCTCTTTCTAATAGTGCCTTACATAATTAACAGTAGTATAGCCATTCCAATAATGTCAAACCAGTAAAATAGTTCAAGACTTAATTGATAACCAAGTTGTATAAAATAATTTTCATAGCTTGAACCAGAAAGTAGTGCCAAACCAAAGCAATAGAGAAATTGATGATAGACGACACCTAAACCAGACAAGTTGAATGCCAGAATATTCAAATTTAATAAATCTATAATAACATATAAACAAAAAATAAATTGTATACAACTAATGTATAGTATACAATTTATTTGTCACTTATCTACAGCTTTCATACATCATTTTTATCCAGTTAAAATAACTACAATATCATACAACTTAGATATAATTTTCATACAAATTTTATACATATATATCTTTTGTATATGACTAATATAGTATTTTGTATTGTCACGATCCGGAATTCTAACCTTGGGGTCATGATGGTGCCTAATATCTACTTGCTAGGCAAGACGACGTGAAACAAAAAATTAACTAATTTTAACAATTTATAACTAGATATTAACAATGAAAATGATATAAATCTGAAGTATGGTAAAATAATACTGAACAACGAAGTCTAAACATAACCTAGAAGCTGGTGTCACGAGTACATGAACATCTAGAGTGTTACAAATATGGTCTAACTAAAATACACTGTTTTGAAAACTCAGAAAAACAGTAAAGATAGGAAGGAAGGGGACTTTAGGGCTGCGAACGCTGTGCAGTTATACCTCAAGTCTCCGTCAGCCACTGGATCCGAGCAAAAGCTACTGAACGCCGCTAGGGCCAACTCAAGTGTCTGCACAATTAAGTGCAGAGTTTAATATGAGTACAACCGACCCCATATACTTTGTAAGTACCACGCCTAACATCGACGAAGTATTGACGAGGCTAAGAGGCTACTTACAATAACCTGTACGCAGTAGTAATAATAATAACAGGGAAGGAAAGGCAAGAAATGTAAGTAAAGCAATTAATTTGTGGAAATGAACTTGAACCTCACTATTAGAAAGCCCAGAATAACAAGTCTCGTAATCTCATAATAGAAAATATTGAACCCAACACAACAACAACAACAAGTACAACACACATAATCCGTTGCGGTGCGCAACCCAATCCCACCATAGCATTCTTTAACAATATCAAATTCCACGTATACAATCCATCGTGGCGTGCAACTCGATCCTACCATTTCATCATTTATCAATATCAAATATCCGTATATAATCCGTTTTGGATTGCAACCCGATCCCACCATATCATCATTTATCTGTATCAAGTATCCTTTTTATTCCACAGTTTTAATTCATCTTAATTTTCGCTGCGGCGTGCAAACCCGATCCCCAATCAATTTCAGATAACAAAAACAATCCAACAACTCAATTTACAGGAATTTCTACATCTAGAGTAAGGGTGCAAGGCAATAAAAAATCACGTAATAATTAAAGGATGCAACAAATATTACAAAACAATACGACAAGAAAAACATGTGGCAATTAAGGTGTGCAAGTAAAACGGTTAAGACAAGTAGCAAATACGCACAGAGTCATGGAAGGGACGAACAATTCAATGCAAGAATAATTAAATGGCAAATAACAATTACAACATAAAAGTCAAATAAAGCATGTAACAATTAAGGCATGGAGTAAGCTAATTCATGAAATAACGAGAAAACATGGAAACAAATATCTTGACGGCGTATATACACTCGTCACCACGCATATACGCTGTTTTCTCAAATAATCCACACAACACATAGTTCACAAATTTCTATTTCCCTCAAGTCAAGGTTAGATCCAACACTTACCTAACTCCACAATCAAATCAAAGCTCAACCGGGGTCTTTCCTCTAAAATTTGCCTACAAACCAATCAAATCTAACCAAATATAGTTCAAACAATTCAAAATAAGCTTTAGAAATTACCCACGAGTGAAAAAGATTCAATCTTTAATGATTTTGGAAAAGTGAACAAAAGTCAACCCAGAGCTAGATCCACAAATCGAGTGTCATATTGGGTGACGATCATGCCACCCTGCTGAAGGCGCTCAAACTGCATGCGATACTTCTCTCTCAGAGTGAAAGGAATCAACTTCTCTAGAAATAGTTGTGAAAATTGATCCCATGTAAATGAAGGCGAACCAGCTGGTCTAGTCAACACATAATCTCTCTACCATCTCTTGGCAGAACCGGTCATCCGAAACACTGCAAAGTCGACCCCATTAGTCTCAACAATACCTATTTTGTGCAACACCTCGTGGCAGCAGTCCAAGTAATCATGTGGGTCCTCAGAAGGTGCACGACTAAAATGAGCAAGAAAGAGCTTGGTAAACTTATCCAACTTCATCAAGGCTTCAAAAGACATAGCAGGCCTATCCCCGGCATGTGTCGCAATAACCGACTAAACTACCCCAACTGGCTGGGTTGCTGGAGTCTGATATAGGGGAGCAATCTACTCCGGAGTGTGAGTAGCAGGAGTCTGTGCTCCTCCCCCATCCTGAGAGATGCACTGGTCTACGCCATACTCTCCATAAGGCCCACCAAGCGAACTAGAGCGTCCTGAAGCACTGGAGTGGCTATGAACCTCTTCGGGACCTGAGCTGGACCGACGGGCACAGTTTGACCTGGGATATCCTCCTCATGATCAATCTGAGGCTCCACTACGGGTGCTGCTGCTCGAGCTCTAGATTGAGTTCTGCCTCTACCTCGGCCTCTTCCCTGGTAGTAGCTGCAACAGGGGGCTCTGACTCCTTCCCGGCTATAGATGTTGTGCATGTTCTCACCATCTGCAAAAGAGCAAGAATAGAATGATTCAAACATTAATTTAGAACAAAATCACATGATAGGGAAAGAAAGAAGTGAAATTTTCCTAAAACTCCATAGCCTCTGGATGATAAGTATAGACATCTCCGTATCGATCATGCAGACTCTACTAAGCTTGCTCATGACTCGTGAGACCTAGGCAACCTAGTGCTCTAATACCAACTTGTCACGATCCGAAATCTCAACCTCGAGGTCATGATGGTGCCTAACATCTACTTGATAGGCAAGTCGACGTGAAAGAGAAAATGTAATGATTTTAACAATTTATAACTAGATATTAATAATGAAAACGATATAATTCTGAAGTATGGTAAAATAATATTGAACAACGAAGTCTAAAAATAACCTAGAAGTTGGTGTCACGAGTACATGAACATCTAGAGTGCTACAAACATGGTCTGAATAAAATACACTATTTTGAAACTCAGAAAAACAGTAAAGATAGGAAAGAAGGGGACTTCAGGACTGCGAACGTTGTGCAGCTATACCTTAAGTCTCCGTCAGCGACTGGATCCGAGTAAAAGCTACCGAACACCGCTAGGACCAACTCTGGTATCTGCACAAGAAGTGGAGAGTGTAGTATGAGTATAACCGACCCCATGTACTCTGTAAGTGCCGAGCCTAACCTCGACGAAGTAGTGATGTGGCTAAGCGGCTACTTACACTAACCCGTACACAGTAATAATAATAATAATAATAATAACATGGAAGGAAAAGCAAAAAATTGAAGTAAAGCAATTAATTTGTGGAAATGAACTTGAACCTCACAATCAGAAAGCCGGAATAACAAGTCCCATAATCTCATAAAACAACAACAACGACAACAACAAGTACAACACACACAATCTGTTGCAGCGCGCAACCTGATCCCACCATATAATTATTTATCAATAACAAGCATCATATATATAATCCGTTGCGGCGTGGAACACGATCCCACCATTTCATCATTTATCAATATCTAATATCCGTATACAATCTGTTGCGGCGTGCAACCCGATCCCATCATATCATCATTTATCATAATCAAGTATCCTCCCTTATTCTACCGTTAAAATTGATCATCTTTCAATTTATGTTGCGGAGTGCAACCCGATCCCCAATCAATTTCAGATAACAAAAACAATCCAACAACTCAATTTACAAGAATTTCTACATCTAGAGTAAGGGTGCAAGGCAATAAAGGACCACGTAATAATCAAAGGATACAACAATTATTACAAAATAATAGGACAAGTAAAACATGTGGCAATTAAGGTGTGCAAAAAACAGTTAAGGCAAATAGAAAATAAGCACAAAGTCATGGAAGGGACAAACAATTCAATACAAGAATAATTAAATGGCAAATAACAATTACGAAATAGAAGTCAAATAAAGTATGTAACAATTAAGGCATGGAATAATGAGAAAACATGGAAACAATATCTTGACGGCGTATATACACTCGTCACCTCGCATATACGTCGTTTTCTCAAATAATCCACACAACACATAGTTCACAAATTCCTAATTTCCTCAAGTCAAGGTTAGATCCAACACTTACCTCACTCCGCAATCAAATCAAAGCTCAACCTGGGCCTTTCCTCTAAAATTCTCCTCCAAACCAATTGAATCTAACCAAATATAGTTCAAATAATTCAAAATAAGCTTTAGAAACTACCCACGAGTGAAAAAGATTCAATCTTTAAAGATTTTGGAAAAGTCAAACCCGAGCCCTCTTGGTCAAAACCCGAGATTTGGACCAAAACCCAATTTCCCATTCACCCCCGAGCCCGATTATCTGATTAGTTTGGACATCAGACCTCAATTTGAGGTCTAAATCTAAATTTCTCAAGATTCTCAATTTTTACCTAAATTCCTAATTTTCATTATGAAAAATCATAGATTAAAGGTTAGAAATAAATATGTGTTTATGGAAATGGAAGAAAATGAGTTAAAATCCACTAACCTATGAAGTTGGGATGAAATTTCTCTTCACAATCGCCTTTAGGCCGAGCTCAAACTTGAAAATGGTGAAAAATGAAGAAAATCCCTAGTTTTGAAATGTTTAATACCTGGGCGTCAGGTGTTCTTCTCGTTCACAAAGCACCTGACGCGTTCACGAAGAGTACTGGCCAAATGGCCATCGCGATCGCGGTCAACCCTTCGCGTTCGAGAAGGCTTAGCCCCCTTGGCTTCGTGTTCGCAAGCCCAAGCCCGCGTTCGTGTAGAGTTACTGCCCAGCTCCCCGGGATCCTACAAAGCTTCATGTTCGCGAAGACACGGTCACGTTCGCGCAGGGTGAGCCCCCCTCCACTTCGGGTTTGCGACTAATTCCTCACATTCGCGATGAGTAACTCTGCTTCGGTCCCACTTTCCCCTCCGCGATCGTGATAGTAGCTTCGCGATCGCGAAGCACAAAACACCAAACATAAACAGATAGCTGAAATCGGCAACTTCCTAAGTCCAAAATGTTCCGTAGCCTATCCAAAACTCACTTGAGTCCCTTGGTCTCTCAACCAAACATGCACACAAGTATAATAACATCATACGAACTCACTCGCGTGATCAAAATATCAAAATAACACCTTAAACTATGAATCAGACCTCAAAATGCGTGAAATTTTTTAAAAAAACTTAAGAACTTTCAAATTTACAACCGAGCCTCTAAACCATGTCAAATCAACTTCGTTTTGAACCAAATTTTGCAGAAAAGTCAATAATAGTAAAATGAACCTATACCAAGTCCCAAAACCGAAATCTAAACCCAGTAGCTATAAAGTCAAACGGTCAAACTTCGAAATTCCTTAAACCTTCAAATTACTAGTTTTCATCAAATCACGTTAAATCAAGTTAGGGACTTCTGAATTTAATTTCGGGCATACGCCCAAGTCCCAAATCACGATACGGACCCACTGGGACTGTCACAATATTGATCCAGCTCAGTTTATGCAAAATATTGATCGTTGTCAACTCAAATTATTTTAAAGGCAAAAATTCACATTTCTTTCAATTTCTCACATAAAGACTTTCCGGAATAAGACACAGACTGTGCATGCAAATCGAGAAACTCTAAACGGAGCTAATCGGGGTCTCGAAACACGGTAATAGAGGCTAAAACTCAAAATGACCTATCGGGTCATCACATGTATGTGATGTGTTCTTCTTCTTCTCTGAAATTCCAATCAAATCTTCCTCTCTTAATACAATTTTGATACATATCAACTACTTTATGTAAAAAGAAAGTATTTATAACTTAAATACAAATTTTATACAAGATTCATACATTATACAACTATTTTTCAACTTTCATATAATATTCAAATAAAAAAAAATATAACTACAACATAACACAACATAAATACAATTTACGTATAATTATAATACATCTTTAATATATCTTCTTCATCTTCGAGTTTCAATCTGAAAATTATCCAAAATCAACTATTATCTTCACCACCCTCAAAATTAAGATATATACTCCAAAGAATATTCCAGATCGTTTGCAACAACATCCAATCAAAATAAATAATAATTTTAAAAAATCAAATTTAAAATCAATGTTTCGAAGTTGTTGGCTTTCAATGGGTGATGGGCCAGCGAACAACGACTGGTTCGATGGTGATAAGAGACAACATCAAATCTATTATTGAATTCTCTGAAGAAAAAAAGAAAAAGGAGATGAGAAAAGAGAAGAGAATCATAGAGATCCAAATAAGAAGAAGCTGAAAGAAAAAGAAATATATATATATATATATATATATATATATATATATATATATATATATGAGAGAGAGAGAGAGAGAGAGAGAGAGAGAGAGAGAGAGAAGAGAAAGATGTGTGGAAGCGATAGATCTATGGAATTTGATTTCCACATTAAAAGGCTACAATCAAGGATACTCACTTTAAACTTAGTTGTATATAATTGGTAAATTATATATCAACTTGTAATTAAGTTAAAACCTAAACAGTGAGGGTGAATAACTTTCCGATGAAGTTCATATTGGTAAAAATCTCTTGTTATAAATGTCTAATTCCATATTGTATAGATCACTATAATTAATAAGTGAACTCTAATTGCATCTAAAACTGTCAAAGGTCCACCCCACCCAACCCAACCTAAACCTCTCGGGCCCTTGAATTTGGTGGGCTAGGACATGCCAGCCTGGTAAAATTTTATGTGGCACCCAGTTTTGTGCCTGTAACGACCCGACCTGTCGTATTGAGCATTTGTATTCCGCTAAGCTGTTTGAAGTTTTGAGAAGTATCGTATGATGTATTATAACTTGTGTTAATCATCGGTATTGGTTTTCAGGTGATTCAGAAGTGATTTGGAAGAATGAATTTCATGATTGAAGTTTTAAGTTGGAAGAGTTGATCAAGATTGACTTTTTTAGTATTTGATCTCGGTTCATAGTTTTCATGGTTCCATTAGGTCCGGATGGTGATTTTAGACTCCGGCGCATGTCCGGATTTACATTTGGATATTTCTAGAAAGTTTCGGCGCTAATTAACGAAAGTTGGAAATTATAAGGTTTGGAAAGTTCATAAGTTTGACCGGTAGTTGAATTTGATGAAATGGGGTTCGGATTGTGGTTCCAGGAATTGGAATAGCTTCGTTATATCATTTGGGACTTGTGTGCAATAATTTGAGTTCATTCCGAGTTCATTTGACATGTTTCGGCGCGAGTTTTGGGAAATTGAAAGTTCAAAAGTTTATTAAGTTTGGTTTGAGGTGCGATTCGCCGTTTCGATATTGTTATGCGTGATTTGAGGCCTCAAGTAGGTCCGTGTTATGTTATGGGACTTGTTGGTATATATCGGACGGGGTCCCGAGGGGCTCGAGCGTGTTTCAGATTGATTTGAAACCATTTTTCTTTATGTTTTCATTGTTGGTTGCTGCTAGTTTCTGATACCTCGACTGTCCTTCGCGATCGCAAAGATTTGTATGCGATCACCTAGAGGAAATCTGAAGCTGGGCATTTTCTTCATCTCGGTCGCGATTGGATGACCGTGTTCGCATAGAGTTGGGATGGTCTTCATCGGGTTCACGCCTGATTCTATGTGTTCGTGTAGTGTTTGGGCTGAGCTGTGAGAATGTTGGATATCTCTTTGCGTTCGCGAGGTTATTTCCGCGAATGCGTAGTCCTGTCAATCTTGTTTATCACGTTCGCGAGTCTGTTGCTGCGATCATGTAGTGCATTTTCAGGAGCAATGCTTTTTCTTCTTCGCGATCGCGATTCATTGATTCACCCACTGATTATAAGTACTCTAATTTTGGAGTTATGGAGCTCGGATTGAATTTTACTAAGTGTTCTCTACTCGGTTTTGATTTTATTTCATGAACCTATTCTAGTTTTTGGCATTTGGTTGATGAATTCAAAAGAGAAATTTGGGGGGTTTTCTCTAATGTTTCATAGAGTGAATTTCTAAGTTTTGAACGTCGATTCGGAGTCAGATATGAGTGAAACTAATATGATTGGATTCATAATTAAATAGGTTATTGGATTTTGTGAGTTTTGTCGGGTTCCGAGGTGCGACCCGAGTTTGACTTTTTTGTAGACTTTGGGGCTTTTTATTAAAGATTAGACTTTTATCAATTGGGTTGTTTCCTTAGGCCTTATTTGATGTATTTGAATTGCTTTTGGCTAGTTTTGAGCCGTTCGGAGGTCGGTTCGCGTGGGATGGCATTTTTGGAGCATCATTTGGCTTGCTCGGTATTGGATTTGGATTATTCGAGGTAAGTAACACTTCTAAACTTGGTGCTGAGGGTATGAACCCCTAAATGTAAATGTTATGTATTGGTGTTGAGGTGACGCGCATGCTAGGTGACAGGTGTGTGGGCATGCACCGTGTGAATTATGACTATATTGATTCTCTGGTACTGTGTAGTGACCTAATCTTGTTTCTATTCATGAAATTTCTACGTGCTAGTATAATTGAGTTGTGATCCATGTTAGAAACCATGTCTAGGCTATATGCTTATCCTGTTGAGACCTACTGAGGTCATTTCTGTTGTTGAGTCATTTGCTTATATTGCAATTACATACTCAGTCATACTCATTCATTTGCATATCGTATATCAGTCTCTATTGCCATTTATTGATACATCATATCATATATTTTGGGCTGATTTTCATGACATTGTGAGCTCGAGAGATTGGAGAGATTGATGCTTGAGAGCCGGATTGTGAGTGATACAGAGGGGATCGGGCTGCACGCCGCAGCAGGTATTATTGATTCATGATGGGATCGGATTGCATGCCGCAATAAGCTTTATTGATTAATTCCATGATTCATTTATTATAGCGCTTGGGTTGGATCTGCCCCTATAGAGTCTGCACACCCACAGTGAGTGCAGTTGCTATTGATTCACTTGGGCTGGATCTGCCCTGTTCAGTGCTGAGTGACTGAGTGTGCTGAGTGATTGAGTGTGATGAGTAGGAGTGTAAAACTGTGATATTGAGTACTCTGAGAGTGTGAGTACATGAGTTCATCACTATGATGTATTGCATCTGACATCCATACTTGACATGCAAGCATAGAGATACATTTCCCCATGTTACACGGTTTTGTGACATTTATGACTTCACATGCACATTGACATATAGGCATAGAGATGTACTTTCCTCATGCTATCTGAAATTGAATCATCTTATCTGTTGTTGAAAGTTTTTGGGAAAAATCAAAGATTTCTGACTTACTCATATTGTGGTGCTTTCGGTGAAGGATTTGGGTTTTACCGTTATACCTGAAAAACATGACTATTTTTCGTAACTATGAATGAGCTGAGTATTATATCTCTAAGTTATTTCTTTTGTCACTCTTATTATATTGTTATGAACTATTATTGGCTATTGGTTTTGGACTCCGACCTTTGTCCCAGTTCGTCACTACTTTCAACCTAAGGTTAGGTTTGTTACTTATTGAGTACATGGGGTCAGTTGTACTCATACTACACTTCTGCACCTTGCGTGTAGATTTTTGATGTTGATGTTGCTGTGTATGGCGGGAGCTGGTATTGAAGACGTATTTGTGTTCCTGTCATTGCTGCCTTTTGTTCTTGGTAGCTTTAGAATTATTAATCTATTCATGTATATTTCAAACAGATGATGTATTTATTTCATACTAGCTTTATAAATTCTAAATCTTAGAAGCTCATGATTTGTACTACCTGTCCTTGGGAATTCTTTGTATAGAAGTTCAGTTATATTATCATTACATTTCTCAGTAAATCTTAATGAATTGGATTATTGTTGCTCATTGGCTTACCTAGCGGGTTGGGTTAGGTCCCATCATGACTAGTTGGATTTTGGGTCGTGACAAGTTAGTATCAGAGCTCTGGGTTCATAGGTTCTACGAGTCATGAGCAAGTGTCTAGTAGAGTCTTGCGGATCGGTGTGATGACGTCCATACCTATCTTCGAGAGGCTATATGGCATTTAGGATATACTTACCATCTTTCTTTCCTTATCGCGCGATATTGATTCAGCTTGACGCATAACTCTTTGAATCCCTTCCACTCACTCGTATGCGTATGTGAGCGCTCGGTATCAGTTGTGTATCGACGGCTTGTGATTCTATGGATGAGGGCCAAGATGTGATTTATCTGTACTGATAATGGGCCAGTCTGGAGGAATTGAGGCCGTGTTTTTTTGTATCTTGAGCATAGGGATTTCAGTTGTGTGAGCATATGCTTTTGGACTTATATGTCCGGTAGTGTCCCTATGAGTGGGATTTATTGCTCGATGAGTGGTTGGATGGCTAAATGATAAGTATGATGTGACTGCGGGATGTGTTTAGATGGGTTGAATATGATGAGAAGAGTTCATTTGAGATGTAAAAAGGTCTATTGAGTGCTTGATTTCTGTCTTGATGTGACGTATAGTCTCGAGTTATGAGTGTGTTGAAGGATCTTTCATGTTGTTTAATTGTGGAATGAATTAGATTCTCATGTCTTGTTGATGAGTTCAGGATCAGGAGGATTAACTGATTGTGTAGTAGTTGTGACTATAAAAGGGTATAGAGAGATGTCAGTTTGAGGCAAAGCAGGTAGGTTATCACATGCGGGGTAATTTACGGATGCGTGATCCTTATGATATTGTGTGGAGGCTTTCTTTTCTGCCAGTGGGTTATAGGTATTGCGATTTGTGTTTGGATTGGTTGAGAAAGTCGACCTGACCATCACGAGGATGAATGAGAGCTTAGTAGATGATTTGAGGTACTATATGGTTTGTGTTATAAGAGCGTATGCAGGATTTAGTTGAATCTCACTATGATATTATGACAGTAATAGAGTATGAGAATTGTAAGTTATCGAGTGTTTTGATCTATGGCTTTGAACCAAGTGGGGGAGTCTGCTATTGACGATTTGATTGCATAGTTATGTGTTGTATTGGTTTTGGTCTGAGGTATAGTTGTGGATCAGTTATGACTTGCAGAAGCTAGTTTTGAGGATGACTTACGCAAGGAAATTTCTGGATTCATGATGTATTAGACTTTATGGGTATATGGGAATCATGGAATGATTGAGTTGTTATTCGTGAAGGATATAGCGCGCATGGAGTAGAAATTTGCTCGGTTGCTTAGAGGTATGGATTACTTCTTTGGGTGTTGTCGTGCTAATAGGGCATAGGTCGTTCGGCCTGTTTGGGCGGTGTAATTGAGATTTGATCAGAGTGAATGACTCTCGAGAAGGTTCTAATAGATTCAGGAGTTATATATAGCAATTAGGAATCTGAGGTTTACATTGGATGGTGTTGAGACTCGCGTTATTTCTTTATTATTATGGATTCTACATTTTAGTATTAGAAAGGTGAAGGAAATGTCTTTAGATTCTCAAAAAGTCTCTTCAGAGTGGGTGTCTCGGTTGTGGTACTTTTGGGGTGCTTAAGAGGGAATACAGTGGCTTATGGGCCTAAGGGCGGTGTGGTTTATGCTAGTATCTCATAGGGTGAGTTTTGGTTAAGGATCGTGGTGTTATGGCAAGGAGAAGTGTCACCTTGAGAGTAATTCAGAAGGAACTCAGATAAATAGGACATCTTTGTAGTAGGTTGGATCAGCACGATAATGAATATGATCGGTTCTTTGGGTACTTCTGATGTGGTGAGTCTCTACAGGTGTTTTGTGGAAATACTTTTGGGTTTGACGACCTGCGTGGCTTGGTTAAGTTAGAGAGATTCAGTTCTAATGGTTTGGTTATGTGCAAATGGGTTTCAAAGAGTTCTTGATGGTTTCTACCACTATTTGAGATGGATATTTCCTACCGACGTGAGGAGCATAATGTGTATTGTGATTTTCTCCTAGATGAGATCAAATAGAAAGTTTCCGACTGACCGAGTATGTATTCTTCTTGTGACTCGGAGTTGATTATGAGATTCTCGTACTTTTCATATGATGGCATGATAGATGCGGTGTGTTGTGTGGGATTGAGAGTTGCGTGTGCAAGGTCACGGTTTACTTTTGAAGGAAAGGTCATAAATTCTTAGTCAGCACAGACGGTTTCTGATGTTTCGATGAATGCTATAACTACTTGGTAATGCCTGAGAATGGTGCGCATTTCAGAAGGCGCACTGTGTTTTGACTTACGGATGCTTTATTGGTATTGCGGTACCCGCCTGATTGATCAATTACTGATGTTCAGATTTTGCAATATGGCATAGAAGAATTATAGAAGTGTTCCTCGTGGGATGATCGTGTATGAGAGATGTGTTAGTCATTCGAGTGGTGGAGTTGGGATCGGCTATGGTGCTTCATGTGTTCTATAGATTTGGAGATGACGAGTTCACAAAACCAGATTGTTTCGGGGTTGCAGTATGTAAAGATGCCACTAAAGTTAGCTAGATGGTAGTACGTACTATGGTTTGGTCATTATGGACTTTTGGAGGGCTATGTATCTATTTGTGGATGGCCGAGGTTGATTTGGGGGCCCATTGGTAGGCCCGAGGAGGATGTGTATTCTACACCAGGTTGGAATTGTTGACTGAACATCGTTATTATTGAAAGGTGTGTCATTTGGTTAGAGTTGAGTTTGAGCATGTTCTGATATGTTCTATGTGTTACTCTTCTATGCTACGAGGCGTTATGATTTGTTGGTTATATGCACACATGATGTGGTTCTATTTGGGCCTTGTAGCGGAATTCGAACGAGATGATTATTGGGGTATTGAATGGTTGATTGCGCCTTGGTAATAGCCTTTTTCCGGTTGTGATATATTGTGTTATTTGCTTCCCCGTGGTTATGGTCATGTACTTTGGGTACTAGACGTTAAATTACATATGGTTGTTGATTTTGAGCATTGTGACTTGAGGTATTTCATGTGGACCAGTGTTTGGATGGGGTCACGCATTGTAGTGGAGTTATGTTGAGATATGATCCTTTGTGATAGATTCGTGTGTTTTGGTTCTACGGTGTGTGATGGGTTCTTATCATTGCGTTGTAGTGGTACTCGTTGAGCTTGCGGGACGGTTCTCTCATTTGAGTCATTTTTCTTTTTTGAGTGCATTTGAATTGTTGTGTATTGGTGCACGTATTGCACAGTTTGTGGCTCTAGGTAGTATTGGGGTGTCATGTCAGTAGAGTAGCTTGCATATGATGAAGTGAATGCTTTGGGCCTGAAGTGATTGCTATCGAATTTGATTACGGTATGTTTGGGAGGATAATGTTGGAAGTCGACTTAGAGATTGGTTATAGTTCTTGTCGAAGGAGGAAGAGCTCTATGACCTGTTGATATGATGAGTGGTTATGAGTTTCTGCGTATTTCATTCATCATCGGCAATGTACGAAGGTTTTGAATGAGGTTTTATTTGATATGAGGTTTACTACCGGTATCGTGTTTGTTTTGAGCAGCTACTGTGATCGGAAATTATTGATACGAGTATGCGAGTTGTGTGGTATATTATGTGATTACAACTTGGGTTATAGATATGACTTGTTTAGGCTTATACAGTGTGTAGGTGCGAGATTCGAATCTTATAAGGAATTTCGGATGTGGAAAAATTGGATTCTCAGGTTTACGGACTAAGGTTGAAGTAATGATCTTCAGTTAT
Organism: Nicotiana tabacum; assembly: GCF_000715075.1. Classification (NCBI taxonomy): domain Eukaryota; kingdom Viridiplantae; phylum Streptophyta; class Magnoliopsida; order Solanales; family Solanaceae; genus Nicotiana; species Nicotiana tabacum. The sequence goes on from NC_134098.1 coordinate 63,203,969, forward strand.
GTTGTGTTGTGTTGTCGGGCCTATATGGAATAGGGTGACATGGGATCACCCCCGAGTATATGCATGGTAAGGTTACACAGTGATTTGATGGCTTAGGAACAACTCTTGGCACGTTCGAGGATGAACGTATGTTTAAGTGGGGGAAAATGTAACGACCCGACCAGCTGTTTAGAGCATTTGCATTCCGTTAAGCTATTTGAAGTCTTGAGCAACATCGTATGATGTATTATAACTTTGTGAATCGTCGGTTTTTGCTTTCAGGTGATTCAGAAGTGATTTGGAAGAATGAATTTCATGATTGAAGCTTTAAGTTGGAAGAGTTGACCAAGTTTGACTTTTTTAGTATTTGACCTCGATTTAGAGTTTTGATGATTATTTTAGGTCTGGATGGTGATTTGGACTCGGGCGTATTCCCGGATTTGTATTTGGATATTTCTAGAACGTTTCGGCGCTAATTGACGAAAGTTGGAAATTATAAGTTTTGGAAAGTTCATAAGTTTGAACGGCAGTTGAATTTGATGAAATGGGGTTCGGATTGTGGTTCCAGGAATTGGAATATCTTCGGTATGTCATTTGGGACTTGTATGCAATAACTTGAGTTCATTTGATATGTTTCGGCGCGAGTTTTGGGAAGTTGAAAGTTCAAAAGTTTATTAAGTTTGGTTTGAGGTGCGATTCGCCGTTTCAATATTGTTATGCGTTATTTGAGGCCTCAAGTAGGTCCGTGTTATGTTATGGGACTTGTTGGTATATATCGGACGGGGTCCCGAGGGGCTCGGGTATGTTTCAGATTAATTTTAGACCATTTTTCTTCATGTTTTCATTGCTGGTTGTTGCTGATTTCTGATGCCCCGGCTGTCGGAAATCTGGAGCTAGGAATTTTCTTCATCGGGGTCGCAATTAGATGGCCGCATTCGCGTAGAGTCCAGATGGTCTTCATCGCGTTCGCGTCTTCTTCTATGAGTTCGCGTACTGTTTGGGGCTGAGCTAGGCAGAATGCTGGTTATCTCTTCGCGTTCGCGAGGTTTTTTCCGTGAACGCATAGTCTTGTCAGTCTTGTGTATTGCATTCGCGAGTCTGTTGCTGCGATCGCGTAGTGCATTTTCAAGAGCAGTGCTTTTTCTCCTTCGCGATCGCGATGGTATTTCCCCGATCGCGATTCATTGATCCGCCCAGTGATTATAATTACTCTAATTTCGGGGGTTTCGACCATTTTTACATATTTGGAGCTATGGAGCTCGGATTGAGATGATTTTTGAAGCATTATTCACCATATGGATTGGGTTAAGCGTTCTCAACTCGGTTTTCATTTTATTTCATGAACCTATTCTCGTTTTTCGCATTTGGTTGATGAATTCAAAAGAGAAATTTGGGGGGTTTTGTCTAAAGTTTCATAGAGTGAATTGTTGGGTTTTGAACATCGATTTAGAGTCAGATTTGAGTGAAACTAGTATGATTGGATTCGTAATTGAATGGGTTATCAAATTTTGAGAGTTTTGTCAGGTTCCAAGGTGCGGGCCCTGGTTAGACCTTTTTGTTGACTTTGGGGCTTTTGATTAAAGATTAGACCTTTATCAATTGGGTTGTTTCCTTAGGCATAATTTGATGTATTTTAGTTATTTTTGGATAGTTTCGAGCCGTTCGGAGGTCGGTACGCGCGTGATGGCATTTTTGGAGCATCGTTTGGCTTGCTCGGTATTGGATTTGGCTTATTCGAGCTAAGTAACACTTCTAAACTTGGTGCTGAGGGTATGGACCCCTGAATATATGTGTTATGTGTTGTTGTTTAGGTGACGGGCGTGTGGGCGTGCACCTTGTGAATTATGACTATATTGATTTTGCGGTACTGTGTAGTGACCTAATCTTGTTTCTATTCATGAAATTTTCACGTGCTAGTGTAATTGAGTTGTGATCCATGTTAGAAACCATGTCTAGGCTATATGATTATCCTGTTGAGACCCACTGAGGTCATTTTTGTTGTTGAGTCATTTGCTTACATTGCAATTACATACTCAGTCATACTCATTCATTTGCATATCGTATCTCAGTCTCTGTTGCCATTTATTGATACATCATATCATAATTTTTATGCTGATTTTTATGACATTGTGAGCTGGAGAGACTGGAGAGATTGATAACTAAGTTGATGCTTGAGAGCCGGATTGTGAGTGATATTGAAGGGATCAGGTTGCACGTTGCAACATGTATTATTGATTCATGATAGGATCGGGTTGCACGCCACAACATGTATTATTGATTCATGATGGGATCGGGCTGCACGCCACAACATACATTATTGATTCATGCAATGATTGGCTTATTATAGCGCTTGGGCTGAATCTGCCCCTCAGGAGTCTACACACCAACAGTGAGCGCAGTTGCTATTGATTCACTTGGGCTGGATCTGCCCTGTTCAGTGCTGAGTGACTGAGTGTACTGAGTGATTGAGTGTGATGAGTGTTAGTGTGAAACTATTATATTGAGTACTCTAAGAGTGTGAGTACATGAGTTCATCATTGTGACGCATTGCATCTGACCGTACCACCCATCGAATTTGTACCCACTTTTAAAAAAAACTTTAACTGATACCCAATTTTTTGATAACTTCAGATACATACATTTTTCTCTTCTTATTTACTGTTGTTTTCTTCTTCGTCGTGCCTAGAGTTTCTTCTTATTCTTAATTGTAAAATGAGTTTGTCAAATTTATTGTTGTTTTGATAATTTGATGATTGAGATTTATTCTTTATGATAGTTAAAAGTTATGTTTCAAATTTGTGCTCATTTGGATTAGATTTAGGTATTGAATCGCGTATTGGATTGTCGAGATTCGAAAAACAAGTTTATGTTTCAGAATATAAGATTTGAAATCTGAAGTTGCATTCAATAGATTGAACTACTTAAGGTTCTAATTTCTGAAGTTGCATTTGAAAGATAGAAGAACTTGAGATCTGATTTCTGAAATTGCATTTAAGAGATTGAACTACTTCAGATTCGATTGAAGTTGCATTAGGAAGATAGAATAAGTTCAGATTTGATTGTTGAACACTACTAAAAAATAGCAAGATTGCGACCGATAATTTCCTATCTAAAAGAATAATTGATTTTCAGACCGTTTCGGTCAGAAATATCAAAAAATATATATTATAATTTTTTAAAAATCTTTTCGCCCACATTTCCAACAATAATAGTTGCAATGTGTGGTGCAAAAATTCGGAAAAAATAATTTCGACCGATTCAGTCGGTAAGTAAAAGTTAATTTTTTTCTTTGTCCATCTGCGGCCGAAACAGACGCAATTTTTTTAAAAAAAGTGTTAGATTTTTGTCTTTGTTTGCGACCAAAATAGTTGAAAATAGTTTTTAAAATTGAATCCACGGCCTCTATTCTTTCTTTCTTCTCTTTGCTTTCTCCCTCAATCTGCCATCGCGCAGCTTCGTTCGCCGCCGATCTCCACTATTCGCTGGAAAAGGTTAGCCCCCCCTCTCTCTCTCTCTCTCTCTCTTGATCGCGTCCCCTCTGTTTTCTCTCTCCCCTATCCGCACCCTTTCCCGACCCCTCTATTCTCTCTCCCTCACATGTCCCCACCCCTTCCCCGACCCCGATGTTCTGCCCACTCCCTTGTCTCGAACCTCTTCCCCTGCCCTTTCTTTTGATTTTTTTAATTTTTTTTTTTGACTCTTTGTGTAATTATCTTCATAGTCATGAATCTTGCCTCTAGGTTCTAGATATATTTTAGATTCCTAATTGAATTATATTTGAAAATATTTTAGAATTTCTATAGATGTAAAACAATACATAATAATGGTACATTTTCAGGACATGTGGTCTTCACTAAGTATGTTGGTAATACAATTAAGAAGAAATTGTTCCTTTTCATAGAACCCAAGACGCAAATGAGTATTTCTAAATTATTTTACTACTCAATATTTAGGTTGAGGAAAACAAATAAAAAACAAAGAGAAACAAAGAGAAGTTATAGAATAAAATGGTAGAGATACAGTACTACTTTGCAAATAGCTGTCTACGCCTAGTTAGTTTTGCTCTCAAACCAGCACCATCACCTCCCACTATCTCAGTTGATATCTCACATGTGAAAACCGTCCAACTCTCCAAACGATGCATCACGTCGTCCAACAATATGTTTTACCATTCATCTTCCTCATCCTCCAAGTCGTCAGAAGCAACTCTGTACTTCTTTGTTTTACCTTGAAGATATATTTCATTCTTTTTTTTATACTTTTTCAGCTCCCGAATATACTTTTACAAGTAAATTTGCAAGCTCCGCAAAAGAGTCAATTGAATTTTCAAGTTAAAGAGAATAATGTGTCAATGCTCCCTTCGTAAGGGTTTCACCAAATGTTTTCACCAACACTGATCTGATTTCCTTCTTCGTTAAGTCGTTGCCTTTGACCCATGTGGCAAAGGCAGTAACATGATCTCGTGGGTCAGTAGTCCCGTCATACTTAGGAATATCGGGTATTTTAAATTTTTTCGGTATTGGTAGTGGTGCTTCAATTGGCTTCTATGGATGTTGCGAATATTTATCCATATCCACTACTTTAATCACGAGTGGAATTCCCGGTATTCTTTGTATCTGCTCATTTTGTTCCTTGAGCTGTTTTTGCAAGGTTAGAGACATAATTTATAAATTAGAATTATTTATCGTACCTGACCCTCCGGCTCCTGAATTACTTGGAATTTCTCCACTTCTAGAGTTTTCGAGCCCTGAATGAGGATTTTCCACATTTGTATTAAATGGTGGTGGAGCCTAAACAACACTTGGCAATCCACTCGTAAAACCTCGCAAAGCTTCACCGATCTGTTGCGCAGAAAATTATTTCAAGTCATCTTGTAAATTTTACTGCTCTTCATTTTGTTGCCCAACGTTACGATTAGAATATCTGACAGGTGAATTTTCTTGTGAATGTTGTGGAATGAGTGGGTGTGTTGTGTGGAGGAGTCCCTCATTGTCCATCCTCTATAACGACCCAATCGGTTGTTTTGAGTATTGTAGAGCCATTAACCCATTCAATGCTTATTATATATTCATTTGTGGTTATGTGACTTGCCGAGGTAGTTGGTTTGATTTCAGAGATATTGTAGAGTGAAATGGGATACTTAGTCCCAAGGTTGAAGGCTTAAGTTGAAAGAGCTGACCTGAGTTTGACTTTTATGTAGACTACTCCGGAATAAAGTTTTGATAGTTCTGATATTTTCGTATGAGGATTTTGGGCTTAGGCGTATATCCGGATGTTGATTTGGATGTATGTAGGTCATTTTGGCTTGAATTGGGAAAGGTTGAAAAGTTGAAGGTTTGAAAAGTTGAGAAATTTTATCGAGAGTTGACTTTATTATTATCGGGTTTTAGATTATGGTTTCGGAAGTTGAAATAGGTCTGTTGTGTTATTTATGACTTGTGTGTAAAATTTGAGATCAATCGGAGTTGGTTTGGTATGGTTCGGCATTAGTTTTTGAAGTTAGAAGTACATAAGTTCATTAGGCTTAAATTGGGGTGTGATTCATATTTTCGGTGTTGTTTGATGTGATTTGAGGCTTTGACTAAGTTCATATCATGTTTTAGGACCTGTTGGTATGTTTGGATGGGGTCCCGGGGGCCTTGGGTATGATTCGGATCATGTTCGGCTCATTTTGGATTTGTTGGACTGCAGAAGTTTTTGTATCTTGTTTCCTTATATGCGATCGTGAGGGAATGTCCGCGATCGCGAATGGTTGTTTGGTGCCTAGTGGAAGTTAGTCTACGTATTCGCGATATTGGCATGCGTTCGCGAAGCCTTGAGATCTCAAGTGATCGCGATCGCATGAAGGTTCACGCGTTCTCGTAGTGGAGTGGTCATCTGGAGAGTCAAGTTTTAAGCCTATGCGCTTGCGCGTTCGCGAAGGGGTAGGTTGGTTTAGCAACGCGTTAGTGATAGAGTTTCCTCGGTCGCATAAACCATTATGGTGGGCAGTGAACTTTTTTTCTTCGCGATCGCGAAAATGAACACCTGGGCAGCAGATATTAAAATCTCAAATCGGGGGTTAGAGTTATTGTTTCATATTTTGAGTTGTAGAGCTCGCGTTTTGGCACTCTTTGAGGGGATTTTCCCGTCTTGGATCGAGGTAAGTGTTTTTGTCTTGGATTTGTTAGTATTTTATGATTCCATCTTCGTTTTTAGCTTTTAAATAGTAAATTAAAGTGAAGCAATGTGGGGTTTGGTGGAAACTTTTAAGAAATGAGAAATGGAGGTTTGAAGGTCGATTCGAGGTCAGAATTGGATAATTTTGGTATGGTTAGACTCGTAATCGAATGGGTGTCCGGAATTTATAAATTTGTCAGGTTTCGAGGCACGGGACCGGGATTGACTTTTTGATTTTGATAAAGATCAAAACTTTATTGTTTGAAGTTGTTTCCTGCGATATTATTTGTTGATATTGAGTTATTTGTGACTGGATTCGAGTCGTTTGGAGGCCGATACGTGTGGGAAGGGCTTGTTGGAGTTGTGATTTATACGGTTTGAGGTTAGTAACACATCTAAACTTGGATTTGAGGGTATTTAACCTTAAGGACTATGTTATAGGAAAGATATTGGGGACATGTATGCGCTTGGTGACGGGCATGTGTGCGTGCATCAGGTTGTTCATGGTTTGGGGAAGCCTTTAGGCTAATACCGGGCTTGTTTTGCTATCATATCATGTTATCCTCGCGTCCCCTCTACTTGTTTGATTATTTGAATTGTGAATCGTGTTAGACATCATGTCTAGGCTATGTGCTAACTGTTTGAGACTTGATAAGGCAATTCATGCTATTTTTGAGTTATATACCTTATTTTCCTACATGTTCTCAGTCATAATACTATATCCGTAAATGATAACTTTGTCTCAGTACTTCTTATTTGATTCCTCATATGTTGCTGATATCGCTTAAGGGTAAAAATGTTTAATTGAATATTTGAGATGTGTTCATATTGGACTTGAATGATAAATGACTGAGTTTGGGCCTTAGAGCCGGTTTGGTACTGATTTTGAGGTTTCGCATACGCCAGGCCTATATTGGGCTGAGTGTTATTGTTTTGAGGAGACGTGTACATCATGCCTCATTATTGGGCTAAGTGATTATAATTAGCGTTGGGCAGGATCCGCCCCTCCGGAGTCTGACATACCAGCAGTGGGCACATGCACAGTGTTTCATATATGTGCTTGATGATGAACAGTTATGCCAGGTAACCGTATAGTGCTAAGTGTCAATACTATTGATGGATCCACTGTGATACTGTTGATTTACATGTATACTTGATGTGTAGGCATAGAGATGTACTTTCCTCATGCTAACTGGTATATGACTTGCTTTATCTGTGTTGGATTTTAAATTGTTATACTTGAAAGCATGCCTAAATTTCTGAAATAAGGACGAGTTGTACTTGACATCACTGATCTACTATTTCTACGGTTTATTCATTATTTTCTGAACTGTTACCGGTTATTGGTACTGGTATTTGACTATTGTTCTGAGTTCGTCACTACTTTCAACCCAAGGTTAGTGTTGTTACTTATTGAGTACATTGGGTCGGTTGTACTCAAACTACTCTATGCACTTCGTGTGCAGATCCAGGTACATTCGGCCAAGGTGATTTTTAGGCTTGAGTTGTGCCAGCTATTTGGGACACTACAAGGTAGCTACCATACCGTACGCAATCCTTGAGGTTCTCTTCGTGTTATCTTTATCTTTACTGTTTCTCATGTTCAGACAGTTGTATTAGAGTATTTATTTCGTACCTTGTTATTCAGTAGTGCTCAGGTACTTGTTGACACCAGATTTTGGGGTTAGTTGTAGTAGCATTTTCACTTTATTCTCAGATATTTTTATGGTATTCTTCCACTGTTGAGTCGTTAGACCATGTTATTTCAATTTTATTGTTAATTATGTGACTGTTGGCTTACCTAGTGGGTTGGTTTAGGTGCCATCACAATTTGTGGATTTTGGATCGTGACAAGTTGGTATCAGAGCACTAGGTTGCTTAGGTCTCACGAGTCACGAGTAAGTTTAGTAGAGTCTTGTGGATCGGTATGGAGACATCTGTACTTATCTTTGAGAGGCTACCGAACTATTAGGAAACTTCACTTTCTTACATTCTTATTATTCAAATTAATTAATTCAGAAGATTGAAACTTGACTCTTCTATTCTCTCACAGATAGTGAGGACAGACACGTGTGACTGAATCGGGCGGATGGCCACCAGTACCATCAGCTGCGAAAGGTTGGGGCCACGGTAGAGGCTGAGGTGCGGCTCGCACTATAGCTAGAGCAGCACCTGTGGAGCTTCCAGTTTCTCCAACTGAGGGGCAAACACCAAATATCGTTGAGCCGATGGGACCAGCCTAGGCACCAGTTGTGCCCATTGTAATCCCATGCCTTTAGGAGGCTTTGGCACATATTTTGATTGTATGCAATACCCTTGCTCAGGCGGTTTCAGTTCCAGCCGCACCATCCACTTCTCAGGCCGGGGGACGTGCTCAGACTCCTGCAGCCCGTACTCCAGAGCAGGTAGCTGAGGGACTCCAGATATCGCGGTTGTTACTGCTCGGGCCAAGGTTGGCCCAGCTTTGAGTGATGAGGAGAAGACGACACTAGAGAGGTTTGGGAGGCTTAAAGCTCCAGAGTTCAGCGGGGAGGAGTCAGAGAATGCCCAGGATTTCCTAGACCGGTGTCAGCGGATTCTTCGCACATCGGGTATTTGGAGACTAGTGGAGTTGCATTTACCACTTTTTAGTTGACTGGGGAAGCCTACCAATTGTGGTAGGCCTATGAGTTGAGCAAGCCAGTTGGCACAACACCACTTTCATGGCATGAGTTCTCCATTCTCTTTTTAGAGAAGTTTGTCCCACAGACTCGTAAGGAGAAGCTGCATAGAGATTTTGAGCAACTACGCTAGGGAGATATGACTGCGACCCAATATGAGATGATATTCGTAGATTTGGCCCGTCATGCTATATGGTTGGTTCCTACAAGGAGGGAGCGGATCAGGAGGTTCATTGATGGACTCAACTATGGCCAACGTTATAGTTTGGCCTGAGAGGCCGAGACGGATGCTAGGTTTGACCAGGTGGTCGAGATTGCTAGGCGCTTGGAGTTTGTTCGCAGGCTTGAGCGCGAGGAGCGGGAGGGAAAAAAGCCCCATAGTTTTTGTGGTTTCAGTGGTACCTCATTTGGAGGTTAGTCATATCACATCAGAGGTCGTCCTTACAGGCCCGCTCAGATGGCTCATCTGGTTAATCATAGTACATCAGCTACTCATGGTTCATACAATGCTTATTTGGATTCCTCCCAGCTCAGAGTTCATCCCGTACTCCATCAGTTAAGGGTTTGTTAGTACCGGGTTCTTCCATTTGTTTTTCTAGTTCTTGAGATCCGATGCAAGACCCACCGCCATTTTCGGCCTAAGGTTGTTATGATTGTGAAGATTTGGGGTATGTGAGGAAGTATTGTCCCTGTCACTATCGGAGGTCTTGTGCTTCCTAGAGGTCAGGATATGATTCTCGCACTAGTTTCTACACCACCCGCTCAACCAGCTCGGGGTGGAGGTCGTACAGGTTGAGGTCGCCCCAAAGGGGGAGGTCAGACAGGTGGTGGTCAAGCTCGATGCTATGCTTTTCCGGCCAGGCCATAGGCAGTTGCTTCAGATGCAGTGATCACAAGTATTGTTTCAGTGTGCCACAAGAATGCTTCCAAATTTTTTTTATCCTGGTTCCACTTATTCATATGTATCATCTTACTTTGCAAGTTATTTGGATATGCCCTATGATTCCTTAGTTATGCTTGTTTGTGACTATTGGAGGATTGGAGATGAGGGTTGATCTTTTACTACTTAGTATGGTTGATTTTTACGTGATTTAGGCATGGATTATTTGTCACCATGTCACTCTAAGACCGTGATGTTGGCAATGCCAGGATTTCCTAAGGTTGACTGGAGAGGTTCTCTTGACTATATTCCCAGTAGAGTGATTTCATATTTGAAGTCCCAACGGATGGTTGAGAAGTGGTGTCTGGCGTATTTTGCCTTTGTAAGGGATGTTAGTGCTGATACTCCTATCATTAAGTCTGTTTCTGTAGTGAGGAAATTTTTAGATGTGTTTCCTACAGACCTGCCGGGAATGCCACCCGACAGGAACATTGATTTTGGTATTGACTTGGTGTCGGGCACTCAACCCATCTCTATTCCACCGTATCGTATGACACCAGTGGATTTGAAGGTATTGAAAGAACAACTTCAAGAGCTAATTCCTAGTGTGCCGCCTTGGGGCGCACCTATTCCGTTTGTGAAGAAGAAGGATGGCACTATACGGATATGCATTGATTATAGGCGGTTAAACAAAGTTACAATTAATAACAAGTACCTACTGACGCGTATTGATGACTTGTTTGACCAGCTTCAGAGTGCTAGAGCGTTCTCTAAGATTGATTTGAGGTCTGGGTATCACCAGTTGAAGATTCAGGACTCTGATATTCTAAAGACGGCATTCAGGACCCGCTATGGTCACTACGAGTTCCTTGTGATGTCTTTTGGGCTGACCAACACCCTAACAACATTCATGCATCTGATGAACAATGTATTTTAGCCTTATCTTGATTCATTTGTCATAGTATTTATTGATGATATCCTGGTGTACTCACGTAGCTAGGAGGAGCATGCACAACATCTGAGGATTGTACTACAGACTTTGAGGGAGGAGAAGCTTTATGCTAAGTTCTCCAAGTGTGAGTTTTGGCTCAATTCGGTGGCATTCTTGGGGCATGTGGTCTCCAGTTAGGGGATCAATATGGATTTGAAGAAGATTGAGGCAGTTCAAAGTTGGCCCAGACCTTTTTCAGCTACTGATATTCAGAGTTTTCTCGGCTTGCCCGGATGCTATCGTCGCTTCGTGGAGGGTTTCTCGTCGATTGTAGCGCCTTTGACCAGGTTGACCTAGAAGGGTGCCTCATTCAGGTGATCAGATGAGGGTGAGAAGATCTTTCAGAATCTCAAGACTGCCTTGACCACAACTACAATTCTATTTTTGCCTTCAGCATCAGGTTCATATATGGTGTATTATGATGCTTCTCGGATTGGTATTGGATGTGTCTTGATGTAGGAGGGTAGGGTGATTGTTTATGCTTCATGCCAGTTGAAGCCCCATGAGAAGAACTACCTCGTTCATGATTTAGAGTTGGCAGGCATTGTTCGTGCATTGAATATTTGGAGGCATTATCTCTACAACGTGTCTGGTGAGGTATTTGATAACTAGTGGTTTTAGCCTATTATTTGCTCTCTTTTGCTTAGGTTTTGGGTAAACAATGCGGAAAGGTATTTCCGAAAACTAACTTAATGTGCTTGCTTGCAGGGTTTGGTCAAAATGAGGCAAAGAAGCCATAATCAACTCATGAAGGAGTCAAACTTGCACGAATCCAAGGCTGAGACTGGAGCGCTGAGAGCGGTAGAAAAGTGCAGCCGCATAAGGACCACCGCTGAGGTGGCCACTATTACGCGGACCACGAAAGTAGATTCAGAGAAGCTGCTTTCAGTACTAAAATCACCGCTGACCGCATTGGAAAAGCACGGCCGAGAAATCTTTGGCGCGACAATGAGGGGATTTTCGCTGAGAGCGAGGTTCGAGGTTCAGAGACTCTACAGTTTGGGTTCAAATGAAGAATGCGGCTCGCGTCCAAATTACGCGGCCGCGAATTTATCTTACGCGAACGTGAAGGGAATTCCGCTGAGAGCACATCTTGAGGTTCAGAGGCCCTGCAAGTCGGGCTTAACTAAAGAACGCAGTTCGCGTCCAAATTATGCAGCCGCGATGGAAGCACACACGGTTGAAATTACGCGGTCCGCGAAACATAGCCCAATCCAAGCCCAGTATTGAAGAAACGTGGACCGCGCTCATTATTATGCGGCCGCGAAAGCTCAAGCGCCGACGCGGTCAGAATTACGCGTCCGAGAATCCTCTGCAGGGGCATTTTTGTCCAAAAATTTTGGCTGTGTATAAATAGACCTTTTTGACATTTTAGGTTAAGTTTTGTTTAGCAGAGCACGTGAACGGCTGGTTTTTCCCTTTTGGGGCAACTTTAGAGTAGATTTACCTTTAAACTTTAGATTTTCATCTTGTACTTTAATATTATGGCTTATATTTCATTTTTATCTTGGATTTCTGTTATTATTATGAGTAGCTAGACCCCATATCTAGGGTTGTGACCCAAACCTAGTGTGGGTATTTAATGGGTCTTGAATTTTAGGGCTTAATTGTTTATGGGTTAGTGATATTTAGCCTAATTCATGCTAAAATTGTAGAATTAGTGGTTGCAAACACTGACTCATGCTTTTATGACTTAGGCTCTTCTTGAGAAAGAAGGACTAAGTCTAGGAAAATTAGGCTAACAAGGAATTGGGGTGAACTCAAGAGATTGATAGCCCCAATTAAAGGGTTAAACCTAGAGATAGTAATACCCGACTTGAGCCAATTTCACTTGTATTGTATGAACACCCATTTGGGATTGAGAAAGCCAAATCGGGCAAAGTCACTCAAACTACCGAGAGGTATAGAGTGAACACTTATGTGTGATGGTTATATCATGACCCCAATCATAACAAGCTTGTCCTAGATTCTTGATACCCATTAGATACTCACTTAGGCAGAAGTCACTTCCCTAGTGCCTTTTAACACTTGAAAACTTTCACCAAAAATATTGTACTTAGCTTACACTCAGCATACAATAGTATAAAAATTAGAATAGAATCAATCGCAACAATGTTTGGAAGTGCAATTAGGAACAACACGCACATCTAGATTAGTTAGATACCCAACTCCAAGCCAAATTAACTCCCTGTGGAAATCGATCCCGACCTCGTTGGGTAAAACTGCATCGACCATCCTCGCTACTCTATAGTGGTGTAGGTTTGGCCTCGATCACCTTTTGGTGCCGTTGCCGGGGAGTTAGACGGTGTTGGCTCTCTATCTATCTATTTGTGTGTCTTGTTTTTCTTTCCTTCTGTTTTTCTAACTTTTGTGCATCAATCGCTTTAGGTACCAAATGGCTCATAATGATGCTCTCGGACATGTTCTTCCGGGGGAGGAGGTAGATGACAATGGTGAGGATGAGTTTAATCTAGAACCTCAAGTCCAAATAGGAGGCCACCAGGCTAATGACAAAATTCCAAACCCTCCGCCACTTCCTCCATGGGCAGCACACCGGGTGCTACCCAATGAAGGTTACGCAAGTGCAATTGTCCCGCCCCGGATTCGGGCGAGAAATTTTCAAATTACAAATGTCATGATGACCCTATTAGAGCAAAGGGGCTTCTTCACTGGAGCTCCTCATCAGAACGCATACAAGCATCTAAAGCATTTTGTAGACACATATTGGGGGAGCAAGCAGACGAACATGTCGGAGGGCGCTCTGTGATTGAGACTTTTCCCATTTTCACTTAGAGGAAAAGCTTTGGACTGGCTCGAGAGGCTACCCAACTACTCCATACACACGTGGGATGAGTTGGCAGAAAATTTTATAGCCATGTTTTTCTCACCAGGTCATATGGTAGCATTGAGGGATGAAATCTTAGCCTTTAAACAAGAACCTAAAGAACCTCTACATGAAATCTGGGAGCGATACCGAACAATGGTTAAGTAATGCCCAAACAATGATATGACTGAAGCAATGATTCAGCAGACATTCTATAGGGGCATCAACACGACCAACCAGTGTGTGGTGAATCAGCTAGCTGGGGGAAATTTTATGAAAATGCCTTATGCCGATGCTTGTGACATACTTGATGAGATGGCTGGCACATCCTCAGCTTGGCAGAGTCGGGAAAATATTCCTCAGGGTGACCCTAATGTCATCCATCTTCACAAGGAACTTCATGATCACGGATAAGCCATAGCCGAGTTGACAACTACTATGAATCAGTTAGCAAAGGCCCAGCTTCTGCAAGTTCAAGGGACAAAGCAAGTAAATGTCATGGTCAACAAGAGGAGACAGCGTGGTCAACAAGTGCAAAACAATCAAGATCAATATGAGCAAAGTGGTAGTGGTTACAATCAAGACGATTCTTATGATGATCAAAGTGAGGAAGTGTTATATGCCAATAACTACCAAGGTCCACAGAGCAATGCTCCAAATCAACAATAGAGATCGTAAGGGAACAATCAAAATTGGGGCAACCAAGGCCAAGGGAATTGAAAAAATGGCAACAATAACACCTCGAACAATTGGGGGAACAACAATAACAATTGGGGCGGCAACAGAAACCAATGGGGTTGGAATAATAATAATCAAGGTAACCGGGGGTCGGGATTTCAAAGGCCCCCGATGTATCATCAACCCAACCATCCACCTCCATATTCATCTCAAGGGTAAAGTTCTTCAAACAATGAGATGGGGCAGATAAAGAGTATGTTCAAATAAATGATGGAAAGGAATTTTGACTCCGATGCCCAAATAGCCTCCCATACTACCTCTATTGTTTGAAGTACAAATTAGAAGAACAAATGGGTCAAATTTCTCAACTTAGAAGTACAAATGGGTCAAATTTCTCAAGCATTGAATACTCGCCCTAAAGGGGCACTACTAAGTGATACGGTAGTAAACCCAAAGGGTGGAAAAAATACAGGCCATGCTTTGGCGGTGACCACAAAAATCTGTAGAGGTGGAGATGTAAGTACCTCTAATCCAAAGAAGATTATGAGTGATGATGTTATGTTGCAAGAATATGATGAGATTTAAGCCAATGATGAGAATGTGAATGATGAAGTGAGGATCGATATTGATGACAACATGGAGGAGACTCAAAATGATGTGAACCCGTCTAGGGAACACGTGATAGACATACCGAAAATGGTAGTGCCTAAAGACAAGGCCCATTTTCCAAGGCCTCCTCCACCGTATCCTCAAAGTCTTGCAAAGCAAAATAATGAAAACCAATTCAAGAAGTTTATTGAGATGATGAAAAGTTTGTCAATCAATGTGCTCTTGGTGGAAGCTCTCGAACAAATACCGGGATATGCCAAGTTCATGAAGGACTTGGTAACTAAGAAGAGATCTATGAATTGTGAGACCATCAAAATGACTCATCAAGTGAGTGCCATTATGCACTCGATGGCTCCAAAGCTTGAAGATCTCGGTGCCTTTAAAATTCCATGCACCATTGGTAGCGCCAATTTTGCAAAAGCCTTGTGTGATTTGGGAGCAAGTATTAATTTGATGTCATATTCCGTGTTCAAGACACTAGTTATTGGGCAACCAAGAGTTACTTCCATGAAATTACAAATCGCGGATCGGACAATTAAAAGGCTGCTTGGTATTATTGATGATGTTCTAATCCGGGTCAACAAGTTTATTTTGCCTGCTGATTTTGTGATTCTCGACTGCAAAGTCGACTATGAGGTGCCTATAATATTGGGGAGACATTTCCTAGCAATAGGGAAGGCATTGGTTTATATGGAAGCAGGGGAGCTCACCTTCCGAGTGGGCGATGAAAAAGTTGTATTCCACGTGTGCAAATCAATGAGGCAACCAAATAGCAATGAAGTTTTCTCTTTTGTGGATCTTGTGATGGAGGTGATAGTTGATGACACGAGTGCCATGATCAATGTGGAAGACCCTTCGGAAGCTGTGTTGTTAAACCATGAGGATGATGAAAAGGAAGGCTTGGTTGAATGTGCAAATGCGTTGCAAGGAATGGGATCCTACTCATATGGGCCCCACAAACTTTCCTTGGACTTGGAAAAGCGGAAGACTCCACCAACAAAGCCCTCAATCGAGGAGCCACCAACATTGGAGTTGAAGCCTTTGCCTTCACACCTCAGGTATGAATTCTTAGGCCCTTCTTCCACATTACATGTTATTCTTTCTGCTTGCCTAACTAACGTGCAGGTAAACGTTACCCTTGCGGTGCTTCAAAGAAGGAAAAAGGCAATTGGATGGACTTTGGTTGACATTCGGGGTATAAGCCCCGCCTTTTGCATGCACAAAATTATACTAAAGGATGATGTCAAACCCTCCGTGGAACATAAAAAGAGGTTGAACGTGGCTATGCAAGAGGAGTGGCTTGATGCAAGGGTTGTGTACCCTATTTCGGATAGTTCATGGACTTCACCGGTACAATGTGTGCCGAAGAATGGGGTATGACTATGGTCACAAATGAGAAAAATGAGTTGATCCCCACTCGTACTGTCACCAGATGGAGGTTATGAATGGACTACAGAAAGCTGAACAAAGTGACCCGCAAAGACACTTTCCATTGCCCTTTATTGATCAAAGGTTGTACAGACTTGCCGGGCGTGCCTACTATTGCTTTTTGGATGGGTACTCAGGGTACAACTAGATTCTCATTGCACCGGAAGACCAAGAGAAAACCACCTTCACATGTCCGTATGGCACATTTGCATTCTCACGGATGCCGTTTGGTTTGTGTAATGCACCGGCTACCTTTCAGCGGTGTATGATGGCATTATTTATGGATATAGTGGAGGACTTCCTCGAAGCGTTCATGGATGATTTTAGTATTGTGGGGGACTCATTTGAAGAATGCTTGGATAATCTTGACAAAGTGTTGGCTCGATATGAAGAGACCAACCTAGTGCTTAATTGGGAAAATGCCACTTTATGGTCGAGGAGGGCATTGTCCTCGGCCATAAGATCTCAAAGAACGGTATTGAAGTGGACAAAGCGAAGATTTAAGTTATTTCAAAACTGCCTCCTCCTACTTCCGTCAAGGGAGTTAGGAGCTTTTTTGGCCACGCGGGGTTCTACCGAAGGTTCATCAAGGATTTCTCAAAAATGGTGAATCCCTTGTGCAAGCTGCTAGAAAATGATGCAAAGTTTGTGTTCAATAAAGATTGCATGAAAGCTTTTGAGCTTCTCAAGTATAAATTGACAACCGCTCCCATCATTACCGCACCCAATTGGAGATTACAACTTGAGCTCATGTGCGATGCTAGTAACGTTGCGGTAGGAGCGGTTTTGGGGCAAATAGTCAACAAGATATTTCATCCAGTCTATTATGCAAGAAAAATGATAAATGACGCCCAAGTCAATTATACGGTGACCGAGAAAGAGTTATTAGCCATTGTCTTCACCATGGAAAAGTTCATGCCATATCTCATGGGTGCCAAAGTGATTGTGCACACCGATCATACGACACTCCGTTACTTCATGACGAAAAAGGACTCGAAGGCTAGGTTGATGAGATGGGTTCTTCTGCTTCAAGAGTTTGACCTTGAAATCATTGATAGAAAAGGGAGTGATAATCAAGTGGCGGACCACTTGTCCCGCTTAGAAGAGGAGGGGAGGCCCCACGATGGCCTCAAAATTCGTGATTCGTTCCTGGATGAACAACTCCTCTCCGTGTCCTTGAATAGTATGCCTTGGTTCACCGATATGGCTAACTTTCTTGTGACCGGCATTGTCCCGAGTGAGCTCTCTTCTAACTAAAGGAAGAAACTCAAACGTGACAGCTTAGATTATTATTGGGACGAGCCCTATCTTTTTAAGATTTGCAATGATGGTGTGATCCGGAGATGTGTCCCGGAAGAGGAGAAAATGAATATTCTTGATGCTTGCCATTCCTCGCCCTACGGTGGTCATCATGGTGAGGCAAGAACTGCTTCAAAGGTTCTTAGTTGTGGATTCTATTGGCCTACCCTATATAAAGATGCAAGTGAGCTTGTTAAGAGGTGTGATGAATGCCAAAGAGCTGGTGGAATTTCCAAGAAAGATGAAATGCCTCTCACCACTATTCTTGATTCCCCGGATTATCAAGTAGCTCGTCACATCTCTTCAATAGCGAATCTATCACTCTATGCAAGTCTAGTCTCAAGTCGTAACGTGAAATAAAGGAATTAAACGAGCAAAGATGACTCAAATAGTACAATTATAGCATAGCGTGAACCTAAGTCTACCCGGACATAATCAGGAATTCTAGCATATGCACAGATACTCATTACCTCATACGTGCGTAGCTCCCACAACATATAGCACATAAGAATATAATACCTACTGGGTAAATTCCCCCTCACAAGGTTAGACATGAGACTTACCTCGCTCCGAAGTTCCATAACCGACTCCAACGCCACTCTAACCTCAAACCGATGCCCGTCATTCCAAAACTAGTCAAACAACATGCAAACCAATAAAAATATACTCTAATACTCGTAATAAATCAATTTATAACAATTCCCAACTTCGCTCAAAAAGTCAATAAAGTCAACCCCCGGGTCCACGTGCCCCGAAACCCAATAAAACTCACAAAATCTGACAGCCCATTCAATTACGAGTCCAATCATACCAGTTTTACTCAAATCCAACTCTGTATCGACGTTCAAAAATCGATATTTTTGACGTGTGGGGCATAGACTTCATGGGGCTATTTGTGAGTTCCTGTGGTAACACTTACATTTTGGTTGCTGTTGATTATGTTTCCAAGTGGGTTAAAGCTGTAGATTTGCCCAACAATGAGGCACGGAGTGTGGGGCCGTTCTTAAAGAAAAATATCTTCACAAGGTTTGGCACTCTTAGGGCGATCATCAGTAATGTGGGTTCTCATTTCTACAACAAGGCCTTCGACACTTTACTTTCCAAGTATGGTGTCAACCCCTTATCATCCCCAGGCTAGTGGACAAGTTGAGGCCCCCAACAGGGAGATAAAGAGCATATTATCAAAAACTGTCAATGCAAACCGGACGGATTGGTCAAGGAAATTTGACGATGCTTTGTCAGCTTATAGAACTGCGTACAAGACTCCAATTGGTATATCTCCGTACCGGTTGGTATTTGGGAAAGCATGCCATCTTCCAGTTGAGTTAGAGCACAAGGCCATATGGGCGCTCAAGAAGTTAAACCTTGGATGGGATATAGCAGCCAATCTCCGGGTGGAGCAACTCAATGAACTAGATGAGTTTCGGTTTCATGCCTATTCCAGCTCGTCCTTGTATAAGGACAAGATGAAGTACTTGCACGACAAATATGCCCGGAACAAGGAATTCAAGGAGGGTGATTTGGTTCTTCTCTTCAACTCCCGGTTATGACTGTTTCCGGGAAAGCTCAAGTAAAAATAGAGTGGCCCTTTTGAGGTAGTGCACGTGACTCCGTTTGGTGCTCTTGACGTGAAAAACAAAAATGGTGAAATCTTCAGAGTTAATGGGCACCGAGTGAAGTATTACCTCATCAAGTTTGATGACAGCCATGTGGTGGCCTTGATCAGTTTCCAATAATGTTGGTAACATGCATCGTGCCGCGACGTTAAATCAGGCGCTTCTTGGGAGGCAACCCATGTGTTTTTCTTTCTTTTTTGATTTTCTTCTTACATCAGGCTTTATTTTGAACTAACTGGTTGTGAGCTTTGTGTAGGAATTGTTTGTGTAGTACAAGACTGTTGCTGGAAAATTTTGCTTAAGTCTGGGGAATTACGTGGACCCCGCTCAAACTTTCGCGGTCAGCGAGAGCTTTTCACGGGGGCACAAATTGTCAGCTGATGCGGACTTGAAAAGTCCAGAATATCAACTCTCTGAAGTTGTATTCACATCCGCGTTCGTAATTTCGCGGTCTGCATTGATCTTACGCGGCCGCTCCCGTTAATCCACTCTCAGTGGTCCTGTTTCTAAAAAGGCTCTTCGAAAGGTAAAAAGCGCGGACCGCGGTGGAATTCTACGGACCGCGCTTAGGTAAGTTGGTGGGACAGTAGGAAGTCTTTAGCACCTTTACACTTTTCGAACCCCACACTCTCACCGAAATTGACCACTGTTCATCTTCCCCTTCTTACACTTTCAATTTCATATCTCATTAATCAAGAAGCAATTTCCTACTACAAATCCACATCTGGTATGCTCAAATCTTTACAAAAATTTCATATTTTGCATTTTCTTTTCTTCTAGTTTTACTTTTTCTTTTTTAGGGTTTAACACATGTCATGATTCCAAAATAAATCTTGATTGATGCTAAAATTGCATGTGGGTAATGTTTAATGCCTAATGGGGGATAGGGTTGTTCACTATGCCTGTTAATTACCTAAATATTTGCACTAAGTGAAACCCTAGGTCTTAAATAATTCATCAGGGCCAGTATGATTTGAATTTCGCAGACCGCGGTCCAAATTATGCGGTCCGCATTCATGTTTTTGTGCGAACTGGGTAGGCTTATATGTTCTCGGACGCGGTGATTTTTCCGCGGTCAGCGGTTCACTTTACGCGGTCGCGTCCATCATTTTGCAGACCGCGTTCATGAGCTTTAGAGAATTAACAAATTGATTCTGCGGCCGTGTTCATTTTTACGCGGTCCACGGCTGTTGTTTCGCGGCCGCGCCCATTATTTCGCGGTCAGCAGAAACCAATGTTTAGAGAGTTGGTAGTCTGTGTCCAACCTCCTCGCGGCTGTGCCTATTTTTACGCGGTCCGCGATGGCCCTTCTGTGGTCGCGCCCATTTTTCCACGGTTCGTGGTGCACTATTTTGAGAAGCACTGTTTCATTTCATCTGCATTTCTTTAAGGATTAATTGAACCACAATACTAATGATCTTTCACTAATTGTGTGTGCAGATAATGGTGCGATCTCGTGGTGGTTCTGACAAATCAAAAGGGAGGGGAGAATCCTCCCGAGGCCGAGGCAAAGGGAAGCAGACTGCAGCCTTAGCACCTCAGAAGATTATTAGCAAAAAGGCCCCACCTGTGAGACCTCAGACTGACTCCTCGGACACTAGTAAATACCTCCCTTCCCAGGATATTTCCGAGGGAGAATCTTCACAACAACCCGAGGCTCAATCTCAAACTTTCCGCCTCGTCAATCAACCCACCTCCTCATCTGAGTTGCCTGATGGCTCAGAAGGAGGTAGTGAGTCTTCAGCACCATCTGCAACTCCGGCCTCAACAACTGCTCCTATTGATATTGATGATGAAGAAGAGGTTCCGGACGACGGGAGAGGAGGTGATACCCATGAGGGGGTTTAATTAGATCAAGGAAGCCGGTAGTTTGGCAAGATAAGTTCGTGAGTGAGAAGGCCTACCACAAATTTCGGGAATCGTGGCCACAAATGACCCTTGAGCGACATTTCATAGAAAGAGACCTTCTCCCTCACAACTCGAATGTGAAGAGACAATTTGATGAAAGTGTGGGGTGGAAATTCTTCACCAGCAAGTTGCTAGAAGCAAATGATTACCTAGTCAAGGAATTCTACGCCAATGTTGCCCCCATCAAAAAGGGTACCCATGTGACTAAGGTACGAAATAAGAAGATCCAGTTTGATGGCAAAACTTTGAATACATATGCTGGGTTTGATGATGTAGATGTTGCTCTATATATACAGAAGTTGGCATTAGATAAAGCAGCCCGTCCATGGGTAGCAGAAGTAATAGCCATACCAGGGACAACACCGGCCTGGCTTACACCGGGAGTCTCAATTGCCAGAAACACCCTTAGCTTTGAAGCCAAAGGGTGGTGCACCTTCGTCTGCAGCCGCCTTGATCCGTGCCACCATGACAGTAACATTCCACTCTCCCGGGAAATCCTCATAGCGTCCATCATAGCGGGGTACCTAATAAATGTGGGGAATCTCATGGCCCAGAACATATCTAAGGAAACCGGGAAGGAAGAAAGGTCCTACCCTTACCCCAATTTCATCACTTTGTACCTAGAGAACCAGGGGGTTGAGGGGAGACACTTTGACACGAAGGTGAAGCCGAAAAGGCCCTTATCTTGGTACAACCTTCAGGGAGCAGACAACCCGAAGTCCAAAGGCAAAGCCACTACCTCCACTAGCCAGTCTGCAGAGCCAAGGGTAGTGGCCACTGGTTCCGAGCCTTCCACGGCGGAGAGTTCTTTGGCTGCTATGCCACCTCCCTCATCCGGGACATCTGTCACAACCCCATTATTTGTGCCCTTATCTTTCGCATATCCTCTGACTTCACTGCGGGTCTCTCAGATGCTATCCAGCGTCAACATCTGGTTGCAGGAAGCTATATCAAAGTTGTCTGTCTTATCTAGTGCGGTCGCAGCACAGGCAGCCCCAGCACAGCTTCAGGTACCTCCATCAATGGAGGATTCATTGAAGGAGCTTCTGGACAATCAGAAGAAGCTCCTGGACAACCAAAAGAAAATCCTGGAGACATTAGATACTCATGGGAAGGTGATCAAGGAGCTGGGCAAGCAGGTCAAAAAGATGAAGAAGACTCAAGCTTCAAAAGAGTCAGTGGAGCTACTGAAGAAGGAGGTAGAGAAGTTCACTTCTACCGGAGATATTCCACTGGACCTGCTTATGGAGGAGACTGCCCCTGCAGCACAGAAAGCACAAGCATCAGAGCAGGAGGCTGACAGAGAGCCGGTGAGAGGATTTGTGGTGCCCCAGTCAGAGGACCTGAAGATACAGTTGGAGGTCCCAGAGGGAGTTGATGATCCTATGCAGTCCGAGGTCCCCACTAGTGAGCCTGACCCCATGTAGTCAGAGACCACATAGGGAGTTTTCTTTACTCTCTATCCCTTCCCTAATCTTATTTTTTCTTTTAGCATTGAGGACAATGCTATCTTTTATTTTGGGGGGGGGGTTTCTTATTTTGATTTGATGACTGGCATGTAATAATTATGATGCTATTTTCCTTTATTTTTACTTATCGTTATTTTCACTTTCGTTATTTTTACTTTTGGTATGTATATAACTTTACCATTCCATGTATATATTCATCTCCATTTTGTATATATTCGGTTCACTCCATTATTGTACATATTCATTTAACTTTACGTAGTTTACTTTATAACTTCTTTTGTATTTTTCCTTAATAGCTTAGCTTCTTATTTCCTTTAGCAGCTTCTTTTTGAGTTTTTAGCTTATTTTCACATTTTTGCGTGATCAATAAGCCTTTGGTTTTCTTAATGCCACAGTTCTTTCCAAAGGTGGATATTGTGTGAACCGGGTGGTTCTTCCCAACGATGGATGGCGTGACAACCTTTTTAAGGGATTGAGTCTGTTTTTCTTTTTGCTCTAATATGTAGTAGTAATGAATAAAAGTGTCTCAAGCAGGCTTTACTTGGTACTAACACATTTACCTTCGACCTCATGGTTAGAAACAAGTTGATTGACAAAGAATAGCTCTAGTTGTGACCTTTAGACTCTTGAGTTGACTAAAACTATCATCAAGTGGTTTCTTTGAGCCATCTGTGATCTTCAATCTTAGCTAGGGTTGTTGTGGGCCCTCGACTCTGTTCTCTTTAACAATCCATTAGCTTGAGATAGAGGTGAGGTATTAAATTGCAAGTCCAAGTCCCGTGCCAATAAGTCTAGAACTTGCCCTGAATGTTTGTCTAGGCAAAATTCTAAGTGTAGCTCAACTCGAGAAGTGATTCTAAGCTCTCCTTGGTCCCATTTGAACTATGAAAGCTTCCATAGCCTACCAATATGATATCCCTAGTCAACCTCTTTGAGCCTAAGCCTTTTTCATTCAATAGCCGCATTACAAGCCTTCATCCATTTTATAATGACCCTCTCTTGGCACCCAATCTTTCCTTAGCACTCATGATGAGCAATTAGCAAAAATATAAGTTTGGGGGAGAGACGAGGAATTTCAAAGTGATGAAAGGTACAAAGAACAAAAAGAATTGATGAAAAGGAAAGGCAAAGAAAAGGATGAAGAGTTGAAAAGAAATATGTCAAAAAGAAAGGAAAGGTTGAAGGGATTCAAAGAAAACAATGTTGAAAGGCATGGAATGATAAGAAAAGGAGAAAAATGATTGTCATGAACAAGAAAGAGTGACAATGTGTCTCTCTAGTTCCTCTGAGGAAGAAGAAAATGACTCAAAGAGTCAAGAAAGTATGAACCGAAATAAGAAAATGGAGCGCTTAAGGAAAGATGATACCATCATAGTTCATTATGTCCTACCTTGATCCAAAAAGCCTTCATTACATCCCGCTAAAGCCCTATAGGATTTCAAGTTGAGTGAGCTTACATTAGTGATGATTTACATAAGGGGCAAGCTTATGATACTTAGAGCCGGACTTGTGACATTCTTTTGAGAGTGATGAGCGCACTTCTTTACAATCCCTGTTTTGAGTGTCACATTCTATAAGGTGAGATTAATCATGGAGAGTAGAGGAGGAGGAGTCTGGGATCCAAAATGACCTACGTGAGAGAGCGAGCTTCCTTGATGAATTGAGTCAACTCTTGATGCTTTTGTGTCACATTAGAACTATGGAACTCAAGAAGTCATAGCATGATGTTATTGATAATGCATTTGTGTTGAGGGTAATTGTTAGTCCCAATTGATGCTTGATGAAGTCACCTTAGGAAAGCTTAAATTTTCCTTTCTTTTTCTTGTGGAGGTGGGAATTACCTTGTTTGCTTGAGGACAAGCAAAATCTTAAGTTTGGGGGAGTTGATAACTAGGGGTTTTAGCCTATTATTTGCTCTCTTTTGCTTAGGTTTTGGGTAAAAAATGCGTAAAGGTATTCCCGAAAACTAACTTAATGTGCCTGCTAGCAGGGTTTGGTCAAAATGAGGCAAAGAAGCCATAATCAACTCATGAAGGAGTCAAACTTGCCGAATCCAAGGCTGAGACTGGAGCACTGAGAGAGGCAGAAAAGCGCAGCCGCGTAAGGACCACCGCTGAGGTGGCCACTATTACGCGGACCGCAAAAGTAGATTCAGAGAAGCTGCTTTTAGTACTAAAATCACCGTTGATCGCGATGGAAAAGCGCAGCCATGAAATCTTTGGCGCGGCAATGAGGGGATTTATGCTAAGAGCAGGGTTCGAGGTTCAAAGACTCTACAGTTTGGGCTCAAATGAAGAACGCGGCCCGCATCCAAATTCCGCGACCGCGAATTGATCTTATGCGGATGCGAAGGGAATTCCGCTGAGAGCGCATCTTGATGTTCAGAGACCCTGCAAGTCGGGCTTAACTGAAGAACACGGTCCGCGTCCAAATTATGCGACCGCGATAGAAGTACACGCGGAAACGATTAAAATTACGCAGTCCGCAAAATTAAGCCCAATCCAAGCCCAGTATTGAAGAAACGCGGACCGCGCTCATTATTACACGGCCGCGAAAGCTCAAGCGCGGACGTGGTCAGAATTACGCATCCGCGAATCCTCTGCAGGGGCATTTTTGTCCGAAAATTTTAGCTGTGTATAAATAGACCTTTTTGACATTTTTAGGTTAAGTTTTGTTCAGCAGAGCACGTGAACGGCTGGTTTTCCCCTTTTTGGGCAATTTTAGAGTAGATTTACCTTCAAACTTTAGATTTTCATCTTGTACTTTAATATTATGGCTTATATTTCATCTTTATCTTTGATTTCTGCTGTTATTATGAGTAGCTAGACCCCATAGCTAGGGTTGTGACCCAACCCTAGTGTGGGTATTTAATGGGTCTTGAATTTTAGGGCTTAATTGTTTATGGGTTAGTGATATTTAGCCTAATTCATGCTAAAATTATAGAATTAGTGGTTGCAAACACTGACTCATGCTTTTATGACTTAGGCTTTTCTTGAGAAAGAATGACTAAGTCTAGGAAAATTAGGCTAACAAGGAATTGGGGTGAATTGATAGCCCCAATTAAAGGGTTAAACCTAGAGATAGTAATACCCAACTTGAGCCAATTTCACTTGTATTGTATGAACAACCATTTGGGCTTGAGAAAGCCAAATCGGGCAAAGTCACTCAAACTACCGAGAGGTATAGAGTGAGCACTTATGTGTGATGGTTATATCACGACCCCAATCTTAACAAGCTTATCCTAGATTCTTGATACCCATTAGATACTCACCTAGGCGGAAGTCACTTCCCTAGTGCCTTTTAACACTTGAAAACTTTCACCAAAAATATTGTACTTAGCTTACACTCAACATATAATAGTATAAAAATTAGAATAGAATCAATCGCAGCAATGTTTGGAAGTGCAATTAGGAACAACACGCACATCTAGATTAGTTAGATACCCAACTCCAAGCCAAATTAACTCCTTGTGGAAATCGATCCCGACCTCGTTGGGTAAAACTGCATCGACCATCCTCGCTACTCTATAGTGGTGTAGGTTTAGCCTCGATCAGTATTTACAGATCATTGGAGTCTACAATACTTGTTTAAGTAGAAGGATCTAAATTTGATGGAGTGGAGATGGTTGGAGCTGTTAAAAGACTGATATCACCATTTTGTATCATCCTAGGAAGGCTAATGTGGTGGTCGATGCCTTGAGTAGAAAGGCGGTGAGTATGGGTAGCCTTTCATATATTCCAGTTGGTGGGAGACTATTAGCATCATATGTTCAGGCCTTGGCCAATCAGTTTATGAGGTTAGATATTTCGGAGCCTAGTCGGGTTCTAGCTTGCGTGGTTTCTCGGTCTTATTTATATGAGCGCATCAGAGAGTGTCAGTATGATGACCTCCATTTGCTTGTACTTAAGGACACAATGTAGCACGATGATGCCTAGGAGGTTTTTATAGGGGGTGATAAGGTGTTATAGATGCAGGGTCAGATTTGTGTGCTCAATGTGGATGGGTTACGTGAGTTAATTCTTGAAGAGGCCCATAATTCACAGTATTCCATTCATCCGGGTGCCGCCAAGATGTATCAGGACTTAAGGAAACACTATTGGTGGAGGAGAGTGAAGAAAGATGTAGTGGAGTATGTGGCATGACACTTGAACTATCAGCAGGTGAAGTATGAGTTTCAGAGGCCGGGCGGTTTGCTTCAGAGACTTGAGATTCCTGAATGGAAATAGGAGCGTGCTACCATGGGCTTTATTGTTGGACTCCCACGGACTTTGAAGAAAATCAAAGCTATTTGGGTGATTATGGACCGGTTGACTAAAGCCGCACATTTCATTCCAGTTGTGACTACCTATTCTTCGGAGTGGTTGGTTGAGATCTACATCCGTGATATTGTTCGCCTTCACGGTGTGCCGATGTCCATTATTTCTTATCGGGGCACGTAGTTCACGTCGATATTTTGAAGAGCAGTACAGTGAGAGTTGGGTACACGAGTTGAGTTGTGTACAATATTCCACCTTAGACGGACGGACAGTCTGAGCTTACCATTCAAAATTTGAAGGATATGTTACGCGCTTGTGTTATGGATTTCGGGTATTCTTGGGATCCGTTTCTACCACTTGTATAGTTTGCCTACAATATTAGCTACCAATCGAGTATTCAGATGGATCCTTATGAGGTCTTATATGGGAGGTTGTGTCATTCTCCAGTGGGTTGGTTTGAGCCGGGGGAGGCTAGGTTGTTGGGTACTTATTTTGTTCGGGATGCCTTATAGAAAGCCAAGTTGATTCAGGATGGGCTTCGCATAACACAATCTAGACAAAAGAGTTACATTGATTGGAAGGTTCATAATATTGCATATATTGTGGGAGAGAAGGTATTGCTCAAAGTATCACCCATGAAGGGTGCGATGAGGTTCGGGAAGATGGGCAAGTTGAGTCCTCGGTATATTGGCCCTTTTGAGGTGCTTGAGAGGATTGGAGAGGTGACCTACAAGCTTGCACTGCCACATAGTCTATCGGATATTCACCAATTTTTCATGTTTCTATGCTCCAGAAGTATTATGATGACCCGTCACTTGAGCACGGCTAAGTTAGATGGGGATTTAACTTATGATGTGGAGCCGGTGGCCATTTTGGATCGGCAGGTTCGGAAGTTGAGATCAAGGAATATAGCTTCAGTGAAAGTTTAGTAGAGAGGGCATCCAGTCGAGGAGGCTACTTGGGAGACCGAGCGGGAGATGTGGAGCAACTATCCACACCTATTTGAGACTCCAGGTATGATTCTAGACTCGTTCAAGGATGAATGATTATTTAATATGGGGATAATGTAATGACTCGACCGGTCATTTTGAGTATTGTAGCCTTGTTCCCCCATTTACTGCTTATTCTATATTCATTTGTGCTTATGTGACTTGTCGGGATGGTTGGCTTGGTTCCGTGGATGTTTCGGAATGAAATGGGACATTTAGTCCCAAGGTTGAAGGATTAAGTTGTAAGAGTTGATCGAAGTTTGACTTCTGTGTAGAAGATTCTAGAATAAAGTTTTGATAGTTCCGATAGATTCGTATGGTGATTTTGGACTTAGACGTATGTCCAGATGTTGATTTGGAGGTCGGTAGGTCGCTTTGACTTGAATTGGCGAAAGTTAGAAAGTTGAAGGTTTGGAAGGTTGAGAAGTTTCACAGAGAGTTGACTTTATTGATATAGGGTTTATATTTTGGTTTGGGGAGTTAGAATAGGTCCGTTGTGTCATTTATGATTTGTGTGGAAAATTTGAGGTCAATCGGAGTTGGTTTGGTATGAGTCGACATTAGTTTTAGAAGTTAGAAGTTCATAAGTTCATTAGGCTTGAATTGGGGTGCGATTCGTGATTTCGGTGTTGTTTGATGTGATTTGAGGCTTCGACTAAGTTCGTATCGTGTTTTAGGACCTGTTGGTATGTTTGGATGGGGTCCTGGGGGCCTCGAGTGTGATTCGGATCATGTTCGACTCATTTTGAATTTGTTAGAGTGCAGAATTTTCTGTATCTAGTTTCCTTATACGCGATCGCGAGGGAATGTCCGCGATCGTGAAGGGTTGTTTGGTGGCTGGTAGAAGTTAGTCTACGCATTTACGATATTAGGCATTCATTCGCGTAGTGGAATGGTCATCCAGAGAGTCAGGCTTTAAGCCTATGTGTTTGCGTAGTGTTGCCCGCGTTCGCGAAGGGGCAGGTTGGATTAGCAATGCATTTGCGATAGAGTTTCCATGGTCGCGTAGACCATTATGGTGGGCAGTGAACTTTTGTTCTTCGCGATCACGAAGAGGAACAGTTATTCATACTTACACACATGTACGCCCGACCCAATACACACATCCATGCTGAAAATGTTTTCTCTGCCTTCCTTGGGTACACCCCACACTTATCATGCTTACTCTCTCTAGCTCATTCTTTTAGGGCCACTATTGCTCCTTCCATCTCGAAGACCACCCTTTCTTCCCCCACTCTGAGCATGAGCTTCCTTTCCTGGATGTCCAGAATAGCTCTACCAGTTGCCAAGAAGGGTCTCCCTAAAATCAGAGGGACCTTTCTATTCTCTTCCATGTTCACCACAATAAAGTCTACAGGGAAGACAAATTTATCCACTCGAACTAGCACATCCTCCACTATTCCTTTAGGTATGATAGTGGTCTCATCCACCAGCTGCAAAGACACATGTATCGATCCGATTTCTCCAATCTCTCCCTCCAATTTCCTGAAAATAGACAACGACATAAGATTAATAGAAGCACCTGAATCATACAAAGATTATTCAAACTTAGTACTTCCTAAAGAGTAAGGTATAGTAAAACTCCCTAAATCTCTACATATTTGAGGGATCTTGTTTTGCAGAATGGCACTACAATGTTCTGTGAGCTTGACAACCGATGTCTCTTCCACTTTTCAGTTTTTGGACAATATCTTCCTTCAGGAACTTAGTATAGGCTGGCATCTGTGAAAGCACCTTTGTGAATGGTACATTAACATGCACCTGCTTGAGCATATCTAGGAAACGCCCAAATTATTTGTTCAACTTCTCTCTTCTTTGCTTCTGAGGGAAAGGTAGAGCAAGCATGTATTTGCTTTCCTCAGTCTCCTTATTCATTGAATTTCCATCTTTCTTCTTCTTTTGAGCTCCAGTCTTCCCCTTCTTCTTCAGACCATCATCTACCATCACTTCACCTTCTTTAATGTTGTTATTTTTCTGCTTATCCACAATCTCTACCTGTCCTTCAATCAACTTCTCCTTTTGTTTTACCCTGGGATCCTCCAATACGTGCCCACTCCTCAAAGTCACTACATTTATTGTCTCTTTTGGATTTCTCTCAGTATCACCAGGGAGAGTTCCTGAAACCCTCTCAGATAATAGATTAGCTAGTTGCCTCGGTATTTCCAAGTTTCGAATGGTTGTGCCCTATTCTCTAATAGCTCTGCCCTGTTCTCGGATAGCTGTGCCATGGGTTTTAAGCCTCTTATCTGTCTTAATAATAAAGACCTTCATCAGATCTTCCATGCTTGACTGGCTAGACTGTGGAGGCTGATATTGCTGCCTCTGCTGATTTTGAAAACATGGGTCTCCCTGTCCCTGGGGTCTGGAGTTGTTCTGTTGCCATGCATTCGCACTACCACCTGGTGAACTCTAAGAAAAACCTGGGTGCCTCTGCCCCATGGAGTTAAAATTATTGCCACTTTGGTAGTTGCCTATGTCAAAGCTCCCCACAACATTTACCACTTCATCTGTAGTCGAGTCCTGACACTCATGCGTTGGATTCCCCATTCCCCAAAAATCACAAACCGATGATGACTGGCTCTGGACCATGCTTAAGGTTAACTTTCATATCTCTATGACTATGGTGCTAGCTAGGCTTGCACTGATGTGTTAGAATCCACTTGATGTAGCCCAACTTTTTTCCTTCTCTCATTATCATCTGCAAGCCATTGATTTGCATCTTTAAATAATTCATTTAGAATTGCAATAATCTCCTCATGAGTTTTCTTCATAAGAGGACCTCCAACTGCGTTGTTTAGCGTCCTTCTGGCAGAGGGCGTCAGCCCATCCCAAAAATCTTGAAGTTGCATCCACAAGTCTACTCCATGATGCTGACATCTTCTCACAATATCCTTAAATCTTTCCCATGCTTCAAACACCATTTCTGTATCTTTCTGCTCGAAGTTGTGGATCTCTATTCAAATTTTCCCTGTTTTCGCAACTGAAAAATATTTTTCAAGGAACTTCCTTTTCATGTCTTCCCAAGTTTTAATTGACCCAGTCGGTAAACTCCGCAACCAGTGCTTAGCATCTTCCCTCAGTGAAAAAAGAAATGTCCTTAAGTAGATAGCATATTTCGATACCCCGTTGTGCTGGAAGGTATTCATAATCTAATCAAAATCCGTCAAATGGGTATTTAGATCTTCGTTGGGTTTGCCTCGGAATATACAATTGTTCTGAATGGTCTGAAGTAGCCCTTGCTTGATCTTAAAATTATTTGTCGCAATCGGACGTGGTCGCACACTAGATACTCCTTAGTTGTAGACTGGCCTGGCGTAGTCTCCCAGTGATCGTCCTGTCCTGGGCATATTAATTTCAAATTCGTCTTCAACCAGAGGTCGGTTCAGGTTGAATATTCGTCCTCCATTCTCGTCAACCATTTCATCAGCTCTGAGATCTGCTTCAGGATCTGCCCGTGCGGTTGCTTCCTGCTGGGCTGCTTCCCGTGCAGCCAAATCAACTATCTCCTCACCATTCTTAGCCATGTTTTCTTGGGTTAAAGATTGCCCCAAGAATTTATCGGTGAGTTCTTTCTCTTTTCTCAGTTGTGGCAGGTGTTTTTCCAACTCTGGTTTATAGTGTATTACTTCTTTTGAAGAATATCGAGTCATACACCAACGAACTTAAGCTGCTGCTTGCACACGAAAGAGAAAAATCGTAAAGAATAAAATAAAATTGATTCCTGAATTAGCACCAAAAACTATTTTGAATATTATTGATTTGTCAATCCCCGAAAACGGCGCCAAAAATTTGACGTACGCAAACACAACACGAAATTAATGCTCGCTAGCCAAAGATAGTATAGTTAGGATTATCGTCTCCACAGGGATTAGATTTAATTAATGTTCAAGTAATTTCTAGCTTAACGCTATTCAGGATTATTAGCACGTTAGTTGGGATGATTAATAACTAAAATTTACTATGAAACTAAAATAATTAACAATTGATCACGGAAAGACAAGAGTTGGGCAACACTGAAATATTAATGAGAGAAATAAGGGTCGTGACATGATAGGTGCAAGATAGCTATTTGGGACCCAACTCTAGTTCAATTCACTCTAATGTTCTAATGATTCTCACGAATTTACTCGATGCTTAGTTCAAAATGTAGTCAAGACTCCTCTCTCGATTAAATCTTAATTATACGAGGTGAACTAATATAAGCACTGTGAAAATATGCAAGCATGAATTAATGGATTAGTCTTCAGGAAAATATCTCTCGAATATTCTCCTAACTTGATTTAATCAAAAATTTAACAAGCTCTTTCGATCACTTAAGAAAATCACTGTATTAAACCAAATAAAATAATGCAAGATAATCATTACAATATTCCTCTTTCGATTAAATAAACTGATGAATAAAGTTACAAATAATTCAAAGCTCCATATCCATCAAACCCTAAGAGAAACTACTCCATAATCATGGAGGAAGTCATCACAAATAAAAAGAGTAAGAAAATATCAATCTAATATTACAATCCAAACTCCCATATTGAATTGATGGAAAGATGATGAATTCTTGTGTCTTGTAGCCTCCAATATTCTCTAAAATCTTCCAAGGTCAAAAGTCCTCTAAACATATGTTTTCGGTATATTTATACCATATAGGAACAAGCCCGGACGAAACTACCCTTTCCAAGACGAAGTGGGAAATTGCTCTAAAATATACTAGCGCAGCGCCCCTTGCACCGTATTAGTGAGGATCTTCAGAGAGTTGATTTTTTTCACTCTGCAGGAATTTTGCTCTAGCTCCCCGCGGCCCATGGCGCGGTGCAGTAGTACATTTTTCTCAGAGTAATCTCTTTCTTTCACTTTTTTTGACATCCAGGTTTGGTCCTCGACCCCCAAACGTGATCCCTGCTTAATAATTTGGGCTTCTACTCAGAATTCAAAGCTCTAAATCATCCATTTTAGTTCCAAATTTATTTCTCCACTCGAATCACATCCTACACGGCATAAACGCACGTAATAAGTACAAAGTACTAGCGATTAGGTTTAAATTTAATTAAAGTATAGTAATTAGAATGTGAAAATGTAGTTAAAACACGAGTTCCTAGCCTACCATCACCACCAAATATTAAAATCCCAAATCGGAGGTTATAGTTATTGTTTCATATGTTGAGTTGTAGAGCTCGGTTTTGGGCGATTTTGGAGGGAATTTTCACATCTTGGATCGGGGTAAGTATTTTTTACTTGGATTTATTAATATTTTATGATTCCATCTTCGTTTTTAGCTTTTAAATAGTGAACTAAAGTGAAGAAATATGGGGTTTGGTGGAAACGTTTCAAAAATAAAAAATGGAGGTTTGAAGGTCGATTTGAGGTTGGAATTGGATGATTTTGGTATGGTTGAATTCGTAATCGAATGGATATCCGAAATTTATGAATTTTATCGGGTTCCGAGGCTCAATCCCGGGGTTGACTTTTTTATTTTGATAAAGATAGAAACTTTATTATTGAAGTTCTTTCCTACGGCATTTTTTGTTGATATTGAGTTGTTTGTGACTAGATTCGAGTCGTTTGGAGGCCGATACGCGTGGGAAGGGCTTGTTAGAGTTATGATTTGCGCGGTTTGAGGTAAGTAACACATCTAAACTTGAATTTGAGGGTATTTAACCTTAAGGACTATGTTATAGGAAAGATATTGGGGTGACGTATGCGTTTGGTAACTGTCACACCCCCTTTTTCACCCCGCAAAATAATGGTATGTGTATGTTGTGGATTAAAGGATTTTTTCAATTGAAGTGAAAATTTGAGTAGGGATTATTTTATTTACAGAGTCACCACTTAAAATTAATTTTTGGGTGTTCCAAGTCACCTTTTATTTGAATCACTTGTCAAAGGAAAGTTTGACTCTATTTTATTGGTCCGCAAAAATAGGAGACCGGGTAAGAAATTTTGTTGACATGGGAGAAGGTGTGAGGCACTCCCCGAATCACGTGGTTCTAGCACAATCGCTTTTATTGAATAAAACCTGGCTTGAATTATTTTTTCGATAAACTATTATTTAAAATTATTATTGTCTATTGCCGCTTAATAATTAACTGAATTTTATTAATTTGGGCATAGGAGCTTGTAAGCACACAAAGTCTTTATTTGATTATGTGTGTTTAACCAAGGAATGAGTATGAACACATGATTAAACACGATTTATTATTGACGAGTCAAGGAGCGAAAATACACACATGACTATTTTTATTATTTGATATTAACTAAGGATCGTGTAAGAACACATTGTCAATATTTGAAGACGCGCCTAAAATTGCCTAGCGAACAAAACTAATTTTATTAAAAATCATTGAAAGCTTTTGTCGAACTTAACACTTTAATGTTTGGGGCCAGCTTTTATTTTCTTTTTTCTAAGAAAATGGATCAACTTTGTTTATTATGGAAGTGAACTTAGCAGTAACATTTTGGCCTAACTCCTATTTTTCGTTTAATAACTGAACCCCAAAAGTTGTTATCTTTTCAAAAAATTCTCCCAGCAATAGCAGATGACAGGTTTATTCGAAACTAGACATAATTGGGTTAAGAGCATTGAAATCAACAACAAATAACTCATCCACCACCTCTTTTTAAGCATTTAGAATTATTCTTAGAAAAGAAACTCTTTTCTCAGTCAAGACTTAATAAAGTATTACTCTAAAATTATTGATGGCATCTAGCTTCAAGATTCGAAATAAAAATACGTGATATCACTTTTATTGGTAATTTTACTTAAAATAAAAAAATTACTGACTTAATGAGAAATACATGCTGTAAAATTTTTACTTCAAGTTCCTAACAAGAACTCTATTCCAACATCAAGACTTAAAGTCAGATCTACTACAACTTACGGACTAGGATCTGCTTCAATACCATTTTTTATTTGAACTATAGATTTAAACTTCCAAGCAAATACAAACAAATTTATTTTACTTAATCTTCTATTAGCACTAATGGAAAACTATAGATTTAAACTTCCAAGCAAATACAAACAAATTTATTTTACTTAATCTTCTATTAGCACTAATGGAAAACTAAGAATAAACAAGCCTACTGCCCAATCCACTAATTTAAACATTCTTTTTCAGAGTTTATTAACACAAAAGTACATAAGAACATTGCTAGAAATGTCACGACCCAAAATTCACTAGTCTGATGGCACCTAACCCGATCCGTTAGGTCAGCCAATTAACAGTTAACACAATTCTAATAAAATAAAGGTGATCAACAAATGATATATTTGGATTTTCATACAATATTCCAAAGACTGGTAGTACAAGACATAAGCTACTAAGACTGGATTATTGTAAAAACGGATATGAAATAAATACAACTTCTGTTTGAAATGTACATAAATAGAATTCAACTCTAGAACTACCCAGGTGCAAGTGGTAGCCACGTCCGGAAGGCACGAACATCTTCAGAGTCAACCCCCGACATCCACTGCAGCTCCGCTCCAAAATCTGCACGCAAGGTGCAGAAGTGTAGTATGAGTACAACCGACCCC
This sequence comes from Nicotiana tabacum, assembly GCF_000715075.1. NCBI lineage: Eukaryota > Viridiplantae > Streptophyta > Magnoliopsida > Solanales > Solanaceae > Nicotiana > Nicotiana tabacum. The sequence goes on from NC_134098.1 coordinate 63,239,245, forward strand.
ATGTATACAGTAAGTATCTTGACTAACTTAGGTGAAGTAGTGACGAGGCTTTTAGTTAAAAGATACTCACAGATATAACCTGTGCAGAAGACTAGCAATACAACAATATTAGAACATAACAGAATAGAGTACAAGAAACAAATATAAGAAGCAGTAGATGATTTCTAGAAGAACCACGATTAATATTCCTCGATATCACGACCAATCCTCTCCTTAGAGCGATAACCAGCAAATCAAATCACACGGCAACACCCTTCGTGCATTTATCTCGTCCTTACCAACTATACGTATAATAGTACCAACCAGGTGAAAAAAATACCGATAATAGTAATGATAAGGTAGGAAATATACAAGTAGCAATGATGAACAAGGCAGTACAGATGGACAATAATAATAGACTAGGTAGGAGGCATAAGAATGATGATATCAATTAGGAAAGGAGAGCATAATTTCACCTAACTAGCATGGTAGAAGGCATAGATGCAGATATAACAAATAAGAAGGGATAACTAGCATGGTAGAAGGCATAGATGTAGATATAACAAATAAGAAGGAAAATCGTAATCTTTATAAGCTAACAAATAGATGCATGAATGACTAACATGATAGAAGGCTTATACTAAAGTATAACAAAATAGAAACGACATGGATGTGGTTATAACAGCAGGAAGGGAGGCATGATATTTGGAGTTAAACAGATATAATGCATGGACAACACAACAACAACCGAGATAGAGGACAAAAACACAATAACAACGACAAGTCGCGTAGATAACATAGGTGCAACAGTAATAATTTCAGGTAAGGGCATGAATGTACACACAAGGAAAAGATATCACAACATAAGGCATGTCCCTCGTCCTCGCCTGTACGAAAACACCCTTCGTGCCATGAACTCATGATAATATAAAAACATGGTAATATAAATAAAATGACACGGTATCACCCTTCGTGCTTTTACTCTCATCCTCACATGATAATGTAAATGAGATCAGGATAATATAAATGAAATGACACGGCATCACCCTTCGTGATTTCACTCTCAAATTAAATGGCACGGCATCACCCTTCGTGCTTTTACTCTCAAATGAAATGGCACGCCATCACCCTTCGTGCTTTGCACTTTTCTTCACATGATAAAATATATGATATGGCACGACATCATCCTTCATGTTTTACACTCTCCCTCACATGATAATATATATGCAATGGCATGACATCACCATTCGTGCTTCACACTCTTCCTCACCAAGCACATGTATATCAATGACAAGCAAGGTAGGAAGCATAAATAACATCAAGGAGAGTTGTTAAATGAATGTTTCAAATGAACTTCAATCACAACTTTCAAGCCAACAATAATTCAATAAACCCTCAAGAACCTTATTGTCCAAGTATTTCAACAAATAAAAAAAATGATCTACAACTCAAGTATAGAATCTATTATCTCAACAATAACGGTCATAGCAATGTATTAGTGATTAAGCATAATGATGACTGAATTAGACACATCAATATTTCTCAAAATGTTGTCAAATTTAATCAAGTTATAATAAACTAAATCTTGGTTCCTAATATTTAATTTCATATTCTTAGTAATTTAGAAGTCAAGTAAGACATGAAGCAAGAAGGTCATGTAATTCTACGTGGCGTAATTTATAGTATAATTTATCCCTGAGCATGATTAACCCTGGAACATACATACACGCTTACCATCTCATATATGTATCACCCCTGCATGTAGAAAATAATGGTAATTAGTGAGAAAAGTTCACTCAACAAAGTTAGGCAAAACACTTACCTCAAACAAGCCCAATCGATACACTAGAAATGCCATCTCGCTCAAATCATCCGCTGAACGGCTCGAAACTAGCCAAAAGCAACTCAAAATCATCACATAATGCCATAGAAAGAAAACTCAATCGATAAAGGTCAAATCTTTATACATTTACTCAAAGTCAACCAAAAAGTCAAACCCAAGCTCGCACCTCGGAACCCGACAAAAATTATAAAATCCAATAACTCATTCAATTACGAGTCCAACCATACTAATTTCACTCAATTTCGACTCCGAGTCGATGCTCAAAACTCAAAAATTCACTTTAAAAAAGTTTAGACAAAATCCCCAATTTCTCTTTTGAGATTATCAATCAAATGTCAAAATCGAAGATGAAATCACAGAATATAATCAAAACCAAGTAGAAAAAACTTACCCCAATCTATGTGGTGAAAATCCTCTCCAAAATCGCCCAAATCCGAGCTCCAAAATCATGTAAGAAAAAAGACTAAATTCCGGAATAAGTAAAAAAGCGCAACAGTTATTATAGCTCGAATCAGATCCAAGACGACCCCAAAACTCACATTTGATAAGCTCAACACAATCCTTGCAAGATTGCACCCAAGATAACCTTTTGAATCACTCAATTTGGCCTTAAATGAGGGAGATATGATGTTTTGAAGTTTTAAAGGAAATCTGAAAATTTAAGAGACAAAAATGATATTTTTGTAATTATTTTACACCAGAATATCAACAACAAAAGAATTTTCGTTTTAGCACCCAAAACTCATTCGGAACCTCCTGTATAAAAACCATATATGTATTTCAATCATAAAATACGCTACGAACCTGCTCGCGCATTCAAAATACCAAAAAGAAGTCATCTTGACCCGATATTGACCATGGTCAAACTCTAAATCCTTAACTTAACTAGTTTCTCAACCAATGATCCAAAATACACCCGAACCCCTCGGGACCCCATTCAGTCATACCAACAAGTCCTAAAATATGATACGAACTTATTCGAAGCTTCAAATCACATCAAACAATATAAAAACTAGGAATCGCACCTCAAATCAAACTTAATGAACTTTTGAACTTTCAACTTCCAAAACTCGTGCCGAACTATATCAAATCAACTCGGAATGACCTCAAATTTTGCACACAAGTTTCAAATGACATAACGAAGCTATTACTACTCCTGAAACCAAAATACGAACCCGATTATCACCAAAGTCAATTTCCGGTCAAACTTATGAACATTCCAAAACTCCAAATTGCCAACTTTCGCCAATTAATGCTAGAACCTTCAAGAAACATCCAAATGCAAATCAAGGCATACGCCCAAGTCCAAAATCATCATCCGGACCTAACGGAACTATCAAAATTCTGATTCGGGGTCAAATACACAAAAGTCAAACTTGGTCAACTCTTCCAACTTAAAGCTTTTTAGTTGAGAATTATTCTTCCAAATCAACTTCGGATCACCTGAAAGCCAAAACCGACGATTCACACAAGTTATAATACATCATATAAGCTCCTAAAGGCTTCAAATAACTGAACAAAATGCAAATGTTCAAAACGACCCGTTGGGTTGTTACAAAAAACTTCTAACACATTTTGTTATATCTTGAAACTCCACGAAGATAAATAAAGGACACTATCATAGGTTTGTTATTTACACGTACAAAAACTATTTTAAAGTTTATGATCTACGTACAAATGAACTCTAATACTCAAGTATTCATTCTTCGTACCAGTCAACTTAAATCACATTTAAGATAGTCTGAATAGATTCAGATAACTAAAATAAACCCATGTTCCATAAACTTCATTCAAGATTTACACTATTAAAGGTAAAGTGAAAAACCTAATGAAAAAAACTTTGAACAAGGAATTGCAAGGTTAAACTCTGAAGCTGCTTTACATCCAACACAACCAAATAGAATGCAACAAACAACAACACGATCAACAACAATTTAAACCTAAGTGAACCAGAAACTTGGACTAAAAAATTCAGCAGCTTGAGAAATAAAGAAACCAAGACTGGCTTCAAGAACTTTAAGTATTTTCATAAGGTTTTTTTAGAAAGAAAAAATCACTCAAACACCTCTCAGGTTTTGCAGCTTACTATGAGTGTTCAACTGATTTTTCTATATCTAAGATGTGTCTTTTTAAAGTGTGAAAGAGTGCGTTTCTTTTATAGGAGAAGAAGCAAAGCATTCATGATTGAAAATCTGTCCAACGGACATATACTTTTGGTTAAAGATCTGTCTAAAGGATAATATTTTCACCAAACCTTGACAGACTTTTTTGGAGTTTTGTACTCCCAAAAGCATATGAATAGTAAAAAGCAAGCAAACTTGTACTATTCCTTTTTTTAATTTTAGCTTTTATCAACACAAACTCAAACTTAATCCAAACATAAAATTGACAAAGCAACAATAAGACTTCAATTGGAGCTAGGCTAAGCATTCAGACAAACAAGATTGAATCAATTCAATTCTTGCAAACTAACATGGAGTGACTGAAATTATAAACTATCATGCGAAACAGAAACTAAACGAGCATTGCTAACTATCACACATGATTAATAACAACTGAACAAATGACTAACAAAAAAATGATTCAACTAATATTTTTGGGTTTTCATGAAACTAACATAAAAACTTAACTATCAACCGATTAGGTCGAAGAATTGAAAAATTCAAACTTAAAAAATCCATACGAAATAGTCGACCGGCTAGGTCAAAGAACCAAGAATCAAAACTAACAGACAATAACGAACTACTCGACCGGCTAGGTCGAAGAACGAAATTCAAATTTATAAAGTATAATGTAATTGAAAACCAATATTACCCTAGCTCAATTGCATACATGAATGAAAATTAAACCTTAAAACTAATACTAATTACAAATGCAAAAAAAATCAGAAAAGATTAAAAAAAAAGTAAGGTTTATACCAATCGAGGGCATGTGAAACTGTTCGAGCAATGAGAAGATGCCGGAGATACCAAGCGGTGATTGTCCGGCCTTGGAACGCTCCTTTCCTTTTGGAATACACTGAACTCAATGAGCCTGTCATCATACCAAAAGGAAACAAATGTTCTTCGGTCGAAACTAGGCTAAGACAGAGGGTTAGTGGGCTTGGTGGTGGCTGGTGGCTTCGGATGATCGGCGGCAGTGGGGCATTTGGGGTGGAAATTTATATGAAAATATACGTCTCCTGGAGCTCTATCCATTTATGTATGTGTCATGGGGTGGAGATGCCATGAACTGTACGAATTTGGGAAAAAGGGGTGGCGGCTAGGGTTCATAGATCTAAAATTCATGTTCTTCAGAGTAGCTGGCTCGGGGTTTATATCCGCGAGATTGTCCGACTTCATGGTGTACCGATATCTATCATCTCTGACCGGGGTATGCATTTCACCTCGTGTTTCTGGAAGGCTATACATCATGAGCTAGGCACACGGGTTGAGTTGAGTATAGTATTTCACCCTCAGACTAACGGACAATCCGAGCGCACAATTAAGATATTGGAGGACATGTTTCGCGCTTGTGTTATGGATTTTGGGGGTGCTTGGGATCAGTTCTTGCCATTTGCGAAGTTTTCCTACAATAATAGCTACCAGTAGAGTATACAGATGGCTCCGTATGAGGCTCTATATGGGAGACAGTGTCGTTCTCCAGTTGGGTAGTTTAACCCAGGAGAGGCTAAGTTATTAGGCACGGATCTGATTTGAGATGCTTTAGAGAAGGTCAAGATGATCCAGGATCGAATGCGTACAGCCTAATCTAGACAGAAGAGTTATGTGGGTCGGAAGGTTTGATATGTTTCATTCATGGATGGAGAGCGAGTCTTGCTCCGGATTTCAGCTATGAAGGGTGTGATGAGGTTTGAGAGGAAGGTCAAGTTAATCCCTAGGTATATCGGACCTTTTGAGATCCTTGAGAGGATTGGAGAGGTGGCCTGCAAGCTTGTCTTGCCACATAGTTTATCTGCGGTTCATCTGGTGTTTCATGTCTCTATGCTCTGAAAGTATTATGGTGATCCGTCTCATGTTCTAGACTTCAGCACAGTCCAATTGGACTAGGACTTGACTTACATTGAGGAGCTTGTGGCAAGCTTGGACTGGCAGGTCCGGAAGTTGAGATCAAAGGATATTGCTTTAGTGAAGGTTCAATGGAGGGGCCATCCGGTCGAGGAGGCGACCTGGAAAACCGAGCACGACATGCGGAGTCGTTATCCTCATCTATTCACCACTTTAGGTATGTCCTTATGCACATTCGAGGACGAACATTTGTTTCAAGATGAGGAGAATGTAATGACCCGGTCGGTCATTTTGTGTAATTGTGCCTCGTTACCCCTTTTATTGCTTCACACATGTGTGTTTATGATTTTATGACTTGCGAAATTGATTAGTTTTGTTCCAGAAAGCTTTCGGGTTGATTTGGACCCTTGATTTTAGACTTAAAAGCTTTAATTTAAAAATGTTGACCAAACTTTGACTTTTGTGAAAACGACCCAAGAACTGTATTTTTAGGACTCTGATAGCTTCGTATCGTGATTTCCTATTTGGGCGTATGCCTGGAATTGATTTTGGAAGTACGTAGGTTAATTTGTGTTGATTTGCCGAAATTTGACAATTTATAATTAAAACGTTTAACCGTAGGTTGACTTTTAGCTATCGAGTTCGGAATTTTATTTTAGGACTTGGAATAGGTCTGTTATGGAATTTAGAACTTGTCTACAAAATTTGGTATCGTTTAGAGTTGATTTGATAGGATTCAGACGATTAGTCATAATTCTAGAAATTCTTGAAAATCTCTTTGAAAATCATGCGTTTTAGAGTTCAATCCGTAGTTTTAGATGTTATTTTTGTGTTTTGATCCAGCGAGCGAGCCCATATGACATTTTTAGACTTGTGTGGATGTTTGGTTTGGATCCCCCAGGGCTCGGATGAGTTTCACACATGTTTTGGAATGGTTTGGACTAAAATTGGACTGTTAGTGCTACTAGTGTTTAGGTATCGTAATTGCGAGCACCAACATTGAAATTGCGAAGGAGACAGTGGGGGCTCTAATGTCGCAATTGCGAAGGGGGAGTCGCAATTGCGAAGAATGCCAGACTTCACCTTGGTTTGCATTTGAGAACAATTTGTTCGATTTTGCGATGCCCCCAGTTCACAATTGCGACGTTGACTTAGGCTGTCAGGGTTTGCAAATGCGAGCCATGGTCCACAATTGCGAGGGTTAACAAATGCGAGCCCTGGTCCACAATTACGAGGGTTCACAAATGCGAACCATGTGTCGCAAATGCGAACCATGTGTCGCAAATGTTACATGCTATCTCTTTATTGCTTAAGTATCATTATTTGAAGTTATTGTTCATGCTATCTCTTTCCTTATCGATTTTCGTTACTTGAAGTAATTGTTTGTGTTATCCCTTTACTTGTTGATTTCCATTGTTTGAGACGCATTGTTAAAAATTTTCTCTTTTATTGTGAGTTAGTCTTATTTCGCATTGTGGTTATACATTATTTCCCTCATTGTTGAGTTATTTGGTGTTGAAGTTGTGAAAATCGTTAATACGTTGAGGCTATGTTGGTTATTGTTGAAACATCTATCTTATTGAGCATTTTTCATCCAATGTTGTTTTTGCTATTCTTGTATACGTTGTGGTGGAGCCGTGAGCTATTGTTGTTGTTGGAAAGTTGTGGCATATGGGTACTTGTGGTGCGAATTATTATTGTGATATGATATTGACGTGCATGCGGCGATATCAGGTTGGGGTCGATGTGCATGCGGCAGTATAAGGTGGGACTTATGTGCGTGTTGCTTGTAAGGGAACTACGTGAAGTCACGTGGCGTCATAAGGTGGACTAAAGTGCGTGTACCTATTTCGGAAAAACTATTTTCAAAACCTATTTTCAAATGTAAAGCTCACGCAGCAGTATAAGGAATGATTGTGATTGAAATTGAGAAAAGTGAATACGAGGTAGTACCTCGGTTGTGATTCTTGATTATACGAGACAGTATCTCGATTTGATTTCATTATACATGAGGCGGTACCTCGTTGTGATTCTTGCTATTCGTATCATGTTGCAAGGTGTTTTGGTGGAAGTATGTCTTGTTGTGTCATTCTTTATTTGTTCTAGCATTTGTTGTCCTTACATGATCATTGTAGCACTTTAGTTGTTTCTTTTTATGTTATTTCTATTGTGGATTTCTGGTACCAGTTCTTGCTATTATCTTTCCGTATTAGTTGTTTCTTCACATTCCATTACATATCAGTATTGCAAATTTCATACTGCCTATTTTGTATCCTAGTAGGTGTCTTGACCTGGCCTCGTCACTACTCTATTGAGGTTAGTCTTGATACTTACTGGGTACCATTGTGGTGTACTCATACTACGCTTCTGCATAACTTTTTGTACAGATCCAGGTACGTCTGTGCGTGCCTGTCGTTAGAGGTTGTTGTAGCTGCTGCTTGGTAGACTTCAAGGTATACCTTCTCCACGTCCGCAGGCCTCGGAGTCACCTTCCTCATTTTATTTCCTATTGTATTTTCTTTCGGACAGTGATGTAGTAGTACTCTAGTTGCATTTTGTAGAGCTTATGGCTCATTTCCACCGGTTTTGGGGTGTTTATTGTGAGATTTTGTTTTTCGTAAGGTTTTTATCTATCATTCAGTTATTTTCAGTAACTTGTTAATTTGTATATGTTCATTATCATTATCTGTTAGGCTTACCTAGTCGTAGAGACTGGGTGCCATCACGACATCCTTTGGAGGGAAATTGGGGTCGTGACATCAACCCAAGGTTAGTGTTGTTACTTATTGAGTACATTGGGTCGGCTGTGCTCATACTATACTTTGTACTTCATGTGCAGATCTAGGTACATCCGGCCGAGGTGGTTTTCAGGCTTGAGTTGTGCCAGCTATTTGGGAGACTACGAGGTAGCTGCCATACCGTCCAAAGTCCTTGAAGTTCTCTTCATGTTATCTTTATCGTTAATGTTTCTCATGTTCAGACAGTTGTATTAGAAGATTTATTTCGTACTTTGTTATTTAGTAGTGCTCATGTACTTGTTGACACAAGATTTTGGGGTTGGTTGTAGTAGCATTTTGACTTTATTCTCAGATATTTTTTTGATATTCTTCCATTGTTGAGTCGTTACACCCTGTTATTTTATTTTTATTGTTAATCATGTGACTGTTGGCTTACCTAGCGGGTTGAGTTATGTACCATCACGACTTGTGGATTTTGGGTCGTGACATCCTCCTGCTGAATAATTTATCAATTCCAGACATAATTTGTTCCTAAAGACAAAATATGTAAATAGAAAGTGAAAAGATTATCAGATGTCCCGGTAACATAACTAATTTATTTAACCAAAAAATAGTTTTTATGGTCAAAACAAATAAAAGAACAATTCAGGTTTCTATTAACCAATTTTACTTCCCTTTTCCTAATACTAAAGATAAAAGATTATGGAAAGCAAGACTGAGAGAATAAGAAAATAAAAATCTCATTGGTAAATGTAGTTTTCTTCCAATAGGAAAGAACAACTTCCAGTGTCATAGAATAACAAGAATATTGACAATTGATAGTATTACTTTGTGATTTTCTCTATGGGAATACAAGATATGGTATGGGAATTTATATAAGGGTACAATTTGTAAATGTTTCCCCCTATCTAATTCATGCTCGTTACTAACGTTTATTACATTGATTACTCGTTATATGGGTGAATTGTAACAGTTAAGGTAATAACGACTAATTACGCATAATCAAGGATTATGCTAATTTCTTTCCATATTCGTGGCTATTAATGATCTTTCCATCTTCATGGCTTCTGGTGTCCTTAATTATCCACTCCGTACATGTTTTTTCTTTACCAGCTAATAGGCACGGTATCCTTGTAGACGATCTCGTGGCTAGTACTTATACCATACATGTTCTTCATTCTTCTTTATTACTTAGACTCCCATACTACCTATCAGTATATTATTGGTCCATGTTGTGAATTTATTTTCCACCAATACAATTCTGAGACAAATGACTTAGTTCGGATATGGAGAACCATTATTTCGGCGAACAAAGAATCATGATTTGATGAATCACGTAGATAAGAAATTAAAGGTAAGAACAAATAGGATGAGTTCTTATCTTTTACACATCAACTATAGATCCTCAAACAATAACCGCTACCAAACGAGCACACTTCTAACTACCCAAAAAACTACCCCTTTATTTACTCTGCAAGAGGGTCTTGCATTTGCGCCCACGACAATCGCTTCTGCGAAGTCGCAGATGCGACTCAAATTCTGCATTTGTACAGACTCCAAGCCCAGTCTTCTCCCGCTTTAGCGATGAACCTCCCGCATCTGCGAAGTCGCTTCTACGACCAATACTCCGCATATGCGGCTACACCAGCACCAGAAATCTTCAGCAATGCAACAAGAGGAAAAATAATCTGAACCTCGTTCCAAACTTATCCAAGCCACTCGGGACCCCGTCCGAATATACCAACAAGTCCCATAACATAACACAGACCTACTCAAGACCTCAAATCATACATAACAACATCAAAACGATTTCAAACTTAATGAACTTTAAATGTTTCAACTTCCAAAACTCCTGCCGAAACATATCAAATCAACTAGGAATGAACTCAAATTTTGCACACAAGTCCCAAATGACATAACGAAACTATTCCAATTCCCAGAACTACAATCCGAACCTAATATCCTCAAAGTCAACTCTCGGTCCAACTTAATGAACTTTCCAAACCTTCAAATTTCTAACTTTTGCCAACTAGTGCCGAAACCTTCTAGAAATATCCAAATACAAATCCTGGCATACGTCCGAGTCCAAAATTACCATTCGGACCTAACGGGACCATCAAAACTCTAATCCGAGGTCAAATATTAAAAAGTCAAACTTGGTAAACTCTTCCAACTCTAAAGCTTTAATGATAAAATTTATTCTTCCAAATCAATTCCGAATAACCTGAAAACTAAAACCGACGATTCACACAAGTTATAATATATCATACGATGCTGGTCATGACTTCAAATAGCTGAACGGAATGCAAGTGCTCAAAATGACTGGTTGGGTCGTCACATTCTCCCCCACTCAAACATACGTTCGTCCTCGAACGTGCCAAGAGTCGTTCTAAAGCCATCAAATCACTGTGCCACCTTACCATGCACATACCCGGGGCGATCCCACGTCACCCTAATCCATATAAGCCTGACAACACAACCTAACTGAAGATCATTAATTCAACCTTAGCCCATAAACCTTGGAACCCAATTTCCAACATTCCAAATTCCTTATAAGACCGAATCTCGCACCTACACACTATATAAGTCTAAACAAGCTGTATAAAATCATATCCATAACCCAAGACATAATCATATGATATACCACATAACTCAGACTCTCACATCAATAACTTCTGACCATAGTAGCTGCTAAATACAAACCCAATACCGGTAAAAAAACCTCATACCAAACAAAAACCTCGTTCTAAAATCTTTGTACACTACCGATGATGAAAGTAACACACAGAACTGATAACCACTCATCAAATCAACCAGTTACAGAGCTCTCTCGCCTAACCAGAATCATAGCCCAAATTCTAAGCTGACTCCCGATATTACTCTTCCGAACACACCGTAATCAAATTCGATAGCAACCACCTCACGCCCAAAGACTGCATCTCATCAAATACAAGCTACCCTACTGACATGCCACACCAATACTACCCATAGCCACAAACTGTGCAATCCGTGCACCAATACTCGACAATTCAAATGCACTCAAAAATGAAAAATGACTCAAATGAGAGATCCGTTCCGCAAGCTCAACAAGTACCACCATAACGCAATGCTAAGAACCTATCACACACAGTAGAACCAAAACACACGAATCTATCACAAAGGATCATATCCCATCATAACCTAGCTGCAATATGTGACCCATCCAACCACCAATCCATATGAAATACCTTAAGCCCCAATGCTCAAAATCAACCACCCTAAGCAATTTGACACCAAGTACACAAGTGCATGACCATAACCATAGAGCAGCGAATAACACTTTATACCACAGCCCAGAAAGAACATAACCAAGGCGCAATCAACCATTCAATACCCTAATAACCATCTCGCTCAAATTTCGCTACAAGACCCTCATAGCAGAGAAGAGTAACACATAGAACATATCGGATACGCATAAGATCAATTCTAACTAAATGACACACCTTTCTGCAATACGCCGAGTTAACAAATCCAACCCGGTGTAGGATACTCATCCTCATTAGGCCTACCAATGAGCCCCCAAATTAACCCTGGTCATCCACAAATAGATAAATAACCCTCTAAAAGTCCATAATGACCTAACTGTAACACATACTACCAGTTGGCTAACTTTGGCCACATCTACATAGTCCACAACCACGAAACAATCTGCTTCTGAGAACTTCCAGTATCTAATTCCATGGAACACATGAATTTCCATAGCCGATTCCAACTCCGCTACTCAAATGGCTAACCCATTTATCATATATAATCATCCCCACGAGAAATACTTCTATAATTCTTCCATGCCGCATAGCAAAATCTGAATGACAACAATCGATTAACCAGGCGAGTACCGCAATAACCATGAACCATCCGCAAGTCAAAACATAGTGCGCCTTCTGAAATGTGCACCCTTCTCAGGCAATACCAAGTAGTAATACCATTTATCTATTCATCTGCAACCGTCCATGTTGTCTAAAAATTTATGACCTTCCCTTCAAAACTGAACCGTGACCTTGCACATGCAAACCTCAATCTCACACAACACATGGTTTGTGATGGGTATTTACTAACTCAAACCAAGCCATCCAGGTCGCCAAACCTAAGTGTATTGCCACAAAACACCTATAGAGACTCACCACATCATAAGTACCCAAAGAACCGATCATATCCATTATCGTGCTAATCCAACCTATTACCAAACTGTCCTATTTCTCTGAGTTCCTTCCAAATTACCCTCAAGTTGACACTTCTCCTTACCATAACACCATGATCCTTACACCAAGCTCACATCTCAAACCATGGTAGAAACTGGTTTGAATCCATTAGAACCTTCTCGAGAGTCATCCACTCTGCTCAAATCTCAATTACACCGACCAAACGGGCTTAATGACCTATGCTGCATTAGTACGACAACACCCAAAGAAGTAATCCATACTTTTAAGCAACCGAGCAATTTCCTACTCCATGCGCATTACATCCTTCACGAATAAAAACTCAATCATTCCATGATTCCCATATACCCATAAAGTGTAACATAACCCGTATCCAGAAATTCTTTTACCCGAGCCATCCTCGATCTCAACCTCCGCAAGTCACATCTGATTCACAAGTATGCATCAAACCGAAATCAGTAAAATACATAACCATGCAATCAAATCGTCGATAGCAGACTTCCCCACTTGGTTCAAAGCCATAGAACAAAATACTTGATAACTCATAATACCCATACTCTATTACTGCCATCCCGCGCCTAAATTTAACTCAATCCTTCATAAGCTCATGTTACACAAACCATCTAATACCTCAAATCATATGTAAATCTCGCATTCATCCTCATGACGGTCAGGTCAACTAACTGATCCAACTCAAATCGCACAAATATGACCCACTGATAGGAAAGAAAGCATCCACATAACATCATAAGGATCACACATCTGTAGATTACCCTGCACCTACTTAGTCTCAAACTGACATCTCTCTATACCCTTTCACAGCCACGACTAATATGCAGCCCCTTAATCTTCCCGAGTTTGAACTTATCAACAAAATATGAAAATCTACTCTGTTTCACTAATAAACAACATGAAAGATTCCGCATTATGATCATAACTCGAGACTATACAACACATTAAGATAGAAATCAAGCACCCAATAGTCCTTTTTACATCTCAAGAAAACGCTTCTCATCACGTTCAAACCATCTGAACACATCCTGCAGTCACATCATACTTCATCATATATCCATAAAACCACTCGTCGAGCCTCAAATTCCACTCATAGGGGAATTACCGGACATATAAGTCCAAAAACATATACTCATACAACTGAAACTAGCGAGCCTAAGTTGCAGTCTAAACCTGGTCTCCAGTCCTCCATACTGGTCCATCACCAAAACATAGAAAACACATCTCGCACCTTATCCATGAGATCCACGAGTCGTCGATGTACAGATGATACCGAGTGCTTACGTACACATACGAGTGGGTGGAAGGATTTCAAAGTGATACGCTTCACGCTGAATCAATGTCGCACGATAAGGAAAGAAAGATGGGAAGTTTATCCTAAATGTCGTGTAGCCTCTCGAAGATGGGTATGGACGTCATCATACCGATCTACAAGACTCTACTAGATACTTGCTCATGACTCGTAGAACCTATGAACCTAGAGCTCTGATACCAACTTGTCACGACCTAAAATCCAACTAGTCGTGATGGTACCTAACCCCAACCCGCTAGGTAAGCCAATTAACAATAAACCAATTCCAATGAGATTCATTAAGAGAAGTAATGATAATATAACTGTTCTTTTATACAAAGAATTTCCACGGACTGGTAGTACAAATCATGAGCTTCTAAGATTTAGAGTTTACAAAGCTGGTATGAAATAAATACATCATCTGTTTGAAATATACATGAACAGATTAAAACTTTCTAAAGCTACCAAGAACAAAAGGAAGCAATGTCTGGAACATAGGTACGTCTTCATTTCCAGCTCTTGCCATACACAACAAGATCAGCATAAAAAATGTGCACGCAAAGTGCAGAAGTGTAGTATAAGTACAACTGACCCCATGTACTCAATAAGTAACAAACCTAACCTTAGGTTGAAAGTAGTGACGAGATGGGACAAGGGTTGGAGTCCAACACCGATAGCCAACAACAGTTCATAACAATATAATAAAAGTGATAAAAGAAATAACTCAGAGATGCTCAGCTCAGCTCGTTAACAATTACGGAAAATAGTCATGCTTTTTAGTTATAACAGTAAAACTCAAATCCTTCACCGAAATCACCAAAATATGAGTGAGTCAGAAAAATTGTGATTTTTCCCAAAACCTTTCAACAATAAATAAGATGATTCAATTTCAGATAGCATGAGGAAAGTACATCTCTATGCCTACATGTCAATGTGCACGTGAAATGATGAATGTCACTGAAACCGCGTAGCATGAGTAAATGCATCTCTATGCATATATGTTAAGTATGCATATCAAATGCAATGCATCACAGTGATGAATTCATGTACTTACACTCTCAGAGTACTCAATCTCGCTGTATCACACTTTTCACTCATCACGCTCAATCACTCAACACATTGAGTCGCTCACCACTGAATATGGTAGATCCAGCCCTTAACACTCTCAGTCACTCAGCATTGTACAGGGAAGATCCAGCCTAAATGAATCAATAGCAACTGCACTCACTATGGGTGTGCAGACTCCGAAGGGGCAGATACAGCCCAAGCGCTATAACAAGCCAATCATGGCACGAATCAATAATACCTGTTGCGGCGTGCAACCCGATCCCATCATGAATCAATAATACATATTGTGCCGTGCAGCTCGATCCCATAATGAGTCAATAATACCTGCTGCGGCGTGCAGCCCGATCCCATCAATATCACTCACAATCCAGCTCTCAGGTCTCAACTCAGTCATCAATCTTTCCAGTCTCTCGGGCTCATGATGTAATGAAAATCAGCCCAAAAATGATGATATGATGTATCAATAAATGGCAACAGACACTGAGAGAAGATATGTAAATGAATCAGTATGACTGAGTATGTAATTGCAATGTAAGCAAATAACTCAACAACAGAAATGACCTTAGTGGCTCTCAACATGATAAACATATCCTAGATATGGTTTCTAACATGGATCACATCTCAATTACCCTATCACATAGAAATTTCATGAATAGAAATAAGATTAGGTCACTACACAGTACCACAGAATCAATCGAGTCGTAATTCACACGGTGCACGCCCACACGCCCGTCACCTAGCATGTGCATCACCTCAACACCAAACATATATCGCGTATCTTCAGGGATTCATACCCTCAGCACCAAGTTTAAAAGTGTTACTTACCTCGAACAGCCAAATCCAATACCGAGCAAGCCAAACGATGCTCCAAAAATGTTATCTCGTGCGTACCGACCTCTGAACGGCTCGAAACTAGCCAAAAGCAACTCAAGACCATCAAATAATGACAAAAGAAATAAACCCAATTGATAAAGGTTGAATCTTTAATCAAAAGCCCAAAATCAACCAAAAGGTCAAACTCGGGCCCGCACCTCGAAACCCGACAAAACTTACAAAATCCGACAACCCATTCAATTACGATTTCAACCATACTAGCTTCACTCAAATACGACTCTGAATCGACTTTCAAAACTCAAAAATTCACTCTATGAAACTTTAGACAAAACCCCCAATTTTCTCTTTAAAATCAATAATAATACGCCAAAAACAAAGATTAATTCACGAAATATAATCACAAGCGAGCCGAGAATGCTTACCCCAAACCGTGTGGTGAAATTCCTCTCCAAAGTCGCAAAAAAATGAGCTCCAAGTCTCAAGAATGTGAATAAAATGACCAACCCTCAAAATTATAGATTCTGCCCAGCACTGTTCGCATCTGCGAAGAAATAGCCGCTACTGAGACTACAACTAACCGGCCGACCCCTCGCACTTGCAGAACAATTTTTCGCTTCTGTGACATCGCAGGTGCGAGCTCCTCTTCGCTCATGCGTAAGACATCACTTCTGCGCCCATGACAATCGCTTCTCCGAAGTCACAGATGCGACTCAAATTCCATATCTGCGCAGACTTCAAGCCCAGTATTCTCCCATTTTTGTGATGAACCTCCCGCATCTGCGAAGTCGCTTCTGCGTCCAATACTCCGCAGATGCGGCTATACCAGCACCAGAAATCTTCAGCAATGCAACAAGAGGAAAAATAATCCGAACCTCATCCGAAACTCATCCGAGCCACTCAGGGTCCGGTCTGAATATACCAACAAGTCCCATAATACGGACCTACTCGAGACCTCAAATCACATATAACAACATCGAAACGACGAATCTCACCTCAATTCAAATATAATGAACTTTAAATCTTTCAACTTCCAAAACTCCTGTTGAAACATATCAAATCAACTCGGAATAAACTCAAATTTTGCACACAAGTCCCAAATGACATAACGAAGCTATTCCAATTCCCAGAACCTCAATCTCAACCCGATATGCTCAAAGTCAATTCTCGGTCAAATATATGAACTTTCTAAACCTTTAAATTTCTAACTTTCACCAATTAGTGCCGAAACCTTTTAGAAATATCCAAATGCAAATCCGGGCATACGCCTGAGTCCAAAATCACCATCCGGACTTAATGAAATCATCAAAACTCCAATCTAAGGTCCAATACTAAAAAGTCAAACTTGGTCAACTCTTCCAACTCTAAAAAGTTTCAATTATGAAATTCATTCTTCCAAATCAATTCCGAATAACTTGAAAATCAAAACCGACAATTTTCACAAGTTATAATACATCATACGATGCTGCTCAAGACTTCAAATAGCTGAACGGAATGCAAATGCTCAAAACGACTGGCTGGGTCGTCACAATATCCATGTATACCTTAGATTTTTAACTATGAATTTTGATTCCAAATCAACTCCAGTCTTTCTCAAATTCTGTGTATTGACTCATCTATATGTTTTCAATGAATCTCAATCATACCCATTTGCTTAGATTTATATATATATATATATATATATATATATATATATCATCACCTTATTTGTTATATCATCCATGAAATTTGCTTTTCGTATTCATCTAATGTTGCTGATCACGTTTAAATATATGGGAGGAGATCTTTGCGTGTGGTTCTTGGAGAGAAAGAACTTTATTTGTTTAGGTTTTTAATTTTATATGTGTTTGGCTAATTTTAATAAGTCTATGATTAATGATTAGAAGTTGGTAAATTAAAACTTATTTGAGACATTTACGTAAGATTCCCTTTGTTCTGTTCGACATTCTCCTACATCTTGTGATACAGTAGTATTCTCTTTAAACTCTTTGCACATCATTATTCTTGAAATAATTAAATACTCTATTATACTAAATCTAGTAGTGTATCACTGAAAGTTTCTCAATTAATTAAAAGAATTTTTCAAGTAAAGAAGGAATGAAATCTTTACCTTTCAAATTCCTCGTACAGTATTCTAAACAATGTTATGATAGCTGTACGGACATTGTAGGAGTCTGGTATTATTGTTATGGGCGGTTTTATTCATCAACTTGTTCATAGCATACAACTTTATAAGTGGTCAAAATCAATAACATTATAATCTTTTATTTTTTTAAGTTCCCCATACTAAAATATTTGATTCCTTTATATTAAGAATAAATATATTTAAGGAAATTTTTGTTTTCAATATATAATTATCCCATTGAATTTGTACCTATGTTTCAGTTGCACTGTCCTATGATCCTCCGTACCTTGTTCAAAATGTATCTTTGACCCCCTTACAGGGAAAAGCCTACTCTAAACTAGTAGGTGATAGACACGCGCAGACACATATTTATAAAAAAAAAAAATTAAAAACTATTACTGCTACTCTCATGGTTCGTAAACCTATTTTCTTTTTGGTCCCTTTCAGAAAAATTAATTTTTTTTTAAATTTGAAAATAATTTTACTTAAACTTACAATTCTATCCTTAATAAGAAACTTTTATAACCACACAAATACTCCCTTTTGAATTGTTTAAGATCATAAATTCTAAAAAAAAAAAAAATTTAAACTCTGTGTCTAGTTAAACCGGTACAACACAAGGTACTTTTTATATCAATCCCACCGTAGGTCCCAACCCAAAGAAAATCTGCCCCCCTCCCTCAGGCGTAGCAAATTCCTTCTCATCATCCTCAAATCGATTCCTTTTTCTTCCTTTTCCAATCTCTCCTTGCAACCCTTCAAATTTCATGCTTTTCATCCTTTTTTTTCTTTAGATTAGTAGTGATGCCGCCTTCTTCATTCTTTTTCTTTATTTTTTTCCACTTCTTTTTCTGTTCATCTTTCTTCCTCCGGTCGCAGGAGAAAATGACCAACAAACAAAATGTGGTCGGAGAAGATGATCGGAAATGTGATAGCTACTCAGAATCCATGAATTCTTCCTTTTTTCTTCTTTTTTTTCACCACTTTTTTTCACCTTTTCCCGTCATTTCTTTCTCCGCCATTTTAGGATGAGAATAGTGACAGTCACCGGGGAAGATGACCGGAGAGAGAGAGTTCGGTCATCTGAGATTTTTCCGGCAGCTCATAGCTGAGTTTCTTCTTCTTCACCCCACTAAATCTCTTAATAATAAATCTTAGGAAAGGGCAAATTTAATTCCGGCAAAAAAGGTTCACCAAAAAAAAGCTTTCTAGCGATCTTGTTAATTCCTTCACTGATGGTAATAGTAGAGGAGAGAAAAGAAAAAGAAAGGAAAGGAAAGGAAAGGAAGAAGAAAAAAAATAAAAACAACACTAAAAAAATAATATTTTATGAAAGAAATGCTAATAAAAATAACTTTTTTTTTACCTCTTACTCTCTTCAAAGAGAGTGATGTAAAAGTATAAGAGTTGGAACAATCTCATGGTGGTAATTACGTAGTAATCTTGTTTTTTTGCCTCCTTTTTGTGGATAAACAATGTAAGCCATATATATAAAGAATCCCTATAAATAATCAAAGATAAAAACTTATTAACCTTTCAAACCTTAAACTTTTCAACTTTCGTCAATTCAAGCCAAAATGATCTACAGACATTCAAATCAACATCTGGACATATGCCTAAGCCCAAAATCACCATACGAAGATATCAGAACCATCAAAACTTCATTCCAAAGTCGTCTACACAAAAGTCAAACTCCGGTCAACTCTTTCAATTTAAGCCTTCAACCTTGGGACTAAGTGTCCTATTTCACTCTGCAACATCCCTGGAACCAAACCAAACATCTCGGCAAGTCACATAACTACAAATAAACATATAATAAGCAATGAATGGGTTAATGGTACTACAATACTCAAAACGAACGATTGGGTCGCTATAGAGGATGGACAATGAGGGACTCCTCCACACAACACACCCACTCATTCCATAGCATTCACAAGAAAATTTACCTATCAGATCTTCTAATCGTAACGCTGGGAAACAAAATGAAGAACAGTCAAATTTACAAGATGATTTGAAATAATTTTATGCGCAATAGATCGGTGAAGCTTTGCGAGGTTTTACGAGTGGATTGCCAAGTGTTGTTTAGGCTCCACCACCAGTTAATACAAATGTGAAAAATCTTCATTCAGGGTTCGAAAACTTTATAAGTGGAGAAATTCTAAGTAATTCAGGAGCCGGATGGTCAGGTACGATATATAATTATAATTTATAAATTATATCACTAACTTTGCAGAAACAGCTCAAGGAACAAAATGAGCAGATAGAAAGAATACCGGGTATACCACCCATGATTAAAGGAGTGGATATAGATAAATATTCGCAACATCCATAGAAGCCAATTGAAACACCACTACCAATACCAAAAATTTTTAAAATGCCCGATATTCCTAAGTATGACGGGACTACTGACCCACAAGATCATGTTACTGCCTTTGCCACAGGGTCAAAGGCAACGACTTAACGAAGCAGGAAATCATACTAGTGTTGGTGAAAATATTTGGTGAAACCCTTACGAAGGGAGCATTGACACGTTATTCTCTTTTACTTGAAAATTCAATTGACTCTTTTGCGGAGCTTGAAAAATTATTTATAAAAGTATATTTGGGAGCTGAAAAAGTAAAAAGAAAGAATGAAAGATATCTTCAAGGTAAAACAAAGAAGTATAGAGTTACTTCTGACGACTTGGAGGATGAGGAAGATGAGTGGAAAAACATATTGCCGGACGACGTGATGCATCATTCGAAAAGTTGGACGGTTTTCATATGTGAGATATCAACTGAGATAGTGGGAGGTGATGGTGTTGGTTTGAGAGCAAAACCAACTAGGCATAGACAGCTATTTGCAAAGTAGTACTGTATCTCTACCATTTTATTCTTGACTTCTCTTTGTTTCTCTTTGTTTTTTATTTGTTTTCCTCCTCAACCTAATTATTGAATAGTAAAATAATTCAGAAATACTCATTTGCGTCTTGGGTTCTATGAAAAGGAACAATTTTCTCTTAATTGTATTACCAACATACTTAGTGAAGACCACCTATCCTGAAAATGTACCATTATTATGTATTATTTTACTTCTATAGAAATTCTAAAATACTTTCAAATATAATTCAATTAGGGATCTAAAATATATCTAGAACCTAGAGGCAAGATTCATGACTATGAAGATAATTACACAAGAGTAAAAAAATATTAAAAAACTCAAAAGAATGGGCAGGGGAAGAGGTTCGAGGCAAGGGAATGGGGAAAATAGAGGGGTCGGGGAAAGGGTGGGGACAGGGGAGGGAGAGAGAAAAGAGGGGTCGGGAAAGGGTGCGGATAGGGGAGAGAGAAAATAGGGGGACACAGTCAAGAGAGAGAGAGAGGGGGGGAGGGAGAGAGAGACTAACCTTTTTCCAGCGAATAGACGAGATCAGCGGCGAACAAAGCTGCGCGACAGCAGATTGAGGGAGAACGCAAAGAGAAGAAAGAAAGAATAGAGGTCGGGGATTCAGTTTTAAAAACTATTTTCGACCATTTTGGTCGCAAACAAAGACAAAAATCTAACATTTTTTAAAAAAAATTTGCGTTTGTTTCGGTCGTAAAGGGTCAACATAAATTTCTGACTTATTTTTAAAAAATTGTGTTTGTTTCGGCCACAAATGGTCAAAAAATTGACTTTTACTTACCGACTTAATCGGTCAGAAATTATTTTTTCCGAATTTTTGTGCCACACATTGCTACTATTATTGTCGAAAATGTGGACGAAAAGATTTTTAAAAAATTATAATATATATTTTTTGATATTTCTGACCGAAACGGTCTGAAAATCAATTACTTTTTTAGATCGGAAATTATTGGTCACAATCTTTCTATTTTTTAGTAGTGTTCAAAAATCAAATTCTGAACTTCTTCTATCTTTCAAATGCAACTTCACAAATTCGAATCTGAAGTAGTTCAATCTCTTAAATGCAATTTCAGAAATCAGATCTCAAGTTTTTCTATCTTTCAAATGCAACTTCAGATTTCAAATAGTTCAATCTATTGAATGCAACTTCAGATTTCAAATCTTAAATTCTGAAATATAAACTTGTTCTTCGAATCTCGACAATCCAATACATGATTTAATGCCTAAATCTAATCCAAATGAACACAAATTTGAAACATAACTTTCAACTATCATAAAGAATAAATCTCAATCAACAAATTATCAAAACAACAATAAATTTGACAAACTCATTTTACAATTAAGAATAAGAAGAAACTCTAGGCACAAAGAAGAAGAAAACAACAGTAAATACGAAGAGAAAAGTGTATGTATCTGAAGTTATCAAAAAATTAGGTATCAGTTAAACGTTTTTTTAAAAGTGGATACAAATTCAATGGGTGGCACGGTCACGACCCAAAATCCAACTAGTCGTGATGGCATCTAACCCAACCCGCTAGGTAAGCCAATTAACAACAATAATCCAATTCATTGAGATTTACTAAGAAATGTAATGATAATATAACTGAACTTCTATACAAAGAATTCCCAAGGACTGATAGTACAAATCATGCGCTTCTAAGATTTAGAGTTTACAAAGTTGGTATGAAATAAATACATCATCTGTTCGAAATATACATGAACATATTAATAATTCTAAAGCTACCAAGAACAACAGGCGGCAATGATCGGAACACAGGTACGTCTTCAATGCCAGCTCCCGCCATAAAGAGCAACATCAACATCAAAAATCTGCACGCAAGGTGCAGAAGTGTAGTATGAGTACAACCGACCCCATGTACTCAAAAAGTAACAAACCTAACCTTAGGTTGAAATTAGTGACGAGCTGGGACAAAGGTCTAAGTCCAACACCAATAGCCAACAACAATTCATAACAATATATTAAGAGTGACAAAAGAAATAATTCAAAGATATAATACTCAGCTCATTCACAGTTACAGAAAATAGTCATGCTTTTCAAGTATAACGGTAAAACCCAAATCCTTCACCGAAATCACCAAAATATGAGTAAGTCAGAAACTTTTGCTTTTTCCCAAAAACTTTCAACAACAGATAAGATGATTCAATTTCAGATGGCATGAGGAAATTACATCTCTATGCCTACATGTCAATGCGCATGTGAAGTCATAAATGTTACAAAACCGTGTAACATGGGGAAAAACATCTCTATGACTACATGTCAAGTATGCATGTCAGATGCAATGCGTCACAGTGATGAACTCATGTACTCATACTCTTAGAGTACTCAATATCACAGTTTCACACTCCCACTCATCACGCTCAATCACTCAGCACACTCAGTCACTCAGCTTTGAACAAGGAAGATCTAGCCCAGGGCAGATCCAGCCCAAATGAATCAATAGCAACTGCGCTCACTGTGGGTGTGCAGACTCCTGAGGGGCAGATCCAGCCCAAGCGCTATAATAATCCAATCATGGCATGAATCAATAAAGTCTACTACGGCATGCAACCTGATCCCATCATGAATCAATAATACCTATTATGGCGTGCAACCCGACCCTACCATGAATCAATAATACCTGTTGCGGCATACAACCCGATCCCCTCAATATTACTCACAATCCGGCTCTCAAGCATCAACTCAGTCATAAATCTCTCTAGTCTCTCGGGCTCACAATGTCATAAAAATCAGCCCAAAAATTATGATATGATGTATCAATAAATGGCAACAGAAACTGAGATACGATTTGCAAATGAATGAGTATGACTAAGTATGTAATTGCAATGTAAGCAAATGACTCAACAGCAGAAATGACCTCAGTGGGTCTCAACATGATAATCATATAGCCTAGACATGGTTTCTAAAATGGATCACAGCTAAATTACACTAGCACGTAGATATTTCATGAATAGAAACAAGAGTAGGTCACTACACAGTACCACAAAATCAATATAGTCATAATTCATACGGTGCATGCCCAATCATACCCTCAGCACCAAGTTTAGAAGTGTTACTTAGCTTGAATAAGTCAAATCCAATACCGAGCAAGCCAAACGATGCTCCAAAAATGCCATCACGCATGTACCGGTCTCCGAACGGCTTGAAACTAGCCAAAAATAACTAAAATACATCAAATAATACCTAAGAAATCAACCCAATTGATAAAGGTCTAATCTTTAATCAAAAGCCCCAAAGTCAGCCAAACAGTCTAATTAGCGCCCGCACCTCGGAACTCGACAAAACTCTCAAAATCCGATAACCCATTCATTTACAAATCCAATCATACTAGTTTCACTCAAATCTAACTCCAAATCGACATTCAAAACTCAAAAATTCACTCTATGAAACTTTAGACAAAAACTCCTAAATTTCTCTTTTGAATTCATCAACCAAATGCCAAAAACGAGAATAGGTTCATGAAATAAAATCAAAATCGAGTAGAGAACACTTAACCCAATCAATATGGTGAAAATCGCTACAAAAATCATCTCAATCCGAGCTCCATAGCTCCAAATATTTAAAAATGGTCGAAACCCCCGAAATTAGAGTACTTATAATCACTGGGCGAATCAATGAATCGCGATCGCGTAAATACTATCGCGATCGCGAAGAAGAAAAAGCACTGCTCTTGAAAATGCACTATGCGATCGCAGGAACAAACTCGCGAACGCGATACACAAGACTGACAGGACTACACATTCGCGGAAACAACCTCGGGAACGCGAAGAGATAACCAGCATTCTGCCCAGCTCAGCCCCAAACACTACGCGAACTCGTAGAAGAAGACGCAAACGTGATGAAGACCATCCCGACTCTACACGAACACGGCCATCCAATCGCGACCGCGATGAAGAAAATGCCTAGCTCCAGATTTTCAACAGTCGAGGCATCAGAAACCAGCAGCAACTAGCAATAAAAACATGAAGAAAAATGGTCTAAAATCAATCTGAAACATGCCCGAGCCCCTCAGGACCCCGTCCGAATATACCAACGTCCCATAACCTAACACGGACCTACTCGAGGCCTCAAATCACGCATAACAACATCGTAACGACGAATCGCACCTCAAACCAAACTTAATGAACTTTTGAACTTTCAATTTCTCAAAACTCGTGCTGAAACATATCAAACCAACTCGTAATGAACTCAATTTTTTTGTACACAAGACCTAAATGACATAACGAAGCTATTTCAATTCCCGAAACTATAATCTGAACCCAATTTCATCAAAGTCAATTCCCGGTCAAACTTATGAACTTTTCAAACTTTCAAATTTCTAACTTTTGCCAATTAGCGCCGAAACCTTATAGAAATATCCAAATACAAATTCAGGCATACGCCCGAGTCCAAAATCACCATCCGGACCTATCAGAATTATCAAAACTCTGAACCGAGGTCAAATACTAAAAAAGTCAAACTTGGTCAACTCTTCCAACTTAAAGCTTCAATCATGAAATTCATTCTTCCAAATCACTTCTGAATCACCTGACAGCCAAAACCGATAATTTACACAAGTTATAATACATCATACGATGTTGCTCAAGACTTCAAATAGCTTAACGGAATGCAAATGCTCAAAACGGCCGGTTGGGTCATTATATTCTCCCCCACTTAAACATATGTTCTTCCTCGAACGTGCCAAGAGTTATTCCTAAGCCATCAAATCACTGTGTAACCTTACCATTCATATACCCGTGGGTGATCCCACGTCACCCTATTCCATATAGGCCGGACAACACAACACAACATAACTAAAGATCATTACTTCAACCATAGTCCGTAAAGCTCAGAATCCAATTTTTCCACATCCAGAATTCCTTAAAAGATCTGAATCTCGCACCTACACACTATATAAGCCTAAACAAGCCGTATCAAGTCATATCTATAACCCAAGTTGTAATCACATAATATACCACACAATTCGCATACTCGTATCAATAATTTTCGATCACAGTAACTGCTAAAAACAAACTCGATACCGATAGTAAACCTCATTCAAAACCTTCGTACACTGCTGATGATGAAAGAAACACGCAAAAAATCATAACCACTCATCAGATCAACAGGTCAAGGAGCTCTCTCTCCTTCGACAAGAACTATAACCAATATCTAAGTCGACTTCTGACATTATCCTCCCAAACATACCGTAATCAAATTCGATAGTGATCACTTCAGGCCCAAAGACTTCACCTCATTACATACAAACTACTCTACTGACATGCCACACCAATACTACCTATAGCCACAAACCGTGCAATCCGTGAACCAATACAGAACAATTCAAATGCACTCAAAAATGAATAATGACTCAAATAAGAGAACCGTCCCGCAAGCTCAACGAGTACCACCATAACGCAATGATAAGAACCCATCATACACCGTATAACCAAAACATATGAATCTATCACAAAGGATCATATCTCAACATAACTCTGCTGCAATGCGTGACCCCATCCAAACATTGATCCACATGAAATACCTCAAGTCACAATGCTCAAAATCAACAACCACATTCAATTTGACGTCTAGTACCCAAAGTACATGACCATAACCATGGGGAAGCAAACAACACAATATATCACAACCGAAAAAAGGCCATAACCAAGGCGCAATCAACCATTCAACACCCCAATAACCATCTTGCTCGAATTCCGCTACAAGGCCCAAATATAACCACATCATGTGTGCATATAACCAACAAATCACAACTCTTCGTAGCATAGAAGAGTAACACATAGAACATATCAGAACACGCTCAAGCTCAACTCTAACCGAATGACACACTCTTCAACAATAACGATGTTGAGTCAATAAATCTGACCTGGTGTAGAATACACATCCTGAATTGGGCCTACTAATGAGCCCCCAAATCAACTCCGATCATATCCAAATGGATAAATGCCCCCCCAAAAGTCCTTGCACAAGCAAATCTCAATCCCACACAACACACCACATCTATCATGCCATCACGTGAAAAGTACGAGAATCTCATTAACAACTCGAATGACTAACACATATCTCATACATGATCATCCCACGAGGAACACTTCTATAATTCTTCTGTGCCATATAGCAAAATCTGAACATCAGTAGTTGATCAATCAGGCGGGTACTGCAATACCAATAAAGCATCCGAAAGTCAAAACACAGTACGCCTTCTGAAATATGCACCCTTCTCAGGCATTACCAAATAGTTATAGCATTCATTGAAACATCAAAAACCGTCTGTGCTGACTAAGAATTTATGACCTTCCCTTCAAAAGTAAACCGTGACCTTGCACACGTAACTCTCAATCCCACATAACAAATCGCATCTATCACGCCATCATATAAAAAGTACGAGAATTTCATAATCAACTCTGAGTCACAAGAAGAATACATACTCGGTCAGTCGGAAACCTTCCATTTGGTCTCATCCAGGAGAACATCACAATACACAACATGCTCCTTACGCCGGTAGGAAATATCCATCTCAAACCGTGGTAGAAATCATCGAGACCTCTTTGAAACCCATTTGCACATAGCCAAACCATTAGAACTGAATCTCTCTAACTCAACCAAGCCACGCAGGTCGCCAAACCTAAGAGTATTGCCACAAAACACCTGTAGAGACTCACCACATCATAAGTACCCAAAGAACCGATCATATTCATTGTCGTGCTGATCCAACCTACTACAAAGATGTCCTATTTCTCTGAGTTCCTTCCAAATTACTCTCAAGGTGACACTTCTCCTTGCCAGAACACCACGATCCTTAACCAAAACTCACCCCACGAGATCCTAGCATAAACCACACCGCCCTCAGGCCCATAAGCCACTGTATTCCCTCTTAAGAACCCCAAAAGTACCACAATCGAGACACCCACTCTGAAGGGACTTTTTGAGAATCTAAAGTCGTTTCCTTCACCTTCCTGATACTTAAATGTAGAATCCATAATGATAAAGAAATATCGCGAGTCTTGACACCATCCAATGTAAACCTCAGATTCCCAATTGCTATATATAACTCCCGAATCTATTAGAACCTTCTCGAGAGCCATTCACTCTGATCAAATCTTAATTGCACCGCCCAAACAGGCCGAACGACATGTGCCCTATTAGCACGACAACACCCAAAGAAGTAATCCACACCTCTAAGCAACCGAGAAAATTCCTACTCCATGTGCGCTACATCCTTCATGAATAATAACTCAATCATTCTATGATTCCCATATACCCATAAAGTGTAATACATCATACATCTAGAAATTTCCTTACTTAAGTCATCCTCAAAACCAGCTTTTGCAAGTCATAACAGATCCACAAGTATGCCTCAGACCGAAACCAATACAATACGTAACCATGCAATCAAATCGTCGATAGCAGACTCCCCCACTTGGTTCAAAGCCATAGATCAAAACACTCGATAACTCACAATTCCCATACTCTATTACTGCCATAATACCGCAGTGAGATTCAACTAAATCCTACATACGCTCTTATAACACTAACCATATAGTACCTCAAATCATCTACTAAGCTCTCATTCATCCTCGTGACGGTCAGGTCGACTTTCTCAACCAATCCAAACACAAAACGCAATACCTATAACCCACTGGTAGAAAAGAAAGCCTCCACACAACATCATAAGGATCACACATCCGTAAATTACCCCGCAGGTGATAACCCACCTGCTTTGCCTCAAACTGACATCTCTCTATACCCTTTTGCAGTCACAACTGCTACACAATCACTTAATCTTCCTAATTCTAAACTCATCAATAAGACACAAGAATCTAATTCGTTCCACAATTAATCAACATGAAAGATCCTTCAACACAATCCTAACTCGAGACTGTACGTCACATCAAGACAGAAATCAAGCACCCAATAGGCCTTTTTACATCTCAAGCGAACTCTTCTCGTCACATTCAAACCATCTAAACACATCCTGCAGTCACATCATACTCATAATTTAGCCATCCAACCACTCACCAAGCCATAAATCCCACTCATAGGGACACTACCAGACATATAACTCCAAAAGCACATGCTCACACAACCAAAATCCCCATGCTCAAGCTACATAAAAAACATGGCCTCAATTCCTCTAGACTGGTCCATTATCAATACACAAAAATCACATCTCGCACCTTATCCATGGAATCACAAGTTGTCGATGCACAGCTGAAACCGAGCGCTCACATATGCATACGTGTGAGTGGAAGGGATTTAAAGAGTTATGCACTAAGCTGAATCAATGTCGCACGTTAAGGAAAGAAAGATGGGAAGTATATCCTAAATGCCCTGTAGCCTGTCGAAGATAGGTACGGACGCTATTATACCGATCCGCAAGACTCTACTAGACAATTGCTCATGACTCGTAGAACCTATGAACCTAAAGATCTGATACCAACTTGTCATGACCCAAAATCCAACTAGTCATGATGGCACCTAACCCAACCCACTAGGTAAGCCAATTAGCAACAATAATCCAATTCATTAAAATTTACTGAGAAATGTAATGATAATATAACTGAACTTATATACAAAGAATTCCCAATGACTGGTAGTACAAATCATGAGCTTCTAAGATTTAGAATTTACAAAGCTGGTATGAAATAAATACATCATCTATTTAAAATAACATGAATAGATTAATAATTCTAAAGCTACCAAGAACAAAAGGCAGCAATGACCGGAATGCAGGTACGTCTTCAATGCCAGCTCCCACCATACACAGCATCATCAGCAACAAAAATCTGCACGTAAGGTGTAGAAGTGTAGTATGAGTACAACCAACCTCATGTACTCAATAAGTAACAAATCTAACCTTAGGTTGAAAGTAGTGACGAGCTGGGACAAAGGTCGGAGTCCAAAACCAATAGTC
The DNA here is from genome assembly GCF_000715075.1 of Nicotiana tabacum. NCBI lineage: Eukaryota > Viridiplantae > Streptophyta > Magnoliopsida > Solanales > Solanaceae > Nicotiana > Nicotiana tabacum. The sequence continues at coordinate 63,269,148 of NC_134098.1, forward strand.
AACAGCAGTTCATAACAATATAATAAGAGTGACAAAAGAAATAACTCAAAGATATAATACTCAGCTCATTCACAGTTACGGAAAATAGTCATGCTTTTCAGGTATAACAGTAAAATCCAAATCCTTCATCGAAATCACCAAAATATGAGTAAGTCAGAAACCTTTGATTTTTCCCAAAAACTTTCAACAACAGATAAGATGATTCAATTTCAGATAGCATGAGGAAAGTACATCTCTATGCCTACATGTCAATGTGCATGTAAAGTCATAAATGTCACAAAACCATGTAACACGGGGAAATGCATCTCTATGCCTGCATGTCAAGTATGGATGTCAAATGCAATGCATCACAGTGATGAACTCATGTACTCACACTCTCAGAGTACTCAATATCACAGTTTCACACTCCCACTCATCACACTCAATCACTCAGCACACTCAGTCACTCAGCACTGACTAGGGCAGATGCAGCCCAAATGAATCAATAGCAACTGCACTCACTGTGGGTGTGCAGACTCCGTAAGGGTTGATCCAGCCCGAGCGCAATAATAAGCGAATCATGGAATTAATCAATAAATCCTATTGCATCGTGCAACCCGTTCCCACCACGAATCAATAATACCTGCTGTGGCGTGCAGCCCGATCCCCTCAGTATCACTCATAATCCGACTCTCAAGCCTCAACTCAGTCATCAATCTCTCCAGTCTCTCGGGTTCACAATGTCATGAAAATCAACCAAAAATGATGATATGATGTATCAATAAATGGAAACAGAGACTAAGATATGATATGCAAATAAATGAATATGACTGAGTATGTAATTGCAATGTAAGCAAATCACTTAACAGTAGAAATGACCTCAGTGGGTCTCAACAGGATAAGCATATAGTCTAGACATAGTTTCTAATATGGATCACAAGTCAATTACTCTAGCACATAGAAATTTCATGAATAGAAACAAGATTAGGTCACTACAGAGTACCACAAAATCAATCTAGTCATAATTCACACGGTGCACGCCCACACACCGATCACCTAACTCGCGCTGACATCTCAACACCAACACATAACATGTACATTCAGGGGTTCATACCCTCAGCACCAAGTTTAGAAGTTTCACTTACCTCGAATAAGCCAAATCCAATACCGAGCAAGCCAAACGATGCTCCAAAAATGACATCCCACGTGAACCGACCTCTGAACGGCTCGAAACTAGCCAAATGAAACTCAAATATATCAAATAATGCCTAAGGAAAAAACCTAATTGATAAAGGTCTAATCTTTAATCAAAAGACCCAAATTCAATTAAAAAGTCAAACTCGGGCCCTAACCTCGAAACCCGACAAAACTCACAATATCCGACAACCTATTTAACTATGAATCCAATCATATTAGTTTCATTCAAATCCGACTCTGAATCGACGTTCAAAACTCAAAAATTCACTCTATGAAACTTTAGAGAAAAACCCCCAAATTTCTCTTTTGAATTCATCAACCAAATGCCAAAAACTAGAATAGGTTCATGAAATAAAATCAAAACCGGGTAGAGAACACTTACCCCAATCCATATGGTGAAAATCACTTCAAACATTGTCTCAATACGAGCTCATAGCTCCAACTATGTAAAAGTGGCAGAAACTCCCAAAATTAGAGTACTTATAATCAGTGGGGGAATCAATGAATCGCGATCGCGAATAAGAAAAAGCATTGCTCCTGAAAATGCACTATGCGATCGCAGCAACAGACTCACAAACGTGATACACAAGATTGACAGGACTACGTGTTCGTGGAAACAACCTCGCAAACGCAAAGAGATAACTAGTATTCTCCCAGCTCAGCCCAAACACTATGTGAACGCATAGAAACAGACGTGAACCCGATGAAGACCATCCCAACTCTATGCGAATGCGGCCATCCAATCGCGACCGCGATGAAGAAAATTCCCAGCTTCAGATTTCCTCTACGTGATCGCATACTAATCTTCACGATCACGAAGGACAATCGAGGTATCATAAACCAGCAGTAACCAATAATGAAAACATGAAGAAAAATGGTCCGAAATCAATCTGAAACACGCCCGAGCCCCTCGGGACCCCGTCCGAATATACCAACAAGTCCCATAACCTAACACGAACCTACTTGAGGCCTCAAATCACGCATAACAACATAGAAACAACGAATCACACCTCAAACCAAACTTAATGAACTTTTGAACTTTCAACTTCCTAAAACTCGCGCCGAAACAAATCAAATGAACTCATAATGATCTCAAATTTTTGCACACAAGTTCCAAATGACATAACGAAGCTATTCCAATTCTCGGAACCACAATCCGAACCCCATTTCATCAAAGTTAACTCCCGGTCAAACTTATGAACTTTCCAAACCTTCAAATTTCCAACTTTCTCCAATTTACGCCGAAACTTTCTAGAAATATTCAAATGCAAATCCGGACATGCGTCCGAGTCTAAAATCACCATTCGGACCTAACGAAACCATCAAAACTCTGAATATCAAATACTAAAAAAGTTAAACTTGGTCAACTCTTCCAACTTAAAACTTCAATCATGAAATTCATTCTTCTAAATCACTACCGAATCACTTGAAAACCAAAACCAACAATTAACACAAGTTATAATACATCATACGATACTTCTCAAGAGTTCAAATAGCTTAACGGAATACAAATACTCAATACGATAGGTCGGGTCGTTACAGGCACAAAATTGGGCACCACATAAAATTTTACCATGCTGGCATGTCCTAGCCCACCAAATTCAAGGGCCCGAGAGGTTTAGGTTGGGTTGGGTGGGGTGGACCTTTGACAGTTTTAGATGCAATTAGAGTTCACTAATTAATTAAGGTGATCCATACAATATGGAATTAGACATTTATAACAAGAGATTTTTACCAATATGAACTTCATCATAAACTTATTCACCCTCATTGTTTAGGTTTTAACTAACTTACAAGTTGATATATAATTTACCAATTATATACAACTAAGTTTAAAGTGAGTATCCTTGATTGTAACCTTTTAATGCGAAAATCAAATTCCATAGATCTACCGCTTCCACGTATCTTTCTCTCTCTCTATTTTCTTTTTTTGCCCGACTTCTTCTTCTTTGGATCTCGATGATTCTCTTCTCTTTTCTCATTTTATTTTCTTTTTTTCTTTAGAGAATTCAATAATAGATTTGATATTGTCTCTTATCATCATCGAACCAGTCATTGTCCATTGGCCCGTCACCCATTGAAAGCCAACAACTTTGAAACTTTGATTTTAAATTTGATTTTTAAAAAATATTATTTGTTTTGATTGGATGTTGTTGAAAACGATCTGAAATATTCTTTGGAGTATATATCTTAATTTTGAGGGTGTTTGGTGAAGATAAGAGTTGATTTTGGATAATTTTCAGATTGAAACTCGAAGATGAAGAAGATATATTAAAGATGTATTATAATTGTACGTAAATTATATTTATGCTGTGTTATGTTGTAGTTATATTTTTTTTATTTGAATATTATATAAAAGTTAAAAAATAGTTATATAATGTATGAATCTTGTATAAAATTTGTATTTAAGTTATAAATACTTTTTTTTACATCAAGTAGTTGATATGTATCAAAATTGTATTAAGAGAGAGTTTTGATTAGAATTTCAGAGAAGAAGAAGAAGAACACACCACATACATATAATGACCTGATATGTCATTTTGAGTTTTAGCCTCTATTATCGTGTTTCAAGACCTCGATTAGCTCCGGTTAGAGTTTCTCGATTTGCATGCACAGTCTGTGTCTTGTTCCGGAAAGTCTTTATGTGAGAAATTGAAAAAATGTGAATTTTTGCCTTTAAAATGATTTGAGTTGACAACGGTCAATATTTTGTGTAAACGAAGCTGGATCAATATTGTGACGGTCCCGGTGTGTCCGTATCATGATTTGAAACTTGGGCGTATGCCCGGAATTGAATTTGGAAGTCCCGAACTTGATTTAACGTGATTTGATGAAAACTAGTAATTTGAAGGTTTAAGGAATTCCGAAATTTGACCGTAGGTTGATTTTATAGCTACCGGGTTTAGATTTCAGTTTCAGGACTTGGTATAGGTTAATTTTAATATTATTGACTTGTCTACAAATTTTAGTTCAAAACGGAGTTGATTTGACATGATTCGGACGCTCTGTTGTAAATTTGAAAGTTGTTAAGTTTCTTTGAAAATTTCATGTATTTTGAGGTCTGATTCGTAGTTATAGATGTTATTTTGGTGTTTTGATCGTGCGAGTGAGTTCGTCTGATATTTTAAGACTTGTGTGGATATTTGGTTTGGAGACCCTAGGGCTCGGATGAGTTTCGGATAAGCTACAGAACATTTCAGACTTAGGAAGTTGCTGATTTCAGCTATCTGCTGATGTCTGGTGTTTTGTGCTTCACGATCGCGAAGCTACTATCGTGATCGTGAAGGGGAAGGTGGGGCTGAAGCAGAGTTATTCTTCACGAACACGAGGAATTAGTCGCGAACCCGAAGTGGAGGGGTGCTCACCCTATGCGAACGTGACCGTGTCTTCGCGAATGTGAAACTTTGAGGGATCCTGGGGAGCTGGGCAGTAACTCTACGCGAACGCGGACTTGGGCTCGCGAACGTGAAGGCAAGGGGGGCTAAGCCTTCGCGAACGCGTAGGGTTGACCGCGATTGTGATGACTATTTGGATAGTGCTCTTCGTGAACACGTCAGGTGCTTCGCGAACGCGAAGAACACTTGACGCCCAGGTATTAAACATTTCAAAACTCGGGATTTTCTTCATTTTTCACCATTTTCAAGTTTGAGCTTGGGCTAGAGGCGATTTTGAAGAGAAAGTTCATCCCAACTTGATAGGTTAGTAGATTATAACTCGTTTTCTTCCATTTCCATAAACACATATTGACTTCTAACCTTTAATTTATGCTTTTTCATAGTGGAAATTAGGAGTTTAGGTAGAAATTGAGAATTTTGAGAAATTGAGATTTAGACCTCAAATTGAGATCGGATATCTAAACTAATCACGTAATCGGGCTCGGGGGTGAATGGGTAATTGGGTTTTGGTCCAAATCTCAGATTTTGACCAAGCGAGCTCGGTGTTGACTTTTATTGACTTTTCCAAAATCATTAAAGATTAAATCTTTTTCACTCGTGGGTAGTTTCTAAAGCTTATTTTGAATTGTTTGAACTATATTTGGTTAGATTCGATTGGTTTGGAGGCGAATTTTAGAGGAAATGCTCAGGTTGAGCTTTGATTTGATTGCGGAGTGAGGTAAGTGTTGGATCTAACCTTGACTTGAGGGAATTAAGAATTTGTGAACTATGTGTTGTGTGGATTATTTGAGCAAACGACGTATATGCGAGGTGACGAGTGTATATACGCCGTCAAGATATTGTTTCAATGTTTTCTCGTTATTTCATGAATTAGCTTATTCCATGCCTTAATTGTTACATGCTTTATTTGACTTCTATGTCGTAATTGTTATTTGCCATTTAATTATTCTTGTATTGAATTGTTTGTCCCCTCCATGACTCCGTACTTATTTGCTACTTGCCTTAACTATTTTACTTGCACACCTTAATTGCCACATGCTTTACTTGTCCTATTATTTTGTAATAATTGTTGCATCCTTTGATTATTACGTGGTCCTTTATTTCCGTGCACCCTTACTCTAGATGTAGAAATTCTTGTAAATTGAGTTGTTGGATTGTTTTTGTTATCTAAAATTGATTGAGGATCGGGTTGCACGCCGCAACGAAAATTGAAAGATGATGAATTTTTACGGTAGAATAAGGGAGGATACTTGATACTGATAAATAATGATATGGTGGGATCGGATTGCGCGCCGCAACAGATTGTATACGGATATTTGATATTGATAAATGATGAAATGGTGGGATTGTGTTCCACGCCGCAACGAATTGTATAAGTGATGCTTGATATTGATAAAGAATGATATGGTGGGATCAGGCTGCGCGCCGCAACAGATTGTGTGTTGTACTTGTTGTTGTTGTTGTTGTTGATGATGATGTTTTATGAGATTATGGGACTTGTTATTCCGGCTTTCTGACAGAGAGGTTCAAGTTCATTTCCACAAATTAATTGCTTTACTTCCTTTATTTCCATTACTATCTTTTCTGTTATTATTATTATTATTATTATTATTATTACTGCGTACGGGTTATTGTAAGTGACCCCCTTAGCCTCATCACTACTTCGTCGAGGTTAGACTCGACACTTACAGAGTACATGGGGTCGGTTGTACTCATACTATACTCTCCACTTCTTGTGCAGATACCGGAGTTGGTCCTAGCGGTGTTTAGTAGATTTGCTCGGATCTAGTCGCTGATGGAGACTTGAGGTACAGTTGCACAGCGTTCGCAGCCCTGAAGTCCCCTTCATTCGTATCTTTATTATTTTTCTGAGTTTCAAAACAATGTATTTTATTCAGACCATGTTTGTAGCACTCTAGATGTTCATGTACTCGTGACACCAGCTTCTAGGTTATGTTTAGACTTTGTTGTTCAATATTATTTTACCGTACTTCAGAATTATATCATTCTCATTGTTAATATCTAGTTATAAATTGTTAAAATCAGTAAAAAAAAAAATTCACGTCGACTTGCCTATCAAGTAGATGTTAGGCACCATCATGACCTCGAGGTTGGGATTCTGGATCGTGATAAGTTGGTATTAGAGCACTAGGTTGCCTAGGTCTCACGAGTCATGAGAAAGCTTAGTAGAGTATGCAGGATCGATACGGAGATGTCTACACTTATCATCGAGAGGCTATGGAGTTTTAGGAAAATTTTACTTCTTTCTTTTCCTATCATGTGATTTTGTTCTCAATTGATGTTTGAATCATTCTATTCTTGCTCTCTCGTAGATGGTGAGAACATGCCTAACATCTATAGTCGGGCAGGAGTTAGAGCCCCCAGTTGCAGCTACTACCAGGGTCAGAGGCCGAGGCAAAGGCAGAACTCAACCTAGAGCTCGAGCAGCAGCACCCGTAGTGGAGCCTCAGATTGATCATGAGGAGGAGATCTCAGGTCAGACCGTGCCCGTCAGGCCAGCTCAGGTCCCGAAGGGGTTCATAAACACTCCAGTGCTTCAGGACACTCTAGTTTGCTTGGTGGGCCTTATAGAGAGTGTGGCCCAGACCGGTGCATTTCTGGTGTCACCAGTTGTCTCTTAGGCCGGGGGAGGAGCACAGAATCCCGCTACTCATACTCCGGAGCAGATTGCTCCCCTATATTAGACTCCAGCAACCCATCCAGTTGGGGTAGTTCAGCCGGTTGTTGCGGCGCATGCCGGGGATAGGCTTGCTATGTATTTTGAGGCCTTGATGAGGTTGGATAAGTTTACCAAGCTCTTTCTTGTTCATTTTAGTGGTGCACCTTATGAGGACCCACACGATTACTTGGACCATTGCCGCGAGGTATTGCACAAAATAGGAATTGTTGAGACTAATGGGGTCGACTTTGAAGTGTTCTGGATGACCGGTTCTGCCAAGAGATGGTGGAGAGATTATGTGTTGACTAGACCAGCTGGTTCGCCTTCACTTACCTCGGATCCATTTTCACATCTATTTCTAGAGAAGTTGATTCCTTTCACTCTGAGAGAGGAGTATCGCAGGCAGTTTGAGAGCCTTCAGTAGGGTGGCATGACTGTCACCCAATATGAGACTCGATTTATGGACCTAGCTCGCCATGTCATTGTCTTGCTCCCTAATAAGAGGGGGAGAGTGAGGAGATCCATTGATGGACTCACTTTAAGCATCAGGCTACAGATGGCCAAGGATACTGGAGATGATATTTCTCTTTAGAAAGTCGTAGATATTGCTAGGTGGATCGAGATGGTTTGTGGTCAGGAGAGGTGTCAGATAAGAGGCCTCGTTATTTCAGTGGTTTTAGTAGTGCCTCATCAGGAGGTAGGGGTACTTTTGGTAGAGGCCATTTTAGTCAGTGCTTCAGGCATCCCATGGTGCTTAGGGTAGTCATGATCCTTATGTATCTCATCCTAGGCAGCTAGCCTACAGTGCACCATCAACTCCTATTAGTGCGCCTCCCATCCAGAGCTACCACAATGGTTATCCGGCCCATTCGGGTCAGTCTCAACTTCATTAGCCACAACAGATGGGAGGATGTTTTAAGTATGGAGGTACATGTCACATAAGGAGATATTGTCCTATATTGTTGAGCAGCATGCCACAACAGGGTTCTCGTGCCATGGTTCTGGCATCGGTTGCTTTACCTCCTGCTCAGCCAGCCAGATGTGGAGGTCAGGCCATTAGAGGTAGAGGTCAGACAGTTAGAGGTGAAAGCCAGCCAGCTAGAGGCCGTCCGAGAGGCGTAGGTCGGGGTGGTAGGGCCCAGCCTCATTTTTATACATTCCTAGCTAGACTTGAGGCCGATTCATCTGACATCGTTATCACAGGTATTGTTCAAGTTTTCCATAGATATGCTTCAGTTCTATTTGATCCGGGCTCTACTTATTCCTACGTGTCATCCTATTTTGCTTCATATCTGGTTGTGCCTCATGATTCTTTGAGTGCTCATGTGTATGTGTCCACGCCCGTGGGATATTCTATTGTTGTAGACCGTGTCTTATCGCTCGTGTGTGAGTACTATTCGAAGTCTTGAGACAAATGTATATCTCCTATTTCTTGACATGGTAGACTTTGATGTTATTTTGGGCATGGATTGGCTGTTACCTTATCATGCTATATTGGACTGTCACATCAAGATGGTGACCTTATCCATATCGAGATTTCCTCTATTAGAGCGGAGGGGGACTCCTAGACATTCTACCAGCAGGGTTATTTCTTATGTGAAGGCTCGGCGTATGGTCGAGAATGGATGTCTAGCTTATTTGGCCTATATTCACGATTCTAGTCTGGAGGTTCCTTCTATGGATTCGGTACTTGTTGTGCGTGAGTTTCCAGAGGTGTTTCTTGTAGATCTACCAGGGATTCCACCCGACAAAGATATTGACTTCTTTATTGATTTGGCTAGGGGCACTTAGCCCATTTCTATTCCACCATACCGTATGGCCCAGCCTGAGTTGAAGGAACTGAAGGAGCAGTTGCAAGATTTAATTGATAAGGTATTCATTAGACATAGTGTCTTGCCTTGGGGTGCTCCCGTGTTGTTCGTGAAGAAGAAGGATGGTTCGATGAGGATATGGATAGACTATCGGCTGTTTAACAAAGTCACTATCAAGAAAGAGTATCTATTGCCGAGGATTGATGACTTATTTGGTCAGCTTAAGGGTGCCAAGTGTTTTTGAAGATTGATTTGAGGTTTGGCTACTATCAGTTGAATATTAGGGCATCGGATATCCCTAACACAACTTTTCGGACTCGATATGGGTATTATGAGTTCCTAGTGATGTCATTTGGGTTGACAAATGCCCCAGAAACATTTATGGACTTGATTAACCAAGTATTTAAGCCCTATTTGGATTCTTTTGTGATCGTATTCATTGATGATATCTTGATCTAATCCCGCAGTAGAGAAGAGCATGAGCAGCATCTTTGAGTTGTACTTCAGACTCTAAGAGATAGTTAGTTATATGCCAAGTTTTCAAAGTGTGAGTTTTGGTTAGACTCGGTCGCCTTTTTGGGGCATGTTGTATCGGCCAAGGGCATAAAAATGGATCCTAAGAAGATTGAGGCAGTTCAGAACTGGCCTAGACCTACATCAGCTACAGAGATTCGGAGTTTCCTAGGTTTGGCTGGTTATTATCGACAGTTCGTGGAGGGGTTTTCATCTATAGCAGCCCCATTATATTGACTAGATTGAACTAGACGAGTGCTCCATTTAGGTGGTCCGATGAGTGTGAGTTGAGCTTTCAGAAGCTCAAGACTGCCTTGACTATAGTTCCGGTGTTGGTATTCCCCATAGGTTCATGATCCTACACGGTGTATTGTGACGCATTATGTATTGGGCTCGGTGCAGTGTTGATGCAGGATGGCAGGGTAATTGCATATGCGTTGCGGCAGTTTAAGGTTCATGAGAAGAAATACCATGTTCATGACTTAGAGTTGGCAGCCATTGTTCATACACTAAAGATTTGGAGGCATTACCTCTACGGCGTGTCGTGTGAGATATTCACAGATCATCGGAGTCTACAGTATTTATTCAAGCAAAAGGATCTCAACTTCAGGTAGCGAAGGTGGTTAGAGCTGTTGAAATACTATGATATCATCATTTTGTATCATCCCGAGAAGGCCAATGTGGTGGTTGATTCCTTGTGTAGAAAGGTTGTGAGTATGCATAGCCTTGTATATATTTCAGTTGGTAAGAGACCGCTAGCATCAAATGTTCAGGCTTTGGCTAATCAATTCATGACGTTAGATGTTTTGGAGCCCAGTCATGTTCTAGCCTGCACGGTCTCTCGATCTTCTTTGTATGAGTGCATCAGAGAGCATCAGCATGACGACCCCCATTTGGTTGTCCTTAAAGACACAGTGCGACATGGTGGTGCCAAGAAGGTTACTATTGGAGATGATGGGGTGTTGTGAATGTAGGGTCAAATTTGTGTGCCCGATATGGATGGGCTTCGTGAGTTGATTCTTTAGGAGGCCCACAGTTTACGGTATTCCATTCATCCGGGTGCCACCAAGATATATCAAGACTTGAGGCAGCATTATTGGTGGAGAAGAATTAAGAAGGATATAGTTGCATATGTGGCTTGGTATTTGAATTGTCAACAAGTAAAGTACGAGCATCAAAGGCATGCCAGTTTGCTTCAGAACGTTGAGATTCCCGAGTGGAACTGGGAGCGTATTACCATGGATTTTGTTGTTGGGCTCCCACGAACTTCGAAGAAATTCGACGCGGTATGGGTCATTGTGGATAGGTTGACCAAGTAAGCACATTTCATTCCAGTAGCAGTTACCTATTCTTCAACGCGGTTAGCTAAGATCTATATACGCGAGATCGTTCGTCTTCACGGTATGACGGAGTCCATCATTTCTTATCGGGGTAAGCAGTTCACGACGCACTTCTGGAGGGCCGTACAACGTGAGTTAGGCATACAAGTTGAGTTGAGTGCAGCATTTTACCCCTAGACTAATGGACAGTCCGAGCACGCCATTCAGATATTGGAGGATATGCTTCGCGCCTACGTTATGGATTTCGGGAGTTCTTGGGATCAGTTTTTGCCGCTTGACAACTACCAATCGAGTATTCAGATGGCTCCCTATGAGGCATTATACGGGAGGCGATGTCGATCACCAGTTGGTTGGTTTGAGCTAGGAGAGGCTCGGTTGTTGGGTACCAATTTGGTTCAGGATGCCTTGGAAAAGGTCAAGATGATTCAGGATCGACTTTGCACAGCTTAGTCTAGGCAGAAGAGTTATGACGATCGTAGAGTTCGTGATGTTGCATTCATGGTTGGAGAGAGGGTTCTGCTTCGGGTTTTACCCTTGAAGGGTGTGATAAGGTTCGGAAAGAAGGGCAAGTTGAGCCCTAGGTATATCGGACTTTTGAGATTCGTAAGAGGGTTGGTGAGGTGGCCTACAAACTTGCACTTCCACCTAGGTTATCAGCAGTTCACCCGATGTTCCATGTCTCCATGCTCCGGAAGTATCACGGTGATCCGTCCCATGTATTAGGTTTCAGCCCAGTCCAGTTGGATAAGGATTTGACTTACGAGGAGGAGCCGATGGCCATTCTAGCACGGCAAGTCTGAGAGTTAAGGTGCAAGAGTTATCCTTCTGTTAGAGTGCAGTGGAGAGGTCAATCAATCGAGGCAGTCACGTGGGATTCCGAGTTCGACATGCGGAGTAGATACCCACACCTTTTCACCAGTCCAGGTACCTTTCTATGTCCGTTCGAGGACGGACATTTATTTTAGAGGTGGAGAATGTGATGACTCGATAGGTCATTTTGAGTTTTAGCCTCTATTTCCGTGTTTCGAGACCTCAATTAGCTCCGTTTAGCATTTCTTGATTTACGTGCACAGTATGTGTCTTGTTCCGGAAAGTCTTTATATGAAAAATTAAAGAAAATGTGAATTTTTGCCTTTAAAATTATGTAAACAAACCTGGATCAAAATTTTGAAAATCCCGATGGGTATGTAGTGTGATTTGGGACTTGGGCGTATGCCCGAAATTGAATTTAGAAGTCCCTAACTTGATTTAACGTGATTTGATGAAAACTAGTAATTTGAAGGTTTAAGGAATTATAAAGTTTGACTGTAGGTTGACTTTATAGCTACCGAATTCGAATTTCATTTTCGGAACTTGGTATAGGTTTATTTTACTATTATTGACTTGTCTGCAAAATTTGGTACAGAACGGAGTTGATTTGACATGATTCGGACGCTCGGTTGTAAATTTGAAAGTTCTTAAGTTTCTTTGAAAGTTTCATGCATTTTGATGTCCGATTCGTAGCTCCAGGTGTTATTTTGATATTTCGATCGCGCGAGCGAGTTCGTATGATGTTATTACACTTGTGTGCATGTTTTGTTTGGAGCCCGAGGGGCTCGGGTGAGTTTTGGATAGGCTACGAACCATTTTGAACTTAAGAAGTTGTTGATTTCAGCTATTTGCTGATGTCTGGTGTTTTGTGCTTCACGATCGCGAAGTTACTCTCGCGATTGCAAAGGGAAAATTGGGAATGGGGTAGAGTTACTCTTCGCGAATACGAGGAACTGGTCGCGAACGTGAAGTGGAGGAGGGATTACCCTTCGCGAACGAGACTATGTTTCCGCGAACGCGAAGCTTTGTGGGATCCTGGGGAGCTAGGCGGTAACTCTACGTGAACGTGGTCTTGACTCGCAAACGCGAAGGCAGCTAATACTTCACGAACGTGAAGGGTTGACCGTGATCACGATGGCCATTTGGCCAGTGCTCTTCGCCAACGCAAAGAACACCTGACGCCCATGTATTAATTAAACATTTCAAAAGTTGGGATTTTCTTCACTTTTCAACATTTTCATGTTTGAGCTCGGCCTAGAGGCGATTTTGAAGAGAAATTTCATCCCAACTTCAAAGATTAGTAGATTTTAACTCGTTTTCTTCCATTTCCATAAACACCTATTGATTTCTAACTTTAATATATGTTTTTTCATGGTAGAAATTAGGAATTTAGGTAGAAATTGGGGATTTTGAGAAATTGAGATTTAGACCTCAAATTGAGGTCATATTTCCAAACTAATCACATAATCGAGCTCGGGGGTGAATGGGTAATTGGGTTTTGATCCGAATCTCGGGTTTTGACCAAGCGAGCTCGGGGTTAACTTTTGTTGATTTTTTCAAAATCATTAAAGATTGAATCTTTTTCACTCGTGGGTAGTTTCTAAAGCTTATTTTAAATTATTTGAACTATAATTGGTTAGATTTGATTGGTTTGGAGGCGAATTTTAGAGAAAAAAACCCGGTTGAGCTTTAATTTGATTGCGGGGTGAGGTAAGTGTTGGATCTAACCTTGACTTGAGGGAAATAGGAATTTGTGAACTATGTGTTGTGTGGATTATTTGAGAAAATGGCGTATATGCGAGGTGACGAGTGTATATACGCCGTCAAGATATTTGTTTCCATGTTTTCTCGTTATTTCATGAATTAGCTTATTCCATGCCTTAATTGTTACATGCTTTATTTGACTTCTATGCCGTAATTGTTATTTTCCATTTAATTATTCTTGCATTGAATTGTTCGTCCCTTCCATGACTCTGTGCTTTTTTGCTACTTGCCTTAACCGTTTTACTTGCACACCTTAATTGCCGCATGCTTTACTTGTCCTATTGTTTTGTAATATTTGTTGCATCCTTTAATTATTACGTGGGTTTTTATTGCCTTGCACTCTTACTCTAGATATAGAAATTCTTGTAAATTGAGTTGTTGGATTATTTTTGTTATCTGAAATAGATTGGGGATCGGGTTGCACGCCGCAGCGAAAATTGAAAGATGATGAATTGAAACGGTGGAATAAAGAGGATACTTGATACATATAAATTATGATATGGTGAGATCGGGTTGCGCTCCGCAACGGATTGTATACGGATATTTGATATTGATAAATGATGAAATAGTGGGATCGAGTTGCACGCCATGATGGATTGTATACGTGGTACTTGATATTGATAAAGAATGCTATGGTGGGATCGGGTTGCGCACCGCAACGGATTATGTGTGTTGTACTTGTTTTTGTTGTGTTGGGTTCATCATTTTCTATTATGAGATTACGAGACTTGTTATTCTGAACTTTCTAATAGTGAGGTTCGAGTTCATTTCCACAAAATAATTGCTTTACTTCCATTTCTTGCTTTTTCTTCCCTGTTATTATTATTACTATTGCGTACAGGTTATTGTAAGTAGCCGCTTAGCCTCGTCATTACTTCGTCGAGCTTAGGCGCGATACTTACAGAGTACATGGGGTCGGTTGTACTCATATTAGGCTCTGTACTTTTTGTGCAGACACTGGAGTTGGTCCTAGCGGCGTTCAGTAGCTTTTGCTCGGATCCAGTGGGTGACGGAGACTTGAGGTACAACTGCACAGCGTTCGCAGCCCTAAAGTCCACTTCCTTCCTATCTTTACTGTCTTTCTCAGTTTTCAAAGCAGTGTTTTTTAGTCAGACCATGTTTGTAATATTCTAGATGTTCATGTACTCATGACACCAGCTTCTAGGTTATGTTTAGACTTCATTGTTCAGTATTATTTTACCATACTTCAGACTTATATCATTTTCATTGTTAATATCTAGTTATAAATTGTTAAAATTAGTTAATTTTCTGTTTCACGTCGGCTTGCCTAGCAAGTAGACGTTAGGCACCATCATGACCCCGAGGTTGGGATTCTGGGTCGTGATAATACAAAATATATATTAGTCATACACAAAACATATACAAAAGATATATATGTATAAAATTTGTATGAAAATTATATCTTAGTTGTATGATGTTGTAGTTGTTTTAACTGGATAAAAATGATGTACGAAAGTTGTAGATAAGTTACAAATAAGTTGTATACTATACATTAGTTGTATAAAATTTATTTTTAGTTTATATGTTATTATAAATTTATTAAATTTGAATATTCTGGCATTCAACTTGTCTGGTTTAGGTGTCGTCTATCATCAATTTCTCTATTGCTTTGGTTTGGCACTACTTTCTGGTTCAAGCTATGAAAATTATTTTATACAATTTGGTTATCAATTAAGTCTTGAACTATTTTACGTCACTGTGGTTCGACATTATTGGAATGGCTATACTACTGTTAATTATATAAGGCACTATTGGAAAGAGGAGAAGAGAGGGAAAAAATTGGTGTAACTGAATCCCAAAATTTAAGGTATTAATAATGGATTATATATGGATAGAGGCGGTGAAGAATAGGAAAAGAGGGTATGAGAGAAAAAAGAAAAAGGGTGTAACTGAATCGTCTAATTTAAGACACTAATAATGGATCGTATATAAATTGTAAGCAATCCTTGTTTAGGGCGGATAATATACAAAATTAGAACAATTTTAGTAAATAAGTTTCAATATTGTACGGGAACCAAAAAAATTCCTTATAACAATAAACTATGTAGGACTTAACTCATAGGCCCATAATATGACACTAGAGTTATGCAAATTTATTGATTTGGGTTATCCTGCTACATCTTCGTTTTTAGCTGGGTTTCCTCTATACTCATATGAATTTATAGAGTAAAATAAAGTATATATTCCGCATCTACCTAGTGAGAGTTTTAGGTTGTGAATTGGATTGCACAAACGAGTAGCATTGAGTGCAAGCATGTTAGCCAATCTATCGCATGCAGAAATCCCGATCTTACAATGAAGTTCTTTGAATGCTGTAAATAAAGAAATACATAAGAGCATGGGCAGCTCGACTATAAGCCAGAAAAGCAATTTTTTGGGGCCCCATTTTTTTCTTAAAGATATTATATATATATATATATATATATATATATATATATATATATGTATGTATTATTAAAAAAATGTGTACATTTAAATTTAAAAAGAATTTTTAGAGCGAAAGTACAATAACTTTAATGTGAGGATCGTTGTAATAATTAGAGAATGAAATAATTTTTAATGAATTGTTTCCTTACATGGGTAGGGTAACAATTTTTTTTGCCTCATTTATATCCAAACAACTAATACGTTCACATATTATTATTTATATATATTTACCTTTTTCATTCTGTCTTTTACTATTCTTATTCTCAATATTGAAAAGTCTCTCCATCGGCAACTTACCGTGACTTACAAGTTATCTTCTTCAAATCATTACAACAAGCAATCATTATATTGAAGCAATACAACACTTTTCGATATAATTATATCAACTTATTGTTATAATTCTGTATTGCTGTAATTAACAATTAAACTTTCTGAAAAAACAAAATAGAAAGTTAGTAATATTTGTTTAACGAAATAAATTCTGGAAAAATAGTATTGTGTCTTGTGATAACACCACTAGAGAGTAGTTGTCTAACGGTATTGTGTCTCCGTCGTATATGACGAGATTTTTCGTTATACATAACGCTCCCTGCCCTGCCTATTGCCGCTTGACTATCACAATGTATACAAATAGGTGCCAAAGGTTTGGGCCAAAATGGAATATCTTTCAAGAAATTCCGGAGCCATTCAGCTTCTTCACCGGCCTTATCTAAAGCTATGAATTCAGATTCCATTGTAGAACGGGAGATGCACGTTTGTTTGGATGATTTCCAAGACACTGCTCCACCCCCAATTGTGAAAACATATCCACTCGTGGATTTAACTTCAAATGATCCAGTGATCTAATTTGCATCACTATATCCCTCGATCACGAAGGGATATTTGTTATAATGCAAAGCATAATTTTGGGTATGTTTGAGATACCCCAAAACTTATTTTATTGCCATCCAATGTATGTGATTGGGATTACTTGTAAACCGACTCAGTTTACTAATAGCACATGCTATATCTGATCGTGTACAATTCATGATATACATCAAACTTTCCAATACTCTTGCATAATCCAGTTGTGAGTCACTTTCACCTTCATTCTTTTGAAGTGCATAACTCACGTCAATTGGAGTCTTGACAAATTTGAAATCCAAACACTTGAACTTGTCAAGTACCTTTTCAATGTAGTGAGACTGTGATAATGCCAGACCTTGTGGAGTGTTGTGAATTCTGATTCCTAAGATCACATCAGCAACTCCTAAGTCTTTCATATCGAATTTGCTAGCCAACATGCGCTTACTAGCATTTATATCTGCCATGTTTTTTCTCATTATCAACATGTCATCAACATATAAACAAACAATGACTTCATGACCTAGAGTGTTTTTAATGTAAATACATTTGTCGCACTCGTTGATTTTAAACCCACTTGCCAACTTTGTTTGGTCAAATTTGGCATGCCATTGTTTGGGTGCTTGTTTAAGTCCATAAAGCGACTTAACAAGTTTGCACACTTTCTTTTCTTTACTAGTTACCACAAAACCCTCAGGTTATTCCATGTAAATCTCTTCCTCTAATTCTCCATTTAAGAAAGCTGTTTTAACATCCATTTGATGGATTTCAAGACCATACACGGCCGCTAGTGCCACTAACACCCTAATAGATGTTATCCTCGTTACTGGCGAGTAAGTGTCAAAGTAATCAAGGCCTTCCTTTTGTCTATAACCTTTGACAACAAGTCTTGCCTTATATTTGTCAATAGTGCCATCAGCTTTCACTTTCCGTTTAAAGATCCATTTCGAACCTAAAGGCTTATTTCCCAGAGGAAGATCTACCAAGTCCTATGTATGGTTATCCAAAATTGATTGAATCTCACTATTGACTGCCTCTTTCCAAAAAGCTGAATCAGAAGATGACATAGCTTCTTTAAAAGTTTGAGGCTCATTTTCAAGCAAGAATATCACAAAATCTGGTCCAAAGGAAGTAGATGTTCTTTGACGTTTGCTATGCCTTGGATCTTCTATAGGTCTTTGTGTATTTTCCTTTGGTTCTTACCGAGGTCATTTAGGTCTTTCACTTAACGACTCACATTCAGTTTTATACGGATAGATGCTTTCAAAGAATTCAGCATTATCTGATTCCATTACCGTATTAATGTGAATTTCGGGATTATCGGATTTATGAACCAAAAACCGACATGCTTTACTGTTTGTAGCATATCCAATGAAAATGCAATCAACAGTTTTTGGTCCGATTTTAACCCTTTTAGGTAAAGGAACTTGTACCTTTGCTAGACACCCCCACACTTTGAAATATTTCAAGTTGGGTTTTCTTTCTTTCTATTTTTCATATGGAATAGATTGCGTTTTGCTGTGGGGTACTCTGTTGAGTATTCGGTTAGCTGTAAGGATAGCTTCGCCCCACAAACTCTGCGGTAATCCGGAACTTATTAATAAAGAATTCATCATTTCCTTTAATGTCTGATTTTTCCTTTCCGCAATTCCATTGGATTGAGGTGTGTAAGGTGTAGTAGTTTGATGGATAATTCCATATTCCGAACATATTTCTGCAAATGAAAATTCATATTCTCCACCCCTATCACTTCTAATCATTTTGATCTTTTTATTCAATTGATTCTCCACTTCATTCTTGTATTGCTTAAATGCTTCAATTGCTTCATCCTTACTATTAAGCAAATAAACATAACAATATCGAGTGCAGTCGTCAATAAAAGTAATAAAATACTTTTTCCCACCTCGAGATGGTGTCGACTTCATATCACAAATGTGAGTATGGATTAAGTCTAAAGGATTTGAATTCCTTTCAATAGACTTATAAGGATGTTTTACAAACTTAGACTCAACACATATTTGACATTTTGATTTATTACACTCGAATTTAGGTAACACTTCTAAATTAATTAACTTCCGCAAGGTTTTGTAATTGACATATCCTATACGAATATGCCATAAATTATTTGACTCCAATAAATAAGAAGAAGCTGCAATTTTATTCATACTGTCAACAACCATTACATTTAGTTTGAAGAGGCCCTCTGTGAGGTAGCCCTTTCCAACATACATTTCATTCTTGCTTACAATAACTTTATCAGAAACAAATACACATCTGAATCCATTCTTAACAAGCAAAGAAGTAGAAACTAAATTCTTCCTAATAGTAGGAACATGAAGAACGTTGTTGAGCGTTAACACCTTGCCGGAAGTCATCTTCAGGAATATCTTCCCATAACCTTCAATCTTGGCTGTTGCAGTATTTCCCATGGAAAGCTCTTCTTCGGGACCAGCAGTAGAGTAAGTCACAAATGCTTCCTTGACAGCACAAACATGTCGAGTGGCTTCAGAGTCAATCCACCACTCCTTCGGATTTGCAAAGAATATTTTGTATGCTAACACCATAAACATCACTGCAAATTCTTCTCCACTATGTTGGCATGTCCCTTCTTCTTATACTTTTTTGGGAGACGACAATCAGGGGCTTTGTGACCGATTTTTTCACAATTGTAGCAGCTGCCCTTGAATTTCTTTTTGTTCTGCTCCTTAGTCTGTCCAGAAGACCTCTTTCTCTTCTTACTTTTTGGAGCAGTCTCCCAACGATATTAGCTCCCATGATCGTTGAATTTCCACGAGACTTCTTCTCGGCTGTTTTGTTGTCTTCCTCAATCTTGAGACGAATCACAAGATCTTCCAACTTCATTTCTTTGCGCTTGTGCTTAAGATCGTTCTTGAAATCTCTCCACGAATGAGGCAATTTTTCAATCATTGCAGCCACTTGAAATGCTTCATTCACGACCATACCTTCAGCAATAAGGTCATGAAAAATAAGTTAAAACTCCTGAACTTGGGTTCCAACACCCTTTGCTGCCATCCTTTGAAGTTGGCTCCGAAAAATTTTCCCGGTTTCTCTGCCGGTGGAACAGCAGTCCGGCTTGACGAGGCTATCGTCGTTGCCGCAATAGTCGCAGAAGAATTTCCGTTATCAATTGCCATTTCTCACTGTAAACAACAGAAGAGTTCAATTAATGGCAAAATCAGAACAGTAAACAATACTGTTATTAACAAAAAAACAGTATGTATAATAAATAAAATCGAAGTTTTTATATACTGTTTCACAGAAAAATGATGAAGTTTTTATGTTCTTCAAATCGTTTTACGAATTTCAATACTCTGATAAAGTTTTTATATCTTCAAATCAGAATAGTAAAATTCAGAAGGAGTAGAAAACTACACAGGTTTTAATCTCCACAAACAAAATACAGAATATAAAAAAAATCTGGAATATATCCTCCCAGAATAGAACAATTTAACTTACCGGAGTGTTGGTACAAAAACGCCGGTGAACAGCGAGTCACTCGAAGGCTATAAAACACACTGAAATTTTTGTGCAGAAGAAGAAGAAGCTTAGAAAATTTCGTAAGGAAAGATTCTGGGATTCAAACTCTATTTATAGAGTTGCTGGCATTGTTTCTGAAAAGGTTTGCAACCTTTGGCTGTTGGAACAGGGTTGTTTGAAATATTGCGGGAAAATGGTATTTAAAATAATCCAGGAAAGAAAACGGGCCTTTAATTAATTAATTAAATAATTGAAAGGAATTTTGTCCAAAAAGATTAATCAATCAATCTTTGACCGAAGCCGAAGCCGAAGCCGAAGCCGAGCGAGCGACGACGACGGCGCGAGGCTTGCCTTTTTCTTAACACTTTAAGAGCTAGAAGAAGAGCAATTATATATATACCCATCAAAAGCCTTTTCTTCCTCCGATATGGGACAATGTCCCTTTGCCAAGGGAAACTCAAATATTTTATTTTCCCTCCGTTTCTCATTCACCCTCTTTAAGCTACACAAGCTTAAAATCCCAACACTTATCAAATTCTTGAGCCGGTATTATTATTATACCTTTATTTTATATTTTTTCATTAAAAATTTATTAGAGGGCCTCTCTCTGAAATTTAGCTTTGGGCCTGGAATCTTGTTGAGACGCCCTGCATAAGAGTGTCATAAGCTAGCTACTCATAACTCGGCATCAAATCTTTAGTTTTGAATTGGATACTAACCTCCCAAATTATTTTTTATACCATGGTTATTGATGATAGCCTCAATTTGATTAAACTCATTCTGTTACCGTGAGTGCTCGTAAATATCCAGGACCATATTCTTCATAGAAGTGTATCTGTTATGAGCTGGGAAATCTGAAGGAATAGATGCAGCCACAAATTTGAAGGAACTGCTCAGTCAACACATATATAGAATCATTAATCAAGCTATTTGGTTGATTACTCTGATTTTAAATTGTCAGTTTTCATCGGTGAAAGTATGCAAAATGGAGTGAGATATGTGAGAAGGTGGAAGGAGCTAAACTACAGCTTGACATAAAAAATTAATAATAATTGAAGATTAAACCTAAATAGACGATGAACCATCTGTTTAAACTAAAAATATTTATATGCCGTGAAGCTCAACACTTACGGATGTTGCAAAGGCAATCCATGCTGATCAGAGATAAGAATGGTAACGTGATCATGACTTTCTACTCTGTTTTTTGGGACTTACAACAACAACTTGATTGTGGAAAGTGATTCCTTGTTACTAGCATGTTTGGCCATGCTTCTAAAGTTTGAAAATTGCTTTTGGTGTAAATTAATTTGTGTTTGTCTAACCAATTTAAAAAGTATTTTTTAATATAATGTTTGGTCAAGCTTTTAAAAAGTGCATGTATTTCTATTAAAAATACTTTTCAAAAAAATACTTTTAGGAAAAAATTATTTTTTTTGTCCTTCTCAAAAACTGCTTTTGTTTCTATTCAAAAATATTATTTTCATTCTAAAAGCTTGGCCAAACACTTTAATTTTAGAAAAAAAGAATTTTTGACCAAAAAGAATTACGGGTAAAGAAGCTATACTATTTAGCATGATTGATCAATTGGGACAGTAGAATTCACGGGCAACATAGAGAATCTATTCTGTTGATAAAACAGCTATTGGCTCAAGAAGATTTCAAGTTGTGCATTGCTACAGAGAGGCAAACTTTGTAGGTGATACTCTTACTAATTTAGGAGTAGTTGTAAAACAAGAGATGTTCTTCACGGTGGCGAACCAGAATTTTGGTTAGGGATGTTAAAATATATAAAAGTAAACATACCAGGAAATTAAGGGGAGTCAATATATAGTATATATACATATAATTTATTTTTTGACCTAGCTACACAGTGTATTTTTTCCGCGAAGGGTTATCGTTTGAATGACACCCCTTCCTATAAGGTGGCTCCGCCACTGGTTCTTTGTGCAAGTTATATGATAAGTTTCACAAATGGTCATATAACTATTATATGTTTTCACCAAAGTTATATAATTTTATTTTTTCACACAAAAATCATAAAACTTTTACTAACTCACATAAAAATCATAGTGAATGAAAATACAACTTTTCAGTAGTATTCTCTTATTCCACGGTTTTTTTCTATCTAATAATAATAATTCAATTAAAATAGAAATGACCCAACCCGACTCGACCCACCCAATACCCATATATATAAATTAAAATAATACTAAAAGTGAATCTTTCAAAACACGATACTTTTATCTTTTATTTTCTTTTCAAGATCTTCATTCAACTTTATAGCATTTTTATTTCAAGTGCTCTCCAATTATACCTTTTATATCATTATTTTTTTTGTCAGAATCTCATACATTCCGGACTAAGTTTTTTATGTGGGAAGGATACACTTTTAGTATTATTTTAATATATGTATATGTGTATTGGGTCGTGTTGGATTGGGTCACTCCTATTTTAAGTAAAAATACAAAATTGACCGGTCGGCCGAAACTAATTGCATTCGCTAGACAAAAAAAAATATAAAATATACATATTATAAAAATATATATTTTATCGGCTATTATTTTTTGGGCGGCTAAAAATATATATTTCTTCTATTTTAATTACATTATTATTTATTAGATTAAAAAAAAAAAATGCTACCGAATGATTATGTTTTTCAGTCACTATGATTTTTAAGTGAGTTAACGAAAGTTTTATAATCATTACCTAAGCTATATCATTACCTAAGAATGTTAAAGATTTAATGAAGAATGATCAAAGGGCTATGTAACAAACCAAAACAAAAAATGGTCACTTTCTTTTTGAAAATGGATAGTTACTCATAATTGTATAGGATTATGTTGGTACGGACACATCTAGCCACTCGAACAACTTGTATCATGAGAGAGGAGTCCTCTTTCTTTCCAAACTCTACAGATATATCATTTTGTACAAGAATGAATTCTCTCATTCTTCGTGTCATATTTGAGGCTAAGGTCTATGTTCTTTTTCGTGAGTTTTTCGGGTGATATTATAGACAGGTAGGGTTGATGCGTAAGCCCCACCACCACGAGTCAGTATAGCTCGGGTGATGATGGATTTAATAAAAGAAAATCTTAAGTATATATTGAATTCTTTTAACTTAAAGTCAACTTTCTTAATTTTTCAATTAAATGGAGAATAGGACTTGTAGGGACTACAATGTGTTTGAAGAATAGATGCAACTTTTTATGAAAAAAACAATTGTTCAAAAGTTCAATAAATGTTTAGTTTTAGTTTGTCAATATTGAACAAAACCGTATATAGACAAAATATGTTGAAGCTTAAAATTTAAACACTACTTCAAATGGATGAACGTACGATCTAATTGAAGATTGAAAATCATATTTGACCTTAATTTTTTATATAGGGCAATAAAGTGAATCGTAAAATTAAATTCTTGTCCGAATAAAAACACCATAGATAGAATATGTTAAACTTCCAAGAAACTTAAGTTTCCATTATCAGCCATTTTCACAAAAAGTATGGCTTTAATTTCTTTACAGTCCCCAACCAAGTTACCCCCTTTTGAGGAAACAAGACAAGAAAGAAAAAAGAAAATAAAAAGCACATTTGGTAGGCTAATCAAGAGCCTAGAGCTATGTTTTTTT
This sequence comes from Nicotiana tabacum, assembly GCF_000715075.1. Classification (NCBI taxonomy): domain Eukaryota; kingdom Viridiplantae; phylum Streptophyta; class Magnoliopsida; order Solanales; family Solanaceae; genus Nicotiana; species Nicotiana tabacum. The sequence goes on from NC_134098.1 coordinate 63,293,055, forward strand.
TTTGGATTACAACCTAAGCTTCTCAAAGCCAGTGCCATTTCAATTCCTCTTGAATCTTGGTCCAATTCATGAACTGCTGGGCTTGCTCCAATTTCATAGAATAGTGCTTTTATGCTATGACACATACAACATGAGCTCTTTGTGAATATTACTGCTGCCCTCTTTGATGCTAACTCTCTAATCTTATCCATTAGTATCGTAAGTCTTAAGATGAGATTAACGAGAACAGAAAAAGAAAAAAAAACTCGTGTAGAGCAGAAGGGAGTATTGCAAGTCTATATGATGCTAATGTTGTAAGCTTTAGTGATGTTTGAGGTTTCATATCTTGGCTTATTTATAGGGATTCTTGATAGATATGGATTACATTATTTATCCAGAAAAGGGGGGAAAAGAAGATTACTGAAGCTAAAAATGAAAAGAGAAAATTCCTTAAAGATACTTCTTTTTAAAAAGGAATCAAATATTTAAGTATGGGAACTTAACAAAATAAAAGATTAAAAAAAAGTGTCAGCACCTTGATAATGTTCTTGATTTTGACCACTTATATAGTTGTATGCTATGAACAAGTTGATGAATCGAGCCGCCCATAACGATAATACCAGACTCCTGCAGTGTCCGTACAATACAACACTGTTTAATAGTGTACGAGGGATATGGAAAACTAGATTTTATTCCTTTTTACTTGAGAAATTCTTATATTAATTGAGAAACTTTCGGTGATAAACTACTAGATTTAGTATAATAGAGTATTCAATTATTTCAAGAATAAAGATGTGTAAAGAGTCTAAAGAGAATACTACTGTATCACCAGATATAGAAGAATGTCGAATAGAATAAACTATGCTTTATAGTTATTCAATGCATGCGTATATGTAGGAGAAGGGCAAAGATCACTTTAGCCCGCGGCCAAAATTATTTATATTCGGTAGCCGCAAAATTATATAAAATTTATATATTTTTTGTATATAACATAGAAATGTATATATATACAAAAAACAATCTCAATTGCTGCGAATAAAAGCAACTTGATATTGTTTAGTAGAAGGCAATTTGTATCGAAAAATATTTGGTGGACCATTAGTTCGATCACTACAAGAAATTCGACAAACCGACTGCGGTTGACCAACCGATTTCGGTCAGTCAAACAAACGGCCGAAAAACCGACCGAAGTCGGTCGATTTTTCAAACTATTTTTTTTTATTTTTATTTTATGAAACCGACCAACTTTGGTCGATTTTCTTTGGCGCAAAAATGCGGAAAATTATTTTTGCGTCCCGCGAATATTTTTTTCAAGAAACCGACCAACTTTGGTCAGTTATTTATTTAAAATATATTAAAATTAATATTAAAACAATCGACCGATTTCGGTCGGTTAATTCGACCGGTCATTTTAAAAAACTAACCGAATTCGGTCGGTAATTTTATTTTTAATAAAACCGACCGACATCGATTGGTTATTTTTGCGCAAAAATATAATTAAAGAGTATAAATGAAATAAAAGACAGTCTTAAAACAAAATGCACCTATGTCTAGTGGTAGAATAATATCCCGCCACAGTACAGGCCCCGGTTCGATTCCCAGATGAAGTATTTTTTAATTACATAATTAAAATACCGTCCAACTTCGGTCGATTTTTTTGATTTTTTTTTATTTCTGGAATTTAATTGACCGACTGAAATCGGTCGAAAAATACCGATCAAAGTCGTTCGGTTAGCTCTACCGACCTTACGATTACCGATCGCCATGAATCAGTCGATTTTTCCAATTACCGACCAACATCGGTCAGTTTTCCCTGTGTTTTTAGTAGTGGATGCTTTTGACCCTCACAAACTGAATACATGATGCGTGAAGTACATGAAGGACATTGTGAAAATTATGCAAGTGGAAGGTCACTAGTGAAAACACTAATAAGAGCAGGGTATTACTTGCCTAAAATGGAAGACGTGGCGGAAAACTTTGTAAAAAGGTGCATGCGATAAATGCTAACGGTATGAAAATAATATGCATCAATCGGCAGAGTTGCTTCATTCAGTTATCGTACCATGGTCGTTTATCAAGTGAAAAATGGATATCGTAGGTCCTCTGTCGCAAGCACCAGAAAAGGTACGACTTTTATTAATTTTAACTGATTATTTTTCTAAGTGGGTGAAAGCATATGCCTTCAAGCAGGTGCGAGAAAAAGAGGTCGACTTCATCTGGAGGAATATAATATGTAGATTAGGGGTTCCAAGAGAAATAATACATGATAATGGGCCACAATTCGTGGTAGCAAAGGTCACCGACTTTTTCAAAGGATGGAAAATTAAACGGATTACTTCAGCACCATATAATCCCGTAGCTAATGGACAAGCAAAGTCGACAAATAAAATTATTGTCAAGAATATAAAAAAACATTTGGAAGAATCAAAAAGCAAGTGGCCTGAAGTGTTACCTGGGGTGTTATGAGTCTAACAGGACAACTGCTAAAATAAGTACGAGAGAAACTCTATTTTTACTTTTTTATGGTACCGAGGCACTAATTTCAGTAGAAATAGGAGAACCAAGCCTGAAGTTTGAACATACAAATGAATATCCAATAAGGAAGAATTTCGTACAAATTTGAATTTGACAGAAGAACGAAAGGAAGCAACTTGATACGGATGGCAGCGCTATATAAGAGTGAATCTTTGATATTTTAATATTGGAGACTTTGTCCTTAAAAAGGAGTTTCAGCCAATACAGGTGATAAATGCATGGAAATTAAGTCTGAATTGGGAAGGACCATATCGAGTTCAAGGCATTGCTGGAAAAAGGAGCATATGAGTTAGAGATCATGGACGGAAAAGTGTTTTCTTCCAATTGGAATGCGGTAGACTTCAAAAAATTCTACTTTTGAGCAAGTACTCGCGTTCAGGTATCTCAAAGTTCATTACTTATTTGTTCATTTAAAATTTATTAACCATTTTAGATGATAGGCAAAAAGTTAGCCCGAATCAGATAATGACATTAGACCCAAAAGACACGCGGAATACTTAATTATTCTCGTTCTAGGTTACAACAATTCTAATGGTAAGGGTTAGGCAGTCATTATCTAAAAAATTACCCCTAGTCCCGTGTGTATTTCATTTTAAAGGAAAGGACAGCGGAGGAAAGTTGATCCAGTATTCAAGTTTTCATACTTCAAAGCTCAAACATTGGGGGGACTATGCATATCGAAGAAGTATAACCCAAAAGCATAGATCAATGGCCAAAAACAACATTGAAGACTACACTTGCCAATTTACTCGGGGCTTCCGTGGACCAATACCCTAGTGGAAGTCCAGGAAATTTAATCCACATAGGAATGACACTCAACCACTCTGGATTGAAGTAGAAATCTATGCTCCAATGGTGCAGAAGGAGTGGTTTGTTATAATAAGTGTAAGGACCCTCATGTAATACAAGATCTCGATCCCCTATATTTTGGAAATGAAAAATGTAGTATCCCTAATCATGATAAAGAATTCTAGGCTTAGCTACAAAATTCCATACATTTGTCACATAATTGTTCATAGATTTCTCGTATGGGTTATCTCCGAGAACATACCCAATTAGAGCAGTACTCCAGTATTCTTCATGTTCCTTTGTGTCCGCTTCCTCAATTTGCACAACAAATTTACCATCACGCAGTTGTTATCAATAAGAATTCTTTTTCCTTGTTCTCTCAGTATTTTATTTCCACCTTTTGCTAGTCATCTATATTAAGGAAAGTGAAGTAAAATTGGTTATCAGAAACCCAAATTATTCTTTCATTTGTTTTGACTACAAAAGCTATTTTTTGGTTAAACAAAGAATCCACAAGAATCAAATACTTCTAAGTATGTCTTCTTGGTATGCTAATTTCATGCAATCAATAGCTATTGAAATTAATTCTTACCTTAGACTAAGGTCATGCCAGCATTGGAAACAAAAAAAAGAAAAAAGAAAAAAGAAAGAAAAAAAAAGGGAAGCCTATGGCAACTTTGAGTGCAAGCATGTTGGCTAATCTAAAGCATGTAGAATTCTCGATCTTAAAGTGAAGTTCTTATAATGCTCTAAATGAAAATATGTAAGTGGCAATAATTAGTTTTGAATTGGATGCTAACCTTCCAAAATATTTCTCTATATACTATACATGGTTATTGATGATAGCCTTAATTAACTCACTCTGTTAACCGCGAGTGCTCCTAAATATTCAGGAACATATTCTTCATCCTAGTGAACTTGTTATCTGCTGGAAAATTTGCAGCAGATGCAGCCACAAATTTGAAAGAACTGCTCTCTCAATACGTAGAATCATCAATCAAGTTATTGGTTGATTAGTCTGATTTAAATAGTTAGTTTTAATTTATGATAGATGATGTTTGGCATATTTCGATATGTGTTGATGTTACTTTACCCATGTTTTAACCGCTTCTTGATGTTATTTGATCTTTAAAATGCCCAACATAGTTTAATTATTGGTTTTATAAATAATTGAGTTGTGTGTGGTGAATTAGGGTGTTTGGAGTGCAAAAATATGAAGAAAAGGTGCTCTAGGTAGAGGAAGAGAGATTGGATGCGTCGCATCCAATCTAGAAAAAGATCAGATTTCGTGCACCCTTAGCAGTGAAGTCGGCCCATAGCATCCGCCTTAGGAAAAGATGAGAAGTGGAGGACGAGGTGGATGCGAAGCATCCACCCTAGCATGCGAAGCTGAGAAGTGGAGGATGAGGTGGATGCGAAGCATCCACCCTAGCATGCGAAGCTGAGAAGTGGAGGATGAGGTGGATGCGAAGCATCCACCCTAGCATGCGAAGCTGAGAAGTGGAGGATGAGGTGGATGCGAAGCATCCACCCTAGCATGCGAAGCTGAGAAGTGGAGGATGAGGTGGATGCGAAGCATCCACCCTAGCATGCGAAGCTGAGAAGTGGAGGATGAGGTGGATGCGACGCATCCACCCTAGCATCAATCCCTGAAGCTGATTTGGATTAGAAATAGGAGAACTTTGGCCCACGACTTTTGTACGCAATATATAAGCCAAAAACGCCTCTTTTAGGTGATCTAACATATTGGGAAGGGAGGAAAAGCCACGACAAAGCTGTGGAGGCCGGAATTCATCAAGTTTCATCTTTCTCCCACCAAATTTAGTAATTTTTATGTTTCTTTGTATGATTTGTTGTTTTGGCTACCATGTCTATGTGGAGCTAAACTTCACGTTCTAGGGTTGTGGTTCTTTCATGACTATTGTTATTCTGATATTGATTTTGCCTTCTTGATTTATCATATTGGTTTATTTATTCAATCTTGCGCTTAATTATTTAATTGCTTGATCACCAATTGAATACTATCTACGAATCTAGAATTGAACTCGAAAGTGGGAATTCTAGATTGCATATAGGATTGAGTAGAGCAAGTTCTTGAACTCGGGCATCGGGGAACGGATTCGTGGTTAGGATAGACATATACCTAATTGCCTTGCTTGGTTGATTTACAGGAATTATAAATGCGTTCTTGTTGATTCTAACTCCATAGACATATAGGCGTTAGGTTAGCTTGAATAGGCGAGTAAGAACTCGACAGATTCTTATGAGCATTAACCCTGTCAACCAATAAGCTAGATAAATTAGTCGGTCAATTCAATTGAAGAATACAATAGGATTGTTAGATAGCCCATAACCCTAGATCGTTTTCATTACATTGATATCATTAAAATCTGCTCTTTATCTGTTCAAAGTTTATTATTTATATTTTTCTTATTTAATTAGTTTAGAATAAAATATTTTTAGATTTAATTCTTGTTTAGATAATTGGGATAGTCTAATTTAGTTAATAGTTAATCATAAGTCCTCGTGGGTTCGACATCCGACTTTTAGTCACTTTATTACTTGACGACCGCGTATACTTGCGTGAGTGTGTTTGGTCGCAACAATAGATTTAATGGTCACAGTAGAAATCAAGGGCAACTTAAAGAATCTTTTTAGCTGATAAAGCAGCTATTGGCTGAAGAAAATTTCATGTTGTGCATTGCTGTAGAGAAGCAAACTTTGTAGCTAATACCGGAGTAGTTGTAATTAAGACAAGAGATGTTCTTCACTCAAGCTATATCATTACCCAAGAATATTAAAGATTTAATGAAGAATAATTAAAGAGGCTATGTACATTTCAGAATAAAGCTTAAACTTCATTCTTTTTGAAAATGGATAATGTCGCTCATAATTGTATATATAGGTTTGGTACTGACATATCTAGCCATTAGAACAACGTAACTTGTAACATGAGAAAGGAGTCCTCTTTCGTTCCAAATTCTGCAAATATATTAAATCCCTCTTTCTTCATGTCATCATATTGGAGGCTATGATCGATATCCTCGTATTTTGTTGGATATACTAAGGTAGGGATTCATGTCAAACTCTCAGCCACCACATGTCATTATAACTTAGGTGATGTGTTTTAATTAAAAAAATTAAAGAATTGGATTCTTTTATAGTACTTAAAGTTGACTTTGTAATTTTTCAGTTAAATATAGAGTTGGACTTGTGGGAACTACAATGTGTTTGAGGAATAGCATCTAGCATGAAAAAATAATAGTTCAACTGTTCAATAAATGTTTATTTTTTGTTTGTAGATATTGAACTAAACCATACTTTAAACAAAATGTTTTGAAGCCTAAAAATTAAGCACTAATACATCAAATGGTTGAACGTACGATCTAACTGAAAATTAAAAATCTATTAAACTTTAAAAGTACGTCGTAAAATTCAATTCTTGTCCGATAGAAACACCATAGATAGAAAATGTTAAACTTCCAAGAAACTTAAGTTTCCATTATCAGCCATTTTCACAAAAAGTATGGCTTTAATTTCTTTACAGCCCCTAACCAAGTTACCCCCTTTTGAGGAAACAAGACAAGAAAGATAAAAGAGAAAAAGAAAAAAAGCACATTTGGTAGGCTAATCAAGAGCTAGCCTAGAGCTATGTTTCTTTTTTGGCATACAAGTTAAAGCCATATAGCTTTGGCATTGATGAGCATTTCCTTAAGAGAGCCATCAACATGAAGGGAAATAACATCCTTAGCTGAACCAACAAACTGTCCACCAATGAAAATAGCAGGAACACATGGATTACAACCTAAGCTTCTCAAAGCCAGTGCCATTTCAATTCCTCTTGAATCTTGGTCCAATTCATGAACTGCTGGGCTTGCTCCAATTTCATAGAATAGTGCTTTTATGCTATGACACATACAACATGAGCTCTTTGTGAATATTACTGCTGCCCTCTTTGATGCTAACTCTCTAATCTTATCCATTAGTATCGTAAGTCCTAAGTCGTGTAGAACAGAAGGGGATATTGCAAGTCTATATGATGCTAATGTTGTAAGCTTTAGTGATGTTTGAGGTTTCATATCTTGGCTTATTTATAGAAATTCTTGATAGATATGGATTACACTATTTATCCAGAAAAGGGGGGAAAAGAAGATTACTGAAGCTAAAAATGAAAAGAGAAAATTCCTTAAAGATATTTCTTCTTAAAAAGGAATCAAATATTTAAGTATGGGGAACTTAACAAAATAAAAGATTAAAAAAAGTGTCAGCACTTTGATAATGTTCTTGATTTTGACCACTTATAAAGTTGTATGCTATGAAGTATGAACAAGTTGATGAATAGAGCATACTACCAGACTCCTGCAATGTCCGTACAGCTATAATAATACTCCCTCCGTTCTTGATTTGAATGGAGAATACTTTTGAATTTGTGGTGTAAAATGAAGCACATATATTTTGTGTGGCTATAAATTATTTTATAAAGGTAAATTATTTCCAAATAGAAAAAGGAGTCATTTTTTTTGGCACAGACTAAAAAAAATATGTTCACATAAATTGAGACGGAAGATTGTTTAGAAGTACTGTACGAGGGATTTGAAAGGTGAAGATTTTATTCCTTCTTTAGTTGATAAATTCCTATAATTAATTGAAAAACTTTCGGTGATAAATTATTAGATTTAGTATAATAGAGTATTCAATTATTTCAAGAATAATGATGTGTAAAGGATACTCTAAAGAGAATACTACTGTATCACAAGATGTAGAAGAATGTCGAATAGAATAAACTATGCTTTATGATTATTCAATGCATGAGTATACGTAGTAGAATATCATCAATAAAACTTACTTCTAAAGAATTTTTTCTTGTGAGCAATATAATGTCACACAAGTTCAGCCACTAGATTCAAGATGTAAAAAGTCATAATATTCCTCATTCCTCTAAATTTTGTTAGGACATTTAGTAGACAAGGTCAATTTCTATGGAATCAAAGCAGCTAATAATTGGGAATGTAGATTCCTTACTTTTTCCTAAAGGAGATTTTCATGTTGCAGCGTAAACAAAGGGGTAAGTTTCTGGGCAATTACAAATGTGCTCGTTTGGTAGTGGTTATTGTTGGAGCTAAGATCCATAGCTGATGTGTAAAAGACAAGAACTTATCCTATTTGTTCTTCACCTTTAATTTGCTTATCTACGAGATTCATCAAACCAAGATTCTTTGTTCGCGGAAATAATGGTTCTCCATATCAGAACCAACTACTTGCATAAGATTGGGGTAATGTTTGCGTACATATTATCATCTCTAGACTCTACTTATGAAATTACATTGGATTTGTTGTTATACAGGTCGAAACCAAGTCGTTTGTGTCAGAATGTCACACAGTGATCAACAATTGTCTCTTTGTATATGATTTTCGATAATTATCACATCATAAGCTAATTTTTGTATTCAGTTAAGCTCAAAATTCATTTTCTATATATATATATGATCAGGATGTCCAATTGAATCCCCTTAGTCGAAAAAGCATACGGGTAAAAATTAACTATACTGTGCATATGGCAGGCACTCTTCTAAGTTCTAACATTATATATATATGCGTGTTTTCTACTAATTTCATTCGTAGTTATCTTAGCTGTGAAGGAAGCAAGGGATCGGTGTAAGTAGATAAATCAAAAAAACCCAAAAAGAAAGAAACAAGAAGAATCTGCTAGTGATATATATGCATCTTTGCTTCCACTTTTATCTGTAAAAAGGGATGCTGTTTACCCAGAAAAGAATCTGGGCTGCAAAGTGAGGAAAATTCTCCATAAGCTTATGGCAGCAATATTGCAATTTGCATGCAGACTGTAGTTAAGATCCCCATGACTTAGCTTATGTGTATACGCAGTAAATGATTAAAATGTGAATTCATGGTTATAAATCACTTTTTTTCCTACTCTCTGTTGTTTGTTGCAAGGGGCACATGACTTGCAAGGGAAATGTAATGTCTTCGGCTTCTTAAGTGAGCAGGTTTTGAAAAATATGTGGTTATTGTAAGTTGAGTCTTGAGGCTATGATGTTACGATATGGTGCTTAATCTGCTTTAAATATACTTGGCATGAGTAATGGAAGTTGTTTGATGAAAAGGTCGTCTCGATTTGAAGTGTATTTTGATTGCTCGAGGACGACTAATGTGGTTTAAGTGTGGGGTGTCGATGGTAGGCTAAAAATACGAATTTTTGGATACTTTGCACCTATTACTTGACTACACTTTAATCATGTTTGAGCTAAATTATGGATAATTTATACTCATTATGTATTTTTTGTTGTGTAGATCGTGATTTCGAACTAAGACATATTTTTGGAACTAGCAGCTTGTTTGGATGGTTGTTACTCATTGTATTGTTATCCTAAAATAATGTTTGTTTTGATTGTCTATTTAAAATTGATTGTATCGTATTGTTAAATCCATTGTTCCGGAACAATTAAAAACCCCATTTTATGAAACAACCGATTTGGTATGGTGCGACCGTTTCCTATTTTCTTTTCTAATTATGTCCTTACTTATTACTCCATAATTCTATTTTATCATTTTTTTTTTAATTTTAACTCCAAATCTCCAACCTATTTACCTACTTTGTCTTCTTCCATCTTTTCTAGAGTTGGTTTGCCCCGTTCTTTTTATTATCCAAGTCTCCGTTCGATTCTTTGTCTCTTTTCGTCGTTTTAATTTTTTTTGTGTTTCTAATATTAGTTAACTTTTTTTTCCAGGTTTTTGCTCTTGTTTCCAAGCTACGTAATTAATGATAAATTAGTAGAAAGAGGTTTTCTTAAATTATTTTTATGTGTAATTCTTGATAAATTTTATTTAAAATAATTGCGCGTATTTTAGTGAACTTATCAGTTACAATACTGTACGATACAGTCAAACCACCAACAAAAATATTATTTAACAACAGTAAACGATACAATCTATTCAAACGTTGTATCTATAAAACGATACAATACAATACAGTACAGTACAGTACAATACAATACACTATAAAACGATGGGTAGCAATGATCCAAACATAGTGTAAAATAAGCAAAAGAGAACTTTGAAGTCTGAGTAGAAGTTTGAGAATTAAAGTCGGGATCGAGTCCGAGGTCGAGTTTTTCTTGTCCAGTATCCGTGTTTGGGCCCGACTAATCCGTATTTGTGCCGTATAAGACCCATCAAAGGTAAAACCGCTCCATATCAGATTTTTTCGATCTGCGAGACCTTTGATTAAGGGTGAAGGAATCTTATCCATCTCACCACAATCATCTCACCACAATCCTTCGGTTAAATCACTATCATAGGACTCACTTCTCTGTTGTGTAACCAGTTATGAAATAAATATCAATTACATGTAAAATTTGTTCAATTATGCATATAAATTAGTCTCACCAAAAGCAATTAGTACATCTACAACCACTATGGATTTTCTGCAATATCTCATTGTGAAATGAACACTGAAAAAAAATATCTTCAGTTTATCAATTATCAAATAGTGTATATTAACCTTCGTTCCAATTCTTTTTTCAGTCCTTGGTTCGTGGTGGTAGCCTAAACTTAAGTCCCTCTCAAACCGTAAGTGCTCCTAAGAATCGAGGAACATATACTTCATCCAACCAGTCAAGTAGAAAGGAATGGGGGAATCTTTTTGGGGGGCAAATTCCCAATGTAATTTTCTAGCCTTTTATAAGTATTGAGTATTTTAAAAAAAAAAAATTTCAAGGAAAGTTGACTATCCTAATATTCGATTAGGAGTAGGAATTGTTTCGTCTAGAATTGAGACACAATTAATTGAACGATTATTGACTTGGAAGGAGGACTTGTTTTCTAGACTACAATTTTGAGGGATGAATGCTTTTTGCATTAAAAATGTAGAAAAGTAGTTTTGGTTGTTGAGAGTTTTAACTAAAAGAAACTTGTAAAAACAAAATGTTTTGGAGCCTAAATTTAGGCACTATTTTAAAGAGGCTTTTAAGTGAAAGTCTAAATCGTTTATTTGACTTCTAATTTGCATATCAAAATATGAAGTTCTTTGTAAAAGTTATGCTCTTAGGGATCTTAACATTTTTAGCAAACCGATTAAATAAAATTAGGCATTTTCATATATACCAACTTTTGGTGCCACCATTGAAGTTATACCCTCGTTGCATAAAATTTTGCAAAGTGTACCCGCTCGGATCTGAAGTAATTCAATCTCTTCAATGCAACTTCAGAAATCAAATCTGAAATTCTTCTATCTTTCAAATGCAACTTTAGAAATTCGAATCTGAAGTAGTTCAATCTCTTCAATGCAATTTCAGAAATCAACTCCTTCTATCTTTCAAATGCAACTTCAGAAATTTGAATCTTAAGTAGTTCAATCTATTAAATGCAACTTCAGATTTCGAATCTTAAGTTCTGAAACATAAACTTGTTTTTCGAATTTCAACAATCCAATACACGATTCAATGCCCAAATCTACTTCAAATGAGCTCAAATTTAAAATATAACTTTCAAATATCATAAAAAATAACTCTCAATCGTTAAATTGTCAAAACAACAACAAATTTAACAAACTCATTTTGCAACTAAGAAGAAGAAGAAGAAACTCCCAGCACAAAAAAGAAGAAAACAACATTAAAGAAGATGAGAAAAGTGTATGTATCTGAAATTATTCAAAAATTAGGTATCGATTAAACCTTTTTTAGAAAGTGGGTATAAATTCAATGGGTAGTACAAAACCAGGCGCCACATAAAAAATTTACAATAAAAATTGTACTCGTTTATCCATAATGGAAATCGAGTCAAACAAAGTGGCTGTTTGGTTACTATGATGGGATAGACAAGGGGAATTTTCATATATACCCACTTTTGGGGCTACCATTGAAGTTATACCTGTATTGCACAAAATTTTACAAAGTGTACCCGCTCGAATCTGAGGTATTCAATCTCTTCGATGCAACTTCGGAAATCAAATCTGAAGTTCTTCTATCTTTCAAATGCAACTTCAGAAATTCGAATCTTAAGTAGTTCAATCTCTTTAATGCAACATCAAATTATCAAAAATGATAATAAATTTAACAAATTTGTTCTGTAACTAGGAGGAAGAGGAAGAGGTAGAGGGGCAGAGGAAGAAAAAGAAACATATATGTATCTAGAGTTACTCAAAAATTGAGTATCAATTAATTTTTTTTTTAAAAGGTGGGTACAAATTCAACGGGTGGCGCAAAACTGGGTGCCTCATGAAAATTTTATGATAGACAAGGATATCCCATGAGTTGAGATATCCCATAAGATTAGCTATCTCACCTAGTCCGAAACCAAAAGATTGCATTTTTGGACTCAAGACACGAAAATAGGTGGAAAAAAGTTTTGAGGACAATACTATATATAATGCATGTAAAACATGCGCTATACCTTAACGGTCATTTACCCCATTAAGTTATAGCGCATGTAATACATGCACTATACTGTGTATTTGCAAACCCATAATAATTTAGTGTATAGTGCATGTATTATGTGCGTTATATGTACAATAAATATACTACATGCATTATACTTAACAATTCACATCCCCTCACATTGGATCCGAGCATTCGTTCTTCAAAAAATTATTCTAAAAAAATCATTCTTCAGCATCCTTTGTATCACTTCATATTCATCAATATATACCTTTTCTTTTTGAAATTTGCTACAATGTCTGATGAGCGAAAAATTAGAGTTGCATTATATTGGAGTGGTGCGGTTGTGGTGGAGAATAACTCGGTACACTATAGTTGTTCTCCACAGAGTATTGTTTATCACGACCCAAACTGGAGGGCCATGACTGGCACCCGGGCCATACCTGCCGAGCACCAACGTACATTTTATCTAACCTTTTTTATTATCTATAAAGGCCGACGAGATCAACATAAATGGTAGATATGAATCATGAACAACCAACAATGACAGTCAATGGCATGAACATACATAACACGGGCCGATAAGGTTGTCATGAAGCTATATATAATGTACGAGCTAACAAGCTGCTATGAGAGACTATACAACAAAAATCAGCCATGGCAATCCAAACTATACATGAGTCGACACATGTCTATGAGTCTCTAAAGGAACATAAGTTATGCAACACTGCCGGAACAGGACCCCGGCGTATCCATAATGTCTATAACAAAACTGCATACCAAGACCACGGCAAGTCCGGAGAAGGGATCTCGCCAACAACCGCTGAACTGGGCAACCTACTGTGTGTGTGGGGGGGGGGGGAGCTGCGTCTACCTGTCTATTAGGACCCGCAGCACGACATGCAGCATCCACAAATAAAAAGGACGTCAGTATGAATAAAGTACCGAGCATGTAAGGCTAGAAAGTAGAAATAAGAACAGTAATGTAATCAGATATAGAGAATATATAACCTGTAATATCTGAGAAAATATACAACCTGTAACATCTTAGTACCTCTGAGGGCTACTAACATGAAATACATGATACATATGTATAAATACATAAACCTTTAAAACATTCGCCTCTATGGGCATCATCATCATCATATCGTACCCGGCCATAATAGGCTCGGTAAAAATGTACCCAGCCATCATAAGGCTCAGTAGAATCGTACCCGACCACGTGGAGCTCGGTAAAACCCAACTGATCAGAGGTTGCACAATAGGTGCCGTACGCGGCCAACTATAGCGTGGCTCAGTAGAGTAAAATAGATACATATATATAATGCATGCTAGACTCATTGGAATCACATTCTAAACCTTTCAGAGTGACGTAAGGTCGGTAACCTTCGTACACGTTATTAGGAATAACTCTTCGTCATAGATCTTATAAGAATCAGGAAGTACCAACAAAATTGATAACATAAGAATAACATAAGTAACATCAACATCAATCGTTCCATAAGAAGGGAAACGATGTAAGTACTGCTAGCTTCTAAGAGTGGAGTATCTTTGGAAGCTCGTTCATTACATTATGTACAATCGGAGTCGTGCAAAAGAAGGAAAGTGATAGCCTCACATACCTTGTATATACTGCCCAACCTCAAGCTATGAAAATGTCACGACTCCTTAGTCTACAATAAGAGAAATGATACTATTGTTATCGTTTAAGCGTCATAACTATTATATATCGACCACAACCTATTTTACGATGAAACGGACAGCACCTCCCCTATTTGTAAAACTTCCCACAAGTTAAAACAATGACCAAACAGCCCAAACAACATCAATAATAATCATATTAAGCCTCCCAAAATAGTCCACGAACCAACATCATTACTAACAAGCCTTTCGATAGATATCTCACAAGTTCTAGCTTCAACGACTTAGCCGCAACTTGGATAATCTTAAATACATGTAGAGTAAGAGGTTCCTTACATTTAAACAGATAGAAAAACTCTAATTTTACCTTACTTCACCACGAAATATCCTTCCAATGCTGCCACAAGAACAAGGAAGCGAAACTAGCAATCAATTCGGGGTTTTCGGCACTAGAATCACTTTGGAAGACTTGAAATCACCTAGGGTTGATATTAAAAACTTGAGATAGTATTTTAAAGAACATAAATCACTTAAAAAAACCTCCCACACGAGCTGGAATCACACAAAAATCAGCAACAACAAGAAGAACAAGAAACCTACTAGCGACACGGGATTTCCGACACTTGATTTGTGTTGTTAGCCCTTTGTTTGGGTCTTGGATTATGAGAGAACCTTGAGAGAGAGTTTTTAGTTATCTAGGTTCTGAAGAGAGTGAAAGAGAATGAGTTAAAATGGGCTTAAGGCGTCTCATATATGTCAATATATCTCAATCGCCTATGTGGGTCCCATAGAGAGTTGCTTGTGCAGTCTCACGAAAATGCAAATATCTCTCTACTCTGATGTCGTATTGATGAACGGTTTAATACGTTGGAAACTAGAATCATAGATCTTTAATTTTGTGGGTAGATCACCTCGTAATTCGAAGTAAATTGGAAGAAAAACTTAGTAACATTTGACCTAAAGTTTAAGTAAAATTATGAACGTAAGTTGCGACAACTTTTATGGACTTTTGTTTCATAACTCGTTTGACTACAAGACTTAAGATACGGATATTATATGATTCAAATACCTTAAAATACGCCCTCTTGAGAATATTAAGCCCCTATAGGTTTACCCGAAATACGGGTTATAATATCCTTGATTCGTTTAACTTCAAATACTTGTTAACCACTCTTATACACCCTTGTATCGTTTAAGACCAATAGGATTAACTTCTTATCATCTCAAAGATAATCTCTTATTGGATTTACGTCGACTAACTTACGGCGTGATCTATGGTATGTGAATTTGGGTTGTAACATCAAGTCTCATTTTAAGAATAAAATCACTTTTTCTTTAAATTTTTACGTTCCAATTTACTACACTTTAGTTGAGTTTGATCTTTAATCGCTAGTGTTTTGCACTAATTATGTGTTTTGTGCCTTGTAGGAGTGATTCCGAGCTATGTAGATGTTATGGAATAAATTCAAGTGATTTGGAGCTTTAAAGTCTGAGTAAAAGTCCAAGGAATTAAGTCGGGATCGTGTTCGGGGATCAACGGATGATAGTGGAACGAAACGAAGAATCGAGCAGGCATATTATGCAGTGTCTAGTAAAATGCACATATCTTTTCGCTCGAAAATCCATTTAAGATCCACAATATATTATTGGAAAGCTAATAATGTTTTACGTTTTTTCTATTTCCCAACAGAACATGGTGAAAAGTGCGCGGAAAGTGCACGGCCGCGCACTAACCGTGCATATGGGGCAGAACAGTGTGAAAAGTGCACAGCCAAGTGCGCGGGCACACTTCCAGGTGCGCGGCTACGCACGTCCAACTCCGGAAAAGTGTCCTTTTTTCGTAGGAGAAGGTGTATTTGTTTGGGCCCGACCCTACTTGATATATATACATAGAAAAACGGTATTTTGAAGACTTTTGACATAATTTAGACCTAAGGAAGCTAAGGAGAAGAGGGAGAAGCAAGAGCACAAGGATTTCACCATTCATCCTACTCAAGACAAGGGTTTGGATGTTTTATGTTTTTCTTTGACTTAAACTTAATAGTGATGAATTTCTCCATATCAATGGAGTAATTCTTCCTTAGGGATTGATGGATTTGGTGTTTTGAGAATTGTTTGTGGATATTAACTCTAGTTTTATGTATTGAATCATTTTGGGTGTTTTTATTGTTGCATATATATTCACATGTTTATGTAATCGAAAGAGGCATAATTTGTGATGTTTTGCATTATCTTGTTGGTTGAATTCGTTGATTCTTCTTAGTAATCGAAAGAGGCTAGTTAAATTATTGTTTAGACCTAGTTAGGAGGATAATCGAAAGAGGTTCTCCTAAAGATTAATCCACTACGAATTCTTGCATATCTTCACTCAGCTTAACTTAGTTTATATTGTGAGATTGAGACTTAATCAAGAGAGGGGTTTCTACTGAACGTTCGAACTAATACTAGAGTGAATTCAAGAGACTCACTTGAACCATAAAGTGAAGTAACTAGAGTTAATTCCAAAACAAGTATCTTACACCTATCCAATCAACCCCTATTTTCTCCCCTTGATATCTTCTTTGCTTACTCTTGTTGCGATTGTCATTAGCTAATAGTTTAGACTTTTAGTTAATTTTAGTTTTAATTCACATAAATCCAAATTGTTGATCATCTTGAATAGCAATAAGACTAGAAGCTACGAAAACTCTGTTTAAATCCAATCCTTGTGGATACGATAATTTTCTATACTATATTCGACTAGCGAGCATAATTTAAGAGTGTGTTTTGCGCTCGTCAAATTTTGGCTTCGTTGCCGGAGATTGGCAATCAATAGTGTTTGAAATAGTTTGTAGTGCTAATTTAGGAATTTTTATTTTTATTTTTATTTTATTTTTCTCTTTTTATGTTTGGGTGTTCTTTGACTGTGCGCAGGCTACAGATTAGATTGGTGCATGACCCGATCTTTTAGGAAGGAATTACTACCATACGAACTAGAAATCGAGAAACATCTGCGATAGTTGAGGAAGGAAAGAAATCTTTCCAAGAATATAGAGACGGTTGGGCAATCCTCAACCAAAGAAAAGATGGAGGGAGATGATGATAATGTTGATTTACTGCGAGAGAGGCAGCCCCACTCAGAGAGAAGGCTGCAAGAGATGCTGAAGAAGCAGCACTCATAGATGCACACATTGCTTATGAGGAGGAGAGAGCTCGAAGATTATCTCAGAATCAACCTTTGGTTCCATACCAGTTCGAAAACCTAGCTCCAGGCCAAGGGAGACCACTTGGTGATTACGCTAGACCGGTTTACAATCAAGGTTTATCCAGTGTGAGACCACCCAGTTGCAGCCAATAATTTTTAGTTGAAGCAAGGGTTGCTCCAAACCCTCCAAAACAGTTGTGTCTTCAGAGGAAAGATGAACGAAGATCCAAACAATCATCTGATGGACTTCGAAGAGATTATGAACACCTTTTAATATAATGGTGTGTCATAAGATGCAGTTTATCTAAGGGCATTCCCCTTCACACTTAAAGATGATGCAAAGCACTGATTTCGAAGCTTGCCCCAGGGATCAATTAGAACACGGGAGAAGATGACCAAAAAATTTCTTGCTAAATATTTCTCCTCAGCTAAAACGGGCAAGTTTAGAAGAGAAATCCATAACTTCTGCCAGAATGAGACTGAAACCGTGTTTGAAGCTTGGGAGAGGTTCAAAGAAATAGTGCGTAAGTGTCAGCATAGTGAAATAGAACTCTGGATGCAACTCCAAGATTTTTGGGATGGATTGACACCTACTTCACGCAGGACATTGAGCAATGCAGCTGGAGGTCCATTGATGAAGAAGACTCCAGAGGAGATAGTCACTATTCTAGATGAGTTGTCTGAAGATGCAAATCAGTGGCCCTCGGAGATTGCTGAAAGAAGAAGATCAACTGGTGTTCACCAGGTTGATGCTAACACATCTGTACAGGTACAACTTGATGCCATGGAAAAAGAAATAAGGAAGCTAACCTTAGCTTAAATACATAATGAGCCTCATGCAGCATGTGACATATGTGGAAGAGGACGCCCTACTCATGAGTGTCAAGCTTCAATGGAGGAAGTTAATGCTGTGGGTAATTACAATTTCAGTGCAATGGGTCAGAAGAACCCCGATTTTTTATGGAGTTCACCTGGGGGTACAGCAAATTCATGGCAACAAAATAACTCCAGATTTCAAGGAGCTCCTGGTTTTGTGAATCAGCAAAGGCTGCAGTTTCAGCCTCAACAGCAAATTCAGTCTGGGTTAGAAGATCTAATGAAATCCTTCATTGTCAAGACTGATGAAAGATTAGATGTTCATGGGGCAGCTATCAAAGAACTTGGGACAGGTTTTCGTAACTTGGAGAGACAAGTGGGACAAATTATAACTATATTATCTGAGAGGATCCCAGGTACTCTGCTTGCTGATACTGAAAAGAATCCCAAAGAAACGGTAAATGATGTGACCTTGAGAAGCAGACAAGTGTTAAAGGATCCCACTCCAATTCAAAAAGAAGTTGTGTCTGAAAAAGAAAGTGGGAAGGAGCTGAAAATTGAAGATGATGATAAAAAAGACTGAGTTGAAGAAAGGCAATAAAGGAGCTGAGAAAAAGAAAAAATGAGGAAACCTCAAGAAGAGAGGACACTAATGAAGAGAGCAAGCACATTCCTGCTCTACCTTTTCCTCAAAAGCTCTATAGAGAAAAGTTGGACAAGCAGTTTGAGAGATTTCTAGACATGCTAAGACAGGTTAATGTAAACCTGCCATTCACTGATGTTCTCTCACAAATGCCATCTTATTCAAAGTTCTTGAAGGAGATCCTTACAAAGAAGAGGAAGATAGAAGAGACCTCAGTGGTCAAGCTCACAGAGCATTGTAGTGCAATATTGCAAAATAAAGTCCCACAAAAGTGTGGAGATCCACGGAGTTTTAATATACCTTGCTCTTTAGGCACTCTTAACTTTGATAAATCTTTATGTGACTTTGGTGACTCAATTAATCTAATGCCATTGTCTATTTACAGGAAACTGGAGAAGGAGATTGAAGAGATAAGGTCGGTGCCAATATCTTTGCAGCTGGTAGACCAAAAGACTATAACACCCGAGGGGATAGTAGAAGATGTTTTGGTATAAGTGGATAAGTTCGTATTTCTTATAGATTTCATAATGGTGAATATGGAGGAGAATAAGGAGGTCTCCCCATCCTAGGAAAACCATTTTTAGCAACGAGTAGAGCTATACTGGATATACATGATAGAAAACTCATGCTTAGAGTGGGTGAGGAGACGGTGACATTTGAGATGAATGTAGCAACGGGGGTGAAAACAAAGAAGCCAACTGCAAGTGTTGAGTGGAAGGTGAAGAGTTCAAAAGAGAAGGCTCCAGTGATTGAGAAAGACATGTGTGGGGTGTACCCCAAGATGGTTGAGAAGAAGATGTCTGCATGTATGTGTGCACTAGTTTGGGCGCGTGGAATGGAGCCCGACTTTGATTCAGACCCCGACTAGAAATTCAGGAAAGTTTTTTCTACTTTATGCTTTTTAATTGTGTGTCATGGGGACATGCCACAACTTAAAGTGTGGGGTGGAGAATATTTGTATGTTGTATGTATATGTGTTAGTTTTTGCTTTTTAGTAGTTAGAAAAATATTGAAAATCCATAAAATATTTAAAATTTTCGTCTTTTTCTGACAATGGATATCATTCGACGGGTTTCTTGAGGGATTAAAGTCGAAAAACAATACAAAAAAACATTTCTTTTGGTAGGTAGTGTAATAATTCCCCCTTGATTTTTCTTTGTGTCGCGGTTCTTTTCCAAGGGTTTTGTTTGAACCGGGTGTAGTTAGTTTTTATTTTATTAGTAGTAGGAAACCTTGTGCTATGATTTGAATTGAAGCAATATCTCTTGACTTTATTATGCCTTGAGAATAGTAAGTGCGTTAGTTGTGACGCTTAGGCTCAGTTTTTTACTTTTGTATAAGTACCTTAAATTGTATGATCTTAACTTTGCTTAACTGTTTTGGCTAGAGTGTCTTGATGAATCCAATCTTGAGTGAGTTATATGCCATGTGTGTGAGGTGTATGTATTCTGTGCATTGCATTTGATGTCTAGAACTTGCCCCGTGTGTTTGCAAAGTGAAATAGTAGTTTTGTTCAGTCTTGGAAGTGATATAGGCATTTCTTTGTTGAGCCAGTTATATGCTCTTACCCACCTGATTGTTATGTATCGTAGTTAACCCCTTTGAGCCTGTAATCCTATTTTCTTTGGCAACCACATCACAAGCCTTACCCAATTGTTTGAATTGACAATCTATTTGAACCTTGTACCTCTCGTGAGCACTTGAAATTGTTATGAACTTTGTAAAAGATGAAGTATGGGGTGGTTGGTTTGGCTTTTGAGTGGAACTATTGAAATAAGGAGGAAGGTGCATTGTTTTGAAAAAGCAAGCGCCACTTGAATTGAAAAAGAAAGAAAAATATGTTGTGTTGTTGTGAAAAATATTCTTTGATAGTGGTGATTCTTGATGTACATGTCCTTAAATAATTTGGGAGTTAATGTATGTAGATGTGAAGGTGGAGTATAGTTTGACATAAGCGTGGGGTTTTGAATGTTAAAGTGTATGTATTAAAGTGCTTAGGGAGGTGTAGTCACTCTTATATCTAAATGTATCATACCCATCCTGCAGCCTACATTACAACCGGTTAAAAGTTCTACCTGATCCTTGACTGAATGAGCTCAATTAGTAGAGTAGTACACTACGGGCAAACCTATGGTTCATCTTTTGTGGCATATGAATGTTATTTCTGAGAGTAAGCGAATTCTTTCTATCTTGAGTTCTTAATTGTTATTAAATTCTATGGTGTGAGGAAATACTCTCTATTGTGTGTGAGGGCACTTGATTCATGAAGGAAAGGTAATGTTGTTGACCTCTATGTTAGAGTAAGTGAGCGGGTTGTGAATAATGCATGGTACTTGTGAGTCAAATCTTGAGGTGAAGATGTTACACTATTGTGCTTAGTCTATTTTAAATATTCTTGGTGTAATGAGTTAAGAGAGTTACTTAGTAAGGTTGTGTCTATATAAAGTGTGGTTTGATTGCTCGAAGACGAGCAATACTTTAAGTGTGGGGTGTTGATGGTAGGCTATAATATCATGTTTTAGTCGATTATTACATTCAAATTTATTGCACTTTAGTTGAGTTTGAGCTTTAATCGCTAGTGTTTTGCACTAATTGTGTATTTTATACCTTATAGGAGTGATTCCGAGCTATGTAGATGTTATGGAATGAATTCATGTAATTTGGAGCTTTGAAGTCTGAGTAAAAGCCCAAGGAATTAAGCCGGAATCGTGTTCGGGGATGGATGATAGTGGAACGAAACGAAGAATCGAGCAGACATATTGTGCAGTGTCTAGTACAATGCACATATCTTTTCGCTCGGAACTCCG
Organism: Nicotiana tabacum; assembly: GCF_000715075.1. Lineage (NCBI taxonomy): Eukaryota > Viridiplantae > Streptophyta > Magnoliopsida > Solanales > Solanaceae > Nicotiana > Nicotiana tabacum. The sequence continues at coordinate 63,314,844 of NC_134098.1, forward strand.
TTTGGGATCCACAATATATTTTTGGAAAGAAAATTCAAAGGGATACAACTTTCATGTTTTACGTCTTTACTAATTCTCAACAGAACAGGGTGGAATATTCGTGGCAAGTGCGCGATTGCGCACTGACCGCGCATATGGGGCAGAACAGTGTGAAAAGTGCGCGGGTACACTTCCACGTGTGCGGCGGCGCACGTCCAACTCCGGAAAAGTGTCCTTTTTCACGTAGGAGAAGATGTATTTATTTGGGCCCAACCCTACTTGGTATATATATATATATATACATAGAAAAACGGTATTTTGAGGACTTTTAACATAATTTAGACCTAAGGAAGCTAAGGAGAAGAGGGAAAAGCAAGAGCACAAGGATTTCACCATTCATCCTCACTCAAGACAAGAGTTTTGGATGTTTTATATTTTCCTTTGACTTAACTTAATTATGATGAATTTCTCCATATCCATGGAGTAATTCTTCATTATGGATTGATGGATTTGGTGTTTTGAGAATTATTTGTGGATATTAACTCTAGTTTTATGTATTGAATCGTTTTGGGTGTTTTTATTATTGCATATATATTCACATGTTTATGTAATCGAAAGAGGCATAATTTGTGATATTTTGCATTATCTTGTTGGTTGAATTTGTTGATTCTTCTTAGTAATTGAAAGAAGCTAGTTGAATTATTGTTTAGATCTAGTAAGGAGGATAATCGAAAGAGGTTCTCCTAAAAATTAACTCACTACGAATTTTTGCATATCTTCACTCAGCTTAACTTAGTTTATATTATGAGATTGAGACTTAATCGAGAGAGGGATTTCTACTGAATGTTCGAACTAATAATAGAGTGAATTCAAGAGACTCACTTGAACCATAGAGTGAAGTAACTAGAGTTAATTCCCAAACAAGTATCTTGCACCTATCCAATCAACCCCTATTTTCTGCCACTGATATCTTCTTTGCTTACTCTTGTTGCGATTGTCATTAGCCAATAGTTTAGACTTTTAGTTAATTTTAGTTTTAATTCACACAAATCCAAATTGTTGATCATCTTGAATAACAATACGACTAGAAGCTATGAAAACACTGCTTAAATCCAATTCATGTGGATACAATAATTTTCTATACTATATTCGACTAGCGAGCATAATTTAGGTGTGTGTTTTACGCTCGTCAAGTATGATAGATTGGTAACCCAAATTTGTAAAAGAATGAGTGTGAGTAAACGTTAGGTTAATCTTAAGGTAACCGGAAGATATATGTATTCGCTTACTCCGCAAGGGGTTGCTTGTTATGCCAAGTTTAACATTGATGACGATAAAACTCTATAATATTTTTTGAAGACTCCGGATGAATACCGGGATGTTCTTATGTTAACAATGCTGGAAATGTATGTCAAATCTGATGACGTCAACAATATTGATGTTCCGCAAAATATGGCTAACACTCAACCATCTGGTGGTGTTTTTTGAGTTGTTTTATCCGAACAGGTTCTGTATCAAAGAGTCTAGCCAAATCTAAACTTTTCTCCACGGGCTAATAAGGAACGAGGACATAATTTCTTCCCAATGCAGCAGCATGGAGGGTCGCCAAGTTTACATAATTCACAGGTCGAGAGGTAAATTTCAATTTTCCTTATTTTAGTATAATTGTTCCTTTTATGTATCATAGTCATATTAACTCTTATATCTTTCATAGGGGTTACCATCCAGATATGAATTTGACAAGTTATGAACCAACCAACAGTTGAAATATATCTATTTTTGGAGGTATGGATCATGCTGGTCCATCAGCGAGTCATCAACAACTCGATAATGTGCATGATAAGCTATCTGCAAATTATGAATTGTACGTTAAGATATAAAGTTAATACATTATGTTGGGATGACTCTGAAATACATATTATTTTATTGGTGCAGTGAAACCGAGCAATATGGAGGCCCTGTCCTAACTCAGTTAGGCGATTACGATATATTGAATTAGGATATGGCAGATGCACAGAGTGAGAAAGATGACAGTGATTATGATAACAACACTGATGAGTCTGGAGATGATACACCCTTCCCTGATGAGAGCGACGACGAGGAACCACACTTCACAGATGAGAGTAAGAATGAGCAACCTGATTTGACGATGGAGCATGATGCCACAACTGAGGATGCTCCGTATATGCAGACTCCACCTACCATTAGACCAACGGTGTACGAGTCGCGTGTGCCATTTCATTCAAGGGAGATTCCCTACCTTGATCACTTGCCAAGTATGCCAGATGTGGATGCCCTCACAAGGGATCTTGATAACATTCGTACAACAATATGGGATAAAACTAGACTAACAGAGCTCTGTAACACAATGCTTTTCGGTGACAAGGCACGCCTCAGCAAGGCGATGCGAATTTATAGCATAAAAATTGTTGTGAGATCGACGTTGTTGAGTCATCTAAGCAAATATATAAGGCGGTTTATCATAGATAGGACCAAGAGGGAGATGATGTCGAGCCTCGACGTCGCAGGCGCGGCCTCTTCTATCTATCCACCTCCTAGCACGTGGTAGAAGCGGCGGAGATGGTGCATCTGGAGCTAGTGGTCGAGGAAGGGGTTGTATCTGTAAGAATCTCTCACAAGCCCAAACCTAATATTGATTGTGGACATAAAATTGAGTGTTTTTTACTATATCGATGATAATCATGAAAAGAACTGATAATGTTATCACCTGTAGTAGTGGAATAAATCCAGCGACGTCCCTCACACTACCCATTGACGCCCTGCATAACTGCCTATAAAGGTACGCTAGAACGACACCACCCCAACTGTACATGGGTAAATAATCTAAGCGCTCCAGATGAGGCAAGAAACGTAGGCTCACAAGGTTCCCCAAGGTATTCGGGAAAAGAATTCCACCAAATATCATCAAAAGTAACAGCCTTGACTGGCGCTCAATAGCCTCGACTGGTGTCTCGTCCGTGATTTGTTAGTGAAGCGCCTCCGGATGATACTTAACATGCAATAGCTATAGTCGACTAACTCTACTAATCGCAGTCTGCTCAGCCGGCAGGAATCCAGTATGCCTCTCCAGCATCTCTAGATAGTCATGCCTCTTATAATCCCTAACTGCGAGCAGGTAGCTGACATCAAGACTGTCTGCGGGCAGCCCAAATAAAACCTCCACATCTTGTAGCGTGATAGTGGCCTCCCCGGTAGGCAAATAAAATGTGTGTGTCTCAGGCCTCCAACGCTCGATCAGAGCCGTGATCAAGGGCCAATCGAACTACAACCGACCGATCTCAACAACTCGGTAAAAACCAGCCCGAGTGAGGCATGCAATTATACGATGATGAAGTGAGTCCCAAAAGTCATCAATGTGTCTCGGGTGGAAGTTCTGGCTAAGCAACTCTCCATCCCAGATATATGAAGACCTATGGCCCGCCTGGAGCGTAAGTAGTTCATGAGAAATAGGTCTAGGATGAACAGTAGGGCGATCCATAATGATGTCTGCACATTGAATAATATTAATTAAAGATAGGTTCTCTTTACTCGTTTAACGTCTCGTAATATTTTGAAATATTTTTTATATTATTATTTAATTCATAAAATTTTATATTATTAATTAATTTGATATAAAGTATTTATTTATATGTTAGTTTTTAGGATTTTACGATAAAAATTCGGCATAATCTCATTTGTACTGACAACTTTTTATATTTTTATTCGCATTAAAAGAACACTAAATATTTAATTTGTTTGACTTATCGAGATATTTTTAAATATGTTTATCAATTATTTTGATATAAAGTATTATTAATTATTTATTTCTTTTGTAACGGTTTATATGTTAATTTGTTATATTTTACGACAAAAATTTGGCTAGATCTCTTTTATACTGACAACTAATTAACTTTTTATTCATCAGCCAAAGAACACTAAATATTTAATTTATTTAACTTATCGTATTTTAATTGATTATTATCTGATAATACTTTTACTATAAGATTATTAATTGATTAGTATATGATCCTTAATTGATTAAACTGACGGACTACGTTAATGATGATACATATTTATTATTCTACACTAAAGGACTACGCTAAAGGACACTAAAGAACATTAAAGAACACTAAAGGCACATATTTATAGTTCTATAATTATAAACAATATTCAACAAATTAAATATCAACAATTAGACAATATTCAACTATTAGGCAATATTCAACAAATTCAATTAATAAAATAAATTCTAGCACGTTTTTATAACTACAAAAAAAAAAGGCCAAATACAACAAATTATCACAAAACATCGCATATTACCACAAGTTACACGGAATAGCATAAATTCAAATTTAAAACAATGGCATAAAAAATAATGGCGTAAAATATTTGCATAAAATATAATATAAATTCGGGTACAAAAAAAAAACAAATAACAAAACACATACAAAATCATGGCATAGATTACTATACACAAATTGCACAAATATATATACAACTTATATGAAAAGAGTTTATCAAAATACCTCTTTTAAAGTTTTTGACCGAAAAAATGCGTCGCTTTTATAACCAAATCGAGCACAAATGACGTTATACACTATGAGTTAACCTTGAATAGTGTCTTTTTTTACTATTCTTTCGTTTCTCATAGTGCCGGGTCTATTTACTGGCTATCACTTTTGCTTTGCATCTATCTTCTGGTTTTCATGTTGTTATTTTTCCTATGATCTCGATGGTGGTACTGATATTGTCTCCTTTTGTCTTCTTGAGTTGAGGGTCTTTCGGAAACAACCTCTCTACTCCTTCGAGGTAGAGGTAAGGTCTGCGTACACACTACCCTCCCCCGACCCCACTAATGAAATTTTACTGGGTCATTATTATTTTGTGTCTTGAGTTCCAAAATACAACCTTTTGGTTCCGGACTCTCTATATTGGATAGATAATCTCATTATTTTTGTAAGAAATAGTTCTTAGGATTAATTAATATTCATAATAAAAAGTGGGATAAAATAATCTCGCATTTTATTCTGAAAATATTACCCTTTACCCAACCAACCAAACAATCTCAATAAGCCACCGACTAAAATTTGCAAAATGTAAAAACTAGGATTATTTTTTTTCTAGAAGACACCCATTTAATTTTTGTCCCTAGTAATAAAATTTTAGCAATTTTCGGCCTCCGTCGGAAAAATACTTCTTCTCCGTCTACCTCCTCCTCCTCCTCCTCCTCTTCTTCTTCTTCTTCTTCTTCTTCTTCTTCTTCTTCTTCTTCTTCTTCTTCTTCTTCTTCTTCTTCTTCTTCTTCTTCTTCTTCTTCTTCTTCTTCTTCCTCCAATTAGCACATAACTAAAATTAAAAAAGTATGAGATATGTGATGCAAAAAATTGAAGATTCATTGCGTTATATATGGCTGGAATTGCGTGAGTAAGGTCCCATTGAGCTTGTATTATCTATATTTAATGACTTGAATTGATTTGGTTGGAGAAAATTTAAGAACACCATTGTTAGATTTTGTTGAGCTTGAAAAAAATTGTTGGAGAATACAATACGAGTCTACAGATTTTTAAAGTTTTAGATTCAATCTAAAATTGAAAATTATTGGGATTGACATAGGAGGTTGTATATCAAATTTGGAAGTATTTGATGTTGATTTGGATAAATTTGAAGGAAAAACATGATGGTGAAATTTTTGCACAATGGTTATGGCGACCACAAGGATTTTGTGGCCAACTACGGCGATTTATCACGATATATGGTCAAAATTATAGCAATTCATCAATATTTGGCCACAAATCCTAATGATCAGTTAGGACTTTTAAATAAAGCAAGTTTGCCTATCACAAATCATGGCGATCCGTGCGGATTTGTGGACATATCCAGCCATTTTGTCTGAATTTTGACGAGGTCTTGACAATTTTTGAACAAGGCAAGTTTTGCTTATTAATTTGAAGTCTAGTGATTCGCGTATGATTTCGCAACGTAATGTTAGCCATGAAGCTATTTCTGCAAAACTTTTCTTTGTAAGGACAAAATTTAAATGATGGCACTAAAAGAACCTAATTGTGCAAATACTCCTTATGTTTTGTTCTGGGCGTTTTTGGGCTGCGGTGTAAAAATAATGAGAAAATGGCATGGTATAACAACACATAAAGAGAATTGACAATATTTTGACCTTATATTATGTTTGGCAAAGGTAATCCAAAAAAAATTGACATAATATAGTCAAATTCTAAATAACCCTAATTTCTTATTTATTCTCTCTTCCCGTATTTTTTCTTCTCTCTCCCCGTATTTCTTCTCCAATTTTCTTCTTCAATCGTTTTTCTTTTTATCCTCTTCTTCTTCAATTTTTTTTCTTTTTTTTTTCCTCTTCTTTTTCAATCTAGCAAATTTTTCTCTTCAATCTAGATTTGGAAGGGTATATGTTCTTTGACAATGTTTGGACTGTTGTAATGGTTGAATATATTTTTCTATTTATTCTCTCTCGCCTTGAAAGTGTCTATGATGATGATGGCAACGGCAGTTAGCAATGACAGATTTGAATTTTCTTTGGCAAATTGTTATTACAATGACGGCAACGACAATTAGCAATTGTAGAGTTCGATCTGTTTCGTGTTTCTTTGGCAATTTCAATTTTCATCTTCTTCTCTATTCTTTTTTATAGTAAAAAATATAATATATGTATTTGAGGTGGTATTCATCTATGTATATTATCATCTATACCCATGTGTATACCATATTATATATCGTGATATACATTGTTAGGATTTGGCAATATAATGTTAGATCGGAATCAAATCGTCCAATTGATCTTAAGAGGGCAAAATTCATTCTGAATAAACTTACTTCAATTTTGTTATTGATCAAAGAAGAAAAATAAATTATTGATATAATTGGGGTAGAGCAAGTTCTAAAATAAAATTAATAAATATAATTATGGGAGTAAATAAAATTTTGATATACAGAGAAAAATAAATTGATATACATTTTGATATACACAACGAAGAAAAATAAAATTAGAATATACATTTTGGTATACACATATTCGATGTGTTATACACTGCGATATATACAAAATACAATTATTTTTATCGTGATATACATTGATATAGAGGCAACAATAAATTTTAAATAACTATAGAATAATTTTCATATTTTGGATATACTAAGAAGGAAAATAAAATTCTAATATATATGTTTATATATGCAGAGAAGAAAAAAAGTTATGATATACACATTATTGTTGTGATATACATTTATTGACTATTTGGTGTCAATATTTATAACCATGGCCTTTTTCTGCTAATTATGTGGGTGGGTTGTCACACCACGCCAAAAGCCTAATAATAATTTTTCAAATCCAAATAATTGCAATTTGAAGGATTAGAGTGGGCCAGGTACTCTTTCGATCAGATCCAGACTGAGGCTCTGTTAACTTGATAAATGAGAGCATGAATCCTGCCCAGTTGGAGCCCAATATACAATAGAGTTTTGTTGAGCTTATGAATAAGACCAATGAAAGCAATAACTTTTTTGGGCAAGTTATACATTTGATCGGTCCAAAAATAATAACATCTGCTAATTAAATATACAAAAAACATATATTGATTAGGTAAAATATATATATATATATATATATATATATATATATATATATATATAAACATATCATACCACTAGATATTATTTTTAGAAGCAGCAGCTATACCATGTAGTTTTCCCAACTTTTTTTTCTTCCCTAGCTTAGCCTCGACTCAAAAAAGAGTTTTACTTACTCTTTTGGACACTTTCATATTGCGTTCAATTTTTAAGGAAAGTATTATATGCTTTTCTCAAACTGTGCACACTTTATGTGCGACCTATTATAACTATTTTCTATCCATTTTTTCTTTAGTCAACTCGTAAAATATAATATACTATTATTAGACATCCGAAGAGGTAACGATGTATTGATGTGTTGGATATCATATGAACCGAAGAAATATTGACACTTGAAGGTCGAATTAATTGAATACAAAGAAATTAGTTGCAGGTTGAGAAATTTAATAATAATAATAATAATAATAATAATAATAATAATAATAATAATAATAATAATAAAATGGAGTGAGGTAGAATGTAATCACTCTACATTAATAAATAATAAGTTAAATTGGTAAAAGTAGTCAAAACAAGCAATTGAACGTAATACTATAAACTATAATAGGTTAGTGTTACAAAGTTAAACATTGAGAGAAATCTGAAATTATCTCTAAATTTAAGGTAAAAAGTTTGGACAACAGTTGAAAAAAGAAAGATTTATAATAGGTTACTCTTTCTTTTTTCAACTTCAATCAAATACTGTCCAAACGCCTATGACTGACATACAGCAAAAATTGGAATACGGAAATATTCCAATTAAAATTAGTTTGCAAATAATATTTCAAATTAAAATACTTTGTATGGTGCCTTCCCAATTGAAATTATGAGCAGATAAGAGGATGCATCAATACCCCTTAGATGCGAATGACTGACATACAGCAAAAAAGAAGTTGACTTTCAGTGTATGCATCAATTCTCCTGAGATGCCAATTTAGCTAACACATACCTCCAAAAGTCTTGATATTAGTTGACTTCTAATTTACTTTTCTTTTCCTCTTAAATACATGCTAAAGGAAGTCAACTATATATACTTCAGGAGTGAGGTAGGAAATACTCCGTTGTTTCTTGATATTTTGATTTGAACTTATGATATTATCTAGTCTTTTAGTAATTTAGAAATGGGCTAATACGGTCGGATTAATTATTTAAGTTAAGTGTATATTAATTTAACTTTGATTTAGAAATCCAATTTGATTGAGTTAATCAACCTAGTTAGACCAAATAATGAGGCCCCTTTTTAGCCCAAGGATCAGTGAATGTCACCTTATTCTAAAGGCTTAATTTAGTGTCACGTGTCAAATAACACTATGTGTCAAAGTTAAAGGAGTTAGGATCGCACATCTCTAAAATAGTGACCAAGTAATCAAAGTTAAGCCTAAATTTCTAAATAAACCATTATTTGGAAATTTTCCAAGTATAATATAGTGAGCTTCAAGGGGATAAACCATTTACTTATTAATTAGTTTCTTATTAAGTCACTAATTACTGACTTCCCTTGTCAAGTTCTTTCTTGAAAGACAACATGAATTGTATCGAAATCTGGCAATGTTCCTGCGATTTGTCCCTTTCATAAGAACTTGGAGAAAGAGTTACAAGAGCATGTTCCCTTTTGCTACTTTTAGTTAGTTTTGTTTCCATCCCTGCAAAAGATAGACTTGGTGACAATTTTTTTTTTTTCCGATTTTCATGCGGTCACTATCTATTACGCGAACTCTCTAAAATGTTGCTCTACTCGTGCTGGATTCCAAAAATACACTATTTTTAAATGATCCGATGCACACTCGGCAACATTTTTGGAAAGTCCGAACAATATATGCCGACTAATCCTCGTTCATTAAAAGGTAATACAAGGTTAAACACGGGGTATTGATGTAATGTAGTGTGTTACACGAAAGTGGGATAGAGGATCCAATTAAACCTGAAACATTCCCTATTTCCATTCTTTCATTTCATTCAGCTGCTGATCACAAAAAATTGAAGTTATCACAAGACAAAAAGACGATGCATCAATACCCCGAGATGCCAATTGGTGACATAGAGCCTTTAGGCTAAGAAAAGAAAGATTGACTTTTGTCTACTTCTTTGCCTTTTTCTTTTCATTTTGTCTTAAACTACTAATTTAGGTACTTTTCTTGAAAACTCTGAAACTCTTAAAGATGATTTGAGGCCTCGGTCACCATTGTAAGAACCGATAGCCCAGTTTGGCCAAGCTTCTTCAATCTTAGAAGTATTTTTTCTTTCAAAAGTATTTTTTTTCAAAGTTAAAATGTTTGGTCAAGCTTTTTGAAGAAAATAAAAGTTTTTGAGGAGAGACAGTTTTAGAGAAGCAGAAAAAAGTAATTTCTCTCCAAAAGTACTTTTGAGAAAAATACACTTACAGTTTTTAAAAACTTGGCCAAACACTAATTGCTGCTCAAAAGTATTTTTCAAATTAATTAGCTAAACACAAACTGTTTCTCACCAAATGTACTTTTAAGATAACGCACTTCCAAAATAAGCTAATTTTTGCAGTTAGGCCAAACACGCTATAAATGAGTCTAAAGCTTAAGTAGGATTTGATGTGAAAGGAAGTCGACTGGCCAAAAAAGAATTAGCAAGATTTGAACTTATTATATTAAAATTAATTTAAATTGTATTTTTTTGTGCATTGAACTTTCCATAAAAATAGACTTTAAGATAGTAGCAGAGCCACACAAACTTAAAGAATTTAGTTAAATCTTCTTTAATGGAAAATTATACTATATATATAGATTAAAAATAATATATATATATATATATATATATATATATATATATATATATATATATATATATATATATATATATATATAGACTTTAAGATAGTAGCAGAGCCACACAAACTTAAAGAATTTAGTTAAATCTTCTTTAATGGAAAATTATACTATATATATAGATTAAAAAAATTATATATATATATATATAATTGTTGAGTCTCTTAGACAAGAGTTTTTATCTTTAAATGTTTTTGATAAATTTCTTCCTTTGTCACTATTTTAAGATATTAGCGGCTGTTCTATTCAGCTGCACCCAAAGTTGCAGGACTAGAATCTTAATCATCATCCACTTGTACAAGTACAAGCCTTTCTTTTTAGTTGACTTATCCATGAGTGGAATTTTAATTAACTTTATTCATATGCTAAAAGCAGAACAAGGGGCTCTTTCCAAGCATAAGAAATCTCAAGTCTCTATCTCCTAAGTCATAACCTCCGAAATAGGTAAAGAATCTTTAATCTTGCAACTATTAACTATTGAAATATATGTTGCTTAATTAATTGAAACTTTTCGGTCACCACCACCTAAGCAACATGAATCTTTGTAATCAAAAGAATGGACATCTTTTTCTCGACAAACTAACCGACCTAATCAAATGCTAAGTAAGCATCTTAAAAAGATCAAAAGAATCACATCATGATAAGAACAATATAATCCTCTTAATTCATTGCATTGTTTATTATGAATAATTAGATCTTAAATCTCCTATGATTCTGAATTAGTGGAGAATATGTCATAGGCTAGGATTTAGTACAAACGTCTTAGGAATTGGATAAATCTTGGACATACAGTTTCATCTTTAACGAATAACCACCATTTTCCCTAAAAGGAAAAATCACTATTCATCTATTTTCTGATCACTTCCAAAACTATGAGATGGACTTGGACAGAAATATCATTAGTGGATGAAATCAAAAATCCTTTTCCTCGTCGCTAAATGCACCCACATGTCACAGCATCATCAATCCAATCATCCTTATACATTTGTTTTACAAAAAATTAAATTTATTGATTGCAAACCCATGTGTTTTAGAACAAGAATTTAAGAGTGCACGACGTAAATTCAGAAGTAATGCATGAAAGAGGTCGTTACATTACTTAAGTGGTGCACTTTAATGAACAAAAGTGTGACAACGGAAAATGGATTATTTAGTATATTTACCAAGTTCTAGGGGAAACGCCAGCCTATAGGGCAGAGCTAGAATATTAAGTACGAGCTCTAACAAACTTATAGCTTTTGCTTATATTCTATGTGTTTTATATATATATATATATATATATATAAACTCAGTAACTACGACGAGTTATGTGTTATTCGGTGGCATGCAAATTCAAAATTCATAAACTTCAAATCCTGAATCCGCCTAACTCAGTGTACTAATTAGCTCCCGCTAGGTGCATGTGACTTAGTGTCACGACCCGACATCCCATCACAGGCGTCGTGATGATACTTAATCTCTAAAACTAAGTAAGCCGATTATAATCACAATTCAAGCCATTTTTTTAAAAACATATAATTTAATACAACCTCCCAAGACTGGTAATACTGAGTCACGAACTCTAAATGAATATATGGAATTATCTCGAGGGTCGAATATACAATACTGTTCGAATAAGAAATTAACAGCACAATAAATGGGGAAAGACTCCAAGGCACTGTGATGACCAAGTAGTCCTAATTTGAATTTGAATCCTTACGATCATACTCTAATCTCTGTTCGAATCCAATTTTTTCAATACCTGGCTCTGCACAAGAATGTGCAAAAGTGTAGTATGAGTACATCAAGGTCGGTACTCAATAAGTACCAAGACTAACCTCAGTGGAGTAGTGACGAGGTACAGTCAAGACACTCACTAGCCAAATAACCTGCGCAGTATAGCATACAAAAATAATAGAAAACAAATAGCCGTGATAATAACACAATCAACTAGTGATTTAATATCATGACCCAAAATCCTAACCTGTCGTGATGGTGCCTATCTCAGTACTAGGCAAGCCGACAACATCAATAACCCACGATTTCCTTTAAATTTAAAAACGTAACGTTTAATACAATACCAAAGATCTAGTAATTTCCAATACAACACTTCCAAAACCTGGTGTCACTGAGTACATGAGCATCTAATATGAGTACAAGTCTAGAAAATACGGTCTATAATAGTCTAAGACCAAATACAGTAAACAAGGAGATAGAGAAGGAGAGACAAGGTGTGCGGAACACGGCAACTACCTCAAAATCTCCTGAAAATCAACTGCACGAAATGATCAACACCCGCTATGTTCAGGAACACCTGGATTTGCACACGAAGTGCAGGGTGTAGTATGAGTACAACCAACTCAGCAAGTAACAATAATAACTAAGGAACTGAAGATAATGACGAGCTATACAATCATAGTTCACTTTCAGTAGTTCCAGCAAAGAATAGACATACTTCCAAATCCCACAGTTTAAGTCAAATCAATTTTATACAGTTTAATTTCAAATAATCCGGATATAAATTCTTTCAGAGATTTCACAACAATGACAGATAGCAATAAAGTGCAACAACAAATGCAAAGCAAGTACAGCCTCTCAGGCAACAGTCACTCAGTTCATCACAACAGCTCAACCACTCGGCTCTCAGCCCTCAGCACTCACACTCAATGGGTACCCGCGCTCTCTAGGGGTGTGTACAGACTCCGGAGGGGCTCCTACAGCCCAAGGGCCATAATCTGCACGGACAATTCACGTGATGCACGGACAAATCACGTGCTATAATATCCTGCACGGACAACTCACGTGCCATAATATCCTTACCTCACCGACAGTCCCTCAGCCTTACTCAGTCCTTAACCTCTCAAGTCTCTCGAGCTCTCTGAAATCACAAAGATCAGCCCAAACAAAGATAACATAGTATATTAACAAATATCCAGAAAGACTGAGGTATAATACGCAAGAAAAATCATGACTGAGTACAAGACATCAATTAGCAAATAATTCAACAAGTACGCGACCTCTACGGGTCTCAACAGTACTATAACATAGCCTAAGCATGATTTCTAACATGATTTATAGTCAAATTTCTTCAACACATAGAGATCATATAGCTAACAATAAATTATTCAACTTTACAGTTTCTCAGGACAGACCAAGTCACAATCCCCTCGGTGCACGCCCACACGCTCGTCACCTAGTATGTGCGCCACCTCCAAAATAATCATATGATACCAAAATTCGGGGTTTCATACCCTCAGGACCAGATTTATAATTGTTACTTATCTCAACCCGTGTAATTCTTTATTCCGTTATACCCTTTCCACGAGAATTGGTCTTCGAAAGCCCCATATCTAGCCACAATTAATTCGATTCAGTCAATATCAATTATTATAATTAATTCCATAAGGAGATACTAATTTTTCCAATAAAATCCGAAATTAACTCAAAAATCGCCCGTGGGGCCCACGTATTGGAACCGGACAAAAGTTACAGAATATGAATGCTCCTCCAACCACGAGTCCAACTATATAAATTTCACCAAAATCCGACACCAACTCGACCCTCAAATCTTCAATTAAAGCCTATGAAGATTTCTACCATTTTCAACCCAATCCTTACCCATTTGAACTTAACAATCTTTCCACAACCTTATTGGTATGTATATTTAATACTCTTACACCCAAGAATCATACTATAAATCACCCATTTTTACTCCAAACCCGAAATTGAAGGATTGAGGAAAGAAATTCTTACCTCTTTGAAGCCCTAGCAAGATCCTTGTGAAATCTTCAAACCTTGAACAAGAATTGATGGATAAATGACTAAGTCTTCACTTTATCTCTCTAAAATGCTCTCACCTCTCTCTAAAATATCAGATTTTGGCTAAAAAATGAGCTTCAAGGGCTATAAATTGAAATTGAGTTGGGTCAAAATTAAAAAGAATTGAAGCTCCGACGCAGTTATGCGATCACATAACAGGTATGTGGTCCGCATACCCGCCGCATAATTTGGTCTCCAAAGCTGGGCATTACTGACCCGGTCTGCGGTCATTATGCGGCCCGCATACTTGTTCTGCGGTCGCATAATGCACCGCAAAACAGGTATGCGGTCGCACAGTGCACCGCAGATTTTTCTCAAATCTTACCCCTCTCCTGATCCACTTTGCGACCATTATGCGGTCCGCAGAGTGATTCTGCGACCGCATAGTGGTCGCAGAAATGACCTTTTTCTGACAAAATTTTCCTTTACACATCGGTGCATTGTTCAGCCCCAAAAGTCCGAGACCTTTTTCCGAGAAATTTCTATAATCTTTGTACTAATTGATCTACCTTAGCACCACCAAACCTTAATTTCCTTAGCAAAATTTCTCCGGGGTCGTTACATATAGGTTAACATCCGGTCAACCTTTTCAACTTAAATTCTAAACCTTGGAACTAAGCGCTCTAAATCATTTCAAAACCTCACCGAACCCAAACTAATTACCCCAGCAAGCCAAATAACAACTATAATTTACAATTTGAGCAGTAAATGGGGGAACGGGATCGCAATAGTCAAAACGACCGGCCGGGTCGTTATATTTAAACAGCAAGGCAATTGCTCAAACGAATAATAAACACAGGTACATCCAATTAATCAAGTCTTTCAAAATATACATCTTTTCTCTATAAGTTCTTAAATAAAAGTCTCTAAAATATAATCCTTTCCAATAAATATATTTCGAATATACTCCCTTCAAATAAATATCTTTCGAATATAATTCTTTCAAATAAATATCTTTCGAATATAATTCTTTCAAATAAATATCTTTCGAATATAATTCTTTCAAATAAATATCTTTCGAATATAATTCTTTCAAATAAATATCTTTCGAATATAATTCTTTCAAATAAATATCTTCAAATATAATTCTTTCAAATAAAAGTCACTGTGTGACACCTAATTTAACTTTCTTATTGTGAGAAATATATTCAACATATCACATCAATTGGCACGGCAATACCTTCGTGCACTTGTCTCATTCTCACCCAATATATATACATGTAGATCAAATCAATTGGCACGGTAACACCCTTCGTGCACTTATCTCTTTCTCACCGTGCATACACATAACAATACCAATTAAGTGGGAGAAATGCCAATAACAATAAATAAAATAAAGTGGAGGCACACAAAAAGCAACAACGACTACAAGTCACATAGAAAATATAGGTGCACAATAACATCTCAAGATAAAGGCATGAATGTATACACAATGAAACGATATCACAATATAATGTATGTCTATCGTCCTCGCCTGCACGAAAATACCCTTCGTGCCATGAATATATAATAATATAAAAATAATGGCACGACATCACCCCTCGTACTTTTACTCTCATCCTCACGCGATAATATAAATGAAATGGCATGGCATCACCCTTCGTGCTTTGCACTCAATGACACGGCATCACCCTTCGTGCTTTACACTCTCAAATGGCATGACATCACCCTTCGTGCTTTTACTCTCAAATGGCACGGCATCACCCTTCGTGCTTTACACTCTCCCTCACATGATAATATAATTCAAATGGCACGGCATCACCCTTCGTACTTTACACTCTTCCTTACTAAGCACATGTATATCATTAACAAGTAAGGTAGGAAGCATAAGTAACATCAAGGAGAGTGTTTAAACGATAACACAATACAATAATTCATATCACAATTTGCCTATTTACCACAACCAATTCCAAAGATATAGAAAAATCAATAAATTTCTCAACAAATAGCCCAAGGCTACGCACAACGTATATAAAACCTCAAAATAACAGAGATGGAAAAGTAACTCAGCATAAGGCAATGCCTTCTTTAATCTAAAATTTTGATAAATATATTATCGCCTCTTTTTAAGCTTATTTAATTAATTATTTGCAAATAAAAAATTCATAATGAAATTAATTCCAATAAACATCAAATCAACAAAAACACGAAATTCACATAAAAATTCAAGTGGCAATCACCCTAAATTATCATATAAAATATAAACTCAACAAACAAGGAATGAGGCATGACAAATAAAGAATTTACTATGTTCCAACAATTTTTCAATTTAATACATAAAGGTTTCTACGAATTTAGACCGATATAATTTGCACATATAAACCAAGTACGTACTCGTCACCTCACGTATATGGTTTTCAATCACACAAATTCCAAACAAGACTCAATGCCTAAGGAATAATTCCCACACTCAAGGTTAGGCAAGATACTTACCTTTTTGAAGTTATGCCGATATTCCAAAATCGCCTTCTTGCTTGAATTAACCTCTAGACAGCAGCTCAAATCTATCCAAATTAATTGTATAACTTCATTAAAATTCATCGAAAATAATTCAGGATAATAAAATGTCAACTTAGAAATTTATTCTAAAAAGTCAACAAAAAGTCAACGCGGGGCCCGCCTCTCGGAACTCGATAAATTTTGTACGAAATCCGAACACCCATTCTAATACGAGTTTAACCATACCAATTTTATTAAATTCCGATAACAACTCGACCTCCAAATCTTAAATTTTTATTTTTGGAAGATTTTGCAAAACTTTTGATTTCTTCCATTTAAATGCGAATTAAATGATGAATATAACCATGGATTTATGAAATAAACAATTTACCATATAGTATCATATTCCAATATGTTAAAGGTAATTGCAAAAAAACTATATAGATAAGCAACGAAGTTCACATACGTTCTCCATACGTGTAAAGATCTTAGTAATTTATAAGAAGGATTGCATTTTTTAGACACTTTTAAGGCAGTATCAAGAATCTCGAATGCCTGCGTATCTAACAGTTTCAACGCCTTATCTGAAAGAGGCCTTGAATTTATTCTTTCCTTTCTCTTTCTTTTAATTTAATTGCAGGGACACACGTCGCTGTTATTCTATAAATAGCTTCAATGGGGTTTCGATTTCATCATCACTTCAACAACTGATCAACTCACCTCATCAAATTAATATCAGTACTTTTTGCAATCTTTTTGTCCCTCATATCTTCCTCTTATTATGGAGTCAGTGAAAAAGATGATAGCAGAAAAGCCAGTGGTGATGTTCAGCAAAAGCAAGTGTTGCATGTGCCACACTATAAAGACACTCATATCAAGTTTTGGTGCCAACTTAACTGTATATGAATTGGATGAACTTTCCAATGGCCTACAATTGGAAAAAGCACTGTTGGCATCAGGGAGAAGGCCTAGTGTACCAGCAGTGTTCATTGGACAAGAATTAATTGGTGGTGCTAATGAGATCATGAGTCTCCATTTAGAGGGAAACCTTATTCCTTTGCTCAAGAAAGCTAAAGCTATTTGGTTATAGTAGCATTTATACTCTGTGTAACTACACTCCTTTTTCTTTTTTTAGACATCTGGTATTCGAAATCTACTGAAACTACTGATTCGGGTTCACCTTCTAATATGCCAGTAAAAGTTATGAACAAGAAGGTGAATAGTAGTGGCTAGTAGTTTGGTTTGATAGCAATGTTTATGGACTTGAGTGTAGTCATTTGAGCATCTTTTATTTAACATGCTCAATGAAGAGTCTGTTTTCTCAATAGAGATGTCCCTAATGTTTCATAAGTATTGCAATAATACTTCACATATAATGTCATAGACTTGTCGATTTTGAGTTGTGACTTCCACGAAACTCTCCATTCTTCTTATTACTCATTTTTTTGTGAAACATGTTTACCCATAAAGCTGTGCAGTTGAATTTATAGCATGATTTATAGACAAACGAATCGATTTGACCCAAAAATAGTAAGTAAGTAAGAACAAAAGTAAGATTGTTAAATTAAACAAGATTACAAGCCTGATTAAGAACTTAGACTTTTCGATGGCAAAAGGGAGAGCAATGTTCAAGAAACTAAAACTGAGCATAATATGAAAGTAGATTATAGCTTTTTGTGTGCAGAGTATTCGTGCCTATAATGGATGCTAATTCTTCTATTTATAGTTGTATAGGATAAAATCGGTTCATATTAAATACTCGAATAATAGAGTGACACGTGGAATCAGAGACACACAGAAAAGGAGGCAAGTGGAAACCAAAACCACGAACAGCAGCTTCGGTTGGCACCAGGCAGACCTCGAAGGGAATATTGCTAATGAGGATAAATGAATATTTGCCACCCGATAATATTCAATGAAGAATATTCTTCGTATTAAATACGCAATCCGTTACAGAGAATTTTGGCATTCATAGCCTCCCGTTACACATTCATCAATGGCCACCATAATTGTCATTTAAGAGGGGCTTGATCCTAGGATCTTGTTCCCTAGGTGTAGCTATAAATAGTGACTTCAACAGCCATTGCAGGCCACGAAAAATTCTGACAAGCTTGTGCTACACATTATTCTAAGATCAATAATACTTTATTTTCAGTCTATTGATGTTCTTATTGCTATCTTCGGAAGCCTTGCTCCCGGAACCAAGATGTTTGCTATCTTATCTCGATTTCAACGCTAAGTCTTGTATTTTATTTAATTATCATTTTAGAATCAAATCAATTCGCTTTTCTATAAACTACGTTATAAATTCAACTGTACTGTTTTACGAGTAAACAGTTTGGCGCCCACCGTGGGGCTTAGACAATTCCGTAATTGAGTCAATCCTTGCATCTATTACTAATCTGTTTGATTCATAGCAAAAAATCATAAAAGATGGCAGATAACGATGTCAACATCGCTCACTATGTTGAGGCACAAGGTAATCCACCTCAACACGAAGATTCGATCAGTGACACCCGCAACGAGGAGGACTTAGCCACGCCGGTTCATGGCGGGCAATATCCACGACATGTGCATGAGACGACTCCTGATGATGTCGAAGACGAGCATGTTGCGGAAACGGTGAGGATCTTGAGAGAACAACAAAAGGCCATCATGGGCCATCTCTCACGGCAAGACCAGGCCATGATAGAATTAAGGCAAGCATTGCCGGGCGCTTCCAACAACGCGAATGGAAGAGGTCCAGTTCCTCCCGGTGCTCCTGCAAATCAAGCAGCACAAAGGGTTGATAATAACACCCCGAGGGGTAAGGTCGGCTTTGATGGGGCCGGGCCAGGAGGAACGGCAGCGGATCTGGTAATAACAACGAGAATGATCCTTTCAAAATCGAGCTCACGTGGTATATGAGGGAAATAAACGCCCGAATGGACTAAGTTCCGGGTGCACCTCCAGTTTCGAAGGGACTAGAGTTAAAGAAGTACACCCAGTTGCCGTTAAAACTGAGCGCGTCACCAGAGTTAATCCCGAAGTGGTTCAAAATTCTAGACATACCAAAATATGATGGGACTTTGGATCCTCAGGAGCACATCACCACCTACACAATGGCGGTGAAAGGAAACAATTTAGTTCCGCACAAGATTGAGTCGGTCCTACTGAAGAAGTTCAGGGAAACCCTCAGGAAGGGGGCCCTGACATGGGATTTACTTTTGTCTGAGCACTCAATAGATTCCTTTGAGATTCTCGCGGGTTCTTTCATCAAGGTCCATGCTGGGGCCAGGAAGGTATAGGCTCGAAAGGCCGACATATTCAGAATTGCACAAGGAGAGTCTGAATTGCTGCGAGAGTTCATGACCAGGTTTCAGAAAGAAAGGATGCTGCTACCGGCCGTTCCAGATGAATGCATTTACTAAGGGGCTGAATCCGAGGAGCTCTGACGCTTCCTGAAAGCTGAAAGAAAGTATGCTCGAGTTCCATCCAACTATATGGACAGATGTTCACAACCGCTATGAGTCAAATATAAGAATAGAAGACGACCAGCTTGATTTTCCGGCATCAACCAAGGATCGGGAAAAGAACAAGGATAAGTCGAAGGATGATTTAGACGCAAATCGGTGATCTTCTAAGGGCCGATTTTTGCCCTACGAAAGGGCCGAAGGACGCGGCAGAGGTTTTCGATCGGCGAACAGGTTTGCTACCAATAGGATAACTGACCGTGGACGGAATAACAAATCATTGCAGGACAAAGATATGTCAGGCTCCCGGGATTCCACCTACCCTAGACTGTCTGAGTATAATTTCAATGTCAGTGTATTGGAGCTGGTATTGGCGACGAGGAACAATAGGGAAGCACAGTTCTCGAGGCTGATGAGATCCGATCCAAGTCAGAGGGATCCTAATCTGTGGTGTGAGTATCATGGGACTAACGGCCACCGAACTGGGGACTGCTGACATCTGCACGATGAGGTGGAGACATTGATGAAAAATGACCATTTTAGAGAGTTCTTAAGCGATTGGGCTAAAAATAACTATGGACGCAACTGGGATAACGCAGAGCCCTCAAAGATAATAGAAGATCCTCCTCGACTAACTATCAACATGATTTTTGGGGAGAACGAGATTAAATGGTGTAACCTTTTCAGCAGCAAAAAAATACAAAGGTATCAGTGACTCATAGAAAGATACCCTGGAGAGTCACTGAGGACGATATCACCTTCACAGAGGAGGAGGTCGATGGACTCCTACTACCACACAATGATGCCATGGTAATTTCTCTTAATGTTTTAGATTTTAAAATTAAACATATTTTGGTGGACCTAGGAAGTTTAGCCAATATCATTCAATGGAGAGTGCTGGAGCAAGCCAAGCTAACCCGAAGCATTATCCCGGCCACAAAGCTCATAGACGGGTTCATCTTAGCAAGTGTGACAACCCGAAGGGAGATCCTGCTGCCCACAAAGGCCGAAGGGGTCATGAAGACTACCTTGTTTGAAGTAGACGATGACGACATGTGCTACAACATTATTCTTGGTAGACCATGCCTACACGTGATGAAGGCTGTGCCATCAACATACCATCAACTCCTGAAATTCCCAACTCCAGAGGGAATTAACCAAATAAGAGAAGATCAACCAGCGGCAAGGGAGATGAACACGGTCTCGGTTTCAAGCAGTAAAAGGAAGGAACATGCGGCATAACAATTGTTTCACCCTATTTTGCACTAGTCAAAACAAGATTCAACTTGTGGTTCCTCTGTTTCTGATAAAAGATCGTCGCCACCTAATATTTGAAGGTATACTACAGTACCTATTTGATTACTAAGTCATATTCTTTATTAGTCTGCTAACCGGTGAGATTATGGGTAAGGGTTCTTGTTCTTCTAAGGGGAAGGTGTTAGACACCCCTTAAAATCTACTTGAGGTAGCTCCATGGGACTTAGACTAGATTTGGAATCAATTATATATACTATGCCTTAATTAACGTTCTAAAGATATGGCTTACCGTATATTAGGACATAATTCTTACAAAGGGAGGGTGTAGTTTAAAAAGGATAAAGCTTGCGATTCATATATGATTTTCCTCCTTTGAAAGTGGGGCTGCCGTTTTTCTATGCTTTGGGCTTCAAAATCTTTAAGACAAGAAGGTGAGCGAAAACGTAGTAAAGATATAAAAAAATTTTAATTAGCGAGTGAGAGATTAGTTACTAACTAGTTCTTTTAAATCCTTTGTCATTTAAGGCTTGCCTAAGTTTTATATGACTTAAGGTATAAAGTAAAGCATGTAATCCAATATATAAGTATTGTATACATGTAAGATAGAATAATCAACAACAAAGTACAACAAGGTATAACAAGGTACTAGACTAAGGTGGCGAAACAATAATAATAATAATAATAGGAGTTTAGATAAAGAAGACTGGACTCTGGTATTTGAGCCTCAAAGAGGCAGGCCCAATAGTAAAGGATGCGGCTACAGCTGACTTCAGACTTCCAGAAAAATGTAGCAGTGCTGGGCTTGGGCCTGAGTTCTTTAGGAACTCAGTAGGCCCAAACAGATGTATATGTTAAAAAAAGAAGGTCATTAGATATATATTATGCATGTTCAATTATGTATGAAATATATAAACAAATGATTGGAGCAAAATATAACGAAATATTAATACTCAAATACTATGAGAAACTTATATTAACGTGGTAGTTATACATGGCAAATAATTTACAATGAAAATATTTAGTTGTCATTAAACACTAAACCCCTAAAGAACAACACGTGTTAATGAATTAAGGGCTAAGGAGAGAATTTTACTCAAGGTCGATGCCCTCTTTGAATCCCCCGATATTTCAAAATTCCCATGGGTATTAAGGCCCATAGAAATGCTTGTGCCAGTGAGAGCAACCCAACCTAGAGTTAAACTCTACTCCCAAATACCCTTAACCACTAACGACTAATTTTTCCTTTTGGGTTTAAGTGCCAATGAGACTCTTTCAATGTAAACCAACTACCATAATATCCCCTACCATAGAAATATACTATTCCCTTGACAGAATAATATAAGGGTGTAAGAACAGTTTCACTTTATAACTACATTTCTAATATCACATGAATAATACACATATTAAGCAAGTCTAATGGTCGAATTTCAAACACATATGGGGGAGGGGGGAGGCAGAGACATTATAGCATTATTGTTAAAGATCTACACACTTAGGATCACATTCAAAGGATAGGTAAAGAACACACAACTCACGTATGCAATAACCCAGAAATATATATTTTTGCCTTGGAAGACTAATCATGGGTTGATTAGTTTAGGTCTTGCCACTAGCACATGCATAGACTAATCACACTGCTTGGAATTCTTAAAAGCAGTAACAAAGATTTAGACAAACAGTCACATCAAACAACTTCTTTAGGTGTAACGACCCAGCCAGTCATTTTGAGTATTTCAGACCCGTTCCCCTATTTACTGCTCAATTTATGCTTTACAGTTGTTATCTGACTTGTCAGGGTAATTGGTCCGGGTTCGGGTCCGATGAGGTTTTGGAATAAATTGAAACACTTAGCTCTAAGGTATAAAGCTTAAGTTTAAAAGGTTGACTGAATGTTGACTTATGTATAAACGATTCCGGAATAGAGTTTTGATGATTCCAATAGTTTCGTATTGTGATTTTGGACTCAGGAGCGTGTCCAAAAAATTCTTTGGAAGTCCGTAGTTAAATTAGGCTTGAAATGGCTAAAATAGAAATTTAAGTTGAAAGTTTGACCGGGTAGTTGACTTTTTGATATCGGGGTCAAAATCCGATTCTGGTAATTTGAATAGGTCCGTTATGTCATTTATGACCTGTGTACAAAATTTGAGGTCAAGCGGACTTGATTTGATAGGTTTCGGCGTTGAATGTAGAAATTGAAAATTCTTAGTTTCATTAGGCTTGAATTGGGGTATGATTTGTGGTTTTAGCGTTGTTTGATGTGATTTGAGGTTTTCACTATGTTTGTATGATATTTTAGGACTTGTTGGATATATTTGGTTAAGGTCCCGAGTGTCTCGGGTGAGTTTCGGATGGTTAACTGATCAAATTCGGACTTAGAAGAAATGTGAGAAAATTTCTGTCTTCTGGTGTAATCGCACCTGCGAGAGTCTAAGCCGCAGGTGCGGAGTTTGGAGGAAATGAGCAGAGGTCGCAGGTGTGATGTTGGGTCCGCACGTGCGAGGTCGCAGATGCGGCGTTGAGGGTGTTGGAGCGAAGGGACCGCATGTGCGATGGTGAGTTACGCACCTGCGAATGCGCAGATGCGCATAGAGGATCGCAGAAGTGGAGGCTTGTTGGGTAAGTGATTTTCGCAAAAGCACTGGTTTTTCCGCAAAAGTGGATGCGCAGGTGCGAGCCCATGCTCCGCAGGTGCGGAAATGCCTGGGCAATGCTTAAAAACGAGGGTTCCGGAATGTTTTCTCATTTTGGATATTTTGAGCTTAGGTTTTGGCGATTTTTGAGCGATATTCACGGAAAAACTTGAGGTAAGTCCCTTGTGATCATTTCTACTCCTTAATATTGGATTATCATTGAGTATTTCGACTAGATTACATGTATTTGAGGTGAAATTAGAGGATTTGAGCTTAGGAATTTCAAAATAAGAATTTGAGATTTGGAGGCCGAGTTGAGGTCGGATTTTGGTAAAATTGATATGGTTAGACTCGTGGTTGAATGGGCTTTCGGATTTTATAAATTTTGTCGGGTTCCGAGATATGGGCCCCAGGAGCGATTTTTGAGTTAAATTTCAGATTTTGTTGGAAAATTAGTATTTTCTTATGGAATTAATTCCAATAATTTGTATTGACTGAATCAAATTAATTGTATCTAGATATAAGGCTTTCGGAGACTAATTCACGAGGCAAAGGCATATCAGAGTAAGAAATTATACAGTTTGAGGTAAGTAACACTTTTAAAATTGGTTCTCAATGTATGAATCCCCGAATTTCGTGTTATATAAATTGTTTGGATGTGACGCACATAATAGTTGACGAGCGTGTGGACATGTACCATTGAAATTGTGACTTGAATAAATTCTGTGAATTTATAAATATTAAAGAATCATGTTATTATTTGAACATTTTTCACGTGTTAGAAAAATTGAGCTGAGACTTGTATTAAAGATCATAATTGGGCTACGCTCCTATATTTTGGGATCCTAGGTGAGGCCAAAACTAGGTAACCTCACCTAGAAAAATTGGCGCTCGCTTTGCTAAGTGCCTTTAGGGAGCTAAAACTATACTTTCAGTGTCACCCCATATGTGTCGTAACTACTTACCCATTGAGGAATGTTATGCATAAGCCTGAGCTCTTGGGCCGATTGACCAAATGGGTCATGGAAATAAGTGGGTACGATATTGAATACCGACCCCATACCGCCATTAAGTCTCAAATCTTGGCAGACTTTGTAGCTGACTTTATGCTGGCCCTAATACCCGAGGTCGAAAGAGAGTTATTAATTAACTCAGGGACTTCCTCAGGAATCTGGACCCTCTTTACAGACGGCGCCTCAAACGAAAAAGTGTTCAGACTTGGCATCGTATTGAAGCCACCAACAGGTAACATAATTAGACAATCTATTAAGACTGTGAAATTGACTAACAACGAAGCCGAATATGAGGCCATGATTGCAGGTTTTGAACTAGCCAAAATCTTGGGGGCAGAGGTGATCGAGGCCAAGTGCGACTCCCTCCTTGTGGTAAACCAAGTTAATGGAACATTCGAGGTCAGAGAAGAACATATGCAAAGATACTTGGACAAGTTACATATAATATTACATCGGTTCAAAGAATGGACTTTGCAACACGTAACAACGGATCAAAACAGCGAGGCCGATACCCTCACTAACTTAGGGTCATCGGTCGAAGACGACGATTTCAACTCGGGAGAAGTTGTACAACTTATGAGATCATTGGTGGAAGAAGTCCATGGCGAGATCAACTCAATGAGCCTAACTTGGGACTGGAGGAATAAATATGTAGAATATCTCAGAACCAGTAAATTGCCCTCGGATCCAAAAGAATCGAGGGGCCTGCGTACAAAGGTAGCCCGGTTTAGCATGTCCGAAGACAGAACCCTGTTCAAAAGAACATTCGATGGCCCACTCGCAATATGCCTAGGACCGAGGGATACTGAGTACGTTTTGAGGGAAATCTACGAAGGTACTTGTGGAAATCATTCGGGCGCCGAATCGTTGGTTCGAAAAATAATCAGAGCCGGTTACTACTGGATCGACATGGAAAAAGACGTAAAGGAGTTCGTTCGAAAATGTGATGTTTGCCAAAGACACACTTCGATGATTCATCAATCCGGGGAGCTGCTGCATTCGGTTTTGTTACCATGTTCGTTCATGAAGTGGGGAATGGACATCGTCGGCCCTCATCCATGGGCACTCGGTAAGGCTCAATTTATATTGTTTATGACTGACTATTTTTCTAAATGGGTGGAAGCCCAGGCGTACGAAAAGGTCAGGGAGAAGAAATTCATCGATTTCATTTGGGACCACGCCGTATGCTGATTCGGAATGCCGAGTGAGATTGTATGCGACAATGGGAAACAATTCATCGATAGCAAAGTAACCAAATTTCTTGAATACCACAAGATCAAAAGGATACTATCAACACCTTATCACCTAAATGGGAATGGACAAGCTAAATCTACCAGCAAAACCATACTCCAAAACCTTAAAAAGAGGTTAATCGACGCCAAAGGAAAATGGAACGAAATCCTACCCGAAAACCTATGGGCATACCATACGACCTCAAAGTCCAGTACCGGGGCCACCCTATTTTCTTTGGTTTATGGCGCCGAAGCTCTAACATCGGTCGAAATCGGAGAACCAAGTATCAGATTATGACATGAAACAAAGGAATCGAATGACGAGGCCATGAGTACGAGCCTGGAGCTATTCGAAGAAAGGCGCGAAGCCACCCTTGTCTAGTTGGCCGCCCAAAAACAGCGGATCGAAAGGTATTACAATCGAAGGGCCAACCTTCGACACTTCAATTCCAGGGACTTGGTACTAAGGAAGGTCACACTGAGCACCTGAAACCCGAACGAAGGGAAATTGGGGCTGAACTGGGAAGGACCATACCAAATTATCAAGATCACCGGAAAGGGATCCTACAAACTCGGAACAATGAACGACAAGCAACTATCAAACAACTGGAATATAACTCACTTGAAGTGATATTACTGCTACGGTACGACCCCGTTCTTTCTTTTATTTACATTTTAAACTAATGCTTGCAGGTAACCAACAAGGGACGATACAAGATTTTTGGTCTGAAAGCACGCGTTGCACTCTTTTTCTCTTGAACTGGTTTTTTCCCAAATGGGTTTTCCGGCAAGGTTCTTTACGAGGCAACAAGTAAATCGTGCTAACTTAGAATTGAAGGCCGGCTATGAACGGCGATGTTCACAATAACATTCGAGGCCTCTCTTCGATCAACTCTGAACACTGAGGGGCATTATCCTCGGATATCGACTTTAGCAAGGAAAGAAACTTCGTGATTCTTGGCTCGAACGATAGGATATATTGTAAGGGCCAAACGGTCAAATGAACCGTGCCCACATAGACTACTCAAATCATTGAACAAAGCATGTATACATGTATAACTATTATGTACAAGAATAAAAATAAGTCTCTTCCTTGCGCACAAACATCTTGTCCTTTAAAAGTTTTCTTGCATTTCTCAAGGAATTTTCTACATCCGATCTCCTAAAGGTATCGAGCCCAAGGGCCACCTTAATTCGAGTTCGAACAATCACTCTCACTCGGGGACTACCATCCAAAAAAAAAAAACTCGGACGGACCGAGCTATCTGGCCTCGGGGGCATAAGACCTACTAGTCAATGCCCGAATTTCAAAGGCCTCAGCCACCCCCACCCGGGGACTGTTATCTTAGTTAAAGAAAATGTTTTCGGTAATACCGAATCCCCATGATTCCTTAAAACAAAATAATATTAAAGGCAAGGTTAGTTTGAACCTCCGAACGTAACCAAACTATTTTATACAAGGGCATTTCGGTCTTTGGGAATACAAAATAATAAAACAAAGGGAAAATTCAAAAGCTGTGGAAGGGAAAAAGTCTTATATACAAATCAAAACTTCATTTTACAAGGGCCAAATAGCCCCGATGCAAATTTTTACAATGGCCGAACAGCCCCAACAAAAGGGTGATACAGAAGGCAGAAGACAAAAACATCTAAAAAGGGTCCTAAGTGGCCTAGTCTTCGCCAGGGGCCTCATCATCACCTTTGGGGTATCCGCCACCCTCGGACATAACTCAGCCCTCGGAATCTTCCTCATCGGGATAGGCTAGCTTCCTGGCCTTGGCATCCTCAATCTCAGCTGATGAATCAAAGCCCCGAGCGTGAACTTCCTCAAGGGACTCTCTTCGGGATTTCCACTTTATATGCTCGACTATATTTTTTACGAGGTCTTGAGCCGCTTCATCATCGGCCTTGACAACGACAACCTCTAGCTTGGCCATTTTAAGCTCCCTGGCCAGATTTTCTTGATCTGAGACGACCGAACCTAGCCGAGATTGGAGCTCCTCAACCTTTTTTGTTTGAACCTCGACCCTTTCTTTTGCCGCTCTTAGTTAGATTTCGGTCAAAGTTAGTTGTGCCCGAGCAGCCTCTTTTTCGGATGCCAAACGATCCATTTTGCCTCTCTATTCATCGGTCTTAGCTTTGACTATATCCATTTTAGCTCGGAGCTGATCAATCCGACCGAGTTTTTGCTGGACCTGTGAATTTTGACCATCAATCACCGAATAAAATTCATCGTCACTTACTTCAAAAACTTTTACCTGCTCGACCAAGTCAGCATGTTCCTTTTGAGCAACTTCCAGCTCGGCACGGAGGTTCTTAGCCTCCCATTCGAACTGTTCGCGAAGAAGTTTTAAGGTGTCTCTCTTCTCAGTGAGCTCTCGAACTTCAGCTTCGAGTCATTTCAGGTCATCCCGGTACCTCAAAATAGTCTCGTGATGAAGCACCGAGGCCTACGAACAAAAAAAGAAAAGAAAAAGAAACGTTAAGTCATCAGCGAAACGATCTAAGTGTAAATGAAAAATTCACTTAGGAAAGCATGATGTTACCAGGTTCAGCGCATGTTGTGCTTCGTTGAAATGGCAGGATACATCCACCCCGTTCATTTTAGCTTGATCATCCTCGGTCACAGGCACCGAACATAGCTGGCCACCCCTACGGGGGGGAGGGGGAGGGGGAAAAGAATCCGGGCATCCTCCGAAAGGGGAAAAGACAATGGTACGTTTCTGATCCGGATATGCACTCGGAGCAAGAAATATACTGACCAATTTCGGGCTCAAAGAGGGCCCGCTTGCTTCCGTGGATTGGCTTTTTCTCGGTATATCTAAGTCTCCCAACCCAGTAGCATCTTCCGTGGCCGTTGAGTCCACGCCATCAAAGAAACTACAGAAAAGGTCATTCGCTCCATGAGTCCCTTCGGTGGGGCATTCTTTAGCAGCTTGCACCTCATTGAGCGTCGACTTTGTGAATGAGGGTGACTTGACAATCTCTATTACGTCAAGTGCTTCCTCCGAAGCGTTTCCCACAACTCGTGAGGCTTCGGCCCCGGCCGTCTCGGTTTCTATAACGTGATAAGGGTCAGCCTCACCCCCCCCTCCGGGTAGGAAGCTCCTTGCCCTTCGAGCTGAGTCAGCACGCTGTCCATCAAGTCAAAGGCCTCTCCTTCACCATCAGACTCATCTCTCAATTGGTGGAGTGAATCCGGAGGTGGTGCTCGATTACTGGTACTTTCTTTGGGTTTTCACACCAATCGCCTCTTTGGCCTGTCTTTCTCGGGGCCCGGATAACTCGAAGCCTTTTTTCATTTCTTCTCTTTATCCTGCCTCGAAGCTGGGGGACTCGGTGAAGATAGCATCGCCACTAGATGGAGGCCTCATTTTGACATCTTTTGGTAAACCTGCAGAAAGGAAGTAAAACAGGTCAGAAATCTATAGCGTAAAATTAAGATCAAACGTTACTTAAAGAAGAATCTCACCAAGGGAACGAGCCTCCCATCGGCCATTCGAAAGCTCATGCCACGAATGCTCGGAGTATGATCTCTGTGTGGTAATACCCTCGACCCACTCCTTGAGTCGAGGAACTGCATCTGGGATCCGAACGACAACTGCACCACCACAAGATAATGATGAGTAGAGAAAAGGAAGGGAAGAGTAATGAATAAAATCTTGAAAATAGTATTGTACTTACGTGACATGTTCCACTTCTCAGGAAATGGCATATACTCAGCTGGGATTAAATCCGAGGTCTTCACTAGGACAAATCGGCCTAACCAGCCTCGGTCTCGGTCTTCATCGATACTCGAGAACGGGGCCTTACTAGCCCGGCGGGCAAGCTTGATTAATCCCCCTCGATAGAGTCGGGGACTGTACAAACGCATAAGATGGTCGATGGTGAAAGGACATCCCTCAATCTTTCTCACGAAGAAGCGGAGGAGAATTACTATCCTCCAAAATGAAGGATGAATTTGACCGAGTGTCACCTCGTACCTCTTACAGAAGGCAATGATGACCGGATCCAGGAGGTCCAGCGTGAAGGGGTAAGTGTAAATACTTAAAAAACCCTCCACGTGGGTAGTAATTACTTCCTCGGGCATGGGGACCACTACGTGCTTACTAGCCCAGTTGCAATCCTCATTGACCTTGCAGAGGACACTATCGATGACCGAGCATATATATCTTGAGACCGGCTAACATCGACCCGGTACCGAGGAGGGTTTTTCGACCTTGAAATCATCTCCGGTTGGGCACCCCGTAGGAACGAACATTTTCAAAAGAGGTTCCGGAGTTGGTTCCTCGGCAGCAGCAGGCGAAACGTTCTCCTCAGCTGACGATCGTGAGGAAGAGGGGGTTTCTTTTTGAGGAAGAGGGGGTTCCTCGGCAGCAGCAGGCGAAACGTTTGCCATTGCTTTAAAAAAAATGTAAAAAAAAGTGGAGAAAGGAAGATGTTGATGAAATAAAAGGTGTGATTGGCAGATAGGAAACTCTTATGGAAGCTTTCAGAAAACCAGAAGGGAAGAGAGTGAGAGTGAGAGTGATGAAGTTTCTTAAGCACAAGAGAAAAAATTTTGAATGTAAAGTTCAAATGAATGGATGAGAGGATATTTTTAGTTTTCCAAACGACGATTCACATCCTGGAGTGGCCGATCATTAACTGACACACATTTAATGCCTTGAAGACTGGACCGACAGGACGTTTCAACTACCTTTTGTCGCTTACATCATAATTTATCGAAATAAGAATCGGGAGCTCATATCGTTTCTCGCCATTTACTCTCCGAAAAATGAGGGGACTATCTGTATACGGTAGAAATCGGATTCAACTATTGCACAACAGATCGGACTCAGAACGCGAAGGGTTGAAGATCGACTTCGAATCTCATCGAACCAGAGCACGAGGTCAGAATGTTCGTCCTCAAGAACATTGAGCCCGTGATCCCGGAATCGACCCTGACCCCAAATAAGCTCGAGGAAACATTGTCGGTATAAAACAACAGAAGAACGAAATAACGGAAAGCCGAAATATCCGTAACTAATTGGATATTTCGACGAAAATCTTATCAGTAAAGAACCGGCAAATAAGCAAACTAGGAGATTTTTTACCTTTTATAGAATTGTACCTAAAGTAGGGATCTCCTACTATATAAAGGAGAGTTTGATTACTTGTAAAACACATTGTAACAGGCATCCCAAGATAATTTATTGTTCTTTCTAGATCTTATTATCCTGTCATTCTGTTCCGGTATCGATAAAAGCATTTTTGGCTCAAGGGTGACAAACCTTCCAAAGCTAAGATAATTCTACTTGTGTGGTTTGCATTTACTTTCTCATTATTTATTTCAACTTTAATCTGATTTATTATTTTGTGTCAAATTATTTAACGTATACTTAAACCACGAACAACTTTAATTATTATCCGATTTTGAGGGTAACTACGTATCAATTGTTGAATCTCCTAAACACGAGAGAGTTTTTTCCTTTAAATTTATTTGATAAAATTCTTTCTCTGTCGCTATTTAAGATATTAGCAGCTATTCAAATCAAAATTTCAGCTGCATCCAAAGTTGCAGGGCTAGAATCTTAATCAACCTCCACTCATACGATTACAGGCTTTTCTTTTTAGTTGACTTATCCACGGGTGGAATTTTAATTAGCTTTATTCATATGCTAAAAGCAAAACAAGGGACTCTTTCCAGGCATAAGAAAATTCAAGTCTCTATCTCATAAGTCATCACCTCTCTGAACGAGGTAAAGAATCTTTAATCTTGCAATTAGTAAAATATATTTTGCTTAATTAATTGGAGCTTGTCGGTCACCACCACCTAAGCAACATGAATCTTTTATAATCAAAAGAATGGACATCTTTTTCTCGACAAACTAACCGACCTAATCAAATGCTAAGTAAGAATCTTAAAACGATCAAAAGAATCACATGATGATAAGAACAATATAATACTCCTTAATTCATTGTATTGTTTATTGTAAATAATTAGATCTTAATTCTCCTATGATTCTGTATTAGTAGAGAATATGTCTTGGGCATGCAGTTTCTTCTTTAACTAATAACGACCATTTGCCTTGAAAGGGTAAATCACCTCTTTAATTATTTCCATAAATTGAGATCGAATTCTGAAAAGAATATCATTAGAGGATAAAATCAAACTTCCTTTTCCTCGTCGCTAAATGCACCGACTTGTCACAGCATCATCAGTTCAATAATCCTTATACATTTGTTTTACAAAAATTCAAATTTATTTTGCAAAACCCCTGTGTTTCGGAACAAGAATTTAAGAGTGCATGAGGCGAATCAACAGTAGAAAATGCACTAGTATATATAGAGATCAGTCTAGTAGCCCCCATACTTTATGTTGTAATATCATTGGAAAAAGAATATCTAGATATGAAGTTCACATACAGTACTAACCCCCATACTTGTAAAATGTTAAATTTAAGAAGGATTGCATTTTGTTTTGGACACTTTAAGGCAGTATCAAAGAAGCTGGAATGCCTGCGTATCTAACAGTTTCAACACCTCATCTGAAAGAGACTACGAAATTATCTTTCCTTTTTCATTCTCTCTGTTATTCTATAAATAGCTTCAATGGAGATTTCAATTTCATCATCACTTGAACAACAGATCAACTGATAACTAAGTGACTTCAATTCCTCTTATTATAACTTTCCAAAAATGGAGTCAGTGAAAAAGATGGTAGCAGAAAAGCCAGTGGTGATGTTCAGCAAAAGCAAGTGTTGCATGTGCCACACTATAAAGACACTGATATCAAGTTTTGGTGCTAACTTAACTGTATATGAATTAGATGAACTTTCCAATGGCCTACAATTGGAAAAAGCACTGTTGGCATCAGGGAGAAGGCCTAGTGTACCAGCAGTGTTCATTGGACAAGAATTAATTGGTGGTGCTAATGAGATCATGAGCCTCCATTTAGAGGGAAGGCGTATTCCTTTGCTCAAGAAAGCTAAAGCTATTTGGTTATAGTAGCATTTATACTGTGTATAACTACACTCCTTTTTCTTTTTTTTAGACATTTGGTATTCGAAATCTACTGAAAACGACTAATTCGGGTTCACTTTCTAATATGCCAGTAAAAGTTATGAACAAGAAGGTGAATAGCAGTGGCTAGTAGTTTGGTTTGATAGCAATGTTTATGGACTTGAATGTAGTCATTTGAGCATCTTTTATTTAACATGCTCAATGAAGAGTCTGTTTTCTCAATAGAGATGTCCCTAATGTTTCATAAGTACTGCAATAATACTTTACATATATGACTTGTTGATTTTGAGTTGTGACTTCCACAAAACTCCCTATTCCTCTTATTACTCATTTTTTTGTGAAACTTATTTACCCGTAAGATGGTACAGTTAAATTTATAGCGTGGTTTATAGACAAACAAATCGATTTGACACAAAAATAGTAAGTAAATAAGAACAAAAGTAAGATTGTTAAATTAAACAAGATTACAAGCCTCACTAAAACTTAACCTTTTCAATGGCAAAAGTGAGAGCAATGTTCAAGAAACTAAAACTGAGCGTAATTTGAAAGTAGATTATAGCTTTTTGTGTGCAGAGTATTCGTGCCTACAATGGTAGCTAATCCTTCTTTTTATAGTTGTATAGGGTAGAATCGGTTCATATTAAATGCTCGAATAATAGAGCGACACATGGAACCGTAGACAGATAGAAAAGGAGGCAAGTGGAAATCACGACCGGGGACAGCAACTTCAGTTGGCACCATGCAGACCCCGAAGGGAATATTGCTAATGAGGACAAATGAATATTTGCCACCCGATGACATTCAATGAGGAATATTCCTCAATATTAAATACATAATCCGTTATCGAGAATTTTGGCATTCATAGCCTGCTGTTACACATTCATCAATGGCCACCATAATTGTCATTTAAAAGGGGCTTGATCCTAGGACATTATTCCTTAGGTGTAACTATAAATAGTGACTTCAACAGCTATTGTAGGACACGAAAAATTCAGACAAACTTGTGTTACACATTATTCTAAGCTCAATAATACTTTATTTTAAGTCTATTGATATTCTTAATGATGTCTTCGGAAGCCTTGCTCCCGGAACCAAGCTGTTTGCTATCTTATCTTGATTTCAACGCTAAGTCTTGCATTTTATTTAATTTATTTATCATTTTGAATCAAATCGATTCACTTGTCTATAAATCACGTTATAAATTTAACTATACTGTTTTACAGGTAAATAGTTTGGCGCCCACTGTGGGGCTTAGACAGTTGTATAATTGAGTTGATCCTTGCATATATTACTAATCTGTTTGATTATTAGCAAAAAATCATAAAAGATGGCAGATAACGATGTCAACATCGCTCGCAATGTTGAGGCACAAGGGAATCCACCTCAATACGAAGATTCGATCAGTGACACCCGCAACGAGAAGGATGTAGCCACGCCGGTTCATGGAGGGCAATATCCATGACATGTGCGTGAGACGACTCCTGATGATGCCAAAGATGAGCACGTTGTGGAAACGATAAGGATCTTGAGAGAACAACAAAAGGTCATCATGGGTCGTCTCTCACAGCAAGACCATGCCATGATAGAATTGAGGCAAGCATTGTCGGTGCTTCCAACAACGCGAATGGAAGAGGTCCAGTTCCTCCGGTGCTCATGTAATTCAAACAGCGCAAAGGGTTGATAATAACACCCCGAGCGGTGAGGTCAGCTTCGATAGGGCCGGGGGGAACAACATCGGATCTGGTAACAACAACGGGAATGATCCTTTCAAAATATAGCTCATGCGGTTTATGAGAGAAATAAACGCTTGAATGGACTAAATTCTGAGTGCACTGCTAGTGTTGAGGGGACCAGACTCAAAGAAGTACACCCAGTTACCGTTCAAACCGAGCGCGACACTAGAGTTAATCCCGAAATGGTTCAAAATGCCAGGCGTACCAAATATATGCTGGGACTTCGAATCCTCAAGAGAACATCACCACCTACACAACGGCGGTGAAAGAAAATGACTTAGCTCTTCACGAGATTGAGTTGGTCCTACAGAAGAAGTTCGGGGGAACCCTGACGAAGGGGGTCCTGACATGGTATTCATGTTTTCTTAAGCACTCAATAGATTCCTTTGATATGCTTGTGGATTCTTTCATTAAGGCCCATGTAGGGGCTAGGAAGATATAGACTCGAAAGGCTGACATATTCAAAATTGTGCAATGAGAGTCCGAATTGCTACGAGAGTTCGTGACCAGGTTTCAGAAGGAAATGATGTTGCTACCGGCCGTTCCAGATGAATAGGCAGCTGAGGCATTTACTAAGGGGCTGAACTCGAGGAGCTCTGATGCTTCCCGAAAGCTGAAAGAAAGTCTGCTCGAGTTCCAGGGAACTACATGGGCAGATATTCACAATCGCTACGAGTCAAAGATAATAATAGAAGACGACAAACTCGGTTTTCCGACATCAACCAAGGGTCGGGAAAATAACAAGGATAAGTCGAAGGATGGTTTTGACGCAAATCGGCAATCTTCTAAGGGACGATTTTTGCCTTAAGAAATGGCTGAAGGACGCGAAAGAGGTTTCCGATCGGCGGACAGGTTTTCTACTGATAGGAGAACTGTCAGTGGCCGGAATAACAGATCATTGCAGGATAAAGAGATATCAGGCTCCCGAGATTCCACCTACCCCAGACTGTCCGAGTAAAATTTCAATATCAGCGTGGTGGAGCTGGTATCAGCGATGAGAAACAATAAGGAAGCACGGATCCTGAGGCCAATGAGATCCGATCCTAGTCAGAGGGATCCTAATCTATGGTGTGAGTATCATGTGACTAACGACCACCGGACCGGGGACTGCCGACATCTATGCGAGGAGGTAGCGACATTGCTAAAAATGATCATCTCAGAGAGTTCTTAAGCGACCGGGCTAAAAATAACTATGGCCGCAACCGGGATAACACAGAGCCCTTAAAAATAGGAGAAAATCCTCCTCAACTAAAGATCAACATGATTTTTGTGGGGGAACGAGATTAATGGTGTAACCTTTTCAGCAGCAAAAAAGACAAATGTATCAGTGACTCATAGTAAGAGACTCTGGGAAGTCGCCGAGGAGGATATCACCCTTACAGAAGAGGACGTCGATGCACTCCTACTACCGCACAACGATGCCATGGTAATTTCTCTTAAGGTTTTAGATTTTAAAATTAAACGTGTTTTGGTGAACCAGGAAGTTCAGCCAATATCATTCAATGGAGAGTGCTGGAGCAAGCCAAGCTAACTGAAAGCATTATCCCGGCCACAAAGCTCCTTGTTGGGTTTAACTTAGCAAGTGTGACAACCCAAAGGGAGATCCTGCTGCCCACAAAGGCCGAAGGGGTCATGAAGACTACCTTATTTGAAGTAGTAGACGGCGACATGGGCCACAACATTATTCTTGGCAGACCATGGCTACATGAGATGAAGGCTGTGCCATCAACATATCGTCAACTCCTGAAATTCCCAACTCTAGAAGGAATTAAACAAATAAGAGGAGATCAACCTGCGACAAGGGAGATGAACGCGATCTTGGTTTCTAGCAGTAAATGGAAGGTACATGTGGCATAACAATTATTGCACCCTATTTTGCACTAGTCAAAACAAGATTTAATTTGTGGTTCCTCTATTGTTGATAAAAGAGAGTCACCACCTAATATTTGAAGGTATACTACGGTACCTATTTGATTACTAAGTCATATTCTTTATTAGTCTGCTAACCGGTGAGATTATGGGTAAGGGTTCTTGATCTTCTAAGGGGAAGGTGTTAGGCATCCCTTAAAATCTACCTGAGGTACATGGATAGATTCCTAATCAGTTATGAAATGATTGAGCAAAAATATATTTGTCCTGCAATGATCTGTCATTTATGAAATTATTGAGAAGCAACCCAAGGGAGTTGATTTTCAGAATCAATCAAGATGATTTCATTCCAGAAATAGAATGGAATTTTCCTTTCGTTGCTTCCTTGATTTCCTTTTCCCTGTGAGCCGTTGGAGAAATATTTTCAAAAGATCTTCTATACTAATTGATTGATGCTTTCCATAAATGATTGATTCGAATATTCATGTGATTGATCTACTATATTAATTGATTGATCATCGTATGCTGATTGATTTATGCCTTCCGTAATTGGTTGATTCGAATATTTAGTTTTCATAGAATGCGCGGTTACAACTTGATTCTTTCCTCCTTGATTTGTGCTTCCAGATCTTCTGTTAGAGTCTTTTCCATTCTCATGACATCCTTTGGGAATGGTTTTCTGCAAGTAGAATTAAGTTATTGTCTATCATTAAAATCCAAATCTAACAATCTCCCCCTTTTTGATGATGACAAAAAAACTTAATTCATTTAAATTCCCTGTTATAGTCGGCTCCCTCTTAACTTGGTGTGAGGTAAATTGAGTACTTGGAGTTGACTCCCCCTCATTTGTACTCCCCCTCATTCAGATGCTAGTAGTTGTTTTTACTTGGTCGACTGAGCCGTATCCTGCAAGTTAGTATAAATGTATCCTACCAGTCGACTATATATCCTGCATAGTTAGTAAAAAATGTATTCTACTTCTCTCACTTTGGCATCAATCAAAAACAGGGCTAAGCAGTTTTAACTACCATCAGATAAGATTAGCAGATAGTCTACTTAATTACAGTCATCCACAGAGTATCCAAAAAAATAACATACAAAAGAAACATTATCCACATAGACCAAAAGAAATTGTCTAAACATCCAACACAGATTTAACGACGGAGGAAATAGGTAAGGTTGTTGCAGATGGCTTCATTGAGGCATTCAAAGCTAGAGTTTAAAGTGACTAAGACTCCATCCACTCGATTATGCACCTCTTTGAAAGCTTTCACTGCCTTTTCTGCTGTTTTCAGTACCATAATTCTTAACTTGGATACATCAGAACCTGTTTCCTTTGCAATTTCATAGACATCTCAAACTGAAGTCTGAGTGACCAACAGTAGTTCTTTGATGACAGTCAGCTTGTCATCAAGTGCTGTTATCTTTTCAAGTAGCTATGGATTATTGATGGCAGTCTGAGGAGTATCAACCTTTACCTTGGAACTGGAGAGGATCACTTTTGCTTCAACGTCATGCTTCTTTACCCAAGTACCATCCACTGCGACATATCCTGTACTAACAAACGCCCTGCTGTTATAGCACTTAGAAAAAAGATACATAGGTATAGTTAGAAACAGGGATATTGAAGGCCTCGAGGAGGTGAGTCATGACCACCCCGTAGGGTAGGCTTGAGGGATCTTCAGCACATTCAATCATGAAATTTATTACCAGGAGGATAGTTTCACCTTTTGTTTGGTAAGAAGATAGTTGACCAGAAAAGTGTCCCTTTGAGACAGAGTGGAGTAGGAACCAGTTATGGGGAGAATAGTGGCGGCAACAATGTGGGCAAGAATACGGGTTTCTAAATTGATGTCACGCCCCGATCTAGGGGAGCGCGACCGGTGCTCAACTGAGTGAACCTGACCGAGCAAGCCTGTTAGATTTCTTTCTACCCAAACTTATTCATGAATAAAGAGGAGATGTACTCAATTAATCAAACATTGAAAAGATTTCATTAACAACTCCCATTTCATATTCATTAGCAGGTTCATTTATAATTTTTAAAATATTACAAGTTTATAGATATAATGAAAAACATGTTTTCCAAATAGCAACATCTCTAGTTCAATTTCCAACATCAAACACAACCCACAACCTGTCTACGGAGCCTCTAAGTACAACAAAATAGTAATATGAAAATGCCGGCAACAAGGTCCCGACTATACCTCAAAACACAAAGTACAACATCAAATGATATTAGGCCCGAAATAGAGTAGGGCTCACCAAAACCTACTGAATAGGGTATAACTGCTAACGAGGACCAAAGTTACCCGCTTATGAACCACCTGCATCCATTGAAGATGCAGCGCCCCCGGCAAAAGGAACGTTAGTACATATGAAATAGTACTAGTATGTAAAGCTAACTGTCCTCTTTCAAAATAGAATGCCAATATAAGAAAGGGAAAACCATAAAAACAACAAGTCACAATCAACCATATCGAAATGTCCAGTTAAAACATAACAATTTTCCAAATACGAAATTAATATATATATTATTGGTTGGGAGATCATTAGCACCGATACACCACCATGTTTGTAGCACGAGGTCCGATCACGCCCGATCGGCTAGGCCATCTCCCCATGAACAATGTGGT
Organism: Nicotiana tabacum; assembly: GCF_000715075.1. Taxonomy (NCBI): domain Eukaryota; kingdom Viridiplantae; phylum Streptophyta; class Magnoliopsida; order Solanales; family Solanaceae; genus Nicotiana; species Nicotiana tabacum. The sequence continues at coordinate 63,354,320 of NC_134098.1, forward strand.
TCGACGTGTGATGCGAAAGAAAAGTGTTACCAAGAGTAGTACCACCATATGCGCAATATGGCGTCCGATCTCCACCCGATCAGCTAGGCCGCCTTCCCACATATGCCATGTGGGTTGACTTTTCTAATCCACAATTATTACCAGTTTCATCCCAATGAAGGAGAATAATATCAACCCATCAATCTTATCCCAAATAGGGAGAATAATCACAATCCACTCCTACACCGGCACATGTAGTTTTAGGTGTGGGTTGTTACAACCCACCCTTCCTCGGTTTGCTAATGATACTTCCCAAAAATATTATTTTTACTTTTGCACACAAAGGTAACATAGGTACAAATGTATTTACCTCATCATCTTTCACATTGTATGAATCTCCACTAGTATTTTCAACCAATAACAACAACAATATTCCCTTGGCTCTTTTGGCCATTCACAAGATTCTTTATTCAAGGCACGGTGGCCGTATTTGATATTCTACACTTTCATTTCTTCCCTCTCATGTATCATCGTCATAAATATCAACATATATAATATTTCAGAAATCACAACTTTACGTTCATTAGAAATGAACAATTTAATCACAATAGATTTCTTTCCAAGAAATGGTGTAAAATGATTTGCAATCGATGCGCAAATTAAAATCATAAAGAAGTAACATACCATTTATTTTTGAAATACTTTTTCCCAAAAAGGGCAATACACAATTTCCACTAACGAATATATAAGAATGCAAAACACATTAAAAATACTCAAAAAGCATAGTATTAGTTAAAACAACCACATATGGGCATCATTTGAGTACATAAGCTTTTAGGCAATTCTATTTTCAAAATAATTTTGGAACAGTTGAATCAAAGCTCATTTCATAATCTTTCTCACATCATCTCATTTCATTGGAACCATTGGCCACAAGTATAAATTTCACTCTTGGCACCTTGGCCACACTTTATATCCCCAATTCACTTATTTCGCTTCCAACCATCTTTATAGATTACCAGCAATAAGACATTTCCAATCAATACTTTAGGTACACATATGAGCAATTAAGAGTCTTAGGCATATTGAGTTTGTCTCACACAATTTGGCATACTAGCTTTTATTTGAAACACGACTCAAAGCCATAATATTTTAATACACATATCATTCTTGAACACATTCCCGAAGGATAATAATGTGATAGGAACATTCGGAACACATTTTGAATATATAATTCTCGACACTTTGCTTACTCGGGATAATCGAATTTATTAGAAACAACTCGAAAGATGGGAATTAGGAACTTAAGCCAACAATACATGACACTTACGGGAAGATCATGGAATTCATTTCTAAAAGAGTAGTTTAGCCAACATACCTCGCCTTGAGCTTTTCTTAAATTACTATAATATTCCGAAAATCCTAGCAATCCCAATCTATTTTGAGACATAACAAAATTGAACACAAATTAGGAAGAAATTCACGGTTTCATCTCATTTCAGCATTTCATCAAACACTTGGTATGCAAATTTGACTATAAGGTTCTTCTACAAGATTTCATTCACTTCACAACCTAATCTTTACCCATTTGAGCTCAACAATCTTCCCACAAATCTTATTTGTACATACATGTATAGATAATACTCTCACACCCAAGAATCATACTCCTTATTATCTACTTTTAATCCAAATCCTGAAATTTAGGGCTAGGGAGTAGAATACCTATTAGATGAAGATCTTGTGGGTTTTCCTTGTTAATGTTCCAAGATTTGAGCAAGAATTGAAGAACAATTATTGAGGAACACTTTCTCACTCTAGGGAACTCTTTCACTCTAAAAATATCAGTTTTATCTCAAGAAATGACTTAACCCCTCTCTCTACCCAGCCTTGGGGGGTATATAATGGGATCCTACGTGCGCGATCGCACACCTGGTCACGCACCTGAGGCAGAATACCCTCTAATAAGCCCAGCCGCGCATCTGGGTACGCATATGACATAGGTCCGGTAATATGTCCATAACGTTATATAGAAATATCTAAATGATGAATGGTTTGATGAATTGGAAACTAGACTCAAAGGATTTAATTTGATAGGTAGATCACCTCCTACGTCTTTATAGTTTGGTAGCAGCATGCGTTTGAAGTAGGACCTTGTGCGAATTGAGACATCCTTTCCACTTAATGTATCCAGCTTGTTCCACACTACTTCTTGCCATTCACAAAACTCTATAGTATGTTCCAACACACCTTAAACATAATTTTTATTCCAAAATGATATGGATCTATCCGATAGGTCTCCTTTAATACTCAAATACGTTATTCCCAAATACCGCAGGCGCACTTTAAAATCTTAAATCATTAGAAAATTTTTAACAGGGCCTTACATTCAACACATTCAATCATGAAATTTATTACCAGGAGGATAGTTTCTCCTTGTGCTTGGTAAGAAGATAGATGACCATAAAGGTGTCCCTTTGAGACAGAGTGGAGTAGGAACCAGTTATGGGGAGAATAGTTGTGGCAACAATGTGGACAAGAATACGGGTTTCAAAATTGATGTCACTTGGCCCTAATTGATTTGGAAAGGGATCAGATAGGGAATCAACAAGACATTCCTTGGCTTGTTCAAAAGACACCCCAAAATCATCAGGCCAAGAGTTCTTAAACAAAGCAGTGCAACTATTTTTACTAAGCTTCTTCTAGAGGATAGGTTTTAAACCCTTAGGGAATTACTTGACATTATTACCTTTTCTAAATAAGGTTTTAATTTTTGTTATTAATTTTTGTTTTACTTGAAAGATTGCATATCAAATTAGCTTTTGGTAAAAAAAAAGTCTTTTATTACTTTGATTGTTTGTTGCATTAATTATGCTCCTCCGTTTTTAGATTTTCTTTCCGCCTTTTTCGCTTATCGAGCTGGAAGCTGAATCAATCAGTCACGTCTCTTTCCTTTCTCTGCCCCGTCAGTCATGTCGATTTAGTCTCGTCAATTTGGAAGAGATGGAAGCCCTAAACTACAAGGTAAAAGACTTCTTCACTTTTCAAGGTTGAAAAAATTTCTTTGCCCTAACCCCTCCAAAAATCTATGAAGACTTAGTTTGCATGTTCTATGTAAATCTCCGCTCTAAGAAATCTGATAAAATTGAGTCTCTTGTGTTAGGTCAGTGTATTATTCTAAACTGCTCTACTTTTGATACCATCTTTAAGTGATCTATATACTTTACTCTAGAATGATGCACAAGGTTTTTAGAAAGACGTATACCACTGAAATTATCACAGAAAATGTTAACAAGTTTAAACGAAAGATCATAATTAGTTAACTGATGAATCATCCAAAGTAGTTCAGCACAACATTTCCCAATGGCAATGTATTCAGCTTCAGCTGTAGACAATGCAATTGATCCCTGTTTCTTATTGCTCTAGGACATAAGTGATTTGCCAAGCAATTGATATGTTCCACTTGTATTTTTCCTGTCATCTTTATCATCGACAAGATCTCCATATGAAAAACCTTCGAGCTTAAAACTGTTAAGACGTGGATACCAAAATCCATGTGAAGTAGTTCCAATAAGGTATCTAATAATTCGTTTCACAACAGTTAAATGTGACTCCTTTGGAGCTGCTTGGAACTTGGCACATATGCATATACTAAACATTACATCAGGACGACTCATAGTTAAATAGAGTAGAGATCCGATCATTCCAAGATATCTTGATTCATCAACTGATTTTCCTTCTTCATCTTTGACAAGAGTTGTATCTGGACTCATGGGAGTCCCAATTGCCTTGGCATTATCCATTCCGAATTTTTGAATTAGCTCTTTTGTGTATTTTGTCTGACAAATAAAGATCCCTTCATCTGATTGATGAATTTTGAGTCTAAGGAAGAAAATTAATTCTCCCATCATGCTCATTTCAAACTCACTTTGTATGAGATGTGAGAATTCCTTGCATAAAATAGGGTTAGTACTTCCAAATATAATATCATCAACATATACTTGAATAATGAGGTTTCTAGACGATGATGTCTTGATAAAGAGAGTAGTGTCAATCATACCTCTTGAAAATCCATGACTAACCAAAAATGAGATTAGTCTTTCATACCAGGCTCTAGGTGCTTGCTTTAGCCCATAGAGAGCCTTAGTCAACTTAAACACATGATAAGGAAACTGTGAATTTTCAAAACCGGGAGGTTGTTTAACATAAGCCTCCTCATCAATGAAGCCATTTAAAATGCACTTTTAACATCCATTTAAAAAAGTTTAAAACCTTTAAAAGAAGCATATGCTAATAAAATATGAATTGATTCTAACCGTGCTACCAGAGCAAATGTTTCATCATAGTGAACTCCTTTTTGTTGAGAGTAATCCTGAGCAACTAACCTTACTATATTCCGGATAACTTTACCTTCTTCATTCAGTTTGCTTCTGAATACTCATTTGGTTCCTATGATTGCTGTATTTGTTGGTTTGGGCACCAATGTCCATACTTGATTTTTATCAAATTGATCAAGTTCTTCTTCCATTGCGTGAACCCAACTTGAGTCTTTTAAGGCTTCGTCAACTTTTTTTTGGCTCTATTTGAGATATGAGTGCGATGTTGGCCTTTTTCTTTAAAGCTCCTCTTGTTTTCATTCCATCAGTTGGATTTCCAATGATGAACTTCTGAGAATATTCTGGTTCGCTTCTCCACTCGTTTGGTACTGTTTTCGTACGTTGATCAGTTGACTCGTTCTGAGGTTGATCGTGCTCATTTATGCCTTCATTAGTCGACTGTGGGATTTCAGTCATTTTGTCAGCAGTTTCTTCTGAAGTCTTCTGTTCACTATTATTTGGCTTATTTGGCTGATCTCTTCATTACCTGTAAAATATCCTTTCTCGGTCATAGAGTTATTATCATAAAAAATAACTTGAACTGATTCCTTTACACATAGGGTATGCTTATTATAGATTCTAAAAGATCTATTGTTGTTCGAGTAGCCCAGAAATATACCTTCATCACTCCTTGGATCAAACTTACCAATATTGTCCTTGCTATTATTGCGGACAAAACATGTGCTTCCAAAAGGATAAAATTATCCAATATTGGGTTTCTTACCTTTCCATAATTCGTATGGAGTTTTCTTCAACATGGGTCGAATCAAACACCTGTTGAGAATGTGACAAGTTGTTCTAACTGCTTCTGCCCAGAAATGATTTGGGAGAGAATGTTCTAGTAGCATGGTTCTTTCCATATCATGCAAAATTCTATTCTTACGTTCAACCACTCCATTTTTGCTGTGGTGATCTTGGTGCTGAGAAATTATGAGTATATCCTTGATCGTTGCAGAATTCTTCAAAAACTCTGCTTTCAAATTCTCCTCCATGATCACTTTGGATAGTTGCTATAAGAATCCCCTTTCCTCGTTCAACTGTTTTACAGAAAATATCAAAAAATTTCAATGCTTCATTTTTATGAGATAAGAAAATCACCCATATAAAGTGTGAGTAGTCAGTCATCAACAATAACGAAAGCATATCGTTTACCTCCAATGCTTGCAGTTCTAGTAGGTCCAAACAGATCCATGTGAAGCAATTGTAGAGGCCTGGAAGTATACACAATGTCCTTGATTTTGAAAGAGTTTCTAGTTTGTTTACCAATTTGACAAGCATCACATACATGATTTCTAGAAAAAATTAGCTTAGGAAGACCAATAACTAAGTCATGCTTAGAGAGCTTTTCAATAAGATGCATGCTTGCATGAACGAGTTTGTGATGACCCAAAAGTTCATTTTATATTTTAGAACTCAAATCTGCACTCTTAAGCCTTAAAAATCTCATTTTACCCTCCTCGATTTGCGTGCGCAGTCCGGGCAGGAGTCTGGAAAGCTTTTATGTTGAAAATTGATGAAAATAAGAATTTATGTCTTAAAAATTGATTTTAGTTGACTTCGGTCAATATTTTTGGTAAACAGGCCCGGATCCGTGTTTTGACGGTCCAGGTGGGTCCGTATCGAATTATGGGACATGAGCGTATGCCCGTAATCGAATTCGGAGGTCCCTAGCTCATGTTATGAATTTTTGATGAAAATTAAAAGTTTGAAAATTTATTTGTTTTTATGAATTGATTCTTAGTTCTAGTTGTTATTTTGGTGATTTGATCACGTGAGCAAGTTCATATGATATTTTTAGACTTGTGTGCATGTTTGGTTTGGAGCCCCGAGGGCTCGGGTGAGTTTTGGATAGGCCACGAGATGTTTTGGACTTGGGAAAATCTGGTATTTTGCTGCAGCAGGTGTTCTGGCATGTCCTTCTTCGCGTTCGCGAAGGTACTCTCGCGAACACGAAGAGTAAACTGGGTAGCTGAAGATTTCTTCTTCGCGAACGTGAAGGCTTGGTCGCAAACGCGAAGCGATGGGGGCGTTACCCTTCGCGAATGCAACAAGCCCATCGCGAACGCGTAGTGTTAGGCATTGGGGAGGGGGAGTCAGCCGTTCCTTCATCGCGAACACGAGCAATGCCTCGTGAACGCAAAGGCCCCCAGGGGTAACCACCGTGAACGCAAGCTAGGACTCGCGAACGTGTAGGCTTGACAGCCAGTACCCTTCGCGAATGCAACAGTGCTCTCGCGAACGCGTTGAACACTGTCGCCCAGCACTTAACAGAATCCAAAAACGGGATTTTAGTCAAAAATTCATTTTCTCAAAAACCAAACGGTGAGAGGCGATTTTTCAAGAGCTATTTCTTTCCCAAATTATTGGTAAGTAATTCTAAACTATTTTCTTTCAATTACACATTATATTTCTTGAATTTTCAACCTAAAATCTAGAGTTTTTATGGTAGAATTTGGGGTTAAGGTAGAAACTAGGGATTTCGGGAATTTGGGAATTTAGACCTCAATTTGAGGTCGGATTCCAAAACTAACTACATATTCGGGCTCGGGGGTGAATGGATAAAAGTATTTTGGTCCGAACCTCAGGTTTTGACCAAGCGAGCCCGGGGTCGATTTTTTGACTTTTTGGAGGAAAATTTGGGAAATTTAATTTATGAAAAATAATTGATTCCTTTAACAATAATTGATATTATTGAGTCATTTTTGAATAGATACGAGTGGTTTGGAGGTGAATTCCAAAGGAAAAGATGTGATTGAGAATTAAGTGGCCTTCGGAGCAAGGTAAGTATCGTGTCTAACTTTGCCTTGAGGGAATAGGTATTATGTGTTCATTTGCTAAATGTTTAGTTGTCAAACATGATGTATAGGTGAGGTGACGAGCATCTATGCGTCGTTGTCGAGTCATAGAATGCGAGTGAAATTCTATTCTTGTCCATTTTGTAGTATTAAGTTCTACTATCCATGCTTATCAGGTTATTTGAAATGATGGGTGACTCATATCTGGTTTCACTAAGATTTCGTAACTTTCGAATATTGATTCAAGGTTGAGATTATATTGTGCTATTGATTATGGGTAAAATACTGGTTTCTTTGTGACACTCTTATCTATCCGTTGTTATTGATTTTGTGATTGGTGAGGAAGAGTGTAAAGCACGAAGGGTGATGCCGTGCATGCATTATTTATATTGTGAGAAAGAGTGTAAAGCATGAAGGGTGATGTCGTGCATGCATTATTTATATTGTGAGGAAGAGTGAAAAGCACGAAGGGTGATGCCGTGCCGTTCTATTTATTTATTTGGTGAGGTTGTAAAAGCATGAAGGGTGATGTCGTGCCGTTCTATTTATCTATTTCGTGAGGTTGAGAGTAAAAGCACGAAGGGTGATGCCGTGTAGTTTTCCTTTGCTGTTTTAATTGCTCAATTCGTTCAAGGATTTTCTGTTTAATTCCGTCTTTTCATTATTCTCACTTTTTATGTTGTATTCCCCCACTGTATGTCCCCTTCCCATTATTTCTGCGTTATTGCTTTATTTACTGTTATTGCCACTAGCATGATTATACTGTTCAGGTTATATGTGGGTGTCTTGTCCTAGCCTCGTCTTTACTTCACCGAGGTTAGGCTCGACACTTACCAGTACATGGGGTCGGTTGTATTGATGCTGCACTCTGCATTTTTTGTGCAGATTTTGATTCTGGCTCAGGCTGATCGAGATTTGTTACTGGTCCGTTGTCCGGAGACTCAAGGTAGATCTGTCGGCGTTCGCAAACCTTGAAGTCCCCGTCTATCTTTTATGTCCTACTATTTTCTTTCATTCAGACAGTTGTATTTCATTCAGACTATTACTTGTAGTAAATTCTAGAATGCTCTTGAATTGTGACTCCAGATCCGGGTGGTAGCAGTTAATACAGTTTTATGATATTCCGCACTTATTATATTTCATATTAGTTAATTCTTGTTATTTACTGAATGGAAATAAGGAATTGGTTTAACGATTTTTCTAACGTTGGCTTGCCTAGCAAGTGAAATGTTAGGCGCCATCACGCTCCCATCGGTGGGAAATTTCGAGTCGTGACAGTTGGTATTAGAGCCCTAGGTTGCTTAGGTCTCACGATTCACGAGCAAGCTTAGTAGAATCTGGAGGATCGACACGGAGATGTCTATGCTTATCTTCCAAAGGCTATGAAGTTTAGTAGCAAGTTTCACTTCTATTCTTCTATGTCGTGCGATTTTGCTTTCTCAATACTAATTGAACTCTCCTACTCTTATTCTCTCGCAGATGGAGAGAACACGTACCGCTTCTTTAGTTGAGCAGCAACCAGAGCCTCCAGTGACAGCTCCTACGTGGGGCAGAGGTTGAGGCCGAGGCCGTGCCAGAGGCCGAGGTAGGGGCAGGGCTCAGCCTAGGGCCCGAGCAGCAGCTCCAGTAGTGGAGCCTCAGATAGAGCTTGACGAGGAGGTTCCAGCCCAGACTATTCCTGCCGGACCAGCTCAGGTTCCGGAGGGGTTCATTGCAACCCCAATACTTCAGGATGCTTTGGTCCATTTGGTGGGCCTTATGGAGAGTGTGGACCATAATGGCGCATTTCCCGTGGCTCCAGAAGTCTCTCAGGCTGGAGGAGTATCTTGACAGCTGTCACGAGGTTCTATGGAACATGGGTATAGTGGAGACCAATGGGGTCGATTTTGCTGCATTTCAGATGACTGGTTCCGCCAAGAAATGGTAGAGAGATTACTTGTTGACCAGACCAGCTGGGTCGCCTGCTCTTACTTGGGACCAGTTCTATCAGCTCTTCATAGAGAAGTGTTTGCCTATCACATTGAGAGAGGAGCGTCGCCGTCAGTTTGAGCATCTCCAGCAGGGCAGTATGAATGTTACTCAGTATGAGACCCGTTTTGTGGATTTGGCCCTTCATGCTATTCTTCTTCTTCCCACCGAGAGAGAGAGAGAGAGAGAGAGGGTGAGGAGGTTTATTGATGGAATTTCTCAACCTATCAGATTGCAGATGGATAAGTTGAATGGGAGTGAGATTTATTTTCAGGCGGCTGCTAATGTCACCAGACAAGTCGAACTGGTTCTTACTCGGGGAGGTCAGGGGTCTGACAAGAGACCTCGTCATTCTGGTGAGTTCAGAGGTGCCTCACCTAGAGGCAGGAGTACTTTCGGTAGAGGCCATCCTCCCAGGCCATTTCATTCAGCACTCCAGGCATCCCACGGTGCCTCAGGTGGTCGTGGCCCTCAGATGCATTATTCTGACCTGCTAGCCTACAGTGCACCACCAGCTCCTATTAGTGAACCTCCACTCCAGAGTTATCAAGGTGGTAATTCAGGTCGACCGGGCCAGCTTCAGGGTCAGCAGTCACAGTAGCCGAAGTTATTTTATACTTGTGATGATCCGAGGCACATTGCTAGATTTTTCCCTCGAGTAACGGGCAGCTCACAACATCAGAGTTTGCGTGCCATGGTCCCGACACCAGTTGCTGCACCACCTGTTCAGCCAGCCAGAGGCAGGGGTCTGCAGCCAGAGGTAGAGGCCAGACTATTAGAGGTGGAGGTCAGGCCGTTAGAGGTGGAGACCAGCCAGCTAGAGGCCGTCCCAGGGACGTAGTTCAGGGTGGTGGGGCCCAGCCCCGGTGTTATGCTTTCCCAGCCAGGCCTGAGGCTGAGTCATCTGACGCTATTATCACAGGTACTGTTTCAGTTTGCAGTAGAGGTGCTTCAGTTCTATTTGATCCGAGATCTACTTACTCCTATGTGTCATCCTATTTTACTTCCTATTTGGTTGTGCCCCGTGATTCTTTAAGTGCTCATGTGTATGTGTCCACACCAGTGGGAGATACTATTATTGTAGATCGTGTTTATCGTTCATGTGTGGTCACCATTAGGAGTCTTGAGACTCATGTAGATCTCCTACTTCTCGACATGGTTGATTTTGATGTCATACTGGGTATGGATTGGCTGTCACCTTATCATGCTATATTAGATTATCACACCAAGACAGTGACCTTAGCCTTGCAGGGGTTGCCTCGATTAGAGTGGAGAGGAAATCTTGGCCATTCTGCTAGCAGGGTTATCTCGTATGTGAAGGCTCAGCATATGGTCGAGAAGGGGTGTCTAGCTTATTTGGCTTATGTCCACGATTCTAGTGCGGAGGTTCCTTCCATAGATTCGGTGCCGGTAGTTTGTGAGTTTCCAGAGGTGTTTACTACAGACCTGCCGGGGATGCCACCCGACAGGGATATTGATTTCTGCATTGATTTGGCTCCGAGCACTCAGCCTATTTCCATTCCGCCATATCGCATGGCCCAGCCAGGGTTGAAAATATTGAAGGAGCAGTTGCAAGATTTGCTTGATAAGGGCTTCATTAGACCTAGTGTCTCGCCCTGGGGGGGGGCACCTGTGTTGTTTGTGAAGAAGAAAGATGGATCTATGAGGATGTGTATAGATTATCGGTAGTTGAACAAAGTCACCATCAAGAATAAGTATCCATTGCTGAGGATTGATGATTTATTTGATCAGCTTCAGGGTCCCAAGGTGTTTTCAAAGATTGATTTGAGATCTGGCTACCATCAGTTGAGGATTAGGGAATCCGATGTTCCTAAGATAGCTTTTTAGACTCGGTGTGGGCATTATGAGTTTCTAGTGATGTCATTTGGGCTGACAAATGCCCCAGCAGCATTCATGTATTTGATGAACCGGGTGTTCAAACCCTACTTGGATTCCTTTGTGGTTGTGTTTATTGATGATATCTTGATCTACTCCCACAGTCGAGAGGAGCATGAGCAGCACCTTCGGATCGTTCTTCAGACTCTGAAACACAGCCTGTTATATGCAAAGTTCTCAAAATGCGAGTTTTGGTTGAGTTCAGTTGCTCTCTTGGGTCACGTTGTATCAGTAAAGGGTATTCAGGTGGATCCTAAGAAGATTGAGGCAGTCCAGAATTGGCCTAGACCCACATCAGCTACAGAAATCCGTAGTTTCCTGGGTTTGGCGGGCTATTACCGTCGATTTGTGGAGGGGTTTTCATCTATAGCAGCCCCGTTTACCAGATTGACCCAGAAGGGTGCCCCGTTCAAGTGGTCAGACGAGTGTGAAGTGAGCTTTCAGAAGATCAAGACTGCTTTGACCACGACACCGGTGTTGGTGTTACCCACAGGTTCAGGATCTAATACAGTATATTGTGATGCATCTCGTATTGGTCTGGGTGCGGTATTGATGCAGATTGGTAAGGTTATTGCATATTCTTCACGGCAGCTGAAGGTTCACGAGAAGAATTACCCTATTCATGATCTAGAGCTGGTAGCCATTGTTCACGCGCTGAAGATTTAGAGGCACTACCTTTACGGCATGCCATGTTAGGTATTCACTGATCATCGGAGCTTGCAGTATTTGTTCAAGCAAAAGGAACTCAATTTGAGGCAGAGGAGGTGGCTGGAGCTATTGAAAGATTATGATATCACCATATTGTATCATCCCGGGAAGGCCAACGTGGTGGCCGACGCTTTGAGTAGAAAGTCAGTCAGTATAGGTAGCCTTGCATATATTCCAGTTGGTGAGAGACCACTTGCATTAGATGTTCAGGCCTTGGCCAACTAGTTCGTGAGGTTAGATATTTCTGATCCCAGCCATGTTCTAGCTTATACAATCACTCGATCTTCTTTGTTTGAGTGCATCAGAGATCGGCAGGATGACGATCCGCATTTACTTGTCCTTAGAGACACAGTGCAGCACGGTGGTGCCAAGCAGGTTACTGTTGGAGATGACGGAGTTTTGAGGATGCAGGGTCATATTTGTGTGCCTAATGTGGATGGACTTCGTGAGTTGATCCTTGAAGAGTCCCATAGTTCCCGGTATTCCTCCGGGCGTCGCCAAGATGTATCAGGACTTGAGGCATCATTATTGGTGGAGGCGAATGAAGAAGGACACAGTTGCCTATGTATCTCGGTGCCTAAATTGCCAGCAGGTAAAGTGTGAGCATCAGAGACCTGGTGGTTTACTTCAGAGGTTGGAAATTCCTGAGTGGCAGTGGGAGCGTATCACTATGGATTTTGTTGTTGGACTCCCACGGACTCAGAGGATGTTCGATGTAGTTTGGGTCATTGTGGACAGGATGACTAAGTCAGTGCATTTCATTCATGTGGTAGTTACCTATTCCTCAAAGCGGTTGGCAGAGATTTACATTCGTGAGATCGTCCGTCTTCACGGTGTGCCCGTGTCTATCATTTCTGATCGAGGTGCACAGTTTACCTCACACTTTTGAAGGGCAGTTCAGCGTGAGTTAGGTACGCGGGTTGAGTTGAGCACAGCATTTCATCCTCAGATGGACGGACAGTCCGAGCGTACCATTCAGATCTTGGAGGATATGCTCCGCTCTTGTGTTCTAGACTTCGGAGGATCATGGGATCAGTTCTTGTCCCCTTGCAGAGTTCGCCTACAACAACAGCTACCGGTCGAGCATTCAGATGGCTCCCTATGAGGCATTATATGGTAGGCGGTGTTGGTCGCCAGTTGGGTGGTTCGAGCCGGGAGAGGCTCGGTTGTTGGGTACAGACTTAGTACATGATGCCTTGGATAAGGTAAAGATTATTCAGGATCAACTTCACACAGCTCAGTCCATACAGAAGAGTTATGCCGACCGTAGAGTTCGTGATGTTGCATTCATGGTCTGAGAGAGAGTGTTACTTCGGGTATCACCCATGAAAGGTGTAATGAGGTTCGAAAAGAAGGGCAAGTTGAGCCCTAGGTATATCGGACCTTTTGAGATTCTGGAGAGAGTGGGAGAGGTGGCTTACAGGCTTGCGTTTCCACCTAGTTTAGCAGATGTTCATCCGGTATTCCATGTGTCCATGCTTCGAAAGTATCACGGCGATCCGTCCCATGTGTTAGATTTCAGCTCTGTCCAGTTGGATAAGGATTTGACTTACGAGGAGGAGCTGGTGGCAATTCTAGCCCGGCAAGTTCGCCAGTTAAGATCAAAGAGTTACCCTTCAGTTCGAGTGCAGTGGAGAGGTCAGCCTATTGAGGCAGCTACTTGGGAGTCCGAGTCCGATATGCGGAGTAGATATCCCCACCTTTTCACCAGCCCATGTACTTTTCTATTTCGGATCGAGGACGAACGGTTGTTTTAGAGGTGGAGAATGTGATGACCCAAAAGGTCATCTTATGTTTTAGAACTCGAATCTATGCTCTTAAGCCTTAAAAATCTCACTTTTACCCTTCTCAATTTGCGTGCGTAGTCCGGGCAGGTTTCTGGAAAACTTTTATGTTGAAAATTGATAAAAATAAGAATTTATGCCTTAAAAGTTGATTTTAGTTGACTTCGGTCAACATTTTTGGTAAACAGGTCCAGATTCGTATTTTGACGATCCTGGTAGGTCCGTATCGAATTATGGGACCTGGGCGTATGCCCGGAATCCAATTAGGAGGTCCCTTGCTCAAGTTATGAATTTATGATGAAAAGTAAAAGTCTGAAAATTTATTTATTTTTAAGAATTGATTGATGTTTGGCATTGTTAGTGCCGGGTCCGTATTCTGGTTTCGGAGCCCGCTACAGGTTCATTATGATATTTAAGACTTGTCAGTGAAATTTGGTGAGAAACGGAGTTGATTTGACGTGATTCGGACGTCCAGTTGAGAAAATAGAAATTTTAAAGTGTTCTTGAGAATTTCATTTGATTTGGTGCTAAATTCGTAGTTCTAGGTGTTATTTTGGCGATTTGATCATGCGAGCAAGTTCGTATGATGTTTTTAGACTTGTGTGCATGTTTGGTTTGGAGCCCCGAGGGCTCGGGTGAGTTTCGGATAGGCCACGGGATGTTTTGGACTTTGGAAATCTGGTATTTTTGCTGCAGCAGGTGTTCTGGCATGTCCTTCTTCGCGTTCGCGAAGGTACTCTCGCGAACGCGAAGAGTAAACTGGGCAGCTGAAAATTTTTTCTTCGCGAATGCGAAGACTTGGTCGCGAACATGAAGCGATTGGGGCGTTACCCTTCGCTAACGCGACAAGCTTATCGCGAACGCATAGTGTTAGGCATTGGGGAGGGGGAGTCAACCGTTCCTTCATCGCGAACGCGAGCAATGCCTCGCGAACGCAAAGGCCAGGGGGGAGTAACCATCACGAATGCTAGTTGGGTCTTGCAAGCGCATAGGCTTGGTAGCCAGTACCCTTCGCGAACGCGACAGTGGTCTCGCGAACGCGATGAACACTGTCGCCCAGCACTTAACTGAATCCAAAAACGGGCTTTTAGCCAAAAATTCATTTTCTCAAAAACCAAACGGTGAGAGGCGATTTTTCAAGAGCCATTTCTTCCCCAAATTATTGGTAAGTGATTCTAAATCATTTTCTTTCAATTACCCATTACATTTATTGAATTTGCAACCTAAAATCTAGAGTTTTTATGGTAGAATTAGGGGTTAGGGTAGAAACTAGGGATTTCGGGAATTTGGGGATTTAGACCTCAATTTGAGGTCGGATTCCAAAACTAATTACATATTCGGGCTCGGGGGTGAATGGGTAAAAGGATTTTGGTCCGAACCTCGGGTTTTGGAAATTTAATTTATGAAAAATAATTGATTACTTTAGGTATAATTGATATTATTGATTCATTTTTGAATAGATACGAGTGGTTTGGAGGTGAATTCCAAAGAAAAAGCTGTGATTGAGAATTAAGTGGCCTTCGAAGCGAGCTAAGTGTCGTGTCTAACTTTGGCTTGAGGGAATAGGTATTATGTGTTCATTTGCTACGTGTTTAGTTGTCAAATACGATGTATAGGTGAGGTGACGAGCATCTATGCATCAAATTCGAGTCATAGCATGCGAGTGAAATTCTATTCTTGTCTATTTTGTAGCCTTAAATTATACTATCCATGCTTATCGGGTTATTTGAAATGATGCGTGACTCATATCTGGTTTCACTGAGATTTGGTATTCGAAAAGAAATTCTATTCTTGTCTATTTTGTAGCCTTAAATTCTACTATCCATGCTTATCGGGTTATTTGAAATGATGGGTGACTCATATCTGGTTTCACTGAGATTTGGTAACTTTCGAATATTGATTCAAGGTTGAGATTACATTGTGCTATTGATTATGGGTAAAATACTGATTTCTTTGTGATACTCTTATCTATCCATTGTTATTGATTTTGTGATTGGTGAGGAGAAGTGTAAAGCACGAAGGGTGATGCTGTGCATGCATTATTTATATTGTGAGGAAGAGTGTAAAGCACGAAGGGTGATGCCGTGCATGCATTATTTATATAGTGAGGAAGAGTGTAAAGCACGAAGGGTGATGCCGTGCATGCATTATTTATATTGTGAGGAAGAGTGAAAAGTACGAAAGGTGATGCCGTGCCATTCTATTTATTTATTTGGTGAGGTTGAGAGTAAAAGTACGAAGGCTGATGCCGTGCCGTTCTATTTATTTATTTGGTGAGGTTGAGAGTAAAAGCACGAAGGGTGATGCCGTGCAGTTTTCCTTTGCTGTTTTAATTGCTCAATTCATTCAAGGATTTTCTGTTTAATTCTGTCTTTTCTTTATTCTCACTCTTTATGTTGTATTCCTCCACTGTATCACAAGTTCTCTAACTTTGGATATTGACACTTTTTTGGGTATTGGCATTTTTTAGAACACAAAATGTTTCGATTACTTCTACTTATTAAGGGCACCCGAATCTTTAAACTCGACACATACCAGTACATGGGGTCGGTTGTACTGATGCTGCACTCTGTACTTTATGTGCAGATTTTGATACCGGCTCAGGTTGATCGAGATTTGCTACTGGTCTGCTGTCCGGAGACTCAAGGTAGATCTGTCGGCGTTCGCCGACCTTGAAGTCCCCGCCTATCTTTTATGTCTTACTGTTTTCTTTCATTCAGACAGTTGTATTTCCTCCAGACTATTACTTGTAGTAAATTCTAGAATGCTCGTGAATTGTGACTCCAGATCCGGGTGGTAGCAGTTAATACAGTTTTATGATATTCCGCATTTATTATATTTCATCTTAGTTAATTCTTCTTATTTACTGAATGGAAATAAGGAATTGGTTTAACGATTTTTCTAACGTTGGCTTGCCTAGCAAGTGAAATGTTAGGCTCTATCACGGTCCCGTCGGTGGGAAATTTTGGGTCGTGACAGAGTTTTTTAAGCCATAGCCATAGATCATTAGATATGGATGCTAAATAGATATTACTATCTAGATTTTTAATTCCATCAAGAATGTAGACGTTTCCATACCTTTTACCTAGAAGAATAATCATACCTGCCTCATTTGCAATAGCACATCCAGTTTTCTTGAATTTAACTTCGTACCCTGAATCACATAGTGTAACGACCCAACCGGTCGTTTTGAGCATTTGCACTATGCTCGGCAATTTACGGGCATGGGTAGATCCGTATGATGCATTATGACTTATTTGAATCATCGGTTTTGATTTTTACGTTATTCGGAATCGAATTGAAAGAATGGATTTCATTGTTGAAACTTTAAATTGGGAGAGTGGATCAAGTTTGACTTTTTGTGAATTTGAACCTGGAACGGAGTTTTGATGGTTTCGTTAGCTCCGTTGGGTGATTTTGGACTTAGTAGCGCGTCTGGATTGTGGTTTGGAGGCCCGTAGTAGAATTTGGCTCGAAATGGCAAAAATTGGAATTTTGGAAAGTTTTACGAGGAGTGGACTTTTTGATATCGGTGTCTGATTTCAATACCAGAAGTGGGAGTAGGTCCGTAATGTCAAATGTGACTTGAGTGCAAAATTCGAGGTCAATTGGACGTAATTTGATAGGTTCCGGCATCAGTTGTGAAAGTTTGAACTTTCAAAGTTCATTGAATTCGAATTGAAGGGTGATTCGTCGTTCCGATGTTGTTATGTGTGTTTAGGCTTCGCGTAGGTCCGTATTATGTTACAAGACTTGTTGGTATGCTTGGACGGGGTCCCGAGAGGCTCGGGCATATTTCGGATTGATTTCAGATCATTTTCTTCAATGTTCCTATTGCTGGTTCTGGTGTGACCGCACCTGCGACTAGTTTGCACAGGTGCGATGGTCACAGAAATGACGAAGGGGTCGCGGGAGCGGAAATATTGCTGGGAGCAGGGTACCGCAGAAGCAGAGATTGCTTTGCATCTACTAAGGCGCAAATGCGGTGAGTTGAGCGCAGAAGCGGTTGTCAGGGCAGAAGCGATATTTAGGCGCACACCTGCGAGTGCGCAGATGCGGGTATTTACCACATGTGCGAAGGCAGGCCTCCAGTGCTTCTCCGCAAAAGCATGATTTTGGTCGCAAAAGCGACGCCGCAGAGGCGGCTAATGTGTTCCAGGTGCGAAAGTGCTAGGTAGAATGATAAATACATGGTTCGCGATTTTGGCTTCATTTTAACATTTCCAAGCTCGGATTGAGGCGGTGTTTCAAGAAAATGTCACCATATGAATTGGGGTAAGTGTGATCTACTCGGTTTTGGTTATATTTCATGAATCTACCTTCATTTTGGTAATTGGATTGTGAATTTAAAGAGGAAATTGGGGGTTTGGGCCTAAAGTTTCATAATATGAATTTTTGAGTTTTGAACATCGAATTGGAGTCGGATTTGAGTAAAACTAGTATGGTTGGACTCGTAATTGAATGGGTTGTTAAATTTTGTAAATTTTTTCGGGTTCCGAGGTGCGGTCCCGGGTTGGGCTTTTGGCCAATTTTGGGCTTTTGATCCAAGATTTGATCCTTTTCGATCGGGATTGGTTCCTTTAGCATTGTTTGATGTATTTGAGTTGTTTTTGGTTAGTTTTGAGCCGTTCAGAGGTTGAAACGTGTGGGATGGCATTTTGGAGCATTGTTTGTCTTGCTCGGTGTTGGAATTGCCTTGTTCGAGGTAAGTAACTCTTCTAATCTTAGTGCTGAGGGTATGAAATCCCGAAATACGTGTTATGTGATTGGTATTTAGGTAACGCACATGCTAGGTGACGGGCGTGTGGGCGTGCACCCTGTGAATTATGATTTCGTTATTTCCATAGACACTGTATAGTGGCCCTATTTTGTTGATATCTGTGTTATCACCATGTGATAAAGTAGTTAAGCTGTCAATCATGCTAAATATCATGTTTAGGCTTTATGCTGATATTGTTAGGACCCATAGTGGTCGTTTCTTGCTGTCATCTCACTGATTTCATTGATATATTGTACTCAGTTATATTCATGCATTCATATCATATCTTAGTCTCAGTTGTTGTTTATTGATACATCATATCATTGTTGTCGGGCTAGTTTCATGGCATTGTGAGCCCGTGAGTGAGACTGGAGAGATTGATGACTAACTGAGGCCGAGGGCCTGAGTGAGAGTGACATTTTGGGATCGGGCTGCACGCCGCAGCATATGATATTGATTATATTTTATATGGATCGGGTTGCACGCCGCAGCAATATTGGATCATATATATATATTATTGGATCGGGTTGCACGCCGCAATAATATTGGATCGGGTTGCACGCCGCAACAATATTGGATCGGGTTGCACGCCGCAACAATATTGGATCGGGCTGCACGCCGCAGCAATATAGCGCTTGGGCTGAAGGAGCCCCTCTGGAGTCTGCACATCCATAGTGAGCGCAGTCGACTATATATATATATATATATATATGTGTGTGTGTGTGTGTGTGTGTGTGTGTGTGTGTGTGTGTGTGTGTGTGTGTGGATCGGGCTGCACGCCACAACAGGTATTATACAACGCTAAGTGATTGAGTATGCTGAGCCTTGAGCATAGTGAGAGAGAGTGCTAGAAAGTGAGATTGAGTACTCTGAGAGTGTGAGTATGTGAGTTCATCTCTGAGATGCATTGCATTGATATGCATACATGACATACAGGCATAGAGATGTATTTTCCTCATGCTGTACGATATCACATCATTCATAATTTCTCACACATGTTGACAGATGGGCATAGTGATGCATTTGTTTTACACTGGTTATCTGGAAAGAAAATGAAACATCTTATTCATTATGGAAAGGATTTTGGGAAAATTATTGTTTTCAAACTTATTCATAATTTTGGTAATTCTGGTAAACGATTTAGGTTTTCATTGAAGTACTCGAAAGGCGGAACTATTTTCAGAAATCATATTTTTGTTGAACATTTGATTGTTGAGTTACTTCTGGTATTACTTATTTTATGTTGTTATGAACTATTGTTGGTTATTGAAGTTGGGACTCGACCTTGGTACAAGCTCGTCACTACTTTCAACCGAAGGTTAGGTTTGTTACTTATTGAGTACATTGAATCGGTTGTACTCATACTACACTTATGCACCTTGCGTGCAAATGTTTGTTGCTGATATTGCTGTGTTCGATGGGAGCTGGATTAAAGATGCACCTGCGTCCCGGCTGTCGCCGCCTCTTGTTTGTGGTAGCTCTAGATCTGTAAAACTCTGTTTATGTACTATTCAAACAGACTATGTATTTATTTCAGTTCCTCTTTGTAAACTCTAATCTTACAAGCCCATGATTTGTACTACCAGTTCTTGGGGAATGTATAAGATTAAGATAATTCTTTACTTAAATTGTTTTATTAATTGTTATTGAAATTGGTTAGTGGTTAAGTGGCTTACCTAGCGGGTGGGTTAGGTGGCATCACGACTAGTCGGATTTTGGGTCGTGACATATAGTTGGCTAATACATAGAAGATTGTAATTTAGTCCATCTACTAGATATGCTTCAATAATATCGCAATTATTTCTGAATGGAACTGTGCTAGTGCTAACTATCTTTCCTCTTGAATCATCTCCAAATTTGACATTTTCTCCATTTATTTTTGTAACTTCTTTGAATAGATTTTTTTCACCCGTCATGTGACTGGAACACGCACTGTCTAAATACCACTTTCCTTTGCGACACTTTCTGTGGTGTTCCTGCAAAATAAAATTATCACCTTCTTTTAGGTACCCAAGCTATCTTGGGTCCTTGTTGGTTAGTATTACTTGAATCGGGATTAGTTTTGGGTTTCCAAATCCATCCTAAAATATTTGATTTATGAAATCCACAAAAAGAGTATGTATGACCAACTTTGTTACAGTAATGACACGCAGGGGTTGATCTAATTTTCGATTTCCCACTTGTGTTACTACTTGTGGTCTTAGTTCTAGCCAGTTCTTTTACAGTTGACTTGTATGTCACATGGTTAGATTTGACAGAACTGTGGCTGGTGGACTTGTGCATTCCATTAAGTTGCATTTGCAATTCTTGAACTTCATCTTGCATCTGCAATTCTTGAACTTCATCTTGGAGTACATCTCATTCGATTTCACAGACTTCAAGTTTAAGTTCCCAGACCTTATTTTCTCTATTGAGTATCCTTAGTTCATTCAATATTTTTTGGGACTCCTTTAGAGTAAGGTCAATAATATCCTGCAATTCATTATATCTATCACAGTTATATGATCTTACCTCGCTTGTTTCACCTCCTTCCATGAAATAATTTTCAGTATCTTCTTTGCATTCATCGTCTGATGCATATTCATCGGTCCAACTACCAGAGTATGTATTCATGTCATTTTCCAAAATGGTCACGAAGCACAAGTTTGCTATTTCTTGGTGGTCTGAATTGTCTTCATTACTCCAGCTTCCAAAAGATTTGTTTTGATTGAATCCTCTGGAGACTTTTCTTTTAAGATCTGGGCTTTCAACTTGAACATGCCCATATTTCCACAGTCATAACACTTTCCATCATTCTTGTCTTGTTCATTATATTGCCTGGTTCGCCTGTATGGCATCCTTCCCCTTCTTGTGTTTCTATACTTTCTCATTAATCCATCCATGTTTCTTGATACCATGGCAATTTCTTCTTCAAGAGCTTATGGGTCATCATCAATATCATTTTTAGGTCCTTCAGTTGTAGCTTTGAAGGCAACTGTTTTCTTCTTTTCTTCGTGGTTTGTTTTCTTGAGATGGGTCTTCTCGAATGCTATAAAATCTCCTTGTAGTTCATCATAAGAAAGTTTGTTTAGATCTTGAGATTCGAGTATGATTACTTTTGTCTGCCAAGGGGTAGGTAGACTCCTTAGAAATTTCGAACTTGATCACCACTTGAGTAGGGTTTACCAAAGGCTTTTAGATCGCCAATGATTTGTTGAACCTTGTAAATATTTCCTTAATGGATTATCCTTCTTTCATCTGGAATAGTTCATTATCATGGACAAACATGTTTATTCGAGTTTCTTTCACTTTGCTGGTTCCTTCATAAGTGACTTCTAGTTTGTCCCACATTTCTTTGGCTGTATCACAACTTGAGATTTTCTCATACTCCTCTCCACTTATAGCATTATAGAGTAAATTTATTGCCTTAGCATTGACCTGAGCAACTGCCATTTGCTCGTCTGTATATTTATCTATATATTTAGGATAAGCAGGTGGTTGAGTTACTACTGGTAGTGGATAGTTACCCTTTTTGATATCGCGCCATACTTTGACATCATAAGATTTTTCATATATTTTCATTCGCACTTTCCAGCAAGAAAGATGTTATCCATTGAAATATGGTGGCCTGACTTCCGATGTTCCTTCTTGAAAGAGTGCTCCAATAGTTACTTGATTTTACATGATCTTATCTTACAAGTTGTTAAGCAAAAAAGTGTGAGACTAACTGTTATACCAATTGAAAGTGCAAGAGGGGGGGGGGGAGGGTGAATTAAAATTTATTCTTTCTTTTGCGAGGTAGTCGACTAACTTGTGTTCTAGTCGACTGATATTTTCGAAACTAAGTATAAGAAAGGAAATTACTGAAAGTAAATGACATAGAGTGTTTTTATACTGGTTCAGATTCATAATGAATCATACGTCTAGTCCCCTTGGGTTGCTAGAGTGATCACTTTCAAATATAAAGTGACTTAGTACAAAAAGGGTTGATGTTATACACCAACAACCTTTTGATCACTTTGTTTTTCTCTCTTATGGTTTATACAATGCCTCACCAGTGTTCTTTCCTCTATCTCTTCTCTTTTTAGTTACATAAGAAATCTATGACAAACTACATCGTTTGTTTGAAGTAGAACGAAGTGATTGATTTTGGTTTGATCATAGTATATTAATCCTTGGCGTCTTCTGTAGAATATATATGGTGAGTAGGTTCCCATTCATCATTCTGTGATAGTGAAATGATTGAGCAGCAACCCAAGGGAGTTGATTTAGAATCAAACAAGCTGATTTCATTCCAGAAATTGAATGGACTTTTCCTTTCGTTGCTTCCTTGATTTCCTTTTCCTTGTGAGCCGTTGGAGAGAATATTTTTAGAGGATCTTCTATACTGATTGATTGATGCCTTCCATAAATGATAGATTCAAAAATCCACGTGATTGATCTTCTAAATTAATTGATTAATCATCTTATGCTGATTGATTTATGCCTTCCGTAAATGGTTGATTCGAATATCCAGCTTTCATAGAATGCGCGGTTACAACTTGATTCTTGCCTCCTTGATTTGTGTTTCTAGATCTTCTTTTAGAGTCTTTTCCATTCTTATGACATCCTTTGGGATTGGTTTTCTACAAGTAGAATTAAGTTATTGTTTATCATTAAAATCCAAATCTAACAATCTCTCCCTTGTTGATAATGACAAAAAAACTTAATTCATTTAACTTCCATGTTCTAGTCGGCTCCCTCTCAACTTGGTGTGAGGTAAATTGAGTACTTGGAGTTGACTCCCCCTCATTTGGACTCCCCCTCATTCAGATGCCAGTAGTTGTCTTTACTTAGTCGACTGAGTCGTATCCTGCAAGTTAGTATAAATATATTTTACCAGCCGACTATATATCCTGCATCCTGAAGAGTTAGTGAAAAATGTATTCTACTTATCTCAGTTTGGCATCAATAAAAAAGAGGGCTAAGCAGGATTAACTACTAGCAGATAAGATTAGCAGACAGTCTACTTAATTACAGTCATTCACGGAGTATCCAAAAAAAATATGCAAAAGAAAAATTATCCACATAGACAAAAAGAAATTGTCTAAACATCCAACACAGATTTAACGACGGGGGAAATAGGTAAGGGTGTTGCAGATAGCTTCTTTGAGGCATTCAAAGCTAGCGTTTAAAGCGAGTGAGACTCCATCCACTCGATTATGCACCTCCTTGGAAGCTTTCACTGCCTTTTTTGCTGGTTTCAGTACCATAACTCTTCATTTTGGACACGTCAGAACCTGTTTCCTTTGCAATTGTATAGACATCTCAAACTGAAGTCTGAGTGGCCAGCAGTAGTTCTTTGACGATAGTCAGCTTGTCATCAAGTACTGTTATCTTTTCAAACAGCTCTGGATTATTGATGGCAGTCTGAGGAGTATCAACCTTTTCCTTGAAACTGGAGGGGATCACTTTTGCTTCAACTTCCTACTTCTTTACGCAAGTATCATCCACTGCGACATATCCTATACTAACAAATGCCATGCTATTATAGCACTTAGAGATAGATACATAGGGATAGTTAGAAAGAGGGATATTGAAGGCCTCGAGGAGGTGAGTAATGACCATCTCGTAGGGTAGGCTTGAGGGATCTTCATCACATTCAATCATAAAATTTATTACCTAGGAGGATAGTTTCACCTTGTGCTTGGTAAGAAGATAGTAGACTATAAAGGTGTCCCACTGAGACAGAGTGGAGTAGGAACCAGTTCTAAGGAGAATAGTGGTGGCAACAATGTGGGAAGAATACGGGTTTTAAAATTGATGTCACTGGGCCCTAATTAATTTGGCAAGGGATCAGGCAGGGAATCAGCAAGCCATTCCTTGGCTTGTTCAAAAGACACCTCAAAATCATCAGGCCAAGAGTTCTTAAACAAAGCAGTGTAACCAGAACTTTAACACTTAAAAATGGTATCAAAAGTAGAGCAGTCTAGAATAATGCGCTGACCTAACACAAGAGATAAAATTTTATCAGATTTCTGAGAGCGTAGATTTTCTTAGAACATGCAAACTAAGTCTTCATAGACTTTTGGAGGGGTTAGGGCAAAGAAATTTTCCCAACCTTGAAAAGTGAAGAAGTCTTTTACCTTGTAGTTTAGGGCTTCCATCTCTTCCAAATTGATAATCCTTCTATGAGAGATTGTCTTCCCTTTGTAGGAGACAAACTTATCTCTTTTGGGAGAATCCCAATAGTTTAGTTCGGACTCTAGTGCATTATCCAGGTCGATCTTCACCTTCTTCGGAGTGTACGCTGTTGTTCCTTCTTCGATGGGTCTCTTCCGTAGTGCCTTTTCTGCTCGAGCATTATCAGAGATGATCTCTTGAGAAGACAAAATATCCTCGGAGTGGTCAGAGCCAATAGAGACTGGTTTTGATGGTTGAGAGGGGTTTCTTTCTTTGGACGGGGTACTTTTTCGGGTAGAACCAAAGTGATTTCTTGAGGCTTTATGCATTGAAAAGGATGGTTGAAGGAAGTATGCAGAGAACTTTCAAGAGAGAGGCGGAGAGACGAGTGAAGTGACGAGACTAAATCGACATGACTGACGGGCCAAAGAAAGGAAAAAGAGGTGACTGATTGATTCAGTTTCCATCTCGATAAGCCCAAAAAGAGGAAAGAAAAGCTAAAAACGGAGGCGCATAATTAATGCAACAGACAATCACAGTAACAAAAGACTTTTTTTTTACCAAAAGATAATTTGATACGCAATCTTTCAAGTATAACAAAAATTAAAACCTTATTTATAAAAGGTAATAATGCCAAGTAATTCCCTAAGGGGTTTAAACCTATCCTCTAGAAGAGACTTACTAAAAATATCAGCTAATTGATTTTCCGTGTTAACAAAGGATAATTCAATGTCGCCCTTAAGAACATGGTCTCTAATGAAATGATGCTTGATATCTATATTCTTTGCTCTAGAATGATGCACAAGGTTTTTAGAAAGACGTATAACACTGAAATTATAACAGAAAATTTTAACAGGTTTAAATGAAAGATCATAATCAGTTAACTGATAAATCATCCAAAGTAGTTCAGTACAACATTTCCCAATATACATGTATTTAGCTTCAACTGTAGATAGTGCAACCGATCCCTGTTTCTTATTGTTCTAGGAAATAAGTGATTTGCCAAGCAATTGATATGTTCCACTTCTATTTTTCCTGTCATCTTTATCACCGACAAGATCTACATCTGAAAAACCTTCGAGCTTAAAACTGTTAAGTCGTGGATACCACAATCTATGTGAAGTAGTTCCAATAAGGTATCTAATAATTCTCTTTACGACTGTTAAATGTGACTCCTTTGGAGCTGCTTGGAACCTGGTACATCTGCATATACTAAACATTATGTCAGGATGACTCGTAGTTAAATAGAGTAGAGATCTAATCATTCCATGATATCTTGATTCATCAACTGATTTTCCTTCTTCATCTTTGACAAGAGTTGTAGCTGAACTCATAGGAGTCCCAATTTCCTTGGCATTGTCCATTCCGAAAATGTTATAGTTATATCCTGCAATTAATTATATCTATCATAGTTATATGATCTTTCCTTGCTTGTTTCACCTTATGCCATGAGTTAATTTTCAGTATCTTCTTTGCATTCATCGTCTGATGCATATTCATCGGTCCAGTGACCAGAGTATTTGTTCATGTCATTTTCCAAAATGGTCACGGAGCACAAGTTTGCTATTTCTTCGTGGTCTGAACTGTGTTCATCACACCAGCTTCCAAAGGATTTATTTTTATTAAATCCTCTGGAGACTTTTCTTTTTAGATCTAGGCATTCAGCTTGAACATGCCCATACCTGCTACACTCATAACAATTTTTATCATTTTTGTCTTGTTCATTGTATTGCCTAGTTTGCCTGGGTGGCATCCTTCCCCCTCTTGTGTTTCTATACCTTCTCATTAATCCATCCATGTTTCTTGATACCATGGTAATTTCTTCTTCAAGAGTTTCTGGGTCATCATCAATATCATTTTTAGGTCCTTCAGTTGTAGCTTTGAAGGTAACTGTTTTCTTCTTTTCTTCCTGGTTTTATTTTCTGGAGATGGGTCTTCTCGAATGCTATAAGATCTCCTCATAGTTCATCATATGAAAGTTTGTTTAGATCTTCAGATTTGAGTGCGACTACTTTTGTCTGCAAAGTGGTAAGTAGACTCCTATCAAACTTGATGACTACTTGACTATGGTTTACCAAAGACTTTTAGATCGCCAATGATTTTGTTGAACCTTGCAAACATTTCCTCAATGGATTCTCCTTCTGTCATCTGGAAGAGTTCATAATCATGGACCAGCATGTTTATTCGAGTTTCTTTTATTTTGCTGGTTCCTTCATAAGTGACTTCCAGTTTGTCCCACATTTCTTTGGTTGTATCACAACTTGAGATTTTCTCATACTTCTCTCCACTTATAGCATTATAGAGTAAATTTCGTGCCTTAGCATTGACCTGAACAACTGCTATTTGCTTGTCTGTGTATTTATATATATCTTTAGGATAAGCGGGAGGTTGAACTGCTGCTGGTAGTGGATAGTTACCCTTTTTGATAACGCACCATACTTTGACATCATATGATTTTGCATATATTTCCATTCACACTTTCCAGTGAGAAAAGTGTTGTCCATTGAAATATGGTGGCCTAACTTACCACGTTCCTTCTTGAAAGAGTGCTCCAACAGTTACTTGATTTGCCATGATCTTATCTCACAAGTTGTTAAGCAAAAAGTGTGAGACTAGCTCTTATACCAATTGAAAGTGCAGGGGGGGTGAATTGAAATTTATTCTTTCTTTTGCGAGATAGTCGATTGATATTTTTGAAACTAAGTATAAGAAAGGAAATTGCTCAACGTAAATGACATAGAGTGTTTTTATACTGGTTCAGATTCAGAATGAATCCTACGTCTAGTCCTCTTGGGTTGCAAGGGTGATCTCTTTCAAATATGAAGTGACTTAGTATAAATGGGTTGATGTTGTTTTACACCAACAACCTTTTGATCACTTTATTTTTCTCTCTTATGGTTGATACAATGCCTCACCAGTGTTCTTTCCTCTCTCCGTTCTCTTTTTAGTTACACAAACAATCTATGACAGACTACAGTGCTTGTTTGAAGTAGAACAAAGAGATTGATTTTGGTTTGATCAAAGTATGCTAATCCTTGGCGTCTTCTGTAGAATATATATGGTGAGTTGGTTCCCATTCTTCATGCTGTGATAGTGAAATGGTTGAGAAGCAACCCAAGGGAGTTTATTTTCAGAATCAATCAAGATGATTTCATTCTAGAAATCGAATGGACTTTTCCTTTCGTTGTTTCCATGATTTCCTTTTCCTTGTAAGCCATTGGAGAGAATATTTTTAGAGAATCTTCTATACTGATTGATTGATGCCTTCCATAAATGATTGATTCTAATATCCCCGTGATTGATCTTTTATATTGATTGATTGATCATCTTATGTTGATTGATTTATGCCTTTCGTAAATGGTTGATTCGAATATCCAGTTTTCATAGAACGTGTGGTTACAGCTTGATTCTTGCCTCCTTGATTTGTGCTTCTAGATCTTCTGTTAGAGTCTTTTCCATTCTCATGACATCCTTTGGGATGGGTTTCCTGTAAGTAAAATTAAGTTATTGTCTGTGATTAAAATTCAAATCTAACAAAGGGATACGGCTACAGCTGACTTCAGACTTCCAGAAAAATACAGCAGTGGTGGGCTTGGTCCTGAGTTCTTTAGGAATTCAGCAAGCCCCAAAAGATGTATATGTTAAATAAAGAAGGTCATTAGATATATATTATGCATGTTCAATTGTGTATGAAATACATAAACAAATTATTGGAGCAAAATATAACGAAATATCAATACTCAAATTGTATGAGAAACTTATAATAATGTGGTGGTTATACATGGAAAATAGTTTATATTAAAAACTTTTCGTTGTCATTAAACACTAAACCCCTAAAGAACAACAAGTGTCAATGAATTAAGGGTTAAGGAGTGAATTTTATTCAAGGTCGATGCCCCCTTTGAATCCCACGACATTTCAAAGTTCCCAAGGGTCTCAAGGCCCAAGACAATGCTTGTGCCGGGAGAGCAGCCCAGCCTAGAGTTAAACTCTACTCCCAAATACCCTTAACCACTAACGACTTATTTTTTCTTATGGGTTTAAGTGCCAATGATGCTCTTTCAATGTAAACCAACTACCATAATATCCCTTACGACAGAAATATACTTTTCCCTTGACAGAATAAGATAAAGGCATAAGAACAGTTTCACTTTATAACTACATTTCTAATATCACATGAATAATATACATATTAAGCAAGTCTAAAGGTCGGATTTCAAACACATATGGGCGGGGGAGGCAGAGACATTATAGCATTATTGTTAAAGATCTACACACTTAGGATCACATTCAAAGGATAGGTAAAGAACACACAACTCAGGTATGGAATAACCCAGAAATAGATACTTCTGCCTTGGAAAACTAATCATGGGTTGATTAGCTTAGGTGTTGCAACTAGCACATGCATAGACTAATCACACTGCTTGGAATTCTTAAGAGAATTAACAAGGATTCAGACAAACAGTCACATCACACAACTTCTATAGGAGTTATTAAAATATCAGAATATGATCAGGATTCATAGTAGGACTACATGTTCACAGATTCAAACATGGAATTCCTAAAGATGCTTAGCAGGATTTTTCTCATAATATTAGTAATCTTAAGCAAACCATTATGTTTCGGCAGTAGCAATAAAGAACTTCTCATAGGATTTTAAAAAAAAAATCAAATTCAGTTCAGATAGCAGGAAAGAGAGAACTGAGTACAATTTCAAAACAAAAGCATGGAATCATGAAGTCAAACATGGGAACATACAACATTTGAAATCAACTACACATGGATACTTTAATGATCTTACAAAGACAAGGTAAGCTTCATAAAATCAGTAATGTCATTTAAAGACAAGAAGAGTGTTGTACCAAGTTGGTTTAACTCGGCTATGCAGCTGAGAGTTACATCTAAAATTGAGGCAGCTAGGTCTAGCTTAACAACAACTACCATTCACTTATAACAAACACAACTATGACCTATTTTGTAAAAGACAATATGGTAATAACAAAATATAGGTAGATGGGTTACTAATGTTCATGAGAGTTCATCTCAACAAGACTATTTTCATATAGATGCCACCAATAGTTAGACATGAACATAATAACCCGGAGTTGCTCTCAGAGTTAACAGATACAAATATGGAGAAGGAGAACACTTAAACACTTAGACTTCATGCTTCAGTTAAGTAGTGAAGGATTAAACTATGAACTTTCAAGTTTTGTCCTAATTAGGATTATCAAACAATAGTCTCGACCATAGGAATGCAGGAAAATAGTGTATACAGATAAAGATCATAATAGAACCATTGATAGAAAATCTGAAACTTAGGCAAGCATGAGAGGTCACTTAAATCATATTAAGAAGATTTAATCATATTGGCTATTTGAGATCAGAAATGAAAGTTATTAAGGTCACATACAGTTCAATCAAAACTACTTAAGGATACTTAAGAGCATAACAAATAATCACAGGTGAACATCTTATCATGAATTGAAAATAACATTTCTATACTATTGACAAACATTATAAGCTAATACAGTCAATAGAAAGAAAAAACATGTTCATGGTATTCAAGCAAAACAATTAAAAGAGAAGAGGGTAAAGGTGTACTGATCTTCTCTAGGGCAGCAAACCAAATAAGAGTTTGTGTAGCCGTTTAGGATCCAAGAACTCAAAACTTCAACCGATGAGTACCTCAGAGCCATATCAGAAATCGAGCAAGAACTTAGCCTTAGTCGAAGAAATTCTAAACTACTATACTGATTTTTCTACTTTTATTAGGTGTTCTTGGTGTATTTTCTTCGGTGGTTGTTTGTGTGTGTGATGTTAGGTAAGAACATTAAAGGCCCTATTTATAGTGCCATTAAGGCTCTAGGGTTTCAACATATTCAAAATCGTGAGTGAAAAGTGACGAATGGTAGATGATGTGAGCAAGATTTGGAAAAATCTAAAGAGACAGAGTGAAATCAGAGTGAATTGGAGAGAAAAGTGAATGAGGCTTTTACCTGAGTGCACGACAACCTTTACAAGTGAAGAATCTATCGGGTAAATATCAGAGGTCCATAGATCATTACATTTGACCTCTGGTTCAGAATAATCATCATGAGGAGCCCATGCATGCTCTGATTTGGGTCGCATCATAAGGAAATCTAAGGACTTGAGTTTCATCTTTGTGTTTGGGTAAAAAGACTCGAGATTTTGAATTTCTATGATGAAATAGGGAAAGCGACGGCGAGAATCGCGGATAGGAAAGCATAAGGAATGATTTCTGGGTCAAGATTTGTGACCTTGCACAAATTTGTGCAAGGTTTGTGGTTGATTCTTTCATGGCAGGTTGAGAGAATTTAGAGAGGAAAAGGAAGAGAGGCGGCATAGTCAATTGAGAAATTATTAGGGTTTGGGAGATTTGGGGGTTGTCTCTAGTTTTAAGTTAGGGAGGTGGGATCTCAAGTGTTGATCTTTGAGATCAATGGTCCAGACATTTTGGGTTTAAATAATTTTTACGGCAAATTTTGATGGACGTTGGATCCTTGTGATCTAACGGTTGAGATTAAATCTCTGGGTGCTTAAAAAATAAAGAGGAAATAGAGTTAAAAATAGTGGGCCGTTGATTTAAGAAACGGACAACCTAGATAATTTATTTTTGTTTTGTGAGTACGGGATATGAGTGACGTGGCAGATCATGATTGGTTAAAAAAGGATTACCAACTGGGATTGAAAAGGTTGTTTGGGTTGGGTATTTTCAGACTGGGCTTGGCCATTTGGGCTGAAATTACTTTTAAAAAATAGCCACTTTATATTTAGTTGAGAATTGTAATTATAGCCTTTATCCTCTTTTGATCCCATTTATAATTAAATTAAATAATCTTAATAATTTTTAATAAGATATATTAAAATTATAATTATTAGATATACTACTAATTATTTATAAATTCTTTATTTTTTGTATTATAGCACTAATTTCAAAATGGTAACATAATAACCTAATTTACTAGAAATTAAGGAGTAATGTTGTCAAATTAATTATAAAAGGCCTATGTGATGTATATATAAAAGTTATTTTAATAATCTTAAAATAGTAAGTATTTTGTAATTACATAATACTAATACTAAGTGATTAATTTCAAAACTAATAATTAAATAATTTGTAGAAATAGGTATTTATTACTAGAAAATATATTTAAAATATTTATTGTAAATTATTAAGTATATGTAAATTATTTTTAAAAGGGAGGGTTAAAATTGGTCGTAAACAACAATTACAGGAATCGCTCTATCCATCCACAACGAATCGCTCAGGGAAAGATGGAGTTGTGGACGGGATGATATCCCTGGTGGCAACAACAACGAACCGCTCTATCCATCCACCGTCTTTGTCGTCATCCATGCTAGTGAGCAAAGCATGATGGCCACGTATGCTAAAGTTTATTACTCCCCCACGAAAAATCTTGGGGGAGTAGAGGTTTATCATGCAAGCAAAGGTAAGCTCTTCATTCGTCTCCTAGCACAGCCGCCGTAGACAGGCTACTGTTCGCCACACCGAAGAGACAACCTGTACCAAACAAATCTGGTATTTGTGGCACATCTCCAAAATCACGGGATCAATTCCCCCGCTCAAAGAAAACGCGCCCAAACTAAATAGGTACGTATAAAAGTACATAAAGCCTTCTTAGGGAAGGTTACTCGCTCCACTAGTTCGAGAGCGATGAAGTTTAGATCATAGCAATCATAATCCTCCTTCACAGCAGGAATGCTAGAAGGGCGGATGGAAGAAGGGTACACGCCAACCACCCATTTACGAGAGCTTGTAGAAGAAAACTTCTCTTTGAAGTCCTTGGTTGTGTTGAGTCTTCTAGGAATGATGGTGCTCACTGTAGGAGGGGCAGCATAATCAGTGTTTTCTTTATTTTTAAGAGAACTTGAGTTCTTGGAGGAGTAAGACATGATTAGCAGAAGGAAATAAGAGGTTTTTGAAGAAGAATATTAGAGAAGAGTGAAAGCAAGAAAGAGTTGAATGCAAAGAAGTTGGGAGAGTTTGAAGAACTGTGAAGTGTAAAAGAAGAAGAATGAGGCATATAGAAATAGGCGACTAAAATAATAACCATGATTACCTTGAGAACCGGCAAAAATATTGCTAAATCGTGGAGTGACACGCATTCGGGACATTAAATGCGGAGAGACATGCGTCTAATCAAGTGTCATAAACTTTTCAGAAGGGATCAAAACATTTCCTGCCAAGAAAGGTATATTCACCAACTTCCCGATGATACAAAGATGTGCCACCGAAAAGCAGGGGGACTATCTGTATAGGGAAAAATCGATTCATATTAAATACTCAAATAATATAGCGACACATGGAACCAGAGACAGACTAAAAAGGAGGCAAGTATATACCATGACCGAGGACAGGAGCTTCGGTTGACACCTAGAAGACCCCGAAGGGAATATTGCTAATGAGGACAAACGAATATTTACCACCAGATGACATTCAATGAAGAATATTTCTTAGTATTAAATACACAATCCGTTACAGAGAATTTTGGCATTCATAGCCTGCCGTTACACGTTCATCAATAGTCCCCCATAATTCTCATTTAAGAGGGGCTTGATCCTAGGACCTTGTTCCCGAGGCGTAGCTATAAATAGTGACTTCAACAACCATTGTAGGACACGAACAATTATGACAAACTTGTGCTACACATTATTCTAAGCTCAATAATACTTTATTTTCAGTATATTGATATTATTATTCCTGTTTTCGGAAGCCTTGCTCCCGGAACCAAGCTCTTTGTTGTATTATTTTGATTTCAACGCTATGTCTTGTATTTTATTTAATTTATTTATTATTTTGAGATCAAATTGATTTATTTGTCTATAAACCATGTTATAAATTTAACTGTACCATTTTACGGATAAGCAATAGTCTTATTTAGGGAGACAAGATGCCCAAATCAAGTCACTCTTGAATGAGAATAAATCCGTCGTTAATGGCTACATAACAACTGGCTATAAATGCAGAAATTCTTTATAATGGCTGCCCATTGAATGTTATCCAATGATAATGCTTTGAATCTTTGTTACCGGATACTCAATCTTTGGGATTCGTTTAGTGCCAAGGGCATGATTACATATGGTGTCAGTTGTTTGCTGACTCACATCCCACATGTTTTTACTTTCACGTGTCATTCTTTCATTCGTCCAGCTATCACTAACCAATTTTACCCCACACAGATAGTCCCCCTACCTTTCGGTGATGCAACTTAGTGTTGCCGGGAAGTAGATAAGAGTTCCTTTCTTGGAAGAAAAGTTCCTTAACGAACTCTGACACTTGAAAGGACGCATGTCTTCTTGCATTAATGACACGAACACATGTTTCTTCGTGATTTAGCAAATATTTCCGCCAGTTTTCGAGGTAATCATGACCACGATTTTGCCGTCTATAACTTTTTCACTACTCTTGATTCTAACTCTTTACTTTTACAACTTCCTTTTCTTCTTCAACTTAACTTAGATTATTGCTTGAGAACTTCAGCTTTATCAGTAAATAATTTCTTCATAGATATCTTACCACCATGTCTTCTTATATCGCTATCTCTGGAAACTCTGGCCTTCGTTTCAGTGGAGGACCGAAGAAGAACAGAACCAAAGATGTTGACGTCAGGTCTGAACCTCCAACTGTAAACACCATCATACCACTTCACCTTAGCACGACATCATTTCTTAAAGAAAAAAACCACCTTCAAATTCTAAAAGTGAAAGGTTTTGGCCTGTTCGTAGATACCCTTCTTCCATTCATCCTCTTAGCATCATCCCTATTATGAAGGAAGAATGTAATTTGAACGACGTTGAAATTCTCATCCAGATGGGGTAGAACGAGTTACCTACTCCAAGCCAAGGTCCATGTATGTTTATACATACCTCTTCACTTTGGGCCCCTTCACCTTGGGAGCGAGTGAAGGAATTGACCCAATACTCTTAGAGTTTTGCCACCGGTACCAAGTGTGCTTGGCACAAGTAGGTCCACCCATATGGCATACAGTGGCCTGCCTCTACCAATAGTACTCTAAGACCGGGGAAACCCTAACTCTCACACATATGATGAACCTTTACTCCCAGAATTGTTTCATGGGGGGTGTGCTAAACCTTAGAAAGCGCGGTCACCATACCCTCCTTACCAGTGTTGATGATGACAATGACCGTGGATAGATGAAAGGTTCATTGTCATTGCTACTAGGGACATCATCCCGACCACATCTCCAGCTTCCCCCAAATAATAGAATGTTTTCTGTAAGTATTCGGGTATCTGTTTTCTTTCCACGTAAAAAGAAAACTTCTCTCTTTGCTGACTTTTTATTTTCTTCGTTCCAACTACTCATTGGGAACCACTACGGGTTCAAGGTCTGGACCGACGGGTATAGAAAATTCTAGATATCACTACACCAAAATCCCGCAAGTTGAAGAAAATGGCTCCTAAATATGGATGGAAAGCCAAAAATCACGGTAAATAAAAATCCTTCTTTCTTTCAATCTTAACCATATTGAACAACTTTGGAACTTTCTGGTCACTGCCTCTTTTCTCGACACAGGACTTCTGAAGGGTTCTGTCGTGTGCCCCAACATTGAGGCTCTCGATGACCTAGAGAAAGCCGAACGGATACTGTAGAATGCCCTTAACCGGAGTAGGGCTCGTGGATATGCTCGCGTCACCGGTGAAGGTGCCTCCTACCAGAGACCCCAACCGAAAAATAAGAAACCAAAGAGGAAATGTACCTCTTTGGCTGGGACTCGGGGAAAAAATCGAAAAGAAAACCAACAGGACCGGCCACAGTGGTCCTCAATGACGAGGAAACCAAAGATGAAGTGGTTGCCCTTCAGAGAAGAAAAAGATCTTCATCAGCTCAATCGGGTGCTCAGCAGGGAGAGCTTCAAACTCCACCACCAGAGGAAGTTCAGGGACTCCAGGGGAAATGGATTTGGTTGAAAATATCGGCTCCCCTTGATCCCTGTCGATGCCTCCAGTTAAAGGGGTTCGGTCCCTTAACTTTCTCTATCACCAACCACTAAGACAATATCAACTTCTACTCCTTGTACATAAGTCGTTTCTTCTCCACCGGCACTAGCTGCTTTTTCTTCATCTACACCAGCCGAACAAGTAGGAAATGCCTCTTTTCCATGGTTGCCCGACCACAGAAACTTGGGAAACACTTATTCAGCAACCTCTCAAGACCCTCAAGGAAAGAAAAGTGCCATCTTTCAGTTTCAAATGAGTGCCATATACTTTCCAAGCTGGTGGAGCTTGCCAATTACCTAAAGCCGCTAGCCCAACAAAGGATTGGAGAAAAATGAACTCTCTTTCTACGGAGTGCCTTATAAATAATAACATGCACTGTTCAGCATAGGTAGCAACCTAACATCCTTCTATCTTCTTTTAATTTGTGCTTTGCAGTAATAACTTTGGTTCTAACCTTTTTCAGGCCAACCTTCTTGCCTCCGAGTCCTGCAAAGGTTGATTCTGACAAGCAAAAGCTTGCTTCAGAGCGAGATCAACTTTTGGCTGAAAGGAATAAGCTTGTCGAGCGCCTCTCAATACTGGAAGCAAAAGTCACTCAAATAGATGACCTCGAGGCCCGATTGCAGCAGTACAAACAAGATAGGATGGATCATAGCCAGGAAACTGCCCAGCTACATGAAAACTTCAAGGAAGCAAAGGCTAAGTATGTTGAACTTCATGATATTATGACTGTTGCGGCTGAGCGAGAGTCTGCCTTCATGGAACAAATTAATAACCTAAAGGCTAACTTACACTCTAAAACCAAGAAAGCCAATGATTACGAGGAGAGGAGAGCAAAAATGGAAGAAAGACTCAAAAACGTCATGGAGCAAAATCGACTTCACTCAACCACCAACGTTGTGCTCGATTCCAAAATCAGCACAATGAAAGCTGAAAATGAAAAGCTCCAATCCCAGATTGATAAGCTCCGAGCAAAACTCCAAAACCAAGAAGATTCCCTCATCTTCAAGAAAACCTACATCATATATCATACGAAGAGGAAGACTTTTGCGGAGGCAAAAAAAGGTATTATCAACATTAATGACTGTATTGCCAAGGCCTAGGAGTTTGAGACAACTGCTCACGAGAATCTTCCTGCTCGGCTCGTTGCTTCTGATTCTTCGAATACTAACTTTGAGTATTCAGGAATAGAGGGAGAAACTGAAAAAGAAGAGCATCTCAAGCCGGAAGAGAAACAACCTCCTTCCGCTAGAGAAAATGAAGACTTTTCTTTCCCTTCAGGTTCTGGCAGCAAGAACGGATGCATATATTTTTCTTTACTTTTTGTAATGATGCCAAAACTTTTAACTAAGTTTCAAATTTTAATTAAAAGAAACCCTTTGCTTAAGTATCATGCAAATGATATTCATTTTTGTTTAATTAACAAAGCTTCGGAAATCTTTTCACATCCGATAGCTTTTGACTCCGGGCAAAAACACTTCCAAAATCTACCATTTACTATGAGGGTTTCAAAAGATAGGGCCCTTTATGTTTATAGTGCTCTTGAAGAGGACGTCTCATGTCATACCGGCACAAGCATTTGAAGTTTTTGTTAACTCTCAAATGATAAAACAAATTAACATATCATTCAGGCAAGAAATAAGATAAAAGTAAAAGGACTTTGATTTATTCCCTTTGTCTTTAAAAATATATTTACATAAACATTCATTTGCTTAAGTAAATAAAGTTTCCAATACATGTGGCTAACTTTTACAACTTATTTCTACGGGGTTGATCATGCAGTACCCGGTCCTGATAAGATATTGACCCTAGTTTTAACAGTCCTCCATTTTTGTAACACTTTTAGTATTTTGTCATGTAGTATTCCCCAGTGTTCGGATGCTAAATATGAGAATTCGAACACTAGAAGTCTTGCATTCGCGGATAATACTTCCTTCGTAGTGTACTTTTGCATTGCTTCCTCGTTAATGGTAACACCTTGTGGATGGGTAAATAATTTATTTCCAGAGGCCAATGAGAATCTTAGGAGGTGCGGTATGCTATCGAGCCAAATATTATTCAACCATCCACAGGTTGATTTCCATACGAGTTGATCCATACATAGCTTTGTTCATCAGTGTAAGGCCCCATAAAATTTCACGTAGAACCCGAGGTTTTGTGGTGACGAGGTAAGCTAATGTGTTTGAGGATTGTAGAAATTTCTCGCGCCTCATAAGCTCACCGCGGTATGGACTTTTCGGGTTGCTCACTACGTCGAGGAGTTGAAGGAAAATTTTTACGGAATATGGCAATTCTGCTGACAACTATGCAACCGCAAAACCAATTTATGGACCGCAGATCGGCCGCAAAATGAAGCAGAAATATTTGCCAATATGGCGGACCATTATGCGGCCGCAGAACCATTTTGCGGGCCGCAGATCCCATCGCAGAACCAGTATGAGAAATTTTGGAATGAGGTTCTGGTCCACTATGCTACCACAAAATTGGTCTGCGGACCACATACCTATCGCAGAGTGAAGCAGAAATACCCAGATATGGAAGGCCATGATGCGGTCTATTTTGCGAACAACATAAGTGTTATGCTTATGCGACCGCAGATCTGCATCAGGGCTTCATTTTTCTAATTTATAACCCGACCCATATTTCATTTATCTAGCCTAAGGGTTCATTTTGGGGGATTACCTGACAGTTTAGAGAGATGAGAGAGTTATTCTAGAGAGAGGAAAGGGAGGACTAAGGATTTCACTACTCTACTCTGATCAAACCTTGGAATTTCATCAAAAGGAACTTGCTAGGGCTTGGGTTGATTATGGGTGATGAGGGTAGATTTATCACATGCATGAGCTAATAGAGGCTGTGGGGAAGTTGTTGAACCGTCTTAAGTGGTGAGGGTAGATTTAGAAGTGTCGGGACGTTATTGTTACACCAAGGAAAGCTCTTTTGAGGTATGAAGGCTAAACTCTTCTTCTTGTATCGAAATTCCTGAATCCTTGCAAAACCCTATCATGTATAGTCGAACTTGAAACACTATTGAGGTGGGATGCTCAAGCTAGTAAATTGATTCTCAAATTGCATAACGTGTCTGAGCCCTCATGTGTTAAAGATTTTCTATTGTGACTTAATTATGTTATACCCCTTTTGGGAAGAAAACCTTGTATGAAATCAGTGTGATAAAACACTTATTTCTCATATGATGAGACCTTATGAACTTACATGTGCTAAGGCCAAATGTGCCAAACAATTGATTAGAATAAAACTCTTTTGTACAAACTATTATCATTTTGGGAATCTAAATTATGGTATTGCAATTACACCTCCACCTGCATACATTGGAGTGAGGCGACAAGGCCGCTTTGTGTAGAATTATGGTATTGTGATTACACCTCCACCCGCATACATTGGGGTGAGGCGGCAGGGCCGTTTTGTGTAGAATTGTGGTATTGTGATTACACCTCCACCCGCATACATTAGGGTGAGGCGGCAATACCGCTTTGTGTAGAGTTGTGGTATCTTGATTGCACCTCCACTTGCATACATTGGGGTAAGGCGGCAGGGCCGCTTTTTGTAAAGGTGGTTACAGAGGATCCCCGACTTAAAATTTATAAATGTTATTGGAAGCTTTTAATAAATTTGCTTTGACTTTAATGGCTATCTAAGCCCTTTTATTGATACCATGATTCATCATATTCATGTTGTATTTCCATGTCCTTGAATAGGTGTTTTAGTTTTCATACTAGTACTATTCAACAAGTACTAACGTCCCTTTTGCTGGGAGCACTGCATCTTTAATGGATGCAGGTAGTTCCACAGTGGGAGGAATTGACCAATGATAGCGGTACACGCTCTTCCCAGGGCCCCACTTCATTTCGGGGTCGTGCATCTTTTGTTCTGTATTATATTTTGAGGTATATCAGGAGTCTTATTGCCAGCACTATCATTGTAACCTTTTGTATCTATTAGAGGCTCTGTAGACATACTGTGGGTTGTGTATGGTGTTGGAAAAGTCAAGCTAATGTCGTATGTGTATTACATGTTCCACTTCAAACTATGAAAGTGTTTGTATTTTGAGACTTTTTGAGTAACTAATGGTAATTGGGTTGGGGTTGTTTATGAAATCCTCTCAGTGTTTAATTAATATAATATATCTCCACTGATGGTAGGATAGAAACTCGTGTTTTAGCCGTAGTATTGCACTCAAATTACTGCATTTTACTTGTGTTGAACTTTAATTGGTAATGTTTTTGTACTTATTGTGTGTTTTATGCTTTATAGGGGTGATTCTGAGTTATGTAGCTATATTGGATCTAATTCAAGCTATTTAGAGCTTTAAAGTCTCAGTAGAAGCCCAAGCAATTAAGCCGGGATCACATTCGGGGGTCGAAGACCAAGTCCGGATGTCAAAAATTGGAGAAACAAAATAACTCTAAGAAAAATTCACTACCGCGAGGCACAGTAGTAGAAAATGTACTTAGAAATGAAGATGCAACATGTTCTGGAATTTGTCACAAGCGCACCGCGTGCTACGTCGCGACATGCGTCGCGGTAGCCCAAAATCCTTAGAGTATTTTCCATTTCTGCTAAATAAGGGTAGTTTCGTCTGGGGATTGTTTTGGACTTCGGTTTAAATGCACCAAAAACACCCTTTTCAGCATCTTTTGACCTAGAGAAGATTTGAGAGACACCAAGGGAGAAGACTCAAGAATTCATCAAGAATTTCAATCTACAATCGGTGCAATACGAGAGTTTGTATCAAATCTTTAGAATTGATGTTTTCTTAGCTCTTAAACTTATTTGAGATATCCTACTCCATTGTTATGGAGTAATTTTCATCTGGGTGTTGATAGATATGGTGTTTCATTAGCTTGACCAGGGATTCAATTCTTGAAACTTGCTAGAATTAATTGATGGAGCTTGATTTGTATTGTGGAGTTATTTAGTATTTTTCTTAATCGAAAGAGAAGTTTGATATTAAATTTCTGCACATCATAAGCTCTAGTTTAAATTCATGATTCAAATAGGTAATCGAAGGAGCCTCTTGAATTGGTTATTGAACGATAAAATAGGGAATATTCGCGAGAAATTACCTTTTAGATCATAAATCGGCTGAATTCGTTAGAATCGATCGTATTATCGAGTGAATTAACTCAAGAATTGAATCCCGGGATAGTTATCGTGCACCTATCTAGTCAATAACCCTTATTTTCCTCATAAATATTTCTTCGTGCTCACTTGCTCTTTTTAGTGATCAATTGTTATTTTCTTTAACTTCAATAGTTAAACAATAGAAAAACAAAAGCAAAATTGATAGGTTATATGTACCTTGTTATGTTTTGATGATCTAACAAACTTAATGACAAGAACCAGATAAGGAACCTGATACACATCCTCAAGTACGTGGGAATAACAAGTCTCAAGATGGAGATGTAAATTAACTCTTCAGAAGTCCAAGAAACAATAAAGGGAACAGAGGGACACCAGTTCCCCTGGTGACCGTACCCAGTTAACTCTCCAACAACTATAAAATTGCTGCCTGCACATGCAACAGTGCACAATAGTGCAACAGTCAACTTCATTGGGAATGCTCCTGTACCAAACACGCTTGCATCATTCAAGTGATGTCACCAATGTTATATTAACATTGAACAAAAGGAAAAACATCACTTAAATATTAAAAATCGATTAAGCACTCTCTCTAGTGACCAATCAATCTGGCAAGCAATTCTCAAGAGCATCAAGAATAAAGAACAACATAACTATGGACTAGTTCCCTATTCTGGTTTCATATTCAACATTAGTAACTTCTTTTCACAATCTTTTTACATTCTCCACCACAAACTATATAAGTGCACAATAAAGTATTCATGTTCTTTAATCCTTTTTGTATTTTTTCTACAAGATTTTTTTTTTCCCAAAAGAGTGTCTTCACTAACGCAACGGGTAATATATGTTTTAATTATTTTACGGTACAAATATTGACTTCTTTTCAGTCCTTTTTGGATCATAGTTAGCAACCTATTATTCTTGATTATGCGATTTCTTGAAAAGTTCTAAAGTTAAACGTAGTACTAATGTAAAATATCCTCTAGAAAGTCAGAAGGTTGATAAGTTAATATGGAGAATTTCTAGGACTGTAATCCTCTAGAAAGTTAGAAGGCTAATGATGCAATTGTAGACTTCGCTTAGGTCCTTTTTGGATCAACGCTAATGTAACGACCCGGTCAGTCGTTTTGAGAGTAATAGCCCCGATCCCCTATTAACTGCTTTCCCCAAATCTTTTTCTGCTATTGTGACTTGCCGGGATGATTGGTTTTGAGTTTCGGAGTGTTTTGGGATACTTAGTCCCTAAATGAGAGCTTAAGCCTTAGGATTTGGACAGTAGTCGGAACTGTATGAAGACGACTTTAGAATAGAATTCCGTCGGTTTCGTTAGCTCCGTTAGGTAATTTTGGGTTTAGAAGCATGTTCGTATTGTGTTTTGGAGGTTCGTAGGCTTGAAATGGCAAAAGTCGAATTTTTGGAGTTTTGGGCCGGTAGTGGAATTTTTTATATCGGGGTTGTTTTTGATTTCAAAAGTTGGAGTGGGTCCGTAATGTTGATTATGACTTGTGCGCAAAACTTTAGATCAATCAGACGTGATTTGGTAGGTTTCGGCATCAGTTGTAGAATTTTGAAGTTTCAAGTTCTTTAAGTTTGAAATGGAGGGTGATTCGTGATTTTAGCATTGTTTGATAGGATTTGAGAGCTTGACTAAGTTCGTATGGTGTTTTAGGATTGGTTGGTATATTTGGTCGAGGTCCCGGGGGCCTCGGGTGTATTTCGGATGCTCAACGAGTCATCTTTGGACTTAGAGAAGTGGCAGATTTCTGGTATTTTATTGCAGAAAAATCCTTCATTGCGTTCGCGAGAGGTGCCTCGCGAATGCGTAGAGCATCAAGGAAAGGCAGCAAAGTTGTTCTTCACGTTCGCGATGTTGTTCCCGCATTCGCGAAGGTATGGGACCTTAAGCCTACGCATTCGCGATATGGTCCTCGTGTTCATGTAGAGGAACGGGGAAGAGGAAGCTTCGGGCATTAAGCCTACGCATTCGCGAAGAGGTTCCCACGTTCGTGAAGGGTCCGTCAGTGGAAGGTACGCGTTCGCGAAGGAGGAATTTTGGGCCAGTGGAAGATTGTTCATCGCGTTCGCAATCGTGATGTCGCGTTCGCGAAGAAGAAAGCACATGGGCAGAATTTAAGGTTCAAAAACGAGGGTTGAGTTCGTAACACAAAAATTTGATTGAGCGCTTAGTAGAAGGCAAAATTTGGAGAGATTTTCGGAGGAAGTTTTTGGGTAATGATTCCTAACTCCTTTATGGTTATATTCCACTAATCTATGGTTGATTTCATCGTTTAATTTTGGATTTGGGGTGAAAAATTGAGAAAGATTCTTAGGCCGAATTTTGGGGTTTTGATCGAGATTTTGGTATCGGATTTGAGCAATTTTGGTACGAGTAATCTCGTGAGTGAATGAGTGTTCGTATTTTGCGACTTTTACCCGATTCCGAGACGTGGGCTCGGGGTGACTTTTTGGGCGTTTTTCCTAATTTCACGCTTAAGCTTCGAATTAATTAGCTAAATTAGTTACTCGTAGTTATATTTACATTATGCAATTTATTTGAATAGATTCGGGCCATTTGGAGTTGGATACTCTTGGCAAGAACGTGTTATCGAGGTGATTTGAGCGGTTCGAGGTAAGTGGCTTGCCTAATCTTGTGATGGGGACTTCCACCTTAGGATATCTTGATATTATTTAGTGTGTGGGCGCCGTGTACGTGAGGTGACAAGTACGTATACGGGCTATTATTGCAAAAAAATGATGTTTATCCTTTTTTTAAATCATAAATTGCTTCTCTTATTAAATTGTACTAATATGTTTAATTGTGTAGTTTAGACTAAAAAAGCATGCTTACTTGTTTTAACTGCCTATTTGACATTCTGTGCGCCATGCTTAGTTAAATTCCTATTTTCCTTGTTTGTGTTCAGTATAAACTGTATAACTCGATGCCATACCTGCCATTTCATCTTGCATTGCATATTTACTTTGGGACTACGGACGTATTCCGGGAGATCCCCCAGCACGGCATATTTACTTCGGGACTACGGACGTATTCCGGGAGATCCCCCAGCACTGCATATTTACTTTGGGACTACGGACGTATTCCGGGGGATCCCACAGCATTGCATATTTACTTTGGGACTACGGACATATTCCGGGAGATCCCCATATACTGCATATTCATTCGGAACTACGGGACAGTATCCTGGGAGATTCCCCATTGTGTTTACTTTGTTCTGAGCCGAGAGCTCCCTTAACTATTAAATTTTCGAAAATCTCTTTAACTGTGTCACCATAAATTTTACTTATATCTTTTACTGTTTAATTTACTATATTAACTCCGGTAGGGCCTTGACCTGACCTCGTCACTACTCGACCGAGGTTAGGCTTGGCACTTAGTAGGTACGATTGTGGTGTACTCATTCCCTTCCCTGCACATGTTTTCGTGTGCAGATCCAGGTGCGAGCTATCAGCCTCGGGGTTAGTATGTGCTGCTGATTTTAGGAGACTTCAAGGTACTACTGCTTGCGTCCGCAGATCTTCGGAGTCCCCTTCTACTCCCTCACCTAGAGACTTTCTTTATTATCTTAAGACTTTTGTATAGAGCTACATAGATTATAACAGTTTGTGACTTAGTGATATTCCGGGTCTTGGAAAATTATTTTATATATGTCGAGTGGTACTACTCTTGGCTATTTATAATATGTTGTTTATCTTTAAAATGTTGTGTTTCTTTATACTTTTCACAATATTAAGCTTACCTAGTCATAAAGACTAGGTGCCATCACGACACCTTACGGAGGGATAATTTGGGTTGTGACAAGTTGGTATCAGAGCACTAGGTTCATAGGTGTCGCGAGTCACAAGTCGGTTTATTAGAGTCTCGTGGATCGGTGCGAAGACGTCCGTACTTATCTTCGGGAGGCTATGTAACTGTTAAAAACAATCATATTTCTTTGATTTCGTTGTCGTGCGAGTTATTGACACAAAAAGAAATTATAAGATTT
This sequence comes from Nicotiana tabacum, assembly GCF_000715075.1. Lineage (NCBI taxonomy): Eukaryota > Viridiplantae > Streptophyta > Magnoliopsida > Solanales > Solanaceae > Nicotiana > Nicotiana tabacum. Next base: position 63,398,829 of record NC_134098.1, read on the forward strand.
TATTCTATTCTTTCTCACAGATGGTGAGGACCCGCAATAGGAGGACCAATGATCAGGTACCCAAACTCCCTGCCAGAGCCACCAGAGCCGCCAGAGGCCGGGGTCGGGGTAGAGGACGACCACGCGGTGCAGCCCAAGCACCTACGAGAGCTGCGTCAGAGGAGCCCCCAGCAGCTCCAACTGGAGTGCCAGCACCGGAGATCCCTATTGCTACTCCAGCCCTCCAGGAGACTTTAGCTCAGTTCTTGAGCATGTTTAGCACTCTGGCTCAGGCTGGACTATTTCCGATAGCTCCCGCTACATCTCAGGCCGGGGGAGGGGCACAGACTCCCGCAGCCCGCACTCCTGAGCAGAGGGTCCAGGTTGATCAGGCCCCAGAGTATATTCCTATGCCCCCAGTGGCTCCGGTTCAGCATGAGATCAGGGTAGCTGCTTTTGAGGCTAAGCAGCTCAGACTTGAGATGTACAAGAAGTACCACCCACCTACTTTCAGCGGACTAGCTTTAGATGATGCTCTGGGTTTTCTTGAGGAGTGTCATCATATTCTCCGCACTATGGGCATTGTGGAGACGAGTGGGGTTTCTTTCATCGCTTTTCCAACTGAGGGGAGCAACATATCCACTGAGTGGTGGCATGCCTATGAGCTGAGTAGTCCGGACGAGGCAGCCTCACTCACTTGGACTCAGTTTTTAGAGATGTTCTTGCGTGAGTATGTTCCTCAGAGCCTTAGGGATGCTTGGCGTGCAGAGTTTGAGCAGTTGTGTCAGGGTGCTATGACTGTGTCGGAGTATGCAGTCCGTTTCAGTGAGTTAGCTCGCCATGCGCCGGCTCTGGTTGCTACAGTTAGAGAGAGGGTTCGTCGCTTCATTGAGGGACTCCACCCCAGTATTCAGACCAGTATGGCCAGGGAGTTGGAGATGGACATCACTTATCAGTAGGTAGTGAGCATTGCCAGGAGGGTGGAGGGCATGTTTGCCCGGGACAGAGAGAAGAGAGAGGCCAAGAGGTCTCGAGAGACTTGTCATTATTCAGGAGCTCGTGCACCAGCAGCACGCTATGGTAGGGGTTTTGTGAGTCACCCTGTTCATTTAGCTCTTCCAGCAGCCAGCGGTGTTCTAGCTCCTCCTAGACCTCAGGAGCCCTATTATGCACCACCAGTATCCAGTATGCCTCCTACTCGAGGTGCTATTACCGGCCAGTCCAGCAGGCCAGGTCCGAGTCAGTCTCAGCCGCCGCGTCTTCCGAGAGGTTGTTTTGAGTGTGGTGATTCTCGTCACCTAGTTAGAGATTGCCCCACAGCCAGGAGGGGTGCACCTCCACAGACTTATCAGCCTTCACGTGCTCCACCGGGTCCTCCGACCATTCTTCCAGCACCAGCTACCACCCCACCTCCTCAGCCAGCTTGAGGTGGAGGTCGAGAAGGTCGAGGTCGCCCTAGAGGGGGAGGCCAGGCCAGGTACTATGCCCTTCCAGCCCGTTCAGAGGTCGTTGCTTCAGATTCAGTCATCACAGGTATCGCCCTTGTCTGTCATAGGGATGCATCAGTATTATTTGACCCAGGCTCTACGTATTCATATGTGTCTTCTTATTTTGCTCCACATTTGGGGATATCTCGGGATTCTTTGAGTTCCCCTATTTTTGTATCTACTCCTGTTTGAGATTCTCTCATTGTGGACCGCGTATATCGATCGTGTTTGATTGCTCTTAGTGGTTTTGAGACCAGAGCCGATTTGTTATTACTCAGTATGGTAGATTTTGATGTTATCTTGGGCATGGACTGGTTGTCGTCTCATTATGCTATTCTTGATTGTCACGCTAAGACCGTGACACTGGCTATGCCAGGTTTGCTGAGATTAGAGTGGAGAGGTACCTTAGAGTGTACTCCCCGCTGGGTCATTTCATTTCTTAAGGCTCAGCAAATGGTTGAGAAGGGGTGTGATGCGTATTTGGCCTATGTGAGAGATGTCAGTATTGATACCCCTACAGTTGAGTCAGTCCCAGTAGTGAGGGACTTCCCTGATGTGTTTCCAGCTGATCTTCCGGGTATGCCGCCCGATAGAGATATTGATTTCGGCATTGATTTGTTGCCGGGCACTCAGCCCATTTCTATTCCTCCCTACCATATGGCTCCTCCTGAGTTGAAGGAGTTGAAGGAGCAGTTGCAGGAGTTGTTTGATAAGGGTTTCATCAGGCCCAATGTATCACCTTGGGGTGCTCCGGTCTTATTTGTGAAGAAGAAGGATGGTTCTATGCGTATGTGTATTGATTATCGGCAGCTGAACAAGGTTACAGTGAAGAACAGGTATCCTTTGCCTCGCATTGATGATTTATTTGATCAGTTACAGGGTGCCAGGGTGTTTTCCAAGATTGACTTGCGTTCTAGCTATCATCAGTTGAAGATTCGGGAGCCGGATATCCCGAAGACTGCTTTCAGGACTAGATATGACCAATGCCCCAGCAGCCTTTATGCATTTGATGCACAGTGTATTCCGGCCTTATCTTGATTCCTTCATCATTGTGTTTATTGACGAGATCCTGGTATATTCTCGGTCTCGGGAAGATCATGAGCAGCACCTGAGGACCGTGCTTCAGACTTTGAGGGAGAAGAAATTGTATGCAAAATTTTCTAAGTGTGAATTCTGGCTTGATTCAGTGGCATTCTTGGGCCACATAGTGTCTTGTGATGGGATCAAGGTAGATCCGAAGAAGGTGGAGGCAGTGTAGAGTTGGCCTAGACCGTCATCAGCTACGGAGATCCGCAGTTTCTTGGGTTTGGCGGGGTATTACCATCGCTTTGTGGAGGGAGTTTCATCCATTGCAGCACCTATGACCAGGCTGACCTAGAAGGGTGCTCCGTTCAGGTGGACCGAGGAGTGTGAGCAGAGCTTTCAGAAGCTCAAGACAGCTTTGACTACAGCCCCAGTATTAGTATTGCCTACAGGTTCGGGGTCCTACACTGTCTATTATAATGCCTCGAGGATTGGCCTTGGAGCGGTATTGATGCAGGATGGTAGGGTGATTGCCTACGCATCTAGACAGTTAAAGGTGCATGAGAAGAATTATCCAGTTCATGATCTCGAGTTAGCAGCTATTGTTCACGCCCTGAAGATCTGGCGTCATTATTTGTACGGTGTTCCCTGCGAGATTTACACTGACCACCGAAGTTTGCAGTACTTGTCCAGGCAGAAGGACCTTAATTTGCGTCAGCGGAGGTGGTTGGAGCTACTTAAAGACTATGATATCACTATATTATACCACCCGGGGAAGGCCAATGTAGTGGCCAACGCCTTGAGTCACCGGGCAGAAAGTTTGGGGAGTTTGGCATACCTTCTGGCAGCTGAGAGGCCCTTAGCCTTGGATGTTCAGAGCCTAGCCGGGTATTAGCTTGTGTGGTTGCTCGGTCTTCTCTTTATGACCATATCAGGGAGTGCCAATATGATGATCCTCATCTTCTAGTTCTTCAGGACAGGGTTCGGTGAGGTGATGCCAGAGATGTGACTATTGGTGATGACGGTGTGATGAGGATGCAGGGCCGGATCTATGTGCCCAATGTAGATGGGCTTCGAGAGTTGATTCTTGAGGAGGCCCATAGCTCGCGGTACTCTATTCATCCGGGTGCCGCGAAGATATACCAGGACTTGAGACAACACTATTGGTGGAGAAGAATGAAAAAGGATATAGTTGGGTTTGTGGCCAAGTGTCTCAACTGTCAGCAGGTTAAATATGAGCACCAGAGGCCGGGTGGATTACTTTAGAGGTTAGAGATCCCAGAGTGGAAGTGGGAGCGGATCACCATGGACTTTGTAGTTGGACTTCCACGGACTTTGAGAAGGTTCGATGTTATTTGGGTGATCGTGGATTGGTTGACCAAGTCAGCTCATTTTATTCCAGTGTTGACCACTTATTCTTCTGAGAGGTTGGCTGAGATTTATATCAGAGAGATTGTCCGCCTTCATGGTATTCCAGTATCCATCATTTCAGACAGAAGTACACAGTTCACATCACGGTTTTGGAGAGCCGTACAGCAGGAGTTGTGTACTAGGGTAGAGTTGAGCACAGCCTTTCACCCTCAGACGGACGGGCAGTGCGCATAATTCAGATTCTTGAGGATATGCTCTGTGCCTGTGTGATGGAGTTCGGAGGGTCATGGGACCAATACTTGCCACTTGCAGAGTTCACTTACAACAACAGTTACCAGTCCAACATTCAGATGGCACTGTATGAGGCTTTGTATGGTAGGCGGTGCCGGTCCCCAGTGGGATGGTTTAAGTCGGGCGAGGCCCGATTGTTGGGTACAGATTTGGTCCAGGATGCCTTGGATAAGGTGAAGGTGATTCAGGAGAGACTTCGCATAGCCCAGTCCAGGCAGAAGAGTTATGCAGACCGTAAGGTTCGTGATTTGGCATTTATGGTTGGTGAGCGGGTTTTGCTTCGGGTATCGCCTATGAAGGGTGTCATGAGGTTCGGGAAGAAGGGCAAGCTGAGCCCGAGGTTCATTGGTCCTTTTGAGATATTGCGGTGAGTTGGGGAGGTTGCTTATGAGCTTGCCTTGACTCCCAACCTAGTAGGAGTTCACCCGGTATTCCACATGGCTATGCTCTGGAAGTATCACGGTGATCCGACTCATGTATTGGATTTCAGCTCAGTCCAGTTGGACAAAGATCTATCTTATGTTGAGGAGCCAGTAGCCATTTTGAACAGGCAGGTCAGAAAGCTCAGGTCAAAGAATATTGCTTCAGTAAAGGTCCAGTGGATAGGTCAGCCGGTCGAGGAGGCGACTTGGCAGACCGAGCAGGATATGCGCAGCCAGTACCCTCATCTTTTCACAGTTTCAAGTATGTCTTTATACTCATTCGAGGACGAACGATTGTTTTAAGAGTGGGACGATGTAATGACCCGGCCGGTCATTTTGAGAGTTATAGCTCCGATCCCCTATTAACTGCTTTCCCCAAATCTTTTTCTGCTATTGTGACTTGCCTAGATGATTGGTTTTGAGTTTTGGAGTGTTTTGGGATACTTAATCCCTAAATGAAAGCTTAAGCCTTAGGATTTGGACCGTAATCAGAACTATTTGAAGACGACTCCAGAATGGAATTTCGTCAATTCCGTTAGCTCCGTTAGGTGATTTTGGGTTTAGGAGCATGTCTGGATTGTGTTTTGGAGGTTCGTAGCTCATTTAGGCTTGAAATGGCGAAAGTCGAATTTTTAGAGTTTTGTGCCGGTAGTGAAATTTTTGATATTGGGGTCGTTTTCCAATTCTGGAAGTTGGAGTAGGTCTATAATGTTGATAATGACTTGTGCACAAAATATAAGGTCAATCGGACGTGATTTGATAGGTTTCGACATTGGTTGTAGAATTTTGAAGTTTCAAGTTCTTTAAGTTTGAATTGGAGGGTGATTCATGATTTTAGCATTGTTAGATGAGATTTGAGAGCTCGACTAAGTTCGTATGGTGTTATAGGATTGGTTGATATGTTTAGTCGAGGTCCCGGGGGCCTCGGATGTGTTTCGGATGCTCAACGAGTCATCTTTGGACTTAGAGAAGTGGCAGATTTCTGGTGTTTCATTGCAGAAAAATCCTTCATCGCGTTCGCGAGAGGTGCCCGCGATCGCGTAAAGCATCTGGGAAAGGTCAGCGAAGTTGTTCTTCACGTTTATGATGTTGTTCCCGCGTTCGCAAAGGTGTGGGACCTTAAGCCTACGCGTTCGTGATATGATCCTCGTGTTCGCGTAGAGGAACGGGGCAGAGAAAGCTTCGGGCATTACGCCTACGCGTTCGCGAAGTGGTTCCCGCGTTCGCGAAGGGTCCGTCAGTGGAAGGTACGCATTCGCGAGAGTCCCCTCGCATTCGCGAAGGAGGAATTTTGGGCCAGTGGAAGATTGTTCATCGCGTTCGCGATCGTGATGTCGCGTTCGCAAAGAAGAACGCACCTGGGCAGAATTTAAGGTTCAAAAATGAGGGTTGAGTTCATAACACAAAAATTTGATTGAGAACTCGGTAGAAGGCGAAATTTGGAGAGATTTTCGGAGGAAGTTTTTGGGTAATGATTCCTAACTCCTTTATGGTTATATTCCACTAATCTATAGTTGATTTCATCATTTAATTTCGGATTTGGGGTGAAAAATTGAGAAAGATTCTTAGGCCGAATTTTGGGGTTTTGATCGAGATTTTGGTATCGGATTTGAGAAATTTTGGTACGAGTAAACTCGTGAGTGAATGAGTGTTTGTATTTTGCGACTATTACCCAATTTCGAGACGTGGGCCCGGGGTGACTTTTTGGGCGTTTTTCCTAATTTCACGCTTTAGCTTTGAATTAATTAGCTAAATTAGTTACTCGTAGTTATATTTACATTATGCAATTTATTTGAATAGATTCGGGCCATTTGGAGTCGGATACTCGTGGCAAGAACGTGTTATCGAGGTGATTTGAGCGGTTCGAGGTAAGTGGCTTGCCTAACCTTGTGTTGGAGACTTCCTCCTTAGGATATCTTGATATTATTTGGTGTGTGGGCGCCGTGTACGTGAGGTGATGAGTACGTACACGGGCTATTATTGCAAAAAAATCCAGTTTATCCTTTTTAAATCATAAATTGCTTCTCTTATTAAATTGTACTAATATGTCTAATTGTGTAGTTTAGACTAAAAAAGCATGCTTACGTGTTTTAACTGCCTATTTGACATTCTGTGTGCCATGCTTAGTTGAATTCCTATTTTCTTTGTCTGTGTTCAGTATAAATTGTATAACTCGATGCCATACCTGCCATTTCATCTTGCGTTGCATATTTACTTTGGGACTACGGATGTATTCTGGGAGATCCCCCAGCACTGCATATTTACTTTGGGACTACGGACGTATTCCGGAAGATCCCCCAGCATTGTATATTTACTTTGGGACTACGAACGTATTCCGGGAGATCTTCCCTGTACTGCATATTCATTTGGAACTACGGGACGGTATCCCGGGAGACTCCCCATTGTGTTTACTTTGTTCTGAGCCGAGGGCTCCCTTAACTGTTAAATTTTCGAAAATCTCTTTAACTATGTCACCATAAATTTTACTTATATCTTTTACTGTTTAATTTATTAAATTTACTCTAGTAGGGCCTTGACCTGACCTCGTCACTACTCGACCGAGGTTAGGCTTGGCACTTAGTAGGTACGATTGTGGTGTACTCATTCCCTTCCCTGCACATGTTTTCGTGTGCAGATCCAGGTGCGAGCTATCAGCCTCGGGGTTAGTATGTGCTGCTGATTTTAGGAGACTTCAAGGTACTACTGCTTGCGTCCGCAGATCTTCGGAGTCCCCTTCTACTCCCTCGCCTATAGACTTTCTTTATTATCTTCAGACTTTTGTATAGAGCTACATAGATTATAGCAGCTTGTGACTTAGTGATATTCCGGGTCTTGAAAAATTATTTTGTATATGCTGAGTGGTACTACTCTTGGCTATTTATAATATGTTGTTTATCTTTAAAATGTTGTGTTTCTTTATATTTTTCGCAATATTAGGCTTACCTAGTCGTAAAGATTAGGTGCCGTCACGACACCTTACAGAGGGATAATTTGGGTCGTGACAGCTAATTAACTATTGTCAATGTTTGTTGCGAATTATTTAGTATTAATATTGTCATGTTATATTCAATTAGCTTCTGCTGCAACTATAGATTTTGCTTAAGTACTTTTGGATAATAGCTAATTAACCACTATAGTGCTTAGTGCAGAATATGTTTGTTGTAGATTATTTGGTATTGTCACGACAAAATTCTTATTACATTCCATATAGCCTTAAATCAGTGTCACGACCCAAAATCTGACCATCGTCGTGATGACGCCTATCGTGTTACAAGGCAAGCCTATTTCCCAAAATATTTCTACTAAACCGATTATAAGAATTTAATAAACATTTCAACACTTGAATTTCTCATAACTAAATCAACTCTAAATATATTTTTAGAAATACGAAAACGAGCCCCAAACATCGGGGTGTCACTAAGTCATGAGCGTCTAAATCTATGAACTAAGAAATGAAACTGTCTAACTGTCAATACAATCCAAAAGAAGAAATGATAAAAGGCATAACAAGGTCCTACGGATGCTAGCAGCTACCTTGCAATCTCCACAGAATTCAACAATCGTCGCGTTGTAACTCACCTGGATTTGCACATAAAGTGCAGGGTATAGTATGAGTACAACCGACTCAGTAGTAACAGAAATAACTAAGGAACTAAGCAGTAGTGACGAGCTAAGTAAAACAGTCCAATTATTTATCTTCACAATTTAAAAATAAACGAAAATAAACAGGTAAATTCCATAACTCTGTAAATGCCACAAAGAAGTTTAACAAATAAATGCAGCAACAGTATAAATAAATACAACCTCACAGCAGTGTCACACTATCACTCATCACTCGCACTCAACACTCAATACTCAAAACACTCAACACTCTGTGCTCACTGGGGGTGTGTACAGACTCCGGAGGGGCTCCCAAAGCCCAAGCGCTAAGCACGGACAACTCACGTGCCATCATATCAATAGCTGGATCCGCACGGTTAACTCACGTGCTACGCGGACAACTCACGCGCTATGGTATCAATACCTGGACCCGCACGGTCAACTCACATGCTACGCGGACAACTCACGCGCTATTGTATTAATATCCTCACAACCAGGCCCTCTGCCTCACTCAATCAATATCAATACCTGGATCCGCACGGTCAACTCACATGCTACGTGGACAACTCACGCGCTATGGTATCACTACCTGGACCCGCACGGTCAACTCACGTGCTACGCGGACAACTCACGCGCTATGATATTAATATCCTCACAACCAGGCCCTCGACCTCACTCAATCATGTACCTCACTAGCCTCATCATCACCAACAAATAAGGGAACACAGCCCACATCAAGTATCACCGCATATTAGCAAATAATAGAGACTGAGGTAAACATGTACAATAATTTCTATGACTGAGTACAAATAATGTGAGCATGAATAAAGCCTAAGCATGATCTCTAACATGAAGGCAAACAAGTTCAACAATAAATAAACACATAACCACAGATAATAGCCATTAGGCCTCACAACCTCACGGGACGGACCAAGTCTCAATCTCTCGCGGTGCGCACTTACACGCTCGTCACCTAGCATGGATATCACTTCCAAACAATCACGTGATGTCAAATCTCCAGGTTTATACCCTCAAAGCCAAAGTTAAAACTGTTACTTACCTAAATAGAGTAAAATCCTACTCCGAGATGCCCTCGTCTCTGGACTCGGTCTCTAAAAGCTCCAAATCTATTCACAATTAATTCAATACACTCAACACGATCGTAGGAATTAATTCCATATGAGAATATAAATTTTTCCAACAAAATCCGAAATTTAACTCAAAAATTGCCAGTGGGACCCATGTCTCGGAATCCAACGAAGATCACAAAATCCGATAACCCATTCAATTACAAGTCCACCCATACCAATTTTATCAAATTCCGATATCGGATTGACCTTCAAATCTTCATTTTACATTTTTGGAAGATTTTACAAAAATCTGATTTTGCTTCCATAAATTCACGGATTCATGATATAAATGAGTATGGAATCATGAAATATAATCAATATAGGATAAGGAACATTTACCCCAATGTTTACCCGTGAAAATCGCCCAAATATCGCCCAAACCGAGCTCCCCAACTCTATTTTTTGTCAAAAATGGTCAAAAAACCCGTTTAAAGAGCCTCTGGTGTTTTTGAGCGTCACAGGTAGCGTGGGGCGCTGCCTGTGGTGCAGTTTCCAGTACCCAAAAATTCCCAGCGCCAGGGATAGCACCCCACGCTACCCTGGGCGCTCGCAGCGACGGGAAATCTCCTCCGATACAGAAATGGGCATAACTCTCTCATACGATATCTGAATTCGACGATTCTTTTTGCTATGGCTCCTAAATTTCAATACGGATCTATTGAAATCATAAAAATTCAAATCCAAATTCTTTTACACATAGGTCCATATCCGATCCACTATTTCAACTTAAGCTTCCAACATGAAATTCATTCTTCCAAGCTAACTCCGAAATACCTTAAAACCAAAACCGATAATTTACACAAGTCATAATACCTCGTAGGAAGTTATGCAAGACCTCAAATAGTTGAAATGAGTGTAAATGATTAAAATGACCGGTTGGGTCGTTACAAGTGGCTTGATACGCGTGGCTAGTAGGGGAACTACTAGAAGTCATACCTGAAATCATAGCATCTGAAGCAATAGCATCTGGCCTGGCTGGGAGGGCATAGAAACGGGCCTGACCACCCCCTGATCTGCCTCCCCCTCTCGGGCGACCCGTAGCTGATTGGGTTTCGCCCCTAGCTGGTTGAACTCCACCCCTAGTTGGCTGGGCGGGTGGTGGGGGAACTGGTGCTGGTGCCGTTGGCCGAGTACTCCGCTGTGGAGTCCCACCCAATATCCTAGGGCAATATCTCGCAATGTGTCCAAAATCCCCGCACTCGAAACAACCCTTCCTCTGACGAAATTGTTGCTCCTGATGCCCAAACGAATTACCTGATGATACCTGAGTGGGCGGGGCATAATGAGAACCCTGTGCTGGCAATGCACTGAATGATGATTGACTCTGCTGAAACTGATCCTGCTGAAACTGACCTCCCTGAGGAGCACCACTGAAACCACCCTGACCACGAGGCCTCTTAACCTCCCTCTCAGTCCTTTCCTGACCTCGAACCGTCTCAATTTGTCGAGCAACGTCGACAACCTCATCAAAAGTAACCCCAGATACTCTCTCCCTGGTCATAAGCAATCGAAGATGAAAACTGAGGCCATCTATAAACCTCTTGATCCTCTCTCGGTCTGTGGGAACCAACCAGACCGCATGACGAGCTAAGTCGGAGAACCGCATCTCATACTGTGAAACAGACATCTCACCCTGGCGAAGCTGCTCAAACTGCCTGCGCAGCTCCTCTCTGCGGGACTCAGGTACAAACTTCTCGAGAAAGAGAATGGAGAACTGCTGCCAAGTAAGGGGTGCTGCGCCAATAAGCCTACGCCTCTCATAAGTCTCCCACCATCTGAGTGCAGCCCCAGAAAACTGAAAGGTAGTGAATGAGACTCCACAAGTCTCCAAAATACCAGCAGTACGGAGTATCCTCTGGCACCTGTCCAAAAAGTCCTGAGCGTCCTCTCTCTCTGTGCCATTGAAAGGTGGCGGCTGGAGTCTTCCCAACCTCTCCAACCTACGCTGATCATCCTCAGGCATAGCCGAAACCACATAATCCTGTGCAGTTGTAACTAGCTGGGCTGGTGGTGCCTCCGGTGTTTGAAGTCCCTAAATAACCTGATCGGGGGTGCGAGCTATGGGAGTCTGAGTGCCTCCCCCAGCCTGAGAGGTGGTTGCGGCTGTCGTAATAGAGACTGCCTGAGCAAGGCTGGTACATGCTGTCAGAATCTGAGATAGGGCCTCCTGAAGGCCTGGAATCACAATAGGCACAGGTGGTGCCTGGGCTGGTGCATCAACAACTGGAACCTGGTCCTGATCTGGGACAACCGGTGGATCTGCAGGTACTGCCCCAGCTGTTTTACGGGCTGCACCTCGGCCCCTACCACGGCCTCTACCGCGGCCTCGGCCTCTCGCGGCCCGAACTGGTGGCTGGCCCTCTTGACCGGTAGCACGAGTCATCACCATCTATGAGAGAATGAAATACGGATGTTTAGTTACTAGAATACACAGGACGCACGATAAGAATCCAAGAATGTGAAAGTTTCTTAAAGGTTCTGCAGACTCTCAAAGATAAGTACAGACGTCTCCGTACCGATTCGCAAGACTCTACTAAACCCACTCATGACTCGTGAGACCTATGTAACCTAGAGCTCTGATACCAACTTGTCACGACCTAAAATCTGACCATGGTCGTGATGGCGCCTATTGTGTTACAAGGCAAGCCTACTTCCCAAAATATTTCTACTAAACCGATTATAAAAATTTAATAAAACATTTCAACACTTGAATTTCTCATAACTAAATCAACTCTAAATATATTTTTAGAAATATGAAAACGAGCTCCAAACATTGGGGTGTCACTAAGTCATGAGCGTCTAAATCTATGAACTAAGAAATGAAACTGTCTAACTGTCAATACAATCCAAAAGAAGAAATGATAAAAGGCGTAACAAGCTCCTGCGGATCCTAGCAGCTACCTTGCAATCTCCACAGAATTCAACAATCGTCGCGCTGTAACTCACCTGGATCTGCACATAAAGTGCAGGGTGTAGTATGAGTACAACCGACTCAGTAGTAACAGAAATAACTAAGGAACTGAGCAGTAGTGACGAGCTAAGTAAAACAGTCCAATTATTTATTTTAACAATTTAAAAATAAACAAAAATAAACAGGTAAATTCCATAACTCTGTAAATGCCACAAAGAAGTTTAACAAATAAATGCAGCAACAGTATAAATAAATACAACCTCACAGCAGTGTCACACTATCACTCATCACTCGCACTCAACACTCAATACTCAAAACACTCAACACTCAACACTCTGCGCTCACTGGGGGTGTGTACAGACTCCGGAGGGGCTCCCAAAGCCCAAACGCTAAGCACGGACAACTCACGTGCCATCATATCAATACCCGGATCTGCACGGTCAACTCACGTGCTATGCGGATAACTCACGCGCTATGGTATCAATACCTGGACCCGCATGGTCAACTCACGTACTACGCGGACAACTCACGCGCTATGGTATTAATATCCTCACAACCAGGACCTCTGCCTCACTCAATCAATATCAATACCTGGATCCGCACGGTCAACTCACGTGCTATGCGGACAACTCACGCGCTATGGTATCACTACCTGGACCCGCACGGTCAACTCATATACTACGCGGACAACTCACGCGCTATGATATTAATATCCTCACAACCAGGCCCTCGGCCTCACTCAATCATGTACCTCACTAGCCTCATCATCACCAACAAATAAGGGAACACAGCTCACATCAAGTACCACCACATTTTAGCAAATAATAGAAACTGAGGTAACATGTACAATATTTTCTCTAACTTAGTACCAATAATGTGAGCATGAATAAAGTCTAAGCATGATCTCTAACATAAAGGCAAACAAGTTCAACAACAAATAAACACATAACCACAGATAATAGCCATTAGGCCTCACAACCTCACGGGACGGACCAAGTCTCAATCTCTCGCGGTGCACACTTACACACTCATCACCTAGCGTGGATATCACTTCCAAACAATCACGTGATGTCAAATCTCAAGGTTTATACTCTCAAAGCCAAAGTTAAAGCTGTTACTTACCTAAACAGCGTAAAATCCTACTCCGGGATGCCCTCGTCTCTGGACTCGGTCTCCAAAAGCTCCAAATCTATTCACAATTAATTCAATATACTCAACACGATCGTAGGAATTAATTCCATATGAGAATACAAATTTTTTCAACAAAATCCGAAATTTAACTCAAAAATTGCCCGTGGGACTCATATCTCGGAATCCAACGAAACTCACAAAATCCGATAACCCATCCAATTACAAGTCCACCCATACCAATTTTATCAAATTCCGATATCGGATTGACCTTCAAATCTTCATTTTATATTTTTGAAAGATTTTACAAAAAACTGATTTTGCTTCCATAAATTTACGGATTCATGATATAAATGAGTATGGAATCATGAAATATAATTAATATAGGATAAGGAATACTTACCCCAATGTTTACCCGTGAAAATCGCCCAAACCGAGCTCCCCAACTCTATTTTTGTCAAAAATGGTCAAAAAAACCGTTTATAGAGCCTCTGGTGTTTTTGAGCGTCACAGGTAGCGTGGGGCGCTTCCTGTGGCGCAGTTTCCAGTACCCAAAAATTTCCAGCGCCAGGGATAGCGCCCCACGCTACCGTGGGCGCTCGCAGCGACGGGAAATCTCCTCCGATACAGAAATGGGCATAACTCTCTCATACGATGTCCGAATTCGACGATTCTTTTTGCTATGGCTCCAAAATTTCAATAAGGATCTATTGAAATCATAAAAATTCAAATCCGAATTCGCTTACACATTGGTCCATATCCGATCCACTATTTCAACTTAAGCTTCCAACATGAAATTCATTCTTCCAAGCTAACTCCGAAATACCTTAAAACCAAAACCGATAATTTACACAAGTCATAATACCTTGTAGGAAGTTATGCAAGACCTCAAATAGTTGAAAGGAGTGTAAATGCTTAAAACGACCGATCGGGTCGTTACAATCAGTTACTCCATTTAAAAAACAAATCAAATAATTTGTTTGTCCTAATTCCAATGCCTTATTATTTAGTATGAGTGTTAAATTCATCATCTGCATTAAAACTTAATTTTGATGTTAACGATGATTGTGAATATACTGTTTAAGTATTCTTCATAGCCACATCCTTCTTGTGAGACTTTTATTTTTGTAATAATATGTCATAATAGATAATACGATCCTTCTTTTGCTGTTGTTGTAGTGTCGTTATTATTTGCTTGTTTGAATTTGAATTTGGTGACTTTGTAGCATGTCAATTTTTTAAATTTAATCATCTTAGTTATTCAACTTTGATTGCTTGTTTCTTTCATCTTCAACCGTTATAATATTTTTATGTTATAGCTTTTTTGGCATTCCTCATTATACTCTAAAAAGGTGCACAATAAAGTGTCTATAGTGGCAAACTTGTTCGCACACAAAACATCTGTGGTTCCTACTTTCGTAATTTTGTTACATATTTTATTCATAAATTTTATCATCTTATATATTTTCTTTAATATGAAAATTTTTACCCGAAAACTTATGAGATAATAATTAAATTCTCTTCGAAAAATTAATTTGTGTGAATCATTCTCTAATCTATAGAAGTGTTAAATTTTTCGTGAAGTACGACTAAGTAAAACATCAAACTATCAACATTTGACATGCGATTGGCATGTTAAAATTACTGATATAATAATATTTATGCAATTCAACTAATATTCTTCTATCAAATTCACAGATGAAAGGGCTCATAATTTTGAATCATACAAAGGGTACATGTACTTGCAATTATGACTTATAAATATGAATCAAATTTATTGATTTCAATAATTATTATATATCTCTATCGCAATTAACTAATATTTCTATGTAGTTGTAGGCCATAAAGTTGACATTCATTTTCTAGCCATCCTAAGGAAGATATATGTTGATCGAATTTCTCTAAGATAACAACTTCTTGACATGTACGCAACTGTAAAAAAAAAAAGGAGGAGGCTACAGTTTTTAAACATAAGGCACAAATTTTAAAATAGGTAGCACTTGCAACCATAGTCGACGCTGCTCATATTCATGTATAAAGTATGTGTTGTTGAAGCATAGTAGGTTCACTATTAATTAGTTTTGAGCTTACAAATTTTCCTCTTCAAAATTTGTGTAACTCATTGCACGCTTATTTAAAGAACATTCATATCGCTTGAAAATATTTATAACATTTATCATGGGATACACGTGCAACGCACATATCCAAGAACTAGTATCTATAAAAAAAGGCTAACTACAACCATTATTACAGACTTGCACAAAACTATGTCCGTCGTGAGCAGCTATAGAGCCTAAATACATCCTTCGTGAATTGTCCTAGTTTCCTTTGAAAGATGCCGAAGAGTTAGAATGTAGCCAAGAAGATCCATTGGCTTCGAGATAATAACTTGAATATTCTGCTCGAACCGAAAAAAAAAAAGACAACTTTAATAAATAGTTTGAACTGTAGTGTTCTTAACTCTAGGGTAAGAATCACACTCTCACTAAATATAATATAAAAAAATTAGAACACCATTATACTATAAAAATAATTCTAGATGATATTATTGTGACCTGCACCACAATAACTAAATTCTCATCGATCCATCAATAATGTCCTTGGTTTTGATATTAATCTCGTTGCCTTGTATATATATTGATGACAAATTCTTATACCTTCTCAAAAATTAATTCTTATTCCATTCATAACTATACTTCTTCCATGGTTGAGTCCTTATTTTATTAAAACTCTTCTTCCTAATATATAATATTTTCAGTTGTGTCCTTTTGTTGTGAGATCTTGTCAAAATTAATATAAATAGTTAAGGGTATAAAAGTCGATTAATATTTTGGTGATATTTTTATCGTTCAACACATATTAGTTTAATATTCGTGCCTTTATAATAACTAGCCTTAGTGTACGCGCTTTGCGCGTGTAATTTTGCGTTTATCAATAATGTATTTAGAATATTTATGTAATTATAAATAATATCAATCTGTTAATAGAAAAGAAATATTAAAATTGATGAAATACTACGGAATAACGTTATAATTTATTATTTTTATAAAAAATCTGTACAAGTATTTGCAATAAGTAATATGGGATATATTTGCAATGCATCTATAATGAGACTACATAAAGCAGACACTAATACTTGAAAATTTTAGAAATATAAAAATCAAACAAATGAATAAAAAAAAAAAAGAAGATGTAGTCGCACCAGATTTTATCGTGTGTTTAACTTTTCTTAAACATAAAAATCATACAAAAGAACAAATAGAAAAAATATATCTATGTGGGATTTAGTCTGGGGGGTTTTCCAGACTAAAGCAATAGATTATAGGTTAAAAGTATTCTAAATCACAAAAAGTAGGAGAAAGAGTACCAAAAACAACCTGATGAGTACTTGAATGTGCATGGAAGGGAGGTTCTTTTCTAAATTAAAAACGATAGTGATTTTTGTAAAAAGAAAAGGATTGACTTATATTTTAGGACTTTGTAAAAGACAACTATCCAAATAAAGAAAGAATTTATATTTGTAACAACCCAGCCGGTCATTTTGAATATTATAACCCAGTTAACCCATTTACTGCTCAAGTTATTCTTTACAGTTATTTTATGAGTTACCGGGTTAGTTGGTTCGGATTCGGAAGAATTTCGGATTGAAATGAGACACTTAGTCTCATAATTGAAAACTTAAGTTGGAAAAGTTGACCAGATATTGACTTATGTGTAAGCGACCTGGATTCGAATTCTGATGATTCCAATAGCTCTGTATGGTGATTTTGGACTTAGGAGCGCGTCCGAAAAATTATTAGGCGGTCCGTAGTTGTCACGACCAAAAATCTCACCACAAGCGTCGTGATGGCACCTAGTCTCTAAGACTAGGTAAGCCGATTTCAATTACATTTTGAAGCCATTTTTTTTAAGTAATCAAAACTAACAGCGGAAATAATTACGATATACAACCTCCCAAGACTGGTAATACTGAGTCACGAACTCTAACTGAATACATGGAATGATCACGAGGATCGAATATACAATACTGTTTGATTACAAATTAACAGTACAATGAAATGAAAAGACTCCAAGGGACTGCGACGACCAAGCAACTCTACCTTGAATCCTTACGATCCCGATGTAACTCTGCTCAAGTCCGATATCTCCAATACCTGGCTCTGCACAAAAATGTACAAAAGTGTAGTATGAGTACACCACGGTCGGTACCCAGTAAGTATCAAGACTAACCTCAATGGAGTAGAGATGAGGTACAGTCAAGACACTCACTAGTCTAATAACCTGTGCAATATAGTATACAAAATAATAGGAAACAAATAATAATAATAATAATAATAATAATAATAAGGGCAGTATAAAACAACCAGTTATACGCACAACAGACAACAAGTACCATTAATATCATTCAACAATTAATAAATACGATTACACCCAATTAAATCAAGTCATTCAAATAAATATCTTTCACATATAATTCTTCCAGATAACTCTCTTTTAAATATAATTTTCTCAAATAATTATTTTTCAAATATAATTCTTTCAATAAATCTTTTCAAATATAATTTCCTCAAATAAATATCTTTCAAATACAATTCTTTCATATAATACTTTCTATAGTAAAAATCCTTCCAAATAAATATTTTGAATATAATTCTTTCAATTAAAAAGTCACCATATGACACCTCATTTCATAATCATAAAAATACGGGTCTCAGCCCATTTTCATGTTTTTCTTAAACACGGGTCTCAACCCATTTTCATATTTTCACGGCACCTCGTGCCCATAATTAAATCATCATATTTTTCCTGCACCTCGTGCCCTCATTTCATATCACAGCTGCACGGACAATTCATGTGCCAATTATCATTATCATTTCATCACAACGCCTCGTGCCCACGTTTCATATCACAACTGCACGGACAATTCACGTGCCAAATATCATTATTATTTACTCACGGCACCTCGTACCCACATTTTATTTTATAATCCGCCTGGCAATAGCTACAGACTCTCAATTTCAACATAAAACATATTGTTATCAATTTACTATCAACAAGACCAATTGCACAAGCCATAAAAATAAACACAAGAAAAATCACAACATCACATAAAATCATCAACACCACAACTACACATCATCACATATCGTCCCTGACAATAACCACCATTATCGCTCCTATTGCTACCTTTATCACTCCTATAGCCACCCTTATCGCTCCGCCCAGACAATATTAATAGCCACCCTTATCGCTCCTATTGCCACCCTTATCGCTCTTATAGCCACCCTTATCGCTCCGCCCAGACAATATTCCAACAAACACAACAGCAGTGAAATGCCACCCTTATACCCACATAATATCAACGGTGAAATGCCACCCTTATGTCCCCAAAATAATAACTCACACAACACAATAATTTACACGGAAAATTAACACTGCAACATAATAAAATCAATTCATATCACAATTTGCTCAATAGCCACAACCAAATTCCAAAGATATAATAAAATCAATTAATTTCACAACAAATAGCCCAAGGCTCCACACAATATATATAACACCCAAAAATAATCAATAGAGGTAGAAATTACTCAGCATAAAACAAAGCCTTCATTAATGCAAATTTAGATAATTATATTAACACTTATTCTTAACCTCGCTTAAATTAATTATTTGCATAAGAAATTTTATATTGGAATTAATTTCCAAGAAACATTAAACCAACAATACTCACGAAATTTCATAAATATTTCAAGTAACAATCACATCAAATTATTTTATAAAAATAAATTCAACAATAAGATTTTAGGCATGGCAAACATATGATTTAATAATTTTCAATAATTTCTTAATTTACTACACAATAATGCCTAAGACTTTAATTCAATGAATTTTTGCACGAATAAGCCCGAGTACGTACTCGTCACCTCGCGTACACGGCTTTTCACATTTCACAAATGGCACATAAGACTCAATGCCTAAGGGGTAATTCCCCTACTCGAGGTTAAGCAAGACACTTACCTTTTTGAAGTTAGGTCGATATTCCAAAATAACCTTCTTTCTTGAATTGACCTCCGGACAGCTCAAATCTATCCAAATTAATTGTATAACTCCATTAAAATTCGTCGGAAATAATTCCAGATAATAATACATCTACTTAAAAATGTATTCTAAAAAGCCAAAAAAAGTCAACGCGGGACCCGCCCTCGGAACCCGATAAAATTTTCATGAAATCCGAACACCCATTCCAATACGAGTTCAACCATACCAATTTTATTGAATTCCAATAACAACTCGACCTCCAAATCTTAAATTTTCGTTTTTGGAAGATTTTACAAAAATCTTAATTTCTTTCATTAAAATCCGAATTAAATAATAAATATAATCATGCATCCATGAAATATAAACACTTTAGAATATAAAACACTTACCCTAATCCATATGGTGAAAATCGCCTCAAAAATCACTTCAATCCGAGCTCCATAACTCCAAATATGTCAAAAATGGCCAAAACCTCGAAATATAGCTACTGCCCAAGTATTTACTCTTCGCAATCGCGGAACATGCTTCGCGATCGCGAAGCACAAAAAAATTCAGCCCCAAAATTGCTCTTCGCGATCACGGAAAACCAATCGCGAGAGCGAAGAACAAAATCCCCCAACTCTTCCAGACAACCTCTAGTATAATGGTCATAACTTTTGATAAATAACTCCAAAATGCAAATGGTTTAACTTTCTGAAAGCTAGACACCAAGGGCTATAACTTTTATTTGTTGTTCATATCCCAATTCCTTATAAATTTCTAGATATAAGCTTCCAAAATCAGCCTTGTGAAATAGAGATTTCCAAAATCTTCCCAGACAGCCTATAGTGTATCTACCATAACTTTTTGTATACAACTCCAAATGATAAGTGATTTAATTTTCTGAATACTAGACATCAAGGGCTACAACTTTCATTTTTAGATTATCTCCAAATTCTTTATAGATTGCGATATATAAGCTTCCAAAATTGGGTCAGTGCAACAGAGATTTGTTCTACGCGATCGTGAAAGAGCTTCCGCGATCGCGATTCACAAGGCCCCAAACTGTTGTTTGCTCTTCGCGAACGCGACCAAAAGTTCGCGATCGCGATGCACACCTCTGTAGGTAGAAACCAGCAATTAAATGTGGCCTAGAAATGGTCTGAAACCGTCCCGAAACTCACCCGAGCCCCTCGGGACCTCAACAAAATATACCAACAAGTCCTAAAACAGCATACGAACTTAGTCGAAGCCTCGAATCACATCAAACAATGCTAAAACCACGAATCACACCTCAATTCAAGACTAATGAACTTTGAACTTTCAAATTCTATATCTTGTGCCAAAATACATCAAATCAATCCGGAACGACTTCAAATTTTGCACACAAGTCATAAATGACATAACGAAGCTATTCCAATTTCCAGAATCGAATTCCGACCTTGATATCAAAAAGTCAACCCCCCGGTCAAACTTTCCAAAATTCAACTTTCGGCATTTCAAGCCTAATTCCACTACGGACCTCCAAATAAGTTTCCGGACATGCTCCTAAGTCCAAAATTACCATATGGAGCTATTGACATTATCAAAATTCCATTCCGGAGTCGTCCTCACACAGTTCCGACTATGGTAAAAATCCTAAGACTTAGCTTCCGTTTTGGGGACCTAGAGTCCCAAATCACTCCAAATCATCCGGTAACTGAATTTAACCACGCACGCAAGTCAATACACATAATAAGAAGCTGCTCAGGGCCTTATGCCGCCAGACGGGGCTTAAATTCTTAAAACGACAAGTTGGGTCGTTATATTCTCCACCTCTTAAACAAACGTTCGTCCTCGAACGTGCTAATAATTATTCTGAGGTTACCGAATTGATGATTTTTACTTTTACACATATACTCACGGTTGGTTCCACGTTACTGCATTGGAGGTAAGTCCGGCAACACCATCTCATTTGAGATTATTTCTTTTATCTATATTTGTGAACCTTAATACCAATTCCTTACACTCTAAACATTTTCAAAAAGTCCGATCTTTCATCAACGCACAGTATTAGTCTCAACTGGTTGTAGCAACTCGTACCTACGCACACATCAACTTTCTTGATAGTGTTGAAGTACTTCAAAAAAATTTCGGGGTATTACATTCTTCCCCGCTTAGGATCATTCGCCCTCAAACACATAACATAATTTTGTCTCTTCTTTGCACGTCTCAATCTCCCAATTTTTTTTTTCTAACTCCCAAATTTTTCAGAAATTTCGTCAGAGTCTCCCCTGTAATTGGGCCTAACCACCTGCCAGAGTAACACCAAAACAACTCCTAATAACACATCCACAATGTATATATCAATAACACAATCTCAGCATTACAAGCATTGCATTATTATAATGATATCAGGACATGAAGCACATCATATGTATTCTCATCACCACATCTCTGGTCTTAAAAGTTGTTCATAATTAATTCCAGCATCATCAATTAATCTCATATTAACCCCCACCTCATTTCGAATGTTCACAACACTGACAACAGAATGTAAGGCATGAAGACCTCATGATTGCTTACTCGGATTAATGAGTCACATTTAACGCCACTTGGGTACTCATCTCATAGGTTAAAACTCAATGTTTACAACACGAAAATGGTTGTATATGAATAGAAAAATATACAAGAGTTATCAAATAAGCCTAACAGGCATGACTCCCTATTAATAATATTATACAAATTAATTTCACAAAGGAAAAATTTTTAAACTCATAAATATTTCACCACAAGGACCTCGTCCTTACATAACTTCCACCGCGGCTTGCAGCCCGGTTTAAATATTTCACATCATGTAAAAATACGAGGATCTCATCCTCAACTCCGAATCACAAGTATGTTGCACATTGTGCCAACTGAAATTTTCAATTTCCTTTCTTTCTTCTTTTCAATATATTTCATAATCAATTTTCACAACATATAATGAACCCTCACACCGGTAGGGCATATAATTCATAAAAATTGAAATCAATTATTCCGAAATACATTAAACCCGCTGTAATGAATAATAAAAATTACTTTTGGGCTTATAGCCCTCAATGGTGTACCAAAAATAAAATAACATACACGGGCTCACATCTTTAAATCCCCCCACAGGGATAAACATATAAGTGGGTCACAAATTTACAAAGCTCACCCATAAGTGGAGCATAATAGGAGGACTCACCTCAATATTCAAAACCGAATCAAATTAAGGAAAATATCCTTTTATAATAAAAAAATCAGGATCGTACCTGTAACGACACCATCTGGTATATTGGCCTCAGCCAAATCATAATGATTATATCAACGGGTTGGGTCTCCACCTCTTAGGCGTCCACTACCCGCCTGTCCTCCACCTCTAGCTGACTGTGCACGTGGAGTATCAACTGGAATAAAGCTTGTAGCTGGAGTGTTCTGATGAAATCCACCCTTCTCAAATCTGGGACAATCTCTCATGATATGCCTAGTATCACCACACTCATAACAACCTCTCTGAGGTCGCGGCTGCTCGTACTGAGTCTGTGCCGAATAACCACTGTAAAAATCTCGTGTTAGTAGTGCACTATAAACTGGAGCACCCCGAATAATCTGATGTGCGGACTGAGCTGACCGGCTGCTCGAACCTCCGCTATAATGGGTTCTAGATGAAGAGTAAAATCCACTGAACCCTCCAGATCTTCGAGACCTTTTGGCATCCTTAGACTCTATTTCCTCGCCTAAAAAACCCTCAATGAATCTGCGGACCCGTTCTCTGATTCTAGGAACTAAGATAGGTGCATGACGGGCTAACTCACTGAACCTGATAGCATATTCTGACTCTGTCATAGTGCCCTGACGCAACCGTTCAAACTTTGTGCGCCACGCATCTCTAAGAGTTTGGGGAACAAACTTTTTCAAGAACATTTCCGAAAATTGAGCCCAAGTTGGTGGTGTGGCATCGGCTGGTCTACCTTCTTCATAGATTTGCCACCACTGATACGCTGCACCTGACAGTTGAAATGTAATAAAGGCAACTCCGCTCACCTCCACAATACCCATGGTGCGGAGAATACGGTGACAATTTTCTAGAAATTCTTGGGCATCCTCTATAGTTGTGCCACTGACAGTAGGTGGACTATACCTCTTAAACCTTTCAAGTCTCTTTTGTTCTTCTTCTGATGCCTCGGGCCTGACCGCAGGTCTAACCGAAATAACAGGTTGTACCGGTACTACACCCGGAACCTGACCAACATGAACCTGCTGCTCTGGAGTTGAGATAGGAGTCTGAGCTACTACCCCAATCTGCAGAATGTTTGGTGCAATAAAGATCAATCCCGCCTGAGTTAATGTGCCAAACATACTCAGGAACTGTGCTAAAGTCTCCTGAAGTCCGGGGGTAACAACAGGTGCTTCTGGTACCTATCCCCCAACTGGAGCTACTAGTGGCTCCTCAACTGTTGTTCTAACAGGTGCTCTAGTCGCAACACGTGCCCTTCCTCGACCTCTACTTCGGCCTCTACCTCGGCCCCGGCCTCTTGCAGCCCTAGTAGTATGTGCGGATGCCTGCTCAGCTAACCCAAAATCACATGTCCTCACCATCTGTGAGAGAATGGAGATACAAAGGTTCAAATTCCAAATTCAACAAATTCCGCAAGACAGGAATGAAAGAATTGGAAATTTCCAAAAAGTTCTGTAGCCTCTTGAAGATAAGTACAGACATCTCCGTACCGATCCGCAAGACGAAACCAGCTAGCCTAGTGTCACGACCCAAAATCTAGAGCTCTGATACCAACTTGTCACGACCCAAAATCTCACCACAAGCGTCGTGATGGCACCTAGTCTCTAAGACTAGGTAAGCCGATTTCAATTACATTTTGAAGCCATTTTTGTTTTAAATAATTAATCAAAACTAACATCGGAAATAAATATGAATAGACAACCTCCCAAGACTGGTAGTACTGAGTAACGAACTCTAACTGAATACATGGAATGATCACGAGGACCGAATATACAATACTGTTTGATTACAAATTAACAGTGCAATGAAATGAAAAGACTCCAAGGGACTGTGACGACCAAGCAGCTCTACCTTGAATCCTTACAATCCCGCTTTAACTTTGCCCAAGTCCGATATTTCTAATACCTGGCTCTGCACAAAAATATGCAGAAGTGTAGTATGAGTACACCACGGTCGATACCCAGTAAGTATCAAGACTAACCTGAATGGAGTAGAGACTAGGTACAGTCAAGACACTCACTAATCTAATAACCTGTGCAATATAATATACAAAATAATAGGAAACAAATAATAATAAGGGCAGGATAAAACAACCAGTTATATACACAACAGACAACAAGTACCATTAATATCACTCAACAATTAATAAACACAATTACACCCAATTAAATCAAGTCCTTCAAATAAATATTTTTCACTTATAATTCTTCCAGATAACTCTCTTTTAAATATAATTTTCTCAAATAATTATTTTTCAAATATAATTCTTTCAATAAATCTTTTCAAATATAATTTCCTCAAATAAATATCTTTCAAATACAATTCTTTCATATAATACGTTCTAAGTAAAAAACCTTCCAAATAAATATTTTGAATATAATTCTTTCAATTAAAAGGTCACCATGTGACACCTCATTTCATAATCATAAAAATACGGGTCTCAGCCCATTTTCATATTTTTCCTAAACACGGGTCTCAGGCCATTTTCATATTTCCACAGCACCTCGTGCACATAATTAAATCATTATATTTTTCCGGCACCTCGTGCCCTCATTTTATATCACAGCTATACGGACAATTCACGTGCCAATTATCATTATCATTTTATCACAGCGCCTCGTGCCCACATTTCATATCACAACTGCACGGACAATTCACGTGCCAAATATCCTCATTATTCACTCCCGGCACCTCGTGCCCACATTTTATTTTATAATCCGTCTGGCAATAGCCACAGGCTCTCAATTTCAACATAAAACATATTGTTATCAATTTACTATCAACAAGACCAATTGCACAAGGTATAAAACTAAACACAAGAAAAATCACAACATCACATAAAAATCATCAACACCACAACCCTACATCATCACATATCGTCCCTGACAATAGCCACCCTTATCGCTCCGCCCAGACAATATCAATAGCCACCCTTATCGCTCCTATTGCCACCCTTATCGCTCCGCCCAGACAATATTCTAACAAACACAACAACAGTGAAATGCCACCTTTATACCCACATAATATCAATGGTGAAATGCCACCCTTATCTCCCCAAAACAATAACTCACACAACACAATAATTTACACGGGAAATTAACACGGCAACATAATAAAATCAATTCATATCACAATTTACTCAATGGCCACAACCAAAATTCCAAAGATATAACAAAATCAATTAATTTCACAATAAATAGCCCAAGGCTCCGCACAATATATATAACACCCAAAAACAATCAATAGAGGTAGAAATTACTCAGCATAAAGTAAAGCCTTCATTAATGCAAATTTAAATAATTATATTAACACTTACTCTTAAGCTCGCTTAAATTAATTATTTGCATAAAAAAAATTCATATTGGAATTAATTTGAAAGAAATATTAAACCAACAATACTCACGAAATTTCATAAATATTTCAAGTAACCATCATATCAAATTATCATATAAAAACAAATTCAACAATAAGGATTTAGGCATGGCAAACAGATGATTTTTACAATTTCCCAATTTACTACACAATAATGCCTAAGACTTTAATTCAATGATTTTTTGCACGAATAAGCCCGAGTACGTACTCATCACCTCGCGTACACGGCTTTTCACATTTCACAAATGGCACATAAGAGTCAATGCTTAAGGGGTAATTCCCTCACTCGAGGTTAAGCAAGACACTTACCTTTTTGAAGTTAGGCCGATATTCCAAAATAACCTTCTTGCTTGAGTTGAACTCCAGACAGCTCAAATCTATCCAAATTAATTCTATAACTCCATTAAAATTCTTCGGAAACAATTCCGGATAATAATACGTCGACTTAAAAAATTTATTCCAAAATGTCAACAAAAGTCAACTCGGGACCCGCCCTCGGAAACCCGACAAAATTTTTATGAAATCTAAACACCCATTCCGATACAAGTTCAACCATACCAATTTTATTGAATTCCAATAACAACTCGACCTCCAAATCTTAAATTTTCGTTTTTGGAAGATTTTTCTTCCATTAAAATACGAATTAAACGATGAATATAATCATAGATTCATTAAATATAAACACTTTAGGATATAGGACACTTACCCTAATCCATATGGTGAAAATCGCCTCAAAAATCACTTCAATCCGAGCTCCAAAGCTCCAAATATATCAAAAATGGCTGAAACCTTGAAATATAGCTACTGCCCAGGTATTTACTCTTCGCGATCGCGAAGCACAAAAATTTTCAGCCCCAAAATTGCTTTTCGCGATCGCGGAAAACCAATCGCGATCGCGAAGAACAAACTCCCCAACTCATCCGAACAGCCTCTAGTATAATGGTCATAACTTTTGATAAATAACTCCAAATTGCAAATGGTTTAACTTTATGAAAACTAGATACCAAGAACTATAACTTTCATTTGTTGCTCCTCTCCCAGTTCCTTATATATTTCTAGATATAAGCTTCCAACATCAGCCCTATGCAATAGAGATTTCCAAACTCTTCCCAGATAGCCTATAGTGTATCCACTATAGCTTATTGTACACAACTCCAAATGACAAATGGTTTACTTTTATGAAAACGAGACATCAAGGGCTACAATTTTCATTTTTGTATCATCTCCAAATTCCTTATAGATTGCGAGATATAAGCTTCCAAAGTCGGGTTAGTGCAACAGAGATTTGTTCTACGCGATCGCGAAAGAGCTTCCACGATCGCGATTCACAAGGCCCCAAACTGTTGTTTGCTCTTCGCGAACGCGACCAAAAGTTCACGATCGCGATGCACACCTCTATAGGTAGAAACCATTAATTAAAAGTGGCCTAGAAATGGTCCGAACCCATCCCGAAACTCACCCGAGCCCCTCGGGACTTCAACAAAATATACCAACAAGTCCTAAAACATCATACGAACTTATTCGAAGCCTCGAATCACATCAAACAACGCTAAAACCACGAATCACACCTCAATTCAAGCCTAATGAACTTTGAACTTTCAAATTCTATATCTTGTGCCGAAATATATCAAATCAATCCGGAATGACTTCAAATTTTGCACACAAGTCATAAATGACATAACAAAGCTATTCCAATTTCCAGAATCGAATTCCGACCAAGATATCAAAAAGTCAACCCCCCGGTCAAACTTTCCAAAATTCAACTTTCGGCATTTCAAGCCTAATTCCACTACGGACCTCCAAATAAGTTTCCAGACATGATCCTAAGTCCAAAATCACCATACGGAGCTATTGACATCATCAAAATTCCATTCCGGAGTCATCCTCACATAGTTCCGACTACGGTAAAAATTCTAAGACTTAAGCTTCCGTTTTGTAGACCAAGTGTCCCAAATCACTCCAAATCATCTGTAACTGAATTCAACTACGCATGCAAGTCAATACACATAATAAGAAGCTGCTCAGGGCCTTATGCCACCAGACAGGGCTTAAATTCTTAAAATGACAAGTCGGGTCGTTAAAGTAGTGGAATTAGGTTTGAATTGGGGTATAATTCGTGGTTTTAACATTATTTGAGGTGATTTGAGGGGTCGACTAAGTTCGTATGATGCTATGGGACTTGATGGTAAGTTTGGTTGAGGTCACGGGGACCTCGGGTGAGTTTCGGATGGGTGACGGATCATTTTTGGACTTGGCTTGGTGGCTGAAGACTGCTGGTACATTTTTTTGGTTTCCTTCTTCGCGTTCGCGAAGGGGAATTTGAGGTAGGCAAGATTTGCTCTTCGCGTTCGCAAGGGGGTCTCGCTTTTGCGAAGAGGAGCTGGGGTCTGGCGAGGTTGTTCATCGCGTTCGCGATTGGGTATCGCGTTCAGAGGAAAAAATAATTGGCATGGGCTTTTTCCTTCGCGTTCGCGGGCAGTGTCTCACATTCGTGAAGAGCAATGTTGGGAAGCACAATTTTGTGCTTCGCGAACGCGAGGGACCTATTGCGTTCGCGAAGAAGAGAGGTCTGGACAGAAATTTTAAGTTCTGAAAATGGGACTTTGTCCCATTTTCCATTTTTGACGGATTGGAGCTCGAGAAGCGGCGATTTGTGAGATATTTTCAAGGAAAATAGTGGGGTAAGTGTTCTTAACTCATTATTGGTCAATTTACCCGAATCCATAATTATTTTTAATATTTAATGGGTGAATTAAGTTGGAAAGATTAGAAAACCCTTATGGTTTAATTTGAAAATTTTAGGGTCGAGTTGATGTCGGAATTAAGTAAAATTGGTATGATTAGACTCATAGTTGAATGGGCTTTCGGATTTGATAACTTTTGTCGGTTTCGAGACGTTGGCCCCACGGGCGATTTTTGAGCTTAATTTCAGATTTTGATGGAAAATTAATATTTTCTTATGGAATTAATTCCAATAAATTTTATTGACTGAATCAAATTATTTGTGGCTAGATTCGAGGCATTTGGAGGCCAATACGCGAGGAAAAGGCTTATTGGAATAAAGAATTGCTCGGATTGAGGTAAGTAACAGTTCTAAATTTGGTCCTGAGGGTATGAAACCCCGGATTATGTGTTATGTGATTGGTTTTGAGGTGACGCACATGCTAGGTGACGGGTGTGTGGGCGTGCACCGTAGAAATTGTGACTTGGTCAAATTCCATGGAACTGTATAGTTGAATAATCTATTGATATCCGTACATTTTTCTCCGTATTAGAGAAATTGATCTATGAATCATGTTTAAATCATATGTTTATACTGTTGGGACCCACATAGGTCGTGTACTTGTGGAATTATCTGCTAAATTGTTGTTTTGCACTCAGTTACAGTTTTATTTACACATTATTACCTCAGTCTCTCTTATTCATTGTTGATGCATAATATCATTGTTGTTGGGCTGCTTATCATGATTTCTGAGAGCCCTAGAGACTGGAGAGGTTGATGACTGAGTGAGGCCGAGGGCCTAATTATGAGGATATTTATGGGATCGGGCTGCACACCGCAGCATGTTTCATTGTTATATGCCATGATTGGCTTGATATAACACTTGGGCTGAAGAAGCCCCTCCAGAGTCTGTACACACCCCCAGTGAACGCATGTACCTACTGAGTGCGAGTGCCGAGTGCGAGTGCCGAGTGATGAGTGACTGTGAGGAAAGGGTGACTGTGAGGAAAGAGTGAATGGGAGGACTGAGTGACTGTTACTATGAGAGGATGCATTGATTTCATTATTTGCTGCATTTCAGCTGTCATGTATCACTATTTTGGAAATTTTCGAAAAAAAAACATTTTTCTGTTTCAGTCAAACTTTATATGAAATTCCTGTGAAATTTTAAATGTTGAACTTGAGAGCATGCCTACCCTTTTATGTTGGAAAGTACTGTATTTTGACTTAGCTGAGAAGCTCTTCACTACTTTCAGTTCTTTATTTATTATTATTACTTACTGAGTTGGTTGTACTCACACTACCCCCTGCACTTCGTATGCAGATTCAGGTGATCCCGGACACATGGAGTGTTGATTCTTTCACACAATTGATTTTTCGGAGATTCAGAGGTAGCTGCCATGTTTCGCAAACCTTGTCTCTCCTTCCCTATCCTCTTGTTTATTGTATTTGGTCTCAAATCATTATAGACTGTGTTTTCCAGACTTGTAATGTATAGATGCTCATGTACTCAGTGACTCCGGGTTTTGGGAGTATGTTTATTTCTAATGTTTGTGGGATTTACTCTTAAACTTAATTATTAGATTTTCAGTATTTAAAAGAAATTGTGGGTTATTGGTGTTGTAGGCTTGCCTAGTATTGAGATAGGCACTATCACGACAGGTTAGGATTTTGGGTCGTGACAAGTTGATATCAGAGCCTAGGTTACATAGGTCTCACGAGTCATGAGCAGGCTTAGTAGAGTCTTGTGGATCGGTATGGAGACGTCCGTACTTATCTTCGAGAGGCAGCCAAACCCTTAGGAAAATTTCACTTTCTTGTATTCTATCGTGCAAACTTGTTGATTCCGGAAAAACTAAAATTATGTTATTCTATTCTCTCACAGATGGCGAGAACACGTACTACCGGATCAGACGGTCAGCCACCAGTGCCACCAGTTAGGGTCGCGAGAGGCCAGGGCCGAGGTAGAGGTCGAGGTGTAGCTCGTACCACAGTTGGACCAGCACCAGTAGTACCACCAGTTGCTCCACCTCAAGAGCAGATTCCAGATATAGCTGAGCTGACAGGACCAGCTCCAGCACCAGTTATGCCCCTTGAGATTCCAGGCCTTCAGGAGACTTTGGCCCAGATATTGATAATTTGCACTGGTCTCGCTCAGGTGGTTTCAGCTTAGGCCGCACTTGCCACTTCTCAGGACGGGGGAGGTACTCATACCTCAGTAGCTCGTACTCCAGATCAGGTAGTACAGGGACTACAGATACCGGGGGAACTACCAACCCAGCCGGCTACAACTGTTCAGGCCCCGGTAGTCTCCGTTATGGTAGCTGATGAGCATAAGAGACTTGAGATATTTGGGAGGCTTCGACCTCCATCATTAGCTCTGTTGAGTCAGAGGATGCTTAGGGTTTTCTAGATAAGTGCCAGCGGATGCTTCGGACAGCGGGTATTTTGGAGACCAGTAGGGTCTCGTTCACTACTTTTCAATTTTCTGGAGATGCCTTCAAATGGTGGGAGGCTTATGAGAGGCGCAGGCCAGTCGGTGCAGTACCACTTACATGACAGGCATTCTCTATTCTCTTTATGGAGAAGTTTGTGCTGCAGTCTCACAGAGAGGAGCTGCGTAGACAGTTTGAGCAGTTACGTTAGGATGGCATGTCTGTGACGCAGTACGAGATGAGATTTTCTAAGTTAGCTCGTCACGTAGTTTGGTTGGTTCCCATTGATAAGGAGAGGATTAGGAGGTTCATTGATGGCCTCACATATCAGCTACAGTTACTTATGACTCGGGAGAGAGTATCTGGTGCTACTTTTGATGAGGTTGTTGACATTGCTCAACAGATAGAGGTAGATCATAGCCAGGAACGAGGAGAGAGGGAGGCCAAGAGGCCTTATGGACCAGGTGGTTTCAGCAGTGTTCCTTCAACGGGTCAGTTTTACCACGGCAGGGGTCTTCCTTACAAGCATGCTCAGACGGGTCGTCCAGTTCACCGTGGTGCATCATCAAGCCATGGTTCATACAGTTCTCATCAGGGTCAGCCATCTCTTGGTGCCCTTCCATCCCAAAGTTTGTCCCGTGCCACTTCAGTTCAGTGTTCATTTGCACCGGGTGCTTCTAGTAGTTATTCTGGTTCTCGGGGCCCGGGGCCTGATCCAGTCTGCACTACCACAGTACCGGGGAGCTGCTTTGAGTGCGGGGAATTTGGGCATATGTGGAGACAGTGTCCTCGTCGCTCGGGAGGTCCAGTGCAGCAGAGGAGTCATACTACAACTTCAGCACCAGTTACTTCGCTACCAGTCCAACCAGCTCGGGGTGGGGGTCAGTCAGCTAAGGGTCGCCCAAGAGAGGGAGGCCGATCAGGTGGCGGTCAGGCCTGATTCTATGCTTTTCCTGCCAGGCCGGATGTTGTTGCCTCAGATGTAGTGATCACAAATATTGTCTAAGTGTGCCACAGGGAAGCTTCTATATTATTTGACCATGGTTCTACTTATTCGTATGTATCATCGTACTTTACTCATTATGTGGATATGCCCCGTGAGTCCTTAGTTTCACCTGTTCGTGTATCTACGCCGGTAGGGACGAGATGGCCGACTTTGACACTCACTGTGGATCAATAATAAAAATTGAAATAAAACTACAATATCTAAATCAGCATGATTCACAGAATTTACAATAATTTATTTAACCAGCAGAAATAATTAAATTCCTTCAAATGCAACAATTCTCAATATATTAATTAAATTCCTTCAATTCCAATAAATTTTTAATTTATCAATTAGTCTCATTTACATGAATAACAATAATTCCTTAACAAGCAGGAATAATAATTCTTTAAATTTTAAAAATCTTCAATTTATCAATTAGCTTCGCAAGCTGCAATAAACTGTCCAGTATCGTGTAATTATTATTATTAAGCACGATTTCTGCCTAGGTCGTACTACCCGATCCAGAGTTTCAAGTACACTGTCGAGGGACATGCGGCACGATCCATAGATGCATCTATCTTGCCGAGGCGTTCAGCCCGCTCCACAAGAAAGGAGGACATTTTCTTATGTACCTCCGGAATGAGAGTATATTTATTATAAGATAAATTCAGGAGGAAGAACAATTTCTCTTAACAATTAATTAATTTAAACAGAAAATTTAAGCATATGAGATTTTCATCCTTTAAAATTTTTATCTAACATATTTTCATCCTTTAATATTTTTATCTAACAATTCATAATATATAAATATATATCAAATAATATTAATTAAATAAAGAATACAATTTACACAAGTAATTCATGCTTTGAGTCATAAACTACCCGGACTTTAGCATTAATAGTAGCTACGCATGGACTCTCGTCACCTCGTGCGTATGTAGCCCCCACAATTAGCAATTAATTATTTAATTTTAATCACCTATGAGGTAATTTCCCCCTCACAAGATTAGACAAGAGACTTACCTCGTCTTGCTCTAATTTAATCCACTAGTAGACTCTTTCCTCGATTATATAACTCTGTCTCGCTCGAATCTAGCCAAAATAATTCGATACAATCATTAAAATTTATAGGAATCATCTCTATAAGAAAATACTACATTTTCAATAAAAATCCAAAATTAATTAAAAATTTGTCTGTGGGGCCCACATCTTGGAATCCGGCGAAAGTTACTAAATCCGACAACGCATTCAATTACGAGTCCAACCATACCAGTTTCACTCAAATCCGACTCCGAATCAATACCGAAATCTCGTAAATTCGTTTCTATGAGATTTCAAAAAAAATTCCATATTTCAATCTCAAAACACTAATTAAATGGTGAAACTAATGATATATTTGTGTATATAGACTAAATCCAAGTTAGAATCACTTATACCAATGTCTTTCCTTGAAAATCTATCCAAAATCGCCTCTACTCAAGCTCCAATTTGTTAAAAATGGCGAATGGGACGAATGCCTTCTTTTTTATAAAACTGCCGAGGCAGCCTTCGGAATTGGGCCTCGATCGTGGCTTCGATCATGGCCCTCTTTCACGACCCCAAATTCCCTCCGTAGGATGTCGTGATGGCACCTAGTCTCTAAGACTAGGTAAGCCTATCAATGCAGAATAATAATAAATATCTGAAATAAATAAACTACAATTCAAACAATTTCAACTCCCAAAACCCGGTAGAAATAAGTCACAAGCTTCTAAGAATTTATTCTCAATGTCTCTATATGTCAAGGTCTAAATAAAATATAAGGAAGCAACATAAAATGATAGAAGGGGACTCCGGAGTCTGCGGACGCTGGCAGATATACCTCGAAGTCTCCGTGCACAAGTAACTCACTGACATCTAGGCTGGTAAAATGTACCTGGATCTGCACAAAAAATTTGTGCAGAAGCGTAGTATGAGTATACCACAGCAGTACCCAGTAAGTGCCAAGCCTAACCTCGGTAGAGTAGTGACGAGGTCAGGTGAGGCCCTACTGGAATATAATAATGGCATGGTAAAATGTTTATCAATGTAGTAAAATAAAATAATATTAAAAATGAATCAAATAGTATGTCACATTTAAGAACACCGAATAATTGCAAATAATATCTCGTGGAAATCAAAACAGAATTTCCTTCAACTTTATGAAATCACAATAATAATCAAAGGCAACTACGACCATAAATCAATATCAACAAGGGCACTCCCGAGGTACCGCCTCGTAGTCCCAAATCATAAATAAATTCACAATATCTCATTTCCTTATATCACCGCGGGAGCCTTCACAATTTATTTAAAGAAAATATTTTTTTCCGAAATAGCATCCCGCGTTTTAGCCACCCTTATCACACCGCATGACTTCTAGTAGTTCCTCTACTAGCCACGCGTATCAAGCCACCCTTATCTCACCGCAAGTGTTTCAACACCCAGACCTTACACCACCGCATGCGTATCAATATCACAATTTGCACCTCAAGTACTCAAATAATTTAACTTGCCAAAATAATTTAACAATAATATTTTTCTACAATAAAGAGCTCACGGCTCATGCCAAAATAAATCATCAATAATAGTTTTCCACAATAAAGAGCTCACGGCTCCCTCACAATGAGTATAAAAATATTCAGGAGTAAATAATTTAGGAAAATAATATTTCAAAATCTTTACTACGTTGCTTCAATATCAAGTTTAAAAATATCAAATACTTCATATTAATAATATTTAATTTAAAGAAAATCAACCTTCAAATAATGCACAGAATAAAAGAAACCAAGTTTCAACTTAACAGGTAAAACCATTAGTAAAAAAAGATCAAGCAAATTTGAAGTATATATCTCACATCAATGATGAAGAATATAACAAGATAAAATAATTTAATAAATGCGCAACAGTGATCTACACAATTTAAAAATATAATCTTTCGTAATTTAACCCGTGTACACACTCGTCACCTCGTGCACACGACTTTCAACACATTTCAATAATCACATCAATACCAATCCTAGGGGAAATTTCCTCCACACAAGGTTAGACAAGTCACTTACCTCGACTTGCTCCAATTTAATCAAGTATTATACTTTTTTCTCGATTTTCCGACTCCGATCGACTCATATCTAGTCATAATTAATTCGATACAGTCAACAAAAATTATAGTAATCAATTTTATAAGAAAATATTATATTTTTATTAAAATCCGAAATTAGCTCAAAATTTGTCTGTGGGGCCCACATCTCGGAATCCGGCGAAACTTATAAAATCCGACAACCCATTCAATTACGAGTCCACCCATACCAATTTTACTAAAATCCGATAACAACTCAACCTCCAAATCTTAAATTTTTGTTTTTGGAAGATTTTGCAAAAATCTTAATTTCTTCCATTTAAATCCGAAATAAATGATGAATATGACCATGGATTTATGAAATATAATCACATTTGGATATAGGACACTTACCCAGGTTGAAGTCTTGAAGAAATCCTCAAAATCGCCCAAGAACCGTGCTCCAAAACTCCAAAACGAAATGAAGGAAATGATCATTTTTGGTCCTTAAGTTTCTGCCCAAAAAACACTATTATGGTCGCTACAAGTCCAATCCCGTCACTAAAAGTGTCACATCTGGTCGCTAAAGGTGCACACCAGGACTATTTACACCAACAGTTTTATTTCACAAAAAAGGCTCTAACTCCATCATACGAATTCGGAATTCGACGATTCTTGTTCCTATGAGTCACAAATAAAACTACGAACCCATTCGTTCAATCGAAACTCAATTCGGAGCTCATTTGCTCAATATGATACTAATTTCGCTCGTTAAACAATTAACTCATATTTCGCGCTTAAAACTCAATTGCGACTTGATGAAATTAGACCAAACTTTCCAGATCACTCCTATAATTCATTATCAAAATGTAGAAAGTCTCGAAATCGAATTTCGATCTCTAGAACTAAAAATAGACTTTTGGATCATTACATGCTTATGTTGAAAACATCAAACTCTTCCTCGACAGCCTGTAGTGTATCAATCATAACTTCTTGTACTCAACTCCAACTGCCAAACGGTTTAAAGTTCTGCAAACTAAATACAAAGTACTACAACTTTCATGTTTTGCTCATCGCCCAACTCCTTATAGATTGCGAGATATAAGCTCCCAAAGTCAGTCCTGTGCAGCAGAAATTTCTGGCGATGCACACTGCTGTAGCAAAAATCTGCAGTAGCAGCTTCAGTCAATCGATCATAACATTTTGTATAAATGTCTGAATGATAAATGGTTTATCATTCTGAAAACTAGAATCAAAGGTCTACAACTTTTATGTTTTGAAAATGTTCAGATTCCTTATATATTTCGAGATATAAGCTTCCAAAATCAGCTCTGCGATTGCACCGGTTGCTGTCCAAAAACAGCTTCTGCAGCAGAAAAATTCCAGCAGTTCCTTTTTGTCCGAAATTCATTCCGTTAACCTTCTGAAATCCACCCGAGGCCCTCGGTACCTTAACCAAATATACCAACATGTCCCAAAATACAATATGAACTTAGTTGAGGCTTCAAACCATGCCAAACAACGCCGAAATTACGAATCGCGCATCGAATTGAATTATGAGTTTTCAAATCTTCCAACTTCTATATTTTGCGCCGAAACATATCAAATCAATTCCGATTGACCTCAAATTTTGCACACAAGTCGTAAATAACATAAATGAGATATGAAAATTTTCAGAATCAGATTTCGACCCCGATATCAAAAAGTCAACCCCTCGGTCAAACTTCCCAAAAATTCAATTTTCGGCATTTCAAGCCTAATTCTACTACGGACTTCCAAATAAAATTCCGGTCACGCTCCTAAGTCCAAAATCACCATACGGAGCTGTTGGAATCATCAAAATTCTATTCCGGGGTCATTTGCACATAATTTGACATCCGGTCACTATTTGAACTTAAACTTTTAATTTTTCATCAAAATTCCATATCTCTGGCTAGGGACCTCAGAATTTGATTCCGGGCATACACCTAAGTCCCAAATCACGAAACAGACCTACCAAAATTGTCAAAACACTGATCCGAGTCTGTTTGCTCAAACTGTTGACCAAAGTCAACTCAATTGAGTTTTAAAGCTCTAATTCATATTTTAATTCATTTTTCACTTGAAAACTTTCCGAAATATTTTTACGGACTGCACACTCAAGTCGAGTAATGGTAAATAGTGCTTAGATCACATAATTAATCATTAAATTTAAAGATGATATTTTGGGTCATCACATTCTCCACCTCTAAAACAAACGTTCGTCCTCGAACGGAGTTAGAAAAAGTAACTGAGCTTGTGAATAAGTGTGGATAACGGCTACGTATATCATGCTCGGTCTCCTAAGTCGCCTCCTCGACCGGATGACCCCTCCACTGAACCTTCACGGAAGCAATGTTCTTTGACCTCAGCTTTCGAACCTGTCTATCTAAAATAGCCACTGGCTCCTCAATATAAGATAGATCCTTATCCAACTGAACCGAACTGAAGTCTAGCACATGAGACAGATCGCCGTGATATTTTCGAAGCATGGAAACATGGAATACCGGATGACCGGCAAAGAGACTAGGTGGTAGTGCAAGTTTGTAAGCCACCTCTCCAAATCTCTCAAGAATCTCAAAAGGCCCAATATACCTAGGGCTCAAATTGCTCACCAACCATGAATGCAATATCACGAACCTTCCGATTCGCATAACTCTTTTGTCTAGATTGGGCTGTACGAAGTCAATCTTGAATCAACTTAACCTTTTCCAAGGCATCCTGAACCAAGTCTGTACCCAATAGCCTAGCCTCACCCGGTTCGCACCAACCCACTGGGGACTGGTACCACCTACCATACAAGGCCTCATACGGAGCTGAATGCTTGACTGACAACTGTTATTGTAAGCAAACTACGCAAGTGGTAAGAACTGATCCCAAGCACCCCAAAAATCTATCACACACGCACGAAACATATCCTCCAGTATCTGAATAGTGCGTTCGGACTGCCCATCCGTCTGAGGGTGAAATGTTGTACTCAACTCTACCCGAGTACCCAACTCACGTTGTACTGCCCTCCAGAATCGTAATATAAACTGCGTACCCCGGTCAGAGATGATAGATACCGGTATGCCGTGAAATGTGACAATCTCGCGAATATAGATTCGAGCCAACTGCTCGGAAGAGTAAGTAGTCATCATAGGATTGCAATGAGCTGACTTGGTCAATCTATCCACAATCACCCAAGCTGCATGGAACTTCCTCTGAGTCCGTGAGAGCCCAACAATGAAATCCATAGTGATCCTCTCCCATTTCCATTCTAGAATCACTAACTTCTAAAGCAATCCGCTCGGTCGTTAATGCTCATATTTTACTTGTTGACAATTTAGACACCGAGCTACATACTCCACTATGTCTTTCTTCATCTTCCTCCACCAATAATGTTGCCTCAAGTCCTGCTACATCTTCGCAGCACCCAAATATATGGAGTACCGCGAACTGTGAGCCTCATGAAGAATCAATTCACGAAAACCATCTACATTAGGCACACATAGCCTGCCCTGCATCCGTAATACATCGTCATCTCCAATTGCGACTTCTTTGGCATCACCGTGCTGAACTGTATCCTTAAGGACAAGCAAATGGGGGTCATCATACAGACGCTCCCTGATACGATCATAAAGAGAAGACTGAGAAACCACACAAGCCAAAACTCGACTCAGTTCGGAAACATCCAATCTGACAAACTAGTTGGCCAAGGCCTGAATATCCAAGGCCAAAGGCCTCTCTGCTACCGGTAAATATGCTAAGCTACCCAAACTCTCCGCCTTACGACTCAAGGCATCGGCCACTATATTGGCCTTCCCATGATGATAGAGAATGGTGATATCATAATCCTTAAGCAACTCCAACCATCTTCGCTGCCGCAAATTAAGATCCTTCTGTTTAAACAGATGTTGTAGACTTCGGTGATCGATGTAGACCTCACAATGGACACCGTACAAATAATGCCGCCAAATTCTTCAAGGCACGAACAATAGCTGCTAACTCAAGGCCGTGGACCAAATTTTTTTATTTTTTTTTTCATGTACCTTTAACTATCTGGACGCGTAGGCAATCACCCTACCGTCTTGCATCAACATCGCGCCGAGACCAATATGCGACGTGTCACAATACACAGTATAAGACCTTGAACATGTAAGTAATACCAACGCTTGTGTTGGAGTCAAAGTGTTCTTGAGCTTCTGAAAGCTTAACTCACACTCATCTGAATGGGGCACCCTCTTGGATCAATTTGGTCTTAATAGCTGTTCATAATCAATTACTGAATCGTCATTTAACCTCATGTTAACAAAAATCTCGTTGCAAACCTTTACAATACTGATAACTAGATGCGAGGCATGAAGACTTCAAAATTATTTACCCGAATTAACGAGTCACATTTAACGTCACCTAGGCGGGAACCTACCTCATAGGTTAAAACTCAATAATTACAACACAAAATTGGCAACTATGCACAGAGAATTTCATAAAAGAATTTTCAAATAAGCCTAACAGGCATGACTCCCTATTAGTACTATAGTACAAATTTAATTTCACAAGGGAGAACTTAAACACAAGAATTTTTCTCACAAGGATCTCGTCCTTATATAACTTCCACCGCAGCTCGTAGCCCGGTTTAAACATATCAATTTATATAAAAATGTGATGATCTCTTCCTCAGTTCTGAATCACAAGTAATATGCACATCGTGCCAATTGAAAATTTCTATTTTCTCCTTTTAAATAATTTCGGTTACACCCAATCACAATACATAATGAACCCCATATCGGTAGGGCATATAATTCATAATTCGCAATTAATTATTCGAAATTTACATCAAAATTTACCGAAATGAGTAACAGAAAGCCACATTTAGCCTCGCAGCTCTTATTAGTGACCAACACGAAATGATAGGCATAGTTATCTCCATAAAATCTCCCAACAGGGGTAAACACATAAGTAGATTATATAATTATGAAGCTCACTCATAAGTGGAGCACAATAGGAGGACTCATCTCGATACTCAAAACCGAATCAAGTTAAGGAAATTATTCCTTTATATAATATCAAGGTCGTACCTGTAACGACACCAACTGATGTAGCGACCTCCGCCATACCATAAAAGAAATATATCAATGGCTGGGTCTCCACCTCTAGGACGCCTTCTACCCATATTTTCTCCACCCCTAACTGGTCGTGTGGGTGGTGTAGTAACTACAATGGGGCATGTAGCCTGAGTGCTTTGATAAAATAAGTCTCTCCCAAGTTTAGGATAATTTTCTCATGATGTGCCTAGTATCACCATATTCATAACAACCCTTTTGCGGGTTAGGCTGCTCATATTGAGTCTGTGCCAGATAACTGGAATAACCATTGTAGGAACTCATATCGGTGGTACATTAAAAAAACTTACTGGAGCATCCCGAGTAATCCGATGTGCGGACTGGGCTGGCCGACTGCCCGAGCCCCCTCCATAATGATTTATACTTGCACAGTAGAATCCACTGAATCCCCCAGAACCTTGAGACGTCTTGGTCTCCTTAGTTTTTTTTTTTTTTCACCCCGAACACATTCTAATATCTTGGAAATTTGTACAACTAGCAGAAATGAAGTATCAGCTTGTAGCTCCCGAGTCGTACAAAATTGTACGATTATAATTAAGTCCTTTAATGAGTCTGTGGACTCGCCCTCTGGCTGTAGGAAGCAAAGTAGGAGTATGACGGGCTAACTTATTAAACTTGATGGCATATTCTGACATCGTCAATGGTGACATGACGCAACCGTTCAAACCCTATGCACCACGCATTACGGAGAGTCCGGAAAACAAACTCTTTCAAAAGCATTTCTGAGAACTGAGCCAAGTGGGCGGTGTTGCATTGGCTGGTATGCTCTCTTCATAGGCTTGCCACGAACACCGGTGGAGAATTATCTCTCCCAAGGCGAATTTCTTCTTTTATTATACTGACTCTACACTGTTGAGTTGACCAATTTCTTAACATACTCTCCGACTCTTCTTTGGGGTAACCCTTACCCCTATTTATACACAACGCTCACAAAAGTAGAGCTCCATACAGACAAATCTTATCACGAACCACATAGTCCAGACTCTCGTCAACAAGTGTACTTACTCCGAAGCACCCCAAAATCCGCAACAGTAACGTCCACGCTGAGTAGACCTTCTATAAATTTAGAGTTGTTTCTATAACTCCTTTGGTATTGAAGTATAAGAATTTACAATAATATATTTAACCAGCAGAAATAATTAAATTCCTTCAAATGCAACAATTCTCAATATATTAATTAAATTCCTTCAATTTCAATAAATTTTTAATTTATCAATTAGTCTCATTTACAGGAATAACAATAATTCCTTAACAAGCAAGAATAATAATTTTTTAAAATCCAAAGATTTTCAATTTATCAATTAGCTTCGCAAGCTGCAATAAACTATCCAAGTATCGTGTAATTATTATTATTAAGCACGATTTCTGCCGAGGTCGTACGGCCCGATCCAGAGTTTTGTGTACACGGCCGAGGGACGTGCGGCACGATCCATAAATGCATCTATCCTGCCGAGGCGTTCGGCCCGCTCCATAAGAAAGGAGGACATTTTCTTATGTACCTCCGGAATGAGAGTATATTTATTATAAGATAAATTCAGGAGGAAGGGGGCGGACATACCGCAAGTCCCAACCTTATCCTCTACAAAATCTCAGGTCTTAAACATGTGTAAATTTTAGGGAATCTTTCAGTACTACATATATACATTTCAGGCCAAAACTGATATAATACATGACGTCGCAATCCACCCATTGGTAGTGGACTCCCCCTACTCAGCGCGAAGTCATAGGTCACAACGTCCGATAATCCACAATAATAATCTTCACAGCTTGTATAAATCAACCAGACGCCAATGTCCGTTGAACCCCGCACATGATTCACTAGGTGATCTCTCAATACGCCCACATCTTCAGTCGGAACCACACGTTAAGGCAATGTTTGAGCATCTCTGGCTCCCTCGTAGTCCATCTGCGGCATCACGAACCGTCGACGCACAACTGATATTGAGTGCGCAATGTCATACACGAGTGGATACAAAGGAATATGAGATATATGTTTCAAGCTAAATCAATGCCGCACGATAAGGAATCAAAGAAGTGAATATTTTCCTAACAGTTCCATAGCCTCCCGAAGATAAGTACAGACGTCTCCGTACCGATCCACAAGACTCTACTAAACCTGCTTGTGACTCATAACACCTATGAACCTAGTGCTCTGATACCAACTTGTCACGACCCCAAATTCCCTCCGTAGGATGTCGTGATGGCACCTAGTCTCTAAGACTAGGTAAGCCTATCAATGCGGAATAATAATAAATATCTTAAATAAATAAACTACAATTCAAATAATATATATATATATATATATATATATATATATATATATATATCAAATAATATTAATTAAACAAAGAATACAATTTACACAAGTAATTCATACTTTGAATCCTAAACTACCCGGACTTTAGTATTAATAGTAGCTACGCACGGACTCTCGTCACCTCGTGCGTACGTAGCTCCCACAATTAGCAACAATTATTTAATTTTAATCACCTATGAGGTAATTTCCCCCTCACAAGATTAGATAAGAGACTTACCTCGTCTTGCTCCAATTTAATCCAGTAGTAGACTCTTTCCTCGATTATCCAACTCTGTCTCGATCGAATCTAGCCAAAATAATTCGATACGATCATTAAAATTTATAGGAATCATCTCTATAAGAAAATACTACATTTTCAATAAAATTCCGAAATTAATTAAAAATTTGTCTGTTGGGCCCACATCTTGGAATCCGGCGAAAGTTACTAAATCCGATAACCCATTCAATTACGAGTCCAACCATACCAGTTTCACTCAAATCTGACTCCGAATCAATACCGAAATCTCAAAAATTCATTTCTATGAGATTTCAAAAAAATTTCCGTATTTCAATCTCAAAACATTAATTAAATGGTGAAACCAATGATATATTTGTGTATATAGACTAAATCCGAGTTAGAACCTGGGCCTCGATCGTGGCTTCGATCATGGCCCTCGAGCCTAGGCCTCGATCGTGGCTTCGATCACAGGCTCGAGCCTGGACCTCGGTCATGGTCTCGATTATGGCATCGAGCCTGGTCCTTCGATCATAGCCTTGATCATGTATCGAGCCTGAGCCTTCGATTGTGACCCTCGATCTTGGGTCTCGATCATGGCCCTCGAGCTGGACCTTCGATCTTGGCTTCGATACTGAGCCTTGTCCCTGGCTTCGCCTCAGGCCGTAGACAATGGGCTCGATACCTGGGCTCGATCTTAGGCTCGATCATAGCCCAAAAATATCCAGCAAAAGGAAAAATTACAGCAGCTTTTTAAGTTAAATTTTTGATCCGTCAACCATCCGAAACTCACCCGAGGCCCTCGGGACCTCAACCAAATATACCAACAAGTCCTAAAATATCATACGAACTTATTTGAAATCTCAAATCACCTAAAACGATGCTAAAATCACGAATTATGTTCCAATTAAGCTTAATGAAACTTAGAATTTCCAACTTCTACATTCGATGTCGAGACCTATCAAATCAAGTCCGATTGACCTCAAATTTTACACACAAGTCATAAATGACATAACGGAGCTGTAAAAAATTTCAGAACTGGATTCCGACCCCGATAATAAAAAGTCAACTCCCCGGTCAAACTTCCAAACTTTAAATTCCTATTTTAGGCATTTCAAGTCTAATTTCACTACGGACTTCCAAATAAAATTTCAATCACGCTCCTAAGTGCAAAATCACCATACGGAGCTATTGGAATCATCAAAATTATATTCTGAGATCGTTTGCACATAATGTTGACCGAAGTCAAACTTGGCCTTTTAAGGCTAACTTAAGGAACCAAGTGTTCTGATTTCAACCCGAACACTTCCAAATTCCGAACCAACCATCCCCGCAAGTCATAAATTAATAAAAGTACATTCGGAGAGTTTTATTTTAGAGAACGTGGTTCTAAAAGTTAAAATGACATGTTGGGTCATTACATATATATATATATATATATATATATATATATATATATATATATATATATATATATATATATATATATACATTTTATAGTCATAGTCTCATAGATACAAAAATATAGGCATGCTACTAAAAATAAACTAACAATATATAATTTCAAACTTTTTTGAATGAGTGAAAATAATTCGGAATTAG
This sequence comes from Nicotiana tabacum, assembly GCF_000715075.1. NCBI lineage: Eukaryota > Viridiplantae > Streptophyta > Magnoliopsida > Solanales > Solanaceae > Nicotiana > Nicotiana tabacum. The sequence continues at coordinate 63,443,282 of NC_134098.1, forward strand.
AACGTGATTCTTGAGCTAAAATATGCTCAAGAATATGCGCGTGAGTATTGAGTCTATACCCCGTGTGTTTAAGTCTAGATTGAAATTTTTTCAAGGTGTATAATATCAGTTTGAAAAGTTATGTGGACATCTATAATGGAGCAGAGGTAGTTTGGAACAAAAAAAATCTTTGAGTCTAGACTGACATTAAATTGAAAAATAATTGATTAACTATTTTGTTTAGGGTAAAATTTAACTTAATGAATATAAAAGTCGACCAAATACTTTTAATTGATAAGAACAACTATTCGAAGCTCAAAAATTTAGTTGATGACTATATGCAACATTGTTATGATTTATTTTCACAAAATAAAAATTTAAACAAAATAGAAAAACATAGAATGCCAAGTTAAGTGATTTCCTAGTAGGAAGGAAATCTGTAAACGTTAATCTAAGGTCTATTGGCTTCCCTCCCAACTATTAGAATAAGTATACCGTAGTTGTATCATAATCAAAGTGAATAGTGTATATAAGGTAAACTCTTTATTGATTTTTAAATTTATTTTTTTCAAGAGTTTAAATAAGAAAAGATATAATAAATAGAATTTTAGTTGATGTAAAAGTCCTAATTATTAGAAATATAAGTAAAATGACAATTTTAGTCAATGTAAAATATATTATTAAAGGGTAAAAAATATAAACGACATTTCGAAATACCTTCGTGTTTTTAATATAGTATACTTGAGTTTCCTCTTGGAGATAAGTAATCCATCTTAGCCATATTCGTTGTTTATTCTTGCACATATTCCATATCTTGATTCTCTACCTCCTCTTCCAATTACTCAGTTTCCCAGTTCCCAGTTCCCAGTTCCCTGTCCCTCACTTTCTTTGAACTTGGAATGTGTAGTACTCTCGTTGCTATTATATGGTGATTCTTCACTTGAGTATCAACTTCTGCCTCCTCCTGAAGCTGCATATGCTCAAATTTCTCTCTTCCTGTCTTTCTAGTGGCTCAATATCATGAATTTGACTTTGACAGCGTAATATAAGTTTAACTTTCCACTATCAGTCTATTTTAACTTGTAATAGGTAACCTGTTATAGCAGGTAACATGTTTTATTTGTCAAGTTATTAATTCCACTTTTTAAAGGGAAAACTATCTAAATTGTCGGTCCATAAACAATTCTTATTCAAAATAAAATATCTACCAGAAATAGCTCAAAATTTATTTTGTAACATAAGTTTATTTTGCTAAAATACAAAGGCAATTCAAACTTTTTGAGACACCAGACTTGAGCAATATTACAATATTTTAATTTTTTAAGTTGAAATTTAGAGATTCGAGCACCTTAATTCGATTTAGAAATCACTATTAAATGTTAGTTTGTTGGATTGGGTCGGAGGATTAAACTGAAAACTCCATGGACAGCCATTGAAGCTTGCTTAAGCTTGAATTCAAAAATTTAAATTTTCGAAATTAGAATTTATTTCAAGTGGGTGTTGTTGTAATAGATTGGGTACATCTTAGTTTAATTCATATGTCGTAGAGAAATTTTAAACTCGATTTCAGCTACGAGTTTTGACTCAAAACTAGTCCAAATCTCCCCCAATCTTTCTCAATATTTGTACAATGAATCATCTATATATTCTCAATGAATTTCAACCATACCCTCGAAAAATGTCCCATTTTGCTTAGGTTTTTGGAATGTTGAATATTTTTTTTCGTTGTATTTTATCACCTTGTTTGCTACCTCATCCATGAAATTTTCTTTCCATCTTGCACCTAATATTGTTGATCACGCTTACAAATATGGAAGAAGATCTTTGCGCGTGATTCTCGGAGGAAAAGAGTCCTTATTTATATGGAGATTTTAATTTTTGTATGCACTTGGCTAGTTTTGATAAACCTGTGATTAATGGCTAGATGAGATTCTCCTTTTTAAACCCTCTAAGTGATAGTTGAGTCAACTTTGATTTCGGGCTTGGGACAGGCCCTAAAGTGAAGGACGGTATAAATGAAATCAATATATTACCCGTGTGAATACGGAATACTTTGTGCACTGAACTGTTCATTTTTAAAAAAAACTTCTTTTAAACTTTTAGCGTAAAGAAATTAAACTCCAAAGTTATACAAATACAGACAAGAGCAAAAAATGTGCAGTTAATTCCTCAGCCACACAGAAAGACAAGGTGATGAGGCGCCCCCTCCTCTAAACTACTCAAGTTAGACACAAACATCTTTCAATTTTCATGGCCTCAGCGACATCTCCACCAGCTCCATTCACCTTCCTTTCCAGCAACCAAAGCACTGAGCACAGAACATATGGCCAATGGCTGACAGCAAAACAAAGAAGCCGCTGTGGTGGCTTCCAGGTTTATGCAACCCAAGAAGGCCCCAGCAAGCGACAACGTGCTCCTCCTGATGTTGATACAAGAATTCACTGGGAAAACGAAGATGAAGGCTGGGTAGGAGGAAGTAAATCACAGTCAGCACAAGAACGAATCAAAGCAGACGAAAAGAATCTCCTTGATGAAAAATTCTCTGACCTGCTCAACAGTTCAGCTGATTCTCACTACCAGTTAGTCTTCATTTTCTATCTCCAGAAACTTTGCTATTATCTTATCTCTAAATGTGTGGCTCACAGTTTCAATGGAGAGAGTTTCCATTTGTTGCTTCTACTTTCCTTTAATTTAAGGATGAGAAAAGGATATAAATAAATATAACTAACTCCCTGTTCTGACTTCTGAGATCTTTTCGTAGCACAGGGAAAATCTAATGATCATTCTAAGTTTGTGAATTCAGGTTCTTGGGAGTATCTGCAACTGCTGATTTGGAGGAAATTAAAGCTGCATATAGGAGGTTATCAAAGGAGTATCATCCAGATACGACTACCCTTCCCATAAGAGCAGCATCAGAGAAATTCATGAAACTAAAAGAAATTTATGATGTCCTGAGTGATGAGGAACAACGTCGATTCTATGACTGGACACTAGCTCAGGAGGCAGCAAGTCGTGAAGCTGAGAAAATGAGAATAAAGCTGCAAGATCCGCGCATGCTAGAAGTAGAAAACTGGGAATCTGTCCCGGACATGGTGGATCGACTTGGTGGAAGAAACATGGAGCTGAGTGATCAAGCAAAATCTGCCCTCACATTCGATATCGTGATTATTATCTTTTCATTTTGCTGCATTATATATGCAATATTCTTCAAGGAACAATATTAACAGAAACAGCCATCTATACAGTTGCTCAATATATGATACATGATACTATCAAAGACAACAACATTCTATACTGTCTATACGCTTCATGATTTTATAAGAATTAGAACTGTACAAAGATGTCAAGAAACTGCAAATTGATGAATAGTCGAAGCATGTACTGAGTAAAATATTTGTATTCAAATGTCTGATTGAGCTTAAGTTTACCATGTGATGTTAAAAGAGAATGGCAACAAAAATTCACATTATTGTCTTATCATCAGATTATTGATAGAAAATGAAGCAACAATTCTCTCATAAATCGATAAAATCTTTCATGATAGGGCTATGTTTATCAATGTTGGCCTGCCTTCGCCAATTACCCACGGCCTGCTTAACAGTATCATTGGCTTTCCGTATTTCCTCAGAAGAAAATTTGTGTTCCACAATGCCCAGTGGACCAGGTTGTAGTACCTTAACTACAGTTTCCACATCCAGCTCCAGTTGCCTATTAAAACAAGCACCAAAATATTAACGGCCAAAAGAAATGCTGAAGTCATATAAACTCATTGTCAACAATTTGAGCTCATGTGTCTCATTCTCGTGTGTAGGAGCAAATTATGACAATCCAATTGAAGAGTACTTTAAAGCGCACTGCCCCTATCAGTTTGCATTTAAATACGGAATACCTAATCTTTAATCGATAAATTAATACTAATAACCGAAGAAACTCCAACGGCCATGCTAAACAGAAACAAGAGTTTATTGTTTCCTGACAAGCCAATCCCTAATTTTCAAGAGCTTGACAAGTTCTAAGAATTCATTTGCTCTTCCAATATCAAATGAATTATAATCCTACCAGAGAAGTTGACGCCGCCTTCCAACCAAAAGGAAAAAAGAATACCAGTGTTATATATAATCCCATAAACAAGGGTTGGGTGCTGTAAGATATAAATCCAACACTTTGACCATTTACAAGGCAATGTGTTAGAGAACTTGCTCAAAAAAGTGCTATCTTTGTCGATTAGTGGCTTAAACAGTATAAACTAGGGAACAATGTTTTAAAAGACGTGGCAGGGGCTCAAAGTCAAAGTCCACAAATATAAGGATCAAAATCCAAAATCAGATGAAGTTGGTAGGCAGCTAATGTCAATCAATTAACTATGCCTCCATCCTACTCTAGTTGGGGTTGCCGATATGAATCTCTGCATCCATTGGGCCTCCTCTAATCCTCAATCCCTAACGTTGATTTTTTTTTGGGGGGAGGCTTGTCTAACAGAATAATACTGAAACAAACTCATGTAGTTAAGTCTCACAAATTGTGCACATGAATTAGGCTGAATACACTTCAGAAGAAAATGTAACCAAATACAGCTAAAAATGCAGTACAATCATCAAATAGAATTACGTGATTAGCAAATCCAGTACAACATGAACAAAAAGATAATACCGCGGAGAGAAAATACTTGCATACAGCTTCAAAATGGTATTATCCCAATCTCACCAGAAATCCTAGCATACAGTTAGTATAAAAAAATAAAGCTTAACATATCATAAGAGATGCTACTTCAAAAAGTAAATTAAAATTAAAACTTCCGGTTGATTGTTTCCAAACCTTCAAGAGAAAGTAAAACACATTACCTACTTATAAAAAAAAAATTACCTTAAAACAGTGTTAAGAAACCCCAATTACAGACTCAACAAAAGAATGAAATACAAAGAGGGAGGAACACAAATTTCAAAGCCTATAAATCAATCAACTACACCTCACTACCAAATTAGTTGGGTTCAACTATATGAATCCTTTGTATTGGCTCCTTTCTATTCAGGTTCATTTCATTACAATGCTAAATACTTCAGTATTCAAAGATTCATCATATGTAGACTATTCTTTTACACAAAACTCATAGATTTTGAAGCCTAATAAATATTAATTAAGACGCGAATAAGGAGTGAGAAAGTAGAATTACCTGAAGAGCCTGGAGAAGGGCAACACTTTGCCGATTTTGTCCAACGACAGAGGAGGCATCTTCCTTCTCGCAATTCACCCTAAAAACTATGCTCACTTCTAAAAGATTTTCTGTCTGATTTGGATTTCAGCTACAAGGAAAAGTAGCGACAGTTGTGGGCCTTCGCTCGAGTTCGGGTCGGAAAGGATCCGACTCCGCCGAGTTCATGTAGGCCTTAATTTGTAAAAATTCCATGCGACGCCTTATTTGGTAGCCCTTTTTAACTTATACTCATGTTATTTTTTCATTTGCATTCGTATCTATTTTTTTGTTAAAAGTATTTTAAAAAGATAATTTTGCCCTTCTTTAATAAAAGACTTGACAAACAGAAGGACAAAAACTTAAGCATGTTTAGGCTGAAATTTTAGCAAATAAACTAAAAACTTCAGCTTGTTTAGACTGAAGTTTCGGATAAAACTCAGGACAAAACTGTAGACTGCGTTACAAAACTTCAGCATGTTTTGGTATAAAATTTTAGCAAATGAACTAAATAACTTCAGCATGCATTAGCAAAATCTCTTTAGAAAATTACATACTGCAAGACAAAAACTTAAGCATGTTTAGTCTGAAATTTTAGTAAATGAACTAAATAACTTCATCATGTTTTGTCTGAAGTTTTAGCAAATGAACTAAATAACTCCAGCATGCATTAGAAAAAACTCATTAGAAAATTACATACTACAAGACAAAAACTTAAGCATGTTTAATCTGAAATTTTAGCAAATGAATTAAAAAACTTAAGCATGTTTAGTCTGAAGTTTTAGCAAATTAACTAAATAACTTAAGCATGTTTAGTTTGAAATTTTAACAAATTAACTAAATAACTTAAGTATGTTTAGTGTGAAGTTATAGCAAATGAACTAGATAACTTAAGCATGTTTAATGTGAAGTTATAGCAAATGAACTAGATAACTTAAGCATGTTTAGTCTGAAATTTTAGCAAATGAACTAGATAACTTAAGCATGTTTAGTCTGAAGTTTTAGCAAATGAACTAGATAACTTAAGCATGTTTAGTTTTAAGTTTTAGCAAATGAACTAGATAACTTAAGCATGTTTAGTCTGAAGTTTTAGCAAATGAACTAAATAACTTAAGCATGTTTAGTCTGAAGTTTTAGCAAATGAACTAAATAACTTAGGCATGTTTAGACTGAATTTTTAGCAAATGAATTAAATAACTTAAGCATGTTTAGTCTGAAGTTTTAGCAAATGAACTAAATAACTTCAGCATGTTTAGACTGAAGTTTCAGATAAAACTCATAACAAATTTGTAGACTGTAGGATAAATAACTTCAGCATGCATTAGCATGAAGTTTTAGTTTCAATGTGAAACAACTTCATGCTATATTAGCTAGAGTTTTTGATTTGCCCAAATATTTGCACAACTTCTCAAACATTGATGTTAATATCGTATAATTGTTTGCTTTTTGATATTCACTGGGAAATAGGTCATCTCAATTCTTACAATGGTTGGTAATACTATGTATTCTTAAAGAAATGGAATAAAGAATTCAAAATGAGATCATCTCTCCTAGTCATTGAATTGTGTAGATAAGAATTGTTGCTCCTTTTAATTCTTTTCATGGATGTTTCATCGCCGTCGAGGAAGCAAAATCAGTATCCTCGCCTTCGCCGATAAAGGGATCTGGCTCAGAAGGAGAACGGAACACCAAATAGCAATCACAGACGTCGGCTTCGACCCAACTAGATAACCAGAAGATAGAAGAAGATGATGATCAGAGGATCCATCGATCCTTCATGATCCCCGATGATTTCGATGCCACCAAATCAACAATTGAGGAACTGGAGCAAGTCATACTAATCGAGCACTGGCCCGAACGAAAGGTATACCTGGGAACGGGGTTGAGCCCCGAACTCAGGAAGAAACTTGTTCGATTTCTTATCGATAATATTGATTATTTTGCCTGGTCCCATTTAGATATAACAGGGATCCCACCAGACATAACTACGCATCGACTAAGCTTGGACCCTAGGTTCAGACCGGTGAAGCAAAAAAGAAAACCGTAGTCCAAGGAAAAGCACGCATTCATAAAGGACGCGGTAACCAAACTTCTCAAGATAGGGTCCATTCGGGAGGTGAAATATCCCGAATGGTTAACTAATGTGGTTGTAGTGCCTCAAAAAGGGAACAAACTTAGAATGTGTGTGGATTATAAGGATCTGAACAAAGCATGCCCCAAAGATTCCTTTCCGCTGCCCAACATCGATCGCATGATCGATGCCATGGCCAGACACGAGATCCTCACTTTTCTCGATGCCTATTCCGGATATAATCAAATCCAGATGAACCCGGAGGACCAGGAAAAGACCTCATTTGTAACCAAATATGGAACATATTGTTATAATGTGATACCCTTCGGGCTAAAAAATACGGGGGCTACTTACCAACGCCTAGTAAATAAAATATTCGAAGAACAAATAGGTAAATCAATGGAAGTTTATATTGATGACATGCTAGTTAAGTCCCTGCGCGCAGAGGACCATTTGGCCCACTTGTACGAAACGTTCGATATTTTGAGGAAATATAACATGAAGCTCAACCCCGAAAAATGTGGTTTCGGGGGTCGGTTCGGGCAAGTTCCTCGGCTTCATGGTATCAAATCGGGGAATCGAGATTAACCCCGACAAAATCAAGGCCATCGAAGACATCTCCATCGTGGACAGCGTGAAAGCTGTACAAAGGCTAACGGGACGGATTGCGGCCTTAGGCCGATTCATTTCGAGATCATCATATCGAAGTCATAAATTTTTATCTCTACTAAAAAGAAGAACGATTTCGCTTGGACACCGGAATGCCAACAAGCATTAGAGGAACTAAAATGATATCTATCGATCCCACCACTACTTCACACTCCAAAAATAGACGAAAAACTTTGCTTGTACTTGGTAGTATCGGAAGTCGCCGTAAGCAATGTCCTAGTTCGAGAAGAGCAAGGTACGTAATTTCCCGTTTATTATATAAGTAGGACCTTAGGAGAAGCGGAAACTAGGTATCCGCACCTAGAAAAATTGGCATTTTCACTGATAAGCACCTCTAGAAAGTTAAGACCGTACTTTCAATGTCACCCCATATGCGTATTAACCGCTTACCCACTTCGTAATATTTTGCATAAGCCCGAACTATCAGGTCGATTGGCCAAATGGGCCGTCGAACTCAGTGGGGACAATACCGAATATCAACCCCGTACGTCCATCAAGTCTCAAATTTTAGCAGACTTCATGGCCGATTTCACGCCAACCCTCGTACCCGAAGTCGAAAAAGAACTCCTGTTGAAATCATGTACATCATCGGGGGTATGGATCCTTTTTACGGACGGGGCTTCGAACATAAAAGGGTCCGGGCTAGGAATAGTTTTGAAACCACCCACGGGTAACACTATTAGGCAATTTATTAAAACTATCAGGTTGACTAACAACGAGGCCGAGTATGAAGCCATGATTGCATGTCTCGAGCTAGCTAGAAACTTGGGAGCAGAAGTCACTGAAGCCAATTGTGACTCTTTGCTGGTGGTGAGTCAAGTAAACAAAACCTTCGAAGTTCGAGAAGGTAGAATGCAAAGGTATTTAGACAAACTGCTTGTCGCTTTGCACCATTTCAAACAATGGACTTTACGGCATGTTCCACGAGAACAGAATAATGAGGCTGATGCGCTTGTGAATTTGGGATCGTCGGTCAAGGTAGATGACTTGGGCTCGAGGACTATTGTTCAACTTTTGAGATCGGTAATCGAAGAAGGTCACACCGAGATAAATTCTACAAGCTTAACCTGGGATTGAAGAAACAAGTATATTGAATACTTAAAGAGCGGAAAGCTCCCATCGAACCTTAAATATTCTAGGACCCTACGGACTAAAGTTGCTCGATTCACGTTGGCTTCGGACGGAACACTGTATCGAAGAACATTCGATGGACCGTTGGCAGTATGCTTGGGTCTGGGAGATACCGATTACATCCTACGGGAAGTGCACGAGGGCACTTGCGGGAATCACTCTGGTGCCGATACATTAGTTCGAAAAATAATCAGAGCAGGGTATTATTGGATCAATATGGGCAAAGATACGAAGGAATTTGTTCGTAAATGTGACAAATGTCAAAGGTTTGCGCCAATGATCCATCAACCCTGAGAGAAACTTCACTCAGTCCTATCCCCATGGCCGTTCATGAAATGGGGAATGGATATCGTCGGCCCTCTGCCATCGACCCCAGGTAAAGACAAATTCATTTTATTTATGACTGACTATTTTTCTAAATGGGTTGAAACGCAGGCATTTGAGAAAATAAGAGAGAAAGAAGTTATAGACTTTATTTGGGATCATATCATATGCCGATTCGAGATACCCGCCTAAATAGTATGTGATAATGGAAAACAATTTGTTGGCAGCAAAGTAACAAAATTCCTCGAAGATCACAAAATAAGAAGGATACTATCAACACCATACCACCCCAGTGGGAACGGACAGGCCGAATCAACGAACAAAACTATCATTCAAAACCTAAAGAAGAGGTTGAACGACGCTAAAGGAAAATGGAGAGAAATCCTGCCTGAAGTCCTTTGGGAGTATCGAACAACGTCAAAATCCAGTACGGGGGCGCCCCATTCTCCTTAGTATATGGATTCGAAGCATTGATACCAGTCGAAGTCGGTGAACCCAGTACCAGATTTTGATTCACGATGGAAGAATCAAATAACGAGGCTATGAATACCAGCCTCGAATTATCGGACGAAAGAAGAGAAGCTGCTCTCGTCTGATTGGCCGCCCAAAAGCAGCGAATCAAAAGATATTATAACCGAAGAACCAAGCTCAGCCATTTCAAGCCCGGGGACTTAGTGTTAAGAAAAGTCACCATCAATACCCAAAATCCAAAAACTAGGACCAAATTGGGAAGGACCATACTAGGTTCTCAAGAACATCGGAAAGGGATCGTACATGCTCGGCATTATAAAGGGCAAATAGCTATCAAGCAGTTGGAATGTGTTACATCTGAAACGATACTACTGCTAAGGTACGACCCTTCTAAATTCATTTATATTTCAAAACTGACCCCTGTAGAATTCCGAACAAGAGCTAAGATGGACCCATCACTTGAAAGCACGCGTTGCACTCTTTTTTCCATAGACCGATTTTATCCCAAATGGGTTTTTCGACAATGTTTTTAATGAGGCAACCTATGATCGTGATGCACTTACAACAAGTATCCGAGGCCTCCGTACAATCGAACTCGAATACTGGGGGGGGGGGGTATTAGCCCTCAAATATATCATGTTCTGATACAAGAAAGTTATTTCGCAACAACAAGGTTCTAGTGGGAAAAGTTGTAAGAGCCAAAATAGTCAAAACGAACCATGCCCATGTAGTTGGCCCAAACCCAGATGCGAAACATGAACACATGTATAACGACTTATATCCAAGAAAAATTCCTCTATTTGGAGATTTATTATGCAATCAGAATTAAGATAAACTCGACCATTACGCCCACGGGCTACATTACTTCGAGTTCGAATCATTCACTCGACGACTAAAGTCTACGGGCTACTTTTATTTCGAGTTCGAGCAAGCACTCACTCGACCATTACGCCCACGGGCTACATTACTTCAAGTTCGAATCATTAACTCGACGACTAAAGCCTACATGCTACTTCCATTTCGAGTTCGAGCAAGCACTCACTCGATTATTACGCCCAAGGACTACATTACTTCGAGTTCGAAACATTCACTCAACGACTAAAGCCTATGGGCTACTTTTATTTTGAGTTCAAGCAAGCACTCACTCGACCATTATGCCCACGGGCTACATTAATTCGAGTTCGAATCATTCACTCGACGATTAAGGCCTACGGGCTACTTTTATTTCGAGTTCGAGCAAGCACTCACTCGACCATTATGCCCACAGGCTACATTACTTTGAGTTTGAATAATTCACTCGATGACTAAAGCCTACGGGCTACTTCCATTTCGAGTTCGAGCAAGCACTCACTCGACCATTACACCCACGGGCTACATTACTTCGAGTTCGAATCATCCACTCGATGACTAAAGCCTATGGGCTACTTCCATTTCGAGTTCGAGCAAGCACTCACTCGACCATTACGCCCACGGGCTATATTACTTCGAGTTCGAATCATTCACTCGATGACTAAAGCCTATGGGCTACTTTTATTTCGAGTTCGAGTAAGCACTCACTCGACCATTACATCCACGGGCTACATTACTTTGAGTTCGAATCATTTGCTCGACGATTAAAGCCTACGGGCTACTTTTATTTCGAGTTCGAGCAAGCACTCACTCGACCGTTACGCCCACGGGCTACATTACTTCGAGTTCGAATCATTCACTCGATGACTAAAGCCTACGGGATACTTCCATTTCGAGTTCGAGCAAGCACTCACTCGACTATTACGCCTACGGGCTACATTACTTCGAGTTCGAATCATCTACTTGACGACTAAAGCCTACGGGCTACTTCCATTTCGAGTTCGAGCAAGCACTCACTCGACCATTACGCCCACGGGCTACATTACTTCGAGTTCGAATCATTCACTCGACGACTAAAGCCTATGGGCTACTTTTATTTTGAGTTCGAGCAAGCACTCACTCGACCATTACGCCCACGGGCTACATTACTTCGAGTTCAAATCATTCACTCGACGATTAAACCCTACGGGCTACTTTCATTTCGAGTTCAAGCAAGCACTCACTCGACTATTACACCTACGGATTATATTTCTTCAAGTTTGAATCATTGACTCAACTAGTAAGCCTAAGGGCTACGTCACTTCGGACAATCAATCATAGAGACTACGAAGTCCAAATTTGATTGAATTGTTAAGATCCTTGTGAAAACATTTGTAAGGCACGTATAAAGTCTTCACAAATCGGCCAAGTTGTCTATATAAAAAACTTTCTACATGATTGATTACAAACATAAAAAATTATGAACTAAGCTTCCTAATCATCCTCAAGGGCGTTTTCTTCTCTGTCAGGCTCTTCCCCATCCTCGGATCCGCTCTTGCTACCGTCATCATCATCATCATCATCGCCATCATAAGCCAAGGCTTCAGCTTCAGCTTCGAGCTCTTAAGCCTTTTTAATTTCTTTAGTAAGGTCGAAACCTCGAGCGTGTATCTCCTCGAGGGTCTCCCTCCGAGACCTACATTTAGCAAGTTCAGCAATCCAATGTGCTCGAGTGTCGGCAATATCCGCCGCCTCTTGTGCCTCCATCTGAGCAGCCTTGGCATCAGCAAGATACACGGCAATGGACTTATCCGCTAAGATGTTCGACGACTCAACCTCCGCCTTGGCTTCAGCAAGCCGAGCTTCAAGCTCCTCGATCCTCTTAGCTTGAGCCGAACCCTTTAGCTTAACGTTTCGAAGCTGAACATCGGCCGATAATAAGTTGGTCAAAATGGTCTCTTTTTCCGCAGCCAGGCGGTCGATAGTCTCCTTCCACCGATTAGATTCAACTTTGATTTGATCGACTTCTTCCCGAAGTGACCCGATCTTTTCAACCTTTTGCTGCAGCTGAGACAACGAAGGGTTAACTTCCACAGTCGAGTCAAACCCATACTTTAATAGAATGAGGCTCACCTGTTTATCAAGTTCGGCCTCTTCTTCACGAGCCTTAGCCAAATCCACTTGGAGGTCCTTTATAGCCTCGTCCTTTTGGCTGCAAAGAAGTCGCAGGGCATCTCTCTCCCCCGAGACCTTCTAAAGCTCGACCTCACACTGACTAAGGTCAACTCGAAACCTACTAATTGTCTGCACAATAGGGAAAGAACACGAGTCAAATTCGAAAAAGAACAAAGAAACCAAGTATAGTAAAATCATTACCCGAGTAATGAAACGTTGGGCCTCTTCTAGTAAAAGGGAAGCGTCCCCAATATTGGAAGCATCATCAACTCCAGTAAAGCAATCCCGAAAGGGATCCCCTACACTAGAGCCTCCACCTATATCAGGGGTCTTCAATTCTCGAGCTTCCTTTAACGCCTCCTCAGAAAATGTAGGAAGGGAAAGCGAATAACCCACTGTCATAGCCCCAAGCAAATCACTCGGGGTGTTCCGATCAAGACTCAGGATCCCGGGGCCAACCCCGACCGGTACAGCCGCCATCGGCTCAGGAGCTTTGGTGACCTCAATAGCTCTCGCAGATCGGATCACCAAAGCCGAGGCAGTTCCTCCTTCTTCTTCTTCTTTTTCTTCTTCGTCTTCTTCTTCTTCTTCTATCAGTCGTTGGATCGAGTCAATAGGAAGAGCAATTGCCTTCCTCCTCACCCTTCGAGTTTTGGGCTTGGGACCCTCTGACCGAGAGGCAGCTTTTTGCTTCTTATCTTTCCCCGGTTTCGGGATCGGGGACTTGGTTCCTTCTTCACCGCTCGAAGGCCTCAAAGCGGCATCCTTGGTTACACCTGCATGAAAGGAAATCGGTAACGAATGGAGCACAAAGAACACTTCGAAGGAAACGAGAAGTAAAACCTTACCATGGTTTTTGGCTTCCCATTTACCTTTTGCCAAATCACTCCAAGCGCGTTCGGCATAAGAGGAAGTCGAGGCTAACTTCCGAACCCAATCCTCGAGGTCGGGCACCACTTGTGGCATCCAAGGGGCAGCTGTATATCGGAAAGAGACATCAAAAAAATCTGGAAAGGATACGAAAAGCAACGTCTTATGAGAACCACTTACGGTCAAAATTCCATTTCTCGGGGAACGACATCTTCTCTTTCGGAATAAGGTCACGGGTCCTCACCCGAATATAACATCCCATCCAACCCCGATCCTTGTCATGCTCGACATCAAAGCCTTCGATACCGGATGATGAAGTCTGATTAATCCTCAAAAGATTTGAGGCCGATACAACCGTATGAGGTGATTCAGGGAAAAATCCAGCCCCCCCGTCTTTGATGGAGAAGAAGCGAAGTAGGATTACTATACGCCATAGAGAGGGATGAATTTGACCGAGGGTGACCTGATATCTTTTGTAAAAATCAATGATCACCGGGTCGACCGGACCCAATGTGAAGGGATAAGTGTAAACACTTAAAAATCCTTCCACATGGGTGATGACGCTCTCTTCGGGGGATGGAATTTGCAACACAACCTCGGAACCCCAGTTGCAGTCTTTTCTAACGGTCTCGAGATGACCCTCTGTTATAGAGCACATATACATCGACACGTGCTCGCATCGACCCGGGACGGATGAAGGATTCTCAACCTTAAAATCGATCTTCAGAGTACACGGGCCGGGAACGTAGTCATAGGTGGACGGCTCCACTGACGCCTTGTCGCCGGACGGCCGTGAAGAAGAAGCTTTCTCCTTCTGAGATACAGTTTTCGAAGTTTTGGCCATTGATATGAGAGGAAGAAAGACAAAGGAAAGTGAAAAATCGACGACACCAAAACTCTGATAGCGACGAGATAGAAAGGAAAGATGAGAAAATTTGGAGTGAATGTGTAAAAGTGGTAAATATTAGATGGAAGAGTTATTTATAGGCTCGCATCATGATGGTTCAATATCAGAGGTGGTCGACCGCCATCTGACAAGCATTAAATACCTTGAAAGGCTAAATCGATGGGACAACTATCACATACGTCATAATTGATCCCTGTTAAAACGTCGGCTTATGACCCGATCGAATCACCAAAATTCACATCTATTCTCACCGCATCCTTCGTGAGAAACGAGGGGACTATCTGTATACGGTCGAAATAGATTTCGATTTTCCTACATTCGATCGAGTTCAAGTGGTAAGAAGTCGGAGTGAGATTTTGGGAGTGAGCTCCGAAGTCAGTACTAATGAGCCTCGAGTCTGAAGGTTGCTCGAGGAGTCGTCTCGATAACCTTATCAAGCCCGTGACCGAATCGATCCGCAAGGCACTGCTTCGAGGTCGGAAATGTGGGACGCCCATCCCGAAGGTCGAACTCGAGCCAAGACCGAAGGGCTCGATCTAATAACGAGTTCGAGCCATTATCGAGCTCATATACAAGAGCCGTTGCAACCGCACCAAGAGAGAGAATCTTGGTGGGAATCGAGGAAGAGACAAATTATCATGGGTCCTCCACTATATGCTTTATTTTATTATTTTTTGTAATGACCTTCTACTATAAAAGGGGGAATCCTTATAAGCTATGCACACACTAAACACACGAAATAGATTGGAACAAAAAGATCTTTTCTCATATACAAAGATATCTCCTTGTGCTCGTTTTACTGGATCTTATTCATTCTTTCTTTTTCATCATTGTCATTCTCATAATCAAAATACTTGTATTGTTATCTTTATATCAAAGGGTATTACGTATCCTTAGAACCATACATAAATTTAACATTATCCGATTTTTCGGGTGAACACTTACGTAAATTCCAATTTCATATGCTTTCATATTTGGATGAGACTAATCGTCAGCTATTGTGAGACAAAATCTTCAAATGCGTGACCAGCAAATCTGCTAACTGTTTATATTTCACACTCTTTACACCCTACATCGAGCCCTCATATGCACGTGCCTACATGCACACACTATAAATTCTCATGACTTCGGAAAGAAAATTATTAATCATTTCTTGAAAAATGTTAGTTTTAGGAAATTGTTTACTTTGATATATGACATATCTTGGCAGCGTGGCTTATATATGGTCCAATGATCTATGAACTGTCTCGCGAAGATAACGTCAAACATTTTTGCCACAACGGTTAAGATAGTATGATAGTAATTAGAACGGAAAGGTAAAATATCCTCATTCTTACATGATAGTGGACCATGCTGTGATATTCATGACAAAGGGCGGACTGATGATGAGGGCAGGTCAAAGAGAATAATTGACAGGCTTCTAGACTTACAAACTTCTGAATAAAACGTTCACATATCACTATAAGCGAAGTTCACATCGGAATGAGAAAAGAAACTGAAGAGTTTTATAAGATATATTAGAGATTCACATATTATGCGCGCTTATTGGCTCTATTATAACATAGCCCAAAGGATAAATTCGGCATGTATGTTTGGCCAAACAGACAATACGTGAAACATGCAATATTCGCATGAAAAAAGAATTGGTTCAATATTCTAGAAGTATGCAATTATGTAAAGAACGGATCGGATAAAAAATTTACAACTTTTTCCGTATGATAAATACTTTTTATTGACTGATTTATATTTTGATATATACCTTATTACATTTAAAGAAGTATTCTAATAATTTAAAGTTTCTGAAAAATATGATTTTGAAGCTACTATTAGAATACATAAAAAGTGAAGATTTCGTTGGATCACACATAAGGACTTGATCAGAACAAGAAAGACCTGATTAGATGTATTTTAGTAAAGGGCCATGCAGCAGTATTATTTGGTTGTTTTCTTGGATTTCCTTTGTTTTGTTTTCTTTACTTCTTTGAATATGTTTTTGTGGGGTTCTATGTTTTGTGTACGCCATCATTGTAGCCACGAGCATTTGATCCTTTGTTCCAATTATACAAATTAAATTTCTTGTGGACCTAATTAAACATTATTTGATAGATCCCTTTTGGTTGCTCTTGCATGCTCTTAATTAATTCCTGAACGATTAATTATCTAGCCAATATATACCTCGCAAGCAGAAGAAAATAAAATTGGAAAATGTTGAAGCTTTTGTAACTTCTTCTATAGAAGAAATTAACATTCAAGTTTTGACAAGATATTTATAAATTACTATAACTATAAGCAAGTTTCTAATTTGACTAAACAATCACAGATTTCTTCATGTTCTTTCGAGTAGGTTATACATATTTTTTTCGAAAACATTTATTTCCCGGATAGTATTCCCTCTTGTTCATATTAATCTATCTTTAAGGTTCTTGCACACCACTTAAAAGAAATATCTAATAGTCCTAACTATTATAAGAGTATTTATCAAAACTATCATTTATCTTTCTTTTATATTATATGTCTTACTTAATTAACATTCCATTAAGTGAAGCAGTAAGGACAGATTTGAAAAGGAAAATAATGACTTTTATTTTCTAAAGCGTCGAATAATTTAGAGCAAATGCAATTTGTGGTATTTTACTAATTTGGATAGATTACACTTTGATATTCTATGCTACAACACTAGTAATAATAACTTGAATATTAACGTTAAACCATAAAAGATGAAAGAGATTCATATGTCATGATTCATAAAAGCCTGCAATAATGGCAGAGTAAATATCTAATAGTCGTAATAATCTTTGATTTGCTTCCTTGTTTGAAGAAAGCCTGCAATATGGTCCTGGACAACCTTAATATAATTTTATAGTAAAAGAAACAAGTCTAGAAAAGAAAAAGGGCAGCTGTGCAATTCCCTAAACCTATACTATTTGCAGATCTGATCATATGATCCCAACCACAGGTAACTACAGCTAGCCTTTCCCAGCACCAAATTTAAAAATTAAAATTAAGTTATATACATGGTCGGTATAAATTTTTTTCAATATAGTTCAACTTGTTATAGTAGGCAACTTATCATTTTTTTTTCCCAAAAATGAGTTTATTGTATAAATATTTTTTACACCTTCAATAAAATAAAATAAAATGTTAAGAATGTGGTATTGATGGGTCATCATATATCATTGCCTCCATAGCATTTTAATTTTGGAGTAAACACTCAAATGGGCCATGCCATGATTGATCACAGCAGTGCATTTCCACTAAATATTACACTTTCATCTCAAATATAATGATGAAATTTAGAACGTACAGGTCAAAATATCTACTTTGTTGTGTGAATCTGGAATTAGGTTCTTAATTTATTGAAAGAAAATTTACAAACTTTAAAATTCACATGAAAATGCTATTACTGCTAGAAAATATAGTAGTGAAATATTTCAACTTTTCGAGTAGTAATAATAGCATTTAGGACGGACAGATTATCGAAACCAAAATATGGTTCTTTTGCACTCAAAGAATCAAAATATGTGAGAAAAAAACTAGCAACCATAATATGTATAGCGCGGTACTTCACCGTGCTATACCTTAATGACCGCTTGTCCGTTAAGGTATAGCGCGGTTATTCACCGCGCATTATTTGAACTTAAATGGGCGGGAAGGTATAGCGTCTTTATTTACCGCGCTATAGTATAGTGCAGTAAATAATGGCGCTATACCTACATAAATACCATCTTCTTCCCCAAAAACAGAAGCCCCCCCTCCCCCCACTTTTTAACGGAAAAAACTCGGGTGGAGCCCACCGCCCCACCCCCACCCCCACATTTTTAACGAAAAAAAACTCGGGTGGAGCCCACCGGTCCAATAAAAAGTGTAGATTTTCGGTCCCACATCGTATCTAAGGCGTTATCTCGTAGTGGGTTGCTTGTTTCGGCTCTAAATCACCAAATCTTCAACTTTCCAAAAAATTTAAATCGAGGTATTCCGATTTATTTTTTGTTAAAACTCATGTATAAAAAATACCTATTAGTTATTTTTACTGTGTTCTATGTTATTTCGTGATTGTTTTACGATATAACTAATTTGTTATTTTTTATCCGGATTATATTATTAGTGTGATAAAAAATTAGTAAAATAGAGAAATTATTATTAGTTATTAAAAAAATATTAATTAGTTAATTTTTACTTTGGTATATGTTTTTTCGTGATTGTTTTGGGATTAAAGTAATTTATTATTTTTATCCGATTTAGATTATTTATTTGCTAAAAGATTAGTAAAATAGATAAATTGTTATTTTAGGAATAATTAATCTTATTTAGATGTTATTGTTGTACATATATGAATATGTGACTTTAGTTTCCTGTAGTGGTATCCTGTGCCCGTAATTTTAATGTAATGCTCGTATTTGTAATGTAGTGCCTTTTAGTGTGGTATCTTTGTAGCTATTGAAATTAATTATTTAATTATCTGTTAAACCCAAAAATATCTAAAAAAAGTTGATAGTTCAAACACAAACTCTCTCGAATTCAAGTCAACAGACGTAAGAAAATAACATTAAAAAATAATAATATTTGTCAAACTAAGTATTGTTACCTGAATATTTAATAATTAAATCTTGTATAGTTATGAAAATTAATTATTTAATTTTATTATAGTAAAAAATATGTGAGTAATAAACTAACATATAAAATAGTAAACTAACATATAAAATATAGTAAAAATAGTAAACTAACATATAAAATATTAAAGTAACATATAAAATATTAAAGTAACATATAAAAATATCGAATGTATCAACCTAATTAACAATATAGTAAAAATATCGAATAAATTTTAATATTAAAGATATTGCAATATATTTAAAGATGTTAAGCAATGAAAAAGAAAAATACTTTAATTAATGATGTTCAATTTACAGTAGTCGTCATGGAGGTTCCGCTTGGGCATCCCGGACCTGCATCGCTAGAGCTACTGTTGCTACAGGCCGAGCATAGGTCTTCGTACATATGGGAGGGGAAGTGTTTGGCCCAGTCATTCCGCGCTAGATGGGTAGACGATATATGAGACTTTCTTAGGGTCCATCCACTCCATCCTCATATAGTCAGATGCCTTCAGGATACGGGTTTCTATAGGATCATAGAAATCGACCAGTTGCAGTTGGACTGGTCGTTGATCACGGCTTTGATAGAGCGGTGGCGACCGGAGACGCACAGCTTCAAGACGTGGAGGTTCTGTATGGGCTGCCGGTTGATGGATATCTTGCAGCTTACCCGCATGCTCTCAGAAAATATACGGGATTGCAATACCTGGAGATATTACAGCGGCTCACCGGTTTCCAGCCAACAGAGGAGGTTGCATTGAATAGGGTCAGTCATTTGTAGTTGACGCCCGTCCGGCTGCATCTAGAGGCGATGGATGCAGACATTACAGATGATACACCGGATCTTCATATCGACCGGTACACGAGATTGTTGATGTTGCTTATGTTTGGTGGGGTATTATTCCCGAACACTTTGGGAAACCTAGTCAGCTTGAAATTTTTTCATCATCTTGAGCGGCTAGATGATTTACCTGGTTACAGCTGTTCTAGGTTACTTGTATAGGCAGATGTGACGGGCGAGCATGGGCACCCAACGAGACGTTGCCGGATTTTTGCCGCTGCTGCAGGTGAAAATATAGTCAATTATTTTCATGATTATAACATACAGAGTAAAAATATACCTTAAATTTTACGTCCACATTGTATATTAGGTTTGGGCCTGGGAGCGGTTCCTGCAGTTGCAGCCACCTCTACCACCTATCACTCCGGATGCACCACCTACACCGTTTCTCCCTTTAGCTAGGAGGTGGGTTGATAGGCGAGGCTATGGACGCGAGGTCGAGGCTCGACATAATCTCCCTTATTGTAGGGATTTGTTGGATTTGCTGGAGGGCGCGCAGGTATATGTATACTTAAGTTTACTTGGCGTGGCTTTATATGTGTTGCGTTTACTCACGATTCCTGTTTTTTCTTAATAGTTCATATGGAGGCCAAACAACGACGAGCTAATAGCTGGTTTGCCCGATTATTGCTCGAGTGGCCGACTTATGTGGAGCTCTTCCGTCCCATTGATGTGTTTCGATATTGTCGAGCATCATCCCACCGAGCGAGTCCTTCGCCAGTTTGGTCGCCGCAACTTGTACCTACTCCGCCCACTTGTCTTAGGATACATTACCAGCGGGATGATCGTTCCAGGGTTGACTAGACATACGTGGCCTGGCTAGAGGCGCATATTGAGATTTGGGACCATCGGCATAACCTGATTCTTCCACCCCCTCCACCTGAGCGTATGGATGGTGAGCATGAGTATATGGGTTGGTACCGCAGCGTTACCCGACTTTTCGTCGGGAATCCCGTTCATCGCACTGGTGGTCGGTACATTCCATACGCCGGGAGGCATGAGGCACTGGTATGTTATCTGTTATACTTACTTATAACGTTAACCTAGCGTTCCGTAATTAGTATTTTACATATTGTGCATGATATTGGCTTACATATGTTCTACCAGTTGGGGCTGCAGATGCAACAGCATACCGGCGAGGGAGCGGCAGCTTTGCACGAGTATGGCCGCCAGGTTACAGATCTGGCTTCCCGGACATTGAGGCGAGCCCGAGATGATGAGCGCTTGGGACACGAGGCTGATTATCTGCTGCCAGAGCAGTAGCATCGTGGGCCAGCAGTGGAGCCTGAACGTCGTCCACGTGGCAGGCGTGCCCAAAGAGGAAGAGGTGCCCTACGAGGTCGTGGGGGTCGGCGAGGACGTGGTCCCCAGCAAGGGGGCGTTGAGCCACCTGTTGAGAATTTTGGAGTTGATCAGTCAGGTGACCATCCTGAGCCAGACGATGCTCCTAATGATATGTCGCCATTCAGCCTTCAGCTGACGCCAGGGACTTCGCAGGTGACCCCGTCAGCTCCATTGTTGATTGCGGGTACGTCCATTACACGATAAGAGTGGGATCAGTATTTTCCCGGTCCCCTAGAGCCATCGATGGTTATTGATGATCGTCCGACACGAGATGTGCATAGTGAGCGCCGACTGAGTTATGGGTCATCATCGAGGGATGCTGAGGATCTTTCACAGGCGCAGGTTTGTTTGTGTTACTATTATTTATATTTATTTTTATCTCATTGATTAGTCGTCAATATCTAAAGCGTTTTTATTTTTTTAAAGGCATCATCCTCGCCTGTCACGAAGGCCACTTTGTGCGATACTAACATGCCTGAGACGGTTGATTATATTCAGGAGCCCGTTGAGACCATGGTAAGACCATTAAAAAAATTTAGCTAACACGTACATTAGTAATATATATTTCATATAATAAAATATCTTATTATTCTGTAGTTTACTGCTAGACCGATGACCCCTTCTACCGAGCCTGCCAGCCTTACCGACGATCATGCTGCAGCGTATCCTCCGATAAAGAGGCGACATGATGAGGATGATCCTGATAGTGTAGCTGGGCGGGATGGGATGTGCCTCAGGCCAGCCAATGCTTTAAAGAATACAGGATGTGGGACACATTGATATTTTTTATTATCTGTACATACGACATTCAGTATATAATAGCAACATTATTTATGTTTTACATTATTTGCGCATATATTTTTATTTCTCGGGTTATTTATTAGTTTAATACTACATCATAAAAACATAAACGACAACTTAACATAGTTTAAATTCGGTACAATTAATGAAAATACATGACACGTAAAACATAAAGATAAAATACTACACTCAACACATCCATGTGTTTGCTTACTCACTATCGCCCATTATTCTGTACTTCAACCACTTAAATTTCTCTTCCAACCTATTTTTTTTTCTTCTGCATCTTTTAGTTTCTCCTTCACTGCCGCAAGTTATTGTTGTAGTTTAAAGATTTGGAGTTCGTATTCACCTGTCATATTCCAAATATACTGCAAACATGATTTATAGTATTCCTGATTAATGAGTTCATCATATTATTTTTCAAATCTACATTGATTTCCGTCCTACCAATGAGATTATAACATAATACTATTAATTAACTTGTTATATAAAAAATATTAACAAATATTTTTTCCAAAACAATAACTTACAAGTTGTTGACAGATCCAGCGTCTGCGCCCCACATTACTATTTGATCACCATGGCCTCAAAATCGTACGTTTGCCACAATAACACCTTGGTACGTCATTGTGTCCAGACATTTCTTAATGCAAGAAAAATAAAAAATTTATGGAAAGTTTTTCTATTTGTTTTGGTTAAGCGCAAATAATAACTACAATGTGCTAGGCTTTTATAGGCAAGATAAAACACATAACGCATATTGGTGGCGCGCTATGTTTCGCGTGATAATAATTTTTTAGGGTACAAGACAATTTTTCCAGAACAGCAGCTTTTTCAGGTCGACAAGACAATACACATAACGTATATTGGTGGCGCGCTATGTTTCGCGTGATAATGATTCTTTAGGGTACAATACATCTTTTCCAGAACGGTAGCTTTTTCAGGTCGACAAGACAATACACATAACGCATATTGGCGGCGCTCTATATTTCGCGTGATAATGATTTTTTAGGGTAAAATACATCTTTTCCAGAACGGCAGCTTTTTCAGGTCGACAAGACAATACATATAACGTATACTGGTGGAGCGCTATGCTTCGCGTGATAATAATTATTTGGGGTATAAGACAGCTTTTTAAACTGAACCAAGACATCTGTATTCAAAGACCATTTGAAGAAATATTACAACATTCATTTAAAAAATGCCACTAACATTTAATAAGTAGTTCAAAAAGAGGCAGAAGGATGAAGGTAGTTCAACAGATCCCTATGGAACACGTCTTAACAATATCGATCCCTACCTTGAAAAAAATATGCTAGGTTGCTATACTGACTTGGTTGATGATAAGTGGTATAGTGTTCTGCGTCCCTTGGAAAATAAGCCTATTAATATACACACTGATCTTAAAGTTGAAAGGCACATTATTGAGGGTGAAGCGCATTCTACAAAGCCTGAAGGTATGCGAATTTGGGGCGAAAAACTACAACGGGTTCCCCTTTATTCAAAATGATGTGATTATAAAGTACTATGTCGTTGGCATAGGCTTGTTGTGCCACAAGAACTGTCTGCAACCTTCCTAACAAACACATACAAAGATGAACCAGAAGTGATTCAGCATTTGATGAAGGAGATTCTAGAGATGGAAAAGGCACTAGCTGTTCTGCAAAGCCTGAAGGTATGCGAATTTGGGGAGAAAAACTACAATGGGTTCCCCTTTATTCAAAATGATGTGATTATGGAGTACTATGTCGCTAGCATGGGCTTGCTGTGCCACAAGCACTGTCTGCAACCTTCCTAACAAACATACACAAAGATGAACCAGAAGTGATTCGGCATTTGATGAAGGAGATTCTAGAGATAAAAAAGGCACTAGTTGTTCATCATGCAATGGATGATCTTAACTACCTGGGAGGAACGGAGGATCAGTACTGAGATTTATTCGAAAATGAAAAATTGCATAGAGACAATGATTATCCTGTTTTTCCAACAGTTGTCGAGTGGGAGGGACTACCTAAGTTTCTACCACAGACATTGGACGTTGGAGTCCCATATTGTTGTAGAAATCAAGAAAGTGGTATTATTGATGATAGCGATGAAATACGAGAAATGTGTGTCAATTGGGGCCTAGATTATGATGCCCTGGGTCCCGAAGGATGCGTACACAATGTTGACGAAGAAGATGAAGATAATGACATTGAAATCGTGCCAGACAACGACGATAATGGCAAATGACTATTATTTTTTTCTTGGGGTGTATGTTAAATTGTTGTAGTGAAGTATTAATGCTAAATATCAATTAGATTTAACCCCATTGGAATAATAATTTTATTTCATATATTTTGCAAGCTGAACATTTACATACATTTATTACAACAAATTACTGCAATAAAACACTACGTGTATCCTTGATAATTGGGCACATTGGATGAACTTCCATCGCGAGCTGAATTACCACCGCTACCCAAACTAGCTGAAGGACATTTACGACAGTCGTGTCCTGTTTGGGAACATATGCCATATTTACGCGCATAAACGGTATCACCAACATCCATTTGGTTCTGTATACACGTTCTTTTCTGCATTTGTCATTGATGCACATACTCCTTGTTACACACTATTTTAAATGGTTCTGGCGGCCAATAATGCTCAGCACCCACTGACTGCAACTGTCCACTATAGGTGTTTAAGTATGCAGCAACACTATATTCTTTATCAGCGTACCTCGTTGCCGCGAAACCTATATGTTGAAAGTACTTCATGGCTGTGAGCACGACATGTGATAGATGGACCATTTCCCACAGGAGCATAACCTTCTGGTTTCATTGACGATGTGTGTATTCTTTCCCTGGTT
The DNA here is from genome assembly GCF_000715075.1 of Nicotiana tabacum. NCBI lineage: Eukaryota > Viridiplantae > Streptophyta > Magnoliopsida > Solanales > Solanaceae > Nicotiana > Nicotiana tabacum. Next base: position 63,468,327 of record NC_134098.1, read on the forward strand.
ATGATTGATAGTGGTGCGAACTTCAAAAATATTTCGCTCGTTGCAATACTGCAAAAATGAATGCCACTGTGCTCACTTCCTGTATTTTTCAAATCTTTTCATTGGTATTGGCATGAATTCAACACCCCCTTTCCATCAATGAGGATGCACCTCTAGACCTTTTAACAAACCTCTGCGTCATCTACTTAAATGGTATCCGCACCATGGCAGTGACAGGCAATCCACGTGCAGACTTCAATAACCCGTTGAAAGACTCTAACACATTTATAGTCAGAATTCCCCATCTTCTGCCACCATCCGCATACAAAGTACATTTGTCAAGCTCATGTCGCATCAACCAAGTATAGGCTCCTTGGTCTTTCTGCCTGATCAATTCCATTCGCCTCCTGAATTTACACTCTTGGTGATCTATTGCAGCCATCAATATTAAATCATGCAAGTCCTTGTTCGGATAAGCCCTCTGGAAGTTGGCCTTCATGTGCTTCACACAGTAATGGTGGTAGGCATACGGTTTCTGCCATGCACGCAAATTCTGTACAGAACTTAAAATACCGCCATGACGATCAGATATTAGACAAATACACGAACTTTGTCTGACAACGTGCTCCTTCAAGTGGTTCAAAAATAATGTCCACGTCTCTTGGCTTTCATTGGCACAAATAGCAAATTCTAGGAAAAATATACTTCCATTAGCATCTACTGCAATGGCGATTAACAACTTAATATCATACTTTCCATAGACATGAGTGTCGTCTATGGATATTGCCGGACGACAATGCACAAAATCATCAATGGCTGGTTTAAATGCCTAGAACCCATATCTGAATATGCGTTCTGCTATTCCCGGACATTGCTCAAGCTTCCATTCAACAACAGTACCGAGGTTAAAGTGTTGCAATGCGGCCATGTACCTGGGTAGAGATGCAAAGTACTTATCCCAGTTATCATAAACAATTTCAAACGTACGTTTGCGCCCGAGGAATGCCTTTCTTTTGGTAATGGTACACCCATATACCTGGTGGACAGATGTTATATACTCTTTGATCTTATACCTTTTGGACGCTTCAATGTGTGGAATCAAGACAAAAGAAATCAAGTCAACATTCAAGTCAGAATGATTCCCACTGAATGTGTCCATTTCACAATTGTGGGTGCCAATGTATTTACCCACACCCCACATATTTGTTTTCAGCTTCCTTGCACGCAGCATCCAATTATAACCCGTAGACCATCTACGACAAATAACCTTGTATACATCCGGAGATGACTCATGAACCACGATATCACGATACTCTTTTATGTTGTACATTCGCACCGTCCTGCTTAGGGGCGCTTTATCAGCAAAAAGCATGCCCTTTGACAGCACTGTTGCTCTAGATTCATCCCACATTATTGTCCGAATTTTGTCAAGATCCCTTGTGAGGGCATCCGCATCCGGCATACTTAGCAAATGATCAAGGTAGGGAATCTCCCTTGAATGAAACAGCATGTGGGACTCGTACACTCTTGGTCTAACGGGAGGTGGAGCATGCTCCCTTGTCAAATCAGGTTCAACATTCTCTTCCTCCTCATCATCACCCTCATTAGAGAAGGGTGTGTCATCTCCAGACTCATCAGCATTGTTGACATAATCACTATTCTCTTCCTGACTCTACACATCTATCATATCCCGATTAAATATGTCGTCTTCGGGCAATTGAGTAAGGACATGACCTTCAAGTTGCTCATTTTCACTGCAAAACCAATAAAATAATGAGTTTCTCAAATTGATCCAAACTTTACATATAGCTTTATCACTTCACTTACAAATCATAATGTGTTGATATCCCATGATGGACATTATCGTGTTGATGATGACTCCCGGATGGACCACCATGATCCAATACACCAAAACTAGGCATATTCCAACTGGGCGTTGGTTCATAACTTGTAAAATTCATATCTGGCCGGTACCCCCTGTGGAATATATGAGTGTTAATACAAATTCATTACATAAAAATAAATATCGTAACACAAAGAAAAATTGAAGTTTACCACTCGGCTTGTGGATTATGTAAACTAGGGGAGAAATTATTTCCTCGCTCCTCATTCGCCCGTGGAGATTAGATTATGCCAAACTCTTTCACCTGCAACCCGTTCGGCTAAAACTGCTCCAAAATAGTCACCCGATGATTGAGGGATATCCCTACTTTGCGAAACCTCATTATTGTGAACGTTTTCAGTTTTGACGTACATTTTCAATATTTTTATCACAAGATATTCCCGATATTCATCCGAAGTCCTCAAAAAATCTCTCATAGTTTTATCGTCTTCGATGTTAAACTCAGCATAACAAGCAACCCCTTGCGGAGTAACAGAATATAGATATCTTCCGGTTACTTTAATATTCACCGAACGTTTGCTCACACTCATGTTTTTACATAAAAACCATACCAATGTATCGTACTCCATAATAAATGGCAACTTAACATGACACTGTGGAGAACAACTATAGTGTACTGAGTTATTCTCCACCACAACCTCACTCCCCAATATAAACCTCACCTCCCCCCTCCCCCAATATAATGAAACCCTAATTTTTCGCTCTTCAGACATTATGACAAAATGCAAAATAACTTAACGAACAAATATTTCGGAAGACTTGAAGGATTCTGAATTGATTTTTACAAAATCCTCCTGAAACTCTTTAAATAAGGAAAAAATTGATGTATAGCGTCTTAAATATGCGCGCTATACCCAGTAGAATTATTGGTCTGTCAACTAAGTACATAAGAATTATTAGTGGGCCCAAATTTTACGTATAGCGCGCTAATTCACCGCGTTATACCCTGTTGAAATACTGGTGTGTCAGTTAATACCAGAAGAATTATTGGTGGGCCCAATAATTAAGTATAGCGCGGTGAATAACCGCATTATACCTTAACGGACAAACGACCATTAAGGTATAGCGCGGTGAAATACCGCGCTATACATATTATGATGACCAGTTTTTTTCCCATATATTTTAGTTCTTTGAGTCCAAAAGAACCATATTTTTGTTGTGGACTCTCCAATGACCCGGTAATCAGAAAGGAAAAAAGAAGTTGTTTTTTCAAACTTCTTGGTAAATAATGAACAATAGTTTTAAAATGCTAAAAGTATCCATCACCAGAACAATAACAACATTACTATGTACGAAGTCACATGATTTTTTATTACGATTGTTTACAATTCATTTAATAATTTTAGGTAGTTCTAAATGTTTTTAACTTTGTTTCAAATAAAGTTACCGATGTCAAAATCCATAACGAGAATTAGTATGACATAGTGAAAATCAACTCGAAAAATTAATGAAAAATAGGGAATTTATGTCTCTTTTGTTTTTTGGTACACTGTAAAAGATAATGAATTACTTAAAAAAATCTTTCACAAACTTCGCGACTTGAATCGGCCAAGAGAAGAAATTTCATTTCATTGCACACGCCTTCCTAGATTATTGTTTCTTCGTTATGTATGTGACCTTCATTTGCCAGAAAGTCCGCATATTTATTCGCTAGTGAAAATAACATACTAGCAAGTTTTTGGATTGGTAATAGAATAATAGTCAACATTTATAAAGTTATTAAAAAATAGTCATTATTTTGTGCAAAGATAGAATTTGAATAAAAATACTAGCTGAAACACGAAAAATTCTAACATAATATATTAATATACTGGATTATGGAGCTACTGCGTATAAACTTCCAGCATATTAATTTGGAACTCCAGCACATTATGAAACTTAAGCATATTATGTTGGAATCTCATATGTAAAAATTTCGAACTCCAACATATTATACTTGAATTTTTTCGAACTTTTAAACGTGTTTTTGTTCAGATTTTATTTTTTCATGAAAAAATAGCTAAATTTCGATTACGTTTGAAATTGTAACTATTTTTTAATTACCAGCTATAAATTAAGTTGTTTACGATTTTTTTCCATAGTAGCCTTGTGGGTGTCTACATGTCTCTTCCTCTATGATTTCCCTTTCTTATCAGTTATCACTAGGTGTTTCTTTTGTAAAATGCAGCATATTATAATTACCCTATAGACTGTAGTTCTGCCCATAAAAAGCACAATGTAGCCAACTAATCTTGCCTTTTTTCCTACTTTAATGAGCTTTAGACATGATTAATTAAGTTGGTCTTTTAAAAAGATTAATCTTTTAAGAGATGTAGCTTTCACTAGGCATGATTACAAACCCTAAAAGCATTGCAAACATTCGGGAATCCAGCCATCTCTAAGAAAACAAAACATAGTGAAAATTAAAAAAAGTCACTCTTCCCACCTTTCACCGAAAAGTAGCACAAGTGTAGCAACATATCCTTGACTTTTTACCAGACAAGAAAATTAAAATCATTCCCTAAATTGTCAGTATTTCAACCCTTTTATTCTTTTTGAGAATTTTATTCTCTGTACAAAAATTCTATAAATTTTTACACAATCAAATTAAATTAATCTACAAGACTATGGTAACAAGATTTGAGGGATAACTCACTTGACGAGTCTTCCACGGTTAAGGTGGACAGTTCAAACTTCATCAATAGAGCACAACATTCCTTTCCTCTTTTCCTTGCCCCCCTCCTTATGAAAAAAAAAATTAAAAAGAAAACCTACAACAACAGGTAATTTTTTATAACAAGCCTAATATCATAACTTGAGAAATAAAGTATTTCTCACACTCAGAAGCAAATGGAGAATTTAAATTTGATGCATTTAATCTTTAGTTTCTCACTAATGAAAACCATTACACTTTTGAAATATGAGATCAAAATTTAATATAATTTTTAAAATATTAAAGTGATTTTTCACACGTGGAAATTATTGAATTTCGTTGAAGTTGTTGATTATATGTGCCATCCGCGTATGGTAATAAGTTAAAAGTAATAGTACTATAAAATGATTGTATATAACTTCAATTTCATGTTTTTAACTCTAACCCTCCTGCATGGTTTCTTGTGGATCTTTTCTTACTCCAGCTTTCTGCCTTTCTAGCTACTCTCCCTTCACACACACACACACACACAGCTAGAGAACATGCCAGCAAATAAAGTTAAGGTTAATTTATGAGTCCTTAAAAAGAATAGCTATTAAAAGCATAGTGATTTGTTAATGGTTTTGGTAAGTTGAGAAGATGGGAGTTGTCACTGTTTCTGAACTGAAGCCAAGCATATCTGGGAAGAGGTCTTTTCGTCCAAGTTCCAGTGCCAGACATATTACTGAATGGTATATATATACTCTCTCAACTTTAATAGCTGTTCCTTTTAAGGACCCATAATTAGAGCTAATACTTACCATCTTGATGATGTATCAATTAATGCTTATTATAAACATTTTTTCAGTGCCATATCAATTTCTTCAATTAATTTTTCATACCTATTAAAGGACTTTACACCTAAGATATGGAGAAGTCCATATTTAGGACTTTATTGGTACAGTTAGATGATAGTATGAATTCTTGTGAGTTGGGTACTTGTGATTGTCAGTTATGCTCAGTTCTAATAAAAGGCTCAGTCCTAGACAAAGGATACATCTTTCTTTAGGTGATTGGACAGATTTTAGCCTCCAACATTTATGACAGACCATATTCAGATGCTGACTAAGAGAAAATGGCAATATTTATAGCTTTAGAAATTGATTGTGATGGAACTTACCTTAAAATCTAAAGTTTCTATCAGATCCTAAAGTAAATAGAAAGGGAAACAGCAGATCTGGAATGACTATACATGAGCAGTTTCTAAGGCTTCAATCATTGAAAATGACAAATCAAATATCTGACTTTGTAACATCTTACACCAGATGATAGTGGCGATAGCTTTTTATGTTCATTTTTCTAGTTTCAAGTACCTTTCTTACGGAGGTAGTATATTATTTCCCTAGTTTTCAACATATGTATCTAATGAGGGCCCTCTACCAAGTACAGATGAGTCCTGCAATTATCTGTTAGATTACTACAGACCACAAGATAAATCACAACCAGGAATAAATTTCAAAGAAACCAGAATATGACTACCACTTGCTATGTTGGATCTAAACACATTTGAGTAATCTTTGTTTTGAGCTTTTCCATTCATAGTGTCTTATGATACTTTTGGTCGTAAATTGTGGCCGTATGTCCAAGCGCTAGAGCACGATAACATATGCTCCCCGAACCGTTAAGGTTTCATCTGCTTGAATTTAGATAGCTTTAAGGTTCCATATATCCAGCATTACAGTGTTGAGATGTAAGTTGCACCATGTATTGAAACCTTAGGCTAAAAATATAAACAGAGAAGTTTATTATATGTTTTTTCTCGACACATTTCCTGTTTCTGACTTTTAATCATTGACCATATATTCTATTGCAGGCCAATATCTGATGTTTCTAGTGATCTTACAATAGAAGTAGGAGCTGCCAGTTTTGCTCTTCACAAGGTACAAATATGAAGTATTAGATCATTCTTCTTCTAGTGTATATTGATCTACCAATCTTTTCGAAATTGGATTGCTCAAGTGTATCAAAAGCATAAATTTTGCAAAGAAATGGCTGTCTAAAGTAGCTTGAAAATGATTTATAAGTTAGCTGTTATAAGTAGGCAACTGATATTAAGACAGTCGTGTCCGCACAGAATTTATTTCATGGTGTCAAAATAGGGAGGGAAAAGAAAGGTTAAAAGGCAGATGTAAAAACAGAACTTAAGCATCAGTCTGAAGGTCAGAAACAACAGCTGAAGGTGTTTCAATGTAGTAGATCTTAGACTAAGTTGTGCTTCCTGTTAAAATTAAGAAAAAAGAAGGAAGAATACCTTGGAAACATTTCTAATGTGATTGCTAATATCACACTGTTTGCAGTTTCCTCTAGTTTCCCGAAGCGGAAGAATTAGAAAGCTGCTGCTAGAGGCAAAGGATACAAAGATTTCAAGACTCAATCTTACCGGTCTTCCTGGCGGATCTGATGCATTTGAACTTGCTGCTAAGTTCTGTTATGGCGTGAACGTTGAGATTACCATATCAAACGTGGCGATGCTAAGATGTGCATCCAAGTTCATGGAAATGAACGAAGACATCTCCGAGAAAAACCTGGAAATTCGTACTGAAGTATTCCTTAAAGATACAGTATTCCCAAGCATATCCAACTCGATATCTGTTCTTCATCGCTGTGAAACACTACTACCGGTATCTGAAGAAGTCAATCTCGTTAGTCGATTAATCAATGCAATTGCAAACAATGCTTGTAAAGAGCAACTAACATCTGGTTTGTCAAAGCTGGAGCATAACTTCCCACCAAAACCTGTTCAAAGCCTTGATTCTGAGACACCAATAGACTGGTGGGGAAAATCATTGACCGTGCTAAATCTAGATTTTTTCCAGAGAGTTGTATCTGTAGTGAAGTCCAAGGGTCTTAAACAAGACATTATCAGCAGAATTTTGATAAATTATGCCCAAAATTCACTTCAGGGACTTTTCATCAAGGATCCTCAGTTGGTTAAAGGAAGTTTCTTGGATTTGGATTTGCAGAAAAGGCAAAGGGTTATCGTCGAAACAATAGCTAGCTTACTACCAACACAATCCAGGAAAAGTACAGTCCCAATGGCTTTTCTTTCAAGTTTGTTAAAATCTGCCATAGCTGCATCAGCATCCACTTGTTGCAGATCTGATCTAGAGAGGCGCATCGGTCTGCAGCTAGATCAGGCAATTCTAGAAGATATTCTCATACCTGCAAATACACATGGGAACAACCACAGCCCTCTCTACGACATAGATTCTGTCTTGAGGATCTTTTCATTTTTCTTGAATTTGGATGAGGATGATGAAGAGGACAACACATTAAGAGATGAAAGCGAAATGGTTTACGATTTTGATAGTCCTGGATCTCCCAAACATAGCTCAATTGTTAAGGTGTCAAAGTTATTGGACAATTATCTAGCAGAAGTTGCACTCGATTCTAACCTCACACCATTGAAGTATATAGCACTGGCTGAGTTACTTCCAGACCACGCCCGTCTAGTTTATGATGGATTATATCGAGCTGTAGATATTTTTCTCAAGGTAAGCTGCTTAACCTCATCCACATTATCCCTCTCACCTGTTCAAAACAATCAGTATTTCTCATATGAGTAGTTTAACAATGGGAAAACTACACATTATAGCCTCTCTCAAAAGTAATAGCCAACAAAATGTATATTTTTGTATATTAATGTATAATTTACATATAATAGACATATTTTATGCAGGATTAGTGTATATTTTTCGTATATTTGGCTAGCGGAATGTGCTTTAATACAATGCTTGGCATTTTCTCATGGCAGGTACATCCCAACATTAAGGACTCTGAACGCTATCGACTGTGTAAAACTATTGATTGCCAGAAACTATCACAAGAAGCTTGCAGTCATGCAGCACAAAATGAACGGTTGCCTGTGCAAATGGTGGTCCAAGTGCTATACTTCGAACAAATCAGGCTGAGAAATGCAATGAACGGGGGACATAATCAATTCTTTGGAATGAATAATCAGTTCCCTCAGCGTTCAGGCAGCGGAGCAGGAAGCGGATGCATCTCTCCGAGAGATAACTACGCATCAGTCAGGAGAGAAAATAGAGAACTGAAGCTCGAGGTTGCAAGAATGAGAATGAGGCTTACAGATTTAGAGAAAGATCATGTTTCCATGAAACAGGAGCTAGTAAAGTCACATCCTGCCAATAAGTTATTCAAGTCATTCACAAAGAAATTAAGCAAGCTCAATGCACTGTTCCGAATAAGAGATTTAAAACCAATAGGAGGGAAAGCTAACTCAGAAAGCCGGTTACTTTTTCAGAAGAGAAGGCGCCATTCGGTTTCTTGATGCTCTACTCTAATGTGAATAAGAAAAAGTATATAGTGTTTCACATTGCTGATTTTGGTGGATGTTGATGTGTTGAGTGAAGTTCTTGCTTTGCGTTTTGATTGTAAACTTGAAAGAAGATACTCACTCAAACTTTTACTTTAAAGGTATATAAACAAGTGTGAGTTTTTTTAGCTTCATGTAGTTCGCACTTATTGCATATTGTGCCTACACTCTTAAAAGAAATACCACTATCAAAGCACTTATTGTGTTTTCAAACTTCTTAAGGAAATAAAACGGAAGTACCTTACCGGATATCCATCAAAAACAGGGAATTGTGCTTTCAGTAGACATAAAATCTGGTTTTACATGATCCATCCACAAGAAACAAAGATCCAAATTATGCTTAATCTTAAGCTTCTTGTTGAACAATGTCAAAATAGAATCACAACTCAGGATAACTTCAGTTGGAGTTCTTCCTCCCCTTTTGTTTCAAGCTTCAGATTTGCCTTTGTAATACTTATCTCCATTGTGGTTTGGGATATTATTGGTCTTTCCCAATATTTCTTATTATACTCATTTGATATTGCATGTAACTTGTCATAAGACACTAATTATTGTTAGTGTGCTCTGGAGTTTCATGGCTACTAACTTTTGTGAATTCATCTCTAGGCTATTCACGATACAGCTGCTTGCATTTGGCTCCTACGACGAAACTAAATCCCAACCCCATTACTCATTCCATCAATTACTCGTCGATCAGAAAAACTGAGTAATATCAGCTCACCATCTCCTCTAGCGTTGGACACTTCCGCGTTGGCATGGTTCAACAGACAATAGTCTAACATTGCTTTCACAAGTTTCTTCTGTTAACTTGGGTTAAAACAAGCACTCGTGTTTCCATTTTGTTTGCTCAATTATGCAGCAATTAGATTGACTAGCCCTTGTCTGCAACATTCAGGATGGCCATTTCTAAGTCGTTATATTAGATCTTGGGTAATCCTAGATGGCTTTCTAGAGAAAAATGCAGATGATGCTAAAATAAATGTCAACTGGGCCTCAGGAAAGATACTAGCTAGCCCTACAACCACATGTTCTTAAGCCATGTTAATGGAATCAGCGTGAAGCTCGCTTTCTCTGTTGACCATAACTTGCAAGGTTCCAAAATGTACTGCAACTGCGCTTCCAAAAAAGTAGTTTGGTAAACTATCTTCAATAGGGGTATTTATTTCTTTTGATTAGACTAGGGTTGGCGGGAGACCAGAGCTTATTGCCCTACCAGTCACGACTATTGTCAGTCAACAACGTAGAAACTTCAAAAAAAGTAAAGGAAAGGAAAAAAATCTCCGAATTGGGAGGGCAATCCTAGCAAACATAGAAAACTTGCAGTCATAAAATTCAAAGAAAGGAACTGCAGATATGGCTTATTACTTCATAAGATAGATTTCCCCTTCAATCTCAACGAATGGGAACATCATGCCAAACATTGGGAAACGGAGATAAAGAAACACACTTCAATTCCTGACTTTGAGCAACATTAAGCTCTCTACTGACAGTATACAGACAAAATAGCAAGGGAAGAATAATACATAGTGCTTCGAGTTTACTTTAAATTCAATATCAGTTCCCCGACATAACTACATTTTGGAGAGCAGATGGCCAGTCTAAGAAAGTATTAGGTTAACTCTACCAATTGTACTTTCAATGAAGAAGATGGTCTAGATAAAGAGGCGGCGTCCACCTTTGACCCTGAAACAAATCCAGCCTGTAACTCCGGCAGCAAAGTGGGAGCAAAAGCAAAGGAAGATCGCAGCATGTAGGGAGCAATTGGTAGATCAGGAAGAGAAGAAGCTGATGAACTATATTGTACTGTTCCCATAGGATGATCAAATTTACAAGCGCGACCAAACTTGCAGAATCCTTTCAGTAGATAAAAGGAACAAGGCTGCACCCCCTGCTTTAGAAATATACATCAGTGGAGCACTCAAATATGAAGACTTACAAGAAACAATACTTTCAAAGACAGTCAACCAAGATCATTTTCCAGACAAACACGACAGAATATAAACCATCTCTGTTTACATGGACAAGCACTTGGCCGTCTCCCTCTCTCCTAAAATAGGCACAACTTTTTGAAAACGTGAAAACTCAACTCCAGAGGCAGTTCAGTCTGAGCAGTTCCTACGCGTCTAATTATATAAAACAAGATGCTAACTCCCTCCTTGTATACTTCCAAGTAATTCTTTGGAAATGAATAGGAAAAGCATGCTCGGAAGAAAGGAAAAAAGAGATCATTACCTCCCTTAGATTAGCAATTATTACCTACCATGCGCAAAAGAAAATTATAGTTCAAAGAAATAAAGTATTTATGCCCATAGCTCTTAATAGAAGCATCAGATTGAGAGCAGTAACCATCAGAGAAAGAAGTAGCACACATACATTTGGGCACATATACACGCTTCGACACCGGCAACAAAATTATTAGGAAAGCCAGCCAAAACTACTAAATTCATCATTTCCTTTATGACCAGACAGTGGCAAAAATTCTATATCTAAGAGTTTGGTAAAAAACTAAATAATAGAAAACAGCATTGACAAACTTAGGATTCACCCCATGGATGTAACTATACCACGGTTACAGTCATTAGCTCGAGTATTTCTGCTTTTTTCAAAAATCCTAGAAGGCTAGGACAGAACTGGACTCATAGAACGTCTGCTGCCAATTGCTAACAAGACTAAGCAATAAAGCATGACATGCAAATATCCTCATTGATGAACAGCATATTACACATCCATTGATTTTCACGTTAAATAGAGACATTTTTGTATGACTACATAATAAATAAATGATGAGATCCTACAATGAAATAAGCTCAGGTCATGAACAAACTTGATAATCTCATGGCAAACCCTAGTTTACCTCTTGACATTTCGTAATGCAGTTATACAACCCCTTCACTGAAGTTACACAAGTCTCCGGAGAACTGCATGGGACTTTTAAACAGTTAAGAGGAACTAGACTAGGAGAACCTCCTCTTCAAAGACATTGGTACCTCAAGAAGTATATAGGATGAGGATGTTAAGGCAATTCAATAAATACAGAAAAATTTAAACACCACCTTGATTCATGCTTTTGAATTTTAACAATGAAGACATAATCGTGAACCTGCAATAATCAAAATGAAGGCAGGAGACAGCTAATGTAACTTCATTAATCACAACTTTATAAACATGTGCGCACCAAATTTAAGCAAGACTACGATCATATGAAAAAATCTCTTCCTCTACATTTCTCCCTTCTTTCTTGTTTCATCAAGTTTTGCTCAGATTCACAAATAAGGAACCTCAAAGTCCAGCACACATTCACTATCAATGACACATTACCATGCAATAGGCAAGAATCTCACCCAGATTAGATTCTAAATTGTCATGTCAAATCAAACAAAGGGCAGAAAGAAGAAACATTATCATACCGGACGTAAAGGAAGGCCTAAGGGGCTGATAGCAAAATTTGTCTTTGATGCAATCCAGTCAGGTGGATGGTGATACCTACACGACGATCCAAATTTACAATCCCCAGTTTTCATGTAGTATTGACACGTGGGTTGACCAGGTCTGTCTGGAAAACTCTTTTCCTTCTGTGTCTTGCTGGAAGGGCTAGCAGCCGAGTGTAATGGAGAGTAAGGTCCTGCAAAGGCATGTGTAGAAGATGCTAGCTGTGATATCCCATAGATAGATGTCACTGCAGCAGAGGGTTGAGCACCGGGAGATAGTGCAGGACTTACTGGTCCCTGCAACGAGTAAATTAATCACCGCATTAGAAAAGAAATTACATAATTGTAGAAGGTTGATAGAGAGAAGATCTTTGAATTACTGAGTAAGGGTTCCAGTTCTGAATGGTAACCACTCCTGGGTGAAGCAGCACTGGACCATAAGCACTAGGTACATATGACCCGGGTAAAAGTGGAGGCCTTGCTACTCTAAGACCAGTTGACGCACTATTATATTCCTCAGGAGGAGCAGGAAGAGACTGCACTGTCGGATAAAATGGACGTGCAGGTGCTGGCGCTGATATACCAGCAGTTTGAGGGTGATGGTATTTACATGCTATACCAAATTTGCAATGCCCCGTTTTCAAATAATAGGAGCATTCAATTTCCCCCTGTTGTAGTTGTTGAAAATTAGATGCTAATGCACAAAGTTAACATAAGTGTAGGCATTTAAAATCATGAAACAATTACCGGGCGTAATGGATATCCATAAGTATTTAGTGGCACATTGCTCAAGGATCCACCCAAGTTCCTAGGGTGGTGGAACTTGCAGGATGCACCAAATTTACAGGCCCCTGTTCTTAAATAGTACTGCGCATGAACATTGTGCAGTCAGCAATGAAATCAAAATTATTAAAAATGCTATACCACATTCGGGAAAACAGAATATCTTAACACTTTGAGCTTTAGAAGAAACAAAAAGATCAAACTTCAACGCTCTCTCCAACACTGAAAGCAGAGTACCTGGCACATTGGCTCTCCCAATCTTTCTGGGAACTCAACTCGTTCCAACTGCATTTTAGCACCCTGAAAACAAAATCACTCAGCCAAATAAGGAAATTCGGTATTCACACTTGGGCTTCCAAGAAAAATATAGCATATTCAGAAAATCGAGATAGCAAATGAATAGCAGGTGCTATGTACCCCACGCACACTAACTTAAAATCCTGGATCTGCCTCAGGTTTGAGAAAGAACTCATTCTCGACTACGACTTCCAAATGAAAAATTCAAAGAATCTATGTGACTAATATTTTGAGAACATATGCTCCAATAGATATACAAGAAAGGAGAACAAAGCTTAACAAGAACCGCCGAAGGATGTGGTAAAATGGTAAAGGATTTAGCGGTCGTTTGGTTTAGAGACAAGCAATACAGAGACTAATAATGCGAGGATGAATTAGTTCTTATTTGAATGTTTACTTTGATATATTACATATTAGTATACATAGTATAAGTTAAAATATATGTTTAACTTTTTAAACAAAATAAGGTGTCCTTGCATTATGGGTCAGTTATATCATTTTAGTGTTTCTAATCTATGTATTACTAATACTCTCATTCTCATTCCACATGCTATTCCGCATAAAATAAAATGTAAATCCCCGCATTACATATTATTTATGAGGAAAAACAAATTAGTAATAATCAAGCGTTATATAAATTAATGCTGGGTTTTATGCAGATATTAAATCTCCTCAAACTGCAAACTAGAAGACCCCTGACAGTGGGCTTTCTAAAATAACCAGGCCAGTGAAAGTAAAAATTAGCTAAACATGAGACCCAACTGAAGCTCTATAGGGAACTTACATAGGCGCGATCACGAGGATGGTTATAGCGGCAATTAGCGCCGTATCCACATGACCCGGTTCTCATATAGTACGAGCAGTCGGGTACACCAGGCCTTTCCGGGTAAATTTCTCTGCCCCATAACCCCAACCTCTGCATTGATTCTACATTATTCCAAAAACCATATTAGCATTGTCAAAAACCCTAGAAAAACACATACACACAATGTAGACATGTGAAAAAAATCAAAAAGTATAACAAGCGTAAATTCTTAAAATTTAAAAAAAACAAAAACCACCATCAAGACCCGATTCCTGCTCCACCGGAACCCATTCTGACTGATGATCGGATTGTGACCCGTTACTTCCCGTGGACCGTCCGTACAGCTCCATTATTTGTGTCTCTTCTTCAATTTTCACAGTATCAAAACCGAAAAAAAAGGAAGAAACAAGGGATTAGGAGATCGGGGAGAGTAGAAAAGACATACACTTCTGGGGAAGTGAAAGGAAAGGGTTGATCACAAGCACTATTATATGTACAGACATCAATGTTTACTACAGAGTATAATGCAATAAGATGGGGGTAAGAAAGAGTGGGGTTATTACTTATTATGGAGTACGACACCAAGGAGAAACTGCCATCTGTATGTGATACGAGTTTTTGAGAAACAAACTTTTGCTGTCACTAAGGTTGCGTTTTCTCACTCTACACTTCAATCTCCGTACAGTGTGCGTGTCCGGTTTGTTGCACAAATCAAGAATATTAAAGGGATTTATGACTTATATAAACACCTTTCCTATAAAGCAGTTAATATTATGTGTACTATTTAGTTTCTCCTTTCATTTTTACTTATCTAATATTTTAAAAATAAATTTTTATTTTTATTTATCACTTTTAGCATATCAAGAAAAGATGATTTTTTTTTCTTGTTATACTCATAGTACTAATTACTCATTTTCAAATTATTTTCTCAAATTCATTAAAAATATACATCAATTAATATGGGTAGTATGGTAAATTATACACTTCATTTATTATTTCTTAAGAGATGTGCAAAGTCCATAGTTGACAAGTAAAAGTGAACGGATGGAGTATTATATATAAGTATATATAATTATCTTTTACCTGACATCACCGTATAATTTATAAAAGTTAAACTCTTATTAAAAAATAAAATCTTTGATTTGACGGTTTTGTTTGATTTAGACTTATTATATTCTGTAATCATTTACTACTTTTCTTCCTTTTTGTTTGGAATAGGATATTTAAACGTTATTGTTCCTTATTTTAATGAGGAATGCTTATCTCAACAAAATATGACATTTCTCGTGCAAGAAAATAAAACAGCAAACAGAAGAAACAAATTCGAAGATACTCTAAATTTAGTATATCTTAGTAATCAAAGAATAACATTTTCTTAACAAGTGATTACTTACAATGAGAAATTAAAATAGAAATACTTCATATTAAGTATTTCCCTTTATCCTTTAGCAATTGTTGTCTCTAACGAATTTCTTGGAAATAAATTGATAGCAGCCGACACTTGTTAACCTTGGAATTCGAAATTACTGTCATGTCCTTCACATTCGTGCCTCTTTCTTTCTTTATTATTTTTTAAATTGCTACACGTGCTAAATAGTTTATCTTACCTAAGCAACGAAAATTAAAGAATGGTATGTCCTAAAGCTAGTTGTCAGGTTAATTGATCTATTTTAGCTGTATAGAGTTGTGTTTTCATCTAGTGTGTATAAAAAAAAATTCTGTTAAACCTCTTCTAACAATATCTATATATAATATTCATTTATAATAAATGTTAAGTTTTTCTTGAAATCAAACTTTTTAAATTATATTTTATCTCTCTATAACATTTTTTTTACGTACAACAGCAATAGTCATATTTATTGCAGATCGCTCTTATTAAAATTGCCAGTCATATATATAGAATTTTTTACATTACTAATAATAATTCTAGAAATCCGCACATAAGTTTTTCCATTGAACAAAATCTTCATCTTGCAAAATACATAAGATTTGAAATTTTGTACATGATATTCTTTTCATTGGACAAATACCAAAAAATATTAAAATAGAAGATCCAACTATATTAAGATCTTAGATTGCCTTCAAGATAAAGCTATTGGATGCCTTTTTACTGAAAATTTAGATATAAATCCTCGCCAATACAAGTGTGCATCACTGGTAAAAGAATATATGCCTTAGAGTTTAAATATTTGTATGTTTAGTATTTACTAATAAAGCATTAGCTTTCTTCAGTATTTAATTTGTGAAATATGCATATCTTTTGAGATTTTAAAGTTGAATAAATTTTTTATCTTTTATATTTAATATTAAAAAAGAAAAATAATTAATTTTGGATATTTTTTGTCTATAACAGCCAAAAAATAGTTAAATGACAAAATCATGTTATACGAGGTATAATAGTCATTCACTATAAAAATCGTATAATATCGGAACAAACGATGTCGTTATAGAAATATTTGACTATACGAAAGAGTTAATTCCAAAAGAAATTTCTTTGATCTAACTCCACGTCTTCTCAAAAATAAAATGATGTTGGCATGTTGTGAAGTGAATAATGGACTGAACAACAAAATATTACATTATGAGTCGTTTTGAAGGTGTAATTAACATTAGAGGCAAATAAAAGGAGTCCAACACTTATTACCAAAATAAAAAAGGTAATTAACACTTCAACTATAGGAGTGACTGAACTACTATTTTGATCCATGCTCCCATGCTCTATGATAAGCAACAATATTCCTACACAGGTGTGCCAAATTGCCCAAATTTACCAAAACTAATAATATAGTTGGGGGAAAATGCTTTTCTTCAAAAATTAATTTTTTTCTAACAAACTTTAAAACAAAATGTCAACTAATTAGATATACACATTACCTTTACCCTTCCCCCTTTAAAACAAGATGTCAACTAGAGCCCGTTTGGACATAAAGAAATTTTTTTTTTTTTCAAAAACTTTTCACTTTTTTTCGAAATCAGCATTTGTTCATAAAATTTTCAATTTTCACTTGAAAATGCATTTTGAAAATTTTCAAAAATTTGAAAAACTCCAAAATTTTCACTCAAATAACTCACAAAATTTAAAAAACAACCCAAAATTATATCCATGTCCAAACACAACCCTAACTTTCAAATATCATTTTCACTTGAAAATAATTTTTTCCTATTTTAAAATTTTACAATTCTTATGTCCAAACTCCCACTAGATATACACTTCTTCCCCCTTCCCCCTCCCCCAACAACCCCACACCCAAGAAAAGTTGGGCTTTAAATGATAGTGGCAAAAGTACTTTTAACACACACTATTCATCCCTTTTAGATAGTTTGCGATCCCAAAATAACACGCTTCCTTAGTTGTTTGGCTCATTCTAAAAATGAATACATTTTTATAATATTTAAATATTTAAAACAACACAAAGAATATTTTTCTTTTACATGTATAAAATAATATACTAAGAAAATTTAGAAGATATTACTGCTGGTTGTGTAGTTACTTGGAAAGCCACGTGTAATTATTTGGTTGTGTAATTATTTGGTTGTGTAATTACTAAGATAGTAATTAAACACCCTGGTAATTACATGTTTGTTTGCTAGAATGCAATTACAATGTAGTTTTCACTGTCATATTTGATTGAACAAGTGTAATTAGATAATTAAATAATTTTTTTAATTAACCTATTGAAATATGTTAAATAATTATCGATTGATAAATAATATCTTAAAAGCAGTATGTATCTTCTAAATAAATAATACTATTACTTACATAAATTTTAATAATGATTTGATTTTTTTTACCAACTCATTAATGCGTGATAAATGCATATACGTATATAAATGCTAAATACTTTTTATAATTAGTTATTTAAACTATATTATAAGAAAATAAAAATATTAAATAATTATAAATTGGTAATTAAGATTGGAAAAACTATCAGTATCTTAACTATTTTCAAATAAATAATATCATAATTTAAATAATTAATAAAAGTTTTAATTATGAATTTAAAACTTTTACCAACTCATATGAGTAAAATGTAAAATTAATGATTTGTTGCACTTTTAAATAACAAAAAGATAAATATGAGTTTAAAAAGTATTTTTTTCTTAAGATATCTTATACTAATGAATAAAAAATAAAGCTAGTAAAATACGAATTTGTTTTTAACAACTAAGGAAAAAAAGAGCACTATATATAATAAGTTATAAAATTATATGGAAGCACACTATTAGCACATGTTTGAAGGTTAAAAACTGAGAATAAGAGAAATAGAGGGGGAAAATATAAAAAAGAATAGTACTAATATATTTGGGGGAAAAAAAGATTAGAAATATTACATTAACTTGTAAAAAAAGTGTAATTATCATCAATTTCTACACCCCCTTGAGAATTGGAGAGTGTAGTTATGCCCTCTCAATTACACATATTCGATGTTGACCAAATAATTACTTGGTGAGATAAGCATGTCAAATTGTGTAATTATATCCACATGCTCTACCGCTTGTGCGGCCTCCATCAATTCCTATGAGTTGTATTCTCGCGAACGTACTCCCTAGACGGGATACTTAACGCGTTAGCTACAACACTACACGAGTCGATACTCGCAGCGCCTAGTATCCATCGTTTACTACTAGGACTACTGGGGTATATAATCTCATTCGCTCCTCTAGCTACTCAAACATTTGAAATAATATTTGGAGATTTTTTCAAGCCCTTAAATTCACTTTTATACGTTTTGTCTTTTAATCTCTCGTTTGTGAGCTCCTCGACAAATAAAGTCTGAACTTTAATGTAATTTTCGTCTTTGATAAATGTCTTTTCAGGACCCGATGACAGAGGATCCTTGGCCGCGAACTTGAGGACAAAAGACTCTACAAAATATTCATGAGACTTATGATCTTATATTCTCCACACAAGCCTTGAATGCTTCTTCCTATAATGAAGTCGAGTTATGTCATCATAGATTAGCGCATTTTCGTACGCATATAAGTATTTGTTTATCAAATTGACTCATTATTCTTCAAACTTGAAGTACAAAATTTTATGCTTGAAAAATAAGTTTAGGAAGTTTTGAAATTTATTAAGTTTTCACTCATAAAACTTTAACTGTATTTCTATATTCTAACATAACTTTAACTTCCAAATATAATTTTGTGATGACCCGATATGTCATTTATAGTTTTAACCCTAAATTCTGTATTTTGAAACCTCGACTAGATCCGTTTAGCCTTTCTCGATTTGCATACACAGTCCGTATCTTTTTCCAGAAGGTTTTTATGTGAAATTTGATGAAAATATGAAATAGTACCTTAAAACTCTTTTGAGTTGATTTCGGTCAATATTTTGAGCAAACAAATTCAGATCAGTATTTTGACGGTCTCGTTAGGTCCGTATCGTGATTTGGCACTCGGGCATATGCCCAGAATCGAATTCGCAAGTCCCTAGCTCGAATTATCGCCATTTATTGAAAACTAGAAGTTTAAAGGTTTAAAGCAGTTTTAAATTTGACCGTAGTTGGGCTTTATTGCTACTAGGTCCGTATTTTAGTTACGTAACTTGGTATGAGTTCATTACTATATTTATGACTTGTTTGCAAAATTTAGTGCAAAACGGAGTTGATTTGACGTGATTCGGACGTCTAGTTGTTAAAATGAAAGTTCTTAAGCTTCTTTGAAAATTTCACTTATTTTGGTATCTGATTCATAGTTCTAGGTGTTATTTCGGTATTTTGATCGCGCGAGCGAGTTTGTATGATATTTTTGGACTTGTGTGCATAATTGGTTTGGAGCACGAGGCCCGAGGGGCTCAGGTGACTTTCAGATAGGCTACTGTAACGATCCGACTTATCGTTTTAAGAATTACCGCCCCGTTCAATGACTTAAGATCCTGAAAAACTTCATAATATGTATTATGACCCGCGGGTGTGGTCGAGTTTGAATTTCGGAAGATTTAGAATTTAATTGAAAGAGAAATTCTCATTTTGAAGATTAAATGGAAAGAGTTGACCAAAGAGTTGACTTTTGAGCAAACGACCTCGGAATAGAATTTTAATGACGTCAATATCTTCGTATGGTGATTTTGGATTTAGGCGCGTGTTCGGATTTGGATTTGGATGTCCGTAGGACAATTCGACACATTTTGGCGAAAGTTAAAAAATAGACGATTTTCGGAAAAGTTCGATCGAAGGTTGAATTTTTGATAACGAGGTCGGAATCCAATTCTAGAAATTGGAATAGGTCCGTTATGTCACTTATGACTTGTGTGCAAAATTTAAGGTCAACCGGACTTGATTCGATAGGTTTCAGCATCGAATGTTGAAGTTGAAAATTTCATAATAGACTAAAGTTTCAAGTGAGTTTGCACATAACCTAACTTCAAACGAGCATACCTCTCTTTATATGAAGAGTTATATGGTGTGTTACCTATCAAAAGAAAGGTCTATGTGTCTAGTTTTCAAATCTTTAAACCATCCCTCATTTTCAAATAAGTAAAGATTGGGTTGTGAAATGAAGGTAATCTTGTACAAGAACCTTGTAACTAAATTTGCACACCTAGTGTTTGATAAAATGCTCAAATGAGCTGAAACCATGAAAATCTTCCAAATTATGGTTCACTTTTATTATGCTTCTAAATAGATTAAAGTTGCTAGAATTTTCGGAACCTCGTAGTAATGTAAGGAAGGATCAAGAAAAATTGGAGCCATCCGGGGGTCAATTCAAGCAAGAAGGCGATTTTGGAATATCGGCCTAACTTCAAAAAGGTAAGTGTCTTGCTTAACCTCGAGTGGGGGAATTTTCCCTTAGGAATTGAGTCTTATATGCAAATTGTGTAATTGAAAATCATGTACGCGAGGTGACGAGTACGTACTTGGTTTATATATGCGAATTTCATTGATTAAAAATCCTTAGATGCCCTTATGTATTAAATTGGAACTTATTGTTACTTATTAAATCCTCTATTTGTCATGCCTAGATCCTTGTTTGATGAAATTATTTTTATATGATGATTTGGTGTGATTGCCACCTTGAATTTATGTGAAATGTTAAGATTTTGTGCACATTATGGTCGAGCCATGGGCTCCTTATTGTGAAAAATGATGTATTATTGATTTTTGTGGCAAGTTGAAATATTTGAGCACTCGATGTGCAATTTATGATATGTTGTAATATTTGAGCACTTGATGAGCCATGTGTGATATGTGAGCACTTGATGTGCAGTTGTTGAAATCATATTTACTTTGGGACTACGGAACGGTATTCCGGGAGATCTCACCCTGCCCTGTATATTTACTATGGGACTACGGAACGGTATTCCGGGAGATCCCCCTTCCCTGCATATTTACTTTGGGACTACGGAATGGTATTCCGGGAGATCCCCATGTCTTGCATATTTACTTTTGGGACTACGAGGCGGTACCTCGGGAGATTTTTCCTGTCTTGCATATTTACTTTTGGGACTACGAGGTGGTACCTCGGGAGATTTTTCCTGTCTTGTATATTTACTTTTGGGACTACGAGGCGGTACTTCGAGAGTGCCCTTTTGTTGATATTTTTCTATGAATGCACTTGCCTTGGGTTATTTTATTTTTTCGTAATTTATAAATTCTTGTATTTTCTGTGATGTATTATTTGACTTAATAATAAGCGTTTTGTATTTCTTGATGTATTGTGTTGACCTTGACTTTTTCGTACGAGACTTTGAGGATTCGTATTTTTGGGTTGTACTTGTTTTGATGATTGAGTTATTTTAAATAAAAGAAAAAATAGCTAGTATGTTTAATTTAATAAATTCTATATCCAAATCAGTAGTTTAGCTGATGCTTTATTTTAATGAAAATGTTATTTTTCCTCACTCAAACGATTTCTAAAATAAACTTATCTTTTTGTTAATTTCTTATTTGTTTTAAAGATTTTTAACCTTACTTTACTGTAAATAAATTGATCATGCGGACCTTATATATAATGATATTTTGGTACGTGAGTTGTCCATGCAGTTATAAAAATAATATGGGCATGAGGTGCCGGGAAAAAGTATGATGATTTTATTATTGACACATGAGTTGTCGGTGTGATGTTGAAAGAAATATGGGCACGAGGTGCCGTGGAAAATATGAAAGTGGGCTGAGACCCGTAATTTTTATGATTGTGAAATAAGGTGTCACATGGTGACTTTTACTTGAAAATATATTTATTGAAAAGAATTATATTTGAAAGATAATTATTCAAAAGAAGTATATTCGAAAGATATTTATCTTAAAGAATAATATGTGAAGGATTTATATTTGAAGGACTTGACTTGTTGATTGTACTTGTGTTCCTTATTCGCCTGAGTAATAATTATGATGTTCTTGTTGCTAGTTGTTTTCCAGTACTATTGTATACTGCTATATTGCACAGGTAAATTGACTAGTGAGTGTCTTGACTGTACCTCGTCTCTACTCCACTGAGGTTAGTCTTGATACTTACTAGGTACCGACTGTGGTGTACTCATACTACACTTCAGCACATTTTTGTGCAGAGCCAGGTATTTGAGGTATCAGACCTGGACAGAGTTAGAGTGTGATCGCCAGGATTCAAGGTAGAGCTGCTTGGTCGTCGCAGTCCCTTGGAGTCTGTTCATTTCATTGTATTGTTAATTTTTAATCAAACAGTATTGAGTATTCGATCATTGAGATCATTTTATGTATTATGTTAGAGTCCGTGATTCAGTACTACCAGCCTTGGGAGGTTGTTATAATTATTTTCGTTGTTGGTTTTGTTTATTAAAAAAATGGCTTCGAAATGTAATGGAAATCGGCTTATCTAGTCTTAGAGACTAGGTGCCATTACGACGCTTGTGGTGGAATTTTGGATCGTGACAGCTGCAGATGTTTTTGAACTTAAGAAATTTCTGGTTTTTAACTTCTGCTATCAGCTGGTGTGTTCTTCTTCGCGATCGCAAAGAGTTGTTGGGACTGGGGTGGATTTTCTTAATCGCGAACGCGTAGGGCTTTAGACCTAGGAAGGGGGGATCAGTGGTTTACTCTACGCGAACACGAGCACTGTCTCGCGAACGCAAAGGCCTGGGGGAGCTGCCTTCGCGAATGCAGGAGTGAATTCGCGAACGTGAAGCCATTTAGGCCGTTGTGTATCGCTAACGCGGCAGGCCCTTCGCGAACGCGAAGAAGGCCTGGCGCCTAGACCTTAAATATTTCCAAACACAAGATTTCACACATTTTGCACCATCTTTTCATTAGAGTTCGGCCTAGTGGCGATTGGAAGAGAAAATTCATCATCCTTTCATAGGTTAGTATACTTTAACTTATTTTCTTCCATTTTCATCATCACTTATTAATTTCTAGCCTTAATCTTTGTCCTTTCATGGTAGAAAATTAAGGATTTGGGAAGAATTTGGGGGGTTTTGCAAATTTCGGATTTAGACCTCAAATTGGGGACGAATTTCAAAACTAATTACATAATCGGGATCGAGGGTGAATGGGTAAATAGGTTTTGGTTCGAATCTCGAGTTTTAACCAAGCGAGCCCGGAGTTTACTTTTGTTGACTTTTTGGAAAAGGTGTAAAAATCTTAACTTTATGTATTGTAATTGAATTCTCTAGACTTATTTGATGTTACCTCGCTCCGCAATCAATTCAAAGCCATACCGGCGATGTCGTGCCGTCTATATTATTTATTCATTGATGCATAGTGAGATTGAGAGTAAAAGCACGAAAGGTGATGTCGTGCCATCTATATCGGTTATTCATTGTTAAATGGGCAAATTGAGAGTAAAAGCATGAAGGGTGATGTCGTGCCATTTCATTCTACTTATGTCGTCATTTCATGTTAAGGTTGAGAGTAAAAGCACGAAGAGTGATGACGTGCCATCTTCATACCGTATGTTTATCTGTCTTTATTAGATGATAATTTATTGACTGTCTTGTGTTGTCATTCCTGTTATAGTTACCGTATCTTGTCCTCCTTTCGCATGTCCCCTCCCAACTGCACATATTGAATCTCTATTTTGTTGTTGTTTGGTACATATATCTATGTTTGTACAGGTTTAATTACGTGAGTGTCCTATCATAGTATCGTCACTACCTCGTCGAGGTTAGGCTTGACACTTATGGAGTACATTGGGTCGGTTGTACTCATACTACACTCTGCACTTCTTGTGCAGATTTTGGTACTGGTCCCAGTTGTACGTGAGGTATACTAGCTCGGATTATAACATTCAGAGACTTGAGGTAGATCTGCTGACGTCCGCAGACCTTGAAGTCCCCTTCCTATTTCCCCTTTTACTATTCATTTCTTTCGAAATAATTATATTTATTTCAGACTCTATTTGTAGAACTTCTAGTAGTTTGTGTACTCGTGACTCTGGATCTTTGGGAGGAGATATTATTACATGACTTATGCTGGTGTTGTATTAGTTCGAGTACCTATCTCTCATTACTTATCATCACTTTGATTTAAATTGTTAAAATTTGACTAACTAACTATCTCGCATCGGCTTGCCTAGCAAGTGGATGTTATGCGCCATCACGACCCCGAGGTTGGGATTTCGGGTCGTGACAAGTTGGTATCAGAGCACTAGGTTGACTAGGTCTCACGAGTTATGAGCAAGCTTAGTAGAGTCTGGAGAATCGGTACAGAGACATCTGTACTTATCTTCCAGAGGCTATAGAGTTTAGGGAAAAAATGTCACTTCTTTCTTACTCTGTCGTGTGATTTTATTCTATCATTGATGATTGAACCTTTCTATTCTTGTTCTCTCGCAGATTGCGAGAACACGCACTGCATCTACCGCCGGACAGGAGCCGGAGCCCCCTGTGACAGCTACGACTAGGGGCAGAGGTCGAGGCCGAGGTTGTGCTAGAGGTAGAGGCAGAGGCAGAGCTCAGCCTAGAGCTCGAGTAGCACCAGCAGTGGAGCCTCAGGTAGATTTTGATGAGGACGTCCTAGCTCAGACTGTACATGTTGGACCAGCTCAGGTCCCGAAGGGGTTCATATCCACTCAAGTGCTTGAGGACACTCTAATCCGTTTGGTGTGTCTTATGGAGAGTGTGGACCAGACCAGTACCTTTCCGGTGGCACCAATCATCTCCCGGGCTGGAGAAGGAGCATAGACTCCTGCTACTCACACCATAGAGCAGGTGGCTCCCCAGTTTCAGACTCTAAAAGCCCCACCAGTTGGGGTAGTTCATCCGGTTGTTGCGGCACAAGCCGGTGATGGGCCCGCTTTATCTTCTGAGGCTATGTTGAGGTTGGATAAGTTCTCCAAGCTCTTTACTGTTCATTTCAGTGGTGCATCTTCTGAGGACCCACAAGATTTTCTGGACTATTGCGATGAGGTGCTACAGAACATGGGTATAGTTGAGACCAATGGGGTCAATTTTGCTGTATTTCAGATGATTGGTTCCGCTCGGAGATGGTGGAGAGATTATATGTTGAATAGACTAGATGGGTCGCTTGCACTTACCTGGGATCAGTTCTCACAGCTATTTCTAGAGAAATTCATCCATGTCAGTACCGCAAGCAGTTTGAGCGACTTCAATAGGGTGCTATGACTGCCACCTAGTACGAGACTCGATTTATGGACTTAGATCACCATGCCACTATCTTTCTTCCTATTGTGAAAGAGTGAGTGAGGAGGTTTATTGATGCCTCACTTACACTATCGGGCTTCAGATGGCCAATGAGACATGGAGTGATATTTCCTTTCAGACGGCCGTTGATATTGCCAGACGTATCGAGTTGGTTCATGCTCAGGAGAAGGGCCGGTGTCAGATAAGAGGCTCCATCATTCTAGTAGTTTCAACGGTGCCTCATCTGAAGGCAGGGGTGCTTTTGGTAGAGGCCATCCTCCTAGGCCATTTCATTCAGCGCTTCAGGCATCTCACAGTGCTTCAGGGAGTCGTGGTCCTTACGTGCCTCATTCTGGACAGCCAACCTATAGTTCACCACTAGCTCCTATCAGCGCACCTCCGATCCAGAGCTATGAGAGTGGTTATCCAGGTCTTCAGGGCCAGTTCCAGGGTCAGCAATCACAGCAGTCAGGGTCTTGTTATACTTGTGGTGATCTGAGGCACATTGCTAGATTTTGCCCCAGGTCACAGGGAAGCATGCAGTAGCAGGGTTCTCGTGCCATGATTCTATTACCGGTTGCTCCACCGCCCGCTCAGCCAGCTAGAGACAGGGCTCAGACAGCCAGAGGTGGGGGTCAGGCCATTAGAGGTAGAGGTCAGGTCATTAGAGGTGGAGGCCAGCCAACTAGAGGCCATCCTAGAGATGTAGTTTAGAGTGGTGGGGCCCCGCCCCGATGTTATTCTTTCTAAGCTAGGCCTGAGGTCGAGCCATCTGACGCCGTTATTACAGGTATTGTTCTCGTTTGCCATAGAGATGCCTCAGTTCTGTTTGATCCGGGATCTACTTATTCCTACATGTCATCCTATTTTGCTTTATATCTGGTTGTGCCCCGTGATTCTTTGAGTGTTCTTGTGTATGTGTCCACATCTGTGGGAGATTCTATTATTTTAGATCGTGTCTATCGCTCGTGTGTGGTTACTATTGGGAGTCTTGAGACTAGTATAGATCTTCTACTTCTTAATATGGTAGATTTTGATGTCATCTTGGGTATGGATTGCCTGTCACCTTATCATGCTATATTGGACTGTCACGCCAAGACGGTGACCTTAGCTATGCCGGGGTTGCCTCGATTACAGTGGAGGGGGACTCCTGGCCATTCTACTAGAGAGTTATTTCTTATATGAAGGCTCGACGTATGGTCGAGAAGGGGTGTCTAGCTTATTTGGCCTATGTCTGTGATTCTAGTGCGGAGGTTTCATCCATGGATTCAGTACCAGTTGTTCGTGAGTTTCCTGAGGTGTTTCCTACATACCTGTTGGGGATGCCACCCGTCAGGGATATTGATTTCTGTATTAATTTGGTTCCGGGCACTCAGCCCATTTCTATTCCACCATATCGTATGACGCCACCTGAGTTGAAGGAACTGAAAGAGCAGTTGAAAGATTTTCTTGATAAGGGCTTCATTAAACCTAGTGTCTCACCCTAGGGTGCAGCTGTGTTGTTCGTGAAGAAGAAGGATGGGTCGATGAGGATGTGTATAGACTATCGACAGTTGAACAAAGTCACTATCAATAACAAGTATCCGTTGTCGAGGATTGATGACTTATTTGACCAGCTTCAGGGTGCCAAGGTGTTTTCGAAGATATATTTGAGGTTTGACTACCATCAGTTGAAGATTAGGGCATTTGATGTCCCTAAGACGACTTTTCGGACTCGGTATGGGCATTATGAGTTCCTCATGATGTCATTTAGGTTGACAAATGCCACAGCAACATTTATGGATTTGATAAACCGGGTGTTCAAGCCCTATTTGGATTCTTTTGTGATTGTATTCATTAATGATATCTTGATCTACTCCCGTAGTCGAGAGGAGCACGAGTAGCATCTTCGGATTGTACTTCAGACTCTGAGAGATAGCCAGTTATATGCTAAGTTTTCAAAGTGTGAGTTTTGGTTAGACTCGGTCACTAAGATTAAGGCAGTCTAGAATCGGCCTAGACCTACTTTAGCTATAGAGACCCGGAGTTTCCTAGGTTTGGCGGGTTATTATTGCCTGTTCGTCGAGGGGTTTTCATCTATAGCATCCCCGTTGACTAGATTGACCAAGAAGGGTGCCCTGTTCAAATGGTCGGACGAGTGTGAGTTGAGATTTCAGAAGCTCAAGACTGCTTTTACTACGATGCCAGTGTTGGTGTTGCCCACTGGTTCAGGATCTTACACAGTGTATTGTGATGCATCTCGTATTGGGATCGGTGCAGTATTGATGTAGGATGGTAGGGTGATTGTATACGCGTAGCGGCATTTGAAGGTTCATGAGAAGAATTACCTTGTTCATGACTTAGAGTTGGCATCCATTGTTAATGCGCTGAAGATTTTGAGGCATTATCTTTACGGCATGTCGTGTGAGGTATTCACGGATTACCAGAGTCTGCACTATTTGTTCAAACAAAAAGATCTCAGCTTGAGGCAGAAGAGATGGTTGGAGTTGTTGAAATACTATGATATCACCATTTTGTATCATCCCGGGAAGGCCAATGTGGTGGCCGATGCCTTAAGTAGAAAGGCTGTAAGTATGGGTAGCCTTTCTTATATCCTAGTTGGTAAGAGGCCGCTTGCTGCAAATGTTCATGTTTTGGCCAATCAGTTTGTGAGATTAGATATTTCGGAACCTAGCCGTGTTTTAGCTTGCACAGTCACTCGGTCTTCCTTGTATGAGCGCATCAGAGAGTGTGAGTATGATGATCCCCATTTGCTTGTCCTTAGGGACGTGGTGCGGCACGGTGGTGCCAAGCAGGTTGTTGTTGGAGATGATGGGGGTTTTTTTGTGGATGCAGGGTCGTATTTGTGTGCCCAATATAGATGGGCTTCGTGAGTTGATTCTTGAGGAGGCCCAAAGTTCCCGGTATTTTATTCATCCGGGGACCGCCAAGATATATTAGGACTTGCGGCAACATTATTGGTGGAGGAGGATGAAGAAGGATATAGTTGCATATGTAGCTGTCATGACCCAAAATCCAACTAGTCATGATGACACATAACCAAACCCGTCAGGTAAGCCAATTAACAACTATCCAATTTAATGAGATTTATTAAGAAAAATAATGATAATACAACTGCTTTTATACAAGAATTTTCCAAGGACTGGTAGTACAAATCACGAGCTTCTAAGTTTTAGAATTTACAAAGTTGGTATGAAATAAAGTACATCATTATCTGAAATATACATTAATAGATTAAAATTCTAAAGCTACCAAGATCGAGAGGCAGCTATGACCGGAACGCAGGTACATCTTCAAATCCGGCTCCGGCCGTGCACATCAACATCAACATCCAACATCTGCACGCAAGGTACAGAAGTGTAGTATGAGTACAACCGACCCCATGTACTCAATAAGTAACAAACCTAACCTTAGGTTGAAAGTAGTGACGAGCTGGGACAAGGGTCAGGGTCCAACTCCAATAACCAGCAACAGTTCATAACAATATGATAAAGATGGTACAAGAAATAATTCAGCTGGTTCACAGTTACGGAAAATAGGCATGCTTTTCAAGTATAACAGTAGATCTCAGACCTTTCATCGAAAACCTCAAAAGTATATGAATAAGTTTGAAACTGTGATTTTCCCAAAAACATTTCAACAATAAATAAGATGTTTCATTTTTCAGATAACACTAGGAAAATACATTTCTATGCCTACATGTCAATATACAGGTGAAATCATGATTGTCATCAAAGCCGGGTAGCATGAGGAAATGCATCTCTATGTCTGTATCTCAAGTACGCATGTCAAATGCAATGCATCGCAATGATGAACTCATGTACTCACATTCTCAGAGTACTCAATCTCAATATCTCGTATTCTCACTCATCATGCTCAATACTCAGCACACTCAGTCACTCAGTATTGTACAATACCTGTTGCGGCATGCAGCTCAATCTATATATAGCCATAAGGCTTGTTGCGGCGTGCAACCCGATCCACATATATATAGCCATAAGGCTTGTTGCGGCGTGCAACCCGATCCACATATATATAGCCATAAGGCTTGTTGCAGTGTGCAACCCAATCCACATATATATAGCCATAAGGCTTGTTGCGGCGTGCAACCCGATCCACATATATATAGCCATAAGGCTTGTTGCGGCGTGCAACCCGATCCACATATATATAGCCATAAGGCTTGTTGCGGCGTGCAACCCGATCCACATATACATATAGCCATAAGGCTTGTTGCGGCGTGCAACCCGATCTACATATATATATATATATATATATATATATATATATATATATATATATATATATATATATATATATATATATATATATAAAACTCACAACACGACACTCAGGCCCTAACTTAGTCGCCAATCTCTCCAGTCTTTCGGGCTCACAACGCTCATACTAAGCAGCCCTAATCGATGATACGAGATGTGACAATATACAATAACAGAGATTGAGATATTATATGAATGATGAATACGACTGAGTACATAACTGCAATCAAGCAAACAACTGAACAGTGAAGAACGACCACTGGGGGTCCCAATAGTGCCAGCATATAGCCTAAACATGATTTCTAGCATAAATTACAGCTCAAGTGCTCTAACACATAGTGTATGGTAAAAATGTTCAGATAAGATGGATACACAGTTCCATGGAATCGACTAAATCACAATTAACACGGTGCACACCCACACGCCTGTCACCTCAACATCAGTCACACAATATATAATTCGGGTTTTCATACCCTCAGCACTAAGTTTAGAAGTGTTACTTATAATGAACAAGCCAAATCCAATACCAAGCAAGCCAAGTGATGTTCCAAAAATGCCATTTCACGTGTACCGATCTCTGAACGTCTCGAAACTAGCCAAAAGCAACTCAAATACACCAAATAATGCCAAAGGAAACAAACCCAATCGATAAAGGTCAAATCTTTGATCAAAAGCCCAAAATCAACCCAAAAGTCCAACCCGTACCCGTACCCGCACCTCAGAACCCGACAAAACTCACAAAATCTGATAACCCATTAATTTACGAGTCCAACTATACTAGTTTCACCCAAATCCGACTCTGAATCGATGTTCAAAACTCAAAAACTCACTCTATGAAACTTTAGGCTAAAACCCCTAATTTCTCTATGAATTCATAATCCAATTATCAAAAATGAAGATAGAATCATGCAATATAATCACAAGTGAGTCAAGAATGCTTACCCTAAGTCACATGGTGAATTTTCTCTCCAAAGTCGCCCAAACCGAGCTCCAAAATCCCAAAATGTGAAATAAGAACCAAGACTTCAAAAATATAGTTCTGCCTAGCATTTCCGCATATGTGGTCACATTGTCGCATCTGCGACCACCGCCTTTGCGGTATCAATCTCGCTTCTACGAGAACCCCAGGACCTAGTTGGCACCACATCCGTGGAAACACTTTGCATCTGCATGACCGCAGATGTTGTTGTTGCAGTTGCATTAGGGGTGGGCATAAAATCCGAAAAACCGAATTCCAAACCGAATTAATTTGGTATTTCGGTTTTGATTTTTTCGGTATAATTCGGTATTACATTTTCGGTATAACAGTACGGTCCTCGGTATTATGATCTTGAAATTTCGGTATATCGAAATACCAAATTTTTAAAGAATTTATGTTGGACCTATACTGCCCAGCCCAACCCAATATGTTGTATCTGTAATTCTCTACACTGCCCTAGTGCCCAGCCCAACCCAATAAGGCCCAACTCTTACCCTATTTAGACTTTCCCTAGTTTCATTTCACTATAGGAAATTAGAAAGGGAGAAACAGAAACCTAACCTAAGAGAATAGAGATCGACTGTGACTGTGAGAGAGAACTCAGAGAAGTTAGAACCTCAGCGCGATAGAGACAAGTCAGACGACGTCACTGCGACTTCACGACCTCGGCGCCAGCGACTCTCAAGTGTGACTGCTGGTTTCCTCTTTTTTTACCTTTATTCTTCAATCTTCAACTCTTCAACAGGTTCATAACTTTTCATTCTTCAATCTTTAGTTTTTTTTATAATAATAGTTGTACTGTTGGAGAAGGAATGTTATTTTGAATTTTGGGGTATGAATTTTGATGTAGCTGTAGTATTGAGTTTTGGGGTATAATTTAAGACTAAGTTAATACTGCTGCTACTATTGCGCTGTTAGAGTCTCTGTTTTTTGTTTAATTTTGTTGCACTGTATTAAACTTGAATTGTAGTTATTTGTGAGTTAGGCAGAATTGTTTAAAGGTTTAAAGAAATTTCAAGTTTGACCGTAGTTGGGCTTTGTTGCTACCAGGTTCGGATTTTGGTTCTAGAACTTGGTATTAGTTCATTACTATATTTATGACTTGTCTGCAAAATTTAGTATAAAATGGAGTTGATTTGACGTGATTCAGACGTCCGGTTGTTAAAATAAAAGTTCTTAAGCTTCTTTGAAAATTTTATTTGTTTTGGTGTTCGATTCGTAGTTCTAGGTGTTATTTCAGTATTTTGATCGCGCAAGCAAGTTCGTATGATATTTTTGGACTTGTGTACATATTTGGGTTGGAGCCCGAGCGGCTCGAGTGAGTTTCAGATAGGCTACAAATATTTTTGAACTTAAGAAACTTCTGGTTTTTAACTTCTGCTGTCAGCTGGTGTGTCCTACTTCGGATCACGAAGATACTCCCGCGACCGCAAAGAGTTGTTGGGATTGGGGTGAATTTTTTTAATCGCGAACGCATAGGGCTTTGGACCTGGGGGGGGGGATTAGTGGTTTACTCTACGCGAACGCGAGCACTGGCTCGCGAATGCGAAGGCCTAGGGGAGCATCCTTCGCGAATGCGGGAGTGAACTCGCGTACGCGTAGGCCATTTAGGTCGTTGTGTATCGCGAACGCAGCAGGCCCTTCGCGAACGCGAAGAAGGCCTGACGCCCAAACCTTAAATATTTCCAAATACGGGATTTCACCCATTTTTCACCATCTTTTCATTAGAGCTCGGCCTAGAGGCGATTGGAAGAGAAAATTCATCATCCTTTCATAAGTTAGTATACTTTAACTTATTTTCTTCCATTTTCATCATCACCCATTAAATTCTAGCCTTAATCTTTGTCCTTTCATGGTAGAAAATTAGGGATTTGGGAAGAATTGGGGGATTTTGCAAATTTCGGATTTAGACCTCAAATTGAGGACGGATTTCGAAACTAATTATATAATCGGGCTCGGGGGTGAATGGGTAAATGAGTTTTGATCCGAATCTCGAGTTTTAACCAAGCGGGCCCGGAATTTACTTTTGTTGACTTTTTGGGAAAGGTGTAAAAATCTTAACTTTATGTATTGTAATTGAATTCCCTAGCCTTATTTGATATTATTGAGTCGATTTTGGTTAGATTCGGTTGGTTCAGCGGCAGATTTTAGAGGAAAGGCCCCGGTAGAGCTTTGAATTGATTGCTGAGCGAGGTAAGTGTCGTGGTTAACCTTGACTTGAGGAATTAGGACTTGTTTGCCTATTTGCTACGTGTTTAATGTGTGGGTACAACGTATATGTGAGGTGACGAGTACTTATACATTGTTGTTAGGTTAAAGCATGCGGGTAGAATTTGTTTCCTTGTAATTTATTGCCTCTTTAATTATGACATCCATGCTTGGATTAGATTATTACTTATTTGATCGTTCCTTCCGTATTTATGGATTAATTAGTAATGGTTGTGTATTTTGGAAGTTGAGGTTTGGTAGTTTGGAATCATAATTGACATAAGGTACATCCTTTGCATTCTTTATCTCCCAAAAGTTTATATTCATTCCTACATGGTAAGGGAGAGTGTTAAAGCATGAAGGGTGATGTCATGCCATTTTATTACCTAATTTATTGATTAATACATAGTGAGTAAGAGAGATAAATCACGAAGGGTGATGACGTGCCGTCTATATCATTTATTCATTGATGCATAGTGTGATTGAGAGTAAAGGCACGAAGAGTGATGTCGTGCCATCTATATCAGTTATTCATTGTTACATGGGCAAATCGAGAGTAGAAGCATGGTGGGCGATATCGTACCATTTCATTCTACTTATGTCGTCATTTCATGGTAAGGTTGAGAGTAAAAGCATGAAGGGTGATGACGTACCATCTTCATACCGTATGTTTATCCGTCTTTATTGGTTGATAATTTATTTGACTGTCTTGCGTTGTCATTCATGTTGTAGTTATCGTATCGTGTCCCCCTTTTGCATGTTCCCTCCCAACTACACATATTGAATCTCTATTTTGTTGTTGTTTGGTACATATATCTATGTTTGTACAAGTTTAATTACGTGAGTGTCCTGTCATAGCCTTGTCACTACCTCGGCGAGGTTAAGCTCGACACTTACAGAGTACATTGGGTCGGTTGTACTCATACTACACTCTGCACTTCTTGTACAGATTTTGGTACCGGTCCGAGTTGTACGTGAGGTGCACTAGCTCGGATTATCACATTCGGAGACTTGAGGTAGATCTGCTGACGTCCACAGACCTTGAAGTCTCCTTCCTCTTTCCTCATTTACTGTTCATTTCATTCAAAATAGTTGTATTTATTTCATACTCTATTTGTATAACTTCTAGTAGTTCGTGTACTTGTGACTCCGGATCTTTGGGAGGAGATATTATTACATGACTGATGTTGGTGTTGTATTAGTTCGCGTACCTATCTCTCGTTACTTATCATCACTTTGATTTAAACTGTTAAAAATTGACTAATTAACTATCTCACATCGGCTTGCCTAGCAAGTGGATGTTAGACTCCATCACGACCCCGAGGTTGGGATTCCAGATCGTGACAAATTTTCTACTTCAACTTCAAATATTACTTCCTCCGTCTCAATTTATCTGGTGGTGCATGACTTGACATGGAGTTTAATAAAAAAATATTTCTTTTTATTTTAAATTTGTGGTCTAA
Organism: Nicotiana tabacum; assembly: GCF_000715075.1. Taxonomy (NCBI): domain Eukaryota; kingdom Viridiplantae; phylum Streptophyta; class Magnoliopsida; order Solanales; family Solanaceae; genus Nicotiana; species Nicotiana tabacum. The sequence goes on from NC_134098.1 coordinate 63,503,016, forward strand.
AATAATCTATAGTAACTTGTATGGTAGTAAATCAATTCATTAATAATAAAGTAAAAATTCTAAAGATAAATTATTTCTATATTAAAATATGAAATTCTTTTTTAAATTAACTAAAAGCAAAAAACACCACATAAATTAGACGAACGAATACTTTTTTGTTAAATCTCAACTAACTTAAGTCCGTCCTAAGTCCTAACGCTAAATATAGTAGTACTGTTTTAGGTTGACGATTTGGCTTCAATCAAAAAAATCATTGAGAAATATTGGAGCCTTTTCACCGGAGGGATCCGATCTCGTGTGGCAAATGCTACTACAAAAAGAGTAGGGAATACATGTTAGAACCAAAATACTTTCAGATGAAATCCTTCATCTTTCACCCAAGAACTATCATGTCAAATTATCAAGAATAAACTAGATACGTAAACGTACTTGAATCAATGGGAACTAGTAAAACTTGTCGTCTTTGCGGGTTATTAGTCTCCAAACCAAGACGTAAATCGTAATCGTCTTTCTGACGATCGGATGCTAGAAAGAAAAACTATACGCCTGATTTGGGGACCATAACCCCATTAATAGGTGCACAAGTTTATGTATTTCTAATTTAGCCCATCATTAAATTAGAAACTACATCATGGTATCTACACATAAAATCTTATACTTTAGAAGGCGTCTTATAAATCCATTTAACTTTAAAACCTTAGTAGATCACTTTTAATTTGGGTCAACATTTTAACAATAGCAACCAACATACGATCATTCTTAATACAAAATATTTGTGTAAGTCCATAAATTCTTACAATCTCCCATTTGGACTACACATGTATATGTATATATGACTTTATAATTGTATGTCACCTTATGAGCTCAAAATATATTTGCTATCATAAACCAAAGTACCTCCGAACAATCTCGTCCATCAATCATGCTAATATTGGACCAAGGCGGCTTTTGTTATATTTATCACAACTAAATCTTCCTTGATCACGAATACCAATATAACCAAATGACATAGATCAAGTATGGATGTGTAGCATGAAAATTACATGCAATGTGATCCAAGCATGCCTATTTTCAACTGGTACTACTCAAAAACAAGTTAGAGTAAAAAATAAACTGAATACTTTATTTCTGCAGAAATAACCTCAAATATCCTTAAACCGAAACCATAACTTGAAAACTTAAACTACAAGCCAAATTATGTCTGTAAAGAATATTTAAATGGTTACAAACTCCCACTAAAACTGAATATTCTTAAATGACATGACACCCATATGAGAGTGTGCTCATGAAAGACCTTGGGTGGTAGTCCCTTAGTAAATGGATCCACAACTATTGGAGTTTGTACCAATATGTTCTATATACGTCTAATCACTCCGAACTCTTTCTTTAACAACCAGGAACTTTATGTCAATATGCTTTGACTTTACCGAACTCTTGTCGTTATTTAAATAATAGACTTCTATCTTATTGTCACAAAATAACTTAAGTGTCCTTTCATCTTTATACATAGATTCGCAGCTAGTGACAAAATTCAGCAGTCATATTCCATAATCAGATGCTACATGATATGTTATAAATTAACTGTCATGGTGAAAAGAGTTATGAGTGTTTGTTTAACACTCTTCCTTATATAGCTCATCAACCAAGTATGTCATATTATATCAGCATCTAGTGAAGTCGATATCTGAATACCTGATTATCTTTAACTTTTTCGACTTTTTTTATGTGAGCATAAAAATATTTGTTCTGTGTAATTACCTTTTGAACCTTTAAGTTACTTTCAAAAGATAAGTTTATGAATTATTTAAATATATGTCCAACGTCCCTAAATTAAATGAGGTATTCAGACGCATATAAAGCTGATCATACCCCAAAACAATAAAAAAAAATATACTTACTCCCACTAAACTTGTTATATACACAATAATTAACAAGATTTATCTCAAAACCAAATGAGACAATAACTTGATGAAATTAGTAATACTATTAATGAGACACTTTCTTAAATCCATAGATGATTTTTTTTTTATTGAAATTTATTCTTGACAATAACAATTAGAGGGATATCAATATGTTCCTCTTCAAAGATAAAGTCCTTAACTCTCTCTCCCCCTCCCCCCGCAAGCTCAACATCCTCAAAGAACCTCACATTATTGGAAAAAGTAGCATTAGTAGTGGGATAAAAATTCTAACAATTAAGGGGATAGAAAATATTATTGGACAGAAGTCTCTAAATTCTTCTTTAGAAATATGACCTAATCTAACGTGTCGTAAAGAAGCTGACTACCGGATGGTTAATTTACCCTTATTACCAGCTATGTTAACATGCAAGGTTCATTGAACGAAGCAATCATATCAAGTAAGTATAGATTATTGTAATCTGATAAAGAACTGGGACCAACCAATTTTGAATTATAAAATAGCCAAATATTTTTCATTTCCAAATAAATAAAAATAACCAAATATGTCTAATACAGAAACATAAATCAAATCCCATAAAAAAAAATGGTGCAACATAAGTGTCGTTCAAATTCAAATAAAATCGATTTTTAACAATAATCTAAAAGTTTCAATTGCTTCTACTTCCTCCAACTTGCCTTCACTATCGTAGATATATCTTTCACCATCATTAGGCTTTCGATAGTTCAGGCAACCCTGCAGAGACACAGTGATGTGAGTTATTATACCGAAATATCTCCACCATCCGTGTCTTGGTACCGAAGTTAAATTAACCTTAGAACAAACAAAATTAAGAGGTGTACCTTTCTTTGCACGCTAGGCATGATAGTTGGTATAATCCTTCTTCTTATGACCTTCAGCTTTACAAAAGAAACAACCATTTACAGTTGTTTCCTGATGTTGTTTATTTTGTGTTGCTGTATTCGCAACTTCCTTATTCTTTCTCTTCTTGTCCTTCATTTTGTCCTTAGGCACAACAGCTTAGTGAGCACTTTCTATCTTTTCATGCTTTAGTCTATCTTCTTCCCGAACATAGTATGAGATGAGCTCATTTTGAAACCAAGTCTCTTTCTGATAATTATAGCTCACCTTAAAAAGGCTAAACTGTGGTGGAAGGGATATCAAAACCAAATGCACTAGCAAGTCCTCAGCAAGATGAGACATTTGCATGATGTACTTCCTGATGTTACCGTTGACTTGATATCTCAATGAAATCATACTTGTCAAGAGTATACCAAGCTCAGCCTTTTCACTCTTGACAAATACTTTTCAATTTCAGCCATAAATTCTTTTGTCGTCTTAACCTTGTTAGACATAGCGCCCCTGACTGTTTCTGGAATGGCTTTTTTCATGATCATCATACACATGCGATTTGATCTCTCCCACCTTTCCATCTCCCTCTTTTAATTAGAGGAACTCGTATCTGTAATAGGTGGTGTAGAATCAATTATTAACGCAAGGTGGAGATCCATGACTCCGAGAACTATATTGAGGTTCTCTTGCCATGACTTGAAGTTAGTACAATTTAACATATGAATTGAATTGATGTTGGCAGTAATATTTGCAAGAGTAATTTCAGCTGAATCAGAGAACAATAAATAACAAAATAAGCTCACATATACTTAAAATCAAAATCAAAATAAATTTGAATAAAGGTAAACTTCATCTCAAGGTACCGGTCATTCCATTAATATTTCATCTTTGGACAAAATATTAACTTGTAAGTAGTATCTTGGTGTACTAATCAAACATTGATATTAAAGAACATGTCGAATATTAAATCTTCCTTTGGGCCAATTTATTATTCACACGAACCAAATAACTATCACGTATTTACTACCACAAGATGCACATGTAATTCTGATAAATATTGACCTTCTTTGGGTTGATCAATATTCACATAAATTACACACACAACCTTTTATATTTCAAAATAAATAAATTTTCACAAGAGAAATCACTTTAGTGACATCAAGTTTCAAATTTATTTATCTCAAGATATATATAACCATACCAATATTCAAATTTAAATTCATCAAAAACAAAAACATATAAGTCTCGAAAATAAACTAAATTATGGTGGGCCAAAAAAAAACTGAATTAAAGATGCTGCCAGTATTTTATTCTTAAGAAGAGATTGAAACCATAACCTTGAATAGAAATAATTCTACTCAACTGACATTTAACGTATAACATAGTGCAGTGACAAAGTTTCATATTGTCAACCAAACATTAGTAACTGGAACACCAAATTAAGATTTAAAAAAAAAACTATGCTATGGCCAAATATCTCCGTTAGAACAGTGAACAATATCGAGTGAATTGCAAAGATTCATGTTACAATCATATAATCCAAAGTAAATCCCTTTCTGTCAGCATCCAGAGAAGAAAAAATATTAATAAAACCTAAATTCTTTGCCTCAACATTCTTTAATTACTTAAACCTAAATTAAACAAAAGAAAATAATAATAAAACAACCAAAGTAAATTAATCAAATAGCAGTAAAATTATCTTTTCTGACAGCAAAGAAAGGAGGACAAAAGCCTCCATTCCTTGAAGTGTTTACAGTCACAAATTCGGCAGCTTCAAATCCTGATGGTAGCCTTTAGATTCATGGCTCACGGTAATTTAACAATGAGCCTTACCTTAATCAATAACGGCACATAAATTAGTAAATGACTAAACTAAGGTTTTTCTAACCAAACGAAAGCTTTTTCATAAACGTTTTTACTAAAGAGATTTCCCAATGAATCAACACGACGAAGGATGTGATACCAATTGTCATAACCAAAATGCTTCGGAGATAAATCCTTCGTCTTTTAACCAAGTACTATCATATTAAATCATCAAGAATTAATACTAGGTAGATACAGAAGCATACCTAAATCCATGTGAACCGGTGAAACTTGTCGTCTTTGCGGGTTATTGATCTTCTAAACCAAGACATAAGCCGTAATCGTGTTTCTAACGATGGGATGCTAGAAAGAAAAGTCATACGCCGGATCTGGGGACCATAACCTCATTAATAGGTGCACAAATTTATGTATTTCTAATTTAGCCCATCATTAAATTAGAAATTACATTCGGATATCTACACATAAAACCTCATACTTTAGAAGATGTCTTATAGACCCATTTAACTTTAAAACCTTAATAGATCACTTTTAATTTGGGTCAACATTTTAACAATATGAACCAACATACAATCATTCTTAATACAAAATATATGTGCAAGTCCATAAATTCTTACAATACAAGAATAACCACATCCTAATATTTTAGTATTGTAAACTTTTTTAGGGGGAAAAGTTTTTTTACCTTTTTCTAGGGGTGCTTATCGAGCAGATCTGGCGGATAATTATGCTTAACGGTTCGACTTATTGGTTATCGGATTATAAATGTAGTAATTCGCTAGCTAGCCATCCAATAAGATAATGGGCAGATTGATATCATATTAACGATTATCGGACAGTTTATCGGCTAAATTAAATAGAATTTTTTTGAACAATCAATATCAAATGGCCAAATGCATAGTTCAAATTATCTCTGTTAGTTTTTGAACAATCAATACCATTAGCATTGTTATCCACAAAGGTAATACTATGGCCTAGAGAGGAATTCAATTCATGTCCACTCATAATTCATGAGAAGCCAGAAACGACTGCCATTAGCTACAGACAGTTCTATCATTCTATGTTACAATTTTGACAGTTCTATCATTCTATGTTACAATTTTACACGCATTTAAGACTGTTTTGGACTTGAATCTTATATGAATGTATCTGATTATAATTTGATCACAAGAAAAGCACCTTAAGAATGCTTATCAAAATGACAGCTATGAACTTACAATTACTTATGCAACAATGTAGTAACAAGTTGTTATTACTTTACTGTGCTATAACATGAGTTAACTGTCTTTTCACATGCTTTTATTATTTCAACCCTCCGGATGTAACAACATACAAACTGTTAAGTCGTTAATTATAAAATCTCAATTCGTTCACCATCCATTACCCCGATAATCCGATACCAATAAGCCAATAAGCCATCGGTTCGATTTGATTAACGATTTCGGTTCGATTTTGAACCGCTCTACTTTTTACATGCGAAGTAAATTATTAGTCAATTTCCATGGCAACATTTCACTACTTGACTACTAAAAAACTTCTTTTCCCTTTTACTTTTCTCATAAATAATTCTCGGTTGAGAAAGACTTATAAGCTTTGCACACTATTTGAATTGAATTAATTGAAAAAGCTTGAACACACGTTCGTAAAATTAAAACATGAGCTTCACTTATAAACAAAAAAGTGTGTGAAAGTTAAAAATTCATAAACGGAACTAATATTCAACTTAAATACACTTTCAAAATGGTATTTTAATATTTAATTTGAAGTTTAAACGTTCAAATTAACTATTTACCGGACCCATGATCAAATTTACTCACTACTATCCAGAATCTATATATATATTTATATATAAAGTTGGGAATAGAAAATATGATGTGGCACCTCTCTAAGATTAGGATTGTCATTTATCTTTTTTCTCATTTTTTTGGGTAAAAAAAATCCTCATTCCTTTCAATTAACTCTTTAAAATTGATACACTTAATTTGGTATGTTAATCTTTGCAATTACTCAACATTTATCACTCTCTTTTGGACATAAGAATTGTAAAATTTTAAAATAAAAAAAGTGAAAAAAAATTTCAAGTGAAAATGATATTTGAAAATTAGAGTTGTGTTTGGACATAAATATAATTTTGGGTTATTTTTGAAGTTTTGTGAGTAACCTGAGTGAAAATTTTGAAAAACAGTTTTTTGGAGTTTTTCAAATTTTCGAAAAATTTCAAAATTCATCTTCAAGTGAAAATTAAAAATTTTATGGCCAAACAATGATTTCGAAAAAAAGTAAAAATTTTCGAAAAAAAAAAAGAAAAAATTCTTATGTCCAAACGGGCTCTTCATCTCTCTTTCTTGTTAAAATAGCATGGGCTAGCCAGTTTTCGGATTGGTCATTCAAAAATAGCCAGCGTTTGCCAAGTCATTGAAAAATCGCCACTATTTTGCTGCAACAAAGACCGGTCCAGCATAATATACTAGAGTTCGGTGCACCTATGTATGAACTTCCAGCATATTATGCTGGAACTCCAACACACGAAAAGTTCCAGCATAATATACTGGAGATTCGAGCACTTGTGTATGAACTTCCAGCATATTATACTGGACCGATATACTTTACTTGAACTCCAGTATATTATGCTGGAGTTCTAGAATACTTATGCTGGAACTTCATTATATTATGTTGGAGTTCCAATATACTTATGCTGGAACTCCAGTACAATATACTGGAGTATTTTCCGAATTTTGAAATGTATTTTCGTTCAAATTTATCTTTACATAAAAAATGGCTAAATTTCAATTACTTTTGAAAGTGTGACTATTTTTGAATAACCACCTGTAAATCTCGCAATTTTTTAATTTCTCCCCTCTTTCTTCCGTTTTCTTTATCCTTATTATTACTCTATTTACTCCCTTTCCTCAAATTCATTTTTCTTCCTTACTTTTCTTCTGTTTTTCCCCCCTCATTACTACTCCATTTATTTCTTTTCCTCAAATCCCTCTATTCCAATTTTTTAGAATATTTTTTTTATATCTCTCTATAAAATCCAAAGCCAGGCATAAGACTGAGAAGAAGCAAGTGTTGGAGAAACCTTCCGATGATAAAACTCTAGCGGAGAAAAAGCCGAAGGCTGTCAAGATGCATCTCAAAGATTATTTTTTGTCAACCTTTTGCCTTCTCAACTTATTATACTTTTTTTTTTTTTTGCTTTTAACATTTTCCTTTTTTCTATCCTCATTGATGTTAGTTGAAAGTATTGCGCTTTGTATTTGAGGCCTTTTTTTCCTCGAATTGCTGAAAATTGAAATATCTATTGTGCCTGGTGTTATATTTATTGTAATTTCATTGTTTAGTATTTTAGGTTTGGTTGTCCTTGAAGGTTAATTTTGTTGCATTTGGATTATTTTGATTTTGAAGATATTGTTAGAGCTGTTTTGAAATTGGGATTTTAAGCGGAGTTTTGGTTATGCTAAATTTGCTTGTGAGAAAATAAAAACACGCTTCGCATACAAGTCTAATTAGGGGTGTTCAAAATCAAACCGAAATCGAAAATCGAACTGGAACTGAAGCTTAATGGCTTATTGGTATCGGGTTAACGGTTTAACGGACGGGGAACAGATTGAAATTTTTTTATTAACGGCTTATCGGTTTGGGGGCGGATTATTCAATTTTCTTAACGGATAATCCGTTAACCCGTTAAGAATATATATATATATATATATATATATATATATATATATATATATATATATATATATATTAAAGATCAAAAACCCTTCCACTTCTTCCAGTACTCTATCTCTAAGTTCTAACGCCTAATTCCTAAATAATCAGAACCCTTACGTACTATGCATCAAAAGATCCCAGGCTTGGCTTAGCTTAGCTTATTCTCCCACCCTACAACAAAATTGTTTAAGTTGATGTCTATGGTTCACCTCTGCTTTTGTTTTTTAAAACTAATGCATGTTGTCTATGTTTAATAGAAGAACAACAGTGTTGTGCCACATCTTTTTTCACTCTACAACACATGACACACTACATCATTCTTATGTAGGCGTTAACAGACATGTATGTCTAGACTCAATGTATAATTTCCTATTCTGAATTTGTATGCTAGGCGGTCAGCAAACAATTAATACACAATATAGATTGAATTAGGCCGATAAACCGCCCAATAACCGCCCGATAAGAGCTAAACCGATACCAATCCGCCCGATATCTTATCGGGTGGCTAGCGGATTAATACATTTAAAAGTCGATAACCGTTAAGCCAAACCGTTAAGAGTAATTAACCGCCCAATCCGCCCGATAAACAGCCCTAAGTCTAATTCCACAAGAAATAAAAAAGAATATTAAATAGTTTATTATTGTCCTCCCTTTCCCATCTCTTTTTGTAACGACCCGGTCGGTCGTTTCGAGTATTACAATCCCGTTTCCCCATTTACTGCTCAAATTGTGCTTTACGGCTGTTATTGGACTTGTCGGGGTAATTGGTTCGGGTCCGGTGAGGTTTTGGAATGATTTAGAATACTTAGTTTCAAGGTTTAGAACTTAAGTTGAAAATGTTGACCGGATGTTGACATATGTGTAACGACCTCGGAATATTTTTGCTAAGTAAATTAAGGTTTCGTGGTGTCACGGCTCGGACCTTTTGGGTTGAACAATGCGCTGGGGAATAAAGAAATTTTTTTTGCCGAAAAAAGTCATTTCTGCGGCCCACTATGCGGTCGCAGAATCACTCTGCGGACTACATAATGGCCGCATAGTGAATCAGAGGTGGGGCAAGTTTGGAGGAAGGTCTGCGGCGCATTATGCGACCGGAGACCAGCTCTGCAGTGCATTATGTGACCGCAGAACAGGTCTGTGAACCGTATAACGGCCGCAGACTGAAATAGTGTTGCTCAGTTCTAGAGGGCCTTTTTGTGACCCATTATCCGGGCCGCGTAACTGTAATGACCCGGCCGGTCGTTTTGAGAGTTAGAGCCCCGAACCCCTATTAACTGCTTCTCCCATATCTATTTCTGCTATTGTGACTTGTCGGGATAATTGTTTTTGAGTTTCGGAGTGTTTTGGGATACTTAGTCCCTAAATGAGAGCTTACGCCTTAGAATTTGAACCGTAGTCGGAACTGTGTGAAGACGGTTTCGGAATGGAATTCCGTCGATTCCGTTAGCTCCGTTAGGTGATTTTTGACTTAGGGGCGTGTCCGAAATGTGTTTTGGGGGTCCGTAGCTCATTTAGACTTGAAATGGCGAAAATTGATTTTTTGGAGATTTGGACCGGTAGTGAAAATTTTGATATCGGGGTAGGACTATAATTTCGGATGTTGGATTAGGTCCGTAATATTAAATATGACTTGTGTGCAAAATTTGAGGTCATTCGAACGTGATTTGATAGGTTTCGACATCAGATGTAGGAATTTAAAGTTTCAAGTTCTTTAAGTTTGAATTGGAGGATGATTCGTAATTTTAGCGTTAGTTGATGTGATTTAAGGGCTCGACTAAGTACGTATGGTGTTTTAGGATTGGTTGGTATGTTTGGTTGAGGTCCCGGGGGGCTCGGGTGAGTTTCGAGTGCTTAACAGATCAAAAGTTGGATTTCTGTTGCTGCTGAAGTCTTCAGGCATCTGTCATTTTTGCACCTGCGGTGGAAAGATCGCAGGTGCATTATCACACGTGCGGAGAAGCAAGCCAGAAGCGGATTTGGGATGTGTGGTCAGGGGTCGCAGGTACGAAGGGAAATGCCAGCAGATGCGCTAAAGGTCCCGCAGGTGCGGAGGAGATCGCAGAAGCGGACAATAGTTCGCAGGCGTGCACTCGCAGGTGCGGCCCATTTTCCACAGAAGCGGACCCAGCCCTCTTAAGTCATTTCCGCACCTACGAAGGAAATTCTGCAGGTGCGGCGTTGCAGGTGAAACCCAAGATCCACAGATGCGGAATAATTGGGCAGAAAAGGGGAAGATTCGAGGGTTTGAAGTTCACTTCACAAATTTGATTGAGAGCTCGGTAGAAGGCGAAATTTGGAGAGATTTTTAGAGGAAGTTTTTGGGTAATGATTCTTAACTCCCTTATGGTTATATTTCACTAATCTATGCTTTAATTCATAGTTTAAATTCAGATTTGGGGTGAAAAATTAAGAAAAGTTCTTAGGCCGATTTTGGGGGTTTTGATCGAGATTTTGGTGTCGCATTTTAGTAAATTTGATATGGTTAGACTCGTGAGTGAATGAGCTTTCATATTTTATGACTTTTACCCGATTCCGAGAAGTGGGCTCTATGGGCGATTTTTGAGTTAAATTTCAGAATTTTCGCTAAATGCTGATTTCGTTAATTAGATGAGTCTATTATTGTTGTATTTATGATAAGTAATTTTTTTTGGCTAGATTTGGGCCATTCAGAGCCGAATATTCGTGGGAAAGGCATTGTGACCGATTAATTGAGCTTGACTCGAGGTAAGTGGCTTACCTAACTTTGTGTGGGGAAAATCGCCTTAAGATTTGGAACTATTGTGATATGTGAATGCTGTGTACGTGAGGTGGCAAGTACGTACACGGGCTAGTCGTTTTTACTGAGCAGCAACATATTTTTCCTATTATTTTGAGTTATACCATTTTAATGAGTACTAATCTATTTTCATTCTCAATTGAGATTTTCCAATATGTGTAGCTATTATGTTTAGTCTAATACAACATGTCTACGTGTCTTAATTATTTATGTGAATTATGTGCAGCATGCTTAATGAATTTCCTGCTTCTTCCCTCACTGGTACTTAGTCTAAATTGTAAGAACTTCGTAATGTAGTTGTATTTCTATCATTCGCGCTGCATATTTACTTTGGGACTATGGAACGGTATTTCGGGAGATCCCCCTGTCTTGTAGATTTACTTTGGGACTACGGAACGGTATTCCGGGAGATCCCCCTGTACATTTACTTTGGGACTACGGAACGGTATTTCGGGAGATCCCCCTGCACATTTACATTTGGGACTACGAGACGGTATCTCGGGAGATCCCCTATTGTGTTTCTGTGTTCTAAGCTGTTACCTTCTATGATTTCGTTGTTGTTAAATTTCAGCTTTTATTTTATTGCGGTATTACACTCTATATTATTTTATTATATATTTACCAGTAGGGCCTTGACCTGACTTCGTCACTACTCGACCGAGGTTAGGTTTGGCACTTATTGGGTACCGATTGTGGTGTACTCAGGATACTCTCTGCACATGTTTTTCGTGTGCAGATCTAGGTATACCTTATCAGCCGCACTGTCAGTGAGCCGGGATAGCTTTGGAGACTTCAAGGTATATATGTCGTGTCCGCAGACCTCGGAGTCCCCTTCTACTCGTTCACATGCCCATTATCTTTCGTATTTTTTCTTGTTAGACTCTGATGTATAGAGACACTAGATTTTCCTTCTGTAGTTTATGATTCACGATGTTCCGGGTTTTGGAATTTGTTGTGTATTTTTGAATAATTGGTTAAATTTATATTTTTATTTTATTATTCCGCAAAATGTTAGGCTTACCTAGTTGTAGAGACTAGGTGACGTCACGATGTCACACAAAGGGGAAATTGGGTCATGAAAAGTTGGTATCAGAGCTCTAGGTTCGTAGGTATCGTGAGTCACAAACCGGTTTATTAGAGTCTCGCGGATCGGTACGGAGACGTCTGTACTTATCTTCGGGAGGCTATTAAGATATTTGAGGATATGCTCCGTGCGTGTGTGATAGATTTTGGGGGTGCTTGGGACCAGTTCTTGCCACTTGCGGAGTTTGCCTACAATAACAGTTATCATTCCAGCATTCAGATGGCACCGTATGATGCTCTGTACAGTAGGCGGTGTCGGTCCCCTGTGGGTTTGTTCGAACCCGGTGAGGCCATATTATTGGGTACAGACTTGCTTCAGGATGCCTTGAAAAAAGTGAAGGTGATTAGGATAGAATTCGCACAGCCCAGTCCAGATAGAAGAGTTATACGGACTGGAAGGTTCGCGATGTGACATTCATGGTTTGAGAGCGATTCTTGCTCCGGGTTTCACCTTTGAAGGGCGATATGAGGTTTGGAAAGAAGGACGAGCTAAACCCAAGGTTCATTGGTTCATTTGAGGTGTTGGGTCGAGTTAGGAGGTTGCTTATGAGCTCGCCCTGCCTCCCAGTCTAGCAGGAGTTCATCCGGTATTCCATATTTTTATGCTCCGAAAGTATCACAGTGATCCGTCCCATGTGTTGGATTTCAGCTCAGTTCAATTGGACAAGGATCTATCTTATGTTTAGGAGCCAGTGACTATTTTAGACAGGCAGGTCGGAAAGCTAAGATCAAAGAACATTACTTCCGTGAAGGTTCATTGGAGGGGACAGCCGGTCGAGGAGGCGACTTGGGAGACCAAGCAGGATATGCGCAGCCGTTATCCTCATCTTTTCACCACTTCAGGTATGTCTCTATGCTCGTTCGAGGATGAACGATTATTTTAAGAGGGGGAGGATGTAACGACCCGGCCGGTCATTTTGAGAGTTAGAGCCCCGAACCCCAATTAACTGCTTTTTCCATATCTATTTCTGCTATTGTGACTTTCCGGGATAATTGGTTTTGAGTTTCGAAGTGTTTTGGGATACTTAGTCCCTAAATGAGAGCTTAAGCCTTATAATTTGGACCGTAGTCAAAATTGTGTGAAGACGGTTCCGGAATAGAATTTCGTTGGTTCCGTTAGCTCTTTTAGGTAATTTTGGACTTGGGGGCGTGTCCGGAATGTGTTTTGGGGGCCCGTAGCTCATTTAGACTTAAAATGGCGAAAATAGAATTTTTGAAGATTTGGACCGGTAGTGGAAATTTTCATATCGGGGTCGGACTCTGATTCCGAAAGTTGGAGTAGGTTTGTAATGTTGAATATGACTTGTGTGCAAAATTTGAGGTCATTCAGACGTGGTTTGAAAAGTTTCGACATCGGTTGTAGGAATTTGAAGTTTCAAGTTCTTTAAGTTTGAATTAGAGGGTGATTCGTGATTTTAGTATTAGTTGATGTGATTTGATGGCTCGACTAAGTTCGTATGGTGTTTTAGGATTGGTTGGTATGTTTGGTAGAGGTCTCGGGTGATTTTTGATTGCTTAACGGATCAAAAGTTGGATTTGTGTTGAAGCTGAAGTTTTCAGGCATCTGTCATTTTCGCACCTGCAATGGAGAGACCGTTGGTGCGTGATCGCACGTGCGGAGAGGCAAGCACAGAAGCGGATTTGGGATGTGTGGTCAGGGGTCGCAGGTGCGAAGGGAAATGCTGCATCTGCGATGCCCGCAGATGTGCTAAAGGACCCGCAGGTGCGGAGGAGATCGCAGAAGCGAACAATAGTCCGCAGACGCGCACTCGCAGGTGCGGCCCATTTTCCGCAGAAGCGGACCCAGCCCTCTTAAGTCATTTCTGCCCCTGCGAAGGAAATTCCGCAGGTGCGACCCAAGGTCCGCAGATCCGGAATAACTAGGCAGAAAAGGGGCAGATTCTAGGGTTTGAAGTTCACTTAACAAATTTGATTGAGAGCTCGGTAGAAGGCGGAATTTGGAGAGATTTTTGGAGGAAGTTTTTGGGTAATGATTCTTAACTCCCTTATGGTTATATTCCACTAATATATGCTTGAATTCATCGTTTAAATTCGGATTTGGGGTGAAAATTTGAGAAAAGTTCTTAGGCCGAATTTTGGGGTTTTGATCGAGATTTTGGTGTCGCGTTTTAGTAAATCGATATGGTTAGACTCGTGAGTGAATGAGCTTTCGTAATTTATGACTTTTACCCGATTTTTGAGAAGTGGGCCCCACGGGATAGTTTTGAGTTAAATTTTGGATTTTTCGTTAAATATTGATTTCATTAATTAGATGAGTCTATTATTGTTGTATTTATGATACGTAATTTCTTTTGGCTAGATTTAGGTCATTCAGAGCCGGATATTCGTGGGAAATGCATTGTGACCGATTAATTGAGCTTGACTCAAGGTAAGTGGCTTGCCTAACTTTGTGTGGGAGAAATCCCCTTGAGATTTGGAACTATTGTGATATGTGAGCGTCGTGTACGTGAGGTGACGAGTACGTATACGAGCTAGTTGTGGAAAACCCGATTTTCTAACTGAGCAGCAACATGTTTTTCCTGTTATTTTGAGTTATACCATTTTAATGAGTACTAATCTATTTTCATTATTAATTGAGTTTTTTCAATATGTGTAGCTATCATGTTTAGTCTAATACAACATGTCTACGTGTCTTATTTATGTGAATTATGTGCAGCATGCTTAATGAATTTCTTGCTTCTTCCCTGACTGGTACTTAGTCTAAATTGTAAGAACTTCGTGATGCTGTTGTATTTCTATCATTCTCGCTGCATATTTATATTGGGACTATGGAACGGTATTACAGGAGATCCTCCTGTCTTGCATATTTACTTTGGGACTACGAAACGGTATTCCGGGAGATCCCCCTGCACATTTACTTTGGGATTACAGAACAGTATTTAGGGAGATCTCCCTACACATTTACTTTGGGACTACGGAACGGTATTCCAGGAGATCCCTCTGCACATTTACGTTTGGGACTACGAGACGGTATCTCGGGAGATCCCCTGTTGTGTTTCTGTGTACTAAGTTGTTACCTTCTATGATTTCATTATTGTTAAATTTCAGCCTTTATTTTATTGCGGTATTACACTCTATGTTGTTTTATTATATATTTACTAATAGGGCCTTGACCTGACTTCGTCACTACTCGACCGAGGTTAGGCTTAGCACTTACTGGGTACCGATTATGGTGTACTCAGGCTACTCTCTGCACATGTTTTTCGTGTGCAGATCCAACTCTACCTTATCAGCCGCACTGTCAGTGAGCCGGGATAGCTTTGGAGACTTCAAGGTATATCTGCGGCGTCCGCAGACCTCGGAGTCCCCTTCTACTCTTTCTAAGGCCCATTATCTTCTGTATTTTTCCTTGTTAGACTCCGATATATAGAGACACTAGATTTTCCTTCTGTAGTTTGTGATTCACGATATTCCGGATTTTAGGATTTTTTGTGTATTTTTGAATAATTGGTTAAATTTATATTTTTATTTCATTATTCCGCAAAATGTTAGGCTTACCTAGTTGTATAGACTAGGTGTCGTCACGACGTCACACGGAGGGAAAATTGGGTTGTAACAGTAACGATTATGCGGTACGGTCTACGATCGCAGACCCAGTTTCGGCAAGTTTAAGTTTTGAAAATTTTACCCGATCCCATTTTTATAAAAAGGCATTGAGGGTCATTTTGAAGGGTGTCATCTGATATTTTAGAGAGATGTGGGAGCATCTTAGAGAGATAAAGTGAAGACCTAGTCCTTTGTCTATCAATTCTTGTTCAAGGTTTAAAGATTTCACAAGGATCTTGCTACGGTTTCAAAGAGGTAAGAATTTCTAACCCTAGTCTTCAATTTCAAGTTTGGGTAAAGATGGGTGATTGGGGGTATGATTCTTGGGTGTGAGAGTATTATTTATACATACACGTACCAATAAGGTTTGTGGAAAGATTGTTAAGTTCAAATGGGTAAAGATTGGATTGAAAATGGTAGAAATCTTCAAAGACTTTAATTGAAGATTTGAGGGTCGAGTTGATGTCGGAATTTGGTAAAATTTGTATGATTGAACTCGTGGTTGGGTGGGCATTCATAGTTGTAATTTTTGTCGGGTTCCGAAACGTAGGCCCCACATGAGATTTTTGAGTGTAATTTCAGATTTTGTTGAAAAATTAGTATTTTCATATGGAATTAGTTTTTATAATTTGTTTTGACTTAATAGAATTATTGGTGGCTAGATTCGAGGCATTTGGAGGCCGATTCGCGAGGCAAAGGCAATGCAGAATAAAGAATTAGATGGTAAGAGTTAAGTAACTGTTCTAAATTTGGTCCTGGGGGTATGAAACCCCGAATTTTTGTGATATGTGATTGATTTTGAGGCGACGCACATGATAGGTGACGGGCGTGTGGGCGTGCACCATAGGAATTGTGACTTGATCAATTCCATGGAACTGTGTAGTTGAATAATCTATTGATATCCGTACATATTTCCACGTATTAGAGAAATTTAACTATAAATCATGTTTAAATCATGTGTTTACATTGTTGGGACCCACAGAGGTCGTGTACATGTTGAATTATCGGCTAAATTATTGTTTCATACTCAGTCAAGATTTTACTACATATTACATCTCAATCTCTATTGTTCATTATTGATGAATTATATCATTCCTATTTGGGCTGCTTATCATGATTTCTGAGAGCCCGAGAGACTGGAGAGGTTGATGACTGAGTGAGGCCGATGGCCTGATTGTGAGAATATTTATGGGATCGGGCTGCACGCCGCAGTATGTTTCATTGTTATATGCCATGATTGGTTTGTTATAGCGTTTGGGCAGAATGATCCCCTCTGAAGTCTATACACACACCCAGTGAGCGCAGGTACCTACTGAGTGCGAGTGTCGAATGCTGAGTGATTGAGAGGAATGAGTGATTGGGAGGAAAGAGTGATTGTGAGGTCTGCGTGAATGGGAGGGCTGGGGGACTGTTGTTCTGAGAGGATGCATTGATTTTATTATTGTTGTACTTTAGCTGTCATATATCACTGTTTTGGAAACTTCTGAAAGATATTATCTCTTGCTTTAGTCAAACTTGATATGAAATTAATGTTGAGTTTTAAATGTTGAATTAGAAAGCATGCCTACCTTCTATTGTTGGAAATTACTGTAATTGAATTTAGCTGTGAGGCTAGTCACTATCTTCAGTCTTTATTTAGTATTGTTACTTGCTGAGTTGATTGTACTCATACTACACCCTGCACCTCGTGTGTAGATCCAGGTACCTCCGGTCACGGCGGTTGCTAGTTATTCGGAGCTTTATTTACGGAGACTATCGAGGTAGATGCTTGGCGTCCGCAGACCTTGACTCTCTTTCCTTTCAGTTATTTGTACTATTCTATA
This sequence comes from Nicotiana tabacum, assembly GCF_000715075.1. Taxonomy (NCBI): domain Eukaryota; kingdom Viridiplantae; phylum Streptophyta; class Magnoliopsida; order Solanales; family Solanaceae; genus Nicotiana; species Nicotiana tabacum. The sequence continues at coordinate 63,520,575 of NC_134098.1, forward strand.
TTTCCAGACAGTGTTCAATCTGTCAGACTATGTTATCAATTAGATACTTACGTACTCAGTGACATCGGATTTTGGGAGTGTTTTATGTCGGTATTAATGAGATTTTGTATTGACCTTAAATATTATATTTTTAATCATAAAAGAAATTATGGTTTATTGAGGTTGCCAGCTTGCCTAGTATCGAGATAAGCGTCATCACGACATGTGAGATTTTGGGTTGTGACAAGTTGGTATCAGAGCTTAGGTTACATAGGTCCTATGAGTCATGAGCTGGTTTAGTAGAGTCTTGCGGATCGGTACGAAAATGTCTGTACTTATCTTCGAAAGGCTGGCAAAACCTTAGGAAAACTTCAGTTTCTTGTATTCTGTCGTGCAAATTTGTTGATTCCGAAAACTAAATTTCATTCATTCTATTCTATCACAGATGGTGAGAACACGTACTATCGGATCGGACGGTCATCCACCAGTGCCACCAGTTAGGTCCGCTAGAGGCCGGGGCCGAGGTCGAGGTGTAGCTCGTACAACAGTTAGGGCAGCACCTGTAGGACCACCAGTTGCTCCAACTGAGGAGAAGATTCCAGATATAGTTGAGCCGGCGGGACTAGCTCATGCACCAACTCTGCCTATTGTGATCCCAGGCCTTCAGGAGGCTCTAGCAGAGATATTGACTATTTGCATAGGCCTTGCTCAAGTGGTTTCGGCTCAGGTCGCACCAGCCACTTCTCAGGTCGGTGGAGGTACTCATACCCCTGTTGCCCGTACTGTAGAGCAGGTAGTGCAGGGGCTTCATATACCTGGGGAACTACCAGCCCAGCCGGTTGCAGCTGCTCAGGTCCCGGTAGTCTCCGATATGGCAGATGATGAGCAGAGGAGACTTGAGAGATTTGGAAGGCTTCAACCTCCATCATTTAGCGGTGCTGAGTCAGAGAGTGCTCAGGGTTTTTTGGATAAGTGTCAGCGGATGCTTCGGACAGCGGGTATTCTGGAGACCAGTGGGGTCTCGTTCACTACTTTTCAGTATTCTGGGTCTGCCTTCAGATGGTGGGAGGCTTATGAGAGGCGTAGGCCGGTCGGTGCAGTACCACTTACATGGCAAGAGTTCTCTATTCTCTTTTTGGAGAAGTTTGTGTCGCAGTCTCATAGGGAGGAGCTGTACAGACAGTTTGAGCAGTTTCGCCAGGATGGCTCATAACGTAGTGTGACCCAATACGAGATGAGGTTTTCTGAGTTGGCTCGTCACACAGTTTGGTTGGTTCCCAGTGATAGGGAGAGGATTAGGAGGTTCATTGATGGCCTCACATTTCAGTTGCGGTTACTTATGACTCGGGAAAGGGTGTCTAGTGCTAATTTTGATAAGGAGTTGACATTGCTCGGTAGATAGAGATGGTTCATAGCCATAAGCGAGGAGAGAGAGAGAGAGGCCAAGAGGCCTCGTGGATCGAGTGGTTTCAGTGGTGTTCCTTCAGGGGGTCGATTTTAATATGACAGGGGTCGTCCTTATTGGTGTTGCCTACATGTTCAGGGTCTTATACTGTGTATTGTGATGCATCGCGTATTGGTCTCGGTGTAGTGCTGACGCAAGACGGTAGGGTGATTGCCTATGCGTCCAGACAATTAAAGGTACATGAGAAGAATTATCCAGTCCACGACCTTGAGTTAGCAACTATTGTTCATGCCTTGAAGATTTGGCGGCATTATTTGTACGGTGTCCATTGTGAGGTTTATACCGATCACCAGAGTCTACATCATCTGCTTAAACAGAAGGATCTTAATTTGCGGCAGCGGAGGTGGTTGAAGTTGCTAAAGGATTATGATATCACCATTCTCTATCATCCCGAAAAGGCCAATGTGGTGACCGATGCCTTGAGTCGTAAGGCGGAGAGTTTAGGCATCTTAGAATACTTACTGGTAGCAGAGAGGACTTTAGCATTAGATGTTCAGGTCTTGGCCAACCAGTTTGTTAGATTTGATATTTCCAAGCCGAGCCGAGTTTTTTCTTGTGTGGTTTTCTAGTCTTCTCTTTATGAACGTATCAGAGAACGTTAGTATAATGACCCCCATCAGCTTGTCCTTAAGGAAACGATTCAGCACGGTGATGCCAAGGAAGTCACTATTGGGGATGACGGTGTATTACGGATGCAGGGCAGGCTATGTGTTCCTAATGTAGATGGTTTGCGTGAGTTGATTCTTCAGAAGGCTCACAGTTCGCGGTACTCTATTCATCCAGGTGCCGCGAAGTATCAGGATTTGAGACAGCACTATTGGTGGAGGCGAATGAAGAAAGATATAGTTGGGTTCGTAGCTCAATGTTTAGATTTTCAATAGGTAAAGTACGAGCATCAGAGACCGGGTGGATTGCTTTAGAGACTTGAAATTCCAGAGTGGAAGTGGGAGCGTATTACCATGGACTTCGTAGTTGGGCTCCTACAGACTTTGGGGAAGTTTGACGATGTTTGGGTGTTTGTGGATCGGTTGACTAAATTCGCACATTTTATTCCAGTTGGTACTAATTATTCTTCGGAGCGGTTGGCTGAGATTTATATCCGCGAGATTGTTCGCCTACACAATATGCCGGTGTCCATCATTTCAGATCAGGGTACGCAATTTACATAACAGTTTTGGAGGGCAGTACAGCGAGAATTAGGTATATATGTTCAACTGAGTACAACATTTCACCCTCAGACGGACGAACAGTCCGAGCGCACTATTCATATATTAGAAGATATGTTATGCGCTTGTGTTTAGATTTCGGGAGTTCTTGGGATCAATTTCTGCCACTGGAAGAGTTTGCTTACAATAACAGCTACCAATCGAGCATTCAGATGGCTCTGTATGAGGCTTTATATGGGAGATGATGTTGGTCTCTGGTAGGTTAGTTTGAGTTGGGTGATATTAGGTTATTGGGTACTGATTTGGTTCAGGATGCTTTGGAGAAGGTTAAATTGATTCAGGAGCGGCTTCACACGGTGCAGTCTAGACAGAAGAGTTATGCTAACCGGAAGGTTCGTGATGTTGCTTACATGGTTGGGGAGAAGGTTTTGCTCAATATTTCGCCCATAAAGAGTGTGTTGAGGTTCGGGAAGAAGGATAAGTTGAGCGCTCGGTAAATTGGGCCGTTTGAAGTGCTTAAGAATATTGGAGAGATGGCTTATGAACTTGCATTGCCGCCTAATCTATCGAGTGTTCATCCAGTGTTTCATGTATCTATGCTCTGGAAGTCTGTCGGGGATCCGTCTCATGTTTTGGATTTCAGCATAGTGCAGTTGGATGGTAATTTGACTTATGATGTGGAGCCGGTGGCTATTTTAGACCGGCAAGTTCGAAAGTTGAGATCAAAGAACATAACTTTAGTGAAAGTGCAGTGGAGAGACCAGCCAGTCGGAGAAGCTACTTGGGAGACTGAGCGGGAGATGCAGAGCAAATATCCACACCTATTTGAGACTCCAAGTATAATTCTAAACTCGTTTAAGGATGAACGTTTGTTTAAGAGGGGAGAATGTAACATCCTGGCCTGTCGTTTCGGGTATTACAACCTCGTCTCCCCATTTACTGCTCCAATTGTGCTTTACGTTTATTATTGGACTTGTCGAAGTAATTGGTTCAGGTCCGGTGAGGTTTTGAAATGATTTGGAATACTTAGTTCCAAGGTTTAGAACTTAAGTTGAAAAGGTTTACCGGATGTTGACTTAAGTGTAACGACCCCAGAATATTTTTGCTTAGGAAATTAAGGTTTCGTGATGTCGCGGCTCGGACCTTTTGGGTTGAACAATGCCCCGGGGAGTAAAGGAAAACTTTTTGCTAGAAAAAGTCATTTCTGCGGCACACTATGCGGTCGCAGAATTACTCTACGGACTGCATAATGGCTGTAGAGTGAATCAAAGGTGGGGCAAGTTTGGAGGAAGGTCTATTGCGCATTATGCAACTGCAAACCAGTTCTACGGTGCATTATGCGACCACAGAACAGGTCTGTGGACCACATAACGGCCGTAGAACAGGTCTGCGGACCGCATAACGGCCGCAAACTGCAACAATGTTGCCCAATTCCGGAGGGCCTTTTTGCGACCCATTATGCGGGCCGTATAACGATTTAGCGATACGGTCTGCGATCGAAGACCCGGTTTCCGCAAGTTTAAGTTTTGAAAATTTTACCCGATCCCATTTTTATAAAAAGGCATTGAGGGTCATTTTGAAGGGTGTCATCTGATATTTTAGAGAGATGTGGGAGCATCTTAGAGAGATAAAGTGAAGACCTAGTCCTTTGTCTATCAATTCTTGTTCAAGGTTTAAAGATTTCACAAGGATCTTGCTACGGTTTCAAAGAGGTAAGAATTTCTAACCCTAGTCTTCAATTTCGAGTTTGGGTAAAGATGGGTGATTGGGAGTAAGATTCTTGGGCGTGAGAGTATTACTTATACATACACGTACCAATAAGGTTTGTGGAAAGATTGTTGAGTTCAAATGGGTAAAGATTGAATTGAAAATGGTAGAAATCTTTAAAGACTTTAATTGAAGATTTGAGGGTCGAATTGATGTCGGAATTTGGTAAAATTTATATGGTTGGACTCGTGGTTGGATGGGCGTTTATAGTTTGTAATTTTTGTCGGGTTCTGAGATGTGGGCCCACAGGCAATTTTTGAGTGCAATTTCGAATTGTGTTGGAAAATTAGTATTTTCATATGGAATTAATTCCTATAATTTGTTTTGATTGAATCGAATTATTGGTGGCTAGATTCGAGGCGTTTGGAGGACGATTCGCGAGGCAAAGGCATTGCAGAATAAAGAATTAGACGGTTAGAGGTAAGTAACAGTTCTAAATTTGGTCCTGAGGGTATGAAACCCCAAATTTTTGTGATATGTGATTGGTTTTGAGGTGACACACATGCTAGGTGATGGGCGTGTGGGCGTGCACCGTAGGAATTGTGACTTGATAAATTCCATGGAACCGTGTAGTTGAATAATCTGTTGATATCCGTACATGTTTCCATGTATTAGAGAAATTTAACTATAAATCATGTTTAAACCATGTGCTTACACTGTTGGGACTCAGAAAGGTCGTGTACATGTTGAATTATCCGCTAAATTGTTGTTTCATACTCGGTCACGATTTTACTACATATTACATCTCAATCTCTATTATTCATTATTGATGCATTATATCATTCCTATTTGGGCTGCTTATCATGATTTCTGAGAGACTGGAGAGGTTGATGACTGAGTGAGGCTGATGGCCTGATTGTGAGAATATTTATGGGATCGGGCTGCACGCCGCAGTATGTTTCATTGTTATATGCCATGATTGGTTTGTTATAGCGTTTGGGCTGAATGATCCCCTCTAAAGTCTATACACACACCCAGTGAGCGCAGGTACCTACTGAGTGCGAGTGTCGAATGCTGAGTGATTGAGAGGAATGAGTGATTGGGAGGAAAGAGTGATTGTGAGGTCTGCGTGAATAGGAGGGCTGGGGGACTGTTGTTCTGAGAGGATGCATTGATTTCATTATTGTTGTACTTTAGCTATCATATATCACTGTTTTGGAAACTTCTGAAAGATATTATCTCTTGCTTCAGTCGAACTTGATATGAAATTAATGTTTAGTTTTAAATGTTGAATTAGAAAGCATGCCTACCTTCTATTGTTGGAAATTACTGTAATTGAATTTAGCTGTGAGGCTAGTCACTATCTTCAGTCTTTATTTAGTATTGTTACTTGCTGAGTTGATTGTACTCATACTACACCCTGCACCTCGTGTGCAGATCCAGGTACCTCCGGTCACGGCGGTTGCTAGTTATTCGGAGCTTTATTTACGGAGACTATCGAGGTAGCTGCTTGGCGTCCGCAGACCTTGACTCTCTTTCCTTTCAGTTATTTGTACTGTTCTATATTTCCAGACAGTGTTCAATCCGTCATACTATATTATCATTTAGATACTTATGTACTCAGTGACATCGGATTTTGGGAGTATTTTATGTCGGTATTAATGAGATTTTGTATTGACCTTAAATATTATATTTTTAAACTTAAAAAAAATTATGGTTTATTGAGGTTGTCGACTTGCCTAGTATCGAGATAGGCACTATCACGACAAGTGAGATTTTGGGTCGTGACACTTTTCTTGCTTGATTTTTCTGGGTCTATGCATGTATTGACTGAGGGTAAGGACCGCAAAAGAAAGGTTTGGGCGAGTGTTAGTGAGATAGTTCAGCTTTCCAATCAAATGACGAAATACTGTTGGAAATTGCAAAGGATGCCCATCATCAGCTTGAAGCTTGGACTAAGTATCAAGAGGAGAACTGACTCGAGGCAAATGGGAGACATCGAATTCCTGCAGCATATCCAAGGTAAATCTCCTTTGGCTTACAATAAAACCTTCCTTTTCTCGCAAAATTTCCATCCCTAAAAAATAATGTATGTCTCTTAGATTTTTGACCTTGAACTCAATGTTTAGAAAACCCTTGATATGCTGAATTTCTTCCAAGTCATCTCCAGTAAGCAGTATGTCATCTACATAGACAACTAGGATAGAAATCAGGTTTCCTCTGCGTTTAAAGAATAATGAGTAATCGTTTAATGAGGAAGAATATCCCTTAAAACTCAAAGCTCATGCAAGCCTAGCATACCATTGCGTGGAAGCTTTCTTTAAACCATACAATGACTTCCTTAGTAAGCAAATATGCTTAGGACTAGGAGGTGTTAAACCTGCTGGAAACCTCATGTACACTTCCTCTTGTAGATCACCATACAAAAATGCATTGTTGACATCCAATTAACACATATTTCAGTCTCTTTTGGCTGCAATAATGAGTAAACACCTTATGGTTGTCATTTTTACCACTAGTGAAAAAGTCTCACTATAATCTATTCCTTCTCTTTGGATATCCCCCCTGACCACCAGCCTTACCTTTAACCTTTCAATCCTTCCATCTGACAAATGATTTACCTTGTACACCCATTTGCAAGGTAAAGCTCTTTTCTCTTTAGGTAATTCAACCACATCCCATGTGTGGTTATCTTCTAGAGCTTTAATATCTGAATTCATAGCTTCTATCCAACATGGATGTTGACAAGCCTGTCCAAAATTGTTAGGTTCTATGATAGTAGAGAGGGATTTCAACACATGTTGATTGTTGGGTGACAGAGAAAAGAAACAAAATTCCCTAGGCTTACTTGTTTGAGTGAAACAAGTTGTTGCTACATTTGTGAACATAATGTTACTGCATACATAATCTTTCAAGTAGGATGATTGATTAGAAACTCTTCCTGACTCTCTCAGTGGTATAGAAACAGGTGAGCTAGTGTGTGGTGTATCTAGGATAGATTGAAAAGGAACTGGGCTAGTAGACAATTTGTGATGATGAGGAGTGTATGAAGAACTTGGTGATGGTGAGGAAAAAATATCATAAACTTCAAGTTCTAAAGAGATGGGTGAAGATTGATCCTGTGATGAAGGTGAATAGGTAGGTTCTGTAGTAAATGTTGAGCTTGGGAATATAAGGTAATGTGATGTGCTGGTTTCAACAAAAGGGAAGTGTGATTCATGAAATTTCATATCCCTTGACACAAATACTCTTCATGTGGACAATTCTAATAGCTTATATCCCTTCTGATGAAAGGGATAACCAAGAAAAACACAAGATGTTGCCTAGTCATCAAACTTGCCTCTTCCCTAGGCTACTGTAGAAGCATAACAAAGGCATCCAAAATTCCTTAAATAATCATACTTGGTCTTCTTTTGAAATAAAATCCCATATGGTGTCTTTCCTTTAAGAACATTAGAAGGCATTCTATTAATAAGATGTGTGGAAGTTAGGATAGATTCACCTCAATCTGACATAGATAGCTTGGATTGAAACACTACCCCTCTTGCAATCTATAAGAGGTGCCTATGCTTTCTCTCAACAATTCCATTCTATTGAGGAGTTTTTACACAAGACAGTTGGTGCAGAATTCCTTCTGAAGCTAGGCAAGCTGCCTCTTGTGTACCTTTTTTCAATTCTAATGCATTTTGAGATCTTATCATTCTGACTTTCACATTGAATTGCCTTTCAACCATAGACAGAAAAGATTTAAGCATAGGAAAAGTATTGCTTTTTGCACTTAATAAAAATATCCATGTTCCTCTATTATAGTCATCTACTATAGTAAGGAAATATCTGAATCCATTATAAGTATATAACTTATAAGGCCCACATGTGTCTATATGTATAAGTTCAAAAATATGCTTAGATTTTATGCTACCGACAGGATAAGGATTCCTTGTTTGCTTAGCCTTATGACAAATATCACAGATAAACTTAGAAATTGACTTACAATAAAGGAAATCTAAATGCTTCATTGCTGAAAATGGGAGGTGTCCCAATCTTACATGCCAAAATTTAACATCAGGAATAGCATTAGCTTGAACTGGACTAGAAAAGGAAACAGACTTTGAAATGGAATTTCTTCCTTTTGGAATTGAAAGTACATTACTACTGAATATTTCCTTAGACTCAACACTACTTGGTTCCAATAAGTAGAGTCCCTCTCTAACTTTACCAAAAACTTGTGGACTCTTCATTAAAAGGCCCTGCAACACATACCCAATAGATGTGAATATGACATTATACTTGAACTGAACACAAAACCTATTAACTGACAATAAGTTATATTTGAAATTTGGAATAAGTAACACATTGTTTAGGATATGACCTGGCAGAATAGAAATAATCCCTATATGAGTAACGATCACCTTGAAAGAGTTAGGTAAACTGATATTCAAAGGTACAAGAAGTGGAGTTAGAAATAGGAAAGAATTAGGTTCAAAACACATGCTCTGAGGCACCTGAATCTATGATCCAGGTGTCTGATTTTAGACTAGTAAACACTGAACCTGAGCATTTTAGAATAGTACCAGCAACTGCATTAACATTGATTCATGTATTTCCTGTCGGTGCTAACTTTGCCTGCTTAAACATGTGCATCATTTCTGCAATCTGTTCCTTGATGAGTTGTTGTCCAAAATTACTGTTATTGAGCTCAGTGCTTTGTCCTGCTGAATTCTCACGTTCCTCATGTGTTAGGACTGCATTTCCTTTAATTTGATTCTGATAACCTTTGTGATTGATGAACTCAAAATCTTCTGGAAATCTAATAATTCTGTAACAGCCCTCTTGTGTGTGTCCTATTTTTTCACAATAAGTACAAGACACATTTGGATTGTACTTCCTATTCCCTTTAAACCTTTGCTGAGGTTTAACAAATTTTTGCCCTGAGTTGTTATATTTGGGTGCTATAGTTGCTCCTCTTTGTGTTTGGTTTCTAAGTTTCTGATGATTCTTTCCTTGTCGTGTGATCATAAAAACTGCGAAATCAGCTAGAAGTTATGCATTATGTTGCTTGGCCTCTTCAGCTGCCATGAATGATACTGATTCAGAATTAAAATGTGCATTCACATTAACTTCTCTTTGATTTTCATCTCGCAAGAGAAGTGAATAAGCAATATCTATGCTAGGCAAAGTGTTCATCATGAGGATATTTCCTCTTGCTCGTGCATATATGTCATTTAATCCCATTAGAAATTGGATCAATATCTATACTTAGCCTTTCCTTCACAAACACAAACACATGAACGACATATGATAACATTTAAAGCATCTAATTCATCCCACAATCGTTTGAGTTTAGTGAAGTATACTGCAATGTCACTGTTTTCCTGTACTAAACCTGATAACTACCTTTTGCAGATGATAAAGCTTGGCTCCATTTGATCTCCCAAATCTCTGCTCCACGCTTTCCCAAAGCTCTTTTGTAGTTTTGGAGTATATCACACTGTCTGCAATATCTTTTGAGAGAGCATTTAGGATCCAAGAGATGACCATGTCATTCACACAACTCCATTGTTCATGGTCTGGAGATTTCAGATTTGGAGATTGACATGCTCCATTGATGAAATCAAGTTTCTTCTTGGCTGACAAAGACATGAGAATAGATCTCCTCCATCCTAGGTATCCTCTTCCATCAAACATAGTGTTGACTAGAGTCATTTCAGGTGAATCAGAGTTGTTGAGATGATAAGGGTGATTGATATCATAGCTGACTGGTTTTGCAGCATTGCTCGTATCACCAGTAGATGTGATGGTTGTTTCAGGCATTTTAAGTTACTGATTATGATGATGAATCTGGTGTAAATGGATTTGATGGTTCGACTGTTGGATCAAGCTTATTGCTCTGATACCATGTACGAAATTGAAGAAGAAATCTAATTGAATTTTTTTGTGTGTGTCTTATTCATTGCTTTGTACATGTATATGTAGAGACTTGTATATGCAATAACAAAAATATTTATTCCTCCCACCTAACCCACTAACTATGTTCACTTATATTATACTCCTCCCACCTAACCCACTAACTATGTTCTCTTATATTCTATTCACATAACCCACTAACTATATAATTTATCTTATCATAAACTCATCCAAAGGACCCTTAACTTTTTTGTGGGCAGAATACAAGATTACTTCTAGGTCTTCTTCTTCTTCTTCTTCACCCTTCTTCTCTATCTCTAAGCAAATCTCCATGAGTCTTAGAATTAGGATAGGATTTCTTCTTCCCAACAATTAGTAAGTGAAGTTTTTGTCTCTATAAAATAAATTTGAGTAATGCTTAGTTTATAATAAAACCTTGTCGGGTTCATGCAGTAATATTATGGTGAATGACATGTGAAGAATTTAAAATATATTTATCATGAACTGTTGTTAGTACTAGCTTCAAGGCAGAAAGAGTTTAATTGTTATCATAATATTGTGGTAAATTTTAAAATTTTGGAGTGTAATAACGACTATGGGGTGGGGAGGCGAAAAAATGGAAATAAAGAACATCACAAGAATGAAACTAAAAACTACAACATGAACTTTTTTTAATTTGATTCAGTCTTAACATGGAAACTTGGCATTGTTTGTTCTTTTAATCTTTTTTTACTTTGAATTTTGTTTTCCTTAAAAAAATTGAAAACTTGAGATAACGAAATCACATCTTATATCACGCGTATAAAAACTAGATTTCAAATAAAAGAAAGAAAATCAAAAGTACAACATGAATTTTTTTAGTTCAATTCTGTCTTTAAACACAAAAATTTGGCATTGTTTGTTCTTATATTTTGTTCCTACTTTGATTAATTCATTTTTCTACTTTGATTAGTTTCGTTTTTCTTTTATACATCTTATATTTTATGTGTAAAAATTGGATTCCAAATAAAAAGTCAAATAACAAGATGTCCGCTAAAAAATCATTTACTCAAAAGCATATAAATTAATTTATATATCGGAATTACTATTTGAAAAAATTTAACCAAATATATCTGCTACAGTGTATATAATAAAAATATTACTATAATATTTATAAAGTTACTAGAAACGGTTAATGCAGTTCCAAAATTAGTAGAAAATAATTAACTTTGCCTTCTATTGTCCTAGAAGAACTAAAGTAAAATATTAATCGAAACCTAATCCTTTTTACTTGAGAATTTATTTAGAACAAATTATGAGGAAAATATTCAAAATAAATTCACTATTAAATGAGATGTAATATTAATAGAAACTCTACTTTTTCTCTCCACTAACTAAACTTTTGATTTCCCCCTTATACGTGATAACCCATTTTGTGGTAACTAACCCTTTTTCTTTATTTTCTTTTCAATCAATATTTTTTTTTTTTTTTTTTTTGTTGTTGTTATATTCAAGGACTCAATGTGAAATTAGGACTTCCGAAGAGCGTCATTTTCAAGCGCATTTGATAGTAACTTTGAAGTAAGGCCGTACAAAAATCGATAATCCGAGTCAAATCGAAAAAAAAACCCGATGTGATTTGGTATTGAAAAATAAAATCCGACCATAATTGATTTGGTTTGGTTTTACCTAAAAAAGGTCAAACCCGACCATAAAACCCGAGAAAAATCGAGATTGAAAAACCCGACTTTGTTGGTTTGATTTGGTTTATAAATTTAAAAACCCGACACCATTAGTTTGATTTGATAATTAAAAAATCCGAACCAACCCGACCTATGTACACCCCTACTTTGAAGTACTGAATGGTGATATAGTGTGACATGAAATAGTTTTATTCGAATTCTATCGTAAATTCTCATTCAAAAAGATTTAGAAGCAAATATATTTATGCCTTTTCTGTCATTGTTCTACTTGGCTAAATTATTATTGGTATGGTATTAGTATGCCTGATTTATTTAAGAATGCAATTCATCATTTCTCACGATTCTTCATTTTTTTCAACAAAATTCACACAAAAAAATTATTTTTGTAATGTCATTTGTGTTCTTCTAGAAATAATCGCGCAAAGCGCAGATTAATTTACTAGTTTATGTTTTATAAATGCTATTCATCATATGTACAAATGCTAAAAAAGTGATTCAAGTCTAACTTGATCGACAACTCGATTAACATACAACAACAACAATCCGGTATAATTCCATTAGTGGGGTATGAGAAGGGTAGTGTGTACGCAAACCTTACCCCTACCCTGGGGTAGAGAGGCTGTTTCCAAATGACCCTCGGCATCCTTCCCTCCAAGAACTCCCCACCTTGCTCTTGGGGTGACTTGAACTCACAACTTCTTGGTTGAAAGTGGAGGGTGCTTACCATCAGAGCAACCCACCTTAACATTAGATAACTCGATTAACATGTAATTAGAAATTACCACAATTTAACAGTGGAAAAGTGATTGAATCCACCCAGAGAATTTAAATGGAGGGGTTGAGAGGAGATTATTAACCAAATATGGTGAAAGTGGGGTCAGTTTTACTCCTTTCCGGCTTTCCCCCCTTATAATCGGTATCTAATGTGGCCAAATAGATAAGAGCGGGTTGATCTAGTGGTAAGCACCCTCCACTTCCAATCAAGAGGTTGTGAGTTCGAGTCACCCCAAGAGCAAAGTGGGTAGTTCTTGGAGGGAGGGCGCCAGCAATCTATCGGAGACAGCCTCTCTACCTAGGGTAGGGGTAAGGTCTGCGTACACACTACCCTCCCCAGACCCCACTAGTGTGATTATACTGGGTTGTATATATTACAGTTTAAAGATTTTTTTGTATTATTAATATATTTTGGCATGTTATAAAAGATTGCTTTTCTTTTTTATGACAAAATAATTTCATGTTTAAAATATATTATTTAATTCTCAAAATTATTCTCATCAATTATATTGTACGAGGAAAAACGATTTCACCATAGTTTATTTTGGGATCTATAGTGCAGTTATCGAAGAAATGACAAGCAACAAAATAACGGTCCTATTCCAAGTCCCAAAATCAAATTTCGAACCCGATAGTTAAAAGTCAACCTATGGTGAAACTTCTAAACTTCAAATTGCTAAATTTCGGCAAAACTACACAAATCAACCTACAAACTTTCGAATTCTATTCCGGGCATACGCCCAAGTCCAAAATCACGATACGAAGCTATCAGAGCCATTAAAACACCGTTTCGAGATCGTTTTCACAAAAGTCAAAGTTTGGTCAATATTTTTAACTTAAACTTCTAAGTCAAGAACCAAAAGGTCCAAATCAACCCGAACGAAACCAATCAACCTCGTAAGTTATAAAACCATAAACACACAAGTGTGAAGCATCAAAAGGGAGAAATGAGACGCAATTACACGAAACGACCAGTCGGGGTAGTCACAAAAACTTCTCTTGAATCCTCAAAATTTTGCTCAAACGATCTCTAATGGCCTCAATCTGCTCAAAATCATGAATAATGTGTCCAAATTAATTGTTAACTCCTATTTCATCTAAATTCATAACTAAATAGCACTGTCGTAAACAAAACTAAGATCTTGCTCCTTACTAAGTAACCAAAATAGAACCATAATCAAATATATGTCCCAACAATAAGACAAAACATAAATCCAGTTGATTTAAATATATTATCAAACACCTTCGGTGCATCAGTATTTGAGGACAACATGCAAAATTTCAATAGAAAAATATCCACACAAAAAAAATAGAGAAATTACCAGATATGCACCAACATCCCATTAGCAATAACAGGGTACATTTTAAAAAATAAGTAAGAATGGAGAAAGATTCACCAGAACCGAACAAAAATTAATCACATAACAGAGATAACATGAAACTAAAATTGAGAAATCTAGGAATATGATATGAATAAAAACCTCAATTAGAGAAGGACATGCATGAATTTTATTGTACAAATTGGAAGCAGGAACCCCACAATCTGCATTTTTCAACCTATATAGAATTATTCCATAAATCACCATCAACAGAAAATTCTCAGACACAAAACAAAGAACTCCAAAATTTATAAAGAGTGAAGAAGAAAGAAAGCGCAGAAGAAAGTTAGGAAACTTACCAAAAGAAATTGACACTTCGATCGATTATATAAGGAGATCATGGAAGAAAATTGAAAAGTGATAACGAAAATTGAATCCACCCGGAGACCCCTACCAATACCATCAAGCTATAATCCTCGGTGGTAAAGATTTGTCGTTTACTCACGTCTCAAGTTTGATAGTGACAAATGTAGCATAGCTCTTATGAGTTTAACTCAATTCAATATTTTTGGTGCATAATTATAAATATATAGTGAACTTCACTACTAATATTAATTAAAACTGTCAATATGAGCCGGTCCGGGTTAGTCCAGCTCAGTTCATGTGGACTTTAGCAATTGACGGGCTGCGTTAGCACACCATTTTAATGGGCATTATAATAGTCCGTCAGCCTATGCGGGTCGTGAGCCCCATGGGCCGACCCATAATTTTTTAAACTATAATTTATTTTTCTTTAAGTACTAACCTAAAAAAAGATAAATATTTAAAAGTTAAAAAATATATTATTGAAAAAAATTTACAAAACTTAAATAACTTTTTAATTAACAATAATTAAATTTTAAAAACTAATAATATTCAAGTTCACAAAAAAAAAAATATTATCAGTTTGAGTTTGGGAAAAGTCGTGCAACCAATTTCGAGTAGTAATAAGTGTTTAGACATTTTCATGATGGATGCAACTTATGTACTTGGTAAGAACACGCCTACCCATCGATGCTACAGTGGCAGTATACTTTTTATTTTTATATATTTTAAATAAATATTTTATTAGGCCCACGGGCCAACCCAGCCTCAAGCAAGCCTCACGGGCCACAGATTTACTTGGGCAATGCTTAAACGTCTCGTTTTTAAATTAGCTTCAAAATTTCTAACCCAACCCTATTAAATCACGGGCTGAACTAGATTGGCTCAACGGTCAAGCCCATATTGACGGCTATAATATTAATTTGTGAACTCTTAATGAGTTCGTTTAGCACCTGAATTAATTGAATTTAAATTCTAAATAATCTCTCAAATTTGGATAACTTGACGTGGCACATGGATAGACACAGGTTGTTCATCTTTGAGCCCATATCCACAATTTCCAAGCTTGGGCTTCGGGCTTGCTACTTGAAGTGAGTATATGTCCAAATGTTCAATTTCCATTTCCTTCCCCTTCGCTATATTCCCGGTTCTCTCTCGTAAATACACAGCCTGTTTATCCATTCAATTTTGCAGACTTGCACAGAACCACATACGTCGGAGTTTAAGAGCATGAATACTTTAGCTAACACTGGCTTTGCTGCCGGAATCTCCGCTACATCTTCGATTCAATGGCCAATACGACGCCGTTGCTTTGGATTTTCCGGTGGAGGATCCGCTTTCGTTCGAGCTCCGTCGAATCACACTCCTTCTAGAAGAATCGTCTGCATGGCGGTCCGTACAATTTTATGAATATCTCTCTCTGATAGTCGAGAAAATGAATACAACTACGTAAAACTTGAATTCGAAGATAAGCATAATTTGAAGAATTAGAATGAAGAGTGAAAAACGAATAACAAAAGAAGATTTCCTAAATTTTCGATAATCAGTAATACAGTGAATGCTATATCCGAATTTGAGAATTCATTTTTAGTGACTAAACTTAGTAATCGGAAATTGCTGTTTTGACCTTTTCTTATGTAATCAATTTGTATATTGCAGGAACCTTATCTAATTACAAAACTTGATTCAGCTGAGAAAACGTGGAAAGAATTGTCGGTATGCTTCTTTCTGAATCTCTTTATGCTTTTTGGACATGGATGGAAAAACTGGTTATAGACCAATTATTTAATTCAATAAACATTGTAGTATGGTGTTGATAAGAGTGAGTTGCTCTACTTCCAACCGAAGAGGTTCCCAAGAGCAAGATGGGGATTTCTTGGAGGGAGGGAGCCGAGGGTCTATCGGAAACAGCCTCTCTACCTCAAGGTAGGGTAAGGTCTGCCTACACACTACCCTCCCCAGACTATTAGTGGGATTATACTGTGTTGTTGTTTTTGTTGTATTGTTGTATGGTGTTATTAATTTATTCATGCGACTATGCGAGTGAATGTTTTATCGAATATGTAGGCGTTTGGAAGACTTACGCTCAGTCTGACTATAACATGGTTAGTAAAGGTTTTGTTAAATGAATGGGACGAGTGACCTGGACCTTAAGTTTGCATTTAAAGACAGTTTCGGTATTATTTGAATACATATTTTAATTTATGCAAGCAGTTATGACAGGAAGAAATGGTGAATTATCTTTTTGCAACATGCAATTTGGGATAGGTCTCTTATTTGGCTGGTTCAAAGTCTAAGCCTATAAAAAGTGTGCTCAAATTCAGGGTTGGATCTAGTGAATAAGTTACGGGTTCATCCGAACCCAGTAGCTTTATCTTAGACCCTGGACCCTAGATATATGTTTAAAAAATCCATTAAGTACAAAGAATAGATTTCTGGTCAAATTTCTCATAACAACAACAACAACAACCCAGTATAATCCCACTAGTGGGGTCTGGGGAGGGTAGTGTGTACGCAGACCTTACCCCTACCCTGGGGTAGAGAGGCCGTTTCCGATAGACCCTCGGCTCCCTCCCTCCAAGAACTACCCACCTTGCTCTTGGGGTGACTCGAACTCACAACCCCTTGGTCAAATTTCTCATACTTCCTTTATAATGAGGAATGCCCAGGAATTACATTTAAAACTAGTGAATCACTTTCAGGTTAAGCTTGCTGATCCGGATGTTGTCTCAAATCCAAGTGAATATCAGAAGTTGGCGCAGTCAATGGCAGAGCTAGATGAAGTACCTTACTTAACTTTCATTTTATCTCCTTTTCTTGCGTTGACCCAATACTAATGGCACTCCTTTTTCTGTTCACACTTTTGTTGTCTGTTTTTTGAGCTAGGTCGTGTTGACATACAGGAAATTCAAGGATTGTGAGAAGCAACTGGAAGAAGCAAAAGGTTATCATCCACTTTTGTGTTTTTCAGAAGCCAAAGCATTTTTATACCATTTACTAATTCTCCCTCCATGCTTTAATTAGACTGGTGCTGTTTGTTGTAGTTTATGCATATATCTGACGGCCTCTTCTATTCCTGTCAGCTTTAGCTAAAGACGCTGGAGCCGACGAGGACATGGCTGAGATGGTAGCTTCTGAAATTCAATCCTTGACAGAGCAAATCAAAGACCTAGAGGAGAAGTTTAAGGTTATTACAGTTCTTCCTTTAAAGTATTTATATTTACCTTTTTACTTCGATGCATTTTTGGGGGATTTATGTTGATATTTCTCATGATGGCAGCTAATGCTCCTTCCCAGTGACCCTCTTGATTCTAGGAATATAATGCTTGAAGGTATGTTATTCTTTTACTTTGCCTTTGTCTTGATTGGGTAGAGTTTTCTGCTCTGCGTCTTAGTTTCAGATTCATGAACTCCAAGCAACAATTAAAATTATTTGCTGGTATAAGTGATCCAGATGATAACAAAGTCGAATATTTGTTGGGAACTTAAATGAACAGATGTTGAAACCATGATGCTTTCTTGAGATATTTGGAAGTGGAACAAAATATAAGGCTACAGACTCTTAACGCCATCGTGCTAAAATTAATAAGAGTAAAGTTTTTCAAATGTGAAAAAGTGGCAAAGTTAATCGAAAGATTTTCACATCAAATTTGAGCTGATATAATTTTAGTCCCATCTTATATTTGCTTAGATTGCTTGAGGAAAAACTTTTCCATTATAGGAGATAGCTTCATATTTTTGGGACGGAATAAAATGGCAAGTAAGTCAATTGAACCATGACTGGGGGAATACTTGCTATTTGCGTGTATCCCTTTAAATGGCCACATTGAGTTTCACATTATTACTCTTGCAGGATTGATGAAATCAAGTACAACTCATGTTGGTAGAATCTGGTTGTTTGCAAGTCCTCTAAAAACTGTCCAGCTTATATCCTTGGATGTGGCTTGATGGACCTCTTTAGGTTATAGTGCATCAGTAGCTACAAATATTGAAATTTAAGGGTTAACTGGCACGTGATATGCGTGCGCTGTATGCTGTTTAATTTTGAATTCTCTCCCTCCTAACTGTTTAGTTAAGTAAATTTTTTCACAAAAAGCTTTAATTTTGGGTATAGGAGTTTAACTCTTCTGTCTTGCAGTTAGGGCAGGTGCTGGTGGGGACGAGGCTGGAATTTGGGCTGGTGATCTTGTAGGTACATGTTCCCTTAGTCCTTCTAAATTCTACTATATGGTTGCGATACTTTTTCAAATATTGCAAAATAAATGAAGGAAAAAAAGAAGAAGAGGATTTAATATATCTGGTCATTCAACTCGTGTTACTTGTAACATTGACATGCGTTAGACAGTACAATGTTGCCTTATGACATATGGCCTTTATGGGTCCAAAGTGCAATAGCTTGCTGATAGCTAAGAAAGAACATGGAATGTTCCCTATCCAGATTCACTTTTAGATGTAGAAAAGTTTAAGTTGTTAAGCTAGAGTCTTTTTACAGTGTTATTCCATCCAGCGCTCTGAAACAAGTGGGAGTTTCCTTTTCCCGTATAGTGAAATGAAGAACTCAGATCTCATTGCATGGCACACTTATTTCTTCTTCGCTTTGACATCATTTAGGTGCGTATGTATGAGAAGTACAGTGAACGGAATTCTTGGAAGTTTGCTCCGATCTCATGCTCCGAGGTAAATATGTACTAAATTGTAATTGACAACTATGTTTTCATTAGGTAATAGTTTCCTTCGCTGACCTATTTAACAACATCTTTGTCAAGGCTGAAAAAGGAGGATTTAAAACATATGTGATGGAGATCAAAGGCAAGCGTGTTTATAGTAAATTGAAATATGAATCTGGTGTTCATCGAGTTCAACGTGTACCGCAAACAGAAACTCAAGGCCGTGTTCACACTTCCACTGCAACAGTTGCTATCATGCCAGAGGTTAGTTATTCACAAGTTCACTAAAAAATCTCTGCAGCTCTGCTATCTAGTCTAGCTTGATATGGTCATCTTTTTTATGTTTTGTATTATCAGCAAGTTCATCCCCAGATGTTGTAGCGATCGCATAGATTGCTGCATCATTTATATTGCCATGTATGGCCGAGTTGCTGTCGATCTCCGAACTTCCATTTTTAACCGGTGTTTTCATTATGATTTTTCTATTCTTTTCTCCCCACGTATATCTAGGTCTTTTGAGTTCCCTGTTGTTTCTGCTGTTGTTGCTTTTCATTTCATCCTTGATATATTATCTGGTTTCAGGCTGATGAAGTTGATGTGGAAATCGATCCAAAGGATATAGAACTAACAACAGCACGTTCTGGTGGTGCTGGAGGTATATGATGATTCATTTTTCATGTTCTACTAAAGTTCCCTAAACATGAACTTTTCTTGTACTTATTGACAACATGTTTATATTGATAGATGATTATGCTATGCAGGGCAGAATGTTAACAAGGTGGAGACTGCAGTTGATCTTTACCATAAACCAACGGGAATTAGAATATTTTGTACCGAAGAAAGGAGTCAGCTTAAAAACAAGAATCGTGCTTTCCAACTACTGAGAGCCAAATTGTGAGGAACAGCAATTCTCATATCGGGTTTTTGCTTTATGGAGTTACTGAACTTTATTATTTAAAAGATAAAAGATTAAAAAACAGAATTTCTCAACTTAGATCTAGATGAAATTAGTCATATGGATTAGGTGAGATGCCCTTGCTTATGTAGTTGACCTCCTCTGAAAGCAACTAGATAGGTTTTTCTAAGAAAATGACTTACTTCTGATATGAACATGAAGTACTGCTTTATAGATCCTATAAAGAAAGGTTCTGGTGTTTGAGCTGCCCGTGATGTCTGGATCTATACTTCCAACTCTGAGGAATAGTTTTGTTTGCGTGTCAAAATCTTTTATTACTGCTTAGAGCACCTTCATTTGCTAGTCTCGCTAGTTTAAGAATGAAATTACAGCTTTAACTGACTGCCTGTGTCAGATATGCTTTTCACTAAGCATGTAGTATATGTTCTTCATATCTAGATAATGTTGTCATATATAACAGTATGAACAAAAGAAACCTGCACGATTAAGGAAGAATCTGTTAGTGTTTTGCTATGTTCTATGACAATGATAAGCACATGGCTGCTCCAGGTTTTTTGTTTCATACTCTTGACATAGGGTAACTTCTAAGTCTTCTATGCATAGGAAAAACACGCATTTATATAATGTTGTGGATCAACAAAGTTTCAGATGGTCTGGAAGTCCACAAGGCTATGTGTCGTCAAAATTTTAGTCACTGACGGATAGAGTCAACGATCAATCAAGACACGCACTGGTAGGAAAATTGTCCAAGAGCTGATGAAACCTCTGTGTTATCCCTTTTTTAGTTGATCTCCACCATTTTACAATTTCTATGATGGTCATATGCATATATGAATCTCTATATTATCTTACTCGCAAGGAATATGGATATTCTTCATTAGTTTCAGACATGCATTATTTGCTAAAGTAAAAGCAAAATCTTGTGGGTCCAAAAATTTATCGGAATAACTGTCTAGGCTGAAGAGCCACGAACAGTCTATATCCTTCTATATAAACATCATCTTTATACATTGGCCCATTCTTGTTATTGCACTCCCATGTATGCTATTTCTTTACACTAACACAAGGTGATATTTATGTATATTTACTATGTTCTTGACTTTATGCAATTACTATTATATCTGCGCGGAATAAGACTTGTGATATTCTTCCAGGTATGAGATTAAGTTAAGGGAACAGCAGGAATCGATAAGAAACCAGAGAAAATTACAGGTAAGATGACCAAGCCTTCAAATCGTTGAACTCGTATAACCAAAATGCAGTAGGAAGGGATGAAATCAAATCGACATGCTTGATGACATTTTAAGTTTTTCTTTTAAATGATCTTATCTGAAATGATATCCATACGGACCATACCTATATGTCCAAGTGCAAGTAGCTTATGTATATCTACCTGCTGATCGTCTAATATATATACCTTCACTAGTGCAAACCTTTTTCATATTGATATGGTAATGTCTGTGAAAGATAAATGTCCTAGTTGTTTCCTGGGGTAACGTAACATAAACAAGTTGATGCAACATTTTTGACACGGTCAGTTTTAAGCCTTATGATCTCCTAATTCTTGTATTAGATTAAGGAGCACGAGGACATCTTGTCAATTTTCCTGATTAGACTGTTTACATTTACAATGACAGGTAGGTACTGGTGCTCGGTCAGAAAAAATTCGGACATACAACTACAAGGTAAATAAGCCATAATGCCTTGAACTGGAGAGAATGTTTTTACTCCAAAAGAAACTTTTGACATCCAATTAATGATTATGATGGTATAATAATCCCACCACTCTCTTGAACTGCAATTCTGTTCGTAGAAACATGTAGTTTTACTGAATATGGAAACTTCGAACTTTGTGTTTTGTTTTGGTGGGGGTGGGGAGGCGGGTAAAACTGTAAAAACTTTGTGTTTTTCCTGATTATTGTTTAAGTGATGGTATAAATGAAGCATACTCGTGTTTCTGCATTCTGGATAAACTGACTGGTTTTCTAAAGTTTCTTTTTGATTACCCACCCTTACATCTCACTTTTCCGTCATTACGATCTCTTTTCTCTGACGTTCACAGGACAATAGGGTCACTGATCATCGGCTAAAAATTAACTTTGAGCTTACGTCGTTTCTTGAGGGTGACATTGAGACAGCTGTTCAGGTATATTACTTTTGCAAATTAGCTATTAGCATCCCTTCTTTGTGGGGGAGGGGGTAAGATTTGCCATTAAGACACTCGTGCTAATTTCGTCTTTGTGCAGTCTTGTTCTACTATGGAACAACAGGAGTTACTGCAAGAACTTGCAGAATCTGTCAGTGCGCCTGCTTGACAATTTGTAACCTTTGTTTTCGCAAGAAGCTCTATTTCTTCCTTCGTAGAACACTTATCACGACGTACCATACGGATATCATTCTTGTTAGAATTGTTGTCAATTTAGGATTAGTACAAACGGAATGAGGAAATCTAGTGCTAACTAGGAGCTCTGTCAGATCGCCATTTTAGGATCTTAGCTTCTAAATGTTACAGAACACTTGAACAAATGAGTTCATTATTGAAAATTAATACTTGTGCATATTTCCCTCATCTTTAAAGCAGATGATTCCCGGATTTGTTTTTTTTTTTCTTCTTTCCCCTTTTTATCATCTGCTGATAATGTAAGCGTGGTGCTGTTCTCTTTCATAACATTGTAAAAAAATACAGTCCCATTCATATGCAATAAAAGGATCCATTTGCAATTAACTATATTGATTCAATTAATCTATTAATTCACGCTTACCTGATTTTTCTGGTTGTTTTATCATACGACTAAAACCAAGCACCTAGAAACCAAACATACCCAAGTCAGGAATTGGCTAAATTATATATGGGATATTTTACAATCACTTAAAGAGAGATTGGTCTCATACCATAACAATGAGTAACAAACAATGAGATTCCCCTTCACCTTGGTTACTCTGTCATGGTTTGTACTTTGTATCTTCGTCTTTCATCGAAAGAACTAAATGATACGACCTGTGCGCGACAGAAAGAAAAGTGTTCCAACCGCCTTGATTTATGTAGTAATAATATGGCTCGAAGTAAAAGCATATTAAACAAAAAATTTAAAGTTAGTTTAAATGTGAGAATATGATAAATTTATTTAGTTATACTGATTTAAATACTAAAAACTAGTTGTATAAATTTTCTCCATCATATTTTATACAACTGTTTCGGAAGTCGTAGTTTTTTACTTGACTACCATTTGATAAATCATTTTCTAAATATTTAACTTTTTATAGCAATAAAATTAATAAACCAGTTTCTGGACTCAAACAAAAAATAAGATACATTGACCATCATATTGTGAACGGAAACTGGCCAGAAGTGCCCCTGAAGTATCGCAATTGCTACAAAAATGTCTTCCATCCACCTATTTGAATAAAAATACCCCTACTGTTATATTTTTGGCTTAACATTATCCTTATTACTAACTGAAAATTCTGAAAATAAAAATTAATTAATATCCACGTGTCACTGTTCCATTGGCCTAACTTGAACTTCAACTAAAATATAATTAAACTCACCCGTAACCCGTCCGAATATTGACCCGCTCAGATTTTAAAACACAACTCTCTCTCTCTCTCTCCCCCTCTTTCTCTCTCTCTCTCTCTCTCTCTCTCTCTCTCTCTCTCTATCTCTCTATCTATCTCTCTCTCTCTCTCTGTCTTCTTCTCCTCGTTGCTACTTGGGCGGAATCCACTGGCAGATCCGCTGGAATTAGCAACAAATACAATAACACATCTCACTTGTAAATTATGGATAGAAAATCCTTTTTTTTTTACTAGACTTAGCACAATAATCTAATCGAAAAAATTGAATCCATGATAACAAAAATGATTTCAAAAGAAGAAAACAAATACTAGTGAATAAATTATCTAAAAAAATGCCAACTATATTAGTACATCATATGAACTCAGTGTGTATAAAATATGATAATTGCACAATACCCATTACACAGAGCATAAAGACTTACATACTAATAGAAAAAATAGCGAAATAAATTAAAAATAAAAATACACATTACATAAACAATAAAAAAAATTGAAAAAAATCTCAAATTTTCATAGAGGAATGACAAAATATAATGAAGAAAACCACCAGAAATTTCAAATAAAATTATACAATAAAGAATACCCATTACATAAACAAAAAGAATCTAAACTTTTTTTATAAAGAATAATATGACACTTCCTTCCATCTTCCATAAAATCTATTCTAATAGAGAAATAAATTTTGGGTTTGCCTCGTGAATAATCGTAGATATACACTCGTAAAAAAAATGCTCATCAAAACGAAATGGCGAAGAGGTAGAGAGAGGGGGAGAGAGAGAAGCGTGAAAGAGAGAGAGAGTTATATTTTTAAAGTGAAAATATTGAATTCCATGAATCTACCAAGACTTTATGCTAGGGTTTAAAAAATGAAATGAGAGAGAGAAAGGAAAAAAGAGAAGCAAATATTTTCTTATTCGATTGACTGAAAAGAGAGAGAAATGTTCTGTACATCTAGAACAATCCAAAAAATATAAAGTGGCTATCTACTTAAAAAAATTAACCGGACCAATGGACTAATATGTACTAGTATGTCTATTACAAAGAATGGGCCTCTCTATTATAACTGGGATGTTTACAATTAAATAAATCAAATGGCCTTGTTATTTAGGGTGTGTCTTAGCATCAGCAATAGATTGGGCCAGCTTATGCTCAACTCCAACACCCTCCTTCAAGGTAGAGGGTGACTGAACTCCCAGCTTGAGCAGTAATGAATGATGAACAAGGCCTGTCAAGGGCTTGGTAAAAATATCAGCCAACTGAGAATTAGTAGGAATATGATTCAAGGCAATCAACCCTTCATGACAGTCTACCTCAATATGTTTTGTTCTCTCATGAAATATATGGTTCTTGGCAATGTGGATGGCTGCTTGATTATCACAGAAGACATGCATAGCAGCAGGAACAGAAATACCAAAGTCAGAAAGTAACCTAACCAGCTAAGTGAGTTCAACTACAGCCTTACTAATTACTCTATACTCAGCCTCAACAGAAGATAGAGAGAGACAACAGGCTGCTTTTTAGCTTTCCAACCAATAAGAGATCCCCCCAAGAGAATGCAGAACCCAGTAACTGATCTCCTTGTGTCTGGGTAAGCAACCCAGTCACTATCACAATATGCAGAGAGTGAAAGATCAGGGGAGTTGCTGATGAAAACTCCAACTTCAGAAGAACCTTGAAGATACCTGAGTATATGTAAGGCTGCATGCATGTGAGAGGAGGTGGGATTCTGAAGGTATTGGCTTGGGTGTTATAGTACAGCAAAATCCAGGTCTGGTCTGGTGTGAGTGAGGAAGTTGAGCTTGCCCACCAGACTCCTATACAATTCAGTACAGGAGAAAGAAGAGGATCCCCCATGTCTGCTTTGAGTTTGACAGTTAGGTCAAGGGGACAAGTAACAAGAGTAACATTCTCACAATGGTACTTTTTGAGAAGGTCCTTAATAAATTTTCTCTGATGTAACATCCCACCAAAATTGTATGCAACTTCAATCCCAAGGAAATAATGGAGAACTCCCAACTATTTGATTTTAAATTCATTGTCCAGAAAACTCTTTAATGCAACAATTTCTTCCAAGTCATTACCAGTGAGAATAATATCATCAACATACACAACCAACACGACAATGGAAGAACCAAATATTCTAGAGAAGAAAGAATAGTCATTGAGAGAAGAAGAGTATCCTTTAGAACATAAAAATTGAGACAGCTTGACATACCACTGCCTTGAAGCCTGTATCAAACAATATAAAGACTTTTGAAGATGACAAACCAAAGGAGAAGAAGATGAACCAGAAACAGTTAAAGGAGTGGCTGACAACCCAGGTAAAAACCTCATATAGACCTCCTCATCCAGATCACCATGCAAAAAGGCATTGTTGACATCAAGTTGAAATAGAGTCCAACTTTGCTTGATAGCCACAACAATAAGACACTTAACACTGGAAAATTTGACAACAGGTGAGAATATTTCATTGAAGTCCACACCTCAACCTGGGTATCACCCCTAACAACCAATCTAGCCTTATACCTTTCCACAGTCCCATCAGCCATATACTTGACTTTATAAACCCATTTGCAGCCTATGGGTTTCTTGCGAGGTGGCAGCTGAACAATGGACCAAGTATGATTGGCCTCTAAGGCCTCAAATTCTTTCCTCATGGCCTCCAGCCATACAGGAATGGATGCTGCCTGCTGATATGAGTCAGGCTCAATCTCAGTAGTATTAACTAAACTATGAAGGCAAAAAGAAGAAGAACTAGGGTCAAACAAGGATGGAGGAAGGTTACAAACATATTGTTTAAGGTGAGTAGGAGGAATATGAGTCCTACTGGATCTCTTAGGAGCAGGTGGAGTGTGTGAGGAGGTATGAGAAGGGAAGGAGGCAGATGTTAGAGAAGGAGGAGATGGTGAGAGAAGTAAAGGAAAAAGCACAAGAGATTGAGGAGGATCATAGAGGGAATTGTCAACTGGTAAACTCCAACTAGGAGAAGGATTTAGATGAGGAGGAACACTAGGCTGTTTGAAAGAAGAAGCAAAGGGAAAAATAGTTTCATGGAAAATCACATCTCTGGATATCAAAGTAAGCTTAGTTTTCAAATTGTATAGCTTATATCCCTTCTTAGCCAATGGATATCCCAGGAATACACAAGGGTCAGCTCTAGGCTGAAACTTGTCCCTATGGCACTTAGGAACTATGGTAAAACAGAGACAATCAGATGTTTTAATATGATTGTAAGAAGGAGGTTGCCCAAATAGTAGTTCAAAAGGTGTTTTGTTATTAAGAAGCTTAGAAGGGAACCTGTTGATAAGATATATAGCAGTAAGCACACAATCTCCCCAGAATTTAATAGGTAAGTGAGAATGGAAAAATAGTGCTCTTGAGGTTTCTAAAAGATACATATGTTTTCTTTCAACCACACCATTTTGTTGTGGTGTGTGAGGACAAGAAGTTTGGTGAATTATTCCATTTTCAAGAAAGAATTCATTGCCACAGTTACTAGACCCAAACTCAAAGGCATTATCACTTCTAATAATTTGTACAATAGATTTGAGTTGTGTTTTGACCATGGCAATGAAAGCCTTGATAAGAGGGAAAGCATTACTCTTGGACCCCACAAGATGAGTCCAAGTAGCTCTAGTAAAGTCATCAACTATGGTTAGAAAATACTTATACCCATTATAGGTAGGGCTTCCATAAGGGCCCCAGGTATCCATATGTATGAGTTGAAAAGCATATGTAGTTTTGATAGAACTATCAGAAAAAGGTAGCTTGGGCTGCCTTGCTAATGGGCAGACAGTACAAGTAAATGGTTGTTTAGAAGAGAATTTACAAGGTACATAAGGAATTTCTCTCATTCTAACAAAAGGTATGTGTCCCAGTTTATTATGCCACAACATCTCCATTTTATTCAATTCAGAATAATATGTACAATGAGAAGAAGAAACAGAATCATCATAGAATGGTATTTACAGGGAACATGTTCAGAAAGTAAAAGATCACTCATAGAACTAGATTGACATATAGTTGCATGAGATTGAAGAGAAGGGGAAGACTGCACAAGCCTGTAGAGTCCACCATCCAATTTTCAGTGGCCTCTTCAGTGAAAGGGCCTGTATTAAATATGAAAACTTAGTAAATAGGACAATAGAATCCAACTGGCAAACAAGTTTAGATGTAGAGATAAGGTTGTAATGAAAGCTAGGAATATAAAGGAAATGATGCAACGTGAAACAAAGAAATTGAATGGATCCAGTACAAGTTACCTTAACCTTATAACCATTTGGTAAGGTGACTAAGTATGGTATAATTAAGGGCTTAATATAAAAAAGAAAGACTTTATTGGAGTTCATGTGGTCAGTTACCTCAGAGTCTATAATCCAAATGCATTCATTTATTTTAGTTAACGCGCAAGCACCATAAAATACACTTTTCATACAAATGGGTGAAGAGAGAATACAAGCAAAGTTAGCAGATGCCATGAGGCTGGACTGGGATTGTGATTATGAAATTTGTGTCTGTTGAAGCAGCATCATGAGTTGGAAATATTGATCCTTGGTTAACCCAGGGATCAAAGACTCTGAATCAAAAGACCCATCAGCTGGAGAGTGAGAAACTTAAGCAAAATTCTGATGACCAGCAGAATTTTGAAGACCCTACACCTCAATATTTGCAGCAGTCCTTTTCCCTTGGTAAACTTGAAGCATGGTGGAAAGCCATGGAACTTATAGCATTTGTCAACCAAATGCCCAGGCTTCTTACAATACCTACACACCAGATTTGACTTGTTGTACTCAAAATTGACTCTTTGAATGAACTGCTTGGGAGGGGCAGGTGTTCCTGAGAATTTGTTAGTGAGATGGACATTGGAAGAAGCAGAATCAGTACGGAATTGGGATGGTGAGGACACTTGTCTTTGTCTTTCATCCTGAAGCAAGATGTTGTAGGCAGTGTCTAGAGATGGAGGAGGTTGCATTATGAGCAGATTACTCCTAACTCCAACATAAGTTTCATTAATCCCCATAAAAAACTGATGCAACTTGTTTTCATCATCCTCTCTTTGATCTCAGATTTAGCAGTACATGTGCAAGAGCTACCACGAGAGGCACACATGAAACCCAATTCATCCCATAATTTCTTGAGTTTGTTGAAGTAAGATGCTATGTCTAGAGACCCCTGACTGGTGAAAGCTAACTCTTGTTTTATCTCAAATACCCTGGTTCCATTTACAATACCATACCTTTTATTAAGTTGAGTCCAAATGCTTTGGGCAGTGTCAGAATATTGAACACTTCCAGCTATGTCTGGTGTAAGGGAGTTGGTCAACCAAGAGATGACCATATTGTTACACCTATCCAATTACCTAAATTTAGGGGGATTTTCAAGAGGTTTAACAATTATTTCGTCAATGAAACCTATCTTATTTCTAGCAGAAAGGGAAACAATCATATTCCGTCTCCAACCCACAAATCCAGTTCCAGAAAAGAGTATACTGACAAGAGAAATCCCCGGAACATCATAAGACAGAAGAAAAAGTGGACTCAAAGGATTAGGGATGAAACTAACAGAGGAATTAGTAGATATAGACTCGTCAACGACATTCACCATTTTTGAGTTCAAATAATCAGTCAGAAATCACATAGAATTCAACCACAACACATGCAATCGTATACCTCTACCATAATTAAGAACTATTAGATTCTAATAAAAAAATGAGCTAGATAAGGAGAATACCCTCTGTCTTTGTGACCGAAAGACGACAACGACCTTGAACTTGAAAAAACAAACCCTAACAGTTGGATAGGGAAAATTAGAGGAATCAACTGATTTCCACGCCAATCCAGTGAAACACCGGTATAAAGAAGCTCTCGAAGCAACGATTGTAGAAGAAAACTCAACAGAATCAGAAAACCCCAAACTTCTCAATGTACAAGAAATATCGAACGAAAATAAGCGAGGATAACATCACGAGGAAGCTGGTGAGAAGAAGAAACGAAATCTCTGCTCTGATACCATGTGAAAACATTGAATTCTATGAATCTACCAAGACTTTATCTAGGGTTTAGGAAATGAAATGAGAGAGAGAGAAAGGAAAAAAGAGAAGCAGATATTTTCTTATTCGATTGACTGAAAAGATAGAAATGTTCTGTACATCTAGAAGAATCCAAAAAATATAAAGTGGTTATCTACTTAAAAGAATCAACCGAACCAATGGACTAATATGTACTAGTATGCCTATTACAAAGAATGAGCCGCACTATTATAAGTGGGATATTTACAAATAAATAAATCAAATAGGCCTGTTATGTAGGGTGTGCCTCAACATCAGCAATAGATTGGGCCAGCTTATGCTTAACTCCAACAAAAATTGGGTCGGGTCAATATCAGACCGTTTACGGGTTAGTTTAATTATAATTTGGCTTATGGTTTACGTTAGGCCAATAGGATGGTGACACAGATATTAATTATATTTTCTTATTGATATTTTCTACTTATTTAGAAGCGATAATAAGGAGGTCTTGATCGTCCAGGGGTATTTTTATTTTTTCAGCATATTTTAGACGGACTGTACGCCTAAAATTTTTCTTTTCTATTCCGTTCACGCTCTCTTTCTCTCTCTAGGATGCGCAGCTCTTCCTCTTCTCAGATGTGTAACATTAAGCTCCTCTTGCTTTTGGTGCTTTGAGTTGTTTTCCTACCTTGGCAACACCTGTGTTTCATGGGGATCAACAATATATTTTTAGGGTTAAACATTATCTCTTCAGGTTAGATTACTTCAATGCCCTTGTTTTAGGCAAATCCGATCTTTACTTTTAAGGTTATATTTGACAGTTTATTGAACTGTTTAGCTATGATCGTTGAATAAATTCTGGAATATACTCTGTTCTTCTTGGGTTTTCTCTCGATATTTATCGCTCCGCTTCTCCACTGTTCATCTTTTCGTCTCTGTGCGCGTTTGCTGACAGGTTATTACTTTGTTTGATCTTTAATTTTAAGATTAGATTAGACAATTTGTTAAATTTTTTAGTTGTCTGATATTTACTAATTACCAGTTACAAAAGTTAAAGGAATCAAAACTACCGTGCTAACTGAAGGCGACTGTTTGATGAGAAAAGTCTACGGATTACGAAGAAACAAAGATTATAACTCTACTTATATAATTAGAAAAACCCATATAGATGAGCCGACAGATCGAAAATAATACATTTAAGTAGAAATAAAGTATTTATGGAGTAGTAGTTAATAAGGTTTTAGGGAACATACTCTGTTTTGCTCGGGTATCCTCTTGATTTTTTTGGTTACGCTTTTCTTCTACTCCTCTTGTGTCTCTCTGGTCATTCACTATAGGTTATTATTTTGCGCTTCATATTTCATCTCCTTCTTCATATTTGTGTGACTGAGTTAATTGAAAAAGTATCTTTATTAGAAGTACTTATTATCTTTTTTTTGATAGAAATATATAAAGGACTATACAAGCAAGCTACTCTATTTTTCCATTGGTGGATTTAATAACAATAAGAAAATCAGAGTTGCTCAAGTTGTTGTGTGTTGAAGTCACTTGGTTGTGGAATTTGTTAATGGGAAAGACTTTTAGTATTCCCCTCCACTACTTGTTTTTTGATTCTTTGCTCTGAGAAAACAGTTTTCCCTTGATCAAATTGTGAACTAATTTATTGTTATAGTTATGTTTGAACCTGTTGTAGTCTAATGGGAATTTCTTTGTAAATTCGAGTTGTCACCCACTGAACACTCGCAATGCTATATCAAGTTTTTTTTGTGGCTTCGATCTGTAGTAGATAGAGTGTAACGACCCGGCCGGTCGTTTCAAGAGTTATAGCCTCATTTTCCCAAATTCTGCTTCTTTTGTGCTTTACATCTGTATTTTATCTTACCGGGTTGGTTGGTTCGGGTGTGAAGCGGTTTTGGAGTGAATTGAGACACTTAGTCTCTTAATTGGAAGCTTAAGTTGGAAAAAGTCGACCAGATGTCGACTTGTGAGAAAACAATCTCGAATTTGAATTTTTATGGTTCTGTTAGCTCCGTTAGGTGCTTTTGGACTTAGGAGCACGTCCGGAATGTGATTTGGAGGTCCGTAGTAGAATTAGGCTTGAATTGGCGAAAGTTGAAATTTTACGATTTTGGCCGACAGTAAAAATTTTGATATCGGGGTTGGATTGGATTTTTAGAAGTTGGAATAGGTTTGTGGTGTCATTTTTGAGTTAGTGTGTAAAATTTGAGGTCAATCGGACGTGGTTTGGTAGGTTTCAGCGTCGTTTGTAGAATTTGGAAGTTTAGAAGTTCTTAAGGCTTGAATCCGGGTGTAATTGGTGTTTTGATGTTGTCTTGAGTGATTCGATGGTTCGACTAAGTTCGCATGGGGTTATATGAGTTGTTGGTATGATCGGTTGAGGTCCTGGAGGCCTCGGGGTGATTTCGGGTGGTTAACGGCTTGATGGGAGTTAAGGAAATGCAGTTGAAGCTGCTGCTACTGGTGTAACCGCACCTGCGAAGAGGGAACCACATGTTCGAGTTCGCAGAAGCGAAGAAGGAGCCGCAGATGCAGACAAGAAGGAGCTGGGCAAGAGCCGCAAGTGCAAAGATTTTTCTGCACATGCGAGGGTCGCAGATGCGGGCAGTTGGGCGTAGGTGCGAAGGATGGCCGAAGGTGCGATGGATTCCTACACCTGCAATAGGCGCAGGTGAGGTCTTGGGGCCGCATGATCAAGGTTAAGATTTTAAGTGGAATCCGTACCTGCGATGAAATTTTCGCAGGTGCGGCATCGCAGAAGCGACAAGAGGACCGCAAGTGCGGTATTTCTGGGCAGAAAAATACCAGCTCGAGGGTTGGACTTTCTTTTTCTATTTTGGACTTGGGAAGCTCGGGAGAGAGGCTATTTTTTCAGGATTTTCAAGGAAAACGTTGGGGTAAGTAATTCTAACCCAGATTGGTCTAAATTTCGTGAATCTATGGATTTGAGTTGGAAATTTGGGGGTTTAGGGATTGGGAATATGAGAGTGAACTACGGGGTTTTGGAGGGACAATTGAGGTCGTATTTTTATAAATTGGGTATGGTTAGACTCGTGAGTAAATGGACTTTTGAGTTTTGTAAATTTCGTCGGGTTTCGAGATGTGGGCCCGGGGGGGGGGGGAGCGGGTTGA
This sequence comes from Nicotiana tabacum, assembly GCF_000715075.1. NCBI lineage: Eukaryota > Viridiplantae > Streptophyta > Magnoliopsida > Solanales > Solanaceae > Nicotiana > Nicotiana tabacum. The sequence goes on from NC_134098.1 coordinate 63,553,250, forward strand.
GCCGATTTCGGATTTTGGACTATATTTTAGTAGTTTTCTTGTGGAATTGATCCTTTTAACCAATATTGATTATCTCGTACTGCTTATGGCTAGATTCGGAGCATTTGGAGATTGATTCAAGGGGCAAAGGCATTACGGAGTAGGAGTTTTACGCGTTTGAGGTAAGTAACAGTCTTAAATCTGGTTTTAAGGATATGAAACCTCGATAATTTGGTATGATGTGAGTGTTTGGAGGTTACGCACATGCTAGGTGACAGGCGTGTGAGCGTGCACCGAGAGGGATTGTGACTTTTTCCGTCCCGTGAGACTGTAAAGTCGAATAGCCATTGTTATTACTTGTTTTTCCTTGTCTTTGAGCAATTGACTATCTTCCATGTTAGAAACCATGCTTAGGCCATATGACATCACTGTTGGGACCTGCATCGATCGTATACTTGTTGAATTGACTGTTAATTGTTGTCTTGTACTCAGTCATAATCTTACTTGTGTGTTATATCTCTGTTCCTTCCCATTTCTTGTCGATACTTGTTGTATTCTCTATTTGAGCCGATTATAATGATATTCTGTGAGCCCGAGGGGCTGGAGAGGTTAGTGAATGAGATAGGGCCTGAGTGCCGAGCTGTGAACTATGTGAGGGTATATGGACTGGGTTGCACTCCGCAACAAGCCTTATGGCTATTTATGGACTGTGGATCGGGTTTCATGCCGCAACAAGCCTTATGGCTACTTATATGATTGGGTCGGGCTGCACGCCGCAGCGATATAGCGCTTGGGCTCGAAGGAGACCCTCCGGAGTCTGTACACCCCCAGTGAGCGCATGCACTTATTGAGAGTGTGTATTGAGGGCTGAGAGCCGAGAGTATGAGCTGATGAGATGAGTTGAGTGGCTGCTGCCTTGAGAGGCTGTGCTTGCTTTTATTTATTGTTGCACTTAGTTGCTATCTGATGTTGTTGTGAAATTACTGAAAGATTCATATCTGTTTTACTTGGGCTCGAACTGATTTGGCTTATACCACCGGATTTGAAAGCATGTTCACTCTTTACTGAAAACTTTTGAAATTATCTGTATTATTATAGTTTGTCACTGTTTCTCAGTTTCTTATTTAATTCTATTACTTGCTGAGTTGGTTGTACTCATGCTACACCTTGCACTTCATGTACATATCCAGGTGTGTATGGTGACGGTCGCTGAGTTCGTGCGCGGGTTGATTATCAGAGACTTACGAGGTAGCTGCCGGCGTCCGCAGTCCTTGTTTCTCCTTTCTTATTATATTTTCTCTCTTGTATTGGCATTTGGCACAGACTGTAGTAGACTCTATTTCTAGATTGGTTATTAGATGCTCATGACTTAGTGACACCCCGATGTCGGGCTATTTTTTTCGCACTTATATTTTTTTTGGGTTTTACCCCTATTTTTATGAAAAACTCCAGTTATTTTAAATGTCTTAATTTATTTCTGTTAAATTTTAAAAGTATTTTGGAAATGTCGGTTTGCCTAGTATCACGATACGTGCCATCACGACGGGTTAGGTTTTGAGTCGTGACAAGTTGGTATTTGATTTTCAATAAGGAATTGAAATAATCTTTCGAACGGACTCCATATGCTTCCAAAAGGATCCAATAGAGAAAACAATCAGGGGAAACTTTTAGTGATATATCAATTGTCTAAACTTTTCTTTTCATTAAGACGTACTATTGTTACCTAATCAAGCCTTCACTGAGTACTAATCTATCTTAACTTATTTTGTTGCACTTCTTATGAATTAGATATATCAATAAAAGCAGGAATAGATCTAGCCCTGTCAGAGTTGGCTCCAACAATCTTATAGGTTTATCAACAAGTTATTTAGCGTAATCTTGTTGTTTCAATTTCAGTAATGATGGTCAGCATTAATCCATTGTTGCAGAATTTGAATGTTTAAGGTTGAGTTATTAATAGTACTCTCTACTTATTCGTCTGCCTATTTGTTATTTATTAATTGCAGTCTTGATGCACGTTAAATATGAAGTATATGTCTTTATATTATTACTATTGTTAAATTTTTTTTAATCATAAACAACTCGATAACTTTAAGTCAAAGAATTAAACAACTGAGTTTCTATCTTTAGTTACAGCAGTGTTAGTATGTAAAAGAAATTCTTACGTGCTTCTATAGTTAATTCAACTTCTTTTCTACGAGGAAAACCTTTTGTGTAGCAATAAATATGGTTCAAGAGTTACTTTTCTTTGTTTATCAATACATATATGTCATCTTCAGTCTTCCGATACTTTTACTGGTTTTGTCCCCATATAATTTCATAACTGATTGCTTTATATCTCTCTTGAGTTTTGCTTCTTGGAGTTCTGGTAGTGAGAGGGAGTTTGTGGTAGCAAAGGTGAAACTTCTGGATTTTCAGCGATTTTTGCAATCTAAGAGCATCAACAAAGCTCTTTTAGAAAACACTGAAGAAATTCTACAATCTCTACTTAGAACAAGTTGCAGTAGGTTAAATTTTATTAGGTGAAGAAGCAATCAAAGAGAAAAATTGCTTATCTTAATGTGAAAAATAAAGATTCCTGAATCATGGGGTGGAGGAGTTTGCAGTCTTTAGGCTTAATATTTTCTTTTTGTCGAGGAATTCTTTGCGACTTAGTTGGCTCATTGGTTTAAAACTCAGGACAATACGGCCTTCCCCCATAAAAATACCAGGATCCTTGCTAGTGGCAGAGTTTGAACTTGTAACGTCCACCTTATCTATAACTCTACCATTGTGTCCATAGCAGTAAACCAACATCCCGAGGGCAACTTGGGTTAATTTATGTAACTGAAGTCTTCTGTTTATTTCTGAAGCAAGTTGATAAAGGGTTCAATTGCTCCAACTCTGTTTTGTTATGTAAGCTTCATCTTGAAAGTGTTGTTGCCATTAAAATCTTATTCATATCGCATCCTGCAATCAGATATTTAGTAGCAGGATATATTAATCAAATACTTAAAATTCTTCATCATACCGCTACAGTTCACAATTATAACAATTCATTTACCTGGGTTTAAGTACTGTACAAGAGGCTTCAAATAATTAGCCTTATATGAAGAGCCTAAAATATCTCTGTCTACTCAATGTCCACTCCCGTTGAGCATCCTCCTCTCTCTCTATACTCAAAACAAAAAACAAGAGGCAACAAAACGAAAATCAAATTTAAGGGCATTAGTGTGTAACAACCCGGCCGGTCGTTTTGACAGTAATAGCCCCGATCCCCTATTTACTACTTCTCCTATATCTATTTCTGCTATTGTGACTAGCAGGGAGGTTTTGTTTTGGTTTTTGGAGTGTTTTGGGACACTCAGTCCCTAAATGGAGGTTTAAGCCTTAGGATTTGGACCGTAGTCGGAACTGTATGAAGACGACTCCGGAATGGAATTCTGTTGGTTCCGTTAGCTCCGTTAGGTGACTTTGGAGTTAGGGGCATGCCCGAATTGTGTTTTGGAGGTCCATAGCTTATTTAGGCTTGAAATGGCAAAAGTCGAATTTTTGGAGATTTTGACCGGTAGTGGATTTTTTGATATCGGGGTCGGATTCTGATTCTGGAAGTTGGAGTAGGTCTGTAGTGTTGAATATGACTTGTGTGCAAAATATTAGGTCAATCGGACGTGGTTTGGTTGGTTTCGGCATCGGTTGTCGAATTTAAAAGTTCCAAGTTTGTTTAAGTTTGAATTGGAGGGTGATTCGTGATTTTAGCATTATTTGATGTGATTTGAGGGCTCGACTAAGTTCGTATGGTATTTTAGGATTCGTTGGTATGTTTGGTTGAGGTCCCGGGGGCCTCGGGCGTGTTTCGGATACTCAACAGGTCATTTTTGGACTTAGGGAGTTGGCAGATTTTCTGGTATTATTGCAGACATTTTTCTTCATCGTATTTGCGAGGGATATCTCGCGATCGCGTAGGTCATCTGAGAGGTCAGCTAAAATTGCTCTTCACGTTCGCGAATATGAAGACGCGATCGCGTAAGGTTATCAGGAAGTGCACTGCGAACGCGTGGGCTAGGCCGCGTTCTCGAAGAAGAAGTGAGGCAGCAGTGGAGTTTGAGTGTTACTCTTCGCGGTCGCGTAAGGACAATTGTGATCGTATAGATGTGAGCAGCTAGTGCATCGCATTCGCGTGAGGTGTTACGCGTTCGCGTAGAGTAAATTTTTGAGGGAGCGAAGTAGTTCTTCGTGATCGCGAGGTTGTTTCTGCGATCGCGATTAAGGAATCACTGGGTATTGCTTAAACATTCCAAAAACGGGGGTTTTGCCATTTTATCAAAAACTTGAGTTGGGAGCTCGGATTTGGACGAGATTTTGAGGGAGTTTCAGAGATATCGATTGGGTAATGATTCTACACTCTATTTTGGTTATATTCCACTAATATATCATTAATTTTCTTTTTAATTTCGGATTTTGGGGTTGAAATTGGGAGAAAAATGGAAGAACTTCTTCAACAAAGATTTTGAGATTTGAAAGGGGATTTGTGGTCGGATTTGAGTAATTTTTATATGGTTGGACTCGTGAGTGAATGGGTGTTCATATTTTATGACTTTTATCCGATTCCGAGATGTGGGCCCCACGAGCGATATTTGAGTTAATTTCGGAATTTTTGTTAAAGTGTTGATTTCATTAATTAGATGAGTCTATTATGGTTGTATTTATGATATGTAATTGCTTTTGGCTAGATTTGGGCCATTCGGAGCCGAATATTCGTTGGAAAGGCATTGTGACCGATTGATTGAGCTTGGTTCGAGGTAAGTGGCTTGCCTAACTTTGTGTGTGGGAAATCCTCTTTGGAACTATTGTGATATGTGAGCGCCGTGAACGTAAGGTGACGTGTACGTATACGGGCTAGTTGTGGAAAAAACCCGATTTTCTTACTGAGCAGCAACCTGTTTTCCTTTTATTTTGAGTTACATCATTTTAATGAGTATTAATATATTTTCATTCTTAATTGAGTTATTCCAACATGTGTAGCTATCATGTTTAGTCTAAGACAACATGTCTACGTGTCTTAATTGCTTATGTTAACTCTGTGCAGCACGCTTAGTGAATTTCCTGCTTCTTCATTGATTGGTACTTAGTCTAATTCGTAAGATTTTATGATGTAGTTATATTTCTATTTTTGTGCTGCATATTTACTTTGGGACTACAGAACGGTATTCCGGGAGATCCTCCTGTCTTACATATTTACTTTGGGACTACGGAACGATTTTTCGGAAGGTCCTCCCCTGCACATTTACGTTTGGGACTACGAGACGGTATCTCAGGAGATCCCCTGTTGTATTTCTGTGTATTGAGTTGTTACCTTCTATAAATTCTTTTTTGTTAAATTTCAGTTTTATTTTACTTCGATATTTCATTTTTGCCTTGCTTTATTATCATATTCCAGTAGGGCCCGGACCTGACCTTGTCACTATTCTACCGAGGTTAGGCTTGGCACTTACTGGGTACCGATTGTAGTGTACTTATGCTACTCTTCTGCACATATTTTGTGTGCAGATCCAGGTACTTCTTATCAGCCCCGCTACTAGCTGAGAGTGCTTGCTGCTTTACGGAGACTTCAAGGTATATCTGCCGCGTCCGCAGACCTCGAAGTCCCCCTCTATTCCCTCCCATGTCATTTACCTTCCTTACTTTTGTTATTAGACTCTGGTGTATAGAGATACTAGTTTCCTTCTGTAGCTTGTGACTTATGATGTTCCGGGTTTTGGGATTACTATGTATTTTGAACAATTAGCTGTTTAATTCATGTTTTTATTTTATTATTCCGCAAATGTAAGGCTTACCTAGTCATATAGACTAGGTGCCGTCACGATGTCATACGGAGGGAAAATTGGGTTATGACAAGTTGGTATCAGAGCTCTAGGTTCATAGGTGTCCTGAGTCACAAGCCGATTTATTAGAGTCTCGCGGATCGGTACGGAGACGTCTGTACTTATCTACGGGAGGCTATGGAATTGTTAGAAAAATTTCACTACTTTGATTCCTTGTCGTGCGAAAATTGTTGACTTCAAAAATTCTAAACTTTTGTATTCTATTCTCTCACATATGATGAGGACACGTACACACGGATCTAATGACCAGGCACCCATGCCCCCTACTAGAGTCGTGAGAGGCCGGGGCCAGGTAGAGGCCGAGGACGTCCACGTGGTGCAGCCAGAGCACCCGCACGAGCTGCTATAGAGGATCCCCAAGTAGCTCCAGCTGGAGGGCAGACACTTGAGGCACTTGTTCCTGTACCAGCCCTCCAGGAGACTCTAGCCCAGTTTCTAAGCATGTTCATCACCTTAGCTCAGGCTGGTTTGATTCCACTTGCTCCTGCCATATCTCAGGCCGGGGGAGAAGCACAGACTCCCGTTGTCGGTACTCCAGAGCAACGGGTTCAGGTCGAACCGGTTTGTACCAATGCAGCCGGTAGCTCCAACCCAGCCCGAGGTTAGGGCAACAGCTTCTGAGGTGGAGCAGCTCAGACTTGAGAGGTACAAGAAGTACCACCCACCTACCTTTAGCGGATTGGCTACAGATGATGCTCAAGGTTTTCTCGAGGAGTGTCATCATATTCTCCGTACTATGGGCGTAGTGGAGACGAGCAGGGTTTCTTTTACTCCATTCCAGCTTAGAGGAGCAGCCTATCAGTGGTGGCATGCTTATGAGTTGAGTAGTCCGGCTGAGGCAGCTTCACTTACATGGACTCAGTTCTCGGACATATTTTTGAGAGGGTATGTCCCTTAGAGCCTCGGGGACATATGGCGCATGGAGTTTGAGCAGTTGCACCAGGGTGCTATGACTATGTCAGAGTATGCAGTTCGCTTCAGTGATTTGACCCGACATGCACTGGCCTTGGTTGCCACAGTTCGAGAGAGGGTTCGACGGTTTATTGAGGGACTCCACCCCAGCATCCGAATTAGTATGGACAAGGAGTTGGAGATGGATATTTCTTATCATCAGGTTGTGAGTATCGCCATGAGATTGGAGGGCATGCTTGCTCGGGGTAGAGAGGAGGGGGAGGCCAAGAGGTCTCAAGAGACTGGTTCTTATTCTGGTGCTCATGCCCCAACGGCTCGCCATGGTAGGGGTTATATGAGTCGCCCCGTCCATTTAGCTCTTCCAGCCGCCAGTGATATTCCGGTCCCTCCTAGGCCCCAAGAGCCTTATTATGCACCGCCAGTATTTAGTGTGCCTCCTGGACGGGGTGTTCCTAGCGACCAGTCCAGCAGATCTGACCAGTCCATCATCCATCATTATCCACTTTCCCATACAACAACATTAATTTGTACTCCCCGCGTGGACCTCACGCCCAACCTACCCAAACTATTTCACCTCCATTTACCAAAATTCATAACATGTATTCTTCTCTCTATTTACTGTTGCACACACTTATTAATTTATTAATTTCATATATTTCATTATCAAAATTTATTTAAGGTCAATTTGATTAATTTTATAACAAATGAGAGATTAATTAATTTTAAATTAATATAATATTGTTACCAATACATATTGATTGAATGCATTATTTGTATTAGGATAAAACTTTATGAAAACAAGTCCACAAAATTGTAAAGCAAAAATTTAGAGAAAATTCACATAAAAAATTAAGAGAGGATTTAGATTGAACCCAAAAAACACTAATTTTGTTATGCAATTTGAAAGTTTCTATGTGATTAGCTTTTCAAATAGTTCTTTTAATTACTGCATTGCTTTCTTGAAATTTTTATTAATTATTTTGCTCTAAGACTTTTTATTGGAAACTTGATCATGCAAAGAATTGTGAATTTATATGTTTAAATCAATTTTTATCTCTTTTTAATTTTTTTTTAAATCTTTCAAAGAAAGATCTTAAGATTATTAGAAGATTTTTTTAGCGTCAACCGTATATAAATTGTATCATACTTGAAATATTTAGAATACTCTTTAAATACCTCATCTAAATAAAAATAATATTTAAATACAAGGGGGAAAATGAACATAAACCAATATAATAATAAAATGTGCTTATTGAACTAGGAGGAAACACGAAGTTGAAACATGAAGATGTCGACCTATCCCAAAGTTGAAAGTGAAATATCACTCCTATCGAGAGCTTTCACCAATTTAGTATTGTTTTTGTGGTTAGTACATAGTAGTATCTAATAAGGTGAGGTTCAAAAATCATAAAACTAAATTTTGACACACAAAAAGATTTTCTTAGCTCAATATTACAGTTTAGATTGAGTTGAATCAGAAAGAGAAGATTGAAAAGGGAAGCAAAATTTTACCGCTACTAGATTACAGAAAAGCATAAATACAGCACACGGACAAACAAATGGCATTGATTTTGTTAAACGATGTAATAAATAGAGTAACAAAATACTTTTTATAAATTATATTACTAATGATTTTAAGTGATTTTGGCATATCTATGATCTTTAGCAGAGAACCAAAAATATGCATACAGATATCTATTTGGTAATTTATTTGTTCTCTAATTCTGTACCCTAAAATATATATTTTTACTACGTATTCGATGCATAGATTTTAGAAAATACAGTGATAAGTGATAACTACACACTCCAGTAGTCATTAGTTCCAAACTGGAAAAAACTGTATAAGTCATGCTGCATTTATTTGCTTAGGCATGCAAGATGCATCATTTAAAAAACCTTTCTGTCAACCTTCACCATCCTGCTCCAACGTGTCACTTAATTCTTTTAGCATTGTTTGAATAACGGTCTTACCGAATTTTCTCTGTTATTTTTAAATTTACATCCTCTTCTTTATTATTCTTGGTGACATTATTACAATTGTATTTTTTTTTTTGGGGTAGTGTCACTTATTGTCCATTCCTTCTATTGTAGTGTGAAGCCTACTATCCTTTTTGCTGTGGGAAGACTTGGTTGGGATTTTAAGTTTGTGTAGCTTAAAGAGGGTAAATGAGAAATGAAGGGAAAATGAAATATTTAAGTTTCCCTTGGCAAAGGGACATTGTCCCATATCGGAGGAAGAAAAGGCTTTTGATGGGTATATATATAATTGCTCTTCTTCTAGCTCTTAAAGAGTTAAGAAGAAGGCAAGCCTCGCGCCACCATCGTCGCTCGGCTTCGGCTTCGGCTTTTCAATCCGGAATAACCCATGACCCGCGACCCGGTTCGGTCAGGCCCGTTTTCTTTTCCGGATTATTTTAAATATATTTTCCCGCAATATTTCAAACAACCCTGTTCCAATAGCCATGGTTGTTTCTGAAAGGTTGCAAACCTTTTCAGAAACAATACCAGCAACTCTATAAATAGAGTTTGAATCCCAGAATCTTTGCTTACGAAATTTTCTGAGCTTCTTCTTCTTCTTCTTCTGCACAAAAAATTTTAGTGTGTTTTACAGCCTTCGAGTGGCTCGCTGTTCACCGGCGTTTTGGTACCAACACTCCGGTGAGTTAAATCGTTCTATCCTGGGAGGATATATTCCAGCACCTCGGGTACTTGAGATGAATAATTTTCTTAAGGACACACTGTGTATTCAGTGGGCTCGATTTATTCCTATACTGTTTTTTTTTCAGAATCTATTTTGTTAAACAAGTATTACTAACTTTCTGTTTTATTTTTTCAGAAAGTTTAATTATTTATTAGAGCAATACAGAATATAACATTCTTAAGGAAATTAATTTATTATATTCTGTATTTTGTTTGTGGAGATTAAAACCTGTGTGGTTTTCTACTCCTTCTGAATTTTACTATTCTGATTTGAAGATATAAAAAACTTCATCAGAGTATTGAAATTCATAAAACGATTTGAAGAACATAAAAACTTCGTCATTTTTCTGTGAAACAGTATATAAAAACTTCGGTTTTATTTATTATACATACTGTTTTTGTTAGTAACAATATTATTTACTGTTCTGATTTTACCATTAATTGAACTCTTTTGTTGTTTACAGTGAAAAGTGGCAATTAATAACGAAAATTCTTCTGCGACTATTACGGCAACGACGATAGCCTCATCAAGCCAGACTGCTGTTCCACCGGTAGAGAAACCGGGGAAATGTTCCGGAGCCAACTTCAAAGGATGGCAGCAAAGAGTGTTCTTCTAGCTTACCACACTTGGTATGCAAAAATTCACTAGTGAAGAACCTCCAGTGCGTGCTGCGGACATGCCGGACAACGAAAAATTCATGATTGTTGAGGCGTGAAAGTAGGCAGATTTTCTTTGCAAAGGCTATATATTAAGCGCTTTAGAGGATGACTTGTACAATGTGTACAGTGCGATGAATACTTCGAAAGAATTATAGGACGCACTTGAGAAGAAGTACAAGATTGAAGATGCATGCTTGAAGAAGTTCGTGGTTGCCAAGTTTCTAGACTATAAAATGATAGATAGTAAAACTGTTGAAACCCAAGTTCAGGAGCTTCAACTTATTTTTCATGACCTTATTGCTGAAGGTATGGTCGTGAATGAAGCATTTCAAGTGGCTGCAATGATTGAAAAATTGCCTCCTTCGTGGAGAGATTTCAAGAACTATCTTAAGCACAAGTACAAAGAAATAAAATTAGAAGATCTTATGATTCGTCTCAAGATTGAGGAAGACAATAAAACAGCCGAGAAGAAGTCTCGTGGAAATTCAACGATCATGAGAGCTAATATTGTTGAGGAGACTGCTCCAAAAAGTAAGAAGAGAAAGAGGTCTTCTGGACAGACTAAGGAGCAGAACAAAAAGAAATTCAAGGGCAGCTGCTACAATTGTGGAAAAACCGGTCACAAAGCCCCTGATTGTCGTCTCCCGAAAAAGTATAAGAAGAAGGGACATGCCAACATAGGGGAGAAAAATGATGACATTGATGATCTGTGTGCAATGCTTTCGAAATGCAACCTAGTTGGAAATCCGAAGGAGTGGTGGATTGACTCTGGAGCCACTCGACATGTTTGTGCTGTCAAGGAAGCATTTGCGACTTACTCTACTGCTGGTCCCGAAGAAGAGCTTTCCATGGAAAACACTGCAACAGCCAAGATTGAAGGTTATGGGAAGATATTCCTGAAGATGACTTCCGGCAAGGTGTTAACGCTCAACAACGTTCTTCATGTTCCTACTATTAGGAAGAATTTAGTTTCTACTTCTTTGCTTGTTAAGAACGGAATCAAATGTGTATTTGTTTCTGATAAAGTTGTTATAAGCAAGAATGAAATGTATGTTGGAAAGGGCTACCTCACAGAGGGCCTCTTCAAACTAAATGTAATGGTTGTTGACAGTATGAATAAAATTGCAGCTTCTTCTTATTTATTAGAGTCAAATAATTTATGGCATATTCGTTTAGGACATGTCAATTACAAAACTTTACAGAAGTTAATTAATTTAGAAGTGTTGCCTAAATTCGAGTGTAATAAATTAAAATGTCAAATATGTGTTGAGTCTAAGTTTGTAAAACATCCTTATAAGTCTATTGAAAGGAATTCAAATTTTTTAGACTTAATTCATACTGACATTTGTGATATGAAGTCGACACCATCTCGAGGTGGGAAAAAGTATTTTATTACTTTTATTGATGACTGCACTCGATATTGTTATGTTTATTTGCTTAATAGTAAGGATGAAGCAATTGAAGCATTTAAGCAATACAAGAATGAAGTGGAGAATCAATTGAATAAAAAGATCAAAATGATTAGAAGTGATAGGGGTGGAGAATATGAATTTCCATTTGCAGAAATATGTTCGGAATATGGAATTATCCATCAAACTACTGCACCTTACACACCTCAATCCAATGGAATTGCGGAAAGAAAAAATCAGACATTAAAAGAAATGATGAATTCGGGCGAATCTATCCTTACAGCTAACCGAATACTCAACAGAGTACCCCACAGCAAAACACAATCTATTCCATATGAAAAATAGAAAGGAAGAAAACCCAACTTGAAATATTTCAAAGTGTGGGGGTGTCTAGCAAATGTACAAGTTTCTTTACCTAAAAGGTTAAAATCGGACCAAAAATTGTTGATTGCGTTTTCATTGGATATACTACAAACAGTAAAGCATGTCGGTTTTTGGTTCATAAATCCGATAATCCCGAAATTCACGTTAATATGGTAATGGAATAAGATAATGTTGAATTCTTTGAAAGCATCTATCCGTATACAACTGAATGTGAGTCGTTAAGTGAAAGACCTAAATGACCTCGGGAAGAACCAAAGGAAAATACTCCAAGTATAGAAGATCCAAGGCATAGCAAACGTCAAAGAACATCTACTTCCTTTGGACCAGATTTTGTGACATTCTTGCTTGAAAATGAGCCTCAAACTTTTAAAGCAGCTATGTCATCTTCTGATTCAGCATTTTGGAAAGAGGCAGTCAATAGTGAGATTCAATCAATTTTGGATAACCATACATGGGAATTGGTAGATCTTCCTCCGGAAAATAAGCCTTTAGATTCGAAATAGATCTTTAAACGGAAAGTGAAAGCTGATGGCACTATTGACAAATATAAGGCAAGACTTGTTGTCAAAGGTTATAGACAAAAAGAAGGCCTTGATTACTTTGACACTTACTCGCCAGTAACGAGGATAACATCTATTAGGGTGTTAGTGGCACTAGCGGCCGTGTATGGTCTTGAAATCCATCAAATGGATGTTAAAACAACTTTCTTAAATGGAGAATTAGAGGAAGAGATTTACATGGAACAACCTGAGGTTTTTGTGGTAACTGGTAAAGAAAAGAAAGTCTGTAAACTTGTTAAGTCGCTTTATGGACTTAAACAAGCACCCAAACAATGGCATGCCAAATTTGACCAAACAATATTGGCAAGTGAGTTTAAAATCAACGAGTGCGACAAATGTATTTACATTAAAAACACTCCAGGTCATGAAGTCATTGTTTGTTTATATGTTGATGACATGTTGATAATGAGCAAAAAATATGGCAGATATAAATGCTACTAAGCGCATGTTGGCTAGCAAATTTGATATGAAATACTTAGGAGTTGCTGATGTGATCTTAGGAATCAGAATTCACAAGACTCCACAAGGTCTAGCATTATCACAGTCTCACTACATTGAAAAGGTACTTGACAAGTTCAAGTATTTGGATTTCAAAATTGCCAAGACTCCAATTGACGTGAGTTATGCACTTCAAAAGAATGAAGGTGAAAGTGACTCACAACTGGGTTATGCAAGAGTATTGGGAAGTTTGATGTATATCATGAACTGTACACGACCAGATATAGCATGTGCTATTAGTAAACTGAGTCGGTTTACAAGTAATCCCAATCACATATATTGGATGGCAATGAAACGAGTTTTGGGGTATCTCAAACATACCCAAAATTACGCTTTGCATTATAACAAATATCCCTCCGTGATCGAGGGATATAGTGATGCAAATTGGATCACTGGATCATCTGAAGTTAAATCCACGAGTGGATATGTTTTCACAATTGGGGGTGGAGCAGTGTCTTAGAAATCATCCAAACAAACGTGCATCGCCCGTTCTACAATGGAATCTGAATTCATAGCTTTAGATAAGGCCGGTGAAGAAGCTGAATGGCTTCGAAATTTCTTGGAAGATATTCCATTTTGGCCCAAACCTTTGGCACCTATTTATATACATTGTGATAGTCAAACGGCAATAGGCAGGGCAGGGAGCGTTATGTATAACGAAAAATCTCGTCATATACGACGGAGACACAATACCGTTAGATAACTACTCTCTAGCGGTGTTATCACAATTGACTATATAAAGTCAAGAGATAACGTGTCGGATCCACTTACAAAAGGCCTATCTAGAGAGGCAGTTGAAAGATCATCAAAGGGAATTGGGTTAAGGTCTAGGACAAGTCATCATGACGGTAACTCTACCTAGCAGACTGGAGATCCCACGAGCTAGGTTCAAAGAGATCAAACAAAGTTATGAATGACGGTTCAACATTGTCAAATAACTCAACCCATTCTCGTGATGAAGACAATGTTCAGAAATCGAGGTAAAGCATTAAGGCTTTTTGATGAGTCAACAAAGCTTAAAGGTTTTTTAATGATTTGCTAAGTCTGGCAGGATATGACCAGATAGTGTGTCTATAGGATTACACGTTTAGAAATCACCTATGTGAGTGTGAAGTGTAAGCCGTTTCAAGGGAAAAGAAAGTAAAGGCCCATTCTCTAAGTACTCATGAAACCAGGCGGTGTTCATGGCTGAAACGAACACAACCGTGAGAACCATAGATGGTTAAGGATTGATTGTGTGACTTATTTTGTCTAGCTATACAACAAAGCTCGACGGTTCAAAGATATCAAATCTACCGATTGACCGAGTATATCCGATATAAGTTCACTACGAAAAGTTCAAAGGGAAACCTACTTATCCCGATGCAATTAATTCTTGCATGTAAAACACACATGCGTCCGTGCATTCCTTTATTTTATAGCCATTCCCCATTCATGTGGGGGATTGTTGGGATTTTAAGCTTGTGTAGCTTAAAGAGGGTGAATGAGAAATGGAGAAAAAATAAAATATTTGAGTTTCCCTTGGCAAAGGGACATTGTCCCATATCGGAGGAAAAAAATGCTTTTGATGGGTATATATATAATTGCTCTTCTTCTAGCTCTTAAAGAGTTAAGAAGAAGGCAAGCCTCGCGCCGCCGTCATCGCTCGCTTGGCTCGGCTTCGGCTTCGGTCTTCGGCTTCGGCTTCAGATTTGGATTCGGATTCGAATTCGGATTCGGATTTGAATTTGGTCAAAGATCGATTGATTAATCTTTTTGGAAAAAATTTCTTTCAATTATTTAATTAATTAATTAAATAATTAACAAAAAATCCAATCCGGAATAATCCATGACCCGCGACCCGGTTCGGTCAGGTCCGTTTTCTTTCCCGAATTATTTTAAATATATTTTCCCACAATATTTCAAACAACCCTGTTCCAACAGCCATGGCTGTTTCTGAAAGGTTGCAAACCTTTTCAGAAGCAATGCCAACAACTCTATAAATAGAGTTTGAATCCCAAAATCTTTCCTTACAAAATTTTCTGAGCTTCTTCTTCTTCTTCTGCACAAAAAATTCCAGTGTGTTTTACAACCTTCGAGTGGCTCGTTGTTCACCGGCGTTTTAGTACCAATACTCCGGTGAGTTAAATCATTCTATTCTGGGAGGATATATTCCAGCACCTCGGGTACTTGAGGGGAATAATTTCCTTAAGGACACACTGTGTATTCAGTGGGCTCGATTTATTCCTATACTGTTTTTTTTTTCAGAATCTATTTCGTTAAACAAGTATTACTAACTTTCTATTTTGTTTTTTCAAAAAGTTTAATTGTTTATTACAGCAATACAGAATATAACAGACTCACCGACGCTGATGGAAGCATCCTAGCTGCACAGGTTGCTGAATATCCTATAATTGTAGCAAAACGAATTACCTGAGCCAACTATGCTGGTATGGAAAAACTTACGCTCTTTTCGTATTGTAAGAAATCTGTTATGAATTCTTTACTAACATAATGTATCATATAGGATTATCATTATCGACAAGGTACAACTCTGTCATACTGATAAATCCACCATATCCTCAAGTTGGAGGACTTCTGAACTGGTATGGAACAAATATTTATGTAATCGAATTTTATACTTCGCTCTTTATTTCATGCAAACTAAACATGTGCGATAAAACTAGATGGTCCAGCATATGCAATTCCCTGTCGTACCACCGTGTTTCCCTTCTTACCAAAAAAGGGACATACTTATAGGGATATACGTTCAAAATATTTCTTTCAGTTAATTACAGGTTTATAACAAATGGGTATCTATGTATCTTCATTGAAATAGTGTTCAACTACATTGCATCTCATTTTACAATATAACTTTATGAGTTTAAAATCTTAGAGCTTATATGCAAACTTTCTCACCAAAATTATTTACTGAACAATTCTTGGGGATGTGTGACTTTGTCCTTAGATCATTGACTATTTTTGTATGGCATATGTAACATTAGTAAGAGCAACTAGTACTTCTATGAACTTCCAATATGTACTGTTATCCCATTGATCATCTATGAAATAGCACTGCTCCACGTTGGTTGTTGCAATAGTTGCTCTACAATCTGACAAATAAGGTGATATTGTTGTTCAATGCTAACTAAATTTCTGCAAAATTAACTTATTCTTCCAACAGAAACTGGTGCAGTCACTGAGGCTAATAACCAGAGTTTCTTTTCTGTATTCTTAGAAAGTGCCTATACTATATGTCACGTCCCGAAATTCCAACCTTCGGGACCGTGATGACGCCTGACATTTCACTTGTTAGGTAATCCAATGTTAGAATAATTTTAACTATTTTATTTTAACAATTTAATTTAATTAATAATAAAGAAACTAATAACTGGAATAAAATCTGAAATAAAGTGAGTAAACCGTAATAATAGCGATGTCTAACTACCATCCCAGAACTGGTGTCACAAGTACACGAGTTACTAGAATAATACAAATAAGGGTCTGAATGAAAATAAAGATGTCTGGTAGAAATACACAACTAAAATAAAGTAGATGGGGACTTCAGAGCTGCGAACGTCGTGCAGCTATACCTCAAGTCTACTGTGAATAGCTGAATCCGAGCAAATCTACTGTATGCCATTAGGACCAACTCCGGTATCTGCACAAGAAGTGCAGAATGTAGTATGAGTACAACCGACCACATGTACCAGTAAGTGTCGAGCCTAACCTCGACGAAGTAGTGACAATAATAGTAATAATAACAATATAGGAGAACAAGAATAGAAATTAAACCGGTAAATCAAATCAACAATCAAGCCAACTCGGCAGTCATAACCAATTATTACTTAAATCACTTTCCATTGCGGCGTGCAATCCGATCCTATAATATATTCATATTCAATTCCGTTGCTGCGTGCAACCCGATCCTCAATATATTCATTTTTATTTAATTCCGTTGCGGCGTGCAACCCGCTCCTCAATATATCTTTTCAATCAATTTTGTTGCGGCGTGCAACCCGCTCCTCCAATATATTCACTTTCAATCAATTATGTTGCGGCGTGCAACCCGCTCCTCAATAATATAATTTACCAATTCTTATAAAAAAAATTATTCCAATAAATACAACAATTAATATGAAATTGTAAGACAACAAGTATATAATAATTATAATTTATTTAGAAACAAGTGATGACAAGTAGCAATTAATTGTAAAAATTAAGGAGGAAATAGGCAATTTAATATTTAGTATGCCAAATGTCAAGTAACAATTAAGTCACATAAATCAAATAAGCATGTAGCAAATATAGCATGGATTGAAGGCATAATATTGAGCAAGGAATATGAGAGAAATAATTAATATAATAATTAATTTATTATTTAAAATAATTTATGATTTCCATATAAATGTGCAAACAATCAATTTGACGACGTATAGATACTCGTCACCTCACCTGTACATCGTTACACATGTGTCACGACCCGGAATTCTCACCGTCGGGACCGTGATGGCGCCTAACATTCCACTTGCTAGGGAAGCCGACATTAGAGAATTATTAAACCAATCCATATTCAATTCAGTAAATAATAGCAAATTAGCTAAAATGGAATCCAGCGAGTGTGGAATAATATAAAAAATTCATTAATTACTACCACCCGGATCTGAAGTCACAACTCACGAGCTACTATGATTTACTACAAACAGAGTCTGAAAAGGAAAAATACAGTATTTTGAAGTAAGGAAACAGTAAATGATAAAACTAGGAAGAGACTCTAGGGTCTGCGGACGCCAGCAGATCTACCTTGGGTCTCCTGACATCAAATCCAAGCTGCTAAGCCTCACGATCAGCTAGGACCGGTACCAAAATCTGCACAAGAAGTGCAGAGTGTAGTATCAGTACAACCGACCCCATCTACTGATAAGTGTCGAGCCTAACCTTGACGAAGTAATGGCGAGGCTATGATCAGACACTCACATAATAAACCTGTGCAGATAATAGTATATGTACAAAACAAAACAACAGTAACAGCTAAACATGTACTATTGGGAGGGGAACATGCTGAGGGAAATACGAGATAGAGAACTGCAGCAGAATAGTAACTTGAATAGTCAATGTACTATGAATCAATAAGAACTAGTAAACACAGTAAAGGAAAAATGTATGGCATCACCCTTCGTGCTTTTACTCTCAACCTAACCATAAAGTCAATAGAAACGGTACGGCATCACCCTCCGTGCATTAGCTCTCATAACATGGCACGACATCACCCTTCGTGCATTAACACTCACAATATGGCACGGCATCACCCTTCGTGCATTAACACTCACAATACGGCACGACATCACCCTTCGTGCATTAACACTTTCCCTTACCATAATGCAAAGAACAAATAACAACATGGAGATAGAATAGTAAGTACAAGCCTTACTTCAATATTTGGTTCCGCAATATCAACCTCAACTTCGGAATCAATACTCAATTATCACCAGAAGGTCCATAAACATGATAAGAACGATCAATTTAACAATACTAGTCTAAACATGGATAACATGAACAAAGGAAGCTATAATTGCAAGAAACCAAGCCCCGCCCGCATGCTTTAACCCGACTACAATGCATAAGTACTCGTCACCTCACATATACGTTGTTCCCAACATTTAAACATGTAGCAAATAGACAAACAAGTCATATTCCCTCAAGTCAAGGTTAGACACAACACTTGCCTCTCTCCAAAGGTCACTCAATGATCAATTACCATTTTTCCTCTAAAATCCACCTCCAAACCACTCGTATTTATCCACAAACGACTCAATAATATAAAATATTGCTAAAAAAATCAATTACAATGCATGAATTTAGATTCCCCAAACTTTTTTCCCAAAAAGTCAAAAATCGACCTCGGGCCCGCTTGGTCAAAATCCGAGGTTCGGACCAAAATCCATTCACCCATTCACCCCCGAACCCGATTATATAATTTATTTAGAAATCCAACCTCAATTCGAGGTCTAACTTCCAATTATGCAAAAATTCCTAATTCTACCCAAACCCCCAATTTCCACCATGAAAATCCTAGATTTTTAGGTTGAAAACTCATGGAATGCAATGGGTAATTGAAAAAAAGTAGGTTAGAATCACTTACCAAAAAATGGGGAAGAATATCTTATGGGAGAATCGCCTCTAGGTCTTTTAGTTTTGAAATTTTTGAAAAAATGGAAAAATCTCGTAATTGGGACTGTTTTATCACTGGGCGTCAGTGTTCATCGCATTCGCGTGAACACTGACGCGTTCGCGAAGAGCAGAGCCTTAATGGATTACGCGATCGCAGGAGACTCAACGCGTTCACGAAGGTATAGCCTACCTCACCTTCGCGTTCGCGAGACAGGGCTCGCGTTCGTATAGAGTCACCCCTGATTTCCCTTCCCGGCCTGCCTATTGCTATGCGTTCGCGTGTGACTATTCGCGTTCGCGTAGAGCAATCCCCTCACTGCTCCGCGTTTGCGATAGTAGTCTCGCATTCGCGTAGGATAAAAACCCACCCAGCCAGTTCACACATCGCGTTCGCGAGAGTGCCTTCGCGAACGCAAAGAAGGAAACCAGAAGGTACCTGAAACTGCAGAAAAACCAGAATTTCTAAGTTCAAATCATCATGTAGCCTATCTGAAACTCACCCGAGCCATCGGGTCTCCAAACCAAACGTGCACACAAGTCTCAAAACATCATACGAACTCGTTTGCACGACCAAAACACCAAAATAACGCCTAGAACTACGAATCGGACACCAAATCAAATAGAATTTTCAAGAAAATTTTAAAACTTATATTTTCACAACCGAACGTCCGAATCACGTCAAATCAACTCTGTTTCTCACCAAATTTGATAGACAAGTCATAAATATTATAGTGGACTTGTACCGAGATCCAGAACCAAAATACGGACCTGGTATCAGCAAAACCAAACATCAGTCAATCTTTAAAATTATTAAACTTTCAAACTTTCAACTTTTCATCAAAATTCCACATCTCGATGTAGGGACCTCGGAATTCGATTTCGGGCATACGCCCAGGTCCCAAATTACGATACGGACCTACCGGGACCGTCAAAACACGGATCTGAGTCTGTTTACTTAAAACATTGACCAAAGTCAACTCAAATGGTTTCCAAAATAAAATTTCATATTTTCCATAGTTTTTAACATAAAAGCTTTCCGAAAAATCAAATGAGATTTTTAAAGCTTCAGATCACGGAATTAGGTTTTAAAACATAAGAGGACCTATCGGGTCATCACATTCTCCACCTCCAAAGAACCCGTTCGTCCTCAAATGGACATAGAAAAGTACCTGGGGTGGTGAAAAGATGTGGATATCTACTCCGCATATCTGAATCGGACTCCCAAGTAGCTGCCTCAACGGGCTGACCTCTCCACTACACTCGAACTGAAGGATAACTCTTAGACCTTAGCTGTCGAACCTGCCGGGCTAGAATAGCCTCCGGCTCCTCCTTGTAAGTCAAATCCTTGTCCAACTGGACAGAGCTGAAATCTAACACATGGGACTGATCGCCGTGATACTTTCAAAGCATGGACACATGGAACACCGGATGAACTTCTGCTAAACTAAGTGGCAATGCGAGCCTGTAAGCCACCTCGCCCACTCTCTCCAGAACCTCAAAGGGTCTGATATACCTAGGGCTCAACTTGCCCTTCTTTCCGAATCTCATTACACCCTTCATGGGTGATACTCGAAGCAACACTCTCTCTCCGACCATGAATGCAACATCACGAACTCTACGGTCGGCATAACTCTTCTGCCTGGACTGAGCTATGCGAAGTCGATACTGAATAATCTTGACCTTATCCAAGGCATCCTGTACTAGATCTGTACCCAACAACCGAGCCTCCCCCGGCTCGAACCACCCAACTGGCGACCGACACCGCCTACCGTATAATGCCTCACAAGAAGCCATCTGAAAGCTCGACTAGTAGTTGTTGTTGTAGGCAAACTCTACAAGGGGCAAGAATTGATCCCACGACCTTCCGAAGTCTATAACACATGCGCGGAGCATATCCTCCAAGATATGAATAGTGCGCTCGGATTGCCCGTCCTTCTGAGGATGAAACGCTGTGCTCAACTCAACCCGCATGCCCAACTCACATTGTACTGCTCTCCAAAAGTGCAAGGTGAATTGCGTACCTCGATCAGAAATGATAGACATAGGCACACCGTGGAGACGGATGATCTTGCGGATGTAAATCTCTGCCAACCGCTCCGAAGAATAGGTAACTACCACATGAATGAAATGTGGTGACTTAGTCAGCCTGTCCACAATAACCCAAACTACGTCGAACTTCCTCTGAGTCCGTGGGAGTCCAACAACAAAATCCATAGTGATACGCTCCCACTTCCACTCAGGAATCTCTATCTTCTGAAGCAAACCACCAGGTCTCTGATGCTCATACTTTACTTGCTGTCAATTTAGACACCGAGCTACATAAGCAATTATATCCTTCTTCATCCTCCTCTACTAATAATGCTTCCACAAGTCCTGATACATCTTGGCGGCCCCCGGATGAATAAAATACCGGGAACTGCAAGCCTCCTCAAGAATCAACTCATGAAGTCCATCCACATTAGGCACACAAACACGACCCTGTATCCTAAAAACTCCGTCATCTCCGACAGTAACCTGCTTGGCACCACCGTGCCGCACTGTATCCCTAAGGACTAACAAATGAGGGTTGTTATACTGCCGATCTCTGATACGCTCAAACAAAGAAGACCGAACGACTGTACAAGCTAGAACATGGTTGGGCTCTGAAATATACAACCTCACAAACTGGTTGGCTAAAGTTTGAACATCTGAGGCAAGCGGCCTCTCACCGACTGGAATGAATGCAAGGCTGCCCATACTCACTGCCTTTCTACTCAAGGCGTCGGCCACCACATTTGCCTTCCCGGGATAGTACAAAATAGTGATATAATAGTCTTTTAATAGCTCCAACCACCTCCTCTGCCTCAAATTGAGATCCTTTTGCTTGAACAAATACTGAAGGCTCCGATGATCCGTGAAAACCTCACACGACACACCATAAAGATAGTGCCTCCAAATCTTCAGCGCATGAACAATGGCTGCCAACTCTAAGTCATGGACAAGGTAATTCTTCTCATGAACCTTCAACTGTCGTGACGCATATGCAATCTCCCTACCTTCCTGCATCAATACTGCACCGAGCCCAACACGGGACGTATCACAATAAACCGTATAAGATCCTGAACCTGTGGGCAACACCAACACCGATGCTGTAGTCAAAGCAGTCTTGAGCTTCTGAAAGCTCGTCTCACACTCGTCTGACCATCTGAATGGGGCACCCTTCTGGGTCAACCTGGTTAACGGGGCTGGTATAGATGAAAACCCCTCCACAAATCGACGGTAATAGCCCGCCAAACCCAAGAAACTCCTGATCTCCGTAGATGAAGTGGGTCTAGGACAGTTCTGAACTGCCTCAATCTTCTTAGGATCTACCTGAATGCCCTCTGCTGATACAATGTTCCCCAAGAAAGCGACTGAATCCAACCAAAACTCGCACTTTGAAAATTTAGCATACAACTGGCTGGCTCTCAGAGTCTGAAGTACAATCTTGAGATATTTCTCATGCTCCTCTCGACTGCGGGAGTGGATCAAGATATCATTAATAAACACGATCACAAAGGATTCCAAATAAGGCTTTAACACTCGGTTCATCAAATCCATGAATGCTGCTGGGGCATTTGTCAACCCAAAGGACATCACCGAAAATTCATAATACCCGTAACAAGTACGAAAAGCTATCTTTGGGACATCGGATGCCCTAATCCTCAACTGATGGTAGCCAGATCTCAAATCAATCTTTGAAAACACCTTGGCACCCTGAAGCTGATCAAATAAATCGTCAATCCTCGGCAATGGATACTTGTTCTTGATGGTGACTTTGTTCAACTGCCGATAATCTATGCACATCCTCATCGATCCATCCTTCTTCTTCAAAAATAACACAGATTCACCCCAAGGCGAGACACTAGGTCTAATGAAGCCCTTATCAAGCAAGTCTTGCAATTGTTCCTTCAAATCTTTCAACTCTGGCGGGGCCATACGGTATGGCGGAAGAGAGATGGGCTGAGTGCCCGGAGCCAAATCAATACAGAAATCAATATCCCTGTCGGGTGGCATCCCCGGTAGGTCTGCAGGAAACACCTCTGGAAACTCACGAACAACGGGTACTGAATCCATGGAAGGAACCTCCGCACTAAAATCGTGGACATAAGCCAAATAAGCTAGACACCCCTTCTCGACCATACGCCAAGCCTTCATATAAGAGATAACCCTGCTGATAGAATGGCCATGAGTCCCTCTCCACTCTAATTGAGGTAACCCCGGCAAGTCTAAGGTCACCGTCTTGGCGTGATAATCCAATATAGCATGATAAGGTGACAACCAATCCATACCCAAAATTACATCGAAATCAATCATATCGAGAAGTAGAAGGTCTACACTAGTCTCAAGACTACCCATGGTGACTACACATGAACGATAAACGCGGTCTACAACAATAGCATCTCCCACAGGTGTGGACACATATACAGGAGCCCTCAAAGAATCACGAGGCATAACCAAATATGAAGCAAAATAGGATGACACGTAGGAATAAGTAGAACCCGGATCAAATAGAACTGAAGCATCTCTACTACAAGCTGAAACAGTACATGTGATAACAGCGTCAGATGACTCAGCCTCAGGTCTGGATGGAAAAGCATAACACTGGGGTTGGGCCCATCACCCTGAACTATGTCCTTGGGATGGCCTCTAGCTGGCTGGCCTCCACCTCTAACGGTGATAGCATCATAGGAAGCTCAAATCTATTCAAGGACAAGGATGAAGCTTTGGAATCTCAAAGATGGTCTTTAACAAGATGTCAAGCTAAAGAGTTGCAAAACAAGGCCATTAGACTTCAAGTGCAAATAAAGAAGTTGTTAATTGGGAGGAAGAGCTCAAGAAAAAAGGATGTGAATTGGCTAGGTGATAGCATCAAGGACACATAGAGTTTTGGAAGTTTCAAGAAAGCAATTTACAAGATCTCAAGCTAAAGAGTTGCAGACTAAGGTTGCTGGACTTCAGTGACAAATAAAGAAGCTTTTAATTGTAGAGGAAGAGCTCAAGCCCAAAGGAGATGAATTGCCCAAGTTTTACAATTATTTGGTGGTCCATATTGAAGTCCAACAGGAGGAAGATTGGGTCACTAAATCAACCCTTAAAGTCCACCAAAAAGGCTCAAAATGAGCTTAAAAGAGGTCCAAAAGGGGGTGTTTCAAATGGAGCCCAATTGGAGTCCAAACCAATGGCCCAAACTAGTAATTTTAAGGTCCAAATCTGCCCCCAAAGGGATTTGGCCGCCCCCACCTAATTTTAATGACTTTTCTTACTCCTTAGCAACCACCCTACCTAATTGTAATGACTTTTTGATGCCTTAGCAGCCACCCTACCTAAGTTTAAGGACTTTTTGTGCCTTAGTACTCCTATAAATAAGGAGTTCTTCTCATTCATTGAGACAACTTCATTATTGATTAAGTATATCATACTTTGAGAGTTCTTTTGAACCTTTGTTACTTGTGCTTTGAGATTTATCTTTCAACCTTTACTAGTTCATAGTTCAAGGTAGTAAGATTACTTCTCTATTGTGATATCTTTGATTCCTTTGTGGTATTCTTAGAAGGCGATTAATACTAGTTATTAATTGTTGTCTCAAGTTACTCGTAAAGCGGTCAAGATCCGAATCTATTGTTTTGATTTGCTTTTAAGTAAAGGCATTTGATTTCTTCAATAAATCAAGACGTTGTTGCTTTGATCTTGTCAAGGCTATAGAACTTGTGTTCTTGGAAGTTCTTGGAATTCTTTCCTTGAATTTTCCCATATCCTTTATTTTCTGCCATTTAGTTCTAGTTGTTCAATTCCTTATTGTTATTGCTTCCGCATTTTCTTTTCAAACTCCTACTCTAGTTTGGATTCCCGGCCTAGTCATTATCAAATGGCCTGACCCCCACCTCTAACAGTCTAGCCTCTACCTCTGGCTGCCTGAACCCTACCTCTGGCTGGCTGAGCAGGTGGTGCAATAACTGGTGCCGGAACCATGGCACGAGAACCCTGATGTTGTGAGCTTCCCTATGCCCGAGGGCAAAATCTAGCAATGTGCCTCGGATCACCATAAATATAACATGACCTCGGCTGCTGTGACTGCTAACCCTGAAACTGACCATGTCGACCTGAGTAACCACCCTGAAAACTCTGGAGCGAAGGTGCACTAGTAGGAGCTGGTGGTGCAATGTAGGCTAGTTGGTCGGAA
This sequence comes from Nicotiana tabacum, assembly GCF_000715075.1. Classification (NCBI taxonomy): domain Eukaryota; kingdom Viridiplantae; phylum Streptophyta; class Magnoliopsida; order Solanales; family Solanaceae; genus Nicotiana; species Nicotiana tabacum. The sequence continues at coordinate 63,578,568 of NC_134098.1, forward strand.
TAAGGCATATGAGGGCCACGACCACCTGAGGCACCGTGGGATGCCTGGAGTGCTGAATAAAACAGCCTGGGAGGATGGCCTCTACCAAAAGTACCCCTGCCTCCAGATGGGGCACCGCTAACCCCCCCGGAATGACGTGGTCTCTTGTCAGACCCCTGACCTCCCTGAGCAAGAACCATCTCGTCTCGCCTGGCGACATTGGCAGCCGCCTGAAAAGAAATCTCACTCCCAGTCTCCTTAGCCATCTGCAATATGATAAGCTGAGCAAGTCCGTCAATAAATCTCCTCACTCTCTCTCTCTCTCTCTTTCGGTAGGAAGCACAAGAAGAGCATGGCGGGCCAAATTCACAAAACGGGTCTCATACTGAATAACAGCCATACTGCCCTGTCGGAGACGCTCGAACTGATGACGGTGCTCCTTTCTCAGTGTGAGAGAAACTTCTCTAGAAAAAGCCGAGAGAACTAGTCCCAAGTAAGAGCAGGCAACCCCGCTGGTCTAGTCAACAAATAATCTCTCCACCATTTCTTGGCGGAACCAGTCATCTAAATGCAGCAAAATCGACCCTATTGGTCTCCACTATACCCATGTTCTGTAGCATCTCATGATAGCTATCAAGATACTCCTGGGGATCCTTTGAAGGAGCACCACTAAAGTGAACTGGGAAGAGCTTGGTAAACTTGTCCAATCTCCATAAAGCCTCAGAAGACATAACTGACCCATCACCGGTCTGTGCCGCAACAACCGGCTGAACTACTCCGACTGGATGAGCGGCTGGAGTTTGATACTGGGGAGCCATCTGCTCCGGAGTGTGAGTAGTAGGAGTCTGGGCTCCTCCTCCACCCTGAGAGACAACTGGTCCGACAGGCACAACCTGGGCTGGAACCTCCTCATCAAACTCTGCCTACGGCTCCACCGCTGGTGCCGCTGCTCGGGCTATGAGCTAGCCCTGCCCCTGCCTCGGCCTTTGGCACGGCCTCGGCCTCGACATCTGCCCCTCGTAGGAGATGCCACTGGAGGCTCTGGCTGCTATTCGGTTGAAGATGCGATAAGTGTTCTCGCCATCTGCGAGAGAATAAGAGTTCAATTCGCATTGTGAGAACAAAATCGCACGATAGAGAAAAATGGAAGTGAAATTTGTTCCTAAACTTCGTAGCCTCTGGGAGATAAGTACAGACGTCTCCACACCGATCCCCCAAAGTCTACTAAGTTCGCTCGTAAATTGTGAGACCTAGGCAACCTAGTGCTCTGATACCAACATGTCATGACTCGGAATTCTCACCGTCGGCACCGTGATGTCGCCTAATATTCCACTTGCTAGGCAAGCCGACGTTAGACACTTATTAAGCCAATCCTTATTCAATTCAGTAAATAACAACAAATAAGCTAAAATGGAATACAGCGAGTTTGGAATAATATAAAAACTTCATTAATTACTACCACCTGAATCTAGAGTCACAACTTACGAGCTACTATGATTTACTACATATAGAGTCTGAAAAGGAAAAATACACTGTTTTGAAGTAAGGAAACAGTAAATGATGAAACTAGGAAGAGACTACAGGGTTTGCAGACGCTAGCAAATCTACCTTGGGTCTCCTGACAGCAAATCCAAGCTGCTAAGCCTCACGATCAGCTAGGAGCGGTACCAAAATCTGCACAAGAAGTGCAGAGTATAGTATTAGTACAACCGACCCCATGTACTAGTAAGTGTCGAGCCTAACCTCGACGAAGTAATGATGAGGCTATGACTAGACACTCACATAATAAACCTGTGCAGATAACAGTATATGTACAAAAAAAGTAACAGCTAAACATGTACTATTGGGAGGGCATATGCTGAGGGAAATACGAGATAGAGAACTGCAGCAGAATAATAACTTGAAAAGTCAATGTACTATGAATCAATAAGAACCAGTAAACACAGTAAAGAAAAAATGCACGGCATCACCATTCATGCATTAACACTCCCAATATGGCACGGCATCACCCTTCGTGCATTAACACTCAAAAATATGGCACGACATCACCCTTTGTGCATTAACACTCACAATATGAAACGACATCACCCTTCGTGCATTAACAATCTCCCTTACCATAATGCAATGAACAAATAACAACAGGAAATAGAATAACAAGTATAAGCCTTACTTTAGCATTTGGTTCGGCAATATCAACCTCAACTTCGGAATCAATACTCAATTATCACCACAAGGTCCATAAACATGATAAGAATGATCAATTTAACAATACTAGTCTAAACATGGATAACATGAACAAAAGAAGCTATAATTGCAAGAAGCCAAGCCCCACCCGCATGCTTTAACCCGACTACAATGCATAAGTACTCGTCACCTCACATATACGTTGTTCCCCAACATTTAAACATGTAGCAAATAGAAAAACAAGTCATATTCCCTTAAGTCAAGGTTAGACACAACACTTGCCTCGCTTTAAAGGCTACTCAATGCTCAATTACCGCTTTTCCTCTAGAATCCACCTCCAAACCACTCGTAACTATCCACAAACGACTCAATAGTATCAAATATTGCTAAAGAAATTAATTACAATGCATGAATTTAGATTCTCCAAACTCTCCCACACAAAGTCAAAAATCGACCCCGGGCCCGCTTGGTCAAAACCTGAGGTTCGGACTAAAATCCATTCACCCATTCACCCCCGAGCCAGACTATATAATTTATTTTAAAATCCGACCTCAATTCGAGGTCTAAATTCTAATTATACAAAAATTCCTAATTCTACCCAAACCCCCAATTTCCACCATGAAAATTCTAGATTTTTAGGTTGAAAACTCATGGAATGCAATGGGTAATTGAAAAAAAGTAGGTTAGAATCACTTACCAACAAATTGGGGAAGAAATTCTTATGGGAGAATCGCCTCTAGGTCTTTTAGTTTTGAAATTTTGAAAGAATGGCAAAATCCCATAATTGGGACTGTTTTATCACTGAGCGTCAGTGTTCATCGCGTTCGCGTGAACACTGACGCATTCGCAAAGAGCAGAGCCTTAATAGCTTACGCGATCGCGGGAGACTCAATGCGTTCGCGGAGGTATAGCCCGCCTTACCTTCGCGTTTGCGAGACAGGGCTCGCGTTCGCATAGAGTCACCCCTGATTTCCTTTCCTGGCCTGCCTATTGCTACGCGTTCGCGTGTGACTATTCGCGTTCGCGTAGAGAAATCCCCCCAATGCTCCGCGTTCGTGAAAGTAGTCTCGCATTTGCGTAGGAAAAAAACCACCCAGCCCAGTTCACACATAGCGTTCGCGAGAGTGCCTTTGCGAACGCGAAAAAGGAAACCAGAAGGCACCTCAAACTGCAGAAAAACCAGAATTTCTAAGTTCAAATCATCCTGTAGCCTATCCGAAACACACCCGAACCCTCGGGCTCCAAACCAAGCGTGCACACAAGTCCCAAAATATCATATGAACTCGCTCGCACGACCATAACACCAAAATAAAGCCTAGAACTACGAATCAGACAAAATCAAATGCAATTTTCAAGAAAACTTTAAAACTTCTATTTTCACAACCAAACGTCCAAATCACGTCAAATCAACTCCGTTTCTCACCAAATTCGACAGACAAGTCATAAATATTATAGTGGACCTGTACCGGGCTACAGAACCAAAATACGGACCCGGTATCAACAAAACCAAACATCAATCAATTCTTAAAATCATTAAACTTTCAAACTTTTAACTTTTTATCAAAATTCTATATCTCGAGCTACGGACCTCGGAATTCGATTCCGGGCTTACGCCCAGGTCCCAAATTACGATACGGACCTACAAGGACCGTCAAAATATGGATCCGAGTCTGTTTACTCAAAACGTTGACCAAAGTCAACTCAAATGGTTTTCAAAACAAACTTTCCTATTTTTCATAGTTTTTAACATAAAAGCTTTTCGGAAACACGTTCGGAGTGCGCACGCAACTCAAAGAGGGTAAAATGAGATTTTTAAGGTTTCGGATCAAAGATTTAGGTTTTAAAACATAAGATGACCTATCGGATGATTTCAACATGAAATTCACATAACAATAATTCAAGAGTTTTATTCCCTCAAGTCAAGGTTAACCACGACACTTACCTCACTTCGCAACCAAATTCAAGATTCCAATAAACCTTTGCCTCACGAATTGATGTCCGAAAGTTTCAAATCTAGTCACAAATAATTCAATATTCTCAACACGAATCGTAAGAATTAATTCCATAATTTTTTTGGGATTCGAGGCGTGGATCCCTTCAAATCTATTCATAAACAATTTAATATACTCAATACGAATCATAAGAATTAATTCCATATGAATTTACTAATTTTTCGGATAAAAATCCGAAATTCATTAAAATATTCGACAGTGGGACCCACGTCTCAAATCCCGAAAAAACTTATGAAATCCGAACACCCTTTCCGATACGAGTTCCACCATACAAAAATTATCGAATTCTGACATCGGATTGGCTTTCAAATCTTAAATTTTCGTTTTTGAAAGATTTTATAAAATTCTAATTTTTCTTCCATAAATTCACGGATTCATGATGTAAATGAGTATGGAATCATAAAATATAACTAATTTTAGATAAAGAATACTTACCCAACTCAAACTCGTGAAAAATACCTCTGAAAACGCCCAAAACCGAGGTCTAAAACTCTAAAAATGAACAAAAATGTCGGATTTCGGACATATATATTCTGTCCAGGCAAGTCGCATCTATGAGATGCGACTTGTCTCAAAATTTTCAAGCCAAAGATTGCGGTACCAACATTCAGTCAATCGATCATAACTTTCTGTACTTTATCTTTCTGGAAACTAGAATCAAAGGGCTACAACTTTCATGTTTTGATAATTTCCAGATTCCTTATAGATAGCAAGATATAAGCTTCCAAAGTCAGCTCTGCGCATCAGAAATTTCGCACACTGCTGTAAAAATCAGCAGTTAAAAATGACCAAAAATGGTCCGAAACCACTCCGAAACTCACCCGAGCCCCCTCGGGACCCCGTCCGAAGACACCAACAAGTCTCAAAACATATTATGGACCTACTCGAAGTCTCAAATCATACATAACAACGGAGAAACTACAAATCGCGCGTCGATTCGGACTTATGAGTTTATGAAATTTTCAAGTCTATAACTTGCGCCAAAACATGTCAAATCAATTCGGAATGAACTAAAATTTTGCATGCTAGTCATAAATAACATAATGGAGCTATTACAATTTTCAGAATCGAATTCTGACCCCGATATCAATAAAGTCAACTTCCAGTTAAACTTTTCAAAAATTTTCTCTTTTCCAACTTTCGCCAAAATGCGCCGAATTGTCCTACGGACTTCCAAATCCAAATCCGAACATTCGCCTAAGTTCGAAATTACCATACGAAATTATTGGAATCATCAAAATTTCATTCCGGAGTCGTTTGCTCAAAAGTCAAATCTTCGGTCAAACTTTAGAAATTCAAGCTTTATAAAATCAAACCTTTTATCTTTTTCAAAAACTAACGGAAAACGTACCTACGTAACTCGGAATAACTTCAAATTTTATACATAAGTCATAAATATTATTGCGATGCTGATAGAACTCTCGGAATCTAAATCGGGACCTGGTATCAACAAAAACCCAATTATGACCAAATTTAGGAATTCTTAAACCTTTAAATTTCTAGTTTCCGTTAAATGTCGATAATTTGAGCTAGGGACCTTCGAATTCGATTCTAGGCATACGCCCAAGTCCCAAATTACGATATGGACCTATCAGAACTATCAAAATACTAATCCGGGTCTGTTGGTTCAAAACGTTGACAGAAGTCAACTCAGTTGAGTTTTAAAGCTCTATTTCACATTTTAATCAATTTTTCATATAAAAACTTTCCGAAAAAAATTAGGGACTATGCACGCAAGTCGAGGAATATAGAATAGTGCTTTTTGAGGTCTCAAAATATAGAAATAAATATTTAAAATTAAAGATGACATATTGGGTCATCACAATATATGTCTATATACCACATATATGCTATATGTTGATACCCAATTTTGCCCTCATATTTTTCAAAATATATATACACTTTCAAAATAGCATATTTGCATCAATATTTAGTTTACAAACCTATACAATCATTTCTATAATTTTTCATAATTTTTAGAGCTTTAAATTAATTTTTCTGTATTTAAATTATATGTAAATATCTAGTAATTATCCTTTTTAAATTATTTTGTAATGACTTAGTTACCTAAAATAATTATTTTGCACCTATAATAAATGTTTCAAACATTTTATCTCATCCCATATAATTACATTAGCATTTTAAGCTATTTATTAAATTTTGCAATAATGGCCTATATTCATATACAAATGCTCCTTATTTATACTATATGTCAAAAATAGTATTTTATATTTTTATAATATTAAATCATTATTCTTAATCATTTTAGTGCATTAAAAAATATATTTCACTCATTCACTAATTATTTTGCTAAATTATACGTGTTTAAGAGCTGGCCCAATTTTGAGTTATTCTCGGACCCGACAAACCCAAATCCCTTGCCCAAAACCTCAAGCCCAATCCCAGGCAACCCTGCCCAGTCCAAAACCGACCCAGACCCCCTTAAACCATAGTCGTTGATCAAGAACGATCAACAGCTCACAACCCTCAACCCCTCTTCTCTTATAACCCAATCCCTAAACCCTAGAGACCATTGTCTCTGTCTAGCCGTCCTCAAACGCTCCTCCCTCACCAAAAACCCTAATCGCTGCCTTCCCCAAATTTTTCTCCTAATCCCGGCTACAATGAGATTTTACTCTTATTTCCTTACCATATTTGTATGTTTCCGCTACTGGTTGATTCTCCATGGTATCACCTAGTACTTGCCTAAACATGGCAAGTACTACCTCTCCGATTCTGTCCGAATGAGTCCTATTTCTTGAATCTGGACCGTATTTCATCTACACGCGTATGATTCTACGCTGTGTAAGTCCAATTTTGTTTGGATTTTTGTTGATTTACACTTTCCCTAAAAAAATAGGGTTTACTGGATTCCTCTCTTAAATCGATTTCAAATTGATTTGCATGTTGTCTTTCCTTATTTGTTGCTTAATTTACTCCATTTCCTTATGTGTTTGCTCGATTTTTGACTGCTATATAAACCCTCTCATTTTCCCTTCTGAGGGGGAACGGGAAAAGAATCGATTCTTACTAAAATTTGGGTTTTTTGCTGCTCTCTTGCTTGGTATTCTGTACTGGCCGGCTAAAAGCCAAGGCCATTAAAATTTTGTTACTTGTTCTTGGTGCTAGCATTGCCCTGAGTTCATCGAAGCTCTTGGGAACTTTTGACGCATCGAGGTTTCTGGGTTCTTGTGGATCTTTTGTTCTTTATTGTTGTCCGTTAACTGTTAAGCTACTTGACTCTTGCAATTTCATCCCTATGTGCCTTTGATTTGCATGTGTTCTCGCCTCTAAAATTCCTGGCTTAATATGTTTTTCAAGATTACTTTTGTGCACAATTTTGTTAATTCTACTTTGTTCTAAGTCTTTTAGCATCTAACTTCTTCTTAATGCTACTAGTTCTAAGTATACCTAAGTCTGGCTTGGATAATCTGATCCTCTTAAGTGTATGGGTGTCTGGATGTTCCCTAATACATGCTTACTTGCTTTGTCCTTAATCTCTATAATGAATGCTTCATACTTGTATTAGAACTTCCTGTGGTAATTGTGAAATGTTCACTTGCTCTTTTGTCACTCAGCATGATCCCCCTACCCCATTAGTGATTGACTAAGATCTTGACAGTCATCTCAACTTGATCTTTCTACCATGTTTGAACTATTTTACTTTATGGCATAACTTAGATCTTCTCTAGTAGGTTAGTCTATTATATTAATCCCAGAATACCTATATGTGTTTGCTATCACACACTGTCCTGAATCTCTGCAATGTCTGTCTTGCATGTACAATGTGTTGCAATTTGTATTAAAACCATTTTCTATCGACTATGATCTTGCTTCCATGCTAATATGTTTCCAATCTGTCTTTTATTCATTTGATACCCTGTCTCTTCTAGTGTTTATCACAATATCTAAATACTTATTAGCATGACCCTAAGATACATGCTTAGCTTAATCCGAACCTCTTAGGTCTCAATTGGTTTAATGTCATGAATGATAATCTACGTATATCTTGCAAACATATTTCTTCCCCAATTTCTTTCAATATGATGTTATCTATGTGGTGCTTTGCTGTCCTGCTAAACCTACTGGCCTATTTGATTAATTACTCTATATGCTCAATTTGGTTATGTCTACTTTAGGATATGAATGTATCTCCTAACTTCTGTCCATTTTCCTCACTGGAAACTTATGCTATTCTGAACTCTTCATTCTTAGCCGGCTGAAAGCCAAGGCTACCTAGGTTCTATTATTGGCCTCCCTAGTGTGAGCACTTCTTGGGGTCCAATTGAGACCCTTGTGAACTCTGACACACTAGGGCTTGGTCTTTAGTCACTTCCTCAATCTCATACTGTTCCTATTCACTCTACTTCCCCCTTGTTATGTGTTGTGTTCTTAAATTGGCTGATTTAAATGGTGCAACACTTGGTGCCATGGTTGAGTAAACTAGTTCTGGACCCCTCTGTGGATCCCTGAGTCATGTATTAAATGTGGCTCTTTGTTGAAGGCCTGGGTATGCTGTGTAAGAGCTATTGAAGGCCAAGGCAATGCTGGGTATTTATTAGGCCTGTCGTGGGCCTCTTATCACTATTATGTAATATTGTTACTTTTACTCATTATTGGGCCTGTAATAATCTTTGTTTAAATAATTGGGGTTGTTAGTAAAAGGAAATGGGGTAGATTTTAATATTTACATGCGATGGGTAGATAACATGCTTATAGGACTTGATAATGTGTTTTCTATATGTGTAGTTCATTCTCTATGTACACTATAGAAATCATGCTATTAGGAGAAACATATACTCACACTACTTGTCTACTAGCAAAGCATGAGCTCAAATGCTTCAATTATCCTTGTTGCTACATGTTATTAGAAAACATGACCATAGGAAATAAATATCGTTGAACTTTCCTTCAATTTGCATTGTTAGAAATCATGCCTATAGGATTTGGATCATTTCATTTTCTACTGTATCGCATTGTTCACTAGAAACCATGCCTATAGGACTAAGTATAACAATAAAATCAGTTCCAAGTGCTAATCGTTAAAGATCCTGCCTATAGGATACCACAATTCGCCCTAATAACTGTTAATGATGCCCCTCTCAACATTGTTTATTGTTCACTTAGACCACTATCAAAGCGTGAGTAATTCAGGGTTTCTCCCGATAGATTCCATTATTTTACTGCGTAAGTCACCTAGACACAACAGGGTTAATAACTGGAAATCTGTAGTTTCAACAATCAATATGCGACAACTGTACAATCCTGTCTATGGGCAATGCTTGGTTTCTGAAACTGCTTGCATGCCTTAACGCCTTGTCAAATAGAAATCATGTCTATAGGGATTTAAGTTCTTAATTCTGAAACTGCTCAACATACAATTTGTCTTGCGTGCATTTGTTTCTTAAGTGTGGAGGCAAACTTGAGCCCAATGTGTTTTGTATGTCGCCTAGTTTTGACATTTCTGAGCAGCCTAAGTGAGGTCTAGAACCATCCAAAGTAAAGGTCCAATACCTCCTAGACCACGGGAACGGGACGGGTAGTGCACGCATAGGGTACGACCTATAATGGAATTAGAACGCTTTTAGGTAACAACTTTAACATAGTAATCGGGTAGTAGGAGATGATAGTCCATGCCCGCTGAATAATATGAGTAACACCCTATCTTGAGGGAGTTACAAAGTATTATTTATGTTGCACGGGATGATCCTTTAGTCTAAAAAACTTAGGACCCCCCCTCCTCTTTATATGTTGTTATTAGATCTAAATAGTGGTATCCCTATATTCGCACTAAGACCTGTATTAATCATGTTGTAATAAAGTTCTATGACTTCTGAGCTCCTTTTGTTTATTTGATCACCTAGCTTAATCATAATCCACGTAATCTTAAGTTCGGTTGGGACCCACAATTATGGACCTCGAGGAGTGCCTAACACCTTCTCTTTAACAGAGTCATTACCCGATCTTTGGTGGAGTTGACAAGTCAAATAGAGTCATTTGCATAATAGGTGCCCTACCGTACCTTAAACCGTTAGGTGGCGAACTCTCCTCTTTTAATACCTCCTTAAAAGAGTTGTCACATGTCGAAATCCGATTTCGTGAGAAAAAAGGGGCGCGACAGCATGGCGATTTTGCTGGGGATACTTAGGTCCTTACCATAATGAACTTGACTTATGTGGATTAGTTTTCTTTGTTATAAAACGCACATTCCCTTTCCATCTTTATTTGTTAAATTTTGCTATTACATGCACATCCATTTCCCGTTCGTCTTTACTTGTTTAAACCCGTTATAACATGCACGTTCCTTCCCTTCTCCACCTTTATTTTCTTAAATTTGTTACGACATGCACATCCCTTTCCCTATTCGCCCTTATTTGCTCTAACTGCTCTTCATTTGTTTAAAGACTACTATATTGTTTGCTTTATTACATTCTCGCATATATTCCACGGACTAACTTCTTCCTTTGTCTCTCTTTTATGTTTTACCTTAATATTGTATTTATCACTTTTTACATATTTATCATGCAAATACTTGGCAATGTGTTATTATGTTTGCAAATACTTGGCAATGTGACATAATCTTTGCACAAAATTACCATAGCGGCACATGATGAGTGTCCGCGCTCTTTCAAAATTACCCTTTAAATTGGAAAGGCTTATTTGCGGTAAACTAGTCGATCAACGGTGCAGTCGGCGGTTGCGTGCCTTTCCCTCTCAAGTTGTTCACTTGAGAGTACCGGTTTAGACCCTTCTAGAAACCTCATTCCAATATCAACTGTGCATACATCATGTCAAACCTAGTATGGGTTAGAACGTTGTCCACGTGATAATCCACAAAGATAAGCCTTGTCCAAATCACAACGAGATTTTCATAATCCCAATGGACACCATCACGTTATGTGCATTACTTAGAGAAAACATGTCAATATGTTGATCATTAATGTGTAAATAGTCAGACCTGGAGGGGGAAAGGGCTAACTCTATTTGTTTTGAAAAAAATGAGGCACGAAGTTCCTAAGTTCGGCATGGTTCAAAACATCCCACGTTTGCTTCTTGATTGGTGGAACAACCTCTCACCTAGTGACAAGAATCATGTGAAAAGGGTCCTTAGAAATTTACCTTCCTTATTGGACATTCGGCCAAATAACGCATTGATTGAGGCTGACACTATGTTTTAGGATGATACAAGAGCTGTATTCTGCTTTGGTGATATAGAAATGACCCCTCTCTTAGAGGAAATAAGAGTCTTCGCTAGGCTGCCATGGATAGTCCGGGTTTATTAGTACCAGAAAATCGCACTCCCCGCGATTTTTTGAAAATGATGGGTTTCAAGAAAAATGATGAATTACTCTGTCTGAAGGAGTCATACATACCATTTGAATTCCTTTATGAACGTTATGGACATAGCAAGTCATATCACCTTCACCGTGATGAACTTGCCATTACTTCTTGGGGTTGGACACATCGCCGAGTTTTCGTGTTCATTGTCTGTTTCTTGGGGTTGCTGATATTTCCGATGAAGGGGGGAGTATCCACACTCACTTAGCCATGGTCGCTAGGACTCTAATGGAAGGAATTGAAGGACAAACTTACACTATCATCCCCATGATCTTGGCTGAAATGTACCGAGTCTAGATCGATGCAAGCAGGGGTATGGGCATTTCGAGGGCTGTAATTTGTTACTACAGGTTTGGTTATAAGAACATTTCCAGTGAGGTGAATATCGTCAGGAACTTCTGCGACAACCATTAAATGACTACATAGCCTACCATCATCCAAAAAGAATTGACATTTATCCCAAAAAGAATTGTGAGCTGGGTGCGTTTCTTCAGCAATTTGACTAACGAAAGGGTACATTGGATGTTCGAATGGTTCCCTAGTAGCGAGTTCATCATTAGGTCAAGAGAAACCACTCATTTAGTATTGATCGGGTTAAGAGAAATCTATCCTTATGCTCCTATAAGAGTAATGAGGCAAGCGGGAAGAAAGCAGGTTATACCTCGGGTTTCCAACATGGTCCAGTATAGAGCAGACTTTAAAGGGAACATCATTCCATTCAAGTTCGAGGCACAGCATATGTGGAATCAAAAGGTCATTGTAGAGAAAGACACTATCGAGCCAGATAGATACCATGCCTGCCATGTATACTTCTACCCATCATGGTTGGTAGATGATATAGCGGGAGATGTCAAGCTAGGGATTAATCTGAAAAATAGGGTTATAGATGACGCTGCTGAAGCATAAGTCAAGTATAGGATGTTGCGCAAGAGGGTTTTCGAGTCTGAAGATAGACATTTGGAATAGCACAAAGTGGATATGGAAGCCATCGACGAATGGAAAGAAATTGCTACTAAATCAACAGAAAGATTAGAATATTTGGATCAAGGGTTGATGGAGCTTGAGGGAAAGATAAGAAAGAGGCTTTCAGATTGTCAGAACACGGATGGCAGTGAAGGGGGGCATCTAGCAAAGGCTTACCTGTTGTTGGATATGCGCGACCTGGAAAATCAGATTGATGGAGTCAAGAGAGCCAAGCACGGGGAAGGTCCTTCTGGGACCAAATAGATTAGAAAATGATATTCTTTGCTTCTTTTTTGCTTAGTTTTAGATTTCGAATGTAATAAGGCAAATGCCATTACTAACTTTTTATGGCCTACCTCGGGCACAACGAGGTCCCCCAAATTAGGACGCGAATTTATTTACTAATTCTGCAACACATGTTCAATATCGCAAACATCCTTTCAATATCCTTTACTGACTTGATTACCTATTTTGTTTTTCTTTTCTTTTGTTTATTCCCATTCCCCAAAGGTTGGTTCGTGCATACTGGCATCATCCGCATATCACACTAGATCCAGAGGTCCTCCACCTCCTCCTCCACCAAGTGATCCTAAAGGCAGAAGCAAAGGGAAAGGAAAAATGGATGATTTAAGCAGTATCAGAAAGGACAATGCAGAGAACGTTGAAACCTCAGACATTCGGAATACTCCAGCACAGAATGAATTGGTCCTACGTCTCGAACAAAAATTATTGGAGCTACAAGGGGAACTTGAGCAGGTCCGGAACTTGGCAAACCTTTCCCTCACCCTAAACGTCCCCGACCTTAACCAACAAAACACAAATGCCCAAAACCCTGTACCTCCCCAAAACACATAAAATTCGCAAAATCCTCCCGCACCACATCAATACGCCACACCTCCTCAGAACCACAACCCTCCACCGATACCTACTCCTCAACAACACCATCACCACCCAACTCAATACCCATAAACAACCACATACCACACCCCTTAAAATGCACCACAACCTACTCCCAACCTGCAAAACTCAACCAATGACCATCATTATGCCCAGATTACCGGAGTCCACCAAAGCAACCCCATATATGTGGAAACCTTACCCCACACCCCACAACAGACCCTATACATACTTGAATCCGTCGAGAAGGACCTGCTCATCAAGAACATGGCAGAGGAACTCAAGAAACTTACCGGCAGAGTTCAAAGTGTCGAAGGGGGAAAATGCATTGAGGGTTTGAATCTTGAAGATTTGTGTACTCAGCCAGATGTAGAACTTCTAGAGGGTTACAAACCTCCTAAGTTCAAAATGTTTGATGGAACTGGTGATCCGAAGGTGACTTGAGAACATATTGCGAGAAGCTTGTAGGAGTTGGAAGGGATGAAAGAATCCATATGAAGCTGTTCATGAGGAGCCTCAACGGAGACGCCATGTCTTGGTACATCAGTCAGAACCCAAAATAATGGGTTAATTGGGTGAGCATGGCATCCGATTTTATGGATCGATTCGGGTTTAACACAGAAAACACACCTGACGTTTTCTACATTCAGAATCTCAAGAAGAGGCCAACGAAAACTTTCCATGAGTATGCTACTCGGTGGAAGTCTGAAGCTGCAAAAGTAAGGCCAGCATTGGAAGAAATACAGATGAATAAGTTCTTCGTCAAAGCTTAAGATCCGCAATACTACGAAAGACTAATAGTTATTGAAAACCATAAATTTTCTGACATCATCAAATCGGGAGAAAGAATAGAAGAAGGGATCAAAAGCGGAATGGTGACAAATTTTGAAGCACTCCAAGCTACAAATAAAGCCTTACAGTCAGGAGGTATCTCCAAGAAGAAAGAAGTAGGTGCGGTGATGGTAGCCCAAGGTCCAAAGTCTTCTCTTACATACCAAACACCTCCACCCACATATCAGCCTTCACCTCCCAGATACCAACAACCTACCGCCACTTACCATACCTATAACACCCAACCAGCATACTACCACTCACCACCAGCCCACCAAAACTACCAAAAACCTAGACCAAGTTTCGACCGCAGACCACCCAGACAAAACACCCCAATTGCTGAACCTATAGACCAGATGTACGAGAGACTGAAGGTTGCCGGTTATATCACTCCCATTCCCGTTGTTGCTATGGAAAACCCTTCCCAGTGGATTAACCCAAATAAGACGTGCCTATCACTTAGGCATGAAAGGTCATACTATTGATGATTGTCGTACTTTAAAGGATAAGATTCAGACATTAATTGACACCAAATTCATACAGGCAAAGGAGGTTGCACCCAATGTCCTTAACAATCCCCTCCCAGATCACAGGGGTGGAGGGGTAGACGTGAAAGAGACCGATAAAGAATGAGACTCAGAGGGGTCAATTGGACTCATTCGATAAGGGGATAATTTTGAAACATCTCCAGTCACTCTCACACCTATCATGGTACAGACTCAGGCACCAATTGAAGTTGAGGTAGCTGTACCAACTCTGTTTGAGGTTGAAGTAACAAAGCCCTTCACCATGATGGTAGCACCTACGCCGTCTTATAAGTCTAATACTATACCATGGGATTATTTTACGGAAGCAACAAGGAAAGAAAAAGCAAAAATGGAAGAAACAGGTGCAGCGCAAGGCATGACCAGAACTGGTAGGATTTATACACCCTTGTATTTAGGAGGAACAAGCAAAGAAGCCGCCTCTAAACTGCCTGTCATTGAGACTGGCCCAAATGATCTTTGGAGAAAGGTGCAGGCAAGAGAGTATTCTGTGGTGGACCATCTGAACAAAACCCCTGCTCAAATATCCATTTTATCACTGCTGCAAAACTCCGAGGCACATTGGAATGCCCTGATGAAGGTGTTGAATGAAGCCTATGTACCCAACAACATCACCAGTGGAGAGATGGCCAATATGGTAGGGCAAGTGTTGGAAAGATACAATATCACTTTTCATAAAGACGAGCTGCCACCAGAAGGACTAAGTCACAACACGGTACTGCATATCACAGTGCAGTTTGAGGACAAGTTCATTGCCAGAGTCCTGATAGATAGGGGTTCGAGTCTCAACATATGTCCACTAACTACTCTCAAAAGATTGGGTAGAGGCCTGCATGAGATACGAGCGGGAAGTATGAATGTGAAAGTATTTTATGGGTCTCAAAGGGCCACAATTGGGAAGACCAACCTCAGCCTACAAATGGGCCCAACCTGGTTTGATGTTGAGTTTCAAGTGTTGGACATATCTGCTACCTACAGCCTATTGTTGGGACGACCTTGGATACATGCCACTGGGGCCGTAGCTTCTACTCTACATTAGGTCGTGAAGTTTGAGTGGAACCATCAGGAAGGATCATCTATGGGGATGGAAGTAATCCCATTTACACCAATCAAATTGTTCCAGTCATCGAGAATAGAAGGAAGTTGGGTGGAGAAACATACCATCGCATCGAGTGCATCAACGCAATTGAAAAGGACAAATTGTGGAGCAATAAGATAGAAGGAATATTGGCATAGACAGGATATGAACCTGGCAAGGGTCTCGGTAAAAATCTCCAGGGGATCACCAAACTGATACAGCTAAAGCGTCACGGCACAACTTTTGGGCTTGGGTATGAATACACCTGGCACGAGTATCAAAATTGGTCGCCACCATGGCGTGGTCCTTATTACCCTCTAGAGCAACCAGTACCACATTTGAGACAGTCATTTCATCAAGCTGACATGATGTGGGAATCCGAAGAAGATGAAGTTCTAGCTGGCATAAAGAATCTGTTTTGGATGATGAAGACATGGATTGCAGTGAGATAGTTGAGGAGGGGGAGGAGGAAGGCCTTATTATTCAGACCATGGAGAAGGGGGTTGTTCTCAAGAACTGGACTGCTGCATCAAGGGCCCGTCGAGTTCCTGGGTAGCCTGGCAATTAGCATTATTTATTTCGAAAGCAATTTTATGAGCATCTAAGACATTTTCAGTATTTTGTTTTAAGCATATTTTGTTTTGAAATAATTGCTCGAGTCATCGAGCCGTACTTGTTTGACGTTTTCAAGATTTATCTAATGTATTGTTATTTTTAGTATTTATTATTATTCTTTACATTTTTTCTCTACAACATTATTATTACCTATCCCGATGAACCTACGACTGTGATATGTAATGAGACAACGCAAAATAAGGATAGTGATTCAGAGGATCTGGAAGAGGATGTAATACCTGAGGAAATTGTCAGAGAAGTGGAAAATTTTGAAAACAAGCCTAAATCCAATTTGGATAAGACCGAAATAGTTAATTTGGAAGACTCCGAAACAGTCAAGGAAACGCATTTCAGCATTCACATATCACCGTCAGAGAAGGAAGAGTACATCCGGTTCTTGAAGGAGTATGAGGATATTTTTGCATGGTCCTATGATGATATGACCGGTTTGAGCACGTCCATAGTGGCTCATAAACTACCTACCAACCTTATATGTCCGCCTGTAAAGCAGAAGCTCTGAAAGTTCAAACCAGATATGAGTCTGAAAATAAAGGAGGAAGTCACCAAGAAGATCAAAGCCAAGGTTCTCAGAGTGGTTGAATATCCGACCTGGTTGGCTAACATTGTGTCGGTTCCAAAGAAAGATGAGAAGGTCAGAGTGTGTGTCGACTATCGGGATTTAAACAGAGCAAGTCCCAAAGATGATTTCCCTTTTGCCCAATATACATATACTGATTGACAATTGTGCCAAGCATGAACTCCAATCCTTTGTGGATTGCTTCGCGGGATATCATCAGATCTGGATGGATGAAGAAGATTCCGAAAAGACAGCCTTTATTACACCATGGGGAGTATATTGTTACAAAATGATGTCGTTTGGCCTAAAGAATACTGGAGCCACCTATATGAGGGCCATGACAACCATTTTTTATGACATGATACACAAGGAGATAGAGGTGTACGTGGATGATGTCATCATCAAATCCAAGAGAAGCACAAATCATATAGCAGATTTGAGGAAATTCTTTGATCAACTTCGAAGATACAACTTGAAACTAAATCCCGCAAAATGTGCCTTCGGAGTCCCTGCTGGAAAGTTGTTACGATTCATCGTCAGCCGCCAAGGAATTGAGCTAGACCCATCAAAGGTCAAGGCTATCCAAGATTTGCCACCTCCGATGAACAAGAAATATGTGATGAGTTTCTTGGGGCGTCTCAATTACATCAGCCGTTTCATAGCACAATCAATTGTGATCTGTGAACCGATTTTCAAAATGTTAAAGAAAGATGCTGCAATAAGTTGGACTGAAGAATATTAGAAAGCCTTTGACAAAATCAAGGAATATTTATCCAAACCACCTGTTCTGGTCCCACCAGAACCTGGGAGACCTCTGCTACTCTATTTATCTGTACTGGATGGGGCTTTCAGTTGTGTCTTGGGACAACACAACGAGACAGGAAGAAAGAAATATGCCATATACTATCTAAGTAAGAAGTTCACACCCTACGAAGTACGATATTCTTTGCTGGAGTGCACCTGCTGTGCTTTGACGTGGATAACTCAAAAGTTAAGGCACTACTTCTATGCCTACACCACATATCTCATATCAAGAATGGATCCGTTAAAATACATCTTCCAAAAACCCATGCATACGGGAAAGTTAGCAAAACGGCAGATACTACTGAGTGAGTTCGACATCATCTATGTACCTCAGAAGGCGGTCAAGAGGCAAGCGTTGGTAGATCATCTGGCAGAAAATCCTGTGGGTGGAGAATACGAACCACTGAAAATGTATTTTCCCGATGAAGAGGTATCATTCATAGGAGAAGATATCACCGAAACCTATGACGGTTGGAGAATGTTCTTCGATGAAGCTGTAAACTTCAAAGGAGTAGGTATTTGAGCAGTTTTAGTGTCAGAAACAGGTCAACACTATCCAGTATCCGCAAAGCTCGGGTTTCCATGTACCAACAATATGGCAAAATATGAGGCATGCATCTTGGGGCTCAAGTTGGCCATTGACATGAACGTTCAGGAATTGCTGGTAATTAGAGATTCAGACCTTTTAGTACATCAGGTTCTAGGAGAATGGGCTACAAAGAATACCAAAATATTGCCATATATGTACTATGTACAAGAGTTGATGAAGAGATTCACAAAAATAGAGTTCAAACATGTTCCAAGAATCCAGAATGAGTTCGCAAATACGTTGGCCACTCTATCTTCCATGATACAATACCCAGACAAGAATTTCATCGATCCTATTCCAGTAGGGATCCATAATCAGCCAGCTTATTGTGCTCATGTTATAGAAGAAACTGATGGGAATCCGTGGTTCCATGACATCAAAGAATACTTGGCAAAAGGAGAGTACCTGGAGCACACAAATCATACTCAAAAATGCATACTCCGAAGATTGTCCAACCTTTTCTTCCAAAGTGGAGGAATTCTGTACATAAGGACTCCAGATCTAGGATTATTATGGTGTGTTGACGCCAAGGAAGCATCCAAATTGCTCGAAGAGATACATCCCGGAACTTGCGGACCATACATGAATGTCTTTGTTTTAGCCAAGAAGATATTAAGACCAGGATATTTCTGGATGACTATGGAAACGGACTGCATCAGGTATGTCCAAAAGTGTCATCAATGCCAAGTACATGCAGATATGATACGAGTGCTACCCAATGAACTCAATGCAATAAGTGCACCTTGGCCTTTCTCCGCTTGGGGGATGGATGTCATTGGTCCAATCGAACCCGCCGCTTCAAATGGGCACAGGTTCATTCTAGTGGCCATAAACTATTTCACAAAATGGGTTGAAGCCACATCTTACAAGGCTGTAACTAAAAAGGTCGTCACAGATTTCGTTAGGGATCGTATTATCTGTCGATTCGGGGCATCGGAATCAATTATCACCGACAACGCCGCCAACCTTAACAGTGATTTGATGAAATCCATGTGTGAAACCTTCAAGATCAAGCATAAGAATTCCACTGCATACAGGCCACAAATGAATGGAGCTGTGGAAACCGCCAATAAGAACATCAAGAATATATTAAGGAATATGGTAGATAATCACAAACAATGGCACGAGAAGTTACCATTTGCCCTACTTGGATATCGTACCACGGTTCGCATATCAACTGGAGCAACTCCTTATTTGCTGGTCTATGGCACTGAAGCCGTCATTCCCGCCGAAGTGGAAATTCCTTCTTTGAGAATCATACAAGAGGCTGAACTCAGTGATGCAGAATGGATACGAAGTCGTTATGAACAACTAGCTCTCAATCACGGAAAAAGAATGAACGCAGTATGTCACAGTCAACTTTACCAGAACAGAATGTCCAGAGCTTTCAACAAAAGGGTCAGGCCTCGACAATTCACACCGGGGAAGCTGGTGCTGAAGTGGATATTCCCGCATCAATATGAAGCCAAAGGGAAATTTTTACCCAATTGGCAAGGGCCCTACATAGTTCACAGAGTACTAACAGGAGGAACACTCATACTCGCAGAGATGGACAGAGAAGTTTGGCCAAAACCTATCAACTCAGACGCAGTCAAGAGATACTATGTTTAGATTATTTACATTTCTTCTTGTAACTGAACTACGCTTGACTTGATTCCCATTTAAGAGGGGATACGTAGGCAGCCCTGTGGGTTCGGTCACATCTCAATAAAATCTTCATTTTTGCCATGGTCAGAAACTGGGGCAAAATTTTGAGGAGGACCCTCAAAATTCTAAAGCAAGTCCAGCCAATTTTGTCATACGCAGAATAATCAAAGAATTGCTTTTAAACTGGGGCAGAATTTTGAGGAGGACCCTCAAAATTCTAGAGCAAAGAAGTCGCAATGTCTCTAAAATATGTCACAGTCATTGGTTCATCTAAATTACTTGATTGATATTGTATACTACTATATTTTAAATAACAACATTCATCAAATGCACACATCTCTTTCGAAAAACTTTATTTCTATAAACAACCAGATGTTACCCAGGGTGACTCAAACAGGATCTCAAGACAGGAGCACATGCAAAGCAGAAGACAAAAGCGTGAACCAACCTTCCCCTACAAAACTCACAATTTTTCTTTGGATGCAGGCACAGTAAGACAATAATATCTGCAGACACATCAGGTCACTACCTTCAAGATAGCAGATTATCTATCCCAAGCATCTCCAACTAAGAAACACTCTACTATCACTCATTGTTTTCCTTACATTGAAACTAAGCATTGTCTCCTATTTTGCATGAGGCTAAGCCCTGCCTCCTTAATTGCATAAGGCTAAGCACTGCCTTTCCTTGCATGAGACTAAGCATTGTCTCCTTTCTTTGCATCGAGACTAAGCATTGTCTCCTATTTTCATGAGACTAAGCATTGTCTCCTATTTGCATGAGGCTAAGCCCTGCCTCCTTAACTGCATAAGGCTAAACACTGCCTTTCTTTGCTTGAGACTAAGCATTGTCTCCTATTTTGCATAAGGCTAAGCCCTGCCTCCCTAACTGCACAAGGCTAAGCATTCCCTCTCCTTGCATGAGACCAAGCATTGTCTCCTTTCTTTGCATAGGACTAAGCACTATCTCCTATTTTGCATGAAGCTAAGCACCGCTTCCCTTACTTGCATGAGACTAAGCACCGTCTCCTATTTTGCATGAGGCTAAGCCCTGCCTCCCCCTCTTGCATACGGCTAAGCACTGCCTTTTCCTCAAGATAAAATACTATCTCCACTACGCCATCTAAGACTAGCACTATTCTTTGTTCACCTGGGGCTAAGCACTGCCCTCATCTTACACAAGACTAAGCCTTGTATTGTCTCATCTTCGCATGTGACCAAGTGTCACATCTTTGCACTTCATAGGCTGAAATATCACCATTTTGTTCGAAGGCGTCATAGTCCGAAGGCATCATCCTCATAGCCGGGAGACACTATTCCATAGCCTGAGGATCTCTCAAAATTGTATATCATTATTTAAAGGCGTCAAAGTCCAAAGGCACTATCCTCATAGCCCGAGGACATAATTTCATGGCCTGTGAATCCCTTATCATACACTTCATAGCGTAGGACGCCATGGTTTAAGGATATCATCCTCACGGTCCGAAGACAATCTTCATGGTCCAAAGGGAATTTGCATCAAGTTTGAATTTTCGCAATAACCCATATATATTTGCATGCATAGTGTTTTAAGTTTTGCAGGTAATCTAGGAAGTAACGTTCTCCTAGCGGGAGCAATCTTCACTCTGGTTTTCGTTCAATATTCACATCCCGCAATTACTTCAAACACAACCAATCACCATCAGTTACCCACTCTTACTTGATAACCATTCAGATACTCATTTTGAGACACATCCATAACATTTAAGACTCACATTCATGATTTCGTGCAAATTCATGTGATATTGTCCTACCCAAAAGAACCCTTTTCCGAAGCATACGACCCATCCTATAACAACTCCATCGGTTCAGTTCACTGTTGGATCCAGAACTACACATGGCCTGATTCCCATAACACCAGGGATATGTAGGCAACTCAGGAACCAGAGTTCGACCTCCATTTTTAAATCACCTCATTCGGTCAAAATCGGTCATCATTTTCTTTACCCAACAACTCTTTCATCATTCCCGGGTAAAGAGGGGCAGCTGTTGCTACCCAATTTTGCCCTCATATTTTCCAAAATACATATACACTTTCAAAATAGCATATTTGCATTAATATTTAGTTTTAAAACCTATACAAGCATTTTTTATAATTTTTCATAATTTATAGAGCTTTAAATTAATTTTTCTGTATTTAAATTATATGTAAATATCTAGTGATTATCCTTTTAAATTATTTTGTAATGACTTAGTTACCTAAAATAATTATTTTGCACCTATAATATATGTTTCAAACATTTTATTTCATCCCATATAATTACATTAGCATTTTTAAGCTATTTATTTAATTTTGCAATAATGGCCTATATTCATATACAAATACTCCTCATTTATACTATTTGTGTCAAAAATAGCATTTTATATTTTTATAATGTTAAATCATTATTCTTAATCATTTTAGTGCATAAAAAATATATTTCACTCATTCACTAATTATTTTTATAAATTATTTTGCTAAATTATGCGTGTTTAAGAGCTGGCCCAATTTTGAGTTATTCTCGGACCAGACAAACCCAAACCCCTGGCCCAAAACCTCAAGCCCAATCCCAAGCAACCCTGCCCAGTCCAAAATTGACCCATACCCCCTTAAACCACAGTCGTTGATCAAGAACGATCAACGGCTCACAACCCTCAACCCCTCTTCTCTTATAACCCAATCCCTAAACCCTAGAGACCATTGTCTCTGTCTAGCCGCCCTCAAATGCTCCTCCCTCACCAAAAATCCTAATCGCCGCCTTCCCCAAATTTTTCTCCTAATCCCAGCTACAATGGGATTTTTCTCTTATTTACTTACCATATTTGTGTGTTTCCGCTACTGATTGATTCTCTATGGTATCACCTAGTACTTGCCTAAACATGACAAGTACTATCTCTCTGATTCTGTCCGAATGAGTCCTATTTCTTGAATCTGGATCGCATTTCGTCTACACGCGTCTGATTCTACACTGTGTGAGTCCGATTTCGTTTGGATTTCTGTTAATTTACACTTTCCCTAAAAAAAACTAGGGTATACCGGATTCCTCTCTTAAATCGATTTCAAATTGATTTTCATGTTGTCTTTCCTTATTTTTTGTTTAATTTACTCTGTTTCCTTATGTGTTTTCTCAATTTTTGACTGCTATATAAACCCCCTCATTTTCCCATCTGAGGGGGAACGGGAAAAGAATCGATTCTTACTAAAATTTGGTTTTTTTTCTACTCTCTTGCTTGGTATTCTGTACTGGCCGGCTGAAAGCCAAGGCCATTAACATTTTTTACCTGTTCTTGGTACGAGCATTGCCCTGAGTTAATCGAAGCTCTTGGGAACTTTGACGTACCGAGGTTTCTAGGTTGTTATGAATCTTTTATTCTTTATTGTTGTCTGTTAACTGGTAAGCTACTTGACTCTTGCAATTTCATCCCTATGTGCCTTTGATTTGCATGTGTTCTCGCCTCTGAAATTCCTGGCTTAATATATTTTTCTGGATTACTTTTGTGCATGATTTTGTTAATTCTACTTTGTTCTAAGTCTTTTAGCATCTAACTTCTTCCTAATGCTACTAGTTCTGAGTATGCCTAAGTCTGACTTGGATAATCTGATCCTCTTAACTGTATGGGTGTCTGGATGTTCCCTAATACATGCTTACTTGCTTTGTCCTTAATCTCTATAATGAATGCTTCATACTTGTGTTAGAACTTCCTGTGGTAATTGTTACATGTTCACTTGCTCTTTTGTCACTCAGCATGATCCCCCTACCCCATTAGTAATTGACTAAGATCTTGACAGTCATCTCAACTTGATCTCTCTACCTTGTTTGAACTATTTTGCTTTATGACATAACTTAGATCTTCTCTAGTAGGTTAGTCTATTATATTAATCCCAGAATACCTATATGTGTTTGCTATCACACATTGTCCTGAATCTCTGCAATGTCTGTCTTGCATGTACAATGTGTTGCAATTTGTATTAAAACTATTTTCTATCGACTATGATCTTGCTTCCATGCTAATATGTTTCCAGACTGTCTTTTGTTCATTCGATACCCTATCTCTTCCAGTGTTTATCACAATGTCTAAATACTTATTAGCATGACCCTAAGATGCATGCTTAGCTTTATCCGAACTTCTTAGGTCTCAAATTGGTTTAATGTCATGAATGATAATCTACGTATATCTTACAAACCTGTTTCTTCCCCAATTTCTTTCAATATGAGGCTATTTATGTGGCGTTTTGCTGTCCTGCTGAACCTACTGGCCTATTTAATTAATTACTCTATGTGCTCAATTTGGCTATGTCTACTTTAGGATATGAATGTATCTCCTAACTTCTGTCTATTTTCCTCACTGGCAACTTATGCTATTCTGGACTCTTCATTCTTAGTCGGATGAAAGCCAAGGCTACCTAAGTTCTATTATTGGCCTCCCTAGTGTGAGCACTGCTTGGGGTCCAATTGAGACCCTTGTGAACTCTAACACACTAGGGCTTGGTCCTTAGTTACTCCCTCAATCTCAAACTATTCCTATTCACTCTACTTCCCCCTATTATGTGATGTGTACTTGAATTGACTAATTTAAATAGTGCAACACTTGGTGCCATAGTTGAGTAAACTGGTTCTGGACCCTTTTGTGGATCCCTGAGTCATGTATTAAATGTGGCTCTTTGTTGAAGGTCTGGGTATGCTGTGTAAGAGCTATTGAAGGCCCAGGCAATGCTGGGTATTTATTAGGCTTGTTGTGGGCCTCTTATCACTGTTATGTAATACTATTACTTTTACTCATTATTGGGTCTGTAATAATCTTTGTATAAACAATTGGTGTTGTTAGTAAAAGGGAATGGGGTAGATTTTAATATTTACATGTGATGGATAGATAACATGCCTATAGGACTTGATAATGTGTTTGCTATATGTGTAGTTCATTCTCTATGTACACTATAGAAATCATGTTATTAGGAGAAGCATACACTCACACTACTTGTCTACTAGCAAAGCGTGAGCTCAAATACTTCAATTATCCTTGTTGCTACATGTTATTAGAAAACATGCCCATAGGAAATAAATATCGTTGAACTTCCTTCAATTTGCATTGCTAGAAATCATGCCTATAGGATTTGGATCATTGTATTTGCTACTATATCGCACTATTCACTAGAAACCATGCCTATATGACTAAGTATAATAATAAAATCAGTTCCAAGTACTAATCATTAAAGATCCTGCCTATAGGATACCACAATTCGCCCTAATAACTGTTAATGATGCCCCTCTCAACATTGTTTATTGTTCACTTAGACCACTATCAAAGCGTGAGTAATTTTGGGTTTCTCCCGATAGATTCCATTGTCTTTACTGCGTAAGTCACCTAGACACAACAGGGTTAATAACTGGAAATCTGCAGTTTCAACAATCAATATGTGACAACTATACAATCTTGTCTATGGGCGACGCTTGGTTTCTGAAACTGCTTGCATGCCCTAAAGCCTTGTCAAATAGAAATCATGTCTATAGGGATTTAAGTTCTTAATTCTGAAACTGCCCAACATACAATTTGTCTTGCGTGCATTTGTTGCTTAAGTGTGGAGGCAAACGTGAGCCTTGACTGCCTATATGTGAAGTCCAGTGTGTTTTGTATGTCGCCTAGTTTTGATATTTCTGAACAGTCTAAGTGAGGTCTAGAACTATCCAAAGTAAAGGTCCAATACCTCCTGGACCACAGGTACCGGACGGGTAGTGCACGCATAGGGTACGACCTATAATTGAATTAGAACGCTTTTAGGTAACAACTTTAACATAGTAATCGGGTAGCAGGAGATGATAGTCTATGCCCGCTGAATTATATGAGTAACACCCCATCTTGAGGGAGTTACGAAGTATTATTTATGTTGCACGGGGTGATCCTTTAAGCTAAAAAACTTAGGACCCCCCTCCTCTTTATATGTTGTTATTATATCTAAATAGTTGTATCCCTATATTCACACTAAGACCTGTATTAATCATGTTGTAATAAAGTTTTGTGACTTCTGAGCTCCATTTATTTATTTGATCACCTAGCTTAATCATAATCCATGTAATCTTAAGTTCGGTCGGGACCCATAATTATGGATCTCGAGGAGTACCTAACACCTTCTTTTTTAGGTAGCTTGAGTCCTTACCCGATCTTTGGTGGCGTTAACTAGTCAAACAGAGTCATTTGCATAATAGGTGTCCTAACGCACCTTAAACCGTTAGGTGACGACTCTCCTATTTTAGTACCTTCTTAAAAGAGTTGTCACATGTCGAAACCCGATTTTGCGAGAAAAAGGGGCGACTGAAAAATTATGTTATCTGCGTTATAATTGTGGTCAACTGAATGATCTAGGTTTTTTTTGGTTCTTTCTGTTAATTTTTCGTGTTACTGGTGTAGCCGCCGCAATAATTTCTCATTGAAACAAACTATTCCTACTTTTTCCTACGTTTTTAAAGCTTGTCACAACCTTTCTGTATCATTTTAAATCTACCTGACATTTTGTTGGCATTGAAATGCTCTATACATGTGCAGGGTTAGAGATAACGGACCAAGATTGATGAGATACAGTCAGAAAAATTCTCCGCTGACTGATTCGTCATTTGTGCTTGCGCCAGAACGCAATGATATTGTACCAATTGTTGATATCCAGTCACAATCTTGTATTTCATGTATGCTAATATGTGTACATATAAAGTACTTTAGTATTTTACCCCCAACTCAATAAATCTACTTCTATCCCCCTCTTTCGCAGATACAACTCTTTCAAATGGAAGGTAAATTATCATTGTCAACTGATAACCAAGATTTCTATGAATTATTGTGTTCACAGTGCGGGCAGCAATACAGAACTCATTCGCCGAAAATTATTCATTGTGCGAGCTGCAATTAACGTGTGATGTTAACACCCTGGTATTGCAGCTTCGAGTCCAAGCCTAATAAATTATGTTCGTTCGACATCTTCAAACAAAAAAAAGTATCTTCTGTCATTGGCTTTATGAAAATCAAATAACGTAAATCAAAAAGATTAGTTAATTTACTTGATGCTTAAATCATGTTCTCTTATATATATTCTAGGCTTTGGCAGTACATCATGAAACATTTAGTTTATGGATTCCTCTGCTTGTAAAATTCAATATGGTAGATTTGCTCTTTCGTGTTAAAGAAACTTTACTCCCTTGAAGATTTGTTACACTCCAGAAAAGAAAAATGGAGAACTGAACAGTTTCATGTTTCTAAAACTTCATCTTTTTTGGTTTATGGAGAGTATTTTCATTCTTTTTCTCAGAAACCATGCAAGTCGACTGTTACTAACAATTGTTTCTCCGGTGGGGTTCTTAGTGTTAATTATGTTTTTTCTTTTTTGTTGTAGGGCCCGCTTTGAGGTTGTAATGAAATATGGCAGTGGTTCAATTGTTGCAACATTATTAGGTGAATTAGGAGAGAATTTTTTTGATATGACCGTCGCAGATATCTGTGAAATAATCTTAGTAAAGGTATGTTGTTGATGGCAATTCGAGAAACTTCGTTAAAATTTTGATACTGTGAAAACAAGTGTACTCTTAGTTCTTTCTATTATGTCTTCCTTGGCGTTTTCCTTTGGGTATACTGAAAATAAGCACAGGTTGGTTACTCTTGTGTTCTTAGATACACCTTTACTTTAAATGGACGAAAAATTAGGTGTCTTTTAATTTCTTATGCATCCCAAGTACTTTATAGGCTAAAAAAGATTATATTACTTTTGACCATTATCTTGATGTGTTAAATTCATCTTTTTCTCTCTTGCAGGAACAACCATTACCTCTTGAACATGTTCGACAGTGTCTTCCTCATAAACTCTTCAAGATACAACTGAGAAAAATACTTTATAGAACTTCTGATATGTGGTTGTTCATTGTATCCTACTTTGTCAAGGAAGATTTATTTCAGTTGCCCGCACCAGTAGCCTCTGAAGAAATTGGAGAAAGCAGTAACACTAAATTGAAAAATGTTGCAACAATGAAAGAGCTGAAGAAAGAGTTAGAAAGCAAAGAAAGCAGTCACTTGAATATGGAAGAAATTACACGTAGAGAAGAGCTGAAGAACGAGTTAACTACATAAGGTAGCTCTTATACCAAGAGGCAACAAATTGAACTGTAGACCCCCTCCCCCAAGAAAAAATGAAGGTTAATAAACTTTGTCTCTACTTTTTAATTACTCTTTTTAACATGCAGAATAAATAACTCAAACAAAACTCAAATAAAAATAGACGTAACAATGGCGTCATCAAAATTGAAACAAAACTTTACAATTTCATATGGTCTTGGTACGTTCGAACATTGAGTTACTTCAACTCAGGTTTTCGCTTTTTGTTTTTGGGTTAGTATCCAACTTGATCATATATGGCTTGAGGGAAAATTAATTCAGACGAAGATGTTAAAATTATATGAGGTAGTCAAAATATACTCTTTTCATTTTCGAGAAACAAATGTGTCAACAAGTTTAAGATAAAAATATCATATGCTACTTTCTCTTTAGGTTTAGAAAGGCAACTATTTTGCACCAACTATTTTACTATTTTCATATCCTTGTTTCTTGATAAATTTTTTCATTTCTAAATTCATCACTCAAAATTGCTTATTCAATCTTTCATCTGAATTCCTTCAAATGTTATTGGTTTATATATAAATTTTTGAGGTGAAAAAGAGAAACAAATTGTTGGTTCACATTTTATGTGTATGCTCGCAAAAAAATGTGATTAATTGTGGATTCTGGAATGCAAAGGGATGGGTTGTTTAAAGAGATGGCCATAAGGTGTTTGATCACTTGCTTGAATGAGTTATTTTACTATGTTCGTATTCCTATACTGTAATACTGAATCTATATGACTGAAAGCTTCTCATTTACGCTACTAAATAAGGAATAATGGTGAAGTTTGAGTACAAATTAAAATTGTTTGTTGTCAAAGGCATTAGCTTTGGACGAATTGGGCAGAATTATGCAATGACAAAATTGATTTCTGCCATCTTTAATGGAGTTAGATGATGTTAAAAAAAAATTGGGGCAGATTGGTTAAGTTAAATTTTAGTGGTGAATTTTCCTTATTGTTTTTCTAAAAATGGAAGTTTTGGTGTATATTCAAAGACAGAGCACGAGGAGGATCATAATGTTAAAGTAATGATTCAAAAATATAAATTAACACTTCTGTACTACGCTAAAGGAGAGGAAAAAAGGCACAATACAAACTATTTAGTAAAATAATTAGTCAATTGCACCATTGTAGGCATCAGTAATTAAGAAAATATTTTCCCAGTTACAAAAATATTTCATCATGCTTTTATCTTTTTGTTCAAGTATAATCACTTCTATATTCATTGATGCTCATATTCATCCTCCTCTGTAAAAGCAACACTTGTAACACTTTGGATTACCAACTAAAGAACAAACAACTCAAAAAAACTTCAAATGTTGATCGGTAAATTTTCATTTGTTCACATCATAGAACAACAAGTTTATGTCACTCTTGAACTACAGTGTCTGACTATCCCGCTCCCGTCATTGGCTTATTTTTTTCTTTTTTCTTTTTGTTGTGAGAAGAGGATGAAAATGGGAGAAAATGAGTTAAGATTTTATCGAAGAAATCGTCTTTAGATTCAATTACAGAACATGTCACCTCAGCTTATTCTTTTATTGTCTCCATTACTTAGCATCTTACTAATGTTCACAAATCACTGCTGGATAAATTTTGAGCACACCATCTTTCATTAGGTTTCAGTAATATTCTATTGTTTATGCGTGAAAAAGACTTCGCTAAGCCCTTCAGTTAATATAGATTAATTCCTCCTGCATTCTTTATGCCTAACAAACACTTGCTTATAATGCTATTCTAAAAATTTTATATGTTGCAATTAGATTCTGAATTTTCTCGTATTATACAATATGCTTTTCAATATAAACTACTGGTGTACTTTAATGAAAATATTCGCTGGCATGAGGTTCCAATACTTAAATATTTCTCTGCCGCTCTTACATTCACCCTCTTCTTTGTAGTCTGCTTTTATAGACGTCTTTTGAAGCTATGTACATACGTGTTTCAAACCCGTCAGTTTGTGTATGACAGGTATTGCAAATAACAATCTACTACTTTTTTTTATCTACCAAATTACTTTGTCACTTGCCATTACTGGCATCCTTTTATTTTCCAATACTGCAGAAAACATGGACAATGCGCTTCACTTTATGTAACTTACTGGTATGCACATTTACATTTTTGGTTAGCCGGTAAAACATAATGGTCCTGTAACTGATGTAAATAGTGCTTGCTGAAAGACTCACAAGTAAATGTGATCTCCTTTTTGTCTTGAATTTGTTTTCTTCGAATAGAAACAAAGTCATTGTTTGTCCCACTAACAATATAAAATCTAGAGCATTATTTAAATTGTTATAAGAAACAAGTAATTCGCAATGAATTTATGTAGTTAAGTCCTTCACTTTTTTTAATTGGGAATTCTTCCACTATTCGTCTCAATTTTTTCATGATAACTTAAAAGGGATTGCAATATTACTACTATGTTAACGATAATATGCGCTATCAGAAAATGCGGTAAATGATACAAATAAAAACGCATAAGGAATTCATTTTTAGTTGCTTCTACTATATAAATATTGATTACCTATTGATCAATAGTCTTTATACCCATTAAGTTTATTTGAGTTTTACATACATGTCAAAGATCCTTACTTTTGAACTTCTTAGAGAATAGTTCTACTAATTACTACCTCCGTTCCACTTTATGTGAACTTATTTCTTTTTTGGTCCGTTCCAAAAAAAATGACCTCTTTTTAAATTTGAAAATAATTTTGCTTAAATTTACAATTCTATCCGTAATGAGAAGCTTTTATAACCACACAAATACTTTGAGCCCCTTTTTGAATTGTTTATGACCACAAATTTTAAAAGTCTTTATTTTTTGTTAAACTCCGTACCCACTCAAATAAGTTCACATAAATTGAAACGAACGGAGTACTAACTAATAAAACGTTGTTAGTGAGGATTATATTTGAATAAGAAATAAACAGGTACATTTCAAATCTGTATTTGACCATAATATAACTTATTCTCGATCAAAAAGTTATTCATTATTTTCATTAAAAAATATCAGTTGCTAACTTATGAAATGGCCCGGGCTGAGTTAGTCATATAGTACGAGGTGCAATTTGGAAACTGTCGTTTGCACCGTTTGGCCGCAGCCGTAGGTTTGTTCAGGAGCGGCCACGTGGTAAACTGGCAGGTCAATCATCAGCAGCAGTGAACCAAAGCACTCTTCCTCAATCCTCCAAATGGCATGGAGGTTCGCACCACCCCTTCAACCTTCTCTCCTCACTATAAAAAATGCCCATTTCAACTCCCCAAACTCCCTTTCCATTTTTGGCAAATCTCTCAAATCTTCTATGCTCAAGAGTCTCCTAATTTCTTCCTCATCTCGCTACTACATTTCCAAGAAACCCATCAAATTCCACTTGCATAATAATACTACTGCTCCCTTTGCCAAATCAACTGGGCCTTGTTCCAGCTTTCTTCGTCGGCCCATTCACTCTCTGAGTGTTCTTGCCATGGCTGAACAGTCGTCATCCAGCAGTTCTTCCCAGGCGGCCCATAAACATACCAATCGTCTTGCCTCTGAACATAGTCCTTATCTTCTTCAGCACGCCCATAATCCGGTATTACATATTACTACTACTACTTTTAAAATTTTGTCGAACATTGATGAATCCCCAAATTTAATTTTAGGATTTTGGATTGAGGCGTAGTTGATAGTGATAGTCTGGGGACTGTTTGTTGGAATATTTAATTTTGTCATTAAACCAAAAGAGGAAGAAAAAGCTTATGCGTTTCTATTCTCTGCACTAACTTTGTTACTTTGTTCATGATGGGAAGGTTGATTGGTATCCATGGGGTGAGGAGGCCTTTGCTGAAGCTCGCAAAAGAGATGTCCCAATCTTTTTGTCAAGTCAGTAACTTTTTGTGTTTCATTATATTACTCACTATTCCATTTTATGTGGCATTCTTTCCTTTATAGTCTGCTCCATAGTTGTCCCAAACAAAATGTCACTTATTTTAGACCATAAGTCTGAAAGTCCTTTTTTTAAAAGACTCCGCGCCACATAAATTGATATGGAGGAAGCTTTGTGATTTTTGCAGTACCCCTTTTAGTCTATTGCAGTTATTCCAAATGATTCAATTATGATTTCCTAAAAGCTAATATTGAAATCTTTTCGTGCTGTATTTTGGTTATGGATCATGTGGTGCTTGCCATGTCACGTTTGAAGTTGGTTACAGCACGTGTCATTGGTAAGTTTTTGTTTTATTACCTGGAGAGTTTCTAGAAATTAATATAGTGGAAGACTAATGCTTTATTAATTGATAAGGTGTCATGTCATGGAAGTTGAATCTTTTGAAGATGAAGAGGTGGCCAAATTGCTAAATGATTGGTTCATTAGCATCAAGGTGAATCTGAAAGTTTATTCACGCTAACTTATCGAGCTACTTAGCTAGTTGTCTATAATCTTCCAACTAATAAACATTTCGTTACCTTGTATGTGTACAGGTTGATAGAGAAGAGCGTCCAGATGTTGACAAGGTAAAAAATCTCATTGGATTATGCTTTAGTTGATCGCTTTTCTAGTTGATTCTATTGGATTACATTTGTTCCATTCAACTTGCATTGCTATTTGATGTATGCTATTGTATTTTGTTTTTTTGTTACACTCAGCGTTGCACTTGGTGTTCTTTGATTATCCTCGTTGATAGAATCTTATTCTTTGCAAATAAGTTGCTATCATCACTTTCTTGCCTCTGGTTATGTGATGAACAAAGTACGGACACTGAATTTAGTTGACTAATATTAGTTCCTTAATGATTGTTCGATTTTAATGTCCAAAGGTGATGCTATCCGCAATGAGTGGCCTAATTTTTGTTCTATTCTCAGGTGTACATGACATATGTGCAAGCTTTATATGGTGGCGGCGGTTGGCCACTAAGCGTCTTTCTTTCACCTGATTTGAAGCCCTTGATGGGTGGGACTTATTTTCCTCCAGAAGACAGCTATGGAAGGCCAGGATTTAAAACTATACTTAGGTGTGCACATTCTCTACTTTCAGATTAAGCCGTTCAACATGAACTTGTGCTGCACTTTAAATATGAATGAAATTCTTTTTAAGCTCAAAGTTCTGAGAATATTTCCTGTATGCTTCATCATCATGCTTAGGAAAGTGAAGGAAGCGTGGAACAGCAAGAGAGACATGCTTGTCCAGAGTGGATCCTTTGCAATAGAACAATTATCAGAGGCAATGGCGGCAGTTGCAACATCAAATAAGCTTTCAGATGAGGTTCCGGAAACTGCACTGCGTAAATGTGCTGATCATGTAAGATTTTTCGTGAATACGTAGCCGAGTTGTCTTTTGTATGTGGTGGCAACCTGACTGTTTGGAGTTACTTACAAGAAAAGCCACATTTGATGCTTGAGAGAGACCTATTGCATCCTCCTGTCTCTTCTTTGTTGCTACTATCCTTATTATTTTGAAGTACTTCAGAATTCTTCAGCTTCTCTTGATAGATATTGCGTCTTTTTCTCTATGGTAATTGACCATTGAGAAAAGGGGCCATATATATCATGAGAAGCTGACCCGCAAACCTCAGGGTGCTGAGTCTCTGTCTGACTTGATAATTTGACATCTTTGCTTGTTCCTGAAATTTGACTATCTGAATGCTACTCTTAAGGATGAATCATATGATGTTGTTATGATGATGGTCTAACATCCACATGTCCCCTGCATTTGCTGCAGCTAGGAGAAAGCTATGATTCGAAATATGGTGGTTTTGGTTCTGCACCCAAATTTCCAAGGCCAGTTGAGATGCAGCTGATGCTTTACAGCTCAAAGAGGTCTGGGGAGACTGGAAAATCAGGTGAAGCCAAGAATGCTCTAAATATGGTCTTGTTCACTTTAGAATGCATGGCGAGGGGTGGTATCCATGATCATGTTGGAGGTGGTTTTCACAGATACAGTGTGGATGAATGCTGGCATGGTGAGCTGAATTATTATGTATGTATTGTGATAATTAATTTTAATTCTCGGTCAATTGATGTGTTCTTTTCCTGCTTCTTGCAGTTCCACATTTCGAGAAAATGTTATATGATCAGGGTCAACTTTGTAATGTCTATCTCGATGCTTTTTGTATCACAAAGGATGTGTTTTATTCAAGTTTTTCTCGTGATATCCTTGACTACTTGAGGAGGGATATGATTGGTCCAAATGGTGAAATATTTTCGGCGGAAGATGCTGATAGTTATGAATCTGAAGGTGCGTCACGGAAAAAGGAGGGTGCTTTCTATGTCTGGACTAGTACCGAGGTACTTATCGCTTTTGTTTTTACTGTCAAATGTTTGAATAGGTATCGTTTCTGTTTTGTTGTTTGAAGTTCGAGTATCGAGACATGTATGAATCAGCAATTTCTGGCTAACATCTGGAATGGATAGACTGGTCAGGTGGTCGTTGCTCCAAACACATGCCTCAGATGCTGTTGGCAATTGACCTCCAGCTTATTATATGTCTTGATATTTCGCTCTACACCATGCTCAGTTAGTGTTGCAAATCTTTAAAGTTTGGAGAAAGCTCAGATATGCTTTTGGCAAATGACAGTATGGTTGATATGGTATAGCAATTTAGAAGTCAGCTTGACTCATAAAAGTGGAACATTGAATTGTAACTTAAAATCGGAGTTGCTCAATAAATTTGATTTCTTCAAGTAAGCTGGACTAATCAGTTTCCAATGGAAATTTATATGCATCATTTTTTGATTATCCACTGGAAGTATCTAAAATAAAATGGCATGGAGGATCGACAAGCCAGCATACTTGTAAGGTGCAGATTGGACAAATCAAATTTTTATGCCAAGCTCAGCCAAATCTAGATTTTACGGATCCTGTTTTCTAACAAAATTTCAAATTAAGTAGCCCCACCAAGTAGCTCTTCTGGCCAAACTGGTTGCACAAGCGCTGTTATATTCTCAGCTGCTGCTATGGAAGGCGTCATTAACTTCAAAAACAGTCTAGTCCTTAAACATGCTAAAACTGTTGGATCAATGCTTAGCCCAATCCACATATAGGAAGCCAGTTTTAGCAAGCATTATAGCCTTGTAAGACATGGTTCCATGCATATCTGATTAGTAAAACAAAAATATAGGAGAAAGCATTTACTATGTGACACAATCAAAAAGGATAAAAAGAGGAAAACAGAAAATACCTACCGAGAAAGCTACTTGTGTGACACGATTTTCTGCCCAGCATTGAGCTTGAGTGCATTGATTTTTCTGAAGGTTGACAACATAGTTGGCGAGCACGCAATGCTTGTCAAGGATCACTATTATGTGAAACCCTCAGGTAACTGTGATCTTTCAAGGAGGAGTGATCCACATAATGAATTCAAGGGCAAAAACGTGCTAATAGAAAGAAGTAGTACCTCTGCGATGGCATCAAAACATGCTTTGCCTGTCGAGCAGTATCTTGATATCCTGGGGAACGCTCGGCAGAAACTCTTTGATGTGAGGTTGGAACGTCCCCGGCCACATCTGGATGATAAGGTATATTTCTTTTTCGCAGATGTGCTTACTATTTCCATTATGCTCAGTGCGATGACTGATCTATTCTTGTAGGTTATTGTATCATGGAATGGCCTAGTGATTTCATCCCTTGCTAGAGCGTCAAAAATTCTCAAGGGAGAACCAGAGGGAACAAGATTCTACTTCCCTGTGACAGTCACCAATGTAAGATTTCAGAGCCATCTTTGACTTTAAGAAATGGGTTAGTCTCATAAATTCGTGGCACTGTACTTTCTCAGCAGGTATGTGTAAAATCTTAAATTGGTAGTAATAAAATCTTTGTTAAGCAGTTGAAATTTCAGTTTGTTTAATGAAAATATTGATACTCATTGTCCTCCAAGGTTCTATATGCCTCTGAAACCAGGATCTTTGGTGCATTACTGGATTGATACCTATGTCTTTTGGTCAACTTTTATTTGTTATAAACTCTCATTTTTGCAAAGCATTTTGACACATTTAGTCAACTTACGTCTTAGATCAGGTACTGTTGGTAGGGTTGCCTTCTTTGTTGACTGCTTAAATTTGTTTCTGCTCAGCCCAAGGAGTACATGGATGTCGCTGAGAAAGCAGCATATTTTATCAGGAATAACCTTTATAATCAACAGACACACAGGCTGCAGCATAGCTTTAGGAATGGTCCTTCCAAAGCACCTGGATTTCTAGATGATTACGCATTTCTGATATCAGGTCTACTGGATCTTTACGAGTTCGGTGGTTCAGTCTTCTGGTTGGGCTGGGCACTCGAACTTCAGGAGACCCAAGTAAGAAATTTTTTTATCTTTCGGTCAATAGGACAAGTTCTTGTTACTGTTAAACTATTTCTTGCAGGATGAGTTATTTCTCGACAAAGCTGGAGGAGGTTATTTCAGCACAACTGGTGAAGATCCTTCTGTTCTTCTCCGTGTGAAAGAAGATCATGATGGAGCGGAGCCTTCAGGGAATTCTGTTTCAGTGATTAATCTAGTGAGATTGGCCTCTATGGTTGCTGGTGACAAATCCAAACATTACAGAGAGACTGCAGAACATGTTCTGGTGTGCCTTTTGCCTTGAACTTTCTGGGTCTTATGTTGATTATATAATCCGTGTATTGTTGCCAGTAAATTTGTAACTTTTGCATTTGATAGGCGGTTTTTGAGAAGAGGTTGAAAGATGCAGCTGTCGCTGTGCCACTGATGTGCTGTGCAGCAGACATGCTGGCTTTTCCTACTAGAAAGCAGGTAGTTTTAGTTGGAGTGAAATCTTCTGAGGAGTTTGAAAACATGGTTGCTGCTGCTCATGCAGCATACGATCTTAACAAGACGGTAAGTACTTTCCGTGCAGGAGCTAAACCTTCATATCACATTGTACGTTGGTGAATTTTGCTTCTTACTAGTACTGATTCTAAATAGGTTGTTCACATCGATCCAACCGATGCGGAGGAGAAGAGATTTTGGGAAGAAATTAATGGAAATATTGCTTTGATGGCGAAAAACAATGCTGCTGCTGACAAACTAATTGCCCTTGTTTGTCAAAACTTCACATGTAGCCCTCCAGTCAGTGACCCGAAATCTCTTGAATCATTGCTCTCGCAGTAAATACTAAAAGCTTTGATCAAGAGTAGTTCAATAGTATGTACATAAGAGTTGCCACCAGCAACTAGAGAAACTGAAATTACTTGTTTGCCTAAATTATGTGTTACAATAAGGTTCTGCTATGGTGGCTCTGTTTTCTCGTGACCCAAGTGTACTATAGTTCATTAGCTTTGGCTAAGGGTTAGTTCAAAGATATGTGTACATAAGAAACCAGATACTGAGATCAGATGTTAGTCTAATGAATGTGCTACAATAGGGTTCTGGTGTGGTGGTTCTTTTTTCTTGTTAGTAAACACTTAAGTTGTGTCGAGTACTACTATATTTTATTTTTCCATTGATAGTGCTAGAGAGGAGTATTAAGTTTGTACTTGTTGAAGTAAATATTAAGAGTTTATGTCTATTACATAGTTTTACATTGTGATACCCTATTTTAATCAAATTGAATCGTCATTTTTTACTACTTGTTTATTATCAGCTTTATCACTTACATTCAGTAAATGCTTAATTATATAATTAGTTTCAGTACTTGCAATAATTTTTTCTCCACTTAATGTTTATCAGTTTCAATCAACTAAACTAAGAGTTACACCAAACAATCTCTTGGTTATATGTCCAGATTCATTAAATGGAATAATGTCTATTTGCTTTTTACCATTTTGTACTTTAATTTTCGATTTGGTACGCCCAGTCTAGAATACTTAGAATAGACACCACCACCAAATATCCCGCCGGAACCACCAGACCAAAATAATCTCATGGAAGTAGAAGGTATCACATTGGACTCCTACAAGAAAATGCTGCTGGACAAACAAGCAACAAATCAATTCGTATACTATGGGTAGGAGCTCCCTACAAACAATAATGATGATAAAGGCAAAGAAAATGATGGGCCAATAGCCTATCCCAGAAGGGCAAAAAACCGCATGTATCATCCTTGGCGCTTCTCGGTCATCATAAAAGTCTTTAATCGTAGAATGCCCCATCATTTCCTCTATTCCAAACTAGTTGACCTTTGGAAACCATCTGAACAGTTAATCTAGATTTGAACTAGGATGTGATTTCTTCATAGTCAAGTTTGGTTTGGAGGAAAATTTGGCTAAGGCACTATACCTAGGTTGTTGGTTCATATCTGGAATTTTCTCTCAGTCCGTAAATGGGAACCAAAATTCGTTCCACGGGAGGCAACTCTATCCTTCACTGCCATCTGGATTCGTTGTCACAACTGCCAACTGAGTTCTATGACAAAGAAATTTTGGAAAAGGTTGGAAGGAAACTAGGCAAACTACTCAAAATAGACATGTGCACGTCTTCCACCCTGAGGGGGAGGTATGCACGCATCTGTATCCCAGTGCCACTAGAGACTCCGGTGGAAATTTCAGTCGTTATTGGAGATCACAAACAGGCAGTGATCTATGAAGGGGAAGGAACCTTGTGCAAAGGCTGTGGCAGAATAGGCCACACCTTGAAATCATGTACACACAGGCAAGAAACGATAACACCATCACAAGAAGTCCCAGAATGCTATGAAGCGCATAATAACAAGGATGCCAAGGACGAATGGAAAACGGTAACCTTCCCAAGAAGTAGAAAACCAATTCAAAAGAACACGCAAGTTCAAAGCAACAAGACATAAAAAAATGCCAACCAAGCTGAACAATCCACACAGAAGATTCAGGTAAAAATGTTTGATGCAAATTCTGGTAAATTCTTGAAAACAAAAACTTTTAAATACAATACTAAAATTATTACTAATCAGGTCATTAATCATCAACGGCATACTAACCTGTTTGACAAAAAAAAAATCCAATATCCCTCCACCGAAAGCCCACTTCACAGAGGATCAGTCCAAGTCCAATGCAAGGAGGAAAGGGGGACCGGGGTCGGAGGAGGCAAGCACAGGTACAATTGTTTTCCCTATTCAAGCCCAAACCGCAAACAATGTGGCCCTCATTACTAATCACACATCAGGCCTGGACCTAACAAGCCAGAGTCGGCTGGGCTATCAACTTCCCACAATGCCCACTACCGGGGGCCATCCCCAATTGGTAAATGCTCGCCCAAATGATACACCCTGCCCCAATACCTACTCGACCTATAATCATCCCCTACCAGAGCAACCTGCAGAAACAACCTCACCATAATCCATGGTTACTTAAGTGCATCACCTGAGAAATCACCAAAACTCAAGTGATATGACAACTTCCGTCCACTCAAGCAGATTCATAATTAATTTCAAATCCCCAGTATTAGACGTAAATACTAAAGCTCAAAATACCGAAAATGATTTGACAAGAAGCACCAAGCACTCTATTATGCACCCACCGTCCAATTCAATCTCCACTTTTACCCAAAGAGGGAAATAAAAAAACCAAAAATGGAACACCTTCAACAACCACCCATCCTCGTAACTTCCACCCCACTGCCGCCGAACCACAAACCGACATCTTGGCTGGAATTGGCGTTGCAGTGCTAGCAGCTAGCCTACAACTTCCTATTAGGGAACCAACTGGTTACCCTAATCATTCAGAACCCAGCGCATCTGGCGAGAGTGACAATGGAAGCTTTGGACAAGGCCTTGGCAACCTTAGGCCTGTATCTAGGGAAATTGATGATCCTCACAAGCAATACCAGCAGCATGCACCCCAACTTGGAACCACCGATAGTCAACAACTTACTAGTTCAAGCATTCTAATTGATTCCCTTCTTCCCAGAACCAGCAGTAGAGGACCTAGTGGCAACTCCCCAGTTTGTGGTTATCGGACCACCATCCCAACAAGTGCCATCGTCTTCAACTCCAGTAGAGAAGGGACAAACCCTACCACTAAGGAATATAACGAAAAAAATCAACAGAGCACTAGACCTGCTCAAGGGGAAAACAATCAAGGACACGAAAACATTAAAGGAAGGTTATGGACCACTACGGACGGACTCACTCCTACTGGACTCAGTCAGGGCGATAGAGTTCGGTGTGTAGAGCAGCGAGATTCTAGTCCTACTATGTCCCCGTGCTCTATCCAAGTGTGGAATAGGATTAGGATCCTACCAGAGTCAGGGTGTGATCAAGACATTGCTAATACTGATCCTTGTACTGAGCATGAAGAACCCAGAGAAGAAGAAAATTGTGATGCCTCCTCGGGGGACAGAGAAGGCACTGATGATGGACTCCTCAACCAAACCCACCCCCCTAATGAATTACCTCATATGGAATGTTTAGGGGAGGGAACAATGTAGAGTTCATAAGACATTGCTCAACTATGGTGCAGATGCACAAACCAACTATGTTAGTGTTGTTGGAAACAAGGTTGGCCGATCATAAGAAGCTGACTGCGAATCTTCAATTCGACATGCTAATTCAGTTCCCAGCAGTGGGTCTCTCTGGAGGCATAGTTATGATGTGTAAGGCAGAATATGTACAGGTAGACGAGGTATCCACCACACTCCAAGGTATCCATGCAATGGTCAAGGTATTACCCTCGCATACCCCCTGGGTTTTCTCTACAATTTATGCTAGCAATTTTTTATCTGAAAGGAAAGTGCTATGGGACTGCTTAGTTGATATCGCTAGGAACTTCAATGGTAATTGGTTCGTAGGAGGACATTTTAATAAAGTCCTGAGAGCTAGGGATAAGTTTGGGGGTAACAACATCAACTCTAACATAAGTAACCTTTTTCGGAACTGCCTTAATTAATGCAAACTAGTGGACCTAGGTATACAAAGGTAGTAAATACACATGGACCAACAAAAGATATAAGAATAGGAGTAGCCTAATCCTAGAGAGAATTGATAGATGCTTTGCTAATGAGTATTGGATCTCTGAGTACCTTGAGGCCAATGTCTCCCACATACCT
This sequence comes from Nicotiana tabacum, assembly GCF_000715075.1. Classification (NCBI taxonomy): domain Eukaryota; kingdom Viridiplantae; phylum Streptophyta; class Magnoliopsida; order Solanales; family Solanaceae; genus Nicotiana; species Nicotiana tabacum. Next base: position 63,619,707 of record NC_134098.1, read on the forward strand.
AGGACCCACTCTGATCATTGTCCTTTGCTCATTAGTGCCACGCCCTAACCTCGGGGAGCATGACCGACGCTCAACCGAGATAACCTGGTCAAGCAATCCTGCTAGATACTTTCTACTCGACCTTGCCCATGAATAGAGTGGAGATGTAATCCATTATTTAAACATTGAAGGATTTCATAATCAACACCAATTACATTACCATTAGTAGCTTCATTTATAATTCCCAAATTATATTACCCATTCATAGTTTGATATGGAACATGTGATACAAATACACCATTTTCTAGTTTTGACTTTTACAACACCAATGTATAACTCACAACATATCTACGGAGCCTCTAAGTATAACAGAAGAGTAATATGGAAGTGCCGACGACAAGGCCCCGGCTATACCTCAAAACACTATGTACAATCTCAAGTGACATAAGGCCCGGAACAGAATAGGGCTCATCAAAACCTGCTGAGTAGAGGATAACTGCTAACGAGGATCAAAGCTGCCTGCTAACAAACCACCTACATCCATTAAAGATGCAGCGCCGCGGAAAAAAGGGACGTTAGTACATATAGAATAGTACTAGTATATAAAACTAAATGTCCTCTTTAGAAATAGAATGCCAATATAAGAAAAGGAAGACCATGGAAACAACAAGCAATGATCAATGATATCTAAATGCCAAGTTAAAACATAACATTTTTCAAAATACGAAGATAATACTGTGAAGATGATAATCAAAATATGAAGATAATACTATTTTTGGTTGGGAGATGTTAGTACCGATATACCACCGTGAATTTAGCACGGAGTCCGATCACGGCCCAATCGGCTAAGCCGTCTCACCAGAGACATGCAATCACAATACCACAGTACTTTTAGCACATAGTCCGATCTCAGCCCAATCGGCTAAGCCGTCTCACCAGAAACATCCAGTCATAATACCACCGTACTTTAGCACGGAGTCCGATCTCAGCTCGATCGGCTAAGTCATCTCATCAGAGACATTCAATAACAATACCACAATTTTTATACAAAACGGCTCTGCCGCCTCACCCCAATATATGTGGGTGGAGGTGTACTCAGAATATCACAATCTCAATCACAATCACCACCATGTGCACGGCATGGCGTCCGATCTCGGCCCGATCAGCTAAGCTGTCTCACCACAATGCCGTGTGGGTTGACATCACATTCCGGTAGCAATCATCTCATCCCAAATAAGGGGAATAATCTCATCACATCAATCTTATCCCAATTAAGGGGAATAATTTCATCACATCAATACGGGGATTTACCCCTCAATCACTCCTACACCGACATAGGTAGTTTCGGGGTTAGGTTGTTTTCACCTACCCTTCCTTGGTGACTAACGATACTCCCAAAAATATTTTTGATTTGTATACATGAAGTTGAATTTGCCTTAAGGATAGAGGTTTCAAAAATACATGAAGTTGTGTTATGCTCTTAACAGTATTTGACACAAGGAATCTATGCCACAAGCCCACGTGGTTGAAAAAGAAGTTGAACACTTGTGAGATTACTATCATTTTGACATCTTAACCCTTCTCGATAGTTGATCCTATATGAGAGGACTAGAGATACGACAAACTTGTCTTTAAAATCACTATGCTCATGATATGTGTCGGGATCTTAAACGTTCACCTGAAGTTGGGAGGGAAAAGTCATTGTAAGGCTGCTTAATTTCAATCATACACGAGTGGAACCATGTAGCTAGGACATCATAATATTGGGATTAAGTTATGCATTTGTTCTTGACGGACAACCTATTAAGGATCCTTATGAGAAAGGAAGTGTTATAACAATATATTCAAGGATGCGATCTCTCATGGTTATCCAACAAGTGTCGAAAAACTAGGACAATGAATTTACTAAGTAACACAGTCAGAATACGTTGCAGAGGTGTAAAGATAAAGTGAACATTTGTGATGAGTTGGACATGTTTTTGTCATAGTAACTCTTAATCTATAATACCAGGCCACATCATGGGCATTTACAATACTAGGATCAAAGTGAGTTACTCACTGAGACATGATCTAGGTGGACCTGAAAGTTATACTAAGATAAGCGAACAAAAGATCTTCTTGTGACAAATTCGTGAAAACCTCAAATTTTCGAGAAACTTTATACAGACAAGTGACCATTTCAATCGATATGTACATATATGATAGGCGCTGAGATATGCTCTTATGTTACTAGACAGTGAGAAGGGTTTATGATAATATTCTCAAAGGAGTATAGTGACTACTCAAACCATAGGAGCCACATACACCGGAGAGAGAAAGAGTGGCTCAAGAAGGATCTCAACACAAGGTTGCTTTACATTTGATACAACATAGGTAAACTTTATGATGGTGCATGCATAAACACAAGTGAGCAGATGTTATCCATTTGAATCAAAAGGTTCTATAAGAAATTCATCAAGTATAGTCCCTTGTTGAGAATTTAGGGAATCAAGTGAGAAATATTAGCCTAGGGTTATAACTCAATTTAAGAAAATAATTATAGAGCTCAATTCCTCAAGAGGTTGTAAATAAGAGAATTTGTGATAAAGTGTCTTCACGAAAAATGCGTCTTGTTCAAAGAGTAGGTACATGCAATGTTTTGTGATTCAGCGTTTTGTTAAGACCATATTTATGTAGGCTCTTCAATGCAGATGTACATATACGACAAGGAAAAGTATGTGGTGTTCAGAATGATGTAGCAAGGAGTGATAGGAATAAGGACACTTCCCCTAGCAACTATTTCTTTCAATCCCTCATTGTTGTCTCGAACTCGTGGATTACTCATCTGGGAAAATGAGATATAAAAAGGGAATTAGCTTCCTATCTTGAGCTCTGTCGCACGATCTGAAGTATCAAAGAAGGGTGGCATCCCTAAATTTCCAAGTAGCCTCCTAATTATAAATGTGGTCGACAACACACCGATAAGAACTCTACTAGACACGGCTCCGAGACATCCTAGGAGACTTTAAAATCTTAGACTCTGATAGCAAGTTTGTCACGCCCCGACCTCGGGGAGCGCGACCGGCGCTCAACCAAAATAACCCGATCAAGCAAGCCTGCTAGATACTTTCTACCCGGCCTTGCCTGTGAATAGAGTGGAGATGTAATCCATTATTTAAACATTGAGAGGATTTCATAATCAACACCAATTCCATTACCATTAGTAGCTTCATTTATAATTCCCAAATTATATTACCCATTCATAGTTTGAAGTGGAACATGTGATACAAATATACCATTTTCTAGTTTTGACTTTTACAACACCAATGTACAACCCACAACATGTCTACGGAGCCTCTAAGTATAACAAAATAGTAATATAGAAGTATTGGCGATAAGGCCCCGGCTATACCTCAAAACACTATGTACAATCTTAAGTGACATAAAGCCCAGAACAGAATATGTCTCATCAAAACCTGCTGAGTAAAGGATAATTGCTAATGAGGATCAAAGCTGCCTACTGACGAACCACCTACATCCATTAAAGATGCAGCGCCCCTCGGCAAAAGGGATGTTAGTACATATGGAATAGTACTAGTATGTAAAACTAAATGTCCTCTTTAGAAATAGAATGCCAATATAAGAAAGGAAAGACCATGGAAACAACAAGCAATGATCAATGATATCCAAATGCGAAGTTAAAGCATAACATTTTTCAAAATACGAAGATAATATTGTGAAGATGATAATCAAAATATGAAGATAATATTATTTTTGGTTGGGAGATCTTAGTACCGATATACCATCGTGAATTTAGCACGGAGTCTGATCACGGCCTGATCGGCTAAGCCGTCTCACTAGAGACATCCAATCACAATACCACTGTACTTTTAGCACGAAATCCGATCTCAGCCCGATCGGCTAAGCCATCTCACCAGAGACATCCAGTCACAATACCACCGTACTTTTAGCATGGAGTCCGATCTTAGGCCGATCAGCTAAGCCATCTCATTAGAGACATTCAATCACAAAACCACAATCTTTACACAAAACGGCTCTGCCGCCTCACCCCAATGTATGCGGGTGGAGGTGTAATCAGAATATCACAATCCCAATCACAATCACCACCATGTGCGCGGCATGGCATCCGATCTCGGCCCGATCGGCTTATCCGTCTCATCAAAATTCCGTGTAGGTTGACATCATATTGTGCTAGGCATCTCATCCCAAATAAGGGGAATAATTTCATCACATCAATATGGGGATTTACCCCTCAATCACTCCTACACCGGTACGTGTAGTTTCAGGGTTAGGTTGTTTCCACCTACCCTTCCTCGGTGACTAACGATACTCCCAAAAATATTTTTAATTTGCATACAAGGGAAACATAATTGCAATTGCATTTACCGTATAACCTTTCACACCGTATATAGTTTCATTGGTACTCTCGACCACTTACAATATCATTATTTTATGGGCTCTCTTGGCCATATATATCATTCTTCATTCACGACATGATGGTCGTATTTCATATTCCACACTTTTATAACTTTACTTTACAGGATCATCATTATAAGTATCAACATATAGAATATTCCGAAAATCACAACTTTAAGTTCATTAGTAATGAGGGCTTTAAACACAATAGTTTTCTTTCCAAAGAAATGGAGCAAGATGATTAGAAATCGAAGCACAAGTTAAATTCATAAATGAGTGACACACCATTTATTCTTGAAATACTTTTCCCCAAACGGGCAATGTACAATTTCAACTTATAAGTATGTAAGAACTCAAATCACATTGGAAATATTTATAAAGAGAGCATGGTGATTAACGATTGAAAAAAGGATTCAAATTATAGGCATTAGTTAAAACAGCCACATTGGGGCATGACTTGAGGACATAAGCTTTTAGGCAAATATATTTTTAAAGTCAATTTGGAATAGTTGAATCAAGGCTCATTTCATAACCATTCTCACATCATTTCATTTCATTGGCACCATTAGCCACTAGTATAACTTTCATTTTTGTCACGGTGGCCACCTTTATATCTCCAACTCACTTCTTTCACTTTCAAGCATCCTTATAGATTATCAACAATATGAGTATTCAAAATCAAGGCCTTGAGTATATATATGAGCAATAGGAGTTTTAGACGCATTGAGTATTCTTTCCAAGTTATGCATAATGGACTTTCATTTGAAACATGAATTGAAGTTATAACGCTTTAACATATAAACCATACTTGAACACATTCCCGAAGGAGATCATGATGAGATAGGAGTAGTTGGAACACGTTTTGAGTATATACATCTTTCGACACTTTGCTTACTCGGGACAATCGAATTTATAGGGAACAACTCGGAACATGGGAATAAGAAACTTGGGCCAACCATACTTGAAATTTACGGGAACATCATGGAATTCAATTCTTAGAGAGTAGTTTAGCCAACATACCTTGCTTGAGCTTTCCTTAAGTTACTACAATAATTAGGAAGATATTCGTGGGTTCACCTCATTTAGGCATTTCATCAAACATTATGTGTGCAAACTTAACTACAAGGTTCTTCTACAAGATTTCCTTCACTTCACAACCCATACAATACCAAGAGTTTACTCATATTAGCTCAATTACCTTCCCACCACCCTTATAGCTATATGCATGCATAAATAATAACTCTCATACCCAAGAATCACATTTCTCATTACCTACTTTCAGTCCAAATCACGAAATTTAGGGCTAGGGAGTAGAACCTTACCTATTAGATGAAGATCTTGTGGATTTCTCCCTTGAATCCCTAAAGCTTGAGCAAATAATTTGAAGCATGAATATGTTGGTGCCCTTCCTTCTCTATCTCTCTCTAGAATAGCTCTCTCCTCTCTCTAAAATATCTAATTTTATCTTGTAAAATAACTCCCTAAGGCCTTATATCAAAATAGGATCGAATAAGAAAATTTTCAAAAATGATCTCCGGAGTCAATTTTGTGGTGCAATTATGTGGTAGCAGAATCGATATGTGGCCAGCAGAATGACCACAAAAATGGTATGTCAATTCCGCGATGCAATTTCGCGGTAGCAGAATCATTATGCGGCTAGCAGAATCGTTTCCAAAATTTACCCCCTTTTCTGTTCCACTCTGCGGCCGATTTGCAGCCTACAAAGTGGTTCTGCGATCGCATAGTGGACCGCAGAAATGCCATCTTCTACAAAAATTATTTCTTCAACTCCCTGGTGCACAGTGCAGCCCAAAAAGTCCGTATCGCGGTTCTACAACCCTCATACACATTAATCTACCTCGGCATCACAAAACTTTAAATTTCTTGGCAAAATTTTATGGGGCCTTACAATTAGATTAAAGGGTGGACCTATCAATACTTCCAATAGACCCTTTAGGTTTGAATCCATGTGGTGTAGCCATCCTTCCTTCCCCAATCTCATCTCGGAAGCTTTTCCTCCAAATTCTTCTCTAATTCAGTCAACCCAGCTCTTCGAGAACATAGTCACTCAGTGGAATAGACATACCTTTGGTAATAGTTTTCATAAGAAGAGAAAGCTTATGGCCAGAATAGTTGGCATCCAAAAATCACCCAATTACCAGTTCAGTGATTTCCTCTTAAATCTGGAGAGCCGCCTGATTGAGGAGCTTGACTTTATCCTCAAGAATGAGGAAGAATTCTAGAAGCTGAAATACATAATTAACTGGCTCACTAATGGTGATGCTAACACTAGATTCTTCCATACTTCTACTCTAAAAAGGAGAAGGAGAAACAGAATCCTCTCCTTAAAAGATGAAGCTGGCAATTGGCAATATGACCAAGAGGAAATCAAAGTGTCAATCTTAAACTACTTCAGGTGCCTCTACACCTCTTCACACACAGAGGCTCCAATGCACACAAGCAGTCCAGCTGGCCAAACTCATACACTATCCAACCCTCAAAGGGACATCCTGAACACATCTCTTAGGGATAGTGAAATTAAAAGGGATCTTATCTTTCAAGCCTTTAAAAGCTCCTGGTCCAGATGGGCTGCACTCATTCTTCTATCAAAAGTACTTGAACATAGTAGGGAAGTCAGTCATTGATTTCTGCAAGTGGAGTTTTGAATCCTACACAATGCATCCCACTATGAATGAGACCCAGCTCTGTCTTATTCCCAATTCCCCATGGACTCAATGATCAAGAACTTCAGACCCATAGGACTCTGTAACACCATCTACAAAACTATAATAAAGAACATTGTTAATAGGATCAAACCCTTCCTCCCAGATATAATAGGCCCTAGCCAAGCTAATTTCCTATCCAATAGGAGGACCTCTGATAATTCTATAATTGTTCAGGAATACATCACTCATTTTGACAAAATGAGAGGGAATCAGGCTAACATGATCCTAAAGATAGATCTAGAGAAGGCCTTTGATAGGATTGAGTGTTCTTTCATTAGAGACACACTCCAAGCCTTTAATTTCCCCTCTGGCCTTATCAAGCTCATCCTCTCCTGTGTCAGTTCCTCCTCAATTTCTATCTGTCACGACCCTAGTTACCCTCCGTAGGATGTCGTGATGGCACCTAGTCTCTAAGACTCGGTAAGCCTAACAATCTGCGAAAAAATTGAATATAAAACTGAACTCAAATCTCAAAACTTGATATATGAATGGAAAATGCGAATCAAATAATTACAACTCCCAAAACCCGATAGAAATAAGTTACAAGCTTCTAAAAGAAAATACTAAGTATCTCTATATATCAGAGTCTTAAGAGAATAAAGAAAACAATATAATAAGGATAGAGGGGGACTCCGAGGTCTGCAGACGCTGGTAGATATACCTTGAAGTCTCCACGTACGGTCTAGCTCACTGTTTATCGGTATGGTAAGCAGTACCTGGATCTGCACAAAAAGATGTACAAAAGTGTAGTATGAGTACACCACAATGATACCCAGTAAGTGCCAAGCCTAACCTCGGTAGAGTAGTGACAAGGTCAGGTCAGGGCCCTACTGGAATAAAAGGAAATGAGACAGAAAAATATAATAATACAATGAAATGACTGAGAAGTGAACAACGAGAAATTTCATAAAAATAACAGCACGGCAAATAGAGGTAAACAACAGGGCGTTCCCGAGGTACCGCCTCATAGTCCCAAACGTAAATACATAATAGGGGGATCTCCCGAGATACCGCCTTGTAGTCCCAAACGTAAATACACAACAGGAGATCTCCCGAGGTATTGCCTCGTAGTCCCAAAAGTAAATATGCAACATGAGAATCTCCCAAGGTACCGCCTCGTAGTCCCAAAAGTAAATATGCAACTCATAAATTATGGAACAACGAATTTACGGCAAGGAATCCTACAGTTAAAGACCGAATACAATAATCAAGGAAACAGGTAATTTAACTAAGCATGTTGCATAAATTTCAAGTCAGGTTAAGACATGTAGGCATGCGATACTAGGTTAAACATGAAAGGTACACATGCTAAGGCAACTCAATTAAGGAATTTAAAAGAAGTTTACTCAACAAGAACTGGAATTTTCATAATTAGCCCGTGTATGCACTCGTCACCTCGCGTACACGGCGCTCACATATCACAAATTATTAAAACAATACCAAATCCTAAGGGGGTTTCCCCACACAAGGTTAGATGATAAGTCACTTACCTCAAATCTCGCTCAATCAATCGATAAGAATGCCTTTCCCTCGACTTTTTGACTCCGAACGGCCCAAATCTATCCAAAGGTAATTACACACTATAAATACAACTACAAGAAACTAATTTAAATGATGGAACTACGACTTTAGCAAAGATTCAAAAAATTGCCCCAAAGAGTTGACTCGGGCCCACATCTCGGAATCGAGTAAAAGTTACAAAATACGAACACCCATTTGACCAAGAGTCAAACCATACCAATTTTACTCATATCTGACACCAAGTCACCACTCATATCCCCAAATTAAACTCTCCAAATCCCTAGCCTCAAACTCCCAAATTTCACCTTAAATACATACAAACTAGGTGGGAAAATCAATGGGGAAACAAGATTATTGATCAAAAAATGAGTACAAGATACTTACCTTAAGAAATCTCTAATGCTCTCAAAAATCGACAAGACCCGAGCTCAAAATGTTTAAAATGAAGCAAAATCGCGAACCATTGTATTTAAGTGTTCTGCCAGTACTTTCGCTTCTACAGAACACTTAACCGCATCTGCGGTCTCGTAGATACGAGGTCCTCCCTGCATCTGCGGCTCCTATCGCTTCTGCGGCCTCGCTTTTGCGGTCGCCCAAGCCACTTCTACGGAATCCAGTTGCCCCCTTCACTCCGCATATGCGGAGCATGGCTCACACCTGCGGGCTCGCAGATGCGAATACTTTCACGCACTTACGACCTAGCCCTAGTCCAGCCCCAAATATGCTTATGCGCAATCCAGGCTCGTTTCTGCTAGCTCGCACCTATGAGATAAGTTCCGCAGGTGCGATTGCATTAGTAGGAAGCAAGTTTCAACTTGTTCTAAGTCCAAATTTGATCTCTTAACCATCCAAAACTCACTCGAGGCCCACGGGACCTCGACCAAATGTACCAATCAGTACTAAAACAACATATGAACTTAGTCGAGCCTTTAAATCACATCAAACAACGTTGAAAACACGAATTGCACATCGATTCAAGACTAATAAACTTCAAACTTCTACAGCCGATGCCGAAAACCTATCAATCGAGTCTGATTGACCTCAAATTTTACACACAAGTCATAATTGACATTACGGACCTACTCCAACTTCCGAAATCGGAATCCGACCCCGATATCAAAAAGTCCACTCCCGGTCAAACTTTCCAAAAATCATCCAATTTTCTAACTTTCGCCAATTGACGCTAAAATGACCTACGGGACTCCAATTCAACATCCGAACACACTCCTAAGACCAAAACCACCCTACGTAGCTATTGGAAGCACCAGAACTCCATTCTGAGGTCGTATTCACACAGTTCAAACTACTATCAATTTCTAGTAAAATTAAAACGTAGTGAAAGAAACCCTACTAATCTCCGCAACACCCATAGTACGGAGGATACGGTGGCACTCCTCAAGATAACCCTGGGCATCCTCTGATTCCAAGCCACTGAAAGTAGGAGGGTGGTACTTCTTGTACCTCTCGAGCCTGAGCTGCTCCCTCTCAGAAACTGCTGCCCTAACCTCGGGCTGAACTGGAGCTACCAGTTGCATCGGTATGACCTCTGGAATCTAGTTGACCTGGACCCGCTGCTCTGGGATACCGGTGACGGGATTCTGTGCTCCTCCCCTGGCCTGAGATGTGACAGGAGCAAGTGGTATCAATCTTGCCTAAGCTAAGGTGTTGAACATGCTCAGAAATTGGGTTAGAGTCTCCTGGAGGGCTGGTACAGTAATAGGCATCTCAAGTGCCTTCCCTCCAACTAGAGCTACTGGTGGTTCCTCTATATCATCTCATGCGAGTACTCTGGCTGCACCACGTGGACGTCCTCGGCCTCTACCCCGCCACAAGCCTCTCACGGCTCTAGCAGGGGGCGCGGGTGTCTGGTCATTTGATCCAGTTGTACGTGTCCTTACCATCTGTGAGAGAATAGAGAGATAGAAGTTTAGAATCCCGAAGTCAACAAGTTCGCACGACAAGGAAATCAAGAAGTAAAATTTTCCTAACAGTTCCATAGCCTCCCGAAGATAAGTACAGACATCTCTGTACCGATCCGCGAGACTCTACTAAACCTGCTTGTGACTCATAATACCTATAAACCTAGTGCTCTGATACCAACTTATCACGACCCCAGTTTCCCTCCGTAGAATGTCATGATGACACCTAGTCTCTAAGACTAGGTAAGCCTAACAATCTGCGGAAAACCTGAATATAAAACTGAACTCAAATCTCAACACATGATATATGGATAGATTCTGCGATTCAACTAATTACAACTCCCAAAACCCGGTAGAAATAAGTTACAAGCTTCTAAAAGACAATACTAAGTGTCTCTATATATCAGAGTCTAAAGTGTCATTCCCCGAAATCGGGGAGCGCGACCGGCGCTCAACCGAGTGAACCCGGCCGAGCAAACCTATTAGATTTCCTTCAACCCAAACTCATCCATGAATAAATAGGATACACATTTTCGTTAATTAGACAACAAGATAATCATGACTGCAATACCGATTCTTACCATTAGTTTCATAATTTTTAAAGTCTCAAATGGAATAAGTAATACAATCACAACATAACATAGTTTGACTTTTTCAGCACCAATACACAACCCACACTATATCTACGGAGCCTCTATAGATATAGAAGAGTATTATGATAATGCCGGCAACAAGACCCCGGCTATACCTCAAACATAATATACAAAAAATAAAAGATACTTGACCCCGGAATGAAGTGGGGCTCACCAAGTCAGCTGGGAAAAGGGTGTACGTTGTCACTGATCAATGTCTCCTGCTGTGGAACCACCTGCATCCATTAAAGATATAGCGCCTTCGGCAAAAGGGATGTTAATACTGTCGAATAACACTAGTATGTATAACTAAACATCCTCTCGATGGAATGAATAATATTACAAGGAGAAATAATTATAAAATCAATGGAAGCCTCGAACAATACCAAAACCATCACGTTAAGAACCACATAATATTTCACGTAAATTTTCATATTTTTAGATTGGAGATTCTTAGTACCGACATACCATCGTTCACAATACCATTATTCACAATAACAATACCACTGTACTCTTAGCACGGAGTCCGATCACGATCCAATCGGCTAGGCTATCTCATTAGAGACATCAACCACAATCACACTCAATATCAATTTCCAGCACAATCACTACCATGTGTACGACATGGTGTCTGATCATGACCCAATCGGCTAGGCTGTCTTATTCGAGACATCAACCTTTTTATATCAATCATCGTATTTCATACTTCTTTCACATATTTTTATTTCATTGTCACTAGTGGCCACAATTACAAAATCATTCTTGGCACGTTGGCCGAATTTAGTATTTCATGCTCACCTTTTCAATTTCAAACATCATCATCATCAACAACAATAAATACAATTCAATTCAAGGTTTGTAGTACACATGTGAGCAATTAAGAGTCTAAGGCACATAGAGATATTTCACAAGATTTGGCATAATAGCATTTGTTTGAACTTGACTTAAAGTCAAACATTTTTAATGCACAGGACATATTTTGAATACATCCTCAATTGATAATATAACATGAATAAAGCATTTGGGATACTTATTGAACATATATCTTTCAACACAAACTTACTCGGAATAGCCAATTTTATGATGAGCCACTCAGGACTTACATAAATTACATGAATATCGTGGGATCCAATTCTAAGAGAAGAGTTTAGCCAACATACCTCAATATAGCTTCCTTAAACTCTAAAATGTTCTGGAATTCTTAGCAACTTCAATATTAAGGTTTCAAAGTCCTTTTATGGAGGATTCCATCATCCCACAACATATTCTTTACCATTTTTAGCTCAACAATCTTCTTACACCCTTTGATAACACATGCATGCAAGATGGACAACTCTCATGCTCAAAAATTATCTTTTTAATTACCCAATTCTAGATAAAATTCGAAATTGAGGATTAGGGTGTAGAATATTACCTTTAGGAGAAAGACCTAGTGAGTTTTCCTTGTTAATCTTCCAAAAATTGAAGAACAAATTGTTGAAGAACACTTTCTCACTCTAGGGCACTCTCTCACTCTAAAGTATCAGATTTTTTGTCAAAAATGGTATAAATCGTCTATTTAACGAAGTAGGATCGGGTTATAAAAATCCAAAAATGAAGCTCCGGAACAGGGTATGCGGTCGTATATGCGACCGCAGAATAGATATGCGTTTCGCAGAACAAGCCGCATAATTGGCCTTCGGAACTGGGAAAATCTGACTCGGTCTGCGGTCATTACGCGGCCCGCAAACCAGTTCTGCGTAAGTTTAGAATCCCGAAGTCAACAAGTTCGCACGATAAGAAAATCAAGAAGTGAAATTTTTCTAACAGTTCCATAGCCTCCCTAAGATAAGTACAGACGTCTCCATACCGATCCGCGAGACTCTACTAACACCTATGAACCTAGTTCTCTGATACCAACTTATCACGACCTCAGTTTTCCTCCGTAGGATGTCGTGATGGCACCTACTCTCTAAGACTAGGTAGGCCTAACAATCTGCGAAAAATCTAAATATAAAACTGAACTCAAATCTCAAAATTTGATATATGAATAGAAACTGCAATTCAAATAATTATAACTCCCAAAATCCGGTAGAAATAAGTTACAAGCTTCTAAAAAAATACTAAGTGTCTCTATATATCAGAGTCGAAAAAGAATAAGAAAAACAACATAATAAGAAGGGGGACTCCGAGGTCTGCGGACGCTGGCAGATATACCTTGAAGTCTCCACGTACGGTCTGGCTCACTGGTAACTGGTATGGTAAGCAGTACCTAGATCTGCATAAAAAGATGTGCAGAAGTATAATATAAGTACACCACAACGGTACCGAGTAAGTGCCAAGCCTAACCTCGGTAGAGTAGTGATGAGGTCAGGTCAGGGCCCTACTGGAATAAAAGGAAATGAGACAGAAAAATATAATAATACAATGAAATGACTGAGAAGTGAACAATGAGAAATTTCAGAAAACTAATAGCACATCAAATAGAGGTAAACAACAAGGGCGCTCCAGAGGTATCTCTTCGTAGTCCCAAACATAAATACACAACAGGGGGATCTCCCAAGGTACCGTCTCGTAGTCCCAAACCTAAATACACGACAAGGGATATCCTGAAGTACCACCTCGTAGTCCCAAAAGTAAATATGCAATAGGGGATCTCCCGAGGTACCGCCTCGTAGTCCCAAAAGTAAATACAGGATGGGGAATCTCTTGAGGTACCGCCTCGTAGTCCCAAAAGTAAATATGCAACTCATAAATTAAGGAACAGCGAATTTATGGCAAGGAATCCTACAGTTAAAGACCGAATACAATAATCAAGGAAACAAGTAATTCAACTAAGCATGTTGCACAAATTTCAAGTAAGGTTAAGACATGTAGACATGCGATACTAGGCTAAACATGACAGTTACACATGCTAAGGCAACTCAGTTAAAGAATTTAAAAGAAGTCTACTCAACAAGAACTGGAATTTCTATAATTAGCCCGTGTAAGCACTCGTTACCTTGCGTACACGGCGCTCACATATCAGCAATTGTTACAACAGTATCAAATCCTAAGGGGATTTCCCCCACACAAGGTTATATAAGTCACTTACCTCAAATCTCGCTCAATCAATCGATAAGAATGTCTTTCCCTCGACTTTCCGACTCCAAACGGCCCAAATCTAGCCAAAAGCAATTACACACTATAAATACAACTACAAGAAACTAATTTAAATAATGGAACTACGACTTTAGCAAAGAATCGAAAAATCGCTCCAAAAAGTCGACTCGGGCCCACGTCTCAGAATCGAGTAAAAGTCATAAAATACGAACACACATTTGACCACGAGTCCAACCATACTAATTTTACTCAAATCCGACACCAAGTCGCCACTCAAATCCTCAAATTAAATTCTTCAAATCCCTAGCCTCAAACTCCCAAATTCTACCTTAAATACACACAAACTAGGTGAGAAAATCAATGGGGAAACAAGAGTATTGATAAAAAATGAGTACAAGAGACTTACCTCAAGAAATCCCTCGAAAATACTCTCAAACATTGCCAAGACCCACGCTCAAAATGTTTAAAATGAAGCAAAATCGTGAACCCTTGTATTTAAGTGTTCTGCCAGTACTTCTGCTTCTGCGGAAAACTTAACTGCATCTGCGGTCTCGCAGATGCGAGGCCCTCCTCGCATTTGCGGCTTCTATCGCTTCTGCGGACAAGAGGTCCGCTTCTGCGGCCTCGCTTTTGCGGTCGCCCAAGCCGCTTCTGTGGAATCCAGTTGCCCCTTTCACTCCGCATCTACAGAGACCTTCACGCACCTGCGACCTAGCCCCATGCCAGCCCCAAATCCACTTCTGTGCAATCCAGGATCATTTTTGCGAGCTCGCACCTGCGAGATAAGTTTTGCAAGTGCGATTGCATCAGTAGGCATCAAGTTTCAACTTGTTCTAAGTCCAAATTTGATTTGTTAACCATCCGAAACTCACCCGAGGCCCCCCGGGACCTCGACCAAATATATCAACCAGTACTAAAATAACATACGAACTTAGTCGAGCCTTTAAATCACATCAAACAACGCTAAAAATACGAATTGCGCATCGATTCAAGATTAATGAACTTTAAAACTTCAAAATTCTACATCTGATGCCGAAAACCCATCAATTGAGTCTGATTGACCTCAAATTTTGTACATAAGTCATAATTGATATTACGGACCTACTCTAACTTCCGGAATCAGAATCCGACCCCGATATCAAAAAGTCCACTCCTCTCAAACTTTCCAAAAATCATCCAATTTTCCAACTTTCGCCAATTGACGCTAAAATGACCTACGGGCCTCCAATTCAACATCCGAACACGCTACTAAGACCAAAATCACCCTACAGAGCTATTGGAACCTCCAAAACTCCATTCCGAGGTCGTCTTCATACAGTTCAAACTACGGTCAATTTCTAGAACTTAAACTCCCAAATTTCGGGACTATTTGTCCCATTTCACTCCAAAACCAAAAATAAATCCTCCCGGCAAGTTACGTAACCACAAAATGAAATAAAGAGATCAATAAATAGGGGTTCAGGGATAATACTCTCAAAGAGACCACTGGGTCATTACATCCTCCCCCTCTTAAAACAAACGTTCGTCCTCGAATGAGTATAGAGACATACCTGAAGTGGTGAAAAGATGAGGATAACGGCTGCGCATATCATTCTCGGTCTCCCAAGTCGCCTCCTCAACCGGATGACCCCTCCACTACACCTTCACTAACGCGATGTTCTTTGACCTCAACTTTCGAACCTGCCTGTCCAAAATGGTCACCAGCTCCTCAACATAAGATTGATCCTTGTCCAACTGAACGGAGCTGAAGTCTAACACATGAGATGGATCGCAGTGATACTTCCGGAGCATGAAAACATAGAACACTAGATGAACTGCAATGAGACTAGGTGGTAGTGCAAGTCTGTAAGCCACCTCTTCAACCCTCCCAAGAATCTCAAAAGGCCTGATATACCTAGGGATCAACTTGCCCTTCCTCCGGAACCTCATAACACCCTTTATGGGCGAAACCCGGAGCAAGACCCGCTCCCCAACCATGAATGCAACATCGCGAATCCTTGTATTTAAGTGTTCTTTCAATACTTTCGCTTCTGCGGAAAACTTAACCACATCTGCGGTCTCGGAGATATGAGGTCCTCCCCGCATTTGCGACTTCTACCGCTTCTGCGGACAAGAGGTATGCTTCTGCGGCCTCGCTTTTGCGTTCGCCCAAGCCGCTTCTGCGGAATCCAGTTGCCCCCTTCACTCCGCATCTGCGGAGCATGGCTCGCAGATGCGGAGACCTTCACGCACCTACGACCTAGCCCCAAGCCAGCCCCAAATCCGCTTCTACGCAATCCGCGCTCGTTTCTGCGAACTCGCAACTGCGAGATAAGTTCCGCAAGTGCGATTGCATCAGTAGGCAGCAAGTTTCAACCTGTTCTAAGTCCAAATTTGATCTGTTAACCATCCGAAACTCACCCGAGGCCCGCGGGACCTCGACCAAATGTACCAACCAGTCCTAAAATAACATACGAACTTAGTCAAGCCTTTAAATTACATCAAACAACGTTGAAAATATGAATTGCTCATCGATTCAAGCCTAATGAACTTTAAAACTTCAAACTTCTACATCCGATGCCGAAAACCTATCAAATCGAGTCCGATTGACCTCAAATTTTGCACACAAGTGATAATTGACATATCACGTCCCAAACCTAGGAGGCGTGGCTGGCACCCGGTGTCGTGCTGGCCTGATCGAACCACTCTGTAACTTATTTGTTTTTCTTCTATCACGGGCCAACATGGCCACAACTCGTAATGTATGACTATAAGTGGGTAAATATTGTATCAATGAACCAACGTTCTTAAAACATGAATACATATGGGCCGTCAAGGCCTCTGACATACTGTACAAAATGAATCTCTATCTACAAAGCCTCTAATATTATTTGACATCAAATGGGACAGAGTACCGGCCTACCCATAAGTCTGAAGCAAAACTCTGACATGATGACTCATAGACTCGGCTGCACTTCGAATGAGGTGGAGTCTTACCGATCCTTCGTTGAATGCTAACCTCGTCTACTATGAGGTCTCATCAAACTGATTATCTATACCTGCAGGCATGAAGGCATTGTCCCCAACAAAAGGACGTCAGTACGAATAATGTACCAAGTATGTAAGGCGAAACTGAAACATAACAATAAGTCAATATTTATTAAAGACATATAAGAATCAACCTGAATCTCTGAAGTGCCACCGTATTTGCATACTTATTATACTTATATATATAATGCTTCTTTTTGAGACTCTTATCCATATCGTATGATGCATGACTGCCCAACTGATCAGTAGTAACTGCCCGACCGGCCATAGCGCGGTGGTAAATGCATGACTGCCCGACCAGTCGTAGTTTGGTGGTAAATGTGTAACTGCCCAACCGACCGTAGCTCGGTAATAAATGCATAACTGTCCGACCGGCCGTAGCTCGGTGGTAAATGTGTAACTGCCCAACCGACCGTAGCTCGATGGTAAATGCATGACTGCTCGACCGGCCGTAGCTCAGTCGTAAATGCATGAAGATGCATGTATCGCTATATTATAAACATTAACATATTTATCATATACCTCAATATAGACTTAGGAATGTACTTAGACATACTTTAATATAACTTTACCGGAATGAATAATATAGACATCCTTAACTGCTAAGAGTAGAACCATTTATGAAATAACATTACATTTACGTATCGTTACTTGGATCATGCCAAAAGAAAAGAAGAGATAACCTTAACATACCTCAATTCCATCTTTTGATGACTACGACTAGTAAATCCTTTTGATAACATCTAACCTCGAATGCTCATACGAACTCGTTGAAGGTCATAGACGTTGGATCAAATTTGGGTTGCATTCTTGATAGCTTCACGTTAATTTACATCACAATGAAGCAATACCCAATTCACTTTAAAACTTATGAACAATATCACTAGTTAGGAATGGGATGTCGCTTACTATAAGAAAGAGAGATCCCTAAAATGCCGTACAATTTGTCTTCTTAATAGCATCATTTAACAAAATGATATAAAGGTGAATGTCTTTAAACATTGCCACCACTTTCTTAGCACACTAGTAGTTGGCAATTTGTTGCCAAATTCCTATCATCCCACGTGAATGTTGCCCCTTTAATCATTATCCAAAAATCTCACTTAAATAATTATTCACAAATTTCTAATTAATTGACTTGTTAATTTTCCACTAATCAAAAATTAATTAATTACCCACATAATTAAGAATTATCTCAAATTACCTAAAATAATACTCACTTTTAACACATTTTATTTACTATCACGATCATGTGGTACCTTGTATGGCACTAGTTCATAAATACAGGGTATTATAGTTTGGATCGTATTTTATCCCAAATTATCAAACTTTGGCGATACTCAATTTCTTCGATTCGTTTACCCTCTGACCTTTATAATACTTACTTATCACTTGTTTGACATATCATAAATACTTATAACCTCAAAAATAGTCTTGTCCTCATCCTAAAGTACTACTATTAAAATATTAAAATATTAAAAAATCATGGTACCATATAAAATCAATGCATATACTATTATTTCATTAAAGCATCCATGTAAAAATACATATAGTTTCTCAACTTCTAATTTTTCTAATCTCATATAAAGAGTATAAATTTTCGTACGCTTAATTCTTAAAATGGTAAAAAAAAAATTACCTTCTTTTCTTATGAAAAAAATAATTTCTATCTTTACAATAAAAATAATCTCATCAACTTTCTCATGTTATGTGTATAATTTAAAGCATATTCGGAAGTAGTAATATTAATAACTATATAAAATTATATTTTTCAAACTTTTTACCAAAATATTCCACTCAAAATAACACATCAAATGTATATAACGGTGTCAATGTTGTTAAACTTACGGGGTCTTATAATAACATAGTCACAAATCCTCTATAACCTCATGAATGGTCTTAATCTGTTCAAGCTCATATGGATTACTATGACTCATCCTAATATTAAAGTACGAGATATAACATCCTTTCCCCCTTTAAAACATTCGTCCTCGAATGTTAACTCTTAGAGATTTATAAAATTTTCACTAGGGTCTCTTCTGCAAACTAAACTAAAACCCAAACTATATCTGAAGTCTCGACTATTCACAACTTTTTGTACTTGAGTATCTCGTATCTTCTTCACATTTACCTTACTTACTTTTCAATCTCGCATTGTATCTTTTGTTTTTTTCATAACCTCTCTTCAACATAGGTGGAAATTACGCCTTAAAGCTCTACTGTGATATCTGCACCTCTGGTGCATACAAAATCTGGCGAAAGCTTCATACTGACTTCTTACGACTCAGCTCTATGGCACGATCTAGAAAAAAAAGAAGGGTAACATTTCCTAAATGCCCTATAGCCTCTCAGTTATAAATGTGGCGCGCAACACACCCATAAGTGAGACTCTACTAGGCACGACTTTGTAGACTCCCTAGGACACGACTTGCTCTGATACCACTTTGTCACGCCCCAAACCTGGGGAGGCGTGGCTGGCACCCGGTGCCGTGCTGGCCCAAGCGAACCACTCCGTAATTTATTTTTTTCTTCTATCACGGGTCAACATGGCTACAACTCGTAATGTATGACCATAAGTGGGTAAATGTTGTATCAATGAACCAACGTTCTTAAAATATGAATACATATGGGCCGTTAAGGCCTCTGATATACTGTACAAAATGAATATCTATCTACAAAACCTCTAAGATTATTTGACATCAAATGGGACAGGGTACCGGCCTACCCATAAGTCTGTAGCAAAAATCTGACACGATGACTCATAGACTCGGCTGCACTCCGAATGAGGTAGAGTCTTACCGATCCTTCGTTGAATGCTAACCTCGTCTACTATGAGGGCTCGTTAAACTGATTATCTATACCTGCAGGCATGAAGGCAGCGTCCCCAATAAAAGGACGTCAGTACGAATAATGTACCGAGTATGTAAGGCGAAATTGAAACATAACAATAAGTCAACATTTATTAAAGACATATAAGAATCAACCTGAATCTCTGAACTGCCACCGTATTTGCATACTTATTATACTTATATATATATGCTTCTCTTTGAGACTCTTATCCATATCGTATGATGCATGACTGCTTAACTGATCAGTGGTAACTGCCCGACTGGCCGTAGCGCGGTGGTAAATGCATGACTGCCCGACCGGTCGTAGCTCGGTGGTAAATATGTAACTTCCCAACCGACCGTAGCTCAGTGGTAAATGCATGACTGCCCGATCGGCCGTAGCTCGGCGGTAAATATGTAACTGCACAATCGACCGTAGCTCGGTGATAAATGCATGACTGCCCGACCGGCCGTAGCTCAGTCGTAAATGCATGAAGATGCATGTATCACTATATTATAAACATTAACATCTTTATCATATACCTTAATAGAGACTTTGGAACGTATTTCGACATACTTGGATATAACTTTACCGGGATGAATAACATAGGCATCCTTAACTGCTAAGAGTAGAACCATTTATGGAATAACATTATGTTTACGTATCGTTATTTGGATCATGCCAAAAGAAAAGAAGGTATATCCTTAACATACCTCAATTCCATCTTTTAATGACTACAACTAGTAAATCCTTTTGATAACATCTAACCTCGAATGCTCATACGAACTCGTTGAAGGTCATAGACGTTGGATCAAACTTGGGTTGCATTCTTGATAGCTTCACGTTAGTTTACATCACAATGAAGTAATACCCAATTCACTTTAAAACTTATGAACAATATCACTAGTTAGGAATGGGATGTTTCTTACTATAAGAAAGAGAGATCCCTAAAATGCCGTACAATTTGTCTTCTTAATAGCATCCTTTAACAAAATGATATAAAGGTGTAAATGTCTTTAAACATTGCCACCACCTTCTTAGCACATGAGTAGTTGGCAAATTGTTGCCAAATTCCTATCATCCCACGTGGATGTTGCCCCTTTAATCATTATCCAAAAATCTCACTTAAATAATTATTCACAAATTTCTAATTAATTGACTTGTTAATTTCTCACTAACCAATAATTAACCAATTACCCACATAATTAAAAATTATCTCAAATTACTTAAAATATTATTCACTTTTAACACATTTTATGTACCCTACTATCACGATCATGTGGTACCTTGTATGGCACTAGTCCATAAATACAGGATATTATAGCTTGGACCGTATTTTATCCCAAATTGTCAAACTTCGGTGATACTCAATTTCTTCGATTCGTTTACCCTCTGACCTTTATAACACTTACTTATCACTTGTTTGACATATCATAAATACTTATAACCTCAAAAATAGTCTTGTCCTCATCCTAAAGTACTACTATTAAAATATTAATAAATTATGGTAACATATAAAATCAACGCATACACTATTATTTTATTAAAACATCTATGTAAAAATACATATATTTTCTCAACTTCTAATTTTCCTAATCTCATATAAAGAGTATAAAATTTTGTACGCTTAATTCTTAAAATGGTAAAAAAAAATAACATTCTTTTCTTGTGAAAAAAATAATTTTTATCTTTACAATAAAGAAAATCTCATCAACTTTCTCATATTATGTGTATAATTTAAAGCATATTCGGAAGTAGTAATATTAATAACTATATAAAATCATATTTTTCAAACTTTTTACAAAAATGTTCCACTCAAAATAACATATCAAATGTATATAACGGTATCAATATTGTTAAACTTACGGGGTCTTACAATAACATAGTCACAAATCCTCTATAACCTAATGAATGGTCTTAATCCGTTCAAGCTCATATGGATAACTACGACTCATCCTAATATTAAAGTACGGGATATAACATGACATTTCGGGCCTACTCCAACTTTCGGAATCATAATCCGACCCCGATATTAAAAAATCCACTCCCGGTCAAACTTTCCAAAAATCATCCAATTTTTCAACTTTCGCCAATTGACGTTATAATGACCTACGGGCCTCCAATTCAACATCCGAACATGCTCCTAAGACCAAAATCACCCTACGGAGCTATTGGAACCGCCGGAACTCCATTCCAAGGTCGTCTTCATACAGTTCGAACTACGGTTAGTTTTTAGAACTTAAACTCCCAAATTTAGGGACTATGTGTCCCATTTCACTTCAAAATTAAAATTAAATCCTCCTGGCAAGTTACGTAACCACAAAATGAAATAGAGGGAGCAATAAATAGGGGTTCGGGGTTAATACTCTCAAAACGACCAGCCGGTTCGTAACACTATCATAGTGAATGGTAGCAAACTGCCACCTTCTAGTCAACCAGGGAAATCAGGCAAGGAGACCCTAATTCACCATACCTCTTCATAATGTGCATGGAGAGACTTTCCAGGCTTATTGACAATGTAGTCTATGCCAAACAGTGGCTACCAATCAGTATCAGTAGGTCTGATCCTAAGATCTCCCATTCGTTCTTTGTTGATGACCTAACCCAATTTGCTAAAGCTGACACCAGAAACTGTAACACAATTACCAATATTTTAAATTCTTTCAATCATGTATTTGGGCAAAAAATTAACCTCACTAAGTCTAGGGTCTTCTTCTCCTCCAACTACAAACCTGATTATATGGAGGCTCTTACTGCCACCCTCTCCATCCGAGCCATATTCTTTTTTGGTATATACTCGGGCTTTCCCATATTCCTCAGGAGATCATCCAATAGTGACTTTCAATTCATCATTGACTGTATGCGATCTAAGTTGGCTGGATGAAAAACAAACTACCTGAACATGACTGGTAACAACCCTGGCCAAGGAATCACTAAGTAGCATCCCAAGTCATGTTATGCAGTTCATCAAACTACCCTCCAAAACAACTAAGCTTATTGATAGGATCCAAAAAAAATTCATTTGGGGCACCACACGAAATATGAAGAAAATACACCTGGTAGGCTGGGAAAGGGTCACAACTCCAAAATGTCATGGAGGCTTGGGCTTGCAAAAAGTGGAGTGCAAGAACAGGGCATTCCATGTTGTTCTATCCTGGAGGATATTTCATAATACCTCATCTATCTTGGGCAAAAGTACTCATTTTCAAGCACTGTACTTGGAACCATATCCCAAAAAATTCAAATCTTCAATCTGACAGTGTATTGAACCATATCCCAAAAAATCCAAATCTTCAATCTGACAGTGTATTCTCAGGGGATGGGATACACAGGCAGGCCAGCAGGTGGGTCATTAACAAAGGGGACATGGTAGGTTTATTTAATGATTCATGGATACCAAATAATACATCCATCAGAAAAATGATTGGGGGCCCTCTAACACTAAATGACTTTACTGCCAAGGTGGTCACAATCTACAATAATGGGGAATGGAATACCTCATCCCTCTCCCTCAACCTTCCTGACAACATCATGAACCTGATCAAGTACACATTCATTCCTACTAATTCGGTCAAGGAGTATAAGATGATTTGGGGTCTGACACACAATTGCATCTTTACCACCAAATCAACGTACACCTTCCTTAGCAACAAAGCTGATTCAATTGAAAATATGAATGAAAATAAATTCAGCTGGATCTGAAAGTTAAAAGTACCCAATAAGATCAAAACATTCATCTGGTTGTTGTCCCATGATAGGAACAAGAGCCCTCCTTCACAGAATTGGGGTTAATTGTAACCCTGCATGTTGTCTCTGCTCCTCCACTCCAGAAATAAGTATCCATATTTTCTTCGATTGTCCCAATGCTAAGTTATTCTAGCATGATCTCACCACTAAAAGCACAACTGCCAGCCAACAACAGAACTCAAACTTCACAGCACAGTCCCTGTCCAATACATGGACCAACCTAAAGAAAATGCCATTTAATGATATTCTATCCTGGGATGCTATTTTTTCCTTCGGCTTCTGGCACATATGGATAACAAGAAATCACAACCTATTCAATAAAAAGAAATATCCCATCTCCATTTCTAACACCGTTGCAAAGGCCATTGAATTCTACATAGTAACGGTCAGGGAGAATTTGAGGAATACAGCTACTATAGGTATCAAATGGGAATCACCACACAGGAGTCACTATAAGCTACGATGATTTATTTGGCTGTAAATCATCGTCCTTTGTATTTTTTTGGGGGAGTTCTTTAGTAGAAACATGTATTAGGATTTTCTTATTATTCGTATGCTCAAGCCATATGCATATTCTGGCCATGTTATAAAAAATCCAATTGATCAATATTTAACAAAAGTCTCGTGAGTATCTTACCTGTATAACAATGCTCTGTTTTGACCATTGAGCCCCTCGTGGACTAGTTCACTGTAATAGATACTAGTATGTCTTATCTTTTCCAATTGAATAGATGACCTATTTAAAGTTACTTTTGCATAAATTTGGCGCTCTGAGGTTCCATGTTTGAGTTAAGAAATCTATACTTAATATTAAAGAAGTATGTCGCATGTCTCTGTTTGTATTGGGAAAAATTGTATTTATATATGCTACACCAAGGGTAACGATCATGACTTAGGACCCATGCTTTACTATTATAAAGATAGTTCCAAGAACTTCATTGTGATGTAACTCATGCCGGACTCAGTGGCGGAGCCACATTGAACCAAGTCCGGAAAATTACACTATATTTCTAGATAAATTTTTTTATTGACTCCCCTTAACTTTTCAATGTATCTAATTATTTATATTTTGACACCCCTTGATGAAAATTTTGGCTCCGCCACTAGCCGGACTTATTGACTGCATTCTGTTTTAGTCCAAGTCTTTTCTTCTCTTCCCTGTTATAAACTCATCTTAAAGGCAAATTTTGTCCAGTTGTTAAGATTGATTATAAAATATGAAATCTGTATTCTATGTTGAGATCTTAAAAGTTATGCATGCAAGTTTCCTTTTATGACTTAGAAAGATTGCACTTATAGGATCTAAAATATCTTCTGCCGAAATGGTTTTTAACTACCAGGAAATACATGCTGCTATGTCTAATATAAAATATTAGTGTAAGCCTTCCTATTCATATTTTGAGATCCTGTCCATAGGTTTGACATCTTTTGTTGATCTATATGACTTTAACGAAGCATGAGGCCTGTATCATTAGATTGATTTTCTTGTTAATCTACGTGATATGTTTTATTTGAACCTATGATTGATGATTACTTTTATCATTTAAAATTACGACTTTAGTTTGGCAAACTATTTTTATTTTGAATTAAGGACTTGAAAGGATACAATACACTTAGCATTTTGGGGTAATATTTTCGTTTGAGACATAAGGAAGAAAACTGTTTTCTCCTCGTCACGTTTAATAAGTTTAAAAACTTAGATTACTACTTTTCTTTTAAGAGACAGGCTTTTCATTAAACAAAGAGTTTCAATGATCTTGATTTTGATAAATTTTGAAGACAAACAAAAAATATTTGTTTTCCCAAGGTGCAAATTAGTTACGACTTTTCATAAAAGGCCGTTTCTTTCAAAGTTATGCCTATATATTAATTAGTTATAAACCTTATTCATTATATTTTGTTAAAACACCTCAAGCGCTACTTTTAATTTACGATCATATATGGTGCCTTAATAATCTTCTCTATAGGATTAATTAGGACTCTTGCCTATAATCTCAAGGTTAAATAGATCATAAAAACAGAGTAACTTTAAGCATTACTTAGCTACAACTCGTGTCCTAATTCATCATTAAACTAATTAGGTGGCGACTCTCTTAAATTAACTAAACCGCAGTCTTTCCAATATGTTACTATACTCTAATTTGACCCGTGTTAAAATGGGGTATAACAATGGGAACTAGTATCCTCCTAACAATCAGAACTCTATTTAGTAATTATTAATATATGCTAATCTCTTTCACCAAAAAAGAAAGAAAAAGAAATGATAATTCTTTTTTATGGTCCTACTTGTATGGGATACTTTGGAATACAGAAGCCCCGATATAATTGACCTGATTTTGTCATGTTTGAATATGTGTTTGAGGAGATTCTATGTAAACCTTTTTGGTACACAAGGAATCTATCTGCTAATATCTGGAAATGGCTCAAAACAACTATAACTTGTAACTCTTGCCCTTTACATATTCAAAAGTTGAGTTCTTGGTCACTTAGAAGCTGGAAAAAGGCAATTCTAACTTGAAACATATATAACATGAACATCTTGTTGTTAAGTACATATTCACAAGCAAATAGTTGTGTATTTATGGTATATATGGGAAAAGAAGTTGTCATATTTGGTAGTAGTATCTAATGTGTGTCTGTACCATGTTAGACAGACAAGTTATAGGGAACATATTGAACGCCAGAAGAATGAAATTGTGGAAAATGCTCCACGATATAATGTTTGGATAATTTTGAGAGAGGGAAGTAAAATAATTTTCCAATGTCTCGAGAAAATTACCATATACATGAATATTGTACACTTTTATTTAATTTATTTATTGGTAGAAAGATGAAATTTCATATCGTGTAGTAATTAACAATTGCCTTGATTTTTCTTTTTATATTTTGTAACACAAGTAACACCATTTGATGTATCATGTATATGAGTAAGACTATCTAATGTATTAGAAAATCAAAAATAAATACTTTGAGCAGTTTCATGTCTATATTAGCTGTGGGTCTAAAATATTCAACTAGCTCAAATAATCAGATCAATTGATTTTTTGGCTCTTTATAATATTTTTTTTAGTTTTATGACCTCTATCTTTTTTTTTTATACATATGAAATTTAATTTACACATAAGAGGTCTGTGTTTTATACATAAAAGATCTAAAAAGGTTATTTTCTTAAATTTAAAATTATAATATTTTCTTAAATTTAAAATTGTAAAAGAGCATGATGTATAAATAACACCAAAGAATCTAGACGTACGACTCTATTTCTCGCGAGTACGATGATTTGAAGAGTTGTGGGTTTCTTACACTAGGCATATGAGTCTGTAAGAATTTATATTAATTCTCAAATGCTAGTAATTTTTTTAAGTAAAAATTATTTTTCGTATTTTTTTAATATCGGAAACAATATCGAATAACAATGTTCGATTGCGATCAGGACTTCGCAAATGTGAAACTTGCAACCTTAACACACCAGTTGCTGCTTCAACAGTCCAAAACATCCCAAAAACGTATCTGAAACTCACTTGAGCCCCCTCAGGCTCCAATCCGAACATTCACACAAGTGTAATAACATCATACAAATTCTCTTGCTATCTCAAATCATCGAAATAACATCAAATATCAGGAATCAATCATCAAAACTCAAGATTTCAACTTTGAGACTCAATGTTTCACATAATGCGCCGAAACGCTCTCGGGTTATGTCCAAAAATATTATACAAACCTACCGGAATCGTCAAAATACCGATCTGAGGTCGTTTACCAAAAACGTTGAGCGTGGTCACTTCTAGCCTCATTTTAAGTCAAAAATCACATTTTCTTTACAATTTCATATAACAGCTTTCCGAAAAATGATATCAACCACGCACGCAAGTCATATATCATCAAATAAAGCTACGGGAGGTCTCGGAATATAGAAAAAGGGGCTAATACTCAAAACGACCTATCGGGTCGTCACATTCTCCACCTCTAAAAGAAACGTTCGTCCTCGAACGGACATAGAAATGTACCTGGACTGATAAAAAGGTGTGGGTATCTACTCCTCATATCAGACTCAAACTTCCATGTAGCCTCCTTGATCGGCTGACCTCTCTAATGCACTTTCACAGAAATAAAACTCTTAGATCTCAACTTTCGAACCTGTCGGTCTAGAGTAGCCACTTACTCTTCCTCAGAGGTCAAATTCTCATCAAGCTGCACCATGCTGAAGTCCAAAATATGTGACCTACCCTCGTGGTACTTCCGAAGCAAGAAGACATGAAATACCAGATGTACCCCTGCTACGCTAGGAGACAATGTAAGCCTATAAGTAACCTCCCCATCCCTCTCTGAAATCTCGAACGGGCCAATAAACCTTGGGCTTAACTTGCCCTTCTTCCTAAACCGCATCACTGTTACTCCTCACAGTATTACGATGATGTTACACCCCGTAGTAGTGTACGTTGGAATTGCCGTAAGATTATTCACATCAGTTTAAAGACAAGATTATTTTGAGGTTATAAGTATTATGTGTTACATTTCGCGTTTTCGTATGTTAAAGTTTCGTCGTAAGTTAATCGATGTAGATTCGGGAATAAGATTATTTTTGAGGTTATAAGTATTTATGCTATTTATAACAGGCGATAAGTAAGCGCCGTGAAGGTTAGAGGGCAAACGAATCAAAGAAAATGAGTTTCGTTGAAGGTTGTCAATTTGGGATAAAATACGGTCTGAGCTATAATACCCGGTATTTATGGACTAGTATCATACAAGGTACCACATGACCATGAGAGTAAAGTGTATAAAGCATGTTAAAAATAAGTAGTATTTTAAGTAATTTGAGATAATTCTTAATTATATGGATAATTGGTTAATTATAAATTTTTAAGTGGGAGATTAACATGTAATTGAATTTGTGAACAAATCTTAAGGGGGACACCATCCCCACGTGGCAGCAAGAGGAATTAGGGACCAAAAATCAAAATGGTGACTCTTAAACTCATGTAACAAGGTGGCACACTTAGAGAAATTTAGTGGCCAAGTCATCTTCCTAAGTGAGGCCCACACCAACTAAGATAAAAGATCTCTCTAAATCACAAAGAGAGATATTTAATCTTCATAGCAATGTAAATTGCTTCAGCAAACTCATACAAAATGATAGCAACGTGATTTGATTGAGAGATGCTTATATCATATGGATTGGCAATGTGATTTTGCTACAAAATTCATACAAGACTACTTAGCAATGTGAGAATTGTAATTCTAAGGGAGTACAGTGCAATCTTTTTCAAGAATATCATACTAATTTTTCCCTACTCCGATCTGTCGTTACGTGTTTCGTCGCGATTGGCGTGTGTTAAAGAGATTGTCAAGAGAATCGACTCAGATATATTAAGGATATCCCTTATTTCTTTTTGGCATGATTCATACGATACAAACGAAACAAGCAAACACACAGCTTTCATAAAATGACTATATTCATAGAAGTACTATGGGTGTCTATATTCTTGATTTCCCATTTGTGTTATTATTATATCTTCTGTTTATGGGTCTCAGAAAAATACGTAGTTAATAAAGTTTATACTAAAGGCATATTGATCTTATAATATTCCGATAAATCTTATTAACATATTTCTTATGCATTTCATTCATTTATACATGTACATTGACCCATGACCAGATGGCGTTATATACACGTATATTATATGTATATCTGATATGAAAAATTGTTACGGCATTATATACGTACCACCACTTGATCAGCTGGTATACATTGATGATTTTCCCACAGTGGCCGAGATGATATGATGGGATGCCCTCAAAGACTTGATGATGTTATGTACGCATATACCTATGCATGGTACGATATTTATACGCATATGCATGACATTATAAATATTAAACGATTATTTGCTAATTTTCATTCCTTACATACCCGGTACATTATTTGTATTGACGTCCCTTTTGCCTGGGGACGCTGCGTTTTATACCTGCAGGTCCCGATAGACATGTTAAGAGTCCTCCAAGTAGGCTATCAGCTCAGCGGAAAGTGTTAGTGCACTGTATTTGCTCTGGAGTTGCTTATGTGGACAGTATGATTTGGACATATATTGATTGGTATGGCGGGGCCTTGTCCCGACCTTTACGGTATTTATCTACTCTTAGAGGTTTGCATATGTCATATACATGAAAGATTGTATGGCCTTGTCGGCCTATGTTTAGCGTACAAGTGATCATTTTGGTCTTATAGGCCCATATGTCATATGTATAAGTTTGTATTACATGTTGGGTCATCCAATGTCGAGTATTTCCTCATGTTTTATTCTACTTATCTCACGACAGCCTCTCCGGCTCATTTACCTATGATAGTATGATACGAAAGATACGTTATGTTGGTACTCGGTTGAGTAAGGTACCGGATGCCCGTCGCGGCCCATCAGTTTTGGTTGTGACATTAACGGTATTTTTAGGCGACACTCGGAGAAGAACTTTCTCACCTTTCATATAAGCACATTACTACTAGAAATTCGGTAAAAACTGACTAAAAACACCAATCATCTTTAGTCGGTAATGGCCAATAACCGTCCAAAACGTGACCATTTACGTGTGGACGGTATTTTAGCGGTCGGAAAGGCATACCGACGAAAGTTGGCCGAAAATTACCGACCAACTTTGGTCGGACAATTAAATTCCAAAAAAAAAAAGAAATATTGCAAAAAAAAAACCGACCAAAGTTGGTCGGATTTTTAATTATGTAATCAAAAGATTCACCATCTGGGAATCGAACTGGGGTCTGTACTGTGGCAGGATACTATTTTACCACTAGACCATTGGTGCCTTTTGTTTTAAGACTGTCTTTTATTTGATTTATACTCTTAAATTATATTTTCGCACAAAAATAACCGACCAAAGTTGGTCGGTTTTATTTAAAATAAAATTACCGACCAAAGTTGATCGATTTTTTAAAATGACCGGCCGAATTAACCGACCAATTTTGGTCATTTTTTTAATATTAATTTTTATTTATTTTAATTGAAAAACCAACCAAAGTTGATCGGTTTCTTGAAAAATAAATTTCGAGGGACTCAAAAATAGTTTCCCGTATTTTTGCGCCAAAGAAAACCAACCAAAGTTGGTCGGTTTCATAAAAAAAATTAAAAATAAAATATTTTGAAAAACCAGGTGTTTTGACCGACCAAAGTTGGTCGGTCGACCTTGGTCGATTTTTGCCGAATTTTTAGTAGTGCATCTCGAACCCTCCGGTCCGCATAACTCTTTTGACACTTGGGTGAGTAGAATAGCACGAGCTGTGAGCCTTCTCAAGGATCAACTCTCTCAACCTATCAACATTCAGAACACAAATTTGGCCTGAAATCACATGACACCATCATCTGCAATCACGACCTCCTTGGCACTATCTTGTTGTACCGTGTCTTTCAACACCAATAAGTGAGGATCATCAAACTGGCGAGGCTTGATGCACTCCAACAACGATGAATGTGTCACAAATTAAGGTCTAACCATCTCTGCTGCCGATATAATATGGTGATATCATGGTCCTTCAGTAACTCTAACCATCTCCGCTGCCGCAAATTAAGATCTTTCTGTTTGAACAGGTGTTGGAGACTTTGATGGTCAGTATAAACCTTACATAGAACACCGTAGAGATAGTGCCTCCAAATATTGAGTGCGTGAACAATGGCTACTAATTCCAAATCATGCACATGGTAATTCTTCTCATGAACCTTCAACTGGCGAGACGCGTAGGCAATCACCCTACCGGCATGCATCAATACTACGCCAAGTCCAATACGCAATGCATCACAATACATAGTGTAAGATCCCGAATATGTAGGAATATCAATACCGGGGTTGTAGTCAAGGCAATCTTGAGCTTTTGAAAGCTCACCTCGCACTCGTCGGACCATCTGAAAAGAACACCCCCCTGGGTCAACTTGAACAACTACTATAGAATCTCCAACTAGTGTAGACACAGAAACAAGAATATTTAGGGAATTACATGGCATACTCAAATGTGAAGCATAATATGAAGACATACAAGAATGTGGAGAACCCGGATAAAACAACATTGAAGCGTCTCTATTACAAACCGAGGTAATACCTGTAATAACTACATCAGACGACTTCACCTCAAGTCTAGTTGGAAATGCATAACAACGGGATTGAGCTCCACCAACCTGACCTCCACCTCTCGGACGGCCTCTCACTCACTAGCCTCTACCTCTAACTATCTGACCACCACCTCGTGCTACCTGACCCCCGCCTCTAGCTGATTGTGCGAGTGGTGGAGCAACCGGTGCCGGAACTATGGTACGGATACCTTGTTGTGGATTTTGTACGTGTCCTCACCATATGTGAGAGAACAAGAGAAGAATGATTCAAACTCAGTGATAGAATAAAGTCACACGATAGAGAAAGTTTTGTCACGACCCAAAATCCAATTAAAGGCCGTGATGGCGCCGGGCACCACTGTCAGGCAAGCCAACCATAATCAATTAATTAATTACCCATTTTAGTATTCTTGAAATAAAAATTTCTTCAATGAAATTGTAAAGATAAAACTCATAGAGTAAATAATAAATATTTTTAGCAACTAAATTTCTAAATAATTCACAACCACTCCCAAAACCCGGTGTCACAAGTGCATGAGCATTTATTAGGGAATTAAAAATGAAATACAGCATCTGTCCAGAATACAAATTAGACGGAAAAATATAATAACTCTGAAGGAGACTCTGTTAGCTACGGATCGTAATATAGAATGCAGCTTACCTATATCCCCACAATTATTAACCACACCTCTGCGCCCACAAGGCCGCTATACATATATGTACCTGCACAATAAAATATGCAGCAAGTACAGTATGAGTACGAAAAAACATCTACCCAGTAAGTATCAAGCCTAATCTCGAAGTGGTAGAGACGAGATAGCCGACTTTGACACTCACTATGGGTCAATAATAATAATTGAAATAAATTATAATTATTCAAATCAACATGGTTCATAGAGTTAATAATAATTTTATTCATTTAGCAGAAATAATAACAATCCTTCAAATGCAACAATTTTTTTCAATTTATTTATTTAAATCATCCAATTTAAATAAAACTTTTAATTTATCAAATAACTTTACAACCTGCAATTCAATTTCAATAAATTTTTAATTTATCAATTAAATCTCATTAGAGGAATAACAGTTAATTCCTTAACAAGCAAGAATAATAATTCATTAAATTCCAAGGATTTTCCAATTTATCAACTAGCTTCGCAAGCTGAAATAAATTATTAAAGTATCGTATAATTATTATTATTAAGCACGATTTCTGCCGAGTACGTACGGCCCGATCCAGAGTGTCGTGTATACTATCGAGGGATGTGCGGCGCGATCCATAGATACATCTATCCTGCCGAAGCATTCGGCCCGCTCCACAAGAAAGGAGGACATTTTCTTAAGTACCTCCGGAAGGAAAGTATATTTATTATAGGATAAATTCGGGAGGAAGAACAATTTCTTTTGATATCTAATTAATTTAAACAGAAAATCAAACATATGAGATTCACATCCTTTAATATTTTTATCTAACAATTCATAATATATTCATATATACATATCAATTAATATTAATTAAACAAAGAATGCAATCTACACAAGTAATGCATGCTTTGATACCTAAACTACCCGAATTTTAGCATAAATAGTAGCTACGCACGGACTCTCGTCACCTCGTGCATACGTAGCCACCGCAATTAGCAACAATTATTCAATTAATCCCTATGGGGTAATTTTTCCCTCACAAAATTAGACAAGAGACTTACTTCATCTCAAAGTCCACTTTCCGATTACCATGTCGCGTTGAATTCTCGATTCGACGCCGAAAAAATCTGAAACTATCCAAATATTATACAAAATAATTAATATATGCTAAATGATTCGAATTTTATCTATTAAATAAATTACCTTATACAAAATGGTAAAATTTCTAAACTTTACCTCGGGACCACGTGCTCGGATTCTGAAAATTTTTGGATGAAAACGTTACTCATAATCTCAAGAACTTGAATATATAATTTCTACCCAATTCCATAACTATTTTCGTGGTCAAAATCTCATTTTTATAAAAATCTAGGTTTTTCATCTAACTCTTTGATTTCTAAGATTTACTAGTTATAATCTACTTATAATCTATGTATTTAACTCAAAGGGTGTAGAATTAACTTACCTCCAAGTTGATAGTTGAAACTCCTCACAAAGAGCTCTGAAATCGCCCAACAATGGATGAAAAATAGAAAGAAATGGACTGAGTTATCGTCCGTTTTAAGGTTCTACCCAGACAGGTTTTTCGCACCTGCAGAAGGAGTACCGCACATGCGGCTTTCGCACCTGCGGAAATTCCTCCCAGGTGCGCATTTTTCCTTCTTTTCCTGGTTCCGCACCTGCGGAAGAAATGTTCGCTTCTGCGCAAGCGCAGGTGCGCCCATCCCTTCGCACATGCGCATTTTTCCACTTCTGCGCACAAGGCCATCGCACCTGCGTGTTCGCAGGTGCGCCAAATGCTTCACATGTGCGATGGCTGGGCAGGTTTCTCTCGTTCGCACCTGCGATTGGTGGCTCGCACCTGCGGTTGTCCAAGCGCAGGTGCGATTATGACAGTAGTTGGGAGCTTCAGTCCTTGCTCAACTTCCCAACATTAGTCCGTGCCTCGCCCGGTTAACACTCGGGACCCCCGGGGCCCCGCCCGAACATACCAACAGGTTTGAAATCATAAAACGGACTCGCTCAAACTCTCGGAACGCGTAAAACAACATCAAATCTAAGAATCATACCCTAAACCAAATTGATTCAAACTTAAGAATTTCATGTTCTTTAATTTACTCACAATGCGCCGAAATATACTTAAACTACTCGGAATGACACGAGAATTTGCGTGCAAATCTTAAATCAATATACGGAACTATTCCCAAACTCGGAATTCCAAATGGACTTCAATTACTCAAAATCCTACTCCAAATCAAATTTAAAGAATTTTAAACCTTCAAATAGTTAATTTTCACTATTAAGTGCCAAAACGCTCCCGGGTTATCCAAAACCCGATTCGAACATATGCCCAAGTCCGAAATCATCATACAAACCTATTAGAACCGACAAATCCCGATTCCGAGGTCGTTTTCTCAAAATGTTGACCGAAGTCAAACTTGTCCATTTAAAGTTAACTTAAAGAACCAAGTGTTCCGATTTCAACCCAAACACTTTCAAATCCCGAACCAACCATCCTCGCGAGTCATAAATTAATAAAAGCATGTTCGGGGAGTTTTATTTTAGGGAACGGGTTTCTAAAAGTCGAAACGACCGGTTGGGTCGTTACATTCTCTCCCACTTAAATATATGTTCGTCCTCGAACGTGCTAAGGTGTGTTCCAGAGTTATCCAAAATTAATGTTTAACACCTCGTGCACCTACCCGTGCTACCACACCCAGCTGAGCATATTAACTCGAGCCAATCTGAAAATCCTCCCCTTTATTTAGGCAATTAAGCCTTAGAGCCCAATTCTAACATCCAGAATTCTCCACCATGCTTGTTTCCAACCTATGAATGTCGTATCAATCACTACACGATGCACCAATAGAGGATTGCATACCTTTGTTGAATTTAGACCATGCACTGCATCATTCACATGACTATAATAACATTCTCCGATAATAATAGCCAAAATTCCACGAATCTGATGTTCACAACACAACTCATGATACATATAAGTCCTGTTCCAACTCTTGAACTGCTTCCACGATGGAAGAAATGTGTAGAAATTCATAACCAACTGCTGAGTCAACAAATTATTGAGTTTCTCCTTCTGGCAAGAACCATTGCCTCATTATGGACCAAATAATGGTATTTGCTCTTTATTATACTTCATATAATCCGATCTTATTGATCCTGGATCCAATAACCTCGTCTTGCTTAGTATAAGCTGCTCAGGCAATAATCTACCTCAGACATGACAAAAAGTCTCCTATGATGCCACAATGAGTTAATAAGCTACGGACTAGATTGCGATACATAAGGAAAACAGACTATGAAAAGGATTACTCAACTCACGTGACTAATTAAACAGCTGAAAAGGTGTCATGAACCTTCCTCAGAAAAATGAAATACAAAAACACACAAAATAGAAAATAGGGAATTGTTCTCACCATTACACTGTTGTGACGTGCAACCCGATCCGCACAAAAGAATCTATATAAAATAAATACTTACCGAGCTAGAATGCTCATTACTTATAAAATATCCGAACATCGGACACAAGCACGCTAAGTGCATAATACCATCTTTGGAAGGACCAACAGCGCCATACGCTACAAAACTCAAGCACAACTAAGGTGCGATATATGATCTGAATCTCGAGAGCCATCCTGCTCACATAACACCATCGCTACACGGAACCTCAACACATAAGAAATTTATCAAGCCGTTTCATAACTCACACGGCACAATATAGTATTACATGAAATAACCAACGACGAAACGACATCCAACGTCCGAATAATCCTCCATAAGAAGCGCTATGCTAAATGAACATATCCGGCCTCATATAGAGTATGTATTCATATTTAAATCCATCCACAGAACTCTAGCCAATTCTGATCGCACCGTACTAGGCTAATAACCTTTCAAGGATCCATAATAACCCTTTTTCCCATAACACACAAGAATAACCATCATAATCGGAACAAACTTCCACAGTCCACAACCAAATGAACCGAGCGCCCTCCAGGCATAAATTCTCGAATCAGCGATATAACCACAATTTTTATACTTGGTTTCAATCTTCACTCAATCAAGTGACTACATGTCACTCTTACACAATCTTTCCGTGAGACACGCTCCCACGGCCTTCCGCACCAGGTAACAAGTCTGCACATCAATGCTACCGGTTACACTAATGTTGTAAAGCATATCAAGAATCCACAAATCAATACACAAGGTCTCTTACACCTGACATCGACCTTAGATGATGCCAAAAATAATATCATCTTACTTTAAACATCTAAATCCCTTTCCTGCTCATCCGAGCTCATGACATCCTTGTCAACATCGAACCGGAATCTTAAATCCTCGACTTTTGAATCCCATGCTACTTAGTGCACTTAACCACTGTGATGACCCAAAATATCATCTTTAAATTTAATAAGTAATTCTAAGTTCTAAGACCTCGACAATCATCATTTATCATTTCTCAACTTGCGTGCACAGTCCGTAAAATTTTTCGGAAAGCTTTTATGTGAAAAATGGATTAAAATGTGAAATAAAGCTTTAAAACTCAAGTGAGTTGACTTTGGTCAACATTTTTAGCAAACGGACCCAGATTAGTATTTTGACAGTTCCGGTAGCTCTATATCGTGATTTGGGACTTAGGCATATGCCCGAAATTTAATTTGGAGGTCCCTAACTCAAGTTATGACTATTTAACGAAAACTAGCAATTTAAAGGCTAAAGATTTCCAAGTTTGACCACGGGGTTGACTTTTTGATATCGGAGGCGGAATCCGATTCTGGAAATTTGAACAGCTCTGTTATGTCATTTATGACTTGTGTGCCAAATTTGAAGTCATTCCGGATTCATTTAATATGTTTTGACACGAGATTTGCAAATTAAAAAGTTTAAAACTCAAAGTTCGAATCGGGGTATGAATTGTAATTTCAGCGTTGTTTGGCGTGATACGAGACCCCGAGTAAGTCCGTATTATGTTATTGGACTTTTTGGTATATTCGTACGATGCCCCGAGTACCCCGAGAGTGATACGGAATGAAATCGCAAAAGTTCGCTGGTGCGGAAATCTGCACGCACCCGCGCGTTCGCAGAAGCGTGTCCGCAGATGCGCAACAAATAACGCAGATGCGGACATATGCTGGCAGCCCCTTTTTTCTCAAATGCGAGAGTTTCTCGCAAATGCGAACTCACATGTGCGAGCCCATGCACCGCATGTGCGTAAATGCCTGGGCAATGTATATATCGAAGAGTCCGAAATTATTTTCACATTTTGTTCGTTTTGAGCTCGGTTAAGGCTAAATTTTGGGTAATTTTCACGGGAAACATTGGGGTAAGTGTTCCTTATCCTATATTGATTATATTTTATGATTTTATACTCGTTTATATCATGAATCCATAAATTTATGGAAGAAAAATCAGATTTTTCTAAAATCTCCCAAAAACGAAAAATTTAGATTTGAAGGTCCATTTGATATCGAAATTGGACAATTTTTGTATGGTTGAACTCGTATCGGAACGGGTGTTCGGATTTCGTACTTTTTTTGGGATTTGAGACGTTGGTCCCACTGTCGAATATTTAAAGGAATTTCGAACTTTTATCCGAAAAATTTATAAATTCATATGGAATTAATTCCTATGATTAGTATTGAATATATCGAATTGTTTGTGAATAGATTTGAAGCTTTCAGAGTCACATTTAAAAGAAAAGGTTGTGGTTGAATAATTGATTGGAATTTGCAAAGCGGGATAAGTATCGTGGTTAACCTTGACTTGAGGGAATAGAACTCTTAAATTATTTGTTATGTGAATTGCATGTGAACGACGTATAGACGAGGTGACGAGTATCTATACGTCGTCAAATTAATTGTTTGCCTGCTTACTTGAAAAATCATAAATTGTTTTAAATCATAAATTAATTATTATAATAATTGTTTCTCTCCTATTCTTTGTCAAATATTAATTCTTGAATTCCTGCATTAATTGTTACATGCTATTTGAATTATGTGTTTTAATTGTTATTTGACATTTAACATATTAAATATTAAACTGCCTATTTTATCCGTGATTTCTATAATAATTTGCTATTTGTCATTGTTTGTTTCATAATTAAATCATAATTGTTGTATGCTTGTTGTCTTATAATTTTATATTAATTATTGCATTTATTGGGGGAATTTCTTCTATAAGAATTGATTGAAATGGACATATTGGAGGATTGGGTTGCACGCCGCAACAGACTTATTAAAAAGTCCATATTGGAGGATCTGGTTGCAAGCCGCAACAGACTTATTAAAAGTTAATATTGGAGGATCGGATTGCACGCCGCAATAGACTTATTGAAAAGTCAATATTGGGGGATTGAATTGCACTCCGCAATAGACTTATTTAAAAGTCTATATATATACTTGATTGAAATAAATATTTGATAGACTTGATTGAAATGAAAATATTGTGAGAGCGGGCTGCACGCTGCAACATAGTTGGTTGAAATAATAATAATGGATTATGACTGCTGGATTGGCTTCAATTATTATAAATGAGTTACCTGATTTATTTTTATTATTTGTTGTTATTATTAATATTGCGTACAGGTTAATGTAAGTGAACCTCCTTAGCCTCGTCAATACTTTGTCGAGGTTAGGCTCAGCCCTTACCAGTACATGGGGTCGGTTGTACTGATACTACACTCTGCACTTCTTGTGCAGATTTTGGAGTTGGTCCCAACGGCGTACCATAGACTTGCTCGGATTTCAGCTACCGGAGGAGACTTGAGGTATAATTACATGGCATCCGCAGTTCTGAAGTCTCCATCTATTTTACTTTAGCTGTGTGTTTATTTTCAGACAACTTTATTTTATTCAGACCTTTATTTATATTTATTCTAGAAACTCGTGCACTTGTGACACCAATTCTGGGATGGTATTTAGACACCGTTGTTTTTATGGATTATTTCACTATATTTCAAACTTTGCTTCCGCTTTTGGTTCCTTGATTATTAATAATGTAAAGATTGTTTAAAAATTGATTAATATTATTCTAACGTTGGCTTGCCTAACAAGTGAAATGTTAGGCGCCATCACAGTCCGAAGGTGGGAATTTCGGGTCGTGATAGTTGGTATCAGAGCACTAGGTTACATAGGTCTAATGTGTCACGAGCAAGCTTAGTAGAGTTTGAAGGATCAGTACGGAGATGTCTGTACTTATCTCTCAGAGGCTATGAAGTTTAGGAACAATATCACTTCTTTCTTATCCTGTCATGCGATTTTATTCTATCATCGATGATTGAACCATTCTACTCTTATTCTCTCACATATGGTGAGAACATGTAATACCTCTACCGATGGACAGGGACCAGAACCCTCGGTGGCAACTATGTCCAGGGGAGAGGTCGAGGTCGTGGTAGAGGCTGAGGTAGAGCTCAGTCCAGAGCTCGAGCAGCTGCACCTGTTGTAGAACCTCAGGTGGACCTTCAGGAGGAGGTTCCAATTCAGAATGTACCAGTTGGAACAGTTCAGGTCCCGAAAGGATTCATAGCCACTCCTGTGCTTCAGGACGCTCTAGTCCGTTTGGTGAGTCATATGGAAGGCGTGGCCCAGAATGATATATTTCCAATTGCACCAGTCATCTCACAGGCTGGGGGAGGAGCATAAACTCCCACTACTCCCGCTCCGGAGCAGATTGCTCCCCAGAATCAAGCTCCAGCAGCCCCGCCAGTTGGGGTAGTTCAGCCAGTTGTTGCGACACAGATCAGTGATAGGCCTGCCATGTCTTTTGAGGCCTTATTGAGACTGGATAAGTTTACCAAGCTCTTTCCAGTTCACTTCAGTGGTACACCTTCTGAGGACCCACAGGATTATCTTGAACGCTGCCATGAGGTGCTGCGGAACATGGTATAGTTGAGACCAATGGGGTTGATTTTGCTGTATTTCAGATGACGGGTTCCGCCAAGAGGTGGTAGAGAGATTATACATTGACCCGACCAATCTGATCGCCTGCACTTACCTGGGAGCAGTTCTCTCAGCTATTTCTGGAGAAGTTCCTTCCTATCACACTGAGAGAGGAATTTCGCAAGTAATTTGAGCGTCTACAACAGGGCAATGTGACTGTTACTCAGTAAGAGTCCCGTTTTGTGGATTTGGCCCGTCATGCTCTCCTTTTACTACCTACGGAGGGAGAGATAGTGAAGAGGTTTATTGAGGGACTCACTTACCTTATCACACTTCAGATGGCCAAGGAGACCGGAAGTAAGATTTCTTTTTAGGCGGCTGCTAATGTCGCAAGGAGGATCGAGATGGTTCTTGCACAGGAGAGAGGGCAGAGGTCCGATAAGAGGCCTCGTCAGTTTGGCGATTTCAGTGGTGCCTCGTCTGGAGGCAGAGGTAATTTTGGTAGGGGTCATCCTCCCAGACCGTTTCATTTAGCACTACATGCATCTCCCGGTGCTTCAGGGAGTCACGGTCCTATTATGTCTTACTCTGGGCAGCCAATATTCAGTGCACATTCAGCTCATATCAGTGCACGACCACTCCAGAGTAACTACAGTGGTTATCCGGCCCATCTGGGTCAGCTTCAGCTTCAATAGCCACGGCATCAGGATGGGTGTTATGAGTGTGGGAACATTGGTCACATCAGGAGGTATTGCCCTAGATTGGCGAGTAACAGATCTCAGCAAGATTCTCGTGCCATCATACCGGCAGCGGTTGCTTCACCGTCTGCTCAGCCAGCTAGAGTTAGGGGTCTGGCAGCTAGAGGGGGAGGTCAGGCTATTAGAGGTGGAGGTCAGGCCATTAGAGGTGGAGGTCAGACCGTTAGAGGTGGAGGTCAGCCAATTAGAGGCCGTCCCAAAGACACAATTCAGAGTGGTGGGGCCTAACCCTGATTTTATGCTTTTCCAGCTAGGCCTGAGGCCGAGTCATCTGATGTTGTGATCACAGGTATTATTCCAGTTTGCCATAGAGATGCTTCAGTTCTATTTGATCCAGGATCTACTTATTCCTATGTGTCCTCCTATTTTGCTTCATATTTGGTTGTGCCTTGTGATTCTCTGAGTGCTTCTGTGTGTGTATCTACACCAGTGGGAGACTATGTTGTAATAGATCATGTCTATCGTTCGTGTGTGATTACTATTGGTAATCTTGAGACTAGTGTGAATCTTCTACTTCTTGATATGGTATATTTTGATGTCATCTTGGGTATGGATTGGTTGTCTCCTTATCATGCTATATTGGATTGTCATGCCAAGACAGTGACCCTAGCTATCCCGGGGTTACCTCGGTTAGAGTGGAAAGGAACTCCTGGCCATTCTGCTAGCAGGGTTATTTCTTATATAAAAGCTCGACGTATGGTAGAGAAAGGGTGTTTAGCCTATTTGGCTTATATTCATGATCCCAGTACGGATGTCCCTTCTATGGACTCAGTACCAGTTGTTCTTGAATTTCCAAAAGTATTTCCTGCAGATTTTCTAGGGATGCCACCCGACAGAGATATTGACTTCTGTATTGATTTGGCTCCGGGCACTCAGCCCATTTCTATTCCACCATACTGTATGGCCCCGCCAGAGTTGAAAGAATTAAAAGAGCAGTTAGAAAACTTGCTTGATCAGGGATTCATTAGACCCAGTGTCTCATCCTGGGGTGCACCGGTATTATTTGTAAAGAAGAAAGATGGCTCTATGCGGATGTGTATAGACTATCAGCAGTTGAACAAGGACACTATCAAAAACAAATATCCGCTGCCAAGAATTGATGACTTATTTGATCCGCTTCAGGGTGCCAAGGTATTTTCGAAGATCGATTTGAGGTCTAGTTACCATCAGTTGAAGATTAGGGCATCTGATGTCCCTAAAATAGCTTTTCGAACTCGGTATGGGCATTACGAATTCCTAGTGATGTCATTTGGGTTGACAAATCCCCCAGCAACATTTATGGATTTGATAAATCGGGTGTTTAAGCCTTATTTGGATTCTTTTGTGGTTGTATTCATTGATGATATCTTGATTTACTCCAGCAGTCGAGAGGAACATGAGCAGCATCTTCGAAGTGTGCTTCACACCTTGAAGAATAATCAGTTATATGCCAAGTTTTCAAAATGTGAGTTTTGGTTAGACTCAGTTGCCTTTTTGGGGCATGTTGTATCGGCAGAAGGCATAAAGGTAGATCCTAAGAAGATTGAGGTTGTTCAGAATTGGCCTAGACCTACTTCAGTTACAGAGATTCGGAGTTTCCTGGGTTTTGCAGGTTATTATCGTCGGTTCGTTGAAGGGTTTTCATCTATAACAAGCACACTGACCAAACTAACCTAGAAGGGTGTCCCATTCAGACGGTCAGACGAGTGTGAGTTGAGCTTTCAGAAGCTTAAGACCGCTTTGATTACGGCACCAGTGTTGGTATTACCCACAGGTTCAGGATCGTATACGGTATATTGTGACGCATATCACATTGGGCTTGGTGCAGTATTAATGCAAGATGGAAAGGTAATTGCAGAAGCATCGCGGCAGTTGAAAGTTTACGAGAAAAATTATCCTGTTCATGACTTAGAATTGGCAGCCATTGTTCATGCGCCGAAGATTTGGAGACATTACCTCTACGGTGTCTCGTATGAGGTATTTACTGATCATCGCAGCCTTCAGTATTTGTTCAAATAAAAAGATCTTAATTTGAGGCAGAGAAGATGGTTGGAGTTGTTGAAAGACTATGATATCACCATTTTGTATCACCCCGGAAAGGCCAATGTGGTGGCCGATGCTTTGAGTAGAAAGGTTGTGAGTATGGGCAGTCTTGCGTATATTCCGGTTGGTGAGAGGCCATTAGCTACAGATGTTCAGACTTTAGCTAACCAGTTCATGAGGTTAGATGTTTCAGAGCCCAGTCAGGTTCTAGCTTGCATAGTCGCTCGGTCTTCTTTATATGAGCACATCAGAGAGAGGCAGTATGATGATCCTCATTTACTTGTCCTTAAGGACACGGTACGGCACGGTGATTCCAAACAGGTTGATGTGGGGGGAGATAGGGTTCTGCAAATGCAGGGTCGTATTTGTGTGCCTAATATGGATGGGCTTCGTGAATTAATTCTTGAAGAAGCACACAGTTCCAGGTATTCTATTCATCCAGGTACTGCCAAAATGTATCAATATTTGCGGCAATATTATTGGTGGAGGAGAATGAAAAAGGATATAGTTGCATATGCAGCTCGGTGTCTGAATTGTCAGCAAGTTAAGTACGAGCATCAGAGACCTAGTGGTTTGTTTCAAAAGTGAAAAATTCCTGAATGGAAGTGGGAGCGTATCACTATGGATTTTTTTTGTTGGGCTCCCACGGACTCAGAGAAAGTTTGACGCAGTTTGGGTCATTCTGGACAGGTTGACCAAGTCAGCGCATTTCATTCTAGTGGCAGTTACCTTTTCTTCAGAGAGGTTGGCTGAAATTTACATTCGTGAGATTGTCCGCCTTCACGGTATGCCCGTGTCTATTATTTCAGATCGAGGTATGCAGTTTACCTCACATTTCTGGAGGGACGTACAGCGTGAGTTAGGCACGCGGGTAGAGTTGAGTACAATATTTCATCCATAGACAGACGGATAGTCAGAGCGCACTATTCAGATATTGGAAGATATGCTTCGTGCTTGTGTTATAGACTTTGGAGGTTC
This sequence comes from Nicotiana tabacum, assembly GCF_000715075.1. NCBI lineage: Eukaryota > Viridiplantae > Streptophyta > Magnoliopsida > Solanales > Solanaceae > Nicotiana > Nicotiana tabacum. The sequence continues at coordinate 63,663,993 of NC_134098.1, forward strand.
TTGGGATCATTTTTTGCCACTTGCAGAGTTTGCTTATAATAATAGTTACCAGTCAAGCATTCAGATGGCTCCATATGAGGCATTATGCGGAAGGCGATGCCGATCGCCAGTTGGTTTGGTTTGAACCGGGAGAGGCTCGGTTGTTGGGTACCTATTTGGTATAGGATTCCTTGGATAAGGTCAAGATTATTCAGGATTGACTTCGCACAGCTCAGTCTAGGCAAAAGAGTTATGCCGACCGTAAAGTTTGTGATATTGCATTCATGGTTGGAGAAAGAATATTGCTCCGAGTTTCACCTATGAAAGGTGCAGTGAGGTTCGGAAAGAAGGGCAAGTTGAGCCCTAGGTATATTGGACCCTTTGAAATTCTTGAAAGGGTGGGTGAAGTAGCCTACAGGCTTGCATTACCACCTAGTTTATCAGTGGTTCATCCGGTGTTCCATGTGTCTATGCTCCGGAAATATCATGGTAATCCGTCCCATGTGTTAGATTTCAGCTCAGTCCAATTGGACAAAGATTTGACTTACGAGGAGGAGCCGGTGGCTATTCTAGCCCAGCAGGTCCGACAGTTGAGATCTAAGAATTATCCTTCGGTTCGGGTGCAATGGAGAGGTCAGCCGGTAAAGGCATCTACCTGGGAGTCCGAGTCGGATATGCGGAGTAAATATCCACACCTTTTCTCCAGCTCAGGTACTTTTTTCTAACTCTGTTCGAGGACGAACGTTTGTTTTAGAGGTGGAGAATGTGATGACCCAAAATGTTATCTTTAAATTTAATAAGTAATTCTGAGTTCTAAAACCTCGAAAAGCACCATTTTATCATTTCTCGACTTACGTGTGTAGTCCGTAAAAATTTTCGAAAAGTTTTCATGTGAAAATGGATTAAAATGTGAAATAAAGCTTTAAAACTCAACTGAGTTGACTTTGATCAACATTTTTAGCAAACAGACCCGGGTCAGTATTTTGATAGTTCTGGTAGCTCTGTATCATGATTTGGGACTTGGGAGTATGCCCGAAATTTAATTTGGAGGTCCCTAGCTCAAGTTATGACCATTTAACAGAAACTAGCAATTTAAAGGCTAAAGATTTTCAAGTTTGACCACGGGGTTGACTTTTTGATATCAGAGCCGGAATCCGATTCTAGAAATTTAAACAGTTCCATTATGTCATTTATGACTTGTGTGCCAAATTTGAAGTCATTCCGGATTCATTTAATATGTTTTAGCATGAGATTTGCAAATTGAAAATTTTAAAACTCAAAGTTCGAATCGGGGTGTGAATTATAATTTCAGCGTTGTTTGGCATGATACGAGACCACGAGTAAGACCGTATTATGTTATTGGACTTGTTGGTATATTCGTACGGGGTCCCGAGTACCCCGAGAGTGATACGGATTGAAATCGGATAAATAACTCGACTTAAGCAAAATCTGTAATTTTGCCTTCTGTTATAATCGCACCTGCGGATTTTGACCGCAGGTGCGAGCTCCCAAAAGTGAGCCTTCGATCGCAGATGCGTCCGGGGTGGCTGGGCAAAAGTTTGCAGGTGCGGAAATCTGCACGCACCCGCGCGTTTGCAAAAGCGGACAGCTTCTCGCAGAAGCGTGTCCGCAGATGCGCAACAAATCACGCAGATGCGGACATACGCTGGCAGTCCCTTTTTCGTAGATGCGAGAGTTACTCGCAAATGCGAACTTGCATGTGCGAGCCCAGGCACTGCAGGTGCGGAAATGCCTGGGCAGTGTATATATCGAAGAGTCCGAAATTATTTACACATTTTGGTCATTTTGAGCTCGGTTAAGACGAAAGTTTGGGCGATTTTCACGGGAAACATTGGGGTAAGTGTTCCTTATCCTATATTTATGATATTTCATGATTCCATACTCGTTTATATCATGAATCCGTGAATTTATAGAAGAAAATCAGGTTTTTCTAAAATCTTCCAAAAATGAAAAATTTAGATTTGAAGGTCCATTTGATATCGGAATTGGACAATTTTTATATGATTGAACTCGTATCAGAACGGGTGTTCGGATTTTGCGAGTTTTTCTGGGATTTGAAACGTGGGTCCCACTGTCGAATATTTAAATAAATTTTGGATTTTTATCCGAAAAATTTACAAATTCATATGGAATTAATTCCTATGATTAGTATTGAATATATCGAATTGTTTGTGAATAAATTTGAAGCTTTCGGAGTCAAATTTAAAAGAAAAAGTTGTGGTTGAATAATTGATTGGAATTTACAAAGCGAGGTAAGTGTCGTGGTTAACCTTGACTTGAGGGAATAGAATTCTTAAATTATTTGTTATGTGAATTGCATGTGAGTGACGTATAGACAAGGTGACGAGTGTCTATACGTCGTCAAATTAATTGTTTGCCTGCTTACTTGAAAAATCATAAATTATTTTAAATTATAAATTAATTATTATAATAATTGTTTCTCTCCTATTCTTTGTCAAATATTAATTCTTGAATTTCTGCATTAATTGTTATATGCTATTTGAATTATGTGTTTTAATTGTTATTTGACATTTAGCATATTAAATATTAAACTGCCTACTTTTTCCCTAATTTCTATAATAATTTGCTATTTGTCATTGTTTGTTTCATAATTAAATCATAATTGTTGTATGCTTGTTGTCTTATAATTTTATATTAATTATTGCATTTATTGGGGAAATTTCTTCTATAAGAATTGATTGAAATGGACATATTGGAGGATCGGGTTGCACGCCGCAATAAACTTATTAAAAGTCCATATTGGAGGATCGGGTTGCACGTCGCAATAGACTTATTAAAAATTGCTAATTGTCATTGCTTGTTTCATAATTAAATCATAACTATTGAATGCTTGTTGTTTTAAAATTTTATATTAATTGTTGCATTTATTGGGGCAATTTATTCTATAAGAATTGGTAAATGAATATATTGGAGGATTGGGTTGCACGCCGCAACAGACTTGTTTAAAAGTCCATATTGGAGGATCGGGTTGCACGCCGCAACAGACTTGTTAAAAAGTTAATATTGGAGGATCGGATTGCACGCCGCAATAGACTTATTGAAAAGTCAATATTGGGGGATCGGATTGCACGCCGCAACAGACTTATTTAAAAGTCTATATATATACTTGATTGAAATAAATATATGACATACTTGATTAAAAGAAAAATATTGGGAGAGCGGGTTGCACGCTGCAACATAATTGAATGTGAATATATTGTGAGAGCGGGTTGCACGCTGCAACAGAATTTATGGAAATGATAATTGGTTATAACTGTTATTTGTTGTTGTTATTAATATTGCGTACAGGTTAATGTAAGTAAACCGCCTTAGTCTCGTCACTACTTCGTCGAGGTTAGGCTCAACACTTACCAGTACATGGGGTCGGTTGTACTGATACTACACTGTGAACTTCTTGTGCAGATTTTGGAGTTGGTCCCAGCGACGTATCATAGACTTGCTCGGATTTCAGCTACCGGAGGAGACTTGAGGTATAACTGCATGGCGTCCGCAGTTCTGAAGTCCCCGTCTATTTTACTTTAACTGTGTGTTTATTTCGAGACAGCTTTATTTTATTCAGACCTTTATTTGTATTTATTCTAGAAGCTCGTGCACTTGTGACACCAATTCTGGGATGGTATTTAGACACCGTTATTTTTATGGATTATTTCACTATATTTCAAACTTTGCTTCCGCTTTTGGTTCCTTGATTATTAATAATGTAAAGATTGTTTAAAAATTAGTTAATATTATTCTAACGTTGGCTTGCCTAACATGTAAAATATTAGGTGCCATCACGGTCCGAAGATGGGAATTTCGGGTCGTGACAACCACGCCAATGCGCAGGAGTACAAGAATTCCATCATAACTCCTGAACCACTAATAGGGTAAACACTTCATCATATAGAAACCTTCTACTTAACTTATTTCAAGAGAACCAGTGCAACACCTGACTGAATTCCCATATCCGCAGAATATACCAGCCTCAAGTAGTGGTCTAAACCACCATAACTCTTCTGGGATCCCTCTACACATAACATGTCATAATACTTGAATTTCTCCAAATAAAATCAATTACGGCAGTCGTCAAGCCTCGCACGTACCGCCACAAATCACACACATAATTCAATGCGCTGCAGGAACTGATCATTACCACCATCGCGCCGATTCAACCATTGTTAGCCGATCATTTTTTTTTTTCAATTTATTCTCAACTTGCCTTAGAAATAATAATAATAATAATAATAGCTCCATTCATTACATCATGAACTCAAATCCACACTCATCCCAAGTGACCTTATTTCACGAGACCACGCTATTTCAAAACCCACTAATTATCTCATATCCCTCCTTGTGCACATTTTCACATCTTCAATCGGTACGCCCATTCTGATACTTCTTTTATGAATCCGAAGTTATTTTCTTCCGTTTCTCTATTGCTACACCACAGCCTGAAGATAACGAAGAGTACTCCAAGCCCTGTTTCATAATCTGTTGCAAAAGCTCGATACTCAACCATACTATAGACTCGAGTTCCTTAGATACCACACTTTAAATTGTTGAATCAAAACCTTTTGAGTCTATGCTAGTAAAAGGATAAACAGCGTTAATAAACGGTGTTCCAAGTATAATTGGAGGGTATAACTGATTTTTTACCAAGAAAAAGAAGTGAGGAATACAGACTTTATTCTGACAAATACCCGTATTAGGAAGTTTATACTTTATATCTAAAGCATGTCCGGATGCAGATCTAATCATATGAGTAGTTTTTTGAAAATATTTCGTAGGTACTAAACCTTCTTGAATGCAGCTAACATCTGCTCCACTATCAATCATGGCAATGTTTGTAATTGAAAAACTATTATCAATGAGAATAGTACATTTAATATACCATTTATGAGCAGTAATAATTTGCATCATTCCTAGAAACATATCATGTTTAGGATTAAAACTAATAGGTTTTTCTTCAATATCATTTTTAAAAATACCTTTGTTTTTATCATTAGATTCTTCAGTTGGAGAATTGGTTTTCTCAATCTGAGTAATCCTATGATCACAAATCATTTGATTTTGTTTAAGAGATTTAATCTCTCGTTTCAAGTTTTCAACTTCAATTTTTAAATCATCGAAAGAAGAATCTCTTGCTGGAGTTGCATTTTTGTTCAACAAACGGTTATTAACCTCTAGTTTCAAACTCAAATACAGCTCCAAACTTCAATTAAACTCCATGTTTCAGAAACTAAGAATCGAATCAAGCATGAAGAAGACGAAGTATTTTTGTATTGTTTTTCGATTTTCTGAAATCAAAACCCAAAAATGAGGGGGTTGCGGCTGGCTTTTGGAATTTTGGTGATTAGGTTCCTCTTTGCTTTTGAAGCTAGGTGGTCTATTTGGCTCACCGGATTCCGGCAAGTTTTGGCAGTGAGAGAGATGATGGTTGTTCTGTCGCCGAGAGCTTTTTTTTTTTTTTCTGGACACTTTATCAAGGAAACATACGACTATTTTATTTTTCTGTGCATTACATCTACACGAAGTATAAACTCTGAGTCTTCCAAAAACCTGAATATGAATTGATAAGGCCAAATATGGCACACATTCCCCAAATACTTTGCTCAAAATACTACTGATGTTTTTTTTCCTTAGTTGCAATGACCCACCAATACACCGATAACCAGAAACAACACAAGTTGACACTATGCAATCCAATCATAGACGGTGGGGCTCTCCCACTTATCTTGAAGCTACAATTACAAAATTGTTGGAATCCACCGAGATTCTTTATTCATTGTTGACATGATCCTGCACACGCAACTCGCCAAATTTTCTCGAAATCCTTCTATTAACCTTTAATAAATACTCCGAACTACTAGCCACATTTACATATTAAATTTCTTACCGGAAGCTTCGTCAATACCACACAACCGCTAACCTGATCACAGGAGATAACCCACCCGTGGAAATTACATGCCGACATATTCCAACGCTGCTGCACTGGGTGCAAATACTACAAAATCAGTAGATCATCCTGAGTCCAGGCTCATTCACTAGCTGCATCAGTCCGTTCACTCCTCATGGACGTCAACTAGATGTGCGACAATACCTTCCAATCCAAAGTCATGTTGTATCCTTCTTCATATCAAACAACTCCCTCATGTTGCATCCAATCTTCCTCAATAGAGCAGCTAATATTACAACTTAAGTCCGTAGACCTAGTCATTGTCCATTCTACATCCCAAATCACTCCAAACGTTCCTCAAGACGTGTAATCATCCTACCACGTAACCCATGTGCTACCTTGGCACTCTCCCACTTTGGTCAACCATCTCCTTTAAGCAACTACTCTGCTTCTGTTTTCTTACACTTGGCCTTTTCGGAGCCTAACCACCGCAAGGCACCTACCACATGTCCTTCCTCATCCTTCTCTTCCTAGTTGTTATTTTAACTCAAAATCCGTCTCTATAGCACTTGAACCAATAGCTCGTTACCAGCTTTAAACCTTTTTGATGATCATCCTTCTTGAGACATCAACACTAGAAACGCTGCTTCGATCCTGAATCACTGCACACCGCGATCTCTAACGACTATTTCCCCTATACAAATTCCTAACACCCCGTCGTGAAGGCGAGTTGAAGAAAACCATAACACTGGCAAACCTTAACGCATTTTACAAGGCGATGACACCACATCAAAATTGAGAACTCTACCACACTCGAAAATATCAAGCTTCGTTACTCCATCAACCCCAAAATTGAACATTCATAGTCCGATTGCCTTTTCTCCGCTGAAATTAAAACATGGAACCTCTGAATCATGTACTGAGAAAACCTTCTTTCAAGTCGTTTTGCTGCCCTGACACATAGACATGCATTCTACCATTACATAAATATTGTGCGATACCAACGCACGAATCGTCGTAACAATCAATGTCAAATTTCAAAACCTTAGGTAGTATTTATACTTAACTTGAAACGATAGAGCGGCCTTCCGCAAGGCGACGACAATAGCCCAATTAATTACACAGGGAGAAGCATCCCGCACTACATCTGTAGTACCATTAAAAATTTCCTCGATCCCCAATTTATAACAAGCGATTCACTTCGCATAAGATTGAATAAGAAAAAAATGTAGGCATCAGCCTCAAAGGAATCGAATCGTACGATGAGGAATCAAAAAGGAAAGTATTCCTAATAGCCCTGTAGCCTCTCGAAGATTCGCAAGACTCTACTAGACTCGCTCATGACTCGTGAGACCTAAGTGAACCTAGTGCTCTGATACCATGTTGTCACGACCCAAAATCCAATTAAAGGCCGTGATGGCACCGGAAACCACTGTCAGGCAAGCCAACCATAATCAATTAACTTAATTACCCATTTTAGTGTTCTTGAAATAAAAATTTCTTCAATGAAATTGTAAAGATAAAACTCATAGAGTAAATGATAAATATTTTTAGCAACTAAATTTCTAAACAATTCACAACCATTCCCAAAACCCGGTGTCACAAGTGCATGAGCATTTACTAGGGAATTAAAAATAAAATACAGCATCTGTCCAGAATACAAATTAGACAGGAAAATATAATAACTCTGAAGGAGACTCTGTTAGCTGCGGATCGTAATATAGAATGCAGCTCACCTATGTCCCCACAATTATTAACCACACCTCTGCGCCCACAAGGCCGCTATACATATATGTACCTGCACAATAAAATGTGCAGCAAGTGCAGTACGAATAAAATATGCAGCAAGTGCAGTATGAGTACAAAAATAACGTGTACCCAGTAAGTATCAAGCATAATCTCGAAGTGGTAGAGACGAGATAGCCGACTTTGACACTCACTATGGGTCAATAATAATAATTGAAATAAATTATAATTATTCAAATCAACATAGTTTACAGAGTTAACAATAATTTTATTCATTTAGCAGAAATAATAACAATCCTTCAAATGCAACAATTTTTTTCAATTTATTTATCTAAATCATGCAATTTCAATAAAACTTCTAATTTATCAAATAGCTTTACAAGTTGCGATTCAATTTCAATAAATTTTCAATTAATCAATTAAATCTCATTTACAGGAATAACAATTAATTCCTTAACAAGCAAGAATAATAATTCATTAAATTCCAAGGATTTTCCAATTTATCAATTAGCTTCGCAAGCTGAAATAAATTATTAAAGTATCGTGTAATTATTATTATTAAGCACGATTTCCGTCGAGTACGTACGACCCGATCCAGAGTGTCGTGTACACTGCCGAGGGACGTGCGGCGCGATCGAAAGATGCATCTATCCTGTCGAGGCGTTCGGCCCGCTCTACAAAAAAGGAAGGCATTTTCTTATGTACCTTCGGAAGGAGAGTATATTTATTATAGGATAAATTCGGGCGGAAGAACAATTTCTTTTGACAATTAATTAATTTAAACAGAAAATCAAACATATGAGATTCCCATCCTTTAATATCTTTATCTAACAATTCACAATATATTCATATATACATATCAATTAATATTAATTAAACAAAGAATGCAATTTACACAAGTAATTTATGCTTTGAGTCCTAAACTACCTGGACTTTAGCATTAATAGTAGCTACGCACGGACTCTCATCACCTCGTGCGTACGTAGCCCCCACAATTAGCAACAATTATTCAATTTAATCCCTATGGGGCAATTTTCTTCTCACAAGATTAGACAAGAGGCTTACCTCGTCTCAAAGTCCACTTTCCGATTACCACGTCGCGTTGAATTCTCGATTCGACGCCGAAAAAATCCGAAACTATCCAAATATTATACAAAATAATTAATATATGCTAAATGATTCGAAATTTATCTATTAAATAAATTACCTTATACAAAATGGTAAAATTTCTAAAATTCACCCCGGACCCACATGCTCGGATTTTGGAAATTTTTGGATGAAAACGTTACCCATAATTTCAAGAACTTGAATATATAATTTCTACCCAATTCCATAACTATTTTCGTAGTCAAAATCTCATTTTTATAAAAATCTAAGTTTTTCATCTAACTCTTTGATTTCTAAGATTTACTAGTTATAATCTATGTATTTAACTCAAAGGTTATAGAATTAACTTACCTCCAAGTTGATAGTTGAAACTCCTCACAAAGAGCTCTGAAATCGCCCAACAATGGATGAAAAATAGAAAGAAATAGACTGAGTTTTCGTCCGTTTTAAGGTTCTGCTCGGACAGATTTTTTGTACCTGCGGAAGGAGTACCGCACATGCGGCTTTCGCACCTGCGGAAATTCCTCGCAGGTGCGCATTTTTCCTTCTTTTCCTGGCTTCACACCTGCGGAAGAAATGCTCGCTTCTGCGCAAGCGCATGTGCGCCCATCCCTTCGCACCTGCGCATTTTTCCGCTTCTGCGCACAAGGCCATCGCACCTGTGCATTCGCAGGTGCGCCAAATGCTTCACATCTACGATGGCTGGGCAGGTTTCTCTCATTCGCACCTGCGATTGGTGGCTCGCACGGTCGCACATGCGCTATGACAGTAGCTGGGAGCTTCAGTCCTTGCTCAAATTCCTAAAATTGGTTCGAGCCTCGTCCGGTTAACACTCGGGATCCCCGGGGCCCTGCCCGAACATACCAACAGGTTTGAAATCATAAAACGGACTTGCTCGAACTCTCAGAACGCGTAAAACAATATCAAATCTAAGAATCATACCCTAAACCAAATTGATTCAAATTTAAGAATTTCAAGTTCTTTAATTTACTCCCAATGTGCCGAAATATACTTAATCTGCTCGGAATGACACGAGAATTTACGTGCAAGTCTTAAATCAATATACGGAACTATTCCCAAACTCGGAATTCTAAACGGACTTCAATTACTCAAAATCCTACTCCAAACCAAATTTAAAGAATTTTAAACCTTCAAATAGTTAATCTTCGCTATTAAGCGCCAAAACGCTCCCGGGTTATCCAAAAACCGATTCGAACATACGTCCAGGTCCGAAATCATCATACAAACCTATTGGAACCGTCAAATCCCGATTCCGAGGTCGTTTTCTCAAAATGTTGACCGAAGTCAAACTTGTCAATTTAAAGTTAACTTAAGGAACCAAGTGTTCCGATTTCAACCCAAACACTTCCAAATCCCGAACCAACCATCCCCGCGATTCATAAATTAATAAAAGCATGTTCGAGAGTTTTATTTTAGGGAACGAGTTTCTAAAAGTCGAAACGATCGGTTGGGTCGTTACAGTTTTCATGTTCATGAATATTATAAGAAACTACTAAGATAAAGTTTTCATGTTCATGAATATTTTCTTATTTTTAAATTATATTATGCTACCTATTTTTAATCACACATGATGTGAACTAAACATTGCATTGGATAAAGTAGTAAACATGTCTTTATTATTTTTAAAGCAGAAACATTTCCTAGATTATGTACTACTGTATATTCAAATTTTAGTACGATTACGGTACATATGATAACAAGTAAAAACCGAAAATTATTATTCACTGTATTAGAATTTAAAATTTATGTATTATAATTTGTCTGCAATGTTTTGCCTTCTTTCGATTCTTTGGAGATTCTTGAATAGTTTCCCTTCAATTTTTGCTCGTCCTGTCCGGGTAAATAATGGGAAGCTTGATATGATAATATGCTGATTTGACCAAACAGAAATTACTGCAAAAGAGCAGCTACCTTAAAACTTCTAACTAAATTATGTCATCTGACACTGCTTGCCTATATATCATAGGCAGAGCTAGATACAAGGGGTTTGTCGGAAAATTTTATTGTGCTAATAGGGCAAAAATATATTATGAAAGATTCTAATATAATGGTAAAGGAGTTAAAAGCTTGCATTTGATTACAAGCTCAAATTCTGGGAATGACATTCAACTTTCCTTAAACAAAAATTCTTGGTTTTGCCGCTGATATACATGCAACAAGTCTACATGTAATGAATATAAAGTATACATTAATTCGGGATAGAAAGTAAAGCCTAAGAACTCCCCCTCATGCCATTTTCGCTAAAGATTAATGCTCTCAACTTCAAATTGAAGGATCAAATTGATCTAATTAAAAAGTGAAATTAAGATTATTAAAATATGCAACTTCTAATAATTGTCTAAAAATCTCGGCAATAAAAGGTTAATTTGGTTAGATTATTAGTTAATATCGGTTTAAATTTATACAAAAATTATAACGTAATTTATCTTACATTAAATGTAGGATAATAATCCCACGAATATAATCCATGTGTAACGTTGCTGCTAATCAAATGACTACAACACATATCAGTCATAGCAAGTATGAATTGGCAATTTGGAAATTACTTATTTAGTATAACATGTTAAACTAAATTGATAATGTCCCCAGACAATTTGATACAAGGAAAGTAGGGCAATGGTATTTCCTATAGTTTGACAGCTTAGCATCAATTTTCCTACTGTCACTAATGTAAGAAGAAAGAACGAGTCACCCAAAAGTATTTTTTGGACGAGAGTGGATTGCTCTAGTGGTGAGCACTCTCCACTTCCAATCAAGAGGTTGTGAGTTCGAGTCACCCCAAGAGCAAGGTGGGAAGTTTTTGGAGGGAGCCGAGGGTATATCGGAAACAGTATCTCTACTCCTGGGTAGGGATAAGGTCTGCGTACACACTACTCTCCCCAGACTCCACTAGTGGGATTATACTGGGTTGTTGTTGTTGTAAAAGTTGGATAAATTAAACTTACTTTGATTAGAGTCAGCTGATTGAATTTAGAAAGTTCTAACAAATAAAGACAGAACACGTGTGTTTGTTTTGAAGATTGGACTTCATTTCCCCCAAAATCAAAGACAATCTAACAGTACATTTTCACTAAAATGAATATTCACATCGTCCAAAAATACTTTCTAAAAGGTTATCAAAGCAAACAGTTTTCTCCAAAATTAAATCCCAAATAGTACTTAACATTAAACACTATAAATGATTAGACATCAGAGATGTTTGATAATAAAAATAGAAATCCTTTACTCTTCAGTGCTCCGTTGTATGAAACACTTTTTCATTTTTAGTTTATTTCATGAAGAATGATATTTTTTTATATTTAAAGATAATTTAATTTTATATTTTTAATTCTATCCTTAATGATATGATTTATAATCAAATAAATATCATGGTGTATTTAAGCTAGTAAATATAAAAAGTTTTTCTTTCTTATTTCATAATTAGTACCTACTTATTCTATGTTTAAAACCCGATATATTTAAGCATTTTAGTAATCAAAGTTTTGACAATTATTTAAATTATTTTAAATATAAAAATTTTAAAATAAGAAATATCAATATGTTAAAGACCCAAAAATTTATTACTTATTTATATAGCACATCAATAATATCATATAATAGACAAAGGTTTATGTCCTCCTCGGTGCAATTGTGATTTTTGGAATGCACAAGTTGGAGTCAAGCCTAATCCTCCATCACTATGATGTAGGGCTGGGCTTTTATCGGGTAAAATCGATAACCCGAACCGAAAAAAAACTTATTGGGTTATCGGTATCAGGTTATTGGGTTAACGGTTCAGTAACGATATAGTGTTATTTTACTATTGGGTTATTGGTTCGGGTCTCGGTTTGTTCAATTTTTTAACGATTTAACCGATAACTCAATAAACTTTATAAAAATACGATTTTATCCTTAGATATATAAATTTTCCAATTCTTCCATTCTCTATCTACTGTTCTAATCCTCCCAAATCTGTCATTCAACATATAGAGAAACAATGTTGTAAGGTTTATTATATTCTTTGAGAGAGCTACAACAATCGAGAAAGTTTATAATATTCTTTATACAGTACATATTATCTTTTATTACTTCTTCTAATAGAATCGAGATTGAGTTATCTTATCGGGTAAACCGATAAGCGAACCGATAACGATCGATAACCGATTAACCGATAATCAAAAACCGATATCTTATTAGTTCGGCTATCGGTTTAGCATATTTATAAATCGTTAACCGATATGCTAAACTGATAACATTCACAACAGAACCGAACCGACCGATACCCGCCCCTACTTTGATGGAAAATTCTTATTAAAAATAATAATAATAATAATAATAATAATAATAATAATAATAATAATAATAATAATAATAATAATAATAATAATATCAAAAAATAAATTAAAAATTTTTAAATACTACAACTAATTTATCATACAAAATTCACCCTTCAAATCTCAGTTTTCATAAATCAATTTTATCAATTTGATCAGCAGTGAGGAAGTTCCTGCAGCAAACTTTAACTAATTTCTTCCGAGTTTGCAGTGTAATTATGGCCAATATTTTGGCTAGTGGAGTCCATCTCACATAAGCATAAGCCTGTTTTTAAAGTAGATTTTGTTGACAATATTCTTTGGGACCCAAAAATATTTCATTATGTGGTGGATATCATTTGCACAAGTTGTATCTTTTCTTTTACACTAAGAGACCAAAGTTTTTCTGCCTATAAAATAAAAGGCCATTAGTTCATTTTAAACACATCAACAAGACTTAGCCATCATTTCTTGTTTCTTCTCCTCCTTTAGTAATTGAGAGTATTATGTAAAAGAGTTGAGTGTTGGAAAATACTTGTGTGATCCCCTTTCTTTGGAGTGATCTTGTGAAGTTATTCTCTCGGGGGTATTTGAGATTAATTAGAGTATTTATTCTAATTTTGTACGCTCTTTTGTACTCTTGTTGCTGTAGTAAATTTGCTCATCTCCGCTTGTGGACGTAGGTCACAGTGACCTAACCACGTTAAATTGGTGTATTCTTTATATGCTTTAATTATCGTTGTTATCAACTTGCATTGTCTTTGTTATTGTCATTATAACATTGTTTGGCTAAGTTTCGCACTATCCGAGTTCCTGATCCTAACAAATTGGTATCAGAGCCGGATCTAATCGGGTTAGTTTCAATAGCCAAAATGACTCTAACAAAGACCTATGTTGAGAAATTTGACCGAAGTGCAAACTTCAGAATGTGACAATTAAAGATGGAAGCTATCCTAATTCAGGATGGCTTAGACTTTGCGTTGCAAGGAAAGGAGAAGAAGCCGGATAAAATAACGGATGTCATCATAGATAAAAAGGTAAAAACAGGTATCATCTTAAATCTCTCAAATGAGGTTTTACGTGAAGTTTCGATATAAACCACATCCAAAGACATGTGAGAAAAAATAAAAACCTTATATATGAAAAGGGCGGTGGAAAATAGACTTTACTTGAAGCAGAAGTTTTATACAATTTGTATGGGTGAAGGTACCTCTATTCTCTCTCATCTTGATACATTTGATTCCATTCTTATGGATTTGAGTAATATAGATACTGAAATTAAAGATAAGGATCAAGTCATGTTACTGCTTTGTTCTCTACCCCCGTCTTTTAAGCATATAAGAGATACTATGCTTTATGCAAAGGATAATATCTCTTATAATGATATTAAATTTATCTTAAAATCAAAAGAACAGATATATAGTGATATTACCAGGGAAGTCAGTGGAACTCAAGCGGAAGTTGGCTTGTTTGTTAGGGGCAAATCCGACTCCATATCCAGATACAATAATTTAGAGTGTCGCTATTATCATAAGAAAGGTCACATTATCTCTGAATGTTATAAACCGAAAAATAAAGAAAAGCATAAAGAAAGAAAAAATGAGCACAAAAATATTGACACCGTCGAAGCTAGTGTAGCAATTGATGAGATTGAGAGAACTATATTTTTAGCAACTGAAACTAGTTTCAGATCAGACAATGAGTGAATTTTAGATTCCGGTTGTTCATATCATATGTGTCCTAGCAAGGACTTATTTTCTACATATGATTCAGTTGAAGATGAAATTGTTCAACTAGGTAACAATGTTACTTGCAACGTTATTGGCAAAGGTACAATTCGGATCAAAATGCACGATGGTGTGGTGAGAACTCTCACCGATGTCAGATATGTTCCTGAGTTGAAGAAAAATCTCATCTCTTTGGGCACCTTAGAATCCCTTGGGTGCAAATTCATTGGTGAAGGTGGAGTTCTAAAAATATTTCAAGGTCTCTTGTGATCATGAAAGCACACATACCTGGTTCGTTGTATACTTTATTGGGATCCACTGTTATATGCCCTATTACAGTTTCAGTATCAGACAACTTGTATGATTTTGATGGCATTAAATTTTGACATATGCCCATTCTGACTTTTGCGGAGAAGGTGAAACAAATTTATTATATCAGCCAAAATTAGACCAAGGTGGAGATTTGTAATTATGGCCAATATTTTAGCTAGTGGAGTCCATCTCACATAAGCATAAGCCTATTTGCAAAGTAGACTATGTTGGCAATATTCTTTGGGACCCAAAAATATTGTATTGTGTGGTGGATATCATTTGCACAAGTTGTATCTTTTCTTTTACAACTAAGAGGCCAAGGCTTTTTTGCCTATAAAAGGAAAGGCTATTAGTTCATTTTAAACACCAACAAGACTTGAGTCTTCATTTCTTGTTTCTTCTCCTCCTTTAGTAATTGAGAGTATTTTGTAAGAGAGTTGAGTGTTGGGAAACACTTGTGCGATCCTCTTTCTTTGGAGCAATCTTATGAGGTTATTCTCTCGGGGGTATTTGGGATTAATTAGAGTATTTACTCTAATTTTGTATGCTCTTTTGTACTCTTGTTGATATAGTGAATTTGTGCATCTCCCCTTGTGGACGTAGGTCACACTGACCGAATCACGTTAAATTGGTGTATTCTTTATATGCTTTAATTGTCGTTGTTATCAACTTATCTTTGTTATTGTCATTATAATATTGTTTGGCTAAATTCCACAATGCACCTGTCTCAAATCCTGCACGATAGTGCAGAAGTGTAGCGTGAGTACATAAACAACATATACCCAGTATGTATCTAGTCTAACCTCGAAGCCACTATTTGAGCCAACATTTGTATGGCTCCCCTAAGATCAACATCAGAAACACCAGAATCGAAAGCTGGAACTGGAGGTGGAACTGGTATATCAGTTGGAGGAATTGTTTCACCTTCAGTAGGTGTAGGGACAGGTGCGATCTCATTAGTTGTAGTAGAGTCAGGCAGTGTAGTAACTGGAGGAATATCCTCACTTATTGGGTGCTCACCTGCATCTTCAATTAATTCTGGGTTAATTAAATAAAGAATACAATTTACGCAAGTAGTTCATTGTTAATCTTCGCAATTAACAATGAAGAAGTCATATAATTTACGCAAGCAGTTCATATATTTTACGCAAGTAGTCCCTACTCGATTTTCCTCGAGTAGGGACTACCGTTATATTTGACTTCTTACGAAGAAGTCCACAGTTATACCGATTACATGATCCATTCATTGAAACCTCCCAAACATGAATATTGATAGTGTTCCTCAACAATTTATTCATCGATTCTTTATCAAATCTTGGAAGATTAACAAGGAAAAACCCACAAGGTCTTCATCCTAAAGGTAAGATTCTACACCCTAACCCTCAATCTCGAATTTTATCTAGAATTGGGTAATTAGTAAGATAATTTTGGGCATGAGAGTTGTCCATCTTGCATGCATATGTTATCAAAGGGTGTAAGAAGATTGTTGAGCTAAAAATGGTAAAGAATGGGTTGTGGGATGATAGAATCCTCCATAAAAGGACCTTGAAACCTTAATGCAGCTGTAGAGTCAACTCTGATACAAGTCAACTCTCTACAGTTGTATAGTCGTTGCACTATTTTCTGCACAAGGGACTTACCTCAAGTTCTCCCGTGAAAACCTCACTCAAAATCGCCCAACCCGAGCTTGAAATGCCCAAAAATGGCAAAATCTCGGAACCCCTATATTTTTGTACTGCCCCAGGGGTTTTTGCACCTGCGGAAATTTTAACCGCTTCTGCGCAATATCTCCTGCGGATCTTTCCCCCACTTTTGCGATCCCCCATACGCAGGTGCGGACAGATGCCTTTCGCATCTGCGTTTGTACTTTTCCCCTAAATAAGACTCCATGTAGGTACTTTTACTAATTTATGACTTGCAAGGATGGTTGGTTCGGAATTTGGAAGTGATCGGGTTGAAATCGGAACAATTGGTTCCTTAGTCTGGCTTTAAAAGGGCAAGTTTGACTTCGGTCAATATTTTGAGAAAACGACCTCGGAATTAGAATTTGACGGTTCTAATAGGTTCGTATGATGATTTCGGAGATGGGCGTATATTCGAATCAGGTTTTGGATAACCTGGGAGCGTTTTGGCGCTTGATAGTAAAAATCAAATATTTGAATGTTTAAAGTTCTTTAAAATTGGTTTCGAATAGGTTTTGGATTAATCGAGGTCCGTTTGGAATTCCGAGTTTGGGAATAGCTCCGTATAGTGATTTAAGACTTGCACGCAAAATTCGGTGTCATTCCGAGTAGTATAAGTAAATTTCGGCACATTCGGAGTAAGTTTGAAGAATTTAAAATTTCTAAGTTGAATCAATTTGGTTTGGGGTACGATTCTTAGATTTGATGTTATTTTACACGTTCCGAGAGTTCTTGTTGATATGTTCGGGCAGGGTCCCGAGGACCCCGAGTGTCAATCGGACGAGGCTCGGACTAAGTTGGAAATTGGGAGCCAGAACTGAAGCTTCCAGCTTCTATCAGAATCGCACATGCGCATGGGCCAGCAACAGGTGCGAAGGAGAGGAGCTATCCAACAACCGCAGATGCAAAGTGTTTTGGCGCACCTGCGAACGCGCAGGTGCGAAGGACTTGTGCGCAGAAGCGAGTAATTTGTCCCAGGTGCAGTGCCAGGCCAGAGAGGAAAATGCGCACCTGCGAGGAATTTCCGCAGGTGCCAAAACCGCATATGTGGTAGCCCTCTGCAGGTGCGGAAATCACTATTGGGCAGAACCTTAAAACAGACGAAGCTCAGTCCATTTTGGTCTATTTTTCATCCATTGTTGGGCGATTTCACAGCTTTTGAGATCGGATTTCAACTAACAACTTAGAGGTAAGTTAATTCTACACACCTTGAGTTAAATACATATATTATGGGTAGATTATAACTAGTAAATCTTATAAATTAAAGGTTTAGATGAAAAACCTAGATTTTTATAAAAACGAGATTTTAACCACGAAAATGGTTATGGAATTGGGTAGAAATTATATATTTGAGTTCTTGAAATTATGGGTAACGTTTTCATCCGAAAATTCCCGGAATTCGGGCACGTGGACCCGGGGTAAATTTTAGGAATTTTACTGTTTTGGTTAGGGTAATTTATTTAATAGCCTAAATTCGAATTATTGAACATGTATTAATTATTTTATATAACTTTTGGATAGTTTCGATTTTTCGGCATCGAATTAAAGTTTTTACACGACATTTTGATCGGAAAGTGGACTTTGAGACAAGGTAAGTCTCTTGTCTAATCTTGTGAGGGGAAATTTACCCCATAGGTGATTAAATTGAATAATTGTGCTAATTGCGGGGGCTACGTACGCACGAGGTGACGAGAGTCCGTGCGTAGCTACTATTTATGCTAAAGTTCGGTAGTTTAAGACTCAAATCATGAACTAATTGCGTAAATTATATTCTTTATTTAATTAAATTAAGTGTATTCTTTATTCTTTATGAACTACTTGTTATGTGGATCGACATCATCCTTTTCTAGTAATCACCTCATCCCAATAAAGGGGAATATTCTTATCACAACAATCTCATCACAAATAATGTGAATAATCGCACTACCCGAGTTTTCGATCCTATGAATAAATCAAAGATTTTTAATATTATTACTCCATAGTTTTGGTAGGATGTGACTTTACACTTTGAACTAACTCTTGGGAAAAGAAAAAGAAAAAACAATCCAAATTTACGACTTTTCAGCATCTTCGGCAAAACGCACGCAAATAAACTCAAATAACTGAAAATAATGACTTTACTTTTGTGGGAATATTCTACGAAGGTCTAATATATATTTAATCACCAAGATCCAACTCTCTATTCTTTGAAACCAAATCCATCTATTTGAAGGATATTCAATGTCGTACTTCACTAATTATACACGATATTATTATGTGTTTTTAAGGTTTTTCCACTCTTTAATAAAGATATTCAATAACTATACAAATAAATATTTTTCTAAATTACCTTTTATTTCTTCTTAAATGTCTCCGTTAATTAATGTTCACTAATTAAAACGACAAATTTGAAATAACTATATATATATGTGTGTGTGGGGCTCGTCAAACCCATACTCTAATATATAGTTGAGTTTGTGTTCATTTAAATTAAAAGAACAATGTATACCAAGTATAAGTTTGTGATGCCTTTGAAAATTGAATAAGTCCTAGTTGACCAGCACGTCCAAATTCTCAAACTCCCAAAAACTATTTTGACTCTGTTTGCTTTTTGCCATCAAACTCTCACAAGCCAGTCAAAAAAAGGTGCTCCTCAAAAGACCTACTGCGCATTAGAAAATCAAAAAAAATATAATGATATGTGACAATATATGACATGCACCAAAGTGAGTACTTGACAACAATCTGACTCCACCTTATCTAACCATCACTTTAGAGTCTTGGATAGCCATATTAAGTGATTATATGAATTTAAATTTTGTATATATTTAATAAATTTGTTATTAAAAAAAAAATTTAAATTAAGTCTATTACCGTATTATGTTCAATTGAACCGATATGTACCCTTTTAGCTCCACTCCTGCATTATTTTCACGAGTACTAGCGTGAAGATATTAAGCTAAAAATTTCAATGTTACAGAAAAAAAAAACTCTCATCTCAGCATTAGGTATAGTAATCGAGATAGTGATTTGGTAGGTATCTTACAATTATAAAAAAACAAAAAAGACAAAAAAAAAATGTTTATCTGAGTATAAGTATTAAGTAAAACAATATCATTTATAGTAACATTGTTTTATCAAGTAATAACTTTACTTTGCAATTATTACATACTCTAGTATGTACTACTTAATAACTATCAACACCAAAATATACTAGCTTGAAGATATTAACCTAAATTTTGGAATATAAAGTCTCATTATTCATGTTAGCTAAGATTATTCAAGGTTTCTACACCAATTTTTGAATTATAATACATTATACATAAAATAAATTTAAAAATTATATTATTGAAAGACAAGAAAGCTTCATCTAATTAAATATTAACTAAAACAATGGCATTTATTTTCTAAAATCGATTTTATCAAGTAATTACTTTACTTCGTGTTTAATGTATGCTCTAATAAGTGTACTTGCACTAACCAAAATTGTATAGTCAGGTGGCAACACGAATATATTAAAGTTAAACTTCAAACTTTACGAAAAATATAATCTCCCTACTCGTATATTTCTAAAATCAGATTCGAGTTACAATAGATTATACTTGAAGTTACGAATAACAAAATCTTATCTTATTATTGATGTCCAGTATAGCAATAGTATCATTTGGATAATATAATCATTTTCTCAAATATTTATAACTTCACTTATAATTGCAACATACTTAAAGTAAAAATGGAAAAACTATAACAGGATTAAAATTAAATTGCGAGCTCTTAAAAATGGAAAAACTATATATTGGACTATTAGTAAATTATGTATTACTATTAGTTTACTATATTTTAGAAGAAAACAAAATGGAGTTGTATGTGTCTAGCTGTTAGGTCACCGGTGCGCTTCTATCTGTCAAGTGTATATATTATTACTCCGTTACTTTTAACTCTTGAAAATAAAAAAGGAAAAACAAAAAGAAAAACAAAAAAAGGAAAATAAACGCGGCTGGTAATACACCAAAACCAGAGTCTTTCTCTTTCTTCATTCTCTCTCTCTTTCTGCTCATAGTTTTGAGCTAATACAAAGATCGTAGTAAGGCGATCCAAGCTTTACAAAACAGTTTTCATAATCATCTGACTTAGCTTTTTAAATCCATATCAGTTTTTCTTTTTTCCTTCGATTTAATTTTTTTTTCTTGTTGGATTTTAATTAATTTTCTATTTATTAAATAAAAGTCAGCTGGGGTTGGTAAAATTTTGCATTTTTTCATGCGATCTTGATTTAGTTGAGCTGAAAGGTTTTGAACTTTAATGAAATGGGTCAAAATTTTTGTGTGTTGTAGCTCAAGTTAGAGGCAAAAGGGGGTCTGAAAAGTGAAAAATCTTGGAATTTTGTGGAGTGTATTCATTAATTTGAATGATTTCTGTTGGGAGTAGAGATGGAAGGATAGGATTAGGGTTTGATGGTGGAATGGAGGAAACTGAGCTAGAAGAAGGAGAGGCTTGCTGTTACAACATTGATTCAACCATTGACCCTGATGTTTCTCTATCTTACCTTGTAAGTTTTTTTTTTTTTTTTTTTTTTTTTTGCCTTAGTTTTCATCATACTTTTGGAGTTATAATTGAGATCAAAACATTTTAGTTTTAGAAGATTCTTGTTCATACGGTATTCAATTGTAATTTGGTTCATTTTGTGTATTGACTTTTTGTAGTTTGTTAGTTTGTAGCTCAATCTATGATCAATCTACATACTTTTGTCTATCTCCCGCTGGGGCTGCTCAATACAATTGTCGACCTAAAGCCAAAACTTAATAAGTGACCTCATGTCTAAGAAAAAACTTGATGAGGAAATGGAAAAGGAGTGTTATTAAACCTTAAACATAAAAGAGCAAAAAAAATCTAAGAGGAAATGCGGAAGCCGAAAAGTAATTAGCTTATATTAATTACTCTGAGAGAAAGAAATTTAACTTAATTACCTCAACTAAATCCCATTCTCAAAAAATAGAAAATGAACATTACTTCAACCAAATCCAACTACAACTACAACTACGCCTCAATCCCAAATAAATATTTTCTCAACCAAAGCCAAGTGGAATAAAATTTGGAACATTGTTAGGCAGAAGATGGTTGAAAAGAATCTACTCGTCGTTAACAATAAGCATTTCTGCTGTTCCATTTTATATGACATAGTTTTCATTTTAATTTCTTCTAGGAAGAGTAACACCTTTCTATATTTGGAAAGTTCAACGTAAAGCTTCCTATTTTATCTTCAGTGACATGCTCTTATGGTCATATAAATGCCATGACATGGTTAAGACCACAAGTTCTAAGGGTGCTTTTGGTGTGCGTCAAAATTCTTTCTTTCTTTCTTGAACTCCGTGTTCAGTCCAACACACCATATAAATTGGGGGAGTAATCATTATAAAACATATACATTAGTATATGTTATATATAATGTAGTAGTAAGTTTTGGGACAAAAATATTTTG
Organism: Nicotiana tabacum; assembly: GCF_000715075.1. Classification (NCBI taxonomy): domain Eukaryota; kingdom Viridiplantae; phylum Streptophyta; class Magnoliopsida; order Solanales; family Solanaceae; genus Nicotiana; species Nicotiana tabacum. The sequence goes on from NC_134098.1 coordinate 63,686,234, forward strand.
GGCCTAAAGCAAGGGCTTTAGTGGCTTTGTGTTGGAGCTGCTTGGCTGCTCCTGATTCTCCCGCTTTCTAAATTGTTAGTATACTTGGATGCTTCAATATGGTCACTGTCTTATTCTGTGAAAGCTGAAAACAGCTAGTTGTGGCAGCTACATCAGCATGTCTTGATCGACTATGCCTCAAACCCAAACTAGTTGGGATCGGCTATATGATTTATCTATCACATTTCCGTTCTATTCAAGCCCAATTTGATTGATATACTAAACATATTCTCTATTAGGCAAAGAGGTTCTCTAAAACTGGAAGTTCCTTAAATCTCAACTTATCCCTACGGTGATATAATATCTGATTTCTGATGAATATCAAATGGTGTATGCCAAGGTCTTCCTCGGATTTCCATGTGCTTGGCAAAGGAAAGCCATCACTAAATCATTTCTTACCATACGGAACACCATTCCTGCGGCTGTTTTTTGGGTCATTTGGAAAGAAAGAAATGCTAGAATTTCTTAGAACAGGAAAGATAATGTACTTAAGTTCAAAATACAAGTGTATATTTTTGCTTAGTTTTTGGTGAAACATGGCAATGGAAAATGTTTTGGATGCTGATGTCATGCTTGACTTCCTTTTTTCCTTCCAGAACATGTAATTCTCTTCGGGTGTGCACATGCAACGCTTTTCGCTGACTTTTCATCAATATATATTAACCTTATCAGAAAGAAAAAGAAAGCTACAGAAGAACGTGAAAGGATTAAGTTTGTAATTCTATACGTGTGGAGAAAAGTGATTAATTTCACTCCAACACTGATATAAAATAGTGTTACAACTTTTCTCTAGTTGGAAACTATTCTTGGAAGTACTCCGTTGATGTGATTTATCATCATTTTTAGCAAAGAATGCATTGAGTGTCTGTCCAAGTATATTGTGATGTTGGAGAGAACCAGCATTTGCTTATTCTATTTTTTGCTTTATAACTTGTCTATCTTTATTAAGAAACTTCTCTATCTAGAGTTGGTTTAGGGGCTAGTTAGTGAGCTGGTAGACGTTTTCTGGCAGGTGTTGTGTACTAGTGTTTATAATTGCATTGTGCACCTCTGATGGCAACACTCTTCTAGTTTCTCATGTATCTATTCTCTTACTCTGTCAAGGATGAGAAACTCCACAATGTTTTGGGACATTTTCAAAAGGATTTTGAAGGTGGAGTTTCAGCTGAGAATCTGGGTATGTAATATTGGAAAAAAAGGGTATTCCCAGAAGCACAAGTTTGCCGTGACGAGGCTTATGCCATGAGCTGATGATTGTTGATTTGCATGTGTTAACAGGGTCAAGATTTGGCGGGTATGGTTCATTTTTACCTACTTATCAGCGTTCTCCCTCTTCGTCTCATCCAAGGACTCCACCAGAACCCAACAACTTTAACAGACAAATATCACCAAACAATCCGCTCCCTGAGGTACACAACCTTTGAATGAATCTTTATGGTTTTCTTATATGAAAGTTTACAGCAACGGAGAGGTAATATGTTTTCATGTTGATATTCTACTTTTGATTGGATAGCTAGCTGTGTTGACTAGACTATGATTTTGTACAGATTACTTGGTATGAAACTATGAATAAAACTCATAATTACCAAAAAAAAAAAAAAGATATTCTACTTTTACCAATCAATATGCATTTTTTAATTTTACAGGGTGGTCGCCATACCTCATTAGGATCATCATGCACTTCTCTCTCTGGAAGGCCTGTAGCATCTTCTGCCCGTTCAGCAACAGGACCTGCACCTAGGGCTCCACCATTTAACGGGGAAAGAAATTCTGCCGTACCACCTACTCGGTTGGAAGACTCCAATTCGAAAATTAAAAAAGTGAAAAAGCCAAGAAATGCATCTGACCTGAAAACGCTTAAGGTGCGTATCAAAGTTGGCACCAACAATTTGTCGACCCAAAAGAATGCAGAAATCTACAGTGGGCTTGGGCTTGATGATTCTCCATCATCATCGCTGGATGGTAGCCCTGTGGAGAGTGAAGGGGTATCCCATGACTTACAGGTTTCCCCAGATGAATCCCCTACTAGTATACTGCAGGTGAATCTTTCCCCTTCCCACAAGCATTTAGCTTGCTTTGTTTTTTCTTCTTTTTGGTTTAAGCTAACCTTGGCTTCTGCAATTTTCTTAATCAACCCATTGGTGCAGATTATGACCGCGCATCCAATGCATGATATCTTATTGTTATCCCCCCTCTCAACTGAGTTAATTAGCTTGACTGAAAAAGAAAAGCTTTGGGGACAATGTGGATATGAAGGGAAGAAAAAGGCAAGCCTTGAAACTTCTTCGGTATTAGCAAACAGTACTCATCATGCAAATGGAGAAGCTTCAGAAGCAAGGAAATTGAAAATTTATGACAAAGATGCCTTGGCAAAGGGCAAAGGCAATGATAATCAAAATGGTAGTGCCTTATTATCAAAGAAGGCGATCGATACTGATGCTCTTGCATGTGAAGAACTTGTTTCGAATGCTTTGAAACTCCCTCTTTTATCTAATCCATACCCTAATTTTCTGGATCCTCCAAAAGATGCAGAGAAGACAGTTGACAGTTCAAGGTCAGCCAGTAAGGGTAAAACAACAGAAGCATCCTTTGAGCGGGCATCCAAGAAATCTTTGCTGCCTGTCGCTGCAATAGACACAAATTTTGTTGAAGTGTCTGGTGGAAAGGTTTCCTCATCTAGGAGAAGTATGGAAATTAAAGGGACATATTGTAATAATCACAGTTCAGGAAACATGAAGAAAGAAGACAACAATGAAGAGGAAGAAGCTGACGATTCATCCATTGCTGGGCAGACTAAAGACAGGAATGCACCAAATGCAGATGTGGTTAGTCCCCTCAAACAGTCATCTCGTCAGAAAAGCTCCTCCAAAAATGAGGATGTAATGAAACTGGCTCCTGAAAAGGAACTGTTCACATCTGGAGACGCAATGAAATCCAAAGGAACACGATGTCATAATGCCCAAAGCACAGAGGTAGTAAAAGATGGTTTAGTTGCTGATTCTTCCATAGCATCTAAGGGTAAGAAAACCTCTTCTAGCAACATCCTCGTATCCAAAAGTGATTCAGAGGACATGAAAAAGAACCTGGCCAGGGATAAATACAAAGAATTCTTCGGTGATGTAGAACTCGAACTAGAAGATGCTGAAACTGGTTTGGAGAAAATTCATTCAAAGGAAATGCTCAAGGGTTCTGATGCAATCAGTAAGAAGAGACTTGAACGTAATAGCTCAATGAAGGAAAGTGTTAATGGTAGGAAAACTGAGAAGCCGCTTGCTTCCACTGAGCATCCTAGGTTGGCTTCAAATGAGGCTCCTCACAATGTTTGTGGATCCAATCCTGCTGCACCTCCAGGAGCAGTGGCTCCTTTAGTTAAAGAAGATTGGGTATGTTGTGACAAGTGTCAGATTTGGCGTCTACTGCCACTTGGCACAAATCCTGACAGTCTCCCAAAGAAGTGGGTTTGTAGAATGCAAACCTGGCTGTAAGTTTTTTCTCAACCTTGCTTTGGTCCTTTTATCATGATTATCTGTCTTGCTATAAATAAATTCTTTTCTATTCAGAAGAACTCATTTTTTTTAAGGCAAAGACATGCAGCCATAGATGTTAGGTCGAAAGATTATCATATTTATACTTAATTGTTACAAGAGAATAAAATTTCTGATATTTAAGAAGGTTTGAGCATTAAGTAATTTCTTCATGTTCTAGGCCCGGAATGAACCGTTGTGGTATCAGTGAAGAGGAAACAACGAAGGCTCTAAGAGCCCTTTACCAGGTGCCGATGAGTGGTGCTACTGCCCCTGCTTCTGACAAACAACATAGTCAGCTTGAGTATCTTGGTGGGGCACTCTCGGGGCTAACTTCTATTGATACTTTGCATGCCAGCCAAGACCACCAAAAAGTAGGTTTGCAAGCTGTTGATGCTGGTGGGAAGAAAATCTATGGATCAAAAGGCGTGTCAAGTGCAACCAAAGAAGGTTCACTGTCTTCAAATTGTGTCAAAAGAAGCCATCAGGGGACCCCAAATAGTAGAAGCTCGAATGGTACTACCAATTCTCCTGATGATGAAAATGGGCATGAACTGGTGGGTTTGCCAAATAGCTCAATCATGGAGAAGCAGAGACATAAACAAAAAGAGAAGAGAACATCACTTGAGAACCATTCTAATGGGGGTATTTTGTCCGAAGCAGTCATATTTTGAACTTGATGACCTTGAATTTCTGGAACTTCTCTTTATTCTGTATGACTTTTGTTTTGCAGGGATCAAAAGTTCGAAGATGAGGAACATTAGCGAGACGGATTTGGATGGTTCGACAGCTAAAAAGTTCAAGAGAGATGATGTACATTATGATGATGACCGCATTGGGGAAAAACCAGGACAGAGCTCAAGCACTGGTTTGTCAAACAGTGGATCAGAAAAGGTCAGGGATAAATATAAATACAAGAACTCAAAGGCGGATTCAATGAAAAACTTGTCTTCAGCAAAAAATCCAGAAAACCATACTCTGGATGGTTCAGTCCATAAATGTGATAGTAAAGACTCCCTTAAGAAGAGAAAACGGAGCGAACACCAGAATTCTGAGGCACAAACTCCCCGAGATATTGTGGAAGAGACATGTGATAACGACTGCAGGAAAGAAAAGAAAGCAAGGATCTCCAGGTCTGGGGGGAAAGACTCCAGCAGAAGCAGAGCTAGTGGAGGAACTGATGGAAAAGGTAGTAAGAAGGAAGAGCGAGTCGGACAAGATCTAGATAGCACTCTATCTCAGCGTAGTGCAGATGCTGCAGATTCTTCAAAAAGGAATTTGTCTGCTTTGCAGCCTTCTGTTGCAGCAACTTCAAGCTCTTCTAAAGTTTCTGGTTCACATAAGAACAGAGCTAGTCTTCAAGAACTGAAGGGTTCACCAGTAGAATCAGTATCTTCATCTCCTTTGAGAATTACAAACACGGATAAGTTTTCATCAACTAAAAGGAACCCCAAGAGAAAAGACGATCGCAAGAATGCCCGTTCTACACCAAGAAGGTCTTCTTTTGGTGAAAATGATAGGGGCAGCAATCGTTCTGGAATGATAAAGAAAGACGAAGCTTCCAATGGCAAGCATCATGGTCTGGAGTCCTCTGAACTTGCTTACCAGGAGAAAGATGTGCTTGATGTATCAGGTCCTACGATTAAAGCAAAGATCACAGGTTCTGATTTTGCTACTCGTCGGGACACTGTTGTAAGGACAGAGAACTCAGACCAAGGCCTAGATAATGAAAGAAGGAAGAGTAGTCAGTTTCATAATAATGGGTCTACCTCAAAGGATGAGATGGTTTCGTTGTCTCAGCGTAAAGAAAAGAATCGTACTGTCAGATCTGATTCTGGCAAACGTAGGTCTAAGGATCCTGATGTCTCAAATGAATCTTCAGATCGAAAATTAGATGAGGGGAAATTGACATCCGGAAGAAACAAGTTTGAGGATAAAGCTGGTGCTGGTTCTGATGGATTACAACAAGGTTCTAAGAAAGATCCTGCTGGGAAATTGTTGAATGAGAATCTCAAAGGAGATCTTCAATCGAAGTTTGGTGATCATGATGGTGCAGAAGTTAAGTTAGATGTTATATCCAGCCTGGATAAAAGACAGGCCGCTCTAACTGATCGAGATGATGGAAAATCGTTCAGGAAACTTGCTTCTGACAAAACTGAGCGAACTGAAGTTTTTGAGAGAGGAAAGGCACACTTAGCATCTCCTTCAACAAGAGGTCAAAATGAGACAGTTCCATTTTCGCAACCAGTTCCTGCATTCAAAAAGGAAGGTGCGGCTAATTCATTGGCAGTGGATACTTTTGAAGGGGAGATGTTGAATACTTCAAGACAGGGTAAAAAATCTGAAAGCCACCCTGGAATACCTAGTAGTATGCGACACTCTACTCCGCCTGCACATAAGGTCCGGGATCCGGATGCTCGCAGCCCTATTCGGAAGGATTCTACAAGTCAAGCTGCTGCAAATGCTATAAAAGAAGCCACGAACCTCAAACACCTGGCAGATCGCCTCAAGGTTTACATAATTTTCCTTCAAATCCAAAGAAAAGAAGGGCCTTTAACTAGTTGATAAGCTTTATCATTTGCTCTCATTTGTTTATTTATTTACTAATTTTTGTTGGCATAACTTGATGTCGTATTGCAGAATTCTGGATCAAGTGAAAGTACAAGCCTCTATTTTCAAGCAACCCTAAAGTTTCTCCACGGAGCATCCTTGCTAGAATCATGCAACGACAGTGCCAAGCACAGTGAAATGAACCAGTCAAGGCAAATTTATAGCAGCACTGCAAAACTGTGCGAGTGAGTTGTCTAGTCTTTGCATCTATTCATTCATTGTGACCCTGATTGCACAAATTCGTGAGTAGATGTTACTTTTTTACCACGCGGAAGTGCAGGATCTGAGATATCTAAGCTGTTTCTTGATGAACTAGTCAGGACAATATGCTCACTAACAGATACAGTAAAGGAGAGTATAAAGGTTCTCAGGAATGACTTGCTTAAGAAACAAGAACCCTTGCTTGTAGAATGAAGCTTAAATTCGACTTGCTGTTCTTTTACATTCTTCATTCATTATCAAGAACTTTATGGGGACCCTACCCAATACTATGTTTTCCTTTTTTAGCATTCGGGATTGATTAAGGATCTGGAGTTTGTTAAAAGCACTGCAAATTAGAAAATGTTTTGTTAATATCTGGGGATTGTTTTGTGCCAACAGCTTTCTTGGTACCTTTTTTAATTAATAAAAATCTTACCCGATCACAGAAAAAAACACTTGGGATTACATAATACTGCTTTGTGGTATATAAGAAAAACTTCTTTCATCGGATGCACTTTTCAAACTTCTTATTTCTATTCTCATAATGTATAATCCTAAGAGTCATTTATATTGTAGAGATCAGTTTATAATGCCTATGAGATCTTGAAGTACCTCAGAAGTTCCTAATACCAAGTAATGCTAATTCTGGGATTTATTCTTGTTATTTTTATAGGTTTGTTGCCCATGAATATGAGAAATTGAAAGACATGGCTGCTGTCGCACTAGCCTATAAATGCTTGGAGGTCGCGTACATGCGAGTAATTTATTCCTCACATTTCAATGCAAACAGATATAGGAATGAACTACAAACAGCCCTGCAAATTTTTCCTCCGGGTAATTTTACTAGAGATTCACCTGAAAATAAACATCCTACATCATGATACAATTTTATTTCAGATTGTGCCAATTTGACCAGCACGCTTCTTTAGACTTCTGGTTTAACCTTTGATGCTACTAAAGGGGCATGGTTTTGCTGGATATTCATTAAGATAATGTTCACAATATTTAGTTTGTACTACACAAAAACCATTTTCTGTGTACTCACAGGCTTATGCTTTGCTGTATCTATGAAATGTTGAAGATATTATGAAATTGACGAGTCAATACCGCTAGAAAGTTCTGTATAACATTCTGGGTAGACTGAAAAATAATTGATTATGAAGTTTGCCAATGTACTGGCTTTAGCCAAAATAGAAGTATGTCTATTAAAAGGTTATTCCATTTTATCTTCGTTTATGCCGAGAACAAATTGGTGTGTTGATGGAAAAGATGAAAATGTGGGATGATTAAGTTGGCAGAACATTGTAGAATGATTAAATTATTCGTAAATCATCAATAACAATTCACATAAATAACATTTATCTCTGATGATCAAAGCTTCAATGGATTTTATTCAAGAATTATCCATTATTAGGTATTAGTAAGTTTTGATAGTTGGACTGAAATTGATTCCTTGAAATTTTAGTATTAGTCATTAACTCTTCTTTTATCAGGAATAGAAGTTTAATAAGTTTTAAAAAAAGGTTTTTCTTTCTTTTACTTTAAGCAAAACAGGTATATCTTATTAGTACTGATGAAGTGTCTTGGACTTTCTTCTTAGCGGATTGGACTTCTTTTTAATGGTTATACTTATTGGGTTCCTTATTATCATAGGTGAGTCCCCTTCCTCTTCTGCCTCGGATGTTGACAATTTGAACAATCCAACAACGGTAGACAAGGCTGCCTTGACGAAAGGTGTTGCTTCTCCCCAAGTTGCTGGAACTCATGTTGTCTCAGCGAGAAACCGTGCTAGCTTCACGAGGCTACTTAACTTTGTAAGTATCAGTAAATTTCAGCTCCATTAATGAGTTAGTCTACTTGAGTGGATGAGATCATTAATCAAACATATTTTCAACGGAGAGAAGCATCAGACCATATAAAGTAAAGAACTATTTAATATTGTCTAACTCTGTTCGTCTAATTTAATTTAGTGGATGATATCATTAATCGAACATAAGAAGCATCGGACCAGATAAATTAAAGAACTATTTCGGTGTTGTCTAACTCGTTATTCTCCTGAACAATTGCCTCAAGCAGGGCATATTACCATACTCTATCTGCAATTTTGCCAACAGAACTGGCGTTGAACCTGATTTTCTATTTTTCTTAGTTGTCATTCACCAGGTTGTTTGGATAAAGGGCATAATCACAAAAATGTTTATCTGTGCATAAGTCTAAGCCTTTTCCATGTATCCATTTACTTGAAAAGTCATGTTCTGGATTTTTACTTTGATCTGGCCATGTTCCTTTTTCCAGTATCTTGGTTTTGATTGATTTACAGGCACAGGAAGTTACCTTAGCAATGGACGCCTCCAGGAAGTCACGTGTTGCTTTTGCAGCTGCTTATCCTGGACTCAGCGATACACAGTGTAAAGAGCCTGCATTATCTGTAAAGAAGGCCCTTGATTTCAACTTCCAGGATGTTGACGGCTTATTGCGCCTAGTCCGGGTTGCCATGGAAGCTATCAGCCGGTGAAATTTTAGCTTATGCCTGAAACCATGTGATTCTATGGGACAGACTCCTGAACCTGTTCCTCTGTTTGCTGTCAATTGAGGAGAAGTCAGAAAAAGGATCTCTTGGTCGAGGAATGCTATAATACCTATCAAGTTAAGAACTCCACTCCCAATGCCCTTGTAAATCTGTACATAGCTACATACTGCAAATGGTAAGATGTTCCCAATACAGACACGGTCACGATCTGATTGAAATAAGGAGCTTGGTGTTGCTGTCATAAATTCATAGCATTGAAAATGGCTCGTTGTTACTGATCCAGCTGACTTGCCTCTCCGAGAATGAAGGTAAAAAATGGTCATGAGTATTGCATTTTTTCCATATCTCAAGTAGTTTATTTAGTGTTCTTGTGAGTCAATAGCTCATCTCTATCACTTTTTTTTCCTTGATTCCACCTACAGATACGTCTGCAACCGAGATGGCTTGTTAGTTTCAACGTATAGAAGGGAAAATTTCTGAGAATACTCTTCCACGACAGCACAAAAGAATAATGTGACCAGTATATATGGTTCGAGTTGATTGATGAGTTGTTGACATTGAGGAGACTCGGCTATATACACTTTCTACCCGTATGTTGAAGAATCATTAATTTTTATTATGTACAGAACGAAAAAAAGATTATTCCCGTCTATAAAAATTGGAATTTTCTTTTGCAGGTTAGCTTTCTGCTAATAGGGACACTCACAAGATGAGATATGCAGTTGTTGCATCCATCTTAGTAGGTTAATACTCCACTGCCTTTGTTAATTGTCTTAGGGAAATTTATTTCGAAGGAAAAAAGCCCACGTAAGAATCTAATGCTTTTCTTTTTTTTGCCATTGCTATCTATATATACCCTGCTTCTCTGTCTCACTCATTGGGTTTGATGTTTACAGGTCGTTGAGAACTGCCGTGACTGCAGCAACTTGGCTTTGTTATACTTACTAACAGTGTTAATAAACTTTCCACCATCAGTGTACTTTGACCTTGACCATTGAGTAGCTATAGTAGTGAGTAGGTAAATTTTACCATTTTTACCAAGTTACCAAATAATGTTTTTATCTTAAGATGTACTTGTATATACGTTATAAGTAATTTGACTGTGTAAATAAGTTTTACACTGTCAATGCATAGGAACTTAGACTCTGATTTTATGGGTCTTTTCCTGTAAATTTTTCTGTTACTAGCTGTTATACAAGACATTGTTTAACAGCATAAAGTTCTGCTTTAATAAATCATGGGTGGTCTCAATGTGTAAAAGATATAACACATTATTTTTCCCGAAAATTTGATACAAACATTCTACATTCATTAAACTCATAACTCACAGTTAACTTCAATTCCTTGTCGATTGTTTCAGGATCCAAATTATTGGCTGGTCATTTCAAAATTGTTACTGTTTGGACTATTTGACTGCTGTTCTGTATTTGATTATAGGTTTTCCTATGCTAGAAAAGTGTCTTTGAAATTAAAGAGTGCTCTCAAAAGAATGACTTATAGAAGATCATACTGGTGCGACTGACTCGTTTATTAGCAATGATTAATGTTTTTGATTGGCCTTGTAGCCCTTTCTGAGCAAGCAGTGAAACACATCCCTCTCTACTTAACAGGGTTTAGAAATGAAACTAAATGAAAGCTAAACAGAGTACGTCATTGAATGGAAGTTAGAAGTAGTTAGTCGCCTCACAATCTTATTTCTTCGATGAAGTACATATGATCAGAAAAGCTACCTAAGGACAACACATGATTGATAGGGTTTAGAAATGAAACAAATAAAAGTTAAACAGGGTTCACAAATGATGTCGACAAATGGATGTTAGACATAGTTAGTCACCTTAAGCCTAATTTCTTCGGTGAGGTATATATGATCAGAGAAGGTATTTAAAGACAAAACATAATTGATAACAGCTTTGAAATGATTCACCAAGTGCCTGAGCTAATCGAGTAACTATAGAAACAACATGTGTACAACAATGTCAAGGTAAAAATGGTTAAAAAGAGATACTCGGGTTCAATTGCTGTAGCTAGTGAACATATAATTTGAAATTCAAATAAGATTTTGTTCTATACTGCACAGTTGCCTACTTATAAGCAAGGTCAAAAAATTTGTCTCCTACTATACTCCTATTACATGGAAAACCAGCTGTACTTAATCCAATGTGAAAGAACAATAGAAGCTCAGCCAGGCACCACAGCATTGCTTCAGGCCAAGTACTTAAACAAGTTCGGGTTCTCTTTGTCTCTTTCCAAGTAATCCCGAGTGATAAGATCTTCAATTCGCTTTTTGATTGCTTTGAAATCAGGCTACACAAATATGCAAAATTTATGACATATTAGTAAAAAATTCTCAGTTTCTATAACAACAGCCCTAACTAGTCTTCAGGATAAAGCTAAGTTTAAGATGCAGTAGACACTTGCAAAGGAAATAGAGCCCATAAATAATAAGAATGTGAGATTCTTGGGTTGGATGGCACACAAGATCATAACATTGTAAGCACACGGTGCAACCATATTCGACCCATGTTCATCTCTCGTAGTTTTGATTTTGTATGGAAAACTCTAGCTTTTCAAGACTATGAATCCTCAAGTTCATGAACTAGACTAAATTCATTATTCCAAACTTATTCTCACTTAAAAGTTGCCACTTCTTCTATGACCAAAATAACTTTCCCGATTAAGAGAGTATGAAATGCCAGATATCTATTCCAAAAAGAAACTACAGACAAAAGGGAGGTCTGCCTCCTCGTTTCATCTCTCGTGTTGTTTCACTGGTTTAGAAGAAATGAAAAGAATAGGAGAAGATGGGAAAGAAGAAAAAGAACCATCTATACAAGCGGCTGTCATTTGACCCATTTACAGAACTAAATCGGAAGTGGATAATTGTCACTGGATAACATATTTAAAGGATTTGAAATTAATGAAAGATATTTCAACTAAAAATTCTTTGTTTCACAGTGCTATAATAATGTCGAAGAAATAAAAAATGGGGAACAATTTGTGAGTGGAGGGTAAATGTAAAATTGGTAATTCTATCATTCTGTCAAGTAAAATTCGTTGGGAAAGAAACCAACAATTTCACTTAAGTCAAACAAGACATGCATCACAAACCTAAAACTAAGGGAGATCCTCCTACTAATTTACCAACGGTATTCCAGATATTTAAAAAATTTAAGGTAGCCCTTTAAAGTATTTTACCAACACTATCCCACATATTTAAATTCTTTTTTCTATAAGGCAAATAATTTTATAAACAGTTTGTGAGAACCCCGTTTACAAGCTGTATACCAAAAAAAAGAGAACCTACACCAAAATATAAGAGAAATTAAATGGTGATACCCATCTTAAATTCTTAAGAATACTTTCAACACCGTGATCCCCAAAGACTCTGATCCTGAAAGAAAAGCTGTTAAAGTAATGAGGTGATAGTGTGATCCTATCTGTCGCTACGTTCCTAGAAGATGATACCCTTCAATTTGTTTATTGGCAAGCTGGAAAACAAAGGGTCTGCTGCAGTGACATATTTAGTCCCCTCCAGTATCAATTGAACGCCATGGTTACTATTGGGGCATGCAAATCATATAGACCTTGCAAAGTGATTTGTTTCATTCTAGAAAATTCAAATGGTTGAAAGAAGTGGTGCATACCTTAAACATTCGGCTCAACTGCTCAACACACTCCAACACTAGCTGTTGATGAGGAAGAACCTTCCGACTCTTCATAATGCGCACGATACAGGCATCAATTGCATAACGTCTATCTTTGTCCACATCCTCAACCACCTTTTTCCTTTCATCCGCAGGAGGCAATGGGACCTGGACGGTACAAATTTCATGCCATTAATGCGTTTATGAAAGAAGCATCATTGAAAAGTACAAAGTTCTAAACAGTATCTATACCCTAATCCTTCTCATCCTGTCAGTGAACTTGGAGTTGAACTCAAAATGATCAGATGGTGAGACAGTTCTATTGCTAGGCTCCTTGGTCAGAATTTTATACTTGGCACATGAAAGGGAATGAAGCAATCTGACCAAGTCATCATCCGCCAAATTTAATTGACTCTTGATTTCTGAGTAACTCAATCTATCTGAAGCATTAAACAGTAACAGAGCAGCAGCCTGAAAAAGACGCAATCATAAATCCAAAAAACTGTATTGTAACGAACAGGGATATTGCAATGGAATCATTAGAAAGGGTAGTCACCTGATAAGTTCCCACAATCAGTTCGATGGTTTTAGGCGCAAACTTCCCGTTTATGTTACATGTACCCAATGAATAAATCCATGTCAATTTCCTGTGTTTTGTTTTCGTCTGATAGAATTCCTTGAAGACTTCCACACTTTTTACCTGAGGCAAATGGCAAAACAAAGGTACGCCATTCATTAATTCAGAAGAAAACCTCAAATCAGCGTGAATTTTCAAATTAGCAAGAAAAGCAGCTCTCACCATTTCCACTGGGAGACTCAAATCAGAAGATTTATAACTAGGCCAGAATCCAGTTGTAAGAACTGTGACAGTTAAATCGATTCCAGGACTTGCTGCAGGGTTGTTGCTGAGATATTCCTGAAAGTGGTTCTGATTTTCCCTAGCCAATGTCAAGTCTGTTACCTGTTCAAATGTTCCCAACCACAAGCTTTAATAAGATATTTGAATGGGGAAAGGATAAACTATGAAAGGATATTGTGTTCCTCACCATTCCCTCCATCTTAGATGTAAACTGTCCACCACACTGCTGCTTCAGCTTTGTTAAGATAAGCCTTTCATGGTCATCATTGGCACTTTTATCAAAGAGCAATCGACGAGAAAGCTTCTTCCTGTTGCACCAAGACAATGGACATTCCAAAAGGTAAATGAAAATTCAACCTAACTAAGGTTATTATATCAAGAAATTGGACTGTCTACCCCACCTGTAGAACTCCGCATAAAGGTCTTTGTCACTGATGTACGCGAGAAGCTTGACCACCTACAAAAATTGAAACCATTATTTATTATGGTATCATTTGCAGAAAGATGGACTTTCCAGGAACTGAAGAGTGATTTACAGTTCACGCTATACCTTATCCAATGTCTCCTCAATAGCGTCATCACTGAGCTTTTCACTCCCGCCTTTTTTAAGAATATTATCACAATAAGAAGCAAGGAGCTCTGCACTTGAACAACCTGACACAATCTTGTTACAGAAGACCTCAAATGCCTCCTTCAGAGCCTGTATATGTCAAACTTTAGACACCAGAAACTTTGACAAATAATTCAAAGTAAAAGAGATCCGCAGACAACTGTTACCAGCTGAACATACCTTATGAAAGAGAGAGTTATTAGTAAAACACTCTGTAACATAAGCCATATACTTGTCGTGGAGCTCAATCAACTTCCTAACGAAGACCTGAGAAAAGGGATGAGTCCACGATTAAGTGGATACTTACCAATACATAAAAGTGAAATCAAAATCTGGGAATATGGTTCTACCTGCTCCCCTGAGCCCGAACTTTCAGCCTGTGCAAGAACACACATCAGCACCTCAAATGGAAACGCTAATAAATTATTATCAGGAACAAAAAAATTCTTGAAACCGTAGGACAGCAAGGCTGCAGAGAAACTTCATATATATGTACTTTATTTTTACAAATGCTTTCAACTCCACTCAAAAAATTTTGTTCTCTAAATGGTGTTTCATGCAATCCCCCCAAACTGTATTTCCCCTATTAACAGTTGAAAAGGACTTTAGACTCTTACAATTTACAGATAATCATCATTCTTAGGTGTAAACTCATAAAAATATGAAACAGGAACATGCACAATTCACCTTGTTACTTGCCGTATCTTCAGCCTGTTGCACCAAGACCATGCCTTCAGAAGTGACATGCTGTAAAATATGTACTGTTAGCAGATGCTTAGGCAAAATTACAAAACTAAATAAATACCTCCTTTTGTCAGTCGTTAATTGGCATAGAAAAAATACCTGTTTAAACATATTTGCAACAGGCTCCAATCCCTTAGGAATTCTGTGGAATAGCCTATACATTCGAGATAAATCCTCTACCTAAGAGTAAAAAAGGTAGTGGAGAAGTAAGGGCAAAAGAGAGAAGCATCAAATAACATGTAAAATACATTGAAACTACCAGAAAACTAATAGTGAAAAGAAAAACAAGGAAGCAATACCTTATCATCTCTAAGCAAAGCTCGGCATCCAGAATGCTCCTTCTCAAGTAACTGATTGGTATATACAACCAATAATTCATTTTGCACTTTCTGCAGCATAAGTTTGGTCTCAGCATTGAAAAAAATTCCAACAAAAGGAAGATTTTCAACATGTAGAAAATCTGAATTTTCAGCAGCATTCTAAGTGGGCGTTTGGACATAAGAATTGTAAAATTCCAAAAAAAAGTGAAAATGGTATTTGAAAATTAGAGTTGTGTTTGGACATGAATATAATTTTGGGTTGTTTTTGAAGTTTTGTGAGTGATCTGAGTGAAAATTTTGAAAAACAGCTTTTTGGAGTTTTTTAAATTTTCGAAAAATTCCAAAATGCATCTTCAAGTGAAAATTGGAAAATTTATGACCAAACGCTGAATTCGAAAAAAAGTGAAAAATTTATTATGTCCAAACGGGCTCTAAGTCTGAATTTTCAGCATTCTAAGTAAGTCTGAATTTTCAGCATTCTAAGTCAAGTATATATGAGGCAGATACTTTAAAGCAATGACATAAATAAGAAGTGCAAGTATTTAAGTAAATTCAAAGGCTGACCTCCAAAAGTTTTGTCTCACTACTAACATGGAGATAATGAGACACTCTATCCTTCTCTTTCTTCAAGCACTCCTCCGCCTGTGTTAGCAAAGCACTTTCACAATTTACTCTGGCAACTTAAAACAATAACCAAACCATTTATAAACTCAAGAAATTTGTAAAAATGAATTATACCTTCAACATATAATCTGGACAAGAATCTTCCACGATCCAACTTGAAGCTTTCCGAGAATAATAAGCTGCGGTATCTTTAAGCATTGCATCTTCAAAGTCATTTTCGTAATACTCCATTTGCCCCATTCCAATTCCAACAAATATATCAAGCACGTTCTTCAGTAAGGCCCTGTCAATCTGCTCACCCTCACGTTCTTGATCAATCTAATTCAATAGGACTCTTAGTCAGACCCTCAAAACTAGCAAATAATATCGTAAGACATGGGGTCAAATGGAAGGGGGAAGAAACCAAAAACAAAATAAAAGGATATGATACTTGCCAACACAATAACTGCATCTCTAGCTTTACTGTTCAACTCCTGATAAACCTATTGTCAACAAAAAACAGAAATAAGTTGCCCACACAACAAAGATATGGAGAAAGCTCATCCCCCAAAAGAACAAGAACAATAATGTTGCCAATAATTAAATAGGAGATGCGAGAAACATACCAGATCGCGGAAGCACGTCAGACCAACTTCGTTAAGTGCAGGTAGCGACCTTCGGGCAATAAAATACCGGTCAAGATAATAGAAGAACCGTGAGAGCCACCTGACCATAAGTTTATGATTCGCCCATCTTTTCACAAACTCCCTCAACATAAACTCATCATGCCTCTCTCTTAAAGCAGGCAGAACCTAATAAAGAATACAAAATACTAATTTCAAAATCGAATAGCAATAGCAAAGCAACTAGAATACACGTGCACTATTTTCAAATTAAAATGAAGCAATGTTAACTAGGATTTCAGGGTCTAATCAACTTAATGTTCTCAAAACAGCCACCCCAGATGAACATACACCCACCTATTGAGGCTTAAATCAATATGTGTCAGTTATACCAATACAAGAACACCAAAATTGTCCAGACCAAACTCAAGTTCTATCCATTATTGCCTAATTAAAAGTACAACTCCGCCAAAAAGCCTGCTAATTGCATGAAAAGTAAATATGTTTGCCCCATCACAAAGGTAACCATCAGCTAATAACTTTTCAATACCCAATTATCATGAAAGACAAGGTTAAAGCTTCTTACAGTAGAATTGATGTATTCTTCAAAAGCTTCCTTGTACTTCTCATACAGCTGTTGTGAGTAATCATGCGGGGGCTTCTGCGTACACATGTTATATATAGTTGTGTAGAGCATCATGTACTCTTCAGAGTTGAAAGAATCTTGCTGTCCTTCTAAAATTTTCTTCAACTTTGTGACTCCCTTCTGCATAAACTCCCATCCTTCCTCCAATTCAATAATCTTCATCTGGCTCATTGCCATCTTAGAAGCACGTGTTTTGTTGCCACCTGAATATGAGCCATTGAAAACCACACATAATCACAACACAACACCATATAACAAGCATTAGTAAGGAAACATCCAATCTCACACCAAATCATAATCAATTACACAAAACAACACCAATTCAAATATCATCGATAGCGTAGGCGCATAGCTATGTGGACAGAAGGGTGGTCGGTTGAACATTACACTGCTTATGTAGGTGGTTAAATATTACTTCTTATACAACAACAACTACTACTACAACTCAATCCCAAAAAAATTGTGGTGGTGCTCTCGTTGAGAAATTCCTGACTACGACTACGACACTGCAGGCGACAGCTTCCCAATTAATAATCAACAACAACAAACCCATTGTAATCCCAAGTGGAGTCGGGGGAGCGTAATGTGCACGCAAACCTTACCCTACCTTGTGAAGGTAGAGAGGTTGTTTCCGATAATCGCTCGGCTTCAGTAAAAGCATAGTCACAACATTGTCAAAGAGAAATAAAGTAATGGACTAATGGAAAAGAAATTAAGGTAACTGAAGCAAAAGAAATAACCAGTAGTACTAGAAATCTAAGTATAAGAAAGTACGGTAATAATACTGATACTACAGACATTAAAGAGAGACTCCCGACTACCTATTAGCCTTAAGAAAAACATCATCAATGTACACTTTTGTAATTAGCTTTATACAGGTTGGGATATACAAAATGACCTAGAACCACAGGCACTTTTTTTAATACTTTTTTGCAAAAGTTTTCAGCAGTCTAGCATTCTCAAACAGAAATATTTCTTTCAGTTTCAGTTTGCATTAATAAAACTCCTAAATCATAAGCCCGCACGTAGTAAATGACGTGTAAATAAGGAAATCGACACATATCGCGTAATTCCAATTTAATATATATTTTTTCAGGCAATTCAATTCAATGTTCAAGAAATTTAGCACGATCGTAAACCCTAGAAACGATAACAAGACCTAAGCTAAATCATAGTCTCCTCGGCCCTTACCAGAGAAAAGGATCGATCACGGGAGCGAGCTGAATTACAATCGCCTCGTGTTGATAAATCGCTTGCGTTGTCAACAGATTATACAATGCGATAAGTAAGAGAAAATATCTCAAATCTTTAGAATCACTAAGTTTATTTATAGGGGAAATGGGTTGAGAATGAGGCGGTTGAATTTCAACCAAATTCCACTCTCACAGTCCTGCCTTCTCTTGGAAACCATGTGGAGATTTCCTTCTTTTTTGCCCTTTTTATTTAAGTTTAGAGTATCCGGGCAATCATATCGTATATTACTATTCTTAGACGTATATTAATTGGAGTACATATATAGGAATGTCAGTTTACACGTAACACTCTTTAATAACATTTATTACTAACTTAAAATAAATGAAAGTAAACTATTCTACTAAGTTAAACTATGGTGCTGATGTAAGAATTTTAAAACATTATATATCCAAGCTAAAACAAACTCACAAGTGATAATTACAATTTTAATATGTATGGCCAAGATTTTGGAATGCTAAAACACCTTTTACAAACAAAAAAAATGGAGATTTGAAGCATTTGGCGAAAAGAACAAATATTTTTTTAATTATAAGATTTTACTGTAGTAATTACCAAATAGAAACATTACAACAAACAACATCGTTTGCTGATCACCAAAAACAATAAAGCCCTGAATTATATATTTTTGTATGATATTATAGAAATTAAAAAGCACACTTCCCATTTCTGCAACCAAACAGTCATACTGGACAAAGCAGGCTAGAACATATAATGTTGTAAGGGGTCATTTGGTTCAACTGCAGGGCAGACAAGGATATCTCATATCTCACCTTCTTTATGGGATAATTAATTCCATCATTACTAGTATTAGCTAATATTCATAATCAAATATAGAATAAATATAATCCCAAATTCTATCTTAGGATTAGTATCATTATCCCAATAATACCCCATGATAGTATTGTCACGACCTAAAATCCATCTTTAAGGATCGTGATGGCACTTTGTCATGATCCCAATTCCCCTCCGTAGGATGTCGTGACGGCACCTAATCTCTAAGACTAGGTAAGCTTAACAATCATGCAGAAAATAACTGAAAAATCAAATAAACTCTAAATGCTCCACAACTATATAAAATAAGCTGGGCTGCTCAACACATACAATTTCACCCAAAATCTGGTAAAATACAAGTCATGAGCTCTATGCCAATATCAAAGTCATTTCTATACAATTGTATCTAGTAAAGAAGGAAAAATATAGAAATGGATAGAAGGTGATTCCGAGGCCTGCGGACGCGGGCAGGTGTACCTTGAAGTCTCCAAATGCGAACTCAGCTCATTGGTGCCGGGACTGATAGAAGGTACCTGAATTTGCACAAAAAAATGTGCAAAAGCATAGCATGAGTACACCACAACGGTACCCAGTAAGTGCCAAGCCTAACCTCGGTAGGGTAGTGACGAGGTCAGGTCAAGGCCCTACTGGAAATAAAAAGAGACATGATGAAAGATTTAAAAATATAATAATAATGACAAGGAAATGAAACAAGTAAGGAGTATACCAAAACTTAGCTACACAGAATCAAGGCAAATAATACATCACAGAAGAAAATAAGGATTTGACATGTTAAGGAAACAAAACAACCAAAGACAAATACAACAAATAGAGAAAGATCAACAAAAGGCACTACCGAGGTACCGCCTCGTAGTCCCAAATTACAAGAATAACTCACAATCTTTCCTTATATCACTGTGGGAGCCTTTACATTTAGTTTTGAAAATTATTTTTCCGAAATAGCATCCCGCATTTTAGCCCACCTTATCACACCGCATGACTTCTAGTAGTTCCCCTACTAGCCACGCGTATCAAGCCCACCTTATCTCACCGCATGCGTTTCAACCCCAAAACCTTATACCACCACATGCGTATCAATATCGCAACGCATCACAATTCGCACCTAAAGTGCCCAATATCACAACTTGCTAGAGAAACCAAACAATAACAGTGTTTTCACAATAAAGAGTCCAGGGGAGGACCCACCTTGTATGAGATAACCCTGCTAGGAACGTAACCTAAAGCACCCTTCCACTCCAACCACGGCAACCCTGGCATAGCCAACGTCACCGTCTTGGCATGACAATCAAGTATAGCATGATAAAGAGACAACCAGTCCATGCCCAAAATAACATCAAAACCTACCATACTGAGCAACAATAGATTGACTCTGGTCTCAAAACCTCCAAGAACAACTAAACACGACTGATACGCATGGTCAACAATAATAGAATCTCCCACGGGCGTGGACACATAGACAAGAGAACTCAAAGAATCACGGGATATACCCAAATATGGAGAAAAGTAAGATGATACATAGGAATAAGTGGAGCCTGGATCAAATACAATTGATGCATCTCTATGACAAACCAGAACTGTAAGGCCCCGTAAATTTCCGGCAAGAAATTTAAGGTTCCGTGGTGCATATGTAGGCTAATGTATTGTATTTTCAGAATTTTTGTGTTGAACAGCGTGTTGGGGAGTTGAATCGTTTAGACCTCGCGAAGCCAGGTTTGTAGCACGCTAGACTGTGTTATATACCTCGCGAAACCAGGTTTATAGCGCGCTAGACCGTGCTATAGAGCTCGCGGTGCAAGGTCTGTAGCGCGCTAGACCGTGCTATAGAGCTCGCGGCGCAAGGTCTGTAGTGCGCTAGACCGTGCTATATCCCTCGTGAAGTCTAGTCTGTAGCTCGCTATAGAGCTCACAAAGCCTGGACTGTAGCTCGCTACAGAGCGTGCTTAGCCTGGTCTGTAGCCCGGTCCGGATTTCAGAGGGTCCATTTTTCCAATTTTATAACCCGACCCCCATTTCATTTATCTAGCCCGAGGGTTCATTTTTGGGGGATTACCTGACATTTTAGAGAGATGAGACAACTATTCTAGAGAGAGGGAAGGGATGACTAAGGATTTTTCTACTCTACTTTGATCGAACCTTGGAATCCCATCAAAAAGTACTTGCTAGGGCTTCAAAAAGGTATTAATTTCTTTCCCCAATTCTTCAATTCCGGGTTTGGGGTTGATTATGGGTGATAAGGGTAGATTTAGCACATGCATGAGCTAATAAAGATTGTGGGGAAGTTGTTGAATAATCTTTAGTGGTTTTGTTATTGAATTGGTTGAGGGAAAGGTTGGATCATAGTTGTAACAGCCCTTGCCATACAAATTTCTCTAATCGTGCTTGTAATTATTTCTTCTTCTATAGATTGGCATCGTTATGAGTGTTGGGAAATTATTGTTGCATTACGAAAAGCTCTTTCGAGGTATGAAGGCTAAACTCTTCTTCTAGTATCAGAATTTTCGAGTCCTTGTAAAATTCTATCATGTGTAGTTAAACTTGAAACGCTATTGATATGGGATGTTTAAGCTAGTAAATCGATTCTCAAATTGCATAACGTGTCCGAACCCTCATGTGTTAAAGATTGTCAATTGTGACTTAATTATGTTATACCCTTTTGTGGGAAGAAGGTATTGTATGAAATCAATGTGATTAAGCACTTATTTCTCATATGATAGAACCTTATGAATTTACACTTGCTAAGGCCAAAGGTGCCAAATGGTTTATTGGAAAGGAACTCTTTTGTACATATTATTATCATTTTGGAATTCGAGCTATGGCATTGTGGTTACACCTCCACCCGCATACATTGGGGTGAGGCAGTGTGACAGCTTTGTGTAGAGTTATGGTATTATGAATACACCTCCACCCGCATACACTGGGGTGAGGTGGCGGGGCCGCTTTGTGTAGAGTTGTAGTACTAGTATGAAAACCAAAATATCTATTCAAGGACTTGGAAATATAACATGAATATAATGAGTCATAGTAACAATAATAGGGCCTAGATAGCCATAAAAGTCAAAGCAGATATAATAAGAACTTCCAATAACATTTCAAGTCGAGGGTCCTCTACAACTACCTTTACACAAAGCGGCCTTGCCGCCTCACCCCAATATATGTGGGTGGAGGTGCAATCACAATACCAGAAAATGATATTTTGGTTTTCATACTAGTCCTTGAATAGATATTTCGGGGACACTGCATCTTTAATGGATGCAGGTGGTTCCACAGCAGAAGGCATTGATCAGTGATAGCGGTACACTCTTTTCCCAGCTGACTTAGTGAGCCCCACTTCATTTTGGGGTTGTGCATATTTTGTTTTGTGTGTATTATGTCTTGAGGTATAGCTGGAGCCTTATTGCCAGCACTATCATTGTACTCTTTTATATCTATTAGAGGCTCTGTAGATATAGTATGGGTTGTGTATTAGTATTGGAAAATTCAAGATAGTAATGTTGTATGTGTGTTACATCTTCTACTTCAAACTATGTAAATGTGTGTGTGTTGGGATATTATAAATGAAGTAACTAATGGTGATGGAATTAGTGTTATTCATGAACCCTCTTGGTGTTAATTAATAAAATGTATTCTTCTCGTTATTCATGGGTGAATTGGGTAGACGACACTGTGCATGCTTGCTCGACCGGGGTAACTCTGTTTAGCGCCAGTCGCGCTCCCTGAGGTTGGGGCATGACAAACTTGGTATCAGAGCCTAAAGTTTTAAAGTGTCTTAGGATGTCTCAGAGCCGTATCTAGTAGAGTCCTTCTTATCGGTGTGTGTTTGACCACATCTATAATGAGGAGGCTACTTGGGCATGTAGGAATAATACCCTTCTTTGATGTTCTCAATCGTGCGATAAAGCTGATTGTAAGATTGTTCCTCCTTTAACCCGTGCGTTGTTCTAATTTTCAGTATATGACACCTAAGAAGAAGGCAAAAACTGTCCAGAGAGCCAATCTCACCCCAGGAGTGGCGGTTGATCCTATACTTGGTGATGCGGGTGAGCACACTAGGGGTGAGGATAATTCCCTAACTACTACCCTGCCCAATTCTACTACTCCTGCTCAGACTGCACCAGTTCCTACGCCCACTGAGGGTGCATCGATTCCTCCAACTGATATTCCAGTTCCACCTCCAGCTCCAGCTGTTGGTCTCGCTATTACTGATGGGGATCTTAGGGGAGACATACATATGTTGGCTCAGAT
The DNA here is from genome assembly GCF_000715075.1 of Nicotiana tabacum. Taxonomy (NCBI): domain Eukaryota; kingdom Viridiplantae; phylum Streptophyta; class Magnoliopsida; order Solanales; family Solanaceae; genus Nicotiana; species Nicotiana tabacum. Next base: position 63,709,475 of record NC_134098.1, read on the forward strand.
AGTGGCCTCCCAGGCCCAGAGATCAAATGTTGTACCTACTTCTTCTAGTCAGGCAGGGGATTACACTAGTTCCAGGGTGAACAGGTTTCTCCAGTTGGATCCTCTAGTATTCACAGGTACTGATCATGAGGAGGACCCCAAGGACTTTATTGATGAGATGCACTAGACTCTCCGAGCTATGCGTGCTACTGAGACGGAGGGAGTGGAGTTGGCCTCCTACCGCCTGAAAGGGGTGGCCTATTATTGGTTCGAGATGTGGGAGGATGCCCGTGAGGAGGGAAGCTGTGAGACCCCAGGTGTTTCTCTCTTCTCTTACGTAATATACGTAACGTGGCGTGGTTATATTAGGTATATATGATTGGGTATAGCACATTGGGAGAATAAAACTGAAAATATGTGGTAATATCAAGGAACTAAACTAAAGCTTTAAGTCAAAAGAATCCCTTAAACAAAGGTTCATGGTTAAAGAAATGGCTCGGGTAGCACCCCGCGCGTTCGGAAGGTTTAAGTTAACTTGCACCTGTGGGATAAGACTAAGAGTGTATAATATGCTAAGAATAATGTGTTATGAGGTATTATAATATCACACTGGTCACATGTTAAGTTTTGGAGTCAAGCAAGTTGCGAAATAAAGGTCGGCAAAAGTTATCGTAAATTTCTCTAATAAATTTTCGAAACTTTGGGTCAAATGTATCAGATCATTTCTCCTAATATATAAAGATTTATGGGACCCACAACCTACCAAATCGAAGGTCTACGAGTCTAGTTTGCAACCAAAGAAATCTCACATCAAACCGACATTGGAGTAAAACCTTATGACTGTTTTACCGCGGACTGTCCGGGCTGAAATCGGGTCGCGAACCGGGTCGGGTCAAACAAGTGGTATAAGTCGGAAAATCCGACTTTTAAGACCCCAAAATATTTCATCTTCGTCCCAAAACAATGAGAAAGCTTAAGAGAGGGTTTCATGGTGTTCTTGAGTGATTAAGGTGCATTTTTAACGATTTCTATCGTTAAAGTTTGCCCTCGTGCCTAGAAGCGCAATCTCTACGCTTTGCAATCATTTTTCCCTTCTATTAGCTGTGTTTGGAGCTATTTTTGGAAGATAGGAAATTGTTGTTCTTGCTGGTTCTTCAGGATTTATACTTGGTTTGCCAAGGTAATCATCTTGGGACTCTTTTATGATCGTTTTTATAAAGTTCTATGGGCGTTTCGTCAAGTTAGGGTCATATGGCAAATCTGCCGATTTAAACTCATTTATGAACTATTTATAGGTGCGTATAAGCTGCATATATATAGTGGTTTCGAAGCTTAGGACGTAAGGAACAACTTTCGTGAAGGAACTACAGGCATTCAGATGTTCATTGGAGAGGTATGTTAAGGCTAAGCTTCGTCCTTCCTTTTAGCACGAATTTTGGGAAATTCCTAAGACGTCAAATGTGATATTTTACTATTCTGTTGCTAGAAAGACCTTCTGTGAAAGGCATTGGTATCGTAGCTGAAGTATTTTCATGATGCTATTAGGTTGATATTCCACTCGTTCGGTTAAAAAGGGTATTCGACATCTATATATGTCATTTTGTCGGCTTTCTTAAATATATGTCCATATATATGAATTCTTATTCGTCTTTGGGTTGTGTGACTTAAAAATAAAGGCATTTAGTATTTGCGATCAGTCCTTCTTCCTTGTTAAAGTGTATTTTAAAATCTCTAAAGTGACACGTCGATTTCAAAATTCTCGAATATAATTTTTATGTTTAAACTACTAAAATATTTGATTTTTTTGAAATACTTTCTTTTACTAATTATCAAGAAATCAGGTATAAGGACTAAGTGAAGCACCTTAAGCTTTTTATGAACATATTCAGAGTTAAGTTATCTTTCTAAAAGTCGAGTTAAGTTTTCAAACTTATTAAAAAAGATATGAGGTTCCACGAGATATTTGTATGCGATACGAAGGTGATTATGAGATTATGAGAATAAGAGTACCAATGAGCCAACGTTGGCTAAGTTCTTGTTATGGCCTATTATGTGCATTCAAATTTCATATCATACATGACATATTATGCATGGACTTCGAGCTATAATCGGAGGTAAGGGGCCTATTTGCCCGAAAGACTATATATATATTGTACAGATGGCCACAGGTTGGCAATATGATACCGGTTAGCTACCGGGAGAGACCGCCATTGCTAGCATTTGGTTGGGTATGTCATGCATTTACATCAATATATATGTATTCACGACATACGATTACACGAGCATACCATGCATATTTTATTACTATGAGGTCGGATGTATGAGGCTATCAGAGTTTCAGTGTCAGGTGGTATCTTTATTACCATTTTACATCAGCTATGTATGATTCTACTTTCTGCCTTAGATACCAGTATATTTTTATTCGTACTGATGTCCCGTTGCCTGGGGACACTGCATTTTTGTTTCGTGCGTGCAGGTCCAGGTAGGGACTCTGATCGACCCCTCCGCTAGGATTTCGGGGTTCAGCTGTGAGTTGGTAAGCTCCACCTCTTCCTGGAGCTTTCATAGGATGGTTACTTTTGTCGTACAGTTTGGGTTTAGTTGGGGCCTTATCCCGACAGTTCTTATGACACTCTTAGAGGCTATTGTGGACACAATATTCTGGGTTTCTTTTTTTTGCTGCTTTCAGTCTCCAGCCCATAGGCTTGGCATGTATATATAGGTGTGTAGGCATGTATGTCTTCAGTCGCGGCCTCATCGGCCAGCTAGTATTTTATTATTTTGGCTTGTCTACCTATGTTTATATGGCTTATTGTTATTCATATCATAACCTTACAGTCCAGGCTTAGTATTTCAGATGTTGTGTTGCCCGATCTGTTGGGCCCCCAGTCTAGTTAGCTAGTATGTTTAGTGGCTAACTCGATCGAATACAGTATCGAGTGCCAGTCGTGCCTCCCCTAGTTTGGAGCGTGACAAACTTGGTATCAGAGCAGGTCGTATCCCAGGGAGTCCACAAGCCGTGTCTAGTAGAGTCTTGCTTATGGGTGTGTTGTGCACCACACTTATAATCAGGAGGCTATGAGGCATTTAGGAATGGTTACATTTCTTTCAATTAATAGATCGTGCTATAGAGCGAAGTTATAAGAACATATGAAATCTAAATCGTGCTTTGTGTTTCCTATCTAACAGACTACCTACGCTCAGGAGATGGCACAGCGAGAGATAGGTATGGATTCGGGAGAAGGTACCAGTCGTTCCTCACCGGGTCAGAGGGATAGATTTCCCTTAGAGGCTCACAGTGAGTCTCCAGTACCCCTAGTTTCAGCTTCCCCAGCATTTGTTGGAGCCCAGGGAGATGCAGTACCCCCAGCCTCACCAGTTCCATTGGTACCTGAGGCAGCTAGAGACACAGGACCTCCAGCACCTATTGTTCCCCCATCAGAGACTGGGGAGCAGGGGATGAGGGAGGCTGTTCAGTTGCTGACTAGGATGGTTTCTATTCATGAGCGACAGCTAGAGTCAGGAGCAGATGCCCGGAGAGATTGGATAGGAAGCTCGACGGTACGAGAGTTTCTTCACTTGGCCCCTCTATTATTTACAGGATCCAGTACCACTGAGGATCCCCAGGACTTTATAGACCATATGTATAGAGTATTGAGGGTGATGCATGCCTCCGTCACCGAGGCTGTGGAGTTGGCTTCTTTTCGACTACGTGATGTAGTCGTCCTATGGTATGAGGCATGGGAGAGATCTAGAGGACCTGATGCTCCGCCAGCAGAGTGGGAGGACTTCTCCTGAGGCTTTTTTAGCCCATTAATTGCCACGGGAGGTTCGGGAGGCCCGTCTTGACCAGTTTCTTAGCCTAAAGTAGGGGGATATGAGTGTGAGGGATTATAGCCATAAGTTTAATTCTTTGGCAAGGTATGCACCAGATATAGTATGTACCATGAGGGCTAGAGTTCATCATTATGTGGATGGTTTGGGGGATCATCTGATTAGAGACTGTAGGGTTGCATCCCTATCAGATGATGTAGATATTTCCCGCATACAGGCTTTCGCTCAGACTACAGAGGACCTTTCCTGTCGGATTCGTGATACTCGCAGGGATAGGGAGCAGAGTAAGAGGGCTCATACTATGGGGTCTTATAGGGAGCCACGAGTTGATTTTAGGCCCCCCACTCCATCGATATCCACCTCGGTCAGCAGGTAGTTTCCCACCACAGATGCAGGGCCAGCGGTTTGATCGTTATATTCAGTCAGGACCGGGGCAGAGCTCAGGCCAGCCTGAGGGCTGTCGATAGGAGCGTTCTGCATAGATGAGATAGCTTACTCCTCCATGTGCTCAGTGCGGTAAGCTGCACATCGGGAAATTTAGACAGGGTTCGAGTGCATGTTTTCATTGTGGGCAGACATGACATTATATTAGCCGGTGCCCAGGGTTAGGCAGAGGTACACCAGCACAGCCTTCAGGATTCACAGCAGCCTCTTCGCCCTCAGTCCGTGCTCCCCGACCAGGTCCACAGTCTACTCAGGGCCGTGGTAGGGGGAGAGGTGGAGGAGACACCTCAGGTTCTAGTGGTGGCCAGAATTTCTTTTATGCACTCACAGGCCGACAGGATTCAGAGGGATCCCCAGATATTGTCACAGTTGAATTGGTTATGCTAGACTTCGATGTCATTATGGGTATGGATTGGTTGGCAGCTTGTTAGGCTAATATTGATTGTCGTGCAAAGTTGATCCGATTTCATTTTCCTGGTGAGCCTGTCTTTGAATGGAAAGGGATATAGATAAGGAGCCAGCGACTCTTTAGTCAGTTCCTATTGTGAATGAATTCCCAACGGTATTCCCTGACGAGCTTCCAGGAATTCCCCCGAAAGGGAAATCGATTTTGCTATAGATTTGCTTCCTGATGCGCAGCTTATATCCATTCCTCCCTACAGAATGGCTCCTACAGAGCTAAGGGAATTGAAGGAACAACTGAAGGACTTGCTCGATAAAGGCTTTATTAGGCCAAGTACATCCCCATGGGGTGCTCCGGTGCTCTTTGTTCGAAAGAAAGATGGGTCCTTGCAGATGTGCATTGACTACAGGCAACTAAATAAAGTCACTATCAAGAATAAGTATCCTCTTCCATGGATTGATGACTTGTTCGACCAGTTACAAGGTGCCAAATGCTTTTCGAAGATCGACTTGCGATCCGGTTATATTTCAGCTACGAGTCAGGGATATTGATATCCCAAAAACAGCATTTAGGATGAGGTATGGCCATTTTGAATTCCTTGTCATGTCTTTCGGGCTTACAAATGCCCCAGCAGCCTTTATGGATCTTATGAACCGGGTATTCAAACCATTCTTAGATGAATTTGTGATTGTGTTTATTGACGACATCCTGATATATTCGCGATCGGAAGCCGAGCATGCGGACTACTTGCGAGTTGTATTGCAGACTCTCCAGGACTACATGTTATATGCTAAATTCTCTAAATGTAAATTTTGGCTAACTTCTGTAGCTTTTCTTGGTCATGTTATTACCGGGGATGGTATCAAGGTTGATGGCCAAAAGATTGAAGCTGTGATGACTTGGCCGAGGCCCTTGAATCCGACAGAGGTTCATAGCTTTTTAGGCTTGGCAGGGTATTACCGAAGGTTTGTGGAGGGATTTTCCTCTATCTCTGCACCATTGACGAAACTGACACATAATGGAGCTAAGTTTCAGTGGACTAAGGCATGTGAACAAAGTTTTCAGGAACTAAAGAAAAGGCTTACTACGGCACCTGTCTTGACTCTTCCGGATGGCACCGAGGGTTATGTTGTATATTGTGATGCCTCGAGAATTGGCCTAGGTTGTGTTCTTATGCAGCATGGTAAGGTTATCACGTACGCCTCCAGACAGTTGCGAAAACATGAACAGAACTATCCTACGCACGATCTTGAGTTAGCCGCAGTTGTATTTGCCCTAGAGATTTGGCGGCATTATCTATATGGGGATGTTTTCACCGACCACCAGAGCCTTCAGTATTTATTTAAACAGAGGGAGCTGAACCTACGACAAAGAAGATGGCTAGAATTACTAAAGGACTATGATGTTGATATTTTATATCATCCCGGCAAAGCTAATATTATTGCTGATGCCCTTAGCCGGAAGTCCATGGGCAGTCTAAGCCATGTTGAAGCTGATAAGGTCAAGATGACCAAATATCTATGCCAGCTAGCTAGTTTGCAGGTGCGTTTGGTAGATGCAGAGGGTGGACGCATTCTCGTTCAGAATACGGCAAAATCTTCTTTTGTTACTGAAGTGAAAGAGCGACAACACGAGGATCCTGAGCTTATAAAACTGCGGGAAAGTATTCCACAGCAGCGACAACCTTTATTTGAGCTAACTGGAGATGGAGTCCTTAGATACCAGGGCCGCTTATGTGTACCGTCAGTAGGAGAGCTCCGTGCCAAGATTCTTTCGGAGGCCCATTATTCTAGATATGCAGTTCATCCCGGAGCGACAAAGATATATCGGGACCTTCGACAGATCTATTGGTGGAATGTAATGAAAAAAGATATCGCGGAGATGGTAGCCCAATGTCCCAACTGCCAGCAAGTTAAAGCCGAACATCAGAGGCCTGGAGGCCTAACTCAGTGTATTGAGCTTCCATTATGGAAATGGGACATGATAAATATGGACTTCATCACTGGTTTGCCTCGCACTCCACGGAGGTGTGATTCTATTTGGGTAATTATTGATAGGCTTACAAAATCTGCTCATTTCCTGCCAGTCAGGACGACATATTCAGCCGAGGATTATGCCAAGCTTTACATTCGAGAGATTGTTCGCCTTCACGGAGTGCCATTATCTATTATCTCTGATCGAGGGGCTCAATTTACAGCATATTTTTGGAAATCTTTTCAGAAGGGTTTAGGCATGCAGGTAAATCTTAGCACCGCTTTTCATTCGTAAACTGATGGACAGGCAGAGCGTACTATTCAGACAGTTGAGGATATGTTACGTGCATGCGTGCTAGATTTTAAAGGAAGTTGGGATGATCATCTACCTCTTATTGAGTTCGCTTATAATAACAGCTTCCAAGCTAGTATTCAGATGGCTCCTTACGAAGCACTATACGGGCGGAAGTGTAGGCCGCCGATCGGTTGGTTCGAGGTCGGGGAAGCAGAGTTGCTAGGTCCTAACTTAGTCCAGCAAGCAATGGAAAAGGTAAAACTTATTAGAGACCGGCTGCGTACAGCACAAAGTCGGCAAAAGTCTTATGCAGATGTTCGACGACGAGACTTAGAGTTTGATGTAGAAGATTGGGTTTTCCTGAAAGTATCGCCTATGAAGGGCGTCATGCGATTTGGAAAGAAGGGGAAGCTCAGCCCCAGGTATGTTGGACCGTATAAGATTATTCGGAGGATTGGTAGGGTGGCGTACGAGCTTGATTTGCCTTTAGAATTGGAAGCAGTCCATCCTGTGTTTCATGTATCTATGTTGCGGAAGTGCATTGGAGATCCTTCACGTATTACGCCCATTGAGGATATTCACATTGCTGAAGACTTATCTTATGCAGAGGTACCAGTAGTTATTTTAGATCGGCAGGTAAGGAAGCTTCGAACTAAAGAAGTGGCTTCCGTGAAAGTGTTATGGCGAAATAACAACATCGAGGAAATGACCTGGGAAACTGAGGAGGAAATGAGGAAGAAGTACCCCTACCTATTTACGACTTAAGGTGAGTCGCATTTAAATAATTGCCAATTATTTCTTTACAGCAACTTAATTGGATTTTAAATGACTTGAAAGTGCAATTTAAATTTCTTATTGCGAGATAGCTATACGAAGCCTAGTAGTTGGAATCTCAGAATTTGATTTATGCTTTGCAAATGTAATAAATATAGCCTCGCAAATAACGTATTAGCGGACAAGAAATGAAACCAAAGAATTGACTTGACCCATTCGCGGACGAATGTTCTTAAGGGGGAGAGACTGTGAGACCCCAGGTGTTTCTCTCTTCTCTTACGTAATATACGTAACGTGGCGTGGTTATATTAGGTATATATGATTGGGTATAACACATTGGGAGAATAAGACTGAAAATATGTGGTAATATCAAGGAACTAATCTAAAGCTTTAAGTCAAAGGAATCCCTTAAACAAAGGTTCATGGTTAAAGAAATGGCTCGGGTAGCACCCCACGCGTTCGGAAGGTTTAAGTTAACTTGGATATGTGGGATAAGACTAAGAGTGTATAATATGCTAAGAATAATGTGTTATGAGGTATTATAATATCACACTGGTCATATGTTAAGTTTTGGAAATTTCTCTAATAAATTTTCTAAACTTTGGGTCAAATGTATCAGATCATTTTTTCCAATATATTAAAAGTTATGGGACCCACAACCTACCAAATCGAAGGTCTACGAGTCTAGTTTGCAACCAAAGAAATCTCACATCAAACCGACATTGGAGTAAAAATTTATGACTGTTTTACCGCGGACTGTCTTGGCTGAAATCGGGTCGCGAACCGGGTCGGGTCAAACAAGTGGTATAAATCGGAAAATCCGACTTTTAAGACCCCAAAACATTTCATCTTCATCCCAAAACAGTGAAAAAGCTTAAGAGAGGGTTTCATGATGTTCTTGAGTGATTAAGGTGCGTTTTTAACGATTTCTATCGTTAAAGTTTGCCCTCGTGCCTAGAAGCGCAATCTCTACGCTTTGCAATCGTTTTCCCCTTCTATTAGCTGTGTTTGGAGCTATTTTTGGAAGATAGGAAATTGTTGTTCTTACTGGTTCTTCAGGATTTATACTTGGTTTGCCAAGGTAATCATCTTGGGACTCTTTTATGATTGTTTTTACAAAGTTCTACGGGCGTTTCGTCAAGTTTGGGTCATATGGCAAATCTGCCAATTTAAACTCATTTATGAACTGTTTATAGGTGCATATAAGCTACATATATATAGTGGTTTCGAAGCTTAGAACGTAAGGAACAACTTTCATGAAGGAACTACAGGCATTCGGACGTTCGTTGGAGAGGTATGTTAAGGCTAAGCTTCGTCCTTCCTTTTAGCACGAATTTTGGAAAGTTCCTAAGACGCCAAATATGATATTTTACTATTCTGTTGCTAGAAAGACCTTCTGTGAAAGGCATTGGTATCGTAGCTGAAGTATTTTCATGATGCTATTAGGTTGATATTCCACTCGTTCGGTTAAAAAGGGTATTCGACATCTATATATGTCATTTTGTCGGCTTTCTTAAATATATGTCCATATATATGAATTCTTATTCGTCTTTGGGTTGTGTGACTTAAAAATAAAGGCATTTAGTATTTGCGATCAGTCCTTCTTCCTTGTTAAAGTGTATTTTAAAATCTCTAAAGTGACACGTCGATTTCAAAATTCTCAAATATAATTTTTATGTTTAAACTACTAAAACATTTGATTTTTTTGAAATACTTTCTTTTACTAATTATCAAGAAATCAGGTATAAGGACTAAGTGAAGCACCTTAAGCTTTTTATGAACATATTCTAGAGTTAAGTTATGTTTCTAAAAGTCGAGTTAAGTTTTCAAACTTATTAAAAAAGATATGAGGTTCCACAAGACATTTGTATGCGATACGAAGGTGATTATGAGATTATGAGAATAAGAGTACCAATGAGCCAAGGTTGGCTAAGTTCTTGTTATGGCCTATTATGTGCATTCAAAGTTCATATCATACATGACATATTATGCATGGACTTCGAGCTATAATCGGAGGTAAGGGGCCTATTTGCCCGAAAGACTATATATATTGTACAGATGGCCACAGGTTGGCAATATGATACCGGTTAGCTACCGGGAGAGACCGCCATTGCTAGCATTTGGTTGGGTATGTCATGCATTTACATCAATATATATGTATTCACGACATACGATTACACGAGCATACCATGCATATTTTATTACTATGAGGTCGGATGTCGGCCATGGAGGCTATCAGAGTTTCAGTGTCAGGTGGTATCTTTATTACCTTTTTACATCAGCTATGTATGATTCTACTTTCTGCCTTAGATACCAGTATATTTTTATTCGTACTGATGTCCCGTTGCCTGGGGACACTGCATTTTTGTTTCGTGCGTGCAGGTCCAGGTAGGGACTTTGATCGACCCCTCCGCTAGGATTTCGGGGTTCAGCTGTGAGTTGATAAGCTTCACCTCTTCCTGGAGCTTTCATAGGATGGTTACTTTTGTTGTACAGTTTGGGTATAGTTGGGGCCTTATCCCGATAGTTCTTATGACACTCTTAGAGGCTATTGTGGACACAATATTCTGGGTTTCTTTTTTTGCTGCTTTCAGTCTCCAGCCCATAGGCTTGGCATGTATATATAGGTGTGTAGGCATGCATGTCTTCAGTCGCGGCCTCGTCGGCCAGCTAGTATTTTATTATTTTGGCTTGTCTACCTATGTTTATATGGCTTATTGTTATTCATGTCATAACCTTACGGTCCAGGCTTAGTATTTCAGATGTTGTGCTGCCCGATCTGTTGGGCCCCCAGTCTAGTTAGCTAGTATGTTTAGTGGCTAACTCGATCGAATACAGTATCGAGTGCCAGTCATGCCTCCCCTAGTTTGGGGCGTGACAAACTTGGTATCAGAGCAGGTCGTATCCCAGGGAGTCCACAAGCCGTGTCTAGTAGAGTCTTGCTGAGACTAAGGCAGCCCGTGCCGCTGAGTTTGAGAACCTGAAGCAGGGTAGCATGAATGTGTGTGAGTACCATATGGAATTTGCGCGCCTGTCCAAGTATGCTTTTCACATGTTGCCAACTATGGAGGCTAGGGTGCGTTGGTTTGTACAGGGCCTTATCCCCTTGGTTATTAATGAGGCCGCTATAACTACCTTGAATTCTGATATGAACTACAGGAAGATGGTGGCGTTTGATCAAGCTACAGAGGATCGTAAACTGAAAAATAGAAGGGAGCATGAGGGTAGCGGCAAGGCTTGGTCCGCGGGCAATTTTAGTGGTTCTTCCGGTGGTGGTGGTGGTAAGTCAACATTCAAGGGAGGTCATCAGGGCTATCTCAATCATTCGCTCAGTCTTCGATGAGTGCACAGTCACCCGGTCCCAGTCAGGACAACATGGGACCCCACCAGCAGGGTCGACCTGGAGGAAGATTCCAGCAGTTGCGGAGGCTCTCATGCCTTAAGTGTGGGAGGATGCACTTTGGGGCATGCCGGTGTGAGGGGTCACATTCAGAGGGATTGCCGCTCGTCCCGCCGGATCATGGGCAGAGGTGCAGCGCAGCCGGCTAGTTCTGCGGCAACTACATCCACAGCACCTCCAGCTCGAGGCACCCCAGCACCCGTAGGGCGTGGTGCAGCTAGGGGTGGTGCACAGAGTTCGGGAGGACCCAACAAATTTTATGATATGCGGAGGCATCGGGATTTAGAGGCTTCTCCAGATGTCATCACATGTATATTGACTATTCAATCTCATGATGTATATGCTCTTATTGATCCCGGTTCCACTTTGTCATATGTCACTCCTTATGTTTCTATGGAATTTGGGATAGAACCGGAATAGCTTTATGAGCCATTTTATGTATCTACTCCAGTTGGTGAGTCTATTATGGCCGCGCGGGTTTATAGGGATTGTGTTGTCACGGTGCGTGGTCTGGACACCATGGCCGATCTCGTTGAATTGAGGATGGTTGATTTTGATGTAATAATGGGGATAGATTGGCTTTATTCATGTTTTGCTAAGCTTGATTGTCAAACCAGAACCGTTAGGCTTGAATTTCCAAATGAGTCAGTGATTGAATGGAAGGGGGATGCCGTGGTTCCGAAGGGTAGGTTTATTTCCTACCTTAAGTCCACAAAGATAATTAATAAGGGGTGTATCTAACATTTGGTACGGGTTACGGACACCGATGTTGAGGCACCTACACTTGAGTCCGTGCCGGTTGTGAATGAATTTCTGGAGGTCTTTCTGGATAAGTTCCCTGGGATCCCGCCGGACATGGAGATTGATTTTGGGATTAATGTGATGCCAGTCACACAACTTATATCTATTCTGCCCTACAGAATGGCACCGACAGAATTGAAGAAGCTAAAGGAACAATTGAAGGATTTGTTAGAGAAAGGTTTCATCCGGCCGAGTGTGTTGCCTTGGGGCGCACCTGTCCTTTTTGTAAGGAAGAAAGATGGATTAATAAGAATGTGCATCGACTATCGGCAGCTCAACAAGGTCACGATCAAGAATAAGTACCCACTACCAAGGATAAATAATTTGTTTGATCAATTGCAGGGTACTAAGTACTTCTCCAAAATTGATTTAAGATCCGGGTATCACCAATTGAAGATCAGGAAACAGGATATTTCGAAAACAGCTTTCAGAACCCGATATGGACATTTTGAATTTTTGGTGATGTCTTTTGGGCTAACAAATGCCCCGGCATCTTTAATGGATCTTATGAATCGAGTCTTCAAACATTTTCTCGACTCCTTCGTGATAGTGTTCATTGACGATATTCTTGTATATTCACAGAGTCAAGAGGACCATGCCGATCATCTCAGAGCAGTGCTGCAGACTCTGTATCAGCATAAGTTGTATGCAAAATTTTCAAAGTGTGAATTTTGGCTTGAATCTGTTTCATTCTTGGGTCACGTCGTGTCCAGAGAAGGAATTAAGGTTGATTCTCAGAAGATTGCAGCAGTGAAGAATTGGCCTAGACCCGTAACTCCAACAGTAATTCATTGTTTCTTAGGCTTAGCTGGGTATTACAGAAAGTTTGTGGAGGGATTCTCTATCCTTGCCTCTCAGTTGACTAAATTGATGCAGAAAACGGTTAAGTTCCAATGGTTAGATGCTTGTGAAATGAGCTTTCAGGAGTTGAAATTGAGGTTGACTACGGTACCAGTGTTGACCCTACCAGAGGGTACATATGGGTTTGTGGTATACTATGATGCTTCAAGAATCGAACTTGGGTGTGTATTAATGCAACATGGCAAGGTGATAGCTTATGCTTCTAGAAAACTTAAGAATCATGAAAAGAACTATCTAACACATGACTTAGAACTTGCAGTGGTAGTATTTGCATTAAAGATTTGGCGTCATTATCTGTATGGGGTCCATGTGGATATACTCACGGACCACAAGAGCCTTCAATACATTTTCAAACAGAAGGAGTTGAATCTGAGGCAGAGAAGGTGGCTTGAATTACTCAAGGATTACGACATCGATATTCTGTATCATCCGAGAAGGCTAATGTTGTAGCGGATACTTTTAGCCGGAAATCTATGGGTATTTTAGCTCATTTGGAGGCATATCAAAGGTCGTTGGCCAAGGAGGTTCATCGGTTGGCTAGTTTGGGAGTTTGTCTTGCGGATTCTAGTGAAGGAGGAGTGATTGTGCAAAATAGGGCTGAATCATTGCTTGTTGTTGAAGTCAAGGAAAAGCAATACAACGACCCGTTGTTAGTACACTTGAAGGAGAAAATTCATAAACATAAGACCATGGCCTTTTCTCTTGGCATTGATGATGGTACACTAAGGTACCAAGGGCGACTATGTGTTCCAAATGTGGATGGTCTCTGGGAAAGAATCATGACTGAGGCTCACACTTCTAGGTATTCCGTGCACCCGAGCTCCACAAAGATGCATCATGATCTTAAAGAAGTCTACTGGTGGAATGATATGAAGAGGAATGTAGCGGACTTTGTGGTAAGATGTCCAAATTGTCAGCAAGTGAAGGCCGAACACCAAAGGTCCGGTGGGTTGGCACAGAACATAGAAATTCCGATGTGGAAATGGGAGATGATCAATATAGACTTTGTGGTGGGACTGCTTCGTACGCCTCGCAAGTTCGACTCGGTTGGGGTAATTATGGACCGACTCACGAAATCAACACACTTCTTACCTGTTAAGGCTACCGACACAGCATAACAATATGCTCGGTTGTATATCAAGTAAATAGTCAGGTTGCATGGCACTCCAGTTTCTATTATCTCAGATCAGGGGGCACAGTTCACGACTAAGTTTTGGAAGAAGTTTCAGTAAGGTTTGGGTACTCAGGTGAATCTTAGTACAACCTTTCACCCGCAGACTGACGGGCAGGCAGAGCGAACTATTCAGACGTTTGAGGATATGTTGCGCGTTTGTGTTCTTGACTTCAAAGGTAGCTGGGATGATCATTTGCCACTCATAGAATTTTCCTACAACAATACTTATCATGCTAGCATTCAGATGGCACCGTTCGAGGCTTTATATGGTAGGAGATGTAGATCTCCCATTGGGTGGTTTGATATTGGGGAAGCAGAGTTGATAGGACCGGACCTCATGCATCAGGCTATGGAGAAGATTAAGATCATTAAGGAGAGGTTGAAAACTGCTCAGAGTCGTCATAAGTCCTATTCAAATGTTTGTCTTAGGGATTTGGAGTTCAAATAAGATGATTGGGTGTTCTTGAAGGTTCCCCCGTGAAGGGTGTAATGCGATTTGGTAAGAAAGGGAAATTGAGTCCGAGGTATGTTGGACCGTACAAAATCATTCGAAAGATTGGTGAGGTGGCATACAAGCATGAGCTACCACCTGAGATGTCGTTAGTGCACCCGGTATTTCATGTGTCTATGTTGAAGAAAGTAGTAGGAGACTCGACACTCATTGTTTCGGTTGAGACTATTGAGGTTAATGAGGAATTGACTTATGAAGAGATTCCAGTTTCTATTATTGATTGGCAAGTCCGAAAGTTGAGAAATAAAGAAATTGCCTCAGTGAAAGTGTTATGGCGAAACCAGCAGGTTGAAGAGGCCACCTGTGAGGCCGAGGAAGAAATGAAGAAGAAGTACCCTTATTTGTTTGAATAGCTATAAAATCGTTCTATGAAATTGTTCCCTAAGAATTACGTATCATTTGTACAGCTTATGCTAAGGGTATTTCTTTTATTGTAATATATTGCTTATGAGGCCATGGTTGGTGTTGTTTTTATGTTATATTGCATCATCGGATTATGTATATGTTGTTAGGATTGGTTTATGGGATTCTATGACAGGTGGATAGGCCCAGTTACAGGGGAAACTCTGGCAAAAATTTTGGGACATTTGGGGAGTTAGTCAAAAGTTTGAAATTTTTTGTGTATGTATAATAGTTGAGTCACATTGGTTTCCAAGGGCAAATTTTGCCCCTCATTCGAGGACGAATGATCTTAAGTGGGGAAGGATGTAATGCCCCATAAATTTCCGGCAAGTAATTTAAGGTTCTGTGGTGCCTATATAAGCTAATGTATTGTATTTTCAGACTTTTTGGATTGAACAACGTGTTGGGGAGTTGAATCATTTTGACCTCGCGAAGCCAGGTCTGTAGCACGCTAGACCGTGCTATATACCTCGCGAAGCCAGGTCTGTAGCACACTAGACCGTGCAATGGATCTCACGGCACAAGGTCTATAGCGTGCTAAACCGAGCTATATCCGTCGCGAAGCCTGGTCTGTAGCTTGCTACAGAGCGTGCTTAGCCTGGTTTGTAGCCCGGTCCGGATTTCAGAGGGTCCATTTTCCAATTTTATAACCCGACCCCCATTTCATTTATCTATCCTAAGGGTTCATTTTTGGGGGGATTACCTCACATTTTAGAGAGATGAGAGAGCTATTCTAGAGAGAGGGAAGGGGGGACTAAGGATTTCTCTACTCTACTTTGATCGAACCTTGGAATTCCATCAAAAGAAACTTGTTAGGGCTTCAAAAAGGTAAGAATTTCTTTCTCCAATTCTTCAATTTGTTTGGGGTTGATTATGGATGATAAGGGTAGAATTAGCACATGCATGAGCTAATAGAGATTGTGGGGAAGTTGTTGAACAATCTTGATGGTTTTGTTGTTGAATTGATTGAGGAAAATGTTGTGTCATAGTTGTAACAGCCCTTGCCATACAAATTTCTCTAATCGTGCTTGTAATTCTTTCCTCTTCTATAGATTGGCATCGTTAGGAGTGTTGGGAAATTATTGTTGTATTACGAAAAGCTCTTTCGAGGTATGAAGGCTAAACTCTTCTTCTAGTATCGGAATTTCCGAATCCTTGTAAAATTCTATCATGTGTAGTTGAACTTGCAACGCTATTGATGTGGGATGTTCAAGCTAGTAAATCGATTCTCAAATTGCATAACATGTCCGAACCCTCATGTGTTAAAGATTGTCTATTGTGACCTAATTATGTTATACCCTTTTGTGGGAAGAAGGTATTATATTAAATCAATGTGATTAAGCACTTATTTCTCATAGGAAAAATGCATAAGTACCCCTTTGAACAATAGTCGGATTTCCAGTGACACACTTTATCTTTGCGAGGTTTTTATTGTCCCCCTGAACTACTTTAAAATAGAATAAATACACCCTTTAATGCTGATGTGGCAGGGAGAGAGTGCTCATTCGCTTGGAGGCATGTGAGGCAAAGAAGTAAAGTAAAATCTGATTAATATAGACACATGTCATTTTTTAATTGGACAACTCTCCATTTAATTAGTACACATAATTAACTAATATTTTAACTTAAGCTAATAGTATCTTTTTTTAAAATTATTTTTCTACCTTTTTGTCAAATAGAGTTAATGTTTTTCAATTTTTAATGGAAATACAATTAATTTCTGGACGAATATTTCACCGGCAGCTAGCGGCAAAACCCATCAAAAATATCATTAGAACCTCCATAAACCCATTTCCTCTGCACCATTTCATCACCTACTTGACAATCCACCATTGGAAACCATATAAAAGCATTGAAACACCTTCTATGTTGATCGATTTACACAACGACTGGGTTTTCTTCTTTTTCTGATGTTGAACCTGTCACCGCTATTGAAATTCATTGCAGAAGTCCACACCACCCTGTATCAATGGTGGCACTGGTAGTGTAGAACCACCCCTACTGAAAAAAGAGAGAAGAAGACACAGAAAGAAAGAAAGAAAGAAAGAAAGAAAGAAAGAAAGAAAGAAAGAAAGAGGAAAAGAACATGGAAAAACTAAAGAAAACATAAAAGAAGAATGTGTCATTTGGAATTTGTTTGTCGCCGACAAGCAGCGGCTAGTAGAAACCAAATGAAGAAAAAAATAAAGAGAAAAAGGAAGAATAAGAAAAAATATATATACACTCAATAGGCACGTATTTTTCAAAGCTTTGAAATAGATCTGTTTTTGACTTTTTAGGGAGGTATTTATTCTATTTTAAAGTAGTTCAGGGGGCAATAAAATCCTCGCAAAGATAAAGTGTGTCACTGAAAATCTGACTATAGTTCAAGGGGGTACTTATGCATTTTCTCATATGATAGAACCATATGAATTTACACTTGCTAAGGCCAAAGGTGCCAAACGGTTGATTAGAAAAGAACTTGTTTGTACATATTATTATCATTTTGGAATTTGAGTTGTGGCATTGTAGTTATACCTCCACCTGTATACATTGGGGTAAGGTGGCGGGGCTGTTTTGTGTAGAGTTGTGGTATTGTAAATACACCTCCACCCGCATACATTGGGGTGAGACGGCGGGGCCGCTTTGTGTAGAGTTGTGATATTGTGAATACACCTCTACCCGTATACATTGGGGTGAGGCGGCAGGGCTGCTTTGTGTAGAGTTTCTGGTATTGTGATTGTACCTCCACCCACATACATTGGGGTGAGGCTGAAAGGCCGCTTTGTGTAAAGGTAGTTGTAGAGGACCCTGGACTTGAAATGTTATTGGAAGTTCTTAATAAATCTGCTATGACTTTTATGGCTATCTAAGCCCTATTATTACTATGACTCAGCATATTCATGTTGTATTTCTAAGTCCTTGAATAGATATTTTGGTTTTCATACTAGTACTATTAGATATGTACTAACGTCCCTTTTGCCGGGGACGCTGTATCTTTAATGGATGTAGGTGGTTCCACAGCAGGAAGCATTGATCATTGATAGCGGTACACTCTTTTCCCAGCTGACTTAGTGAGCCCCACTTCATTTTGGGGTTGTGCATCTTTTGTTTTATGTATATTATGTCTTGAGGTATAGCTGGAGCCTTATTGCCGGCACTATCATTGTACTCCTTTATATCTATTAGAGGCTCTGTAGATATAGTATGGGTTGTGTATTAGTATTGGGAAAGTCAAGATAGTAATGTTGTATGTGTGTTACATCTTCTACTTCAAACTATGAAAGTGTGTGTGTTTTGAGACATTATAAATGAAGTAACTAATGGTGATGGAATTAGTGTTGTTCATGAACCCTCTTGGTGTTAATTAATGAAATGTATTCTTCTCGATATTCATGGGTGATTTGGGTAGACGGCACTCTGCAGGCTTGCTTGACCGGGGTAACTCTGTTGAGTGCCGGTCGCGCTCCCCGAGGTTAGGGCGTGACATGAACAATACCTATGATGATTGAGCTGGATGCAACTGCCTCAGTCCTAGCAGGAAGAGCATAATATCCGGCATGGCCTCCCCCTCTAGGGTGAACTCAACCTGCCCGACCTCCACCTCTAGCTAGCGGTGCAGGTGGAGTGGCAACTGGTGCATTGGCCATAACCTAAGAAGCCTGAGGGCCCTGTGGAATACGTGGGGCCTAATTAGTCTGTGGAGGTGCACCCCTCATGAGTCTGGGGTAATCCTTCACCATATGATGAGTGTCACCACACTCTAAACAAGCTCTCGGAGGACGTGGCTGCTGGAGCTAGCTCATGCATGGTCAGCTGGACTGTCCCTTGAAAGCACCCCGTGCAGGAGGTGCACTAGACAATGGCGGTGCATAATGGTGAACCTGAGGCCTGGGAGTGGCCGGAATACCGCTGGAAGCTGGAAGCTGGAAGTGCTGAATGAACAGAGCGGCTCACATAGCCTCTACCATGACGGGCTGCAACTAGTGCACGGGCACCACTATATATGTCAAAATCACGAGGCCTCTTGACCTCCCTCTCTTCTCTCTCCCGGCCCACATACCCTCCAATCTCCTGGAAATCTCCACTACCTACTTGTATGGGATGTCCATCTCCAGCTCTCGGGCCATGCTGAATCTAATATCAGGGTTGATCCCCTCAATAAATCAACAAACTCGCTCTCTAAAAATAGCAACCATGGTTGGTGCATGCCTGGACAAATCACTGAACCGGACTGCATACTCTGATACGGTCATAGAACCCTGGCGCAACTTCTCAAACTCTGCGTGTCAAGCATCCCTAAGACTCTAGGGAACAAACTCTCTCATGAACATCTCTGAGAACTGATTCCAGGTGAGTGAAGTTGCCTCGGCCGGGCTGCCCAACTCATACGCCCGCCACCACTGATAAGCCGCTCCCTTAAGCTGGAACGTAGTGAAAGCAACTCCACTCAATTCCACAATACCCATAGTACGAAGGATACGGTGGCCCTCCTCAAGAAAACCACTGGCATCCTCCGAAGCTAACCCACTGAAAGTAGGAGGGTGGTAGTTATTGTACCTCTCGAGCCTGAGTTGCTCCCCCTCGGAAGCTGCTGCCCTAACCTCGGGCTAAACTGGGACAATCGGTTCTACTAGTATGACCTCTGGGACCTGGTCAACCTGGACTCGCTGCTTTAGGGTACGGTCGGTGGGAGTATGTGGTCCTCCCCCAGCCTGAGATATGGCAGGAGCAAGTGGAATCAACCCCGCCTGAGCCAGAGTGACGAACATGCTCAAAACCTGGGAGAGAGTCTCCTGAAGGGCAGGGGTAGTAACAGGCGTGTCAGGTGCTTGCTCTCCAACTAGAGCTACTGGTGACTCCACTGTAGAACCCAGGGCAGTGCACCACGTGCCATTCCTCGGCCTCTGCCCCGACCTCTCGCAGCTCTAGTAGGGGACGCGAGTGTCGATCATCAGATCCAGCTTTGCGTGTCCTAACCATCTGTGAGAGAATAGAAAGACAGAGATTTAGAATTCCGAAGTCAGCAAATTCGCACGATAAGGAATCAAAGAAGTGAAACTTTTCCTAACAGTTCCATAGCCTCCCGAAGATAAGTACAAACGTCTCCGTACCGATCCACGAGACTCTACTAAACTTGTTTGTGACTCATGACACCTATGAACCTAGAGCCAACTTGTCACAACCCAAATTCCCTTTAGTAGGATGTCGTGACGGCACCTAGTCTTTAAGACTAGGTAAGCCTAACAACCATGCAGAAATAACTGAAAAATCAAATAAACGCTAAATGCTCCACAACTATATAAAATAAACTGCGCTGCTTAACACATACATTTTCCCCCAAAACCTGGTGAAATACAAGTCACAAGCTCTATGCCAATATCAAAGTCATTCCTATACAATTGTATCTAGTAAAGAAGGAAAAATATAGAAATGGATAGAAGGTGACTCCGAGGCCTACGGATGCGAGTATGTGTACCTTTATGTCTCCAAATACGAACCTAGCTCACTGGTGCCGGGACTGATAGGAGGTACCTAGATCTACACAAAAAAATATGCAGAAGCATAGCATGAGTATCCCACAACGGTACCCAGTAAGTGTCAAGCCTAAACTCGGTAGGGTAGTGACGAAGTCAGGTCAAGGCCCTACTGGAAATAATAAGAAACAGGACAAAAGATTTAACAATATAATAATAATGACAACGGAAATAAAACAAGTAAGAAGTATACCAAAAGTTAACTACACAGAATCAAGGCAAATAATACATCACGGAAGAAAACAAGGATTTGACATGTTAAGGAAATAAAACAACCAAAGACAAGTACATCAAATAGAGAAAGATCAACAAGGGTCACTACCGAGGTACCGCCTCTATCACAACCCAAAACTAACCCCTGTCGTGATGGCACTTATCATGGAACTAGGCAAGCCGACTCATTTCCAAAACAAAACGATATTTTCATTTCAAAGAAAATTTCAAGATTATTTAACATAAAACCTCCATTTAAAGAGTTCAAATCAAAGAAAAACAGAAGTGCGGAAAAGAAAATCCCGACATCGGGGTGTCACTAGTCATGAGCATATACTACAATCTGTCTAACAATATCAAGGCTAACTCAGCTTGAAAAATGGCTAAATACAACTAGAGGAAGATAAGAGGGAGAAGAGCAGGGGCTGCGATCGCCAACTCAGCGTAAGTACGCCAACTCAGTAAGTAACAACAATAAATAAAGACTGAGCAGTAGTGACGAGCAATAAAGAATATAACGTTCATATCAGGAAATCTCAGTAAAATACCACATGCTCTTAAAAAAATCAGGATTTGAATCAAACATCTCGTTTAAACCTAGTTCCAGTAAAAATCATTTAAAGACATTTTTCCAACAGTTTTTCAAACAAAGGCTCAATGCAAAGGTGACCAAAAATGATGAAATCATAAACATCCCCTCGGGCAAAACATCACTCATATACAGCCCCTCGGGCAAACCTCACAGTCACTCGTGCCACTCGGGCATACCTCATAATCACTCTTGCCACTCGGGCATACCTCACAATCACTCTTGCCACTCGGGCATACCTCACAATCACTCTTGCCTCCTAGTCACTCAGCACTCGGCACTCGCACTCAGTAGGTACCTGCGCTCACTGGAGGTGTGTACAGACTCCGGAGGGGCTCCTTCAGCCCAAGCGCTATAATCTGTACGGACAACTCACGTGCCATAATAATAAAGTATGCTGCATGCGGGCAGCCCCGATCCACACTCATCCTCACAATCAGGCCCTCGGCCTCACTCAGTCATAAATATGCTGCAGGCGGGCAGCCCCGATCCACACTCATCCTCACAAATCAGGCCCTCGGCCTCACTCAGTCATAAACCTCTCAAGCCACTCGGGCGTTTTAGTAAAATAGGGCATTCGGCCCAAAACATTTATATGCATCAAAATAGAGTCATAAAACTGAGTTATGCGGTAAACAAGTATAAATATGACTGAGTATAGATTTTCAATAGAAAACAGTGAGAGGATGGTAAGAAACAGCCCCTAAGGGTCCAAACAGCATTGGCGCAAGGCCAAAACATAGCATTCAGCACAATTTACAGAAATTCTTTCTAAAACATATAAGTGTCAAATGGTTTCAACAAAGTATGCAACTTTACAGTTGCTACGGGACGTACCAAGTCACAAATCCCCAACAGTGCATGCCCACACGCCTGTCACGTAGCATGTGCGTCACTTCAAAATAGTAGAATGATACAAAATCCGGGGTTTCATACCCTCAGGACTGGATTTACAATCGTTACTTACCTCAAACCGGTCGAATCTCTAACCCGCAATGATCTTGCCTCTGGAATCGGCCTCCAAATGCTCTGAATATATTCACAATTAGTACAATACCATCAATACGCGCTAATGGGATGAATTCCACAAGAAAAACTACAAAAGTAGACCAAAACCCGAAATTGGCTTAAACCCGTCCCCCCGGCCCACATCTCGAAATCCGACCAAATTTACAAAACTAGAAAGCTCATTCACTCACGAGTCTAACCATACCAAATTCATCAAAATCCGACATCGTTTTGGTCCTTCAAAACCTTAAATTACTCTCCAAATATTTCAAGCCCTAACCCCTCATTTTTACTAATTATCATGATTAAAACAATGGGAAATCACCATATATACAAGTATTAGGACTCAAGTAACTTACCTCAACGAAATCCCCTTGATTCCCTCTTCAAATCTCTCCCAAAAGCTCCAAAAACCGAGTTGAAATTGTGAAGAATGACCAAAATTCGCGAAGGGTTCTATTTATGGTTTCTGCCCAGGTTTTTCGCACCTGCGGCCATTTTCTCGCACCCGCGCGACCGCACCTGCGGTCCAAGAAGCCACACCTGCGGACACCTTCCTCACACCTGCGGACTCGCATCCCGCACCTACGGACTCGCATCTGCGGTCCCAGGTGCGCATCTGCGAAACCAGCCCAAACTCCTCATCTCCGCATCTACGCTCAAGGCCTCGCACCTGCGGGCTCGCAGATGTGGGAAATTCTTCGCACCTACGTTCTCAGCCTTGGCCCAGCATCGCCCGCACCTGTGCACTCCCCACGCGCACCAGCGGCCTCGCACCTGCAACCCTTTCTTCCGCAGGTGCGGAAATAGCAGAAGCAGCAGCTCCAACTGCAATTTCCAACTTCAACAAATCCGTTAACCACCCGGAATCACCCCGAGGCCCTCGGGACCTCAACCAAAAATACCAACAAGTCATATATCAATATACCAACTTAGTCGAACCTTCGAATCACTCAAAACAATATCAAATCATCAAATTACCCTCGGATTCAAGCTTAAAAACTTCTAAATTTCCAAATTCGGCAACCGATGCCGAAACCAACCAAACCACGTCCGAATGACCTTAAATTTTGCATACACGTCACAAATGATACTACGAACCTACTCCAACTTCCAGAATTCCATTCCTACTCCGATATCAAATTTTTCACTGCCGACTGAAATCGTCAAATTACCAATTTCGCCAATTCAAGCCTAATTCTACCACAGACCTCCAAATCTCATTCCGAATGCACTCCTAAGTCCAAAATCACCTAACGGAGCTAACGGAACCATCAGAATTCAAATCCGAGATCGTTTTCATATAGGTCAACATCCGGTTGACTTTTCCAACTTAAGTTTCTACTTAAGAGACTAAGTGTCTCAATTCACTCTGAAACCACTCCGGTCTCGAACCAACTAACCCGATATAACATAATATAGCTGAATAACACAAAAAGAAGTAGAAATGGGAAAACGGGCTATAACTCTCGAAATGACCGGCCGGGTCGTTACATCTTCCCCCTCTTAAACATCCGTTCGTCCTCGAACAGGTCTAGAAACATACATGGAGTCTTGAATAGGCATGGATATCTGCTCCGCATCTCCCGCTCGGTCTCCCAGGTGGCCTCCTCTACAGGCTGACCTCTCCATTGCACCTTCACTGAAGATATATCCTTTGACCTCAACCTTCGAACCTGCCGATCCAAAATAACCACCAGCTCCACATCATAAGTCATATCACCCTCCAACTGAACCGTGCTGAAATCCAAAACATGGGACGGATCTCCAATATACTTCCGGAGCATGGAAACATGAAACACTGGATGCACACTTGACAAGCTGGGTGGCAAGGCAAGCTTATAAGCCATCTCCCCTATTCTCTGAAGCACCTCAAAAGGCCCAATGAACCGGGGGCTCAACTTGCCCTTCTTCCCAAACCTCATAACACCCTTCGTGGGTGATACCTTCAGCAAAACCTTCTCCTCAACCATAAAAGACACATCACGGACCTTCCTATCCGCGTAGCTCTTTTGCCTAGACTGCGCCGTGCGAAGCCGCTCCTGAATTAATTTCACCTTATCTAATGTGTCCTGGACCAAGTCTGTACCTAAGAGCCTAGCCTCACCCCGCTCAAACCATCCAACCAGAGATCTACACATCCTCCCATATAAAGCCTCGTACGGAGCCATCTGAATAGTCGACTGATAACTGTTGTTATATGCAAACTCCGCGAGTGGCAGAAACTGGTCCCATGAACCCCCAAAGTCAATGTCACAAGCACACAACATGTCCTCCAATATCTGAATAGTGCGCTCGGACTGCCCGTCCGTCTGAGGGTGAAAAGCTGTGCTTAACTCAACCTGAGTACCCAACTCTCGCTGCACGGCCCTCCAAAACTGCGATGTGAACTGAGTACCCCTATCTGAAATGATGGAAACTGGGACACCATGCAGGAGAACGATCTCTCGGATGTAAATCTCAGCCAACCGCTCTGAAGAGTAAGTAGTACCAATTGGAATGAAGTGCGCGGACTTGGTTAGCCGATCCACAATAACCCAAATAGCATCGAACTTCCTCGAAGTCCGTGGGAGACCAACTACAAAGTCCATAGTGATACGCTCCCACTTCCACTTTGGGATCTCTAACCTCTGAAGCAAGCCACCCGGTCTCTGATGCTCATACTTAACCTGCTGACAGTTTAGACACCGAGCCACAAACCCAACTATATCCTTCTTCATCCGCCTCCACCAATAGTGCTGCCTCAAATCCTGGTACATCTTCGCGGTACCCGGATGGATGGAATACCGCGAGCTGTGGGCCTCCTCAAGAATCAGCTCTTGAAGCCCATCTATATTAGGCACACATATCCGGCCCTGCATTCTCAGCACGCCGTCATCACCAATAGTCACATCCCTAGCATCACCTCTCCGAACCCTGTCCTAAAGAACGAGCAAGTGAGGGTCATCATACTGACACTCCCTGATACGGTCATAAAGAGAAGAGCTGGAGACCACACAAGCCACTACCCGATTAGGCTCCAAAATATCCAATATGATAAGCTGGCCTGCTAAGGTCTGAACATCTAATGCCAAAGGTCTCTCTGCTGCTGGAAGATATGCTAAACTCCCCAAACTCTCTGCCGGCGACTCAAAGCATCGGCCATCTCCGCTGACGCAAATTAAGATCCTTCTGCTTTAACAGATACTGTAGACTCTGGTGATCAGTATAGATCTCACAATGAATCCCATACAAATAATGACGCCAAATCTTCAAGGCGTGAATAATTGCTGCTAACCCAAGATCATGGACATGATAGTTATTCTCATGGGTCTTCAACTGGCGCGAGGCATAGGCAATCACCGTACCATCCTGCATAAAAACACAACCAATGCCTATCCTCGAGGCATCATAATACACGATGTAAGAACCTGAAGCTGATGGCAGAACTAACACTGGAGCTGTGGTCAAAGCAGTCTTGAGCTTCTGAAAGCTCTCCTCACATTCATCCGACCACCTGAATGGAGAACCCTTTTGGGTCAATTTGGTCAAGGGTGATGCAATAGATGAAAATCCCTCCACAAAGCGACGGTAGTAACCCGCCAAACCAAGAAAGCTCCTAATCTCCGTGGCTGAGGACGGTCTGGGCCAACTCTGCACCGCCTCTATCTTCTTTGGATCCACCTGAATACCCTCACTGGACAACACGTGCCCCAAGAATGCTACTAAACTGAGCCAAAACTCATATTTAGAGAACTTTGCATAAAGCTTCTCCTCCCTCAATCTCTGCAATACAACCCTCAAATGCTGAGCGTGCTCTTCCTGGCTACGAGAGTACACCAGGATGTCGTTAATGAATACAACGACGAATGAGTCCAAATAGGGCTGGAATACAATGTTCATCAAATGCATGAACACTGCTGGGGCATTAGTCAGCCCAAAAGACATCACCAAGAACTCATAATAGCCATATCGGGTCATGAAAGCTATTTTAAGAATATCTAAATCCCGAATCTTTAGCTGGTGATAACCGGACCTCAAATCGATCTTGGAGAACACCCTCGCTCCCTGAAGCTGGTCGAATAAATCATCAATACGAGGCAAAGGATACTTGTTCTTGACTGTGACCTTGTTTAACTGCTTGTAATCAATACACATTCTCATGGAACCATCCTTCTTTTTCACAAATAGAACCGGTGCACCCCAAGGTGACACACTAGGCCAAATAAACCCCTTATCAAGGAGTTGCTGAAGCTGTTCTTTCAATTCCTTCAACTCCGCCGGTGCCATACGATACAGTGGAATAGAAATGGGCTGAGTGCCCGGCACCAAATCAATACCAAAGTCAATATCCTTGTCAGGTGGCATGCCCGGTAGGTCTGCAGGAAACACATCCAGAAAATCACGTACCACCGGAACAGAATAAATGACAGGAGTCTCTGCACTAACATCCCTCACAAAAGCCAAATAAGATAGGCAACCCTTCTCAACCATGCGTTGAGCCTTCAAATATAAAATCACTCTACTTTGTACATAATCTACAGAACCGCTCCACTCAACCCTCGGAATTCCCGACATAGCCAATGTCACCGTCTTAGCGTGACAATCTAAAACAGCATGACATAGAGATAACCAATCCATACCCAATATCACATCAAAGTCAACCATACTGAGCAACAATAGATCTACTCCAGTCTCCAGACCCCTAATAGTCACCACACATGACCGATATATACGGTCCACAATAATAGTATCGCCCACAGGAGTAGATACATGTACAGATAAAACTAAGGACTCACGGGGCATATCCAGAAAATGGGCGAAATACGAGGAAACATATGAATACGTGGAACCAGGGTTAAATAATACTGAGGCATCTCTGTGGCAAATTGAGACAATACCTGTAATCACAGCATCTGAAGCAATAGCATCTGGTCTGGCAGGGAGAGCATAGAAACGGTCCTGACCACCCCCTAATTTGCCTCCCCCTCTAGGGCGACCCCTAGCTGACTGACCTCCACCCCGAGCTGACTGGGCGGGTGGTGAGGTAGCCAGTGCTGTAGTCGAAGGTTGAATCCTCTGCTGAGATAGACCTCCATGACGATGAGGACACTGCCTCTACATATGCCCCAGCTCCCTACACTCAAAACAACTCCCTGGTGCTGGCGGTGGAAACTGAAGGGAACCCCTAGCACCGGGATGACTGGTAGAAGAACCTGACATGGAAGAGCCCTGAACAGGTGGAGCACGGGACGAACTCTGAACTGGAAGGGCACTAAGTGATGAGTGGCCCTGATAAGAACTGTGAGAACCATGGCCAGATGATGCACCCCGATGAAATGGCCGAGCTGACTGAGCCTGTCTAAAATGACGACCTCTACCGTGCTGGAACTGACCCCCAAAAGGAGCACCGCTGAATCCACCCTGACCACGAGCCTCTTGGCCTCCCGCTCAACCCTCTACTGACCGCGAACCATCTCAATTTGCCGAGCAATGTCGACAACCTCATCAAAGGTAGTACCCGAAACCCACTCCCTGGTCATGAGCAACTATAGCTAATAAGTGAGGCCATCAATAAACCTCATGATCCTCTCTCTATCCATGGGAACCAACCAGATAGCATGACGGGTCAACTTGGAGAACCGCATCTCATACTGCATCACAGACATATCACCCTAGCGGAGCCGCTCAAACTGTCTACGCAGCTCCTCTCTGCGGGATCGAGGCACGAACTTCTCCAAAAAGACCACGGAGAATTGCTGCCAAGTAAGGGGTGCTACATCAACAGGCCTACGCCTCTCGTAAGTCTCCCACCATCTGAGTGTAGCCCCAGAAAACTGAAAGGTAGTGAATGAGACCCCACACGTCTCTAAAATACCCGCAGTACGGAGTATACTCTGACACCTGTCCAAAAAGTCCTGAGCATCCTCTCTCTCTATTCCACTGAAAGGTGGTGGCTGAAGTCTCCCAAACCTCTCCAACCTACACTGATCATCCTCAGGCATAGCAGGAACTACATAATCCTGAGCAACTGCAATTGGCTGGGCTGGTGGTGCCTCTGGTGTCTGAAGTCCCTGAATAACCTGCTCGGGTGTGCGAGCGACAGGAGTCTGAGTGCCTCCCCTGGCCTGAGAAGTAGCTGCGGCCGTCGAAATAGAGATCGCCTGAGAAAGGCCAGTACACACTGTTAGAATCTGATCTAGGACCTCCTGAAGGCCTGGAATCACAATAGGCACAGGTGGTGCCTGAGCTGGTGCATAACAACTGGAACTTGGTCCTGATCTGGGACAACCGATGGATCTGTAGGTACTGCCCCAACTGTTGTACGGGCTGCACCTCTGCCCCTACCACGGCCTCTACCGCGGCCTCAGCCTCTCGCAGCCCTAGCTGGTGGTACTGGTGGCTGGCCCTCCTGATCGGTAGTACGAGTCCTCACCATCTGTGAGAGAATGAAACAACAGATGTTTAGTTACTAGAATCAACAGATTCGCACGATAAGAATTCAAGAATGTGGAGTTTCCTAAAGGTTCTATAGCCTCTCGAATATAAGTACAGACGTCTCCGTACCGATCCATAAGACTCTACTAAACCCGCTCATGACTCGCGAGACCTATGTAACCTAGGCTCTGATACTAATCTGTCATGACCTAAAACTAACCACTGTCGTGATGGCACCTATCGTGGAATTAGGCAAGTCGACTCATTTCCAAAACAAAACGATATTTTCATTTCAAAGAAAATTTCAAGGTTATTTAACATAAAAACCTCCATTTAAAGAGTTCAAATCAAAGAAAAACAGAAGTGCGGAAAAGAAAAGCCCGACATCGGGCTGTTACTAGTCATGAGCATATACTACAATCTGTCTAACAATATCAAGGCTAACTCAGCCCGAAAAATGGCTAAATACAACTAAAGGAAGATAAGAGGGAGAAGAGCAGGGGCTGCGATCGCCAAACAGCTACCTTGTTATCTCCAAGAAAATCTGCAACCAGAACACTCAATAACCGCTACCGTGTCCAGCTACACCTGGATCTGTACACAAGGTGCAGGGAGTAACGTGAGTACGCCAACTCAGTAAGTAACAACAATAAATAAAGACTGAGTAGTAGTGACGAGCAATAAAGCATATAACGTTCATATCAGGAAATCTCAGTAAAATACCACATGCTCTTAAAAAAAATCAGGATTTGAATCAAACATCTCGTTTAAACCCAGTTCCAGTAAAAATCATTTAAAGACATTTTTCCAATAGTTTTTCAAACAAAGGCTCAATGCAAAGGTGAGCAAAAATAATAAAATCATAAACAGCCCCTCGGGCAAAACATCACTCATATACAGCCCCTCGGGCAAACCTCACAGTCACTCGTGCCACTCGGGTATACCTCACAATCACTCTTGCCACTCGGGCATACCTCACAATCACTCTTGCCTCCTAGTCACTCCGCACTCGGCACTCGCACTCAGTAGGTACCTGCGCTCATTTGGGGTGTGTACAGACTCCAGAGGAGCTCCTTCAGCCCAAGCGCTATAATCTGCACGGACAACTCACGTGCTATAATAATAAAGTATGTTGTAGGCGGGCAGCCCCGATCCACACTCATCCTCACAATCAGGCCCTCGGCCTCACTCAGTCATAAACCTCTCAAGCCACTCGGGCATTTCAGTAAAACAGGGCATTCGGCCTAAAATATTTATATGCATCAAAATAGAGTCATAAAACTGAGTTATGCGGTAAACAAGTATAAACATGACTGAGTATAGATTTTCAATCGAAAACAGTGAGAGGATGGTAAGAAACAGCCCCTAAGGGTCCAAACAGTATTGGCGCAAGTCCCAAACATGGCATTCAGTCTAATTTACAGAAATTCTTTCTAAAACATATAAGTATCAAATGGTTTCAACAAAGTATGCAACTTTACAGTTGCTACGGGACGGACCAAGTCACAAATCCCCAATAGTGCACACCCACACGCCCGTCTCCTAGCATGTGCATCACTTCAAAATAGTAGAATGATATGAAATCTGGGGTTTCATACCCTCAGGACTAGATTTACAATCGTTACTTACCTCAAACTGATCAAATCTCTAACTCGCAATGATCTTGCCTCTGGAATCGGCCTCTAAATGCTCTGAATATATTCACAATCAGTACAATACCATCAATACGCGCTAATGGGATGAATTCCACAAGAAAAACTACAAAAGTAGACCAAAACCCGAAATTGGCTTAAACCCGTCCCCCCGGCCCACGTCTCGAAATCCGACCAAATTTACAAAACTAGAAAGCTCATTCACTCACGAGTCTAACCATACCAAATTTATCAAAATCCGACATCGTTTGGTCCTTCAAATCCTTAAATTACTCTCCAAATATTTCAAGCCCTAACCCCTCATTTTCACTAATTACCATGATTAAAACAATGGAAAATCACCATATATACAAGTATTAGGGCTCAAGTAACTTACATCAACGAAATTCCCTTGATTCCCTCTTCAAATCTCTCCCAAAAGCTCCAAAAACCGAGTTGAAGTTGTGAAGAATGACCAAAATTCGCGAAGGGTTCTATTTATGGTTTCTGCCCAGGTTTTTCGCACCTGCGCCCATTTTCTCGCATCCGCGCGACTGCACCTGCGGTCCAAGAAGCCACACCTGCGCAACTCACTTAATTACCCAGCTTCACCACCTGCAGACTCCTTCCTCGCACCTGCGGACTCGCATCTGCGGTCCCAGGTGTGCATCTGCGAAACCAACCGAAACTCCTCATCTCCGCATCTGCGCTCAAGGCCTCGCACCTGCGGGCTCGCAGATGCGGGAAATTCTTCACACCTGCGTTCTCAGCCTTGGCCCAGCATCGCCCGCACCTGTGCACTCCCCACGCGCACCAGCGGCCTCGCACCTGCGACCCTTTCTTCCGCATGTGCGAAAATAGCAGAAGCAGCAGCTCCAGCTGCAATTTCTAACTTCAACAAATCCGTTAACCACCCGGAATCACATTCCGGGCGCACTCCTAAGTCCAAAATCACCTAATGGAACTAATGGAACCATCAGAATTCAAATCTGAGATCGTTTACACATAGGTCAACATCCGGTTGACTTTTCCAAGTTTCTACTTAAGAGACTAAGTGTCTCAATTCACTCTGAAATGACTCCGGTCCCGAACCAACTAACCCTATATAACATAATATAGCTGAATAACACAAAAAGAAGTAGAAATGGGAAAACGGGCTATAACTCTCGAAATGACCGACCGGGTCGTTATAACCTCGTAGTCCCAAATCACAAAAATAACTCACAATCTTACCTTATATCATCGCGGGAGCCTTTACATTTAGTTTTGAAAATCATATTTTCGAAATAACATCCCGCGTTTAGCCCACCTTATCATACCGCATGACGTCTAATATTTTCCCTACTAGCCACGCGTATCAAGCCCACCTTATCTCACCGCATGTGTTTCAACTCCAAAACCTTATACTACCGCACGTGTATCAATATCGTAACGTATCACAATTCGCACCTAAAGTGCCCAATATCACAACTTGCCAGAGAAACCAAACAATAACAATATTTTCACAGTAAAGTGCCCATGGCTCAACCACAATGTACACAAGAATCTCAACAATAACAACCGGAATGAACAACTCAATAGAATGGTATTTCACAACTTAACACTTTGACTCAATGTGAATTACGGTTTCTATACCTCAATACCAATTTCAACAACAAGATATCCCACGATTTAACAACTTCAAGTAAAGAGTTCAATGATCAAATAATGAATACGGAATAAAGGAAACAAGAACTTCAATTAAACATGTAGGGCAATTAGCATGTAAGAGAATAAGATAAGTAGACATGTGAAAATAGACTAGAAATGATGACTATAACATGTTAAGGCAACTCAATGACTATAACATTTAGCTCATGTACACACTTGTCACCTTGCGTACACGACTTTCATATATCATAATTATCACAACCAATACAAATCCTAAGGGGTAATTCCCCCACACAAGATTAGATAAGTCACTTACCTCGAAAGACGCTAACTCAATCCACTAGAAGACATTTCCCTCGATTATCCAATTTCGAACGGCTCGAATCTATCCAAAACAACTTCATACTATAAATATAAACTATAGGAAGCTAATTCAAACAATGAAATTACGATCTTTGCAAAGAATTAAAAAGTCAACTCGGGCTCGCGCCTCAGAACCCGACCAAAAATAGAAAATTCGAACACCTATTCAATA
The DNA here is from genome assembly GCF_000715075.1 of Nicotiana tabacum. Taxonomy (NCBI): domain Eukaryota; kingdom Viridiplantae; phylum Streptophyta; class Magnoliopsida; order Solanales; family Solanaceae; genus Nicotiana; species Nicotiana tabacum. Next base: position 63,741,885 of record NC_134098.1, read on the forward strand.
ACAAGTCCAACCATACAAGAATTACCCAAATCCGACCGCAAATCGCCTTTCAAAACTCAAAAATTTAGTCTAGGAAATTTTTACCATTTGCCCCCAATTTGCCAACTAAAACCACTAATTAAATGGTGAAATTATCAATAGATTCACGTAAATTAATCAAACCCGAGTTAGGATTCCTTACCCCAAAGTTTTTCTTGAAAAATTCTCGAAAGAAAAATCGCCTCTCACCGAGCTCTCTAAGTCCAAAAATGGATTATGAATCAAACCCTCGAATTTTCTTATTTCTGCCCAGCAACTTTCGCTTCTGCGGCCTTTTTGTCGCTTATGCGACGCCGCACCTGCTGAAAAACTATTGCAGGTGCGGATTCCACTTAAGCTCAGGGGATTCCGCTTCTGCAGATAAAATCTCGCACCTACGAGTGCGCTCCTGCAAAAAACTTTCCGCTTCTGTGATGACCGACCAAGCTTGCCCCATTCTGCATCTGCGACCACTACTTCGCACCTGCGGACTCGCAGATGCGGACACCACCTCGCACCTGTGATTCCAGCTGGGCAAATCCAGCTTTGCTTTTGTGGTCTACTGTTCGCTTTTGTGAGTCCGCACATGCGACCAATCCCTCCACAGGTAAGATGACACCAGAAGCTGGAAACTTCAGCAATCCAACAAGTCCAAATTTTGATCCGGTTGAATCCGTTTCACACCCGGCCCCCCGGACCCCGTCTGAATATACCGACAAGTCCCAAAAATAGAACGGACCTACTCGAGGTCAAAAATCACATCAAAGAACATCGATTCTACGAATCGCAACCCAAATTCAAGCCTATGAACTATGAACTTCCGAATTCAGAAACTAATACCGATTTATACCAAAACAACTCCGGTTGATTTTAAATTTTGCACACAAATCATAAGTGACATTAATCACGTATTCCAACTTTCGGAATCGGTATCCGATCTCGATATTAATAAAGTCAACTCCCAGTCAAATTTCGCAATCTTCCAACTTTTTAACTTTTGCCAATTCACGCCGAAACGATCTACGGACCTCCAAATCAACATCCGAACACGCTCCTAATTCTAAAATCATCATACTGAGCTATTGGAACTGTCAAAATTCTATTCCAAAGTTGTCTTAACAAAAGTCAAACTACGGTCAACTCTATCAACTTAAGACTACAACTTATGGATTATGTGTCCCATTTCACTCCGAAACCAAAACCAAACACCCCCGACAACTCACATAATCATGATACAACATAGAGGAGGCAATAAATAGGGGATCGAGGCTAAAATACTCAAAACGACCGGCTAAGTCGTTATATACCTAGTTTCTAAAACTAGGTACACCGATCACTTACAATCCCTCAACATGTATAAAAGGGTTATAAACCTATTTTTTATGGGTGAGACATTATTGGAGAGTCAAGAAGGCCACGGGAACACTTGAAAGCAAGAAATCACAACAGTTTTCTCTTCGTTCTTCCTTAAGCTGTATTTTAATGCTTTCGATTATTAATATGATTGTTAGCATGACTATGAATAACTAATTTGTTATCTAGGGTTTTGATACCTTTTGTAGGATAAATTCTTGTTATATTTTTTATATAATTGAGTCGTTGAATTTTTCTACTTATTCAACTACGTGTTTGTTGCTGTTGATTGAATGACCATTAATTGACTGTGCCTATTTAGTGTGTACTGCTTGAAAGAGAGTACACATTTAGGTAGTTGTTGAACAACATCACTCCTAACGTATATGGGAAATCAATATGAATGGGTTAAATGCGGGATTAGAAATAACGAAATATTGGTGTGATCTTAGTGAGCGATGAACTAGTGCCAGCTAGCGTAGTTCGAGAGAATATGTCTAGTAAATTGTGGTAATTGCTCGAAAGAGAATTACGATACCTGAAGTGTTCACAATCAGTAGAGAATACTTAGGTGAAATTATAGGAAACGTAGTAGGAAGAATTTCGATAATTGGGAAAATCATAACTCTAGATCTTTCCTTAATCTTGTATCCAGCCCTTAGTATCTTTATTTGTTAATTTACTATTTTAATTTGTTAATTAATTAGTTAGACATAAGAATATTGATATTTACATCTTAGAAATTGTCTGAACTTGTCTTCTTAGTGATACTTAACAGTTACAACAAAACCTTAGTTCTCTGTGGAATTCGACTCCGGACTCTTAGACCAGATTATATTTACAGCGACCGCTTAGTCCTTTTTATAAGGTATAGTTGGACGTGATCGGTGACCAATAAGCTTGCATTCCATATATTATAGTTTTGAACTAATTGAATTCCCCTGTATATACGAACATCTTTATTGTCTACGATGAACTTTTTTTTACTATTCTATCCACCATAAGGTTGTTATTATATCATATTGAGCTTCTTTGTAACCAAAGGGATGCTTAAGTATCATAATAATAATTTTTCTTGGCCATGTCCTAACTGTAGTAGTATTACTGTTTCTCGCTTCTTCAACTCCACCAAAATACACTAAGCTTTTTGACAGATTAGATTGCAAGTCAGGTGCTGCAGGGAATCTGCCAAACATTCATGAAGTAATGTTATTAATACAATGTGTCTTCTAGGAAATAACAATAGATTATCAACAAAGCGAAGATGTGCAATCGTTAGCTTTGAACATTTTGGATGAAATTAAATTTCTTGATTGTTTTCCGGCCTATTTAAACATATACTTGGGTAAGTGTATTAAGGCTGAGGAGGTCGTGGGAGCTATGCGCAAGCTGAGTAGGGGCCGAGCAATCAGGTCGGACTAAATTTCGGTGGAATTGTGAATGTGTGTGGGTAGAGAAAGCTTGGAATGGTTGACGGCGCTATTTAGCGAGCGTTTGGCAATAGGTTCCCAAATTTGTTCTGAAAAATCTGATTTGGGTGAAGTTAGGTTTGGAGATGAAAATGTGTTTGGACATCAATTTTCAAAACATATTTTCCAAATTTATTTTGAAAAAATATGAAACATGACTTATACTCACAAGTTCTAAAAACTATCACAAATACCCAATAATACCATTATCAATAACATTCATTATATTATCGCAAACCATAGTCCTGAACATAAATAAATTTGATACAAAATTATCATTTTTATAATGAACTACATGATAATTGATACACTATCAATTGACCGATAAGACGAAATAATATTTTTATAAAATAATAAATGGTGGGCTCTTTTATAAAATACAAAAGTTTGGGACAATTTTTAAAAAATATAATAATGATATTTTGGCTGGTTTTGGGATTTGAAATTTGGAATTTGAGATTTTACCAAAATGTAGGCAAAATCTATGGCCAAACATGTATTTACCAAATAAAATCCAAATTTATTTTGGCAAAATCTATGGCCAAACGGGTCCTTAATGTTATCTTTAGGACGAAGAGGATGTCAGATGAATAGAGGTGGAGTACGATGATACCGCTGTACAAGAACAAGGGTGATATTCAGAATTGTAACAACTATTGGGGAATCAAGTTACTAAGTAATACCGTGAAAGTTTGGAAGCGGGTGGTGGAAGGGAGGGTGAGGAGGGCAGTGCCTATATCCGACAACCAATTTGGGTTCATGCCGGACCGTTCTACTATGGAAGTTATCCACCTTATCAGGAGGTTGGTGGAACAGTATAGTGATAGGAAGAAGGATTTGCACTTGGTGTTTATTGACCTAGAGAAAGTGTATGACAAGATTCCCGTGGAGGTTTATTAGAGATGCTTGGAGGTGAAAGGTGTGCCGGTAGCCTACATTAGGGTGATAAAGGACATGTACGAGGGAGCTAAGACTCGAGTTAAGATTATGGAGATGAATCGAAGAACTTTCCGGTTGTTATATGGTTGCACCAAGGGTCTGCGCTCAACCCATTCTTATTTGCCCTAGCGATGGATGCACTAACACACCATGTTCAAGGGGAGGTGCCATGGTGTATGTTGTTCGCTGATGATATAGTTCTGATTGATGAGACGTGAGGCGGCGTTAATGTAAGGTTGGATGTTTGGAGACAAACCCTAGAGTCTAAAGGTTTCAAGTTGAGTAAAACTAAGACAGAATATCTGGAGTGTAACTTTAGCGATACATCAGGGGAAGCGGACATGGACGTGAGGCCTGACTCACAAGTCATCCCCAAGAGAGGAAGTTTCAAGTACCTTGGGTTAATTATCTAGGGGGATGGGAAGATTGACGAGGATGTCACGCACCATATAGGAGTGGGATGGATGAAATAGAGGTTAGCATCTGGAGTCCTGTGTGACAAGAAAGTGCCACCGAAACTTAAAGGCAAGTTCTATAGAGCGGTGGTTAGATCAACCAAGTTGTATGGGGCTGAATGTTGGGCAGCCAAGAATTCTCATACCTAGAAGATGAAAGTGGTAGAAATGAGGACGTTGAGATGGATGTGTGGGGACACTATGCGGGATAAGATTAGGAATTAAGATATTCGGGAGAAGGTGGGCGTGGCTCCCATGGACAACAAGATGCAGGAAGCGAGGCTAAGATAGTACGGACATGTACGAAGAAGAAGCATAGATGCCCCGGTTAGGAGGTGTGAGTGGTTGATATTGGCAGGTATGAGGAGAGGTAGATGGCGGCCTAAGAAGTATTGGGGTGAAGTGATCATGCAGGATATGGCGTGACTTCAAATCTCTGAGTACATGACTATGGATAGGAAGGTGTGGAGGTCGAGCATTAGTTGTAGGTTAGGAGGGAGTCGAGCGTTTTTCTACGTTGTCTCCGAGTGCGAGACTAGGCTGATAATGTTTCGCCTTGGGTTGTTAGTGGTTTATGTAGCTTCCACACTATTTTCTATACATTTATTTTCTCTTTCTTACGATGCTGATATTATTTTATTTTTCTGGCTTCTGTTGTTGTCACTGATCTATTGTCTGTTGTTTAGTTTCTTCTTCTTGAGCCGAGGGTCTTTCGGAAACAGCCTCTCTACCTCTCCCCCTCCGGGATAGGGGTAAGGTCTGCGTACACTCTACCCTCTCTCTAGACTCCACTTGTGGGATTTTTAGTAGGTTGTTGTTGTTAAACATTTACTTGGGTACTCCATACCTAAAGTAAAAAAGGAAGGATGATATTAGATCTCATTGTCTCGGTGCTCATATCTGATAGTCTCCTCTTTGATAACTGTTGCAACAATCACGGGCAACTTGCAAATATTTTCCACAAAGCTCAGGTTGCCAACCATACAACATAGTTTGTGGCACATTTTGCCAAAAAGGATCCATTCAATAATTTTATTTGGTAATGGTTTAGTGGCATTCACCTATATTAGCATCCTAGCAAATGATATCCTTGTCTGTTTAGCAGTACATCTGCAAATAAAGAAATCTCAATTGCATTTGCAATAGGGCTTAAGGAATTAGAACTCCAGCAATTATCAGAAAACTTCGAAGATTTAACCCACAAGAGGATCTTAGTTAATAACACAGTAACAATCTTAACGGATAAATCTTAATGAACTATACAGTTCTTCATTTGCTATATTAGAAAAAATATTCCAAACATAACATAAATTAATATAGTATTTAATATAATATAACCTAATATAATATAATACTCCTATGTAATTAGAGAGATTAAAAAATAATTATGGTTTAAGAGGTTAGAAAGAAACCATATAACTATTACATTATTTGATTTGTCACAAGAAAAAATAAACACCACATGCATAAATAATGCATTGTGGATTGTCAATTTTAAATAAGACTAGTCTTAGGTAAACGCTTTGTTAGTGTACCCTATATTCATGAGTAGCTAATTTTAAAATTATTATACATGTATATTAGTATTTAAAATGTTATGTTAAAAATAAAAATTAAAGATAAGAATATGGCGTCCTAAAATAGTGAATGTTGATCCTATTTAGCTAGTCTACTACAAGAAAAATCTTGTGCCACCTAAATTCGCGGATGCCTTATTATGATCAATGAGGATTTATGTGAGAATATCTTATGAAAATTATTATTACTTATGTGACCTAATATTGAAAATAAATAAGTAACCCAAAAAACTTTAACACGGTTCTTCAAAATTTATGAAGTAACAAATTAAAATTTTGAATTTTATAATCCTTTTTGGAAATTTTGAGATTAGATGGCTGGTTCTATCACTCCAAGAAAAGGAAAAAAGTGACAACATAAAGTCTAAAAATGACTAATCTTTAGTTAATATTTTATAATAAATAAATTAATATATAAAATATTTAAAATTATCATTTGTTAGAATAAATGAATTTTTTTTTAATGACAGCTCAGTTAAAAGACATTTTGTCATCTACTGTTTCATCTTTGTTGCTTCAGGTTTGCATTAACAAATTTGACTCTTACTACTATACTATGATCCATTTTGCTTTGTTTTTTAATTTGTTTCTTCACTAATGCTCTTCTAACGGAAACAAATTTATGTACCCTAATAGTTCTCTCAACTTGAAAATATGTTTTTATATGATTAATTTAAAAAATAATTCAATGAGATTTTTCTGCTATTAATTAACTTAAAGACTTGTTTACTTGTTTCTAATATTAAAGGAAATAATTTAATTTTTATTATAAATCTTTGTATTAGCTTGTTTCAAATTTTAAATATTTAACTATAATTATAATTTAATAAGAATTTTATTTAAAGGGTAGAGAAATTGCTCTAATATATTTTTGAATCTTTGTGTTTGCAGAAGCATGAATGTTATTGACTCTTGCCAACCACTTATCTTTCGCTTTCTCTGTTAAATTCTTAAATATTTTTTTAGTTATTTATTTTAATTATTGAGTGTAATTTTCAAATATTACACAAAAAATTCAGTAGATAGAATAATTTAAATATAATACAAAAATATGGAATTTATTGTTCATTGGTTTCCAGCGCTGTGACTAAGAAGTTGGAAATGTCTATTGTTCATTTTCTTGGATGGTGTCACGACCCGAAATCCCAACCTCGAGGTCGTGATGGCACCTAACAATTCACTTATTAGGTAAGCTAACGTTAGCCATATTTATTAGCTAGTTTTTAACAATTCCAATTAAATGATAACAATAACAACTGAATAGTCTGAAATAAGGTGATAAGTTACTGAACGACATAATCCAAATACAACCCACAAATTGGAGTCATGAATACATGAGCGTCTAGAATACTAAAGATAATAGTCTAAATAAAATACACTTGTTTCAAAATAAACAGTAATAGTGACATAGAAGGGGACTTCAGGGCTGCGAACGCCGTGCAGCTATACTTCAAGTCTCCGTCAGTAGCTAAATCCGGGGCGACCTCACGGAACGCTGACGGGACCAACTCCGTTATCCGCACAAGAAGTGCAGAGTGTAGTATGAGTACAACCGACCCCATGTACTCTGTAAGTGTCGAGTCTAGCCTTGACGAAGTAGTGACGAGGCTAAAGCGGTCACTTAAGATAACCTGTAATAATAATAATAATAATAATAATAATAATAATAATAATAATAATAATAATAATAATAATAATAATAATAATAACAACAACAACAACAACAACAACAACAACAACAACAACAACAACAACAACAACAACAACAACAACAACAACAACAACAACAACAACAACAACAACAACAACAACAACAACAACAACAACAACAACAACAACAACAACAACAACAACAACAACAACAACAACAACAACAACAACAACAACAACAACAACAACAACAACAACAACAACAACAACAACAACAACAACAACAACAACAACAACAACAACAACAACAACAACAACAACAACAACAACAACAACAACAATAATAATAATAATAATAACAGGAAAGGAAAAACAAGAAATGGAAGTACAACAATTAACTTGTGAAAATGAACTCAAACCTCACTATCGGAAAGCCCAGAATAACAAGTCTCGTAAGCTCATATAAAAATATCGAAGCCAACTTAACAATAACAACAAATATAACACACACAATCTGTTGCAACGCGCAACCCGATCCCATCTTATCATCCTTTGTTAATGCCAAGTACCACATATACAATCTGTTGCGCCGCGAAACCCTGTCCCACCATATTATCATTTATCAATATAAAGTACCACATATACAATCCATTGCGGCGCGCAACCGGATCCCACCATATCTTCATTTATTAATATCATAATCCGCCCTTATTCTACTATTTCAATTTATTATCTTTCAATTTCCGTTGCGGCGTGCAACCCGCTCCCCAAACAATTTCAATTAACATAAACAATCCAACAACTCAATTTACAAGAATTTCTACATCAAAAGAGTAAAAGTACAAGGCAATAAAGGACCACATAATAATCAAAGCATCTTTAAAATTCGAAGTTTCTACTTTACAAGTTTAAAGGTGTCTAACAAACTCAACAACCCACGCAAATGAAACTACATCATAGAATGCAACAAATATTACAAATATAATAGGACAAGTAAATCATGTGACAATTAAGGTGTGCAAGTAAAACAGTTAAAGGCAAGTAGCAAATAAGCATGGAGCCATGGAAGAGACGAACAATTTAATACAAGAATAATTAAATGACATATAATAATTACGGTATAGAAGTCAAATAAAGCATGGAACAATATAATTCATGAAATAACGGAAAACATGGAAACAAATATCTTGATGGCGTATATACACACACGTCGCATCGCATATACGCCGTTTTCTCATATAATCCACACAACACATAGTTCGAAAATTTCTAATTCCCTCAAGTTAAGGTTAGATCTAATACTTACCTCATTGCGAGAACCAAATCAATCAACTAACCATGGCCTTCCCTTTTGAACAACTCTCCAAACCAACCAAATCTAGCAAATATAGTTCAAATAATTCAAAATAGGCTTTAGAAACTACCCACGAGTGAAAAAGATTCAATAATTTGGAAAAAAATCAACAAAAGTCAACTTGGTCAAAACCCGAGATTCAGACCAAAACTCAATTACCCATTCACCCCTGAGCCCGTCTATGTGATTTGTTTCGAAATTCGACCTCAACTCGAGGTCTAAATATCAATTTTGCAAAAACTCCTAATTCTACCCAAATCCCTAATTTCTACCATGAAAATCCTACTTTTGATGTTGAAATCTCATGAAATGTAATGGGTAATTGGAAAGATATGGATTAAAGTTACTTACCAATGAATTTGGGAAGAAAAGTCTCTTAGAAAATCGCCTCTAAAGTGTTTAGGGCTAAAAAATGGTGTGAAATGAGCTAAGTTCCATTTCCCCTATTTTTACCAAGTTATAGGTGTCGCAATTGCAAATCATGGTTGCAATTGCGAAGTCATGTTCGCAATTGCGAACATCGCAAATGCGAAACAAGGTTCGCAAATGCGAACCCTGTCACACAGGCCCCAGATGTCGCAATTGCGATATTTAGCTTGCAAATGCTCACAAATGCGGATCCTTCCTTTGCAAATGCGAATATAACTCAAGAACACACTGCGTCGCATATGCGACTCTGATAGTTCGCAAATGCGAATATCTTCCTCGCAAATGCGAGGTTACCCAGTCTAGTCCAAGCTTGCAAATGCGAATACTTGTTCGCAAAAGCGAGGCTCGCAATTGCGAGCCAGACCTCGCAAATGCGAGATCTACAGCAAAACACCAGCAACAGAAGTGCACCAGCTATTCCAACCTCAACAAACTCATCTGAAACACCTCTGAAACTCACCCGAGCCCTTCGGGCTCCAAACCAAATATGCACACAAGTGTAATAACATCTTACAAACTCGCTCTCGTGATCAAAATACCAAAATAACATCTAGAACTACGAATCAGACATCAAAATACATGAAATTTTCAAAGAAACTCAAGAACTTTCAAATTCACAACTGAGCGTCTGAATCATGTCAAATCAACTCCATTTTGCACCAAATTTTACAGACATGTCATAAATAGTAAAATGAGCCAATATCAAGTCCCATAACCGAAATCCTAACTCGATAGTTATAAAGTCAACCTACGGTAAAATTTTAAAAATTTTTAAACCTTCAAATTACTAGTTTTTAACAAATCACGTTAAATCAAGTTAGGGACTTCCGAATCCAATTTTGAGCATACGCTTAAGTCCTAAATCACGATACGGATTCACCGAGATCATAAAAATACTGATCTGGGTCCGTTTATACAAAAATATTGACCATAGTCAACTCAAATTATTTTAAGGCAAAAATTTACACTTTCTTCAATTTTTCACATAAAGACTTTCCGAAATAAGACACGGACTGCGTACGCAAATTGAGGAACGCTAGACAGAGCTAACCAAGGTCTCGAAACATGGAAATAAAGGCTAAAACTCAAAATGACCTATCAGTCATCATATTCTCTACCTCTAAAACAAATGTTCGTCCTCGAACGAACATAGAAAGGTACCTGGACTGGTGAAAAGGTGTGGGTATCTACTCTGCATGTCGGACTTGGACTCCCACGTGAATGCCTCGATCGGCTGATCTCTCCACTGTACTCTAACAGAAGGATAACTATTAGACCTCAACTTGCGACCCTACCGTGCTAGAATGGACACTAGCTCCTCCTCATAAGTCAAATCCTTGTCCAATTGGACTGAGCTGAAATCTAATACATGGGACGAATCACCGTGATACTTTCGGAGCATGGATACATGGAACACTGGGTGAACTGCTGATAAGCTAGGTTGAAATTCAAGCTTGTAGGCCACCTCACCAACTCTCTCAAGAATCTCAAAGGGTCTGATATACCTAAGGCTCACCTTGCCCTTCTTTTCGAACCGCATCGTACCCTTCATGGGTGAAACCCGGAGCAAAACCCTCTCTCCAACCATGAGTGCAACATCACGAACTCTACGATCGGCATAACTCTTCTTCCTAGACTGAGTTGTGTGAAGTCGATCCTAAATCATCTTGACCTTTTCCAAGGTATCCTGAACCAAATCGGTACCCAACAACCAAGCCTTTCGCGGCTCAAACCAACCAACTGACGAACGACACCACCTTCCATATAATGTCTCATAGGGAGCCATCTGAATACTCGATTGGTAGTTGTTGTTGTAGGCAAACTCCGCAAGTGGCAAGAGTTGATCACAAGAAGCCCCGAAATCCATAACGCTAGCGCGAAGCATATCCTCCAATATTTGAATGGTGCGCTCGGACTGTCCGTCCGTCTGGGGGTGAAATGTTGTACTCAACTCAACCTGTGTGCCTAACTCACGTTGTACGACCCTCCAGAAGTGCGATGTGAATTGCGTGCCCCGATCAAAAATGATAGACACATGTACACTGTGAATATGAACGATCACGCGGATATAGATCTCAGCCAACCGCTCTAAAGAATCGCTAACTGCCATTGGAATGAAATGTGCCGACTTGGTCAACTTGTCCACAATGACCCATACTACGTCGAATTTCTTCGAAGTCTGTGGGAGCCCAACAACTAAATCCATGGTAATACGCTCCCACTTCCACTTGCGAATCTCAGGTCTCTGAAGCAAACCGCCAGGCCTCTGATGTTTATACTTTACCTGCTGGCAATTCAAACACCGAGCCACATATGCAACTAAATCTTTCTTCATTATTCTCCACCGATAATGCTGCATCAAATCCTGATACATCTTGGCAGAACCCGGATGAATGGAATACCGCGAACTGTGGGCCTCCTCAAGAATCAACTCACGAAGCCCATCCACATTGGGCACACAAATCCGACCCTACATCTGCAACACCTCATTATCCCCAATAGAAACCTGCTTTGCACCACCGTGTCGCACCATGTCCTTAAGGACAAGCAAATGGGGGTCATCATACTAACGCTCTCTGATGCGCTCATACAAAGAAGATCGAGTAATCGTGCAAGCTAGAAATTGACTAGGCTCCGAAACATCTAACCTCACGAACTGATTGGCCAAGGCCTGAACATATGATGCTAACGGTCTCTCACCAACTAGAATATATGCAAGGCGACACATACTCATAGTCTTTCTACGCAAGGCATCAGCCACCACATTGGCCTTCCGGGATGATACAAAATGGTGATATCATAGTCTTTCAACAGTTTCAACCACCTCCGCTGCCACAAGTTGAGATTCTTTTACTTGAACAAATACTATAGACTCTAATGATCCGTGAATACCTCGCATGACACGCCGTACAGGTAATGCCTCCAAATCTTAAGTGTATGAACAATGGCTGCCAACTCTAAGTCATGAACATGGTAATTCTTCTCATGAATCTTCAACTGCCGCGGCGCGTATGCAATCACCATGCCATACTGCATCAATATTGCATCGAGCCCAATACGCAATGCGTCACAATACACCGTGTAGGATCCTGAACCTGTGGGCAACACCAATACTGGGGATGTAGTCAAGGCTGTCTTAAGCTTCTGAAAGCTCAACTCACACTCGTCGGACCACCTGAATGGAGCACCCTTCTAGGTCAATCTAGTCAGTTTGGTTGCTATGGATGAAAACCCCTCCACGAACTGCAATAATAACCTGCCAAACCCAGAAAACTCTGAATGTCTGTAGCTGAAGTAGGTATAGGCCAGTTCTGAACTGCCTCAATCTTCTTATGATCCACTTTTATGCCATTGGTCGATACAATATGCCCAAAAAAGGCTACCGCATCCAACCAAAACTCATACTTTGAAAACTTGGCATATAACTGACTATCTCTCAGAGTCTGAAGTACAAATCAAAGATGCTACTCATGCTCCTCTCGACCGCGAGAGTAGATGGTAGCCAGATCTCAAATCAATCTTCGAAAACACTTTGCCACGCTGAAGCTGATCAAATAAGTCATCAATCCTCAGTAACAAATACCTTTTCTTGATAGTAACTTTGTTCAACTGTCGATAGTCTATACACATCCTCATCGAACCATCCTTCTTCTTCACGAACAACACGGACGCACCCCAAGGCGAGACACTAGGTCTAATAAAACTCTTATTAAGCAAATCTTGCAATTGTTCCTTTAGTTCCTTCAACTACAACGGGGCCATACGGTATGGTAGAATAGAAATAGGTTGAGTGCCCGGAGCCAAGTCAATACAGAAGTCAATATCTCTGTCAGGTGGCATCTCCGACGGATCTACAGGAAACACCTCTAGAAACTCATGCACAACTGGTACCGAATTCATGGAAGGAACCTCTGCACTATAATCGCACATATAAGCCAAATAAGTTAAACACCCCCTTCTCGACCATACGCGGAGCCTTCACATAAGAAATAAGCATGCTGGTAGAATAGCCAGGAGTCCCTCTCCATTTTAATCGACGCAACCCCGGCATAGTTAAGGTCACCGTCTTGGCGTGACAGTCCAATATAACATGATACAGTGACAGCCAATCCATGCCCAAAATAACATCAAAGTCTACCATATCAAGAAGTAGGAGATCTACACTAGTCTCAAGACTCCCAATAGTAATCACACATGAGCAATAAGCATGGTATACAATAATAGAATCTACTACAGGCCTGGACATATACACAGGAGCACTCAAAGAATCACGAGGCACAACCAAATATGAAGCAAAATAGGATGACACGTAGGAATAAGTAAAGCCCGAATCAAATAGAACTGAAGCATATCTATGAAAAACTGAAATAATACATATGATAACGACGTCAGATGGCTAGGCCTCAGGTCTAGCTGAGAATGCATAAAAATTGGGTTGGGCCCCACCACCCTGACCTCCGCCTCTTGGACGACCTTTAGCTGGTTGGCCTCTACCTCTAACGGCCTGACCTCTACCTCTAATGGCTTGACCTCCACCTCTGGTAGCCTAACCGCCGCCTCTAGCTGGCTGAGCAGGCGGTGAAGCAACCAGTGTTGGAACCATGGTACGAGAACTCTGTTGTGACATGTTGCTCGACAATCTAGGGCAATACCTCTTGATGTGACATGTACCCCTACACTCAAAACACCCTCCCAGCTACTGAAGTTGAGACTGAACTGGACGGCCCGGATAACCACTGTGGTAGCTCTGGATCGGAGATGCACTAATAGGAGCTGATGGTGCACAGTAGGCTAGCTGTCCAGGACGAGATACATAAGGACCACGACTACCCAAAGCACTATAGGATGTCTGGGGTGCTGACTGAAAAGGCCTGGGAGGATGGCCTCTACCAAAAGTACCCCTGTCTCCAGATGAGGTGCCACTGAAACCCCCAAAATGACGAGGCCTCTTATCTGATACCGCCCTCCTCTCCTGACCACAGACCATCTCGATTCGCCTCGCAATCTCTATGGCCCTCTGAAAAGAAATATCATCTCCAGTTTCCTTGGCCATCTGTAGCCTGATACTGAAAGTGAGTCCATCAATGAATCTCTTCACTCTCTGCCTCTTAGTAGGGAGAAAAACAACGGCATGGCGAGCTAGATCCACAAATCGAGTTTCATATTGGGTGACAGTCATGTCACCCTGCTGAAGGCGCTCAAACTGCCTGCGATACCCCTCTCTTAGAGTGAAAAGAATAAACTTTTCTAGAAATAGCTGTGAAAACTGATCCCAGGTAAGTGAAGGTGAACCAGCTGGTCTAGTCAACACATAATCTCTCCACCATCTCTTGGCAGAGCTGGTCATCTGGAACACTGCAAAGTCAACCCCATTAGTCTCAATAATAACCATGTTGTGCAACACCTCGTGGCAACGGTCCAAGAAATCATGTGGGTCCTCAGAAGGTATGCCACTAAAGAGAATAGGGAAGAGATTTGTAAACTTATCCAGCCTCATCAAGGCCTCAAAAGACATAGCGGGCCAATCCCCGGCCTGTGTCGCAACAACTGGCTGAACTACCTCAACTGGCTGGGTTGCTGGAGTCTGATATATGGGAGTCATCTGCTCCGAAGTGTGAGTAGCGGGAGTCTGTGCTCCTCTCCCAGCCTGAGAGACGGCCGGTGCCACCGGATAAAAGCGTCCTAAAGCACTAGAGTGGTTATGAATCCCTCTGGGATCTGAGTTGGTCCAACTGGTGCGGTCTGAGCTGGGATCTCCTCCTCATGATCAATCTGAGGCTCCATTGCGGGTGCTACTGCTCGAGCTCTAGGCTGAGCCTTGCCCCTGCCTCGGCCTCTGACTCGACCTCGGCCTCGACCCCTAATGGTAGCTACAATAGGGGGCTCCTGCTCCTGCTATCACGACCCAATTTCACTTATAGGCAGTGATGGCGCCCAACATCGCCGCTAGGCAAGCTAACGGTGAACTAGCCATTTCTTTGTTCTTTTTAACAATTTCGAAATAGTTGATTTCTTTATTTATTAAGTAAGTAAGAGGTGGAGGATTTAATAAAACAAAGTATAAACAAATATTAGAACAAGTGTGGTGAAATAAGTACTCAAAAGCCATCGAATGTCTACTAGCATATTTTCCAAGACTTGGTGTCACAAGTGTATGAGCTACTAGTAGAATATACAAAACACTAAACTACTATCTGAAATAGAGTAGAGAGAAAATAAATGCAAAAGAGAGACTTTGGGTGTTGCAGAACGGACTCAAAAAGCAGCTCACCACTAAGTCTCGAAGTATCAGGGGTGCGCACCGGGATCACTGCCAGATGCACCTGCCTCACATCCTGCATGATTAGTGCAGAAGTGTAGCATGAGTACATAAATAACATGTACCTAGTAAGTATCCAGTCTAACCTCAAAGAAGAAGTGACGAGAGGTCGACTTCGACACTTACTATGGGCCAACAATAAAATACAGAAATTCTAAACAGGTATAAGCCATGGAAACAACAACAACACAATGTCAAGCAGTAAATAAATGACCCAGTAAATGATAATAAATTTCAAAATCTCTAAAATACATATTTTAACCCCGAATCAATTTTTGTCATTTAATAAATTTATAACCATTCGAGCCATAAAGTAATATCAAGTGTAATTAGGTTCCGAGTATTATTACGTATGATTTATGCCGAGGTCGTATGACCCGGTCCAAAAATATATATTGTGTGCAATGCCGAGGGTCGAATGGCACGAACCATAAATGCATCTATTACACTGCCGAGGAGAACGACCTACTCCCATGAGAATAGAGAAGTTTACCTCGCTCGCGGAAGTACTTGCGACGCGAGAGGACATAGATTTCTCAAAGGTATTAAGTATTCAACACTTCTTCCCCTAAAATAAGAATTCTAAATTAGAAGTTTTCAACTTTAAAAATCTTCAGTCTCAACACTATTCAAGAAAATTAATATACATAACAATTGTGATAGTACAATTTAAGGCATGATGTAAATCTAAGTCTACCCGAACATCTTATAAAAAATAGCTATGTACGGACTCTCGTCACCTAGTGCATATATAGCTCCCCATACAATTAACACACAACAAGATACACCTAGGGGATGAGTTCCCTCTTACAAAGTTAGGTAAGAGACTTACCTTGTTATCAAGCTTGTTTTCGATCCACAAATACGCTCTAAGTCCTCAACTCGGTGCCAAGCAACCCAAAACTAGACAAATATTATGTAAATAAGTCAATATATACTCAAAAGTTCATAATTTAAATATTGGAGAAATTACCCAACCTAATTTGAAAGATTCCTAAAATTCACCCCCCAGGCCCACGTGCCCGGATTTTAGAAATGTTTTAAGAAAATTACTACCCATAACCTCACGATCTCAAATATAATTTTTTCACTCAATTCCATAACCATTTTCGTGGTTAAATTCTATTTTTATCAAAACCTAGGTTTTTGAACTAAACCCATAATTTCCACTATTTTACATGTTAAAATCTACCCACAATCTATGTATTTAACTTATATTGGGTAGGAATTACTTACCTTCAATGGCTAGGTGGAAATCCCTCTCTAAAAAGCTCCAAAAATCGCCCAAGAAGTAAAATAAATGAACCAAAATGGCCTAAGTCCTGTATTAAATGGACCTCGCTGCCTCCCAATGGTTTCCGCTTCTGCGGAAAATTGACCGCTTCTACGGCTCCGCATCTGCGGAAAATGCATCGCAGATGCGCCCCTCCCCTAGCTGGCCTACTTCCGCTTCTGAGTGGATGGTTAGGAAGATGAAGGTACACAAAGGATTAGTAATTGATATTATGTAAGTTATCCAAGAGGATATTTCTGTACATAAAAGGAATTCGAATTGGGGATTTACATTCGTAAAAATGATCAAGAAGTACTCCCCATGATTCTGATCCAGAGTATGTTCCTATCCACTGAGTAAGTAAATAACTATCAAGAACGAAGTAATATTTTACTTTGGTTAAACCTTACCTCAACATTTAGTTCCAGAACATCAATCTCAACTTTGAAATAAAATCTCAATTATCATCAGAAAATCCGTAAAAATGATAAGAATAATAAATTGAACAACATTGATATAACACATCACAATTAGGCATATGAATGAGACAATATAAGTAAAATTAAGAAACATGGAAAACAGGTAAATTTGGTGGCGCATAAGTACTCGTCACCTCACATATACGCCGCTCACATGAATTTCACTTAGCAAGTAATCTAATGTTCCTAATTCCCTCAAGTCAGGATTAGACACAACACTTACCTCGCTCCAAAGGCCACTTAATTCTCAATCACAGCTTTTTCTTTGGAATTCACCTCCAAACCACTCGTATTTATTCAAAAATGACTCAATAATATCAAATATTACTAAAGGAATTAATTATATTGCATAAATTAAATTTTCCAATTTTTCCTCCAAAAAGTCAAAAAATTGACCTCGGGCCCGCTTGGTCAAAACCCGAGGTTCGGACCAAATTTTTTTTACCCATTTATCCCCGATCCCGAATATGTAATTAGTTTTGGAATCCGACCTCAAATTGAGGTCTAAATTCCCAAATTCCCGAAATCCCTATTTTCTACCCTAACCCCTAATTCTACCATGAAAATTCTAGATTTTAGGTAGAAAATTCAAGAAATGTAATGGGTAATTGAAAGAAAATGGTTTAGAATCACTTACCAACAATTTGGGGAAGGAATGACTCTTGAATAATCGCCCCTCATCGTTTGGGTTTTGAGAAAAATGAGTTTTTTGGAAAAAATCCAGTTTTGGATTCTGTTAAGTGCTGGGCGACAGTGTTCATCGCGTTCGCGAGAGCACTGTCGCGTTCGCGAAGTGTATGGGCTGCCAAGCGGAACTGTGGGACTCCTCAAGTTTTAACTCACGAAGTCCATCCACATTAGGCACACAAATATGACCATGCATCCTCAAAACTCCGTCATCTCCAATAGTAACCTGCTTGGCACCACCTTGACGCACTGTGTCTCTAAGGACAAGTAAATGAGGATCGTCATCCTGCCGATCTCTGATGCGCTCAAATAAAGAGGACCGAGCAACTGTACAAGCTAGAACATGACTGGGCTCAGAAACATCTAACCTCACGAACTAGTTGGCCAAGACCTGAACATCCGATGCAAGCGGTCTCTCACCAACTGGAATATATGCAAGGCTACCCATACTGACTGACTTTCTACTCAAAGCATCGGCCACCACATTGGCCTTCCCGGGATGATACAATATGGTGATATCATAGTCTTTCAATAGCTCCAGCCACCTCATCTGCCTCAAATTGAGTTCCTTCTGCTTGAACAAATACTGCAAGCTCCAATGATCAGTGAATACCTCACTAGTGCCTCCAAATTTTCAGCGCGTGAACAATGGCTGCCAGCTCTAGATCATGAACATGGTAATTCTTCTCGTGAACCTTCAGCTGCCGTGGAGCATATGCAATAACCTTGCTACCCTGCATCAATACCGCACCCAGACCAATACGAGATGCGTCACAATATACTGTATAAGATCCTGAACCTGTGGGTAACACCAATACCGGTGTCGTAGTCAAAGCTGTCTTGAGCTTCTGAAAGCTCGCTTCACACTCATCTGACCACCTGAATGGGGCACCCTTCTGGGTCAATCTGGTTAACGGGGCTGCTATGGATGAAAACCTCTCCACAAATCGACGGTAATAGCCCGCCAAACCCAGGAAACTACGGATCTCTGTAGCTAATGTGGGTCTAGGCTAATTCTGGACTGCCTCAATCTTCTTAGGATCCGCCTGAATACCCTCTGCTGATACAACATGACCCAAGAAAGCAACTGAACTCAACCAAAACTCGCATTTTGAGAACTTAGCATATAACTGGCTGTCTTTTAGAGCCTGAAGAATGATCCGAAGATGCTGCTCATGCTCCTCTCGACTGTGGGAATAGATCAAGATATCATCAATAAACACAACCACAAAGGAATCCAAGTAGGGTTTGAACACCCGGTTCATCAAATCTATGAATGTTGCTGGGGTATTTGTCAGTCCAAATGACATCACTAGAAACTCATAATGCCCATACCGAGTCCGAAAAGCTGTCTTAGGAACATCGGATGCCCTAATCCTCAATTGATGGTAGCCAGATCTCAAATCAATCTTTGAAAACACCTTGGCACCCTGAAGCTGATCAAATAAATCATCAATCATCGGCAATGGATATTTATTCTTGATGGTGACTTTGTTCAACTACCGATAATCTATACACATCCTCATCGATCCATCTTTCTTCTTCACAAACAACATAGGTGCACCCAGTTGAGACACTAGGTCTAATGAAGCCCTTATCAAGCAAATCTTGCAACTGCTCCTTCAATTCTTTCAACTCTAGCGGGCCCATGCGATATGGCAGAATGGAAATAGGCTGAGTGCCTGGAGCCAAGTCAATGCAGAAGTCAATATTCCTGTCGGGTGGCATCCCTGGAGGGTCTGCAGGAAACACCTCTGGAAACTCACGAACAACCGGCACTGAATCCACGGAAGGAACCTCCGCACTAGAATCGCGGACATAAGCCAAATAAGCTAGACACCCCTTCTCGACCATATGCCGAGCCTTCACATAAGAGATAACCCTGCTGGCAGAATGGCCAAGATTCCCTCTCCACTCTAATCGAGGCAACCCCTACAAGGCTAAGGTCACCGTCTTGGCATGACAATCTAATATAGCATGATAAGGTGATAGTCAATCCATACTAGTATGACATCAAAATCAAGCATGTCGAGAAGTAGAAGATCTACACGAGTCTCAAGACTCCCAATGTTGACCACACACGAACGATAAACACGATCTACAATAATAGCATCTCCCACAGGTATAGACGCATACACAGGAGCACTCAAAGAATCACGGGACACAACCAAATAGGAAGAAAAATAGGATGACACGTATGAGTAAGTAGATCCCGGATCAAATAGAACTGAAGCATCTCTACTGCAAACTGTAACAGTACCTGTGATAACAACGTCAGATGACTCAGCCTTAGGCCTAGCTGGGAAAGCATAACACAGGGGCTGGGCCCCACCACCCTAAACTACGTCCCTGCGACGGCCTCTAGCTGGCTGGTCTCCACCTCTAACGGCCTGACCTCCACCTCTAACTGTCTGGGCCCTACCTCTGGCTGCCTGACCCCTGCTTCTGGCTGGCTGAGCAGGTGGTGCAGCAACTGGTGTCGGAACCATGGCACGAAAACTCTGATGCTGTGAGATGCACGTTGCTCAAGGGCAAAATCTAGCAATGTGCCTCGGATCACCACAAGTGTAACATAACCTCGGCTGGTGTGACTACTGACCCTGCCGACCTGAATAACCACCCTAATAACTCTGGAGTAGAGGTTCACTAATAGGAGCTGGTTGTGCACTGTAGGCTAGCTGGTCAGAATGATGCATCTGAGGGCCACGACCACCTGAGGCACCGTGGGATGCCTGGAGCACTGAATGAAATGGCCTGGGAGGATGGCGTCTACCAAAAGTACTCCTGCCTCTAGATGAGGCACCGCTGAACTCACCGGAATGATGAGGCCTCTTATCAGACCCCTGACCTCCCTGAGTAAGAATCATCTCGACTCGTCTGGCGCCATTAGCAGCCACCTGAAAAGAAATCTCACTCCCAGTCTCCTTAGCTATCTGCAATCTGATAGGCTGAGCAAGTCCATCAATAAACCTCCTCACCCTCTCTCTCTCAGTAGGAAGTAGAAGAATAGCATGACGGGCCAAATCTACAAAACAGGTCTCATACTGAGTAACAGTCATACTGCCCTACTGGAGACGCTCAAACTGATGGTGACACTCCTCTCTCAATGTGATAGGCAGAAATTTCTCTATGAAGAGCTGAGAGAACTGGTCCTAAGTAAGATCAGGTGACCCAGCTGGTCTGGTCAACAAGTAATATCTCCACCATTTCTTGGCGAAACCAGTCATCTGAAATGCAGCAAAATTGACCCCATTGGTCTCCACTATACCCATGTTCCGTAAAACCTCGTGACAGCTGTCAAGATACTCCTGGGGGTCCTCTAAAGGAGCATCACTGAAGTGAACAGGAAAGAGCTTGGTAAACCTGTCCAATCTCCATAAAGCCTCAGAAGACATAGCTGGCCCATCTCCGACCTGTGCCGCAATAACCGGCTGAACAAATCCGACTGGCTGAGCTGCTGGAGCCTGATACTGGGGAGCTATCTGCTCCGAAGCGGGAGTGGTAGGAGTCTGGGCTCCTCCTCTAGCCTGAGAGACTACTGGTGCCATGGGAAATGCGCCAGTCTAGGCCACACTCTCCATAAAGCCCACCAAACGGACCAAAGCGTCCTGAAGTACTGGGGTAGCAATGAACCCCTCCGGAACCTGAGCTGGTCCGGCAGGAACAGTCTGGGCTGGAACCTCCTCGTCAAGCTCTATCTGAGGCTCCACTGCTGGGGCTGCTGCTCGGGCTCTAGGCTGAGCCCTGCCCCTGCCTCGGCCTCTGGCACGGCCTCGACCTATGCCCCGCGTAGGAGCTGTTACTGGAGGCTCTGGCTGCTGCTCAGGTGAGGAAGCGGTATGTTTTCTCGCCATCTGCAAGAAAATAAGAGTAGAAGAGTTCAATCAGTATTGAGAAAGCAAAATCGCACGACACAAAAGAATATAAGTGAAACTTGTTCCTAAACTTCATAGCCTCTGGAAGATAAGCACAGACGCCTCCGTACTGATCCTCCAAACTCTACTAAGCTTGCTCGTAAATCGTGAGACCTAGGCAACCTAGTGCTCTGATACCAACTGTCACGACCCAAAATTTCCCATCGACAGAACCGTGATAGTGCCTAACATGTCACTTGATAGGCAAGCCAATGTTAGAAAAATCGTTAAACCAATTTCTTATTTCCATTCAGTAAATAACCATAATTAACTAAGATGAAATATATTAAGTGCGAAATATCATAAAACTGTATTAATTACTACCACCCAGATCTAGAGTCACAATTCACGAGCATTCTAGAATTTACTACAAGTAATAGTCTAAAAGAAATACAACTGTCTGAATGAAAGAAAACAGTAGGACAAAAAAGATAGACGGGGACTTCAAGGTCTGTGAACGCCGACAAATCTACCTTGAGTCTCCGGACAGTAGACCAGTAGCAAATCTCGATTAACCTGAGCCGGTATCAAAATTTGCACAGAAAGTGCAGAGTGCAGCATCAGTAAAACCAACCCCATGTACTGGTAAGTGTCGAGCCTAACCTCGACGAAGTAGTGACGAGGCTAAGGCAAGGCACCTAAAAATCAACATGTACAATTTAACTGTGTATATGCAAATAACATAAATGAAGAACCAAACAGGAAATGTCGGGAGGGAAACATACTGAGGGGAATACAAGATAAAGAACTACAATAGAGGGATCAGCGGAGCAGTCAATATACCATAAATCAGCAGAAATAGTGAATACATTAAGGAAAAATGCACGGCATCACCCTTCGTGCTTTTACCCTCAATCTCACCATAAAATAAATAAAAACGGCACGACATCACCCTTCGTGCGTTAACTCTCATATCATGACACGACATTACCCTTCGTGCATTAATACTCATAATATGGCACGTCATCACCCTTCGTGCATTAACACTCACAATATGGCACAGCATCAACCTTCGAGTATTAACACTTACAATATGGCACGGCATCACCCTTCGTGCATTAACACTCACAATATGGCATGGCATCACCCTTTGTGTATTAACAATCTCCCTTACCATAATGCAATGCATAAATATCAACAGGGAGATAGAATAACAAGTACAAACCTTACCTCAACATTTGTTTCCATAACATCAATCTCAACTTTGAAATAAAAACTCAATTATCACCAGAAAATCCGTAAACATGATAAGAACAATAAATTGAACAACACTGATATAACACATCACAATTAGGCATAGGAATGAGACAATATAAGTAAAATTGAGAAACATGGAAAGCAGGTAAATTTGGTGGCGCATAAGTACTCGTCACCTCACATATACGCCGCTCACATGAACTTCACTTAGCAAGTAATCTAAGGTTCCTAATTCCCTCAAGTCAGGATTAGACACAACACTTACCTCGCTCCGAAGGCCACTTAATTCTCAATCACGGCTTTTCCTTTGGAATTCACCTCCAAACCACTCGTATCTATTCAAAAATGACTCAATAATATCAAATATTACTAAATAAATCAATTATATTACATAAATTAAATTTTCTAAATTTTTCTCCAAAAAGTCGAAAAATTGACCCCGGGCCCGCTTGGTCAAAACTCGAGGTTCGGACCAAATTCTTTTTACCCATTCACCCCCAAGCCCGAATATGTAATTAGTGTTGGAATCCGACCTCAAATTGAGGTCTAAATCCCCAAATTCCCGAAATTCCTATTTTCTACCCTAACCCCTAATTCTACCATGAAAACTCTAGATTTTAGGTTGAAAATTCAAGAAATGTATGGGTAATTGAAATAAAATGGTTTAGAATCACTTACCAATAATTTGGGGAAGGAATGGCTATTGAAAAATCGCCCCTCACCGTTTGATTTTTTGAGAAAAAATGAGTTTTTTGGCAAAAATCCCGTTTTGGATTCTGTTAAGTGCTGGGCGACAGTGTTCATCGCGTTCGCGAGAGCACTGTCGCGTTCGCGAAGTTTATGGGCTGCCAAGCCTTCGCGTTCGCGAGGCAGTGCTCGCATTCGCGTAGGCTACCCTTCCCTGGTCTTCGCGTTCGCGAGACATTGCTCGCGTTCGCGATGAAGAAAATGCTGACTCACCCTCCCTAGTGCCTAACGCTACGCGTTCGCGAAGGGTAACGCCCCCATCACTTCGCATTCGCGACCAAGCCTTCGCGAAGAAGAAATCCTCAGCTGCCTAGTTTACTCTTCGCATTCGTGAGAGTACCTTCGCGAACGCGAAGAAGGATATGCCAGAACACACATTCTGCAGAAAAACCAGATTTTCAAAGTCCAAAACATCTCGTGGCCTATCCGAAACTCACCCGAGCCCTCGGGGCTCCCAACCAAACATGCACACAAGTCTAAAAACATCATACGAACTTGCTCGCGCGATCAAAGCGTCAAAATAACACCTAGAACTCTAAAATTAGCACCAATTCAAATGAAATTCTCAAGAACACTTTAAAACTTCTAATTTCTCAACTGGACGTCCGAATCACGTCAAATCAACTCCATTTCTCACCAAATTTCACAGACATGTCTTAAATATCATAATGATCCTGTATCGGGCTCAAAAACCAAAATATTGACCCGATACTAACACTGCCAAATATCAATAAATTCTTAAAAACAAATAATTTTCAGACTTTTAATTTTCATCAAAAAATTATAACTCAAGCTAGGGACCTCCAAATTCGATTCCGGGCATACGTCCAAGTCCCATAATTCGATACAGACCTACAGGGACCGTCAAAGCATGGATCCGGTCCCGTTTACCAAAAATATTGACCGAAGTCAACTAAAATTAACTTTTAAGGTAAAAATTCTTATTTTTATTAGTTTTCAATATAAAAGCTTTCCGGAAACCTGGCCGGACTGCGCACGCAAATCGAGGAGGGTAAAAATGAGATTTTTAAGGCTTAAGAGTGTAGATTCGAGTTCTAAAACATAAGATGACTTTTTGGGTCATCACAAAATATCCCTAACAAAAACTGCAGTAATAACATCCCCGTGTAATTCTCCAGCTAAGAGAATCCCCTGGTAAATCCCCAAGAAAAAATTTTCAGCTAAATCCGCAGCAACAATATCCCTAGGTTATTTTCCAAATAACCAAATGCCCAGGTAAATCGCCAAGAAAATATCCCCAGTTGTATTTGCCTGTAGAGTTACCTAGGGATTTTCCTTCAGATTAACGTATGATTTTCCCCATTTTCTTTGTTTGTTTACCTGCAAATTTTTTTACGGAAATGTACTTGCCGATTTATTTCTCCAACTAATTTTCCAAGTAATATTTTGGCGCATAATGGCGCCAAAACTACCTATATATTTTCCTAGGAAAATAGTTTTCGCATGTAAAATATTTTAAATTTAGGAATTATAATATTTCCCATGAAAATCCGCATGTATTATCTGCAAATCAAATCCCCAAGTAAAATTCCCAGGTAATTAACAATTTTCTTGTAGTGTTTGGGACAACGAGGCGGTACCTTGGTAGTGACTCTTGTTGGTATTTCTCTAGTGCTGCACTTGTCTTTGGTTGTTTTCTTTCCTTAGATTATCAATTCCTTGTTTTCTCCATGTTGCATTGTTTGCTTTAGTTCCGTGTAGCTAACCTTGATATGTTAATTGTTGTTTTCAATTTCATTGCCTTCATTACTACACTGCCATTCACTTGTACATATATTTCTTATTTATTCCGGTAGGGCCTTGACCTGACCTCGTCACTAATCTACCGAGTTTAGGGTTGGCACTTACTGGGTACCGTTGTGATGTACTCATGCTATGCTTCTGCACATCTTTTGTGCAGATCCAGGTACCTCTTACCAGTCCAGGCATCAGTGAGTTGAGTTCGTACTTGGAGACTTCAAGGTACACCTGCGGGCGTCCGCGGGGCCTCGAAGTCACCTTCTATCTATTTCTATATTTTTTTTCTTTTAATAGACTAAGTTGTATTGGGATGACTATGATACCGTTGTAGAGCTTGTGACTCGATATCACCAGGTTTTGAGGAAATTGTATATGTTGAGCAACAGAATTTTTTCTATATAGATGTTGAGTATCTGGAATTTATTTGTTATTTCAGTTATATTCCGCATGTTTGTTAGGCTTACCTAGTCTTAGAGACTAGGTATCATCACGATATCCTACGGAGGGAAATTAGGATCGACATCCCTTAAGTTCAAATTACTATCAGACTCAAATAACTTTCCAACACCAAAACCTACTATATATATCAAATAGAGTTCACGAGACCAAAACACCTTCAAACTCAATATAGACAACTTTTGTGCAGGGAAACCCAAGGAAAGGAGGCTTTAGAAGTGTTTTTAGGAATAAAAACAGTGAATGGATCCTTGAATACAACATGATTGAAGCTAATGCAACCAACACCTATATGGAAGCCTTATCACTATTTAATGGAATTAAACTAGCATTGGAGAAAAATCTATTACCACTGGTTAGGGGTGACAAATAGGCGGGTCGAGATCGAATATGGACGGGTCAAAAATGGATAATTTAAAAAACGGACCAATTATCCGACCCGACACATATTTTAATACTGATAAAAAATGGGTTAACCGACGGATAATATGAATATCCCTATTATCCATGGCTTATTGAATATGATCACTTTTGGGAGAATTTCTAGTCTCCCAAATTTGAGGAACCCCCAATTTGAGACTTTACAAATGTAAAAGTTAAACCCACTAATTATCCATTAGAGAGGTATGAAAGTTAAAACTTTCATATCTCTCTAGTTCTCTATCTCTAATTGTAATTAACGTTCTAACACTCATATTAATTTTCACACTTATTTTTGTTATACTTGTGTTGCTATTGTCGTAATTTTAATTATTTATTATTTAAAATGACTTCTAAACTAGTAAAAAGTGTGTAATAGATTGAGTAAGGGGAGTCCTTATTTTGAAATAAATCCTAACCAGTCCGGGTTTAGGCGTTACATACAAGAAGCATATAATCTAGCTTTTTAAAGAACAACGATTAGAAATAATATTTGCGATGATGAAGGAAATGAAGACTTGCTGAAATGTTGGAAGAGAAAAAATTTTGGTCTTCCAAAAATAATTCAAGAAGACGACGATGCCTATAGTGATAAACTATCTACCGGATACAGTTGGAACGCAAAATAACATGTGCTATCAATTTCAAACGAAAAACCAATAGAAGTTATTGAAAAATTTCGCAAATTGTCCAAAAAACAATACTTGTAATTTTATTTTTATAAGTATTGAAATAAAAATATTGAATGTTTCATCCATTAAAGTTTGTTTATATTTAAATATTTTTTTAATTTTTAATTTAAAAATACCCCTAAGTACCCGTATCGTACCCTTAAGTATCCCCTTTAGGACCGGTAGGGATACCAGTAAAAGCACCCTTATCTCGTTCCCTTAAATTCCCTTAACGAAAATACCCTTAATGAACCCTCCCCTTACCTCTACCTCCCCCTACCATTAACCTTTAAGAACCTAGTACTCTCCCTTAGAGAGACCTAGTGGATAATATGGATCATATCCATACTTGACCAATTTTTAAAAAATTCATTATCCAACTCATTTTTAATGGATTATATGAATGGATAATTATTTTCTTTTAACCATTTTACCACCACTACACCGGTGATATACAAATCTTATCTTCGTAGAAACTTGATAAATAATTACAAATGGATGTTATCTAGAGCCGGAAAACCACTTGTGACGCATGTGTTTAGAGAAAGAATGGAAGCAGTTTTTTTTGGAAGTCCCTAAGTTGTATTTTGCTCTGCTTTCTTTCGAAAAGGACAAGTTAAGAAATCTATGTTCTAGAGTAGTCCCGGTTTGTTATGACCCTTGTAAGAGTTTTTGACCAATATTGTCCCTTATCTTTGAGGGTAGGTATATTTTGATCCCTCAAATATAACCCTGAGCATATTTATTCCCTTAAGTATGCTAAAGTGGAGCACCTTTAGTCTCACTGACATAATATATTCAAAAACTAGCGGTGTTACCCAACTCTGATTCATAAACCAAATCTTCTACTCTGAAGCAAAAACGTTTCCTCTCCTTTTATTGGATAACACAAATTATCACTTTAATTCCTTATTTTTAGATAATGTCTTCTAAAATTTTGATCTTGAAAATATTCCCTTATGTGCAAGTTTTCAATGGAAAAATGACATTGTATAGCCGCTGCAAAAAATAATAGCCGAAAAATGTATAAAATTTGTATATATATACATTTAAAAATTTTGATTGATTTTTTCAAAAAGAAAAGTTAAAATTTGAAAAAGAATAGAGCTGCCAGAATCACTTCTAGTCATATTATTAAAGCAAACGAATAACCATATTGTATTATCACTTTTAGCTCGTGCCATAAACTATTTACATCTTGTAGCGAAAAAAGTATATAAAATTTGTATAATTTTTGTATATTAACATACAATATATATATACAAAAATTATGCATTTTTCTGTTATTATTTTTACAGCTGTTATATAGTGTCCGGCTATTATTTTTACAACGGCTATACAATGTCATTTTCTCATTGAAAACTGGCACAGAAGGGGATATTTTCAAGGTCAAAATTTTAGAAGACATTATCTAAAAATGAGAAATTAAAGTGATAATTTGCGTTATCCAATAAAAGGAGAGGAAATATTTTGCTTCAGTGCAGAAGATTTATTTCATAAATCAGAGTTGCGTAACACTGTTAGTTTTTGAATACATTATGTCAATGAGATTAAAGTTGCTCCACTTTAGCATACTTAAGGGATTAAATATGCTTAAGGGATTAAATATGCTCAAGGCTACATTTGAGGTACCAAAATAGACCTACCCTCAAAGATAAGTGACAATATTGGCCAAAAACTCACCCTTGTCATGATTCTTAGTGTGCTTTAATATAGAGTTATTACAAAAAAATGTAAGAATATGTGTGTATTAACAATACAGAAATACAAATATTTAAAGACAAAATGCTCTTAAGGTAGGCAATTATTATATACTATATTTTTATTCATTGCATAACAATCAATACACAATTATTCATCAAATAAGAATTCATTTATTATTGTTTAGCCCATAACAATTTTAACATTATAATATCTGCATAGCATCTGAACCAATGATACCACAAACGTCTTTAAGAACATAATATAAAATTATTAAATGAACAATAAAACTGAACCAAACATATACCCTGTTTGGCCAAGCTTCTTTTGAGACAAAAACGTTTTTTTTGTTGTAAAATTAAGGTGTTTGGCCAAGTTTTTGAAAGGAAAAAAAGTGCTTTTGAGGAGAAGTAGAAGGAGAATCAATTTTGGAGAAATAGAAAAAAATAGATTATCTCCAAAAATACTTTTTTGAAAAGCACTTTTGAGAAAAATACACTTTGAAGCATTTTTTTAAAGCTTGGCCAAACACTAATTGCTGCCCAAAAGTATTTTTTAAATTAATTCGCCAAACCTAAACTGCTTTTCACCAAAAGTACTTTTGAGAAAAAATACTTCTCAAAATAAATTGATTTTTACAGCTTGGCCAAACGGGCTAATAATCTTTTGTGATTATGCCCATTTGTTTATTTAAAAAATAACATTATTGAGTATAAACAAGTTAAAAAAAAAAAAAGAAGAAGAAGAAGGTGAACTAGAGGGAGAAAAAACAAGCCCCCAAAAGTTGGACATCTGCTACCAAACTCGGCAAGCCTTTAGGAGCCCCTGGGGTTTCTACTTCAGTTCACTCCGTCCATCATCTCTCAATTCTCAAATTTTGCCCGTCGCTTATTTTATCCTTCGGCGTCCTCTCTTGCCTTTCTTCAAACAGGTGGGGGACAAACCACAGCGTTCCTCTTTCATTCTTCTTCAGTATTGTCCAAACATCTTTCCCCTTTACATTAGCTGCTGTGGAAACCCTAGAACTTATCCTGATTGAATTTAGCCCTAGTCCTCTTCTTCAATTGGCTGATTCTGATGCGTGAATTCATACGATCTATTGCTTCGAGGTTAGAAGTTTCGATTGGCGGAATCTACAATGGAAAATCAATTACAACTAGCCTTGTTGTCCAGTCCGACGGCGTCATTCATGACCTTGTTCGACTCGCAGAAGGAACTTCTCCGTAACCAGATTGATCAGCTCGAAAACATCGTTTTACGTCAATGCAACCTCACTGGCGTCAATCCCCTCTCTCAAGAGATGGTTAGTCTTCTTATCTTTATTGTTTTTACAAAATTATTTTATTACTTATTTCTGTTTATGGTAATGTAGGAACTGGCATTGGTTAAGTTGACAGTTCATTAAGTTGTATCTCAATTAGTTAATTTAGATTCGCCTTTACTGTACAAAAATGGTAATGCTTTTGTGTTGGTCATAAGCAACATTCTTTTTGTGGTTGTACAATTGAAGGATTAAAAATAGTTTGAGACTAGCAATCTTTATCCAATCTTTTTCTTTTTTGAGTTGAGGACTAGCATGTCTTTTAGCTTCTGTTTATCCAGAAGGATAGAAAAACACTAGCTACCTGTTGTATTACATTTGCGTTCAGAAAATTTAAGATCTCAGGTGTATTTTGCGTTTTAGAAATTTGTTTCACAGAAAATGTTTTCCTCAGTAAAATAATATTCCTGTGTTTAGTTACCTTGAATTGCGTAATGTTTTTGCTAAGGAGAAAACTTATAATTTCTGTCACTAATGGGCGAATGTCATTCTCTATTATAATTAAATCTAACTGTTGCTATATTAATTGTTTCAATCAGTACTTAGACATTGTTGTCAACTTTTGACACTCAAAGTGCAAAATTTTCCTCTGACTGATTGCTCATTCATTTTTTCTTCCACTGTGCAGGCTGCTGGAGCTCTTTCAATAAAAATTGGTAAGCCCCCATGGCCGAAATTAAATGATGATGCTTTTGTGGTCAAGTTTTAAATTTGATAGACTTGGATCCTTTGAGAATGAAAAAACAGTAGGTCACAGTGACATGTTGATTGGTTACTCTATATTATCTTTTGCATATTGATTATACTACATAACTATGTTTGTTTACGTTTGAAGGTTCTATTTTATTTTATTTGCTTTAATAGTAGTTTACTTTCTTTTTGTTGCCACGTACATCATTGCGTCATCTACCAGAATTACTTGTCTTGATGTTTAATGGGAACTAGCTTAATGATCTAAGTGAACTCAGTTGCTACTGTCATAGTTTTCTCTTACAAGGTGATCTTTTGATCCAAATTGCATGTAATATGTCTTTTTGATTATTATCATAAATGATGATCTTGACTTCTTAAACTTTTGTACGAGCTACTCTGATTCCATTTGTATTCTGATAGTTTAACATCTCCTGTTGCAGGCAAAAGGCCACGAGATCTTCTAAATCCCAAGGCAATAAAGTATATGCAGTCTGTTTTCTCTATCAAAGACGCAATCAACAAGAAGGAAACCCGTGAAATTAGTGCTCTTTTTGGTGTCACAGTCACACAGGTGTGTTCTTTTTCAGTTTGAGTAATCCATTCCCCATTCCACCTGGCTGTAATCTTGTTTAAACTTCTCTATATTTCTGAATGTTTGACTATTTCATATTTGATTGGATTCCTTGGCTTAAATTGGGTTTGGATCGTAGATCAATAAGAACAGTGGTTTGACTTGTAAATTTTAGTATCTTACCTTTGTTTCATGCAATGGTGTGTTTTACTCCTATGCTCATGAGTCATGATTGTTCAAAAGATTATCTTTTTCCTTGGAATCACCCTTTAAAACTTCGAAACGAGCACATGTTGGTATATTAGTTGCACCATCTTTCTTGTTTCAGTTTTTCTATTTTGGATATTAGGCACACTATTGCTTTTGAGAAATGAGAACAGCTTGTTATGGAATTATGCATCTTATTATGTAAAGTATAGCTCCTTAGATATATGTTCCCCTTTTCTTCTTTGCCTTTTTGGCGATATGTGTATGGACGGATTCCTTAATCCACTCTGCATAGTCATTCAGTGGCTTTCCTTGGTGCAATTTTAGTTAAACGATGATATAAGATCTGTGCATTCTTTAATTTCATCTTCTGACAACTTACACAGCTTGTTTGAATACCATGTCTGCATTTGCAGGTGCGTGACTTCTTTACAGCTCAGCGTACAAGAGTTAGAAAGTTCCTGAGGTTGTCTAGAGAGAAGGCTAGCATATCAAATGCATTTATTGAAGGGCCTTGTCCGATCCCATTGAGTTCTGATCCTAGTTCACACACAGAGCCAGTTCCTCTAGACAGCGTGGCTCCAACCTGTACAGACGTGGGGCCATCTTGTTCTACACAGGATGAGGTCCTAACTGGCATAGAGGAGACAGATAAACATTTTCTTGATAATATCCTTACTTTAATGAGAAAAGAAGAAACCTTCTCTGGGCAGGTTAAGTTGATGGACTGGATCTTGGAAGTACAAAACCCTTCCGTGCTATTTTGGTACTTGAGAATTATGGTCGTTGAATTTTAGTTATATAAGTACTAGTTTACTCCTTTCCCAATATAATTGGTTTTCTTAATAACATATTTGTAGGTTTTTAGCTAAAGGCGGTGTAATGATTTTGGCTACATGGTTGAGTCAAGCAGCTGTCGAAGAACAAACCGGTGTTCTTCATATCATCCTTAAGGTCTATATTCATCCCTTAATTTTAGATAATTGGCCCATAATATCAACTTTTTCTGCAACAAATTGTTGTTCTAATGGTTGTAGGTACTATGCCATCTTCCGCTACACAACTACACAAAGCATTTCCTGTACATATGTCTGCTATACTGCAGAGTGTTAATAGACTGCGATTTTATCGGACTCCAGGTGTGTTGTCATGCGCCTTATTTTATCTCTGTGCATCTTTTTGCTACAAAATACATTAAAAAATTTAAACTGTTGATCTCCATGGCTTATACCTATCTGGTAGCTTGGCTGGAAACTTCACATTATTGAGATATTACAGAAGTATCTGAAACTAAGTTGGATATATGGGAATAAGTGTCAAATTAAGTCGGCACAGCATTTTATACCAACACTGAAGCATCTCTATTGAGCTATTTACTCTGTGAATCATACATTACATAGTGCTGCTCTTAAGAAATATTCCTATAAGGCATGTGATATTAGGACATTACTTGGAAATCACTGTACTGGTACTGTAATCATTTTCATTAGATTATCTCAGATGATTTGTTGTGTTTTTGCTGTCAAATGAAGACATTGTTCTGGAACTACTGCACTGTCTGTACACTCAATTATATATCTCATTGTCTCGGATGATTTTTGGAGTTTTGATGTGTAAAATATTTAAAGGTCCTGATTTGATACTTTAACTGATCATATTCCGAGAGACATTTGGAAAGACTCAGGGAAGAATGGTGTATATGTATATCTCTGGACTACATCAGTAGTTTAAAATTTGTTGGATAAGAACCAAGAAGACACTAGATATGATGTGCTTGCAGTTCCTTTTATTTGTTTCAGCCACTCATAATAATTTAGTCTAATATTTAGGTGGAATTTCTACTGTATTTTCATGAGACTTTTGTAATTTGTACTGCACCATATATATACTTTTTCGGGAAGAGGGGGTGGTTGAGTGTGATGAATCCTCCTTTAGCCCCATCAGTGTTTTGGATCTCATTCATCTGATTTGAAGATCAGATATCTCAAACAGGGCAAGAATTTTGCTTGCAAAATGGAGCAAAATGTTTGCAAAGAGCCAGGCTATGAAGAAACGTAATGGGATTAAATCTGCTAGTGATGTGCAGGATGAGTTGCTATTGCAGCAGAGGTAAGCTTTGGTTTTGTCTCAAAGAACTGTTTAACTTTTCTTAGTTATCAACACTTTTATTGTTGTTTTGCAGCATTAGTGAAGTTATGGGCGATGAAATATGGAACTCAAAAGCTGAGGACGTCGTAAGTTCATTGATAACTTAAATGAATTTGGTTAAGAAGATTCTGGGTCTTCTATTGGTAATTGTTTTCCTTCCTTTTGGTCTTCTAGGGAGAATCTCATGCAAACCTCTGTGGACCTTCAGAGAATTCGAGGTCTGTGTGTTCTTACTGCCTTGTTTTTTGTAATTGTTGATGAATTTCTGAACACACACCTCTCTTTCAGGAAGTTGGATTCTCCACATCCAGTTAAATTGCTTACAGCATCTTCAGATGACTCTAACAAGAGGCTTAATAAAGGAGCTTTAGCGTCTAGTATCCTTAGATGCCTCTGTGTTTAATTCAGTTTATCAATATTTATGAAAGTATAAGGTCCTCATTTGTCTTGATTGAATGATGGCTCCTCCTTCCATGGACAGTAAACTGTCAGCAGAAATTTGGATTTCTCATCTATTTTCATGCTCTAAATAACGAGTATTCAGAAGTTTCAATATGACATATTCATCAAATAGATTTGACCATATAAGAAAATAGCTATGTTTCTTTTCTCTCTTTTTCTGTTTTCTTATCACTTGCACATCGTTGAGTGCCTTAGCTACTTCAGAAACTCGAGAGCGAAGAAAAGTTCAGCTAATGGAACAACCAAGCCAAAGAACGACGGGAAGGAGCCTAGCAGTAGGAAGACCAGCAACTGCAACTCAAGGCCGCCCACTTTCAGCAGATGATATCCAAAAAGCAAAAATGCGTGCTCAATTTATGCAGAGTAAATATGGGAAAGCTAAAAATGATGAGAGTTCTCTGGTGAAACCTGAAGCTCCAAATGGAGTTACCTCTCCACAAGATGATATCTTGCAGGGAGCTCCAAAATTGCAAGGTTGTCCTAAAGATGATGAACATGAAAAGCTTGATAGTGTTGCCTTGAAAGGGTCCAATCAGCAGGAAAGTCATCGCAAGTTGAGTTTTGACGTAGAAGAACCTCCATGGAAAAGGTGCAGGAGAATGCAGATCCCTTGGTGCAAACCACCAGGTAAATTTGCTTTTGTTTTTACTGAAAGGCTGTTCTTGCTAACCTGTAGATTTCAGAAAAGGGGGAACATTAGTTTTGTTTTTGATCGTCCGAAAAGAGGAACATTAGATAATCACTTGATACTCTTTAGGCTCTAGGTTTGCTTCCAAATTCGATGAAATTAGATCATAACCAATTTCCTATCTTGTCTAATATTGCTCGTTTCTCAATTTCTTCTCCCTTTTTTTGAGAAATGGTAAGTTTTATAATGTCAGCAGCAACAAGAAAGTGCTGAAATATGTACAAGTGAACAAAAACCAAAAGAAAACCTCATTCTAATCTTATAGGGATTCTAATAGGCTAAATATCTATTCTGCATCATTTTCGAATTCCTCTTTACACCACAAAGAAAACAAAAGTCTACTCTTGGGCTTGATTTGCTGGATCGAGCATGCTTTGTCTTCAAAACATCTGGCATTCCTTTCCTTCCATAGGGTCCACCAAATACATGCCAATATGGTATTCCACCATAATTTTTGTCTTCTATTTCTTTTCCTTAGGGACCAGTTTTGTAGCAATTGAGTTGTAGGCATCACCCTTCTAAGCTCCACTATCCACGGCGGAGCCAAGATTTTTATTAAGGGTAACATATAATATATATACATAATTTTTTTAAACCTACCTACACGATGTATTTTTGTTGCGAAGGGGTGTTGACACCCCTTGCTATAAGGCGGCTCCGCCACTGCCCACCAAATTCAGGAAGATTTACCAAAGTTTCTCGTTGCATCACAGTGAACAAAAAGATGATTCACACTTTCTGTTTCGTTTCCGCAAAGATAGCACCTGCTACAAATACGCAAGATGCGATTGCGACATGTCTCCATAGTAGTAGTTAGCAACTCAGCCTTGGTCTCTAACTAGGAAAGTTAGCATCGGTATCTAACTTACAAAAAAGGAGAAAGAAAAAGAAAAAGAAAAAGTTGGCTTTGGTCTCTAATTGTATTTTTCACGGTAGTTGACCTAAAGATGCTCTGGTGTCTCTTGTGATCCATAGATCCGTTACTATAGTAACCATTAGCATGGAAATATGAGTGCTTCTTGGTAAAACTAAATTATAGAAGCATTTCTGAAGCAAACAATTGTTTTTCCATGGTTAAACTAGCAATTGGGCATCTTATGTGTGGTTTAGATTTTAATCTTACCTAGCAGTTTTTTCCATTTGGTTTTTGTGTTGTATTTCAAAAATCTCTTGGAAATTATGGGTTTTCTGTGGAGCAGTTGATTGATAAGCGTGCGTTGCATTGTTAAGGAAATCCTACTTGCGGTTAAGGGTAATTTCTTTTTGCCCGATCCGGAGGAATATGTTCCTAATTATGCTTAAAATTAAGCAGAGAAGAATAATCAAAGAAAGAAGCAGTGGAGTAAAAGTTAATGGAACTTTGTGGGAGACCCGTCTTGGGAGGGTATCAATCTATTTTTAACATGATATTTACTTATAACTGCATATAGTGTGATTTCATAAATTATCAGATTGAGAGGCAAGAACACTATATTTAAGGTAGGAGTATGCTGTATCACCTAGTCTTTTATACTTTGACCTTTCATTGGCATAAACTTTTTACAAAAGGCTCGATCACTAGGTACAGAGTACATTATGTTTTTTCCTGTTTTTGGTTGTTTTAAAGTTGTGGAAAATGCTCTAGACCAAAAAAATAAAAGCAAATCATTTTCCACATCAAAGGCTCACTTAAGCCTTGAAGCTCAGAAAAGCTCAAGGAGAGCACTTCGCCTCACTTGAGCTGTGTTTCAGTGCAGGCAAGGCACCAAGACGTGCCCCTTATTGCCCATAAGTTGTATCTTGAATGGAGCAATACTAGACTACAAATATAATTGCAAATAAGTGCATTAGTTGTTAAGGAAAACAATATGAATGAATTTATTACTTTTTTCTTGAATTGCATATATATTTTTATTTTTTTCTTGCATTGCGCCTTTTTTAACGAAAGCCCACACTTAAGTTATGCTTTGCGCTTAAAGCCTCAATTGACTTAGAGCGCTCTTTAGTGCTTTTCGCCTTTGACAACACTGATACCCTTTCCCAGTTAAAATTATTACTCGCGTCTAATTAGATCTACACATTATTATCAGCCCATATCATAACTAGCCATGGTTCTGCAAAATTCTTATTAGCACATGGTGTTTTATCTATCAGAATTTTAGTTTTGGTCAAATGCTGAACTTAGTTTGACATGAAACATTGATGAAGCCAAATGTGTGTTCCTATTTTTTCAAGTGTACGGTTTTGTATTTATTTTCTGACAAAAATGCGGTGTTTGGCATGATGGAAAATATTTTCGCGAAACTGTTTAATCAAGAAAAACGTTTTCTAGTGTTTAAGTACCTTTGGACAAAAGCTTATGCAAGATGGAGTCATTTTTCTTTACAAATATTCTAACTCTTACTCCTTATCGCTTCAATCAACAGTTCAACATTATTTTAATATCTAATTATCAAAAATATTATTAACGAACTATTCTCTCATCTTATCCTGCACATTGCATGATTACCATATGCCATTTTTATTTTGCATAAAACCTTGGAAATGATCGAGAAAATGATGACCAGTTGTAAAACATTTTCCGCAAAATATATTTTTCATGGATTGTCTGTAAAAGGTGCACCTTTGAAATGACTTTTTTTAAAGGCGTGAACAATAGTTGTCTGCTCTTCCAATAGCTGGCTAGATGTTGTCTACTGACTGTTCACTTTCATCAGCTACTCCCCCCCCCCCCCTTTTCCAATATCAATTAGCGAGTGAAGATTTTGGGATGATGAAAATTCTATATGTAATTCATTGAGAAGCTTGACGTTTTATTTTATCCTTTTAATACTTTCTATTGGTTGGTTTGATAGCAAAAGATATTAGAGGCTACACTCTATACAAAAAGAAAATTCGATAGCAGGATATGTGGGATTTGTTGAACTGCAGAGAATGACTAACCCCATCCGTTTCTCTCCCTGGGAGGCAGTTTTTTTGGGACTAAACAAGAGGGAAACAAGGGTTGCCGCAGATATAAGATCTTTCTTATGGCTAAACAGACATAAATTGATAAGACATAATATTTGGACTGTCAGTTCCTTATCCTCCGTAA
This sequence comes from Nicotiana tabacum, assembly GCF_000715075.1. NCBI lineage: Eukaryota > Viridiplantae > Streptophyta > Magnoliopsida > Solanales > Solanaceae > Nicotiana > Nicotiana tabacum. The sequence continues at coordinate 63,779,917 of NC_134098.1, forward strand.
CCCCCCTCCCCCCCCACCCCACCCCAAAACACACACACACACACAGAAAAGGAAGAGAAATCTTGGACCGTCTTTGATGATACTCTGCTGCAAGATTAACTGATCACCCCTTACCCCAAAAAGCATAGCACATCTTAGCATAATAAAAGGTGTTAGATAAACTCATTAACGAAAGCACCATCCAGTGCTGCTTGTAGATGCACATTTCGGAAGGTCAAATGCAATCCATCTTTTGCATATATAAGTAGGAATGCCAGCATTCAGCAAGTTTTTTACGTACTTACTACCGCATGTGATTCCAAGAAGCCAAATCTAAATTTGAAGCTTAACAAACTTAAATAAGTTGGTTGATTGCAGCTATATAACTTGTTGTTTTTACTTGAGCTCCAAATTTGTGGACAGGGAAAGTAATTAAGTGTTTCAAATGTTAATTAGTGGTGCGGACATGGCTTTCATTTTAATGTTGGATTGTAATATGATTTATATTTTGTCCTTTTTTTTGCGGACACGAGGTAGGGGTGGAAAGTAGTGACTCTTTTATTTATTTGGCTCAAGGTCTTTACCACTTCACCATGTGCCGTTGGGCCCAATTATTCAACATTAATAAGGACATTGGCATTCAGTGTAATTCTGGCCCCTCGTCAACAGCTGCTAGTATCTTGTTTGGGAGATAATGTACCAACACAAAACTAGGATTTCTCAGAAATTAATGGCCGTCCTTATTCTTCAATTAGCCTTTTCCAACCTTTTTTGTTTGATGCAGAGGTGACGATGAGTGATGCATGGAAGGTTTGTGCTGGGGGTGAGAGCAAAGAAGTTGACATTCAGAATAAAAGAATCCGTCGAGAGAGGGAAACCATTTACAGGACAGTCCAAGAAATTCCGTTGAACCCCAAGGAACCTTGGGACCGTGAAATGGACCCTGATGACACATTAACCACAGAAATTCCGATTGAGCAATTACCAGACACTGAAGGTGCTGAAACAGTTGTTTTGCGGCCGGAGGACGAAGAAACTGAAGCTGCATCAGCCAGTACGTCAAATGGCATTGCAACTACAGCAGAACCAGATGTAGAGTTGCTTGCCGTACTGCTAAAAAATCCCGAGTTGGTTTATGCCTTGACATCTGGCCAAGCTGGAAACTTGTCCAGTGAGGAAACTGTGAAGCTGCTTGATATGATCAAAGCAAATGGGATGAATTCACTGAACAGTGTAACAGATTTAGGCAGAATTGCTGAGAAGAAAGTTGAAGTTTCTCTTCCATCCCCTACTCCTTCCAGTGATCCTGGAACGGTGCGTTATTTAGTCACATTTTGTACCACTTTTACGTTTTATGGAACTTGGGCGGGCCTTCTTTTCTTGCATTGCCTCCTCTTCTCTCTCTCTCTATTCTATTTTTACTTGCTGACATGCATAACGGCAAGAGTT